>NC_132791.1:158597500-159998500 GCF_048418805.1 Vulpes vulpes | reverse complement strand
TGTCATTCCCCAAGATATGGCACTGGTTTTGATTCATTATCTTGACCAGCATTCCAGAGACTTCTACACTGTCTTCCTTGCTATAATAGCTTTTACTCTGAAGCTATGGAGCAAATTGGGGATTTAACCAATCCAAGTATGTCCACTCCAGTTGTGAACTGGGAAATCAGGGAAATGATCACCAGGTAAGTCCATGAACCGAGTGGAGGGGTATCATTAAAATGTGTTTCTGTAAGGGAGTGAGGAAATGGAATTGAACTATGCAGTTGCAACATTATCCACCTTATTTCTGATTGAAACATCTTATTTTTAGCTTCTTTAACAATAAGATTGGGTGTCAGTGGAGCCTCACTGGCCTGGGGACAATTCCATCACTGTGGTGACTTTGTATATCCCTGCCATGAACCAGGACTCATAGATGTCTTCTCAGATAACAGCTTCATATCCACTCCTTCCCAGTTTCAGAGGTCACCTTTCCCGGAACTTCTCTGTCCTTCTCATTTGCTGACTGCAGCAGAGAGAAGGAAGGGCATTCCAGAGGAGCCAGTCCTATCAATAAACGCTGGGTGGCTGGTGCTGAACAGCATGTTTGGGGCACAGAGACCAGCCTGCCCACCCAGGCCTCCTTCAGAATGCTCCTTGACATCCATCTGCTTGTTCTCTGGGGCTCCCCAGCTGCAGTGACTGTCTCGGCCAAATCCAGATCAGAGCAATTAACTGGATAATTGCTCTAATGAGAGCACAGAATGAATCACCAGGACCAATCTCACCCCGGAAAAATTAAATGGCTAAGCTGCCTGTCTATAGCTCTTTGGGGCTCCAGCAGCTTCCTCTGTGATCTCCATGGGCCTTCCCAGGAAGATTTGATACTCGGACACTAGAAGAATTAACAGATAAATGTGATGATAAGATTTTATTATATGGTTATGAGTTTGGGGAATAGTGATAATCAAGACAGTGCTGGAGGAGAAACCATGGTGTACAGTACATAAGCACAGATTTTAGTGTCAGACTGCCTGAAATAGAATACTGGATCTGCCATGACAGAGTAAGGACCTCCAAAAATCTACTCCTACATAAAAGCAATGAGAACAGGGGGAAAAATTGTCCAAGTCAGTTTTTTAAAACTGTGGAGACTACCAAAATTTTGTTACAATTCCAGGAAAATTTATTCAAGAAAATGACTAAATCTTGGTAAGAACTGTGAGCTTTGTGGCATTTTTAACTTGCCCTCTCCTCAACCACATAGGCTTCAAAATCAACAGCCTTCCAATCATGGTAGCTGTAAAAATCAGCAGCTTGGAAGCCACTGGAGAGGGAAAACAGATCTGGAGCTCCCTAAAAAGCCCCACGCCAACGGATGGTCCCTAACTGGCCTGTGAGCTCCCTGGAAAAGCTCCATTCCCACTGTCTGTATCCAACCTGATACAGACATCACTCAGTGAGAACGGCCTTATATCCAGGGGCTGTTCAACATTGCAGCTGCTGGAGATGGAGATGGTGTTACCAAGTGATCTGATGAGAGGTCAATGAGAAAACGAACTACGGGTGGTGGAAGGGGAGATGGGCGGGGGGTGGGGGTGACTGGGTGGCGGGCACTGAGGTGGGCACTTGACAGGATGAGCACTGGGTGTTATTCTGTATGTTGACAAATTGAACACCAATAAAAATAAATTTATTTAAAAAAATTTTTTAAAAAGGAAAAAATGGGAAATGAGGACAGAGGTGTTTTTTTGTTTTGTTTTGTTGTGGCGGGGGGGGTGTTTTTTGGGGTTTTTTTGTTTTGGGGGGGTTTTTTTTGGACAGAGGTGATTTAAAGCTCTGGCATATTCCTAGGAATCTAAAAGGCCACACACATGTGCAGGGCTGTGTCATGCCTGGGGAGTGTTGGAAAGGTCCTTTTCTCTCACTGGCAGCTGGTGCTCAGACTCTGCACAGGCAGGAAGTGAAAGGCTAAAGCAGAGTTGCAAATTTCCTGCCCAGGCATTGAAGACATGCCCCAGCACATGCATAAAAGCCCCACAGCAAAGGCCAGGCGGTTTATTGATTCAAGTCATTTAAGAGAATCTCTGTCAAGTCATTAGCTGCCCATGAAGCTAGTCAAGCAGAGACTTCACCAGCCACAGACAACAAAAAAATACAGATTTGGTCCCAAAAAGTCAGTACACAAATAGCACCAAGAATAACCTGGGGGGGGGGTGTGTTCTGATTTACAGAGTTGTCACATTAATTATTCCAAATGTCAAGTATTCAACAAAAGGTTACAAGACACGCATCTCAGCCAGAAAGCATGGCCAATACACAGGAATAAAGGCAGTCAATAGAGACTTTACTTATGAGAGGCCACAAGGAAATTCCTAAACAGAGTTGTTTATTATTATTATTATTACTATTATTATTATTACTACTACTACTATAAGTTATTAGAAATATTTTTACAGGTCGAAAGGCAACCACAACTAAAGAATTAAAGGAAAATAAGATAACAATGTCCCACTAAAGACACAATATCAGGGCTCATGGGTGGCTCAGTCAATTAAGCAATCAACTCTTGGTTTTAGCTAGGTCATGGTCTCAGGGTTGTGGCATCAAGCCTTGCATCAGGCTCTGCACTCAGTAGGGAGTCTGCTTGAGGATTATCTCCTTCCCCTTTAGACCATTCTCCAGCTCTCTCTCTCTCTCTCTCTCTCTCTCTCTTTCTCTCAAAAATAAATAAATAAATCTTTTAAAAATAAAAATAGACACAATATCAGTGCTGGTATAAACTGTAAAAAATAACCAAATAGAAATTTTGGAGTTACAAAGGTACAGTGACTGACATGAAATTTCACTAAAGGGCTTCAACATCAGATTTGAACTAGCAGAAGAAAGAATCAACAAACCTGAAGGCAAGTGATTAGGATTATCCTGTCCAAGGAACAAAGAAAAACTCGTGGCATACTACCAAGCACACCAACACGTGTATAATGGAAATCCCAGAAAGACAGCAGAGGCACAAAGGAAGGAAAAAATTCTGAAAGTATTGAACAACAGCAAAAAAATCCCCAAATGTGGTGAAGATGTCAATCTAAACACCAAGAAGCTCAGCAAACTCCCAAGTAGACAAAATCAAAGAGAACCACAGGTGGATACATTATGGATCAACTGATGAACATCAAATACAGGAATCTTGAAAGGAGCAAGATCAGGGCCACATGTTGCACACAAGGAGTCTTCACAGCTGGCTTCCCATCAAAACCAGGGAAGCTGGAAGGCAAGGGGGTGACATAGTCAAAGTCCTGAAAGAAAGAAACTGCCATCCAAGAATTCTATATCAGGCTAAACTAACCTTCAGAAAGGGAGAAATTAAAACATTCCAAGATAAACAAAACAAAAAAATGGAATGAGTTTGTTGCTACCAGACCTTCCCTATAAGATTATAGGGACTCCCTAGAGGGAGTCCTCTAGGCTGAAATGAGACAGTAACATAAATCTATCCAAAGAAACAAGGAACACCAATAAATGTAAATGCTAAAAGGTAAATATAAAGGCCTTTACAAAATATAAAGACTGTATTTGTCATGACTCTTATTCTCCTATGTCATCTAAAAGGACCCCATAGCACAATGATTGCAAAACCTTGTTGATTGGGTTGTAATGTCAAGATGTAATTTGTATGACAATGTTAACACAAAGGAAGGGGCAGGAAATAGAGCTATATTGAGAAAAGCTTTTGTGTGCTATTGAAATTAAGGCAGTATTAATTGGATTAAGGTTGTTTTAAGTTAAGATGTTGATTGTATCCCCCAGGGCAGTGACTGAAAGGATTATGCACCCCACATATTCATCTCAATAAACATAGAAAAGTATTTGGCAAAATAAAACACCCTTTCTTAATTGAAAAACATTTGAGACGCCGGAAGGAAATTACCTCAACCAAAGAAAGGGAACCCCAAAAAAGAAAAATCCCAGGTAACATACTTAATGGTGAAAAATGGAGTGCTTTTCTCTTAAGTTCAGAAGCAACAAGGATGTTCATTCTCATCCCTCCCATTGAACATACTAACCAGAGATGGTTGCCATGGCCTTTATGCAAGAAAAATAATTAAAAGACATCTGAATGGTAAAGGAGAAGTAAAACTGTCCCTATTTGCAAATCATATGCCCTTGTAGATAGAAAAATCCTAAGGAATATACAAAAAAAATATATTTATAACTGAGTTGAGCAAGGTTGCAGGATATGGGATGAATATACAAAGTCTCTAGCCAGGCTAAACAAGAGAGAAAACCCAAATGACTCATGTCAGAAATGAAAGTGGATTCTCACTGCTGATCTCACAGACATTAAAAGTATAATAAAGGAGCACTGCAAACAACTCAGTGCCCACATCTTGGGTAATTGAGATGAAGGGGACTGATTCCTTGAAAGACAATCTACCAAAACTCACATAAGGTGTATGGTGAGTTTTTAGATACATCAAAAACACAATCCAAGAAAGAAAATTTTGATAAGTTGGACTTTCTCCAAACAAAATCTTTTACTCTGCAACAGATACTGTTGACAACAAAGAGAGCCACAAGTGAAAAAAAATTATTTGCAAAAGATTTATCTGATAAGGAATGTTATCCAAGATATACAAACTCTTTAAACTCAACAGTAAGGAGATGAGCAACCTAATTTAAAAATAAACAAAAGATTTGAATGCATATCTTGCCAAAGAAGATAAACAGGTGGGAAGTAAGCATATGCAAAGCTGCTCAACATTATATGTCATCAGGGAATCACAGATAAGACAACAATGGAGTATCACTACATACCTATTTTAGAATGACAAAAATCTAAAATTCTGATGATACCAGATGCTGAAGAGGATGTGGATTAATTTGATATAGATCCAAAATTCAATGTAAAGCTACAATTGTGAAACATTTAGGACAAAACATAAAAGAAAACCTTCATCACATTGTGGCTGGCAAAGATTCTTTAGATAATATGTTAAAAAAAAAAAAAAAGCAAACCATACCAGATAAAAATGATAAATTGGCCTTTTTCCAATTCAAACTTCTGCTCTTTAAAAAATACTATTAAGAAAATAAAAGGACAATCAGTATTTAGGGATGGTGGGGGAGATCACAATATACATATATCAAATAAAAACTTGAATCCAGAATATATCTATTTTTAAACCCTCACAATTCAATACAAGAAGAGAACGCAATTTTTTAAGTGGGCAAAAAATGTGAACAGAGATATGTAGGTGTCATATGAGCACATAAAAAGCTCAACTTTGTTTGTCATCAGAGAAATACAAATGAAAACCACAGTGGAAACACCACCATGGGTTTATATTGGGTAAACTTAAAGCCTTTCAATACCAAATGTTGGCAGAAATATGGAACAGCTCAGACACTCATTCTCATTGACAGGCATATGAAATGATAGGACCAGGCTGGGACAGTGCTCACCAGGTTCCTATAAACCTGACCATACTTACAATGTATCCCCAAGTTCCAATGACAGGTATTCACACAAGAGAAATGAAAGTCTCTGCCAACACAAGGACTTGACTTGAGTGCTTGTCACATCCTTATTCATCCCAGCCAAATGCCACAGGCAACCCAAATGTCCACCCACAAGTGAATGAGCAAGGACACTACAATAGTCACCAGGGAATGCACTCAGCAGAAAAATGGAACCAGCACAACAACATGGAGGAACTCAAAATGCTGCCCTGGGGGAAAAAAGCAAGCCAGATACTGAAAATCACATTATGTGTGAGTCTTGCTACAGATCTTTGCATCATCGTATCTTACAGCTGTGCTATCTGAGCACAGGGGAGGATGGGGCAGTGTCAGTTTTCCAGGGCCTGGCCCAAGTGCCAGGGAGAGTAACCATCTGGAGAAAAACAAAAAAATTAGATCTCTACTGCACATATTCCACTGAAGTAAATTCAGATGAATCAAAAATGTAAATAAGAATGTTTAAAACAGGAAAAAACTGTTTGTACAATATTTGGTTATGTAAAAATAAAAATTTTCTGCGAGGCAAAACAAAAGCATCAGAAGAAAAGTCAAAAGACAAATGTGGACTGCAAATATTATAAAAGAAACAAAGGAGGGGAGGGAGGATAGGAGGGGAAAAGACTTCATTTCTATTACAGATAAGGGCTAATTTCTTTAATGCATGAGGAGCACCTAAAAATCTATAACAAAACAACCAACCGCCCACAGAAACAGGAGATGAAAGCTCATTGAAAAAGCAGCACAAGTGGTTCTTAAACATAGTGAAGATTTTTTTTAACCTCACTCCTAGTTAGAGAAATGCATTTTCAGTATGACGTAGACAATAGTCAAAAACAAGGAAACATGGGGTAGAGACCCCACCCTCCATCAGATGTGCTGGGCAAAGTGTGTCACCATCTGGTGACAACCTCTCTGCCGGCTGATGTAGAGTACACCTACCATCTTACCCAGAAACCTACTTCTGAGCGCTTACCCTTCGAATTTTAGTCACTCAAGAACAGAAATATTGTGTGCACAAGACTCAAAAGATTGTGACAGCAAAAGATTACAGAAATAACATGGATCTCCATCAACGGAGGATCAGTTGAAGGGTTATGATACATCCATAGGAAGGACTGCTTGGCTACTGTTGAAATAACCATGTGACTGTGTTTAGCTGTGGAGGGATCTCAAAGACCCTGGGAAGAGCAGGGTGAGGCAGAGGCTGTGGCATCCTGCCAGCTTGCAGAAGAAGGAAGGACAGACAGTGAAAATCGGCATGCCTGCCCACCCTGACACCCTTGACTGCCTTGGACATTTTCAGCCAAGAACCCAGAAAGAAACCCATAAGACATCTGGGAGCCCGAGGGACACAGACGAAGATAGACTCTGAGCTGTGTGCCCTTTGTATGATTTGCATTTGGATTGTGTGCCTAAAACAAAGCAAAACCACTTATGTGGAAGCTACGAACTCTGGCAGGGCCTCTTGGCTGCTGGTTCCACATGAGGGGTCCAGGGCCAGTAAACTGTTCTTTACAGATCTCTAATGAGACAGGCTCAAGGGGCTGCTGCGACAGGAGCTATGCCAGTCTGAGCTTTGCCCTGCTAGTCTCAGACCGCCCTCTCCGGCATCTGGCTTATTTTTTCTCTCTTCCTGCCAATAAACACAGCTGAGCAGGAAAACATCACCTCCTTCCCTGTGGCTCTTCTCAAACCAATGAAGCCTCTGCACCACATGAAGTCCCTCCTGTTTGTGAATCGTGCCCTCTAGTAAATACAGGCGGGTACCACGATGCCATGGTTCGCTACCGTGACCGGACCCAAAGATGTGATTCGTCCTACAATAGATGGAGGATGCTGGCATGAAGAAGTCTGACTGCCTCAGAAATAAGCATTGTTCACAAAGTTGCTCAACCCAACAAGGATTACATTTTGATGAGAAAGATCATCTGTTTTTATTCCAAGAGACTTATAAGAATCACATTACAATTCCATAAGCTCTTGGTAATATCTTAGGAGAGCTGGTAATACATTTTCCTGCTCTGCTAAGTTTCTACAATAATACACTCAAGTGTTAATACTTTGGAAGCTTCAAGGAAAACTTGTGCAATTATGGTGAAAACAGTTGTCGTGATTTCTACAGAGAGCACAGCTGTCAGGTACAAGAGAACATTTCAAAACATCTCCTCCAACACCTGTGTTTATTTTTAAATGTATGTATGTTTTCACTGGGGAATAAAGAAACAGAGGAAAACACATCAGACAGAGCTGACATACAGGGGCTTTGAATCAAATTGTTTGACAGTTGCCCACCTCACCAAACACTGGAAGCACACCCCAGTTAGGAAGTAATTATTTATTAGATCAAAATCTGGTCATTAACAGAAGTAAGACCACCCAGCCATAGACAATGCAGGTCCGGAGCAGCAAAGGGGAATTGGTGTTTTTCAGCTGACCCACCTGGGTCCAAAGACAAGAGGACTGTGGGCAAACATGACAGCTGTGATCCCATCTGGCCATTTGATGGATGTCCCAGTAGGAGAGCCACAATTATTCCCACTTTTAAGGTGAGCACGAGCTCCTTCCGGCTCTTTCCAGGGTCATTGGAAGAAGGGCTTCCAACTGTCCAGGCACAGAGATCATAATCTACCAGTAGGGTGGGCCTCATATTGTCACTGCTCATCCTTCTGGGCAGGTATTGCTTTTTAATTTAAGTTAATTTAGGGGGAAGTCCATCCTGGAGCCCTTTGGTCAACTTGGAAAAGGGGCCAGTGAACAAAGGACTGGGTGTCACTGTCTTTCGAAGCCCATCAATGGGGCTGACCACAGACCGGGGTCCTGCAAGGGGAGATAGGAGGACAGAGTAAGAGTCCCTTCCTCAAGCCTGGCTCCTGCTGGCTTTCCTTCACCTCCTCTTCTCTGTCTTGACTTGGGCTCTTTCCTACAGCATGAGATGCAGTGTGGGCTTGATTGCCACCAGAATCAGGTTCAAATCCATCCATGCCAAAGTTCTAAACTTCACTGAGCTTAGGTCTCCTTATCTGCTAGAAAGAATTGAGAGTAGGGGTTAGTATCGTTACGTTTAGTCCTGTTAATTAAAAATGTGCTATGAAATATCATACGTTGAGAAGACATCTCTCTGCAGCTTAATGAACAGCAATAAAGCAAACAGTGAAGAAACCTCACCAGGGCTGCTCTGCAGCCTCCTCATCCCTGAAGCCCATGTCCCTCTGCATTCTGTGTCCCTCTGCCTCCCTTCTTCTCCAATCCATGCACAAGTCCTAAACAACACGCAGTTCCCTTGTGCAAGTGTCTGAATCTCATGCAAGTGGTGGAATCCTGTACCATTCTTCTGTAATTTGCTTTTTTTTTTTTTTTTTTTTTTTTTTTTGCTGAACATTATGAGTTTCTAAAACTTTTCCTGAAACACTTGCAAACTTACAGAACCATTGCAGGAACCGCGCAGGTTAAGTACCAGATGCCCTTTACCCAGATCTGCCGGTCACCTTCTGTGTATACATGTGTATGTGAATGTGCATGTATGTGGTTTTCCAAATTATTTCAGAGTAAGGTACGCACATCATGCCCCTTGTGGATTTCCTAAAGAAAGGAATATTCACTTACTCAACCACAGCCCAGTTACTAAATCTGGAGAATTTAATTATGGGGGCAATGTTTTTATCAACTCTGCAGTCCCTGTTCCAGTCCTGCTGGTTCTCCCAGGTATGTGCTTTATAGTATCATCCTGTCCATTTGGGATACAGTGCAGACTGCAGGCTGCGTTTACTGCCCATATCTCTTCAGGCTCCATCACTGGAACAGCTGCTCAGTCTTGCTCTGGTTCTCACAACATTGACATTCTTGAAGATGGGCAAGTGATTCCATGGGATGGTCCCACCTGAGATCCTCTGGTACCTCTGGGTGCTCAGATTCAGATTGTATGTGCCCGACCAGGACACCACCCACATGTTCTGTGACTGTCCGGTTTCACCGCTGAAAGTGCACAAAGTCTACCTGCTTTCTCATTGGTGACACCAACTTGGATCACCCTTCTGGTTTCTCCACCGCATTGGTACCATTTTCCTCCACTATGTGGAGCACTTGGAGCCCACACAAATACCCCATCCCCACCAACCCTCCACCCAAACAGCATCCATTGATTAGTCTCCCCAAAACCCATGTTCACCATGGTTGTTGGGCAATGATGATGATGCTCTTCCTCCACACTTCCCTCCCTGCTAGAGTCTCTCTGGGGGCAAGAGCCCTCCTTCTTCCCTCACTGACTCACATATCTGTTCAACTATTAGATACCTACTTATTACCACCATGGACTTATACTCCATGGCTACTCTTACTCCTCATGATGCTCCATGGCAGCCCAGGTGTCCTTTCTACAACATACCTGCCCCACTGACCTTTCACGGATGTCCCACCAGTTGACACTGAAAAATCCAGTTCCAGTCCAACCTGCTGGGATTTCCTTATCAGTATTCTCCATCATAGCTACTGTTAATTTTTATATCCTGTTTAAGAAATTCTTTCCTACCCTGAGGTCATAAAGATATTTTCTCTTATTATCCTTCAAAAGGTTTCCTTGGTTTTTCAATAAATCTGGGTCATTTTCCATAAAAATTTTAAGAAAATTGTTTAAAGACTATTAGAAAATCTGAATCAGTCAATATCCATTAAAGAAATGAGTAAATTTTCAGAAATCTGTCTTCCTGCCTCAAAGGATACCAAGGAAAGATGGGTTAGAGGCAACTTCTAACAAAGCAAAGAATGAGTTATGCTAAGATTTAAAAACAATAATAGAGTTGTTTCAGACACCATAAGAAGAGAGAAAACTGTGTAACTCATTAGATAAGACTGGTATAAACTTGATGACAAAGCTCACAAAAACAGTAAAACCATAGATCAGTTTCAAGCACAAGCATATACATAAAATATTTTTTAAATACATTAGTTAATCAAGGATAGCAGTGTATTTAAAAGAGATTACACTTCATGACAAAGAAGGATATCCCTAGGAGATCAGAACATTTCAACATCCAAAAATCCTGTAATAGAATTAATATTTGCAATTAAAGAAGAGCCACCTATGGATATCTCCGTTGATATAGATGTTTGACCCCATCAGTAATCAAGAAAACATACATGGGAAACAAAAATGAAATTTCTCCTACTTAATAGATTAGCAAAAATTATAAATAGATTGTAAAATTTTTACAAAATGATGTGCTTTGTTGTAGCTGAAATAAACAGAAAAACAGAGCAACAAGAAAAAAAACTGTAAAAAACTAGTGTCTGTGTTGGATACCATTTTGTTAACTATTGAAACATTCTCGGAGGACAAACATTATATGGTCTCATTCATTTGGGGAATATAAATAATAGTGAAAAGGAATAGAAGGGAAGAGAGAAGAAATGGGTAGGAAATATCAGAAAGGGAGACAGAACATGAAGACTCCTAACTCTGGGAAACGAACTAGGGGTTTGGAAGGGGAGGAGGCGGGGGGTGGGGGTGAATGGGTGATGGGCACTGAGGGGGGCACTTGACGGGATGAGCACTGGGTGTTATTCTGTATGTTGGCAAATTGAACACCAATAAAAAATAAATTTATTATTTAAAAAAAAAAGAAACATTCTCCAAACATATTTAATGGCTGTGGAACGAGAAGGCATGGTGATCGTTGACAAGCTGGGTATGGGCTGCTAAAACCTCCTCTCTGCACTCATTCACATGTTTAAATATTTTACAGCAGGGGACAGTTTCAGTTTTCCACGATGCAAGTTCTGAAGATGGTGGGTGGCTGCTGACTGCACAACAGGGTGATATGCTTAATAGCCCCTGACCTGCACACTTGAGATGTTACATTATGTGTATTTTAGCACAATTGTAAATAAATCCTTGATAATAATAAAAAATGTTAAAAAGTAGTCAGAGCCTGAGAACCCCATAGGCCAGTCATGGGTTTCTCTCTCGACATTAGAGTAACTCAAAAGCAGCACATGTAAAGCACCTGACAAGAATAGGCAGGCAGTCCGTGGCCGGAGTCCTGCCAGCAGACATCTGACCCTCCAGGGCAGCCATGTGCACCCTGTTTCTTGGCTCATGAAGCTCAGCAAGGGCCCTTTCTGGTGACTGACACATCAGGCCATACTCCAGCCACGGTCTGAGGCCACACATGCTTTGTTCACCCCCTGTTCTATGTTGCAACATCAGCAATTGCACATCAGTCTTGGGGTGCAGTTTTTATGGATTTATATGGAACTACCTAAATGCTGTACCTAATTGCATCTCACATCCTTTAGAATTACCAACAGACTTCAGCCTCCCATTCCCCAGGGGACACTAACAGGGCCACCAGTCACTGAGGTCATTGGAAAAGCACATCTGTCTTTCAACTTAAATTCTCAGGCTGGCCTCACCCTGCGGTGAGAAGGCTGAGCTGGACCCCCAGACCCCCAAATCCTCCTGTTTTGGAGCAAACACAAGATTTTGCCAGCTGGGCTCTCTTGCTTTCCTCATGGTGATCTCACATGGCCTTCTGGTGGCCTGGTGTCTGTCACCACACTCCTTGGATTATCCACCAGCAGCATCTCATCGTCAGACATGCTTCTCAGGGAGGGAAGGGCTCTTTCCTTTAATTAAAAGATGCCAACCTCCCAAGTTCAGTTTAATAAACTCCACATAATCCCCAAGCGGGCGTCTGGGAAAATTGTGTGCATTTCAAACTCTGTGTGTCCTTATTACACACGCTCGCAACTTGAAATGAGATGAGCAAGGGAGAGGATGCCAAAATTCAGGGCAGACGTTGCCTGTCAGGCTTGATAATCCTGCAGGACGTGCAGACACCACATGCTTGGCAGGAACCCTGACAGGGTGACCTGTGGTTGTGCCACACTGGCCCTGTGTCCTCCAGGGTCCCTGCTCGGCTTCATTCATTAATTTCCAACCTCAGAGTCGACTCCGCCTGGATCTCAGTGTTGGCCCTTTACGTCTCGTTTGTAGAGACCAGAAACACAGAAGCATCACCTCAAAGACAGGCAGGGAGGAGGTGGCCCCAAGGATGAATGGCAGGAATGATATTAAAAACACCCTCTGGTGTGTTTGCTGACACTGCAATTCCAGCAGTCATGAGAACAGAGGTCTCCACTCCTGGGGGCTTTTCACGAGTGTTCATTAAGGGACCGAAGAGTTCACATTTTCTCTAATTTTAAAGCACCCCTGGACACCAGGTACCCTGGTAATAATGTGCCATTGGACTGATTCCCAAATAAGCCACTGAGTATCGTTCCCTCCAACCAAAGAATGTGTCGTGCTTTATAATAAAATTAGCATGATTTTGTGGCTGGTCAACTTCATTCATGAGCAAATGACTATATTAATATGTACACGTGTATCGTCAGCTAAACCTTTATTTTAAAGACGCTTCAGCCTCGATCGTTCTATCCCATGCTTCTCTTGAGATGTATCTGCACAATCAGAATGAATTAGATCAGACCCCATTGGATTCACACACACTTTCCCAGCCTGAGAAAAGTGAACAAGGAAGGATTTCAGTTTCCTATCTCTGCTGCAAACAAATCACCACTAAGGGAATGGCTTAAAACAACACACATGGGTTATCTGACAATTCTGGAAATCAGAAGTCAGAAATGGATCTTACAGGGATAAAACTGAAGTGTCTGCAGGGGTGCATTCCTTCTGGAATCTGCAGGAGAAACCCTGTTTCCTTGTCTTCTCCAGATTCCAGAGGCGCCTGCCTTCCTTGGCATGTAGCCCTTCCTCCCATCTTCAGAATGCACCCTTACAACCTCTGCTTCTGTTGTGACATCTGCTTTCCTGATGCCAATCCTCCTGCCTCCCTCTTACACCCTTGTGGTGACATTGGGCCACGAAGATAATCCAGGATAATCTCCTCATGGCAAGATTCTTGACTTAATCCTATCGGCAAAGTCCTCTGTGCCAGGTAAGTTCACATATTCAGGGTCCAGGGACTAGGATGAGAACATCTTTGGGGGTTTGTTATCCAGCCCACCACAGAAAGTAGCCGGCTGTTGTTACCTTGTGAGATCAGTACTGGGCTTTAGGTTTCCTGAATATTACCAAGTGTCTTTATTTACCTGACTTTTCAGGGAAAAAAATACATAAAATCAGTGTCTCTGCCCAGGTAGGCTAGCATGTCTCCAAAAACCACCAACCCAAAACTGTCCATGACATGACTCAAGTTAATTTCTTACCCCACAGTCAGCTACACCACTCCAGGGTTGCCCTCCCCCTGGGCTGGCTCAATACCTCTTGGTACCAACCATACCCATCGATACCTCCAGCATCATGAAGGGAGGGCCAGGGCTTTGAGAACCTGCAATTCATGCTCTGGCTGAAGCCTCACCTCTGCCCACATGACCTTGGCCACAGCAAGTCACACAGCCACTCCTAAACTGAGGAGACCAGGAATGAAATCTTCCCACATGGGCAGAAAGAGAAGAGAAACCAATTTTGGTGAAGGATACAAATCCCAAACAGGCTGGATCCCGATGGCCTGACGTGGACAATAAGCTAGAGGCACAAGACAGGCACCGCACATGGTTTCTTCTGCAGCAAGAGCAGCACAACAAAGAATTTGGAAAATAAAACCAAAGCTCTTTTCTAGTTATATTGGAGATAAAAGGGAACTTTAATATCTTTTGCTAGCACATTTGGATGCCCTAAAAGAAACAGAAATCTTTTTGTCCTTTGTTATCTGTAGAATAAACAAATCCACAGGCGCTTCTTGGGCCTTCTTCACAAGGGCACCTTGATGTGTCCTGTTCTCGGTGGAATCTGAGAGCTGACTAGACCCAATTCATCTCTGAGACTGTCAAACGCTGAGTGCAGCAAGGACGGCAGCCAGCCCCCACTCTCCTTGGAGGATGTGTGCCCACGCCCCGGCCAGGTAGTTTTCAGAATCTCTAGATTTGTAGCCAGCAAGGGGCTTTGGGGGAGGGATTGTCAGCCCTTTCACCACTCAGGAGCTTGCAGACTTCATTCTCCTCCACGGACTCCAGGTACTGGAACATAATCAAAAAAAAAAAAAGAAAGAAAGAAAGAAAGAAAGAAAGAAAGAAAGAAAGAAAGAAAGAAAGAAAGAAAGAAAGAAAGAAAGAAAAGAAAAGAAAAGAAAAGAAAAGAAAAGAAAAGAAAAGAAAAGAAAAGAAAAGAAAAGAAAAAGAAAAGAAAAAAGAAGAAAAGAAAAATCACATGTATTTAAAGGATTAGCACGTTTCCTTGTGTTTTGCTCATCAAAGGTATGTGATGGATAAGTGGAGCCTCTGCTCAGCGTGACAGCTGAGTTCCCACCTTGCATCCACGTGGCTGTGTCTCCTTCACGGCAGGTGGAAGTTTCCATTAAGCAGCTTGAAACACAACTTGCGCAGCAGCCCCATGTTCCTTGTGCTACTGCCCTTGATCCCGGGTGTCACCAGACTGCAGGTTTGGAGTGGCTGGCAACAGGCGACCCCTATACAGCACTCACTACATAAGATGCTCATCCATCTACTCTCATTCCTAAAACAATCCTTGGAGTGAGTACTGCCAGGAACCCCATTTATATAGGAGGAAATGGGGGCCCAAAGAAGGGGGGTAATTTGCCCACAGTGACTGCACAGGTAGGACTGTCTGTCCCACCCCACAAAAAAATAAATAAATAAGTTGGAATCCTAACCCCCAGGGCCTCAGAATGGGACTTCAGGTGGAAATGGGGCCATAGCAGATGTAATGAGGTAAGATGGAGTCATATTGGAGTAGGAGGCCTGTGTCCAGCAGGACTGCTGTCCTTACAGGAAGGCCAGATGGAAGTGGAGAGGCATAGGGAGAGGGCCATGTGACCGCGGAGGACTGTGGGATGCATCTGGAAGCCCAAGAACTCTGAAGTCTCCAGCAGGCAAAGCACCAGAAGCTGGAAGAGATAGGAGGGACCCTCCTCAGTAGGTTTCTGAGGGAGTGCAGCCCTGCAGACACCTTGGTCCCCAACATCTGGCCCCCAGACTGTGACAGAAGAGATTACTGCTGTGATAAGAGCCCCCCCGCCTCCACCCAGTCTGCGGGGCTCTGTTACAGACACCTGAGAAGTGAATACAGTGCCCCAGCTGGTAAGGCACAGAGCCAGGGCTTGAGGTTGGCCCCTGGTCCTAGGGTCTGCGGTCCCCTCCTGCCTGGTCTCCTGCCTCTTACTGACACACTGTCCATCCTGATGAGGCCAGTGAGAACGTGAGCTGGCCAAGACCAGGCCATGCAAGGACTCAAACCAGGCTCCCAAGGCAACTCACCCACTTGGCCCATTCTGGTACCGCCCCCACACGGCCCATCGGAGCTGCTCCCACAAACAATAAGGAGATACAGGGATGAGGTCTGAATGCACACACACAAAATAGAAAATTACTAATTTTCTACGGGCCTATATCAATGATACTTAGGGACATGTCAACATACCCTGATTATCTCACACAAGATAAAAATAAGGATTTCTCCTCAGCCTGTGGTTCTTAACCACTCTGAGGGGCACAGGCCACCTTGAGGATTTATGAAAGCGTGCTGTCTCCGCAGGAAGACATGCTCACATTCACAGGGGCACCTGATCCACTGCCCCTGCCAGAGCCCTTTCTCTGCAGACCGCCTTCCTTCCCCAAATGAATCAAGGCCGGAGCAGCTTCCTCAAGCTCCCAGGTGAGGGAGGAGGGCGGCCAGAGGAGGCTGCAGTTCCAAGAAACAATATTCATCCTGCACTTCTGACTCAAAGGTCGCTCAGCGCCCTGGGCTGGCATTAAGGAAAACAAGGACTCTAGGCCTCACTATAGCCACTGCACGCAGATTTAACCCACAGCGCTCTGCATTCCAAAGTGTGACCAGAGTCTCAGAGTCCAGATGCCCCAGGAAGCAAAGCTGCATTCACACTCCAATCCCACCAATCTCCCCAAATGCACAGAGCACGTCCTCAACCTTCTGTAGAGGCAGGACTCCGGACACCTGCCACTCGGGGTTGCAGAGAGGAGCAACCAGAAGACCAGGTCTATGCACATATCACAAGCCAATGAGTCTCCAGGCATAAGCTGGAGCTCAATGGTCAGGCCAGAAACAAGCTGAGAACTCTTGAAGTGCTGGGTACAGAGAGAAGGAAGGGAAATGACAGGAAAAGGAGAGAAGAGCCTGGAAGGGCTCTGGTACTCTGAGGGCAGCAGCAAGGAGGGGGGACCAGGGAAGGGGCACCCAGCTTTCCTCTGCTCTGCTCCTGCCTCAGCTGAGCCCACATGGCTCCCCCAGGCTGGGGCTTCAGGGAGGGAGCTGTGTCCAGTGAGCCAGGCCTGGAGGCAGCAGGATGGCTAGAGCCCATGGGTCGCTACGTGCTGTGTGCTCTGCCTACATTATATCCTAAAACTTCTGAACAGCCCCATGAGGGGTTCTGCTGGGGGTAAAACTCTGTCCTCCAGAAAAATATATTCACATCCCACTCCTCAATACCTGTGAATATGGCCTGATTTGGAAATGGGGTCTTTGCAGATATCCTCAAGTTAGGATGAGGTCCTCAGAGTGGGCCTACCCCAATATGACTGGCGTTTTTAGAAGAAAAACCAGAGACACACAGGGTAAAGACAGCCATGTGAAGATGAGGGCAGAGATTGGGGTGACAGGGCTGCAAGCCAAGGAACGTCAAGGACTGCCAGCAACCACCAGAAGCTAGGAGGGGCCTAGAGCAAACTTCCTCTTGAGAGCCTGGAGGAGCCAGCCCTGCCCGCACCTGTATTTTGGACCTCTGGCCTCCAGAGCTGTGGGGGAATAGATTTCTGTGATCCTAAGTCCCCCAGCTTGTGATGAGTTGTTGTGGCAGCACCAGGACACTGATACAGGCTCCCATCAGCAACCCCACTTTAAGAAAGGAAGTAAAGCTCAGAAAGAATAAGAAGTGAGAAAGGTGCTCTGGAATCCATGGCTCTGTAGGTGGCAGAGCTGCTGAGCTCCAGCTCCTCATCTACTAGCCCCCATGAGTCTCTGTTTAGAGAAAGGTCCTGTGCTAATGTCCTGGGGGGACCCAACAAACTGCAGGGTTGAGAACAACAGAAATGGATTCTTTCACAGTCTGGAGGTCAGCAGGGTGGTTCTGGCCCTGGAGGTTCTAAGAGAGGCTCCTTCCTGCCTCTTCCCATCTCTGCTGACAATCCTCAGCAACCCTGTGCTTGCAGACACTTCATGCCAGTCATCAGCTATTTTCTTCATCTTCTCCCTGTGTTTTCCCATCATCTTCCCTTTGTGCACCAGCCTGTCGCCATGTCCATAAGTCCTCTTTGTATAAGGACACCAGCCATATTGGATTAGGACCCATTCTAATGATCCCACTTTAACTTAATGACCTCTGTAGAGACAGTTTTTCTACACTGGCTCTCAGTGTGAGGTCCTGAGGGTTAGGACTTAAGCATATCATTTGGGAGGGAACTGATTCAACCCTTACCACTATACAGTGAATTTAGTGCCCACCCAGATGATCCAAGAGGATCTCAAGATCCTTACCCTAATAGAGACTTTCTTCCAAATAAGATCACTCATGGGTTTTTGGAGTTAGGAGGCAGACATGTCTTTTTAGGAGGCCACTGTTCAGCCCCATATGGGTCTCTGGGGCCAGGTTTTTACTCTTCTGTGTATCTTCTCTCCCCCAGTTCCACCAACTCCCAGGCCTTTTGTAGATAGAGCCCCTTGCTGCTTACAGGGTATTAAACAACAACCTCCATGTGGTTGTCTGAGGCTTTGAGGTTTACAGCACTCTCAGCCTTGGAACTTATTGGAACTGCCTGGGATTCTTTCCAATAGCGTTGCTGGCAGACTTGGATCTGATCAGCCAGAGAGTGACCAAAGCATCCATCCTAACCTCCATCCAGGCTGAGTAATCCCTGTGTGTGTAGGGTCATAGGGATCTACTTCCAAACCCTTTGTTTTCATAAAAACCCTGAGCAGTTGGACCAAGGTGTCTAGCACTTCTTCCCCAAATAAGGAAATCAATGACCAATTGAAGATTCCCCGGTTACATGCTAGGAAGTGGCAGATGTAGATTCAAGACCCCAATCTCCTAAATCTTTCCCCTGGAGAACCTTCTCCAACTCCCTTTGCCCAAGCCTATCTCTAGCCCCATCTGGAGCAGCCCAGTCTCCACACTCACCCCAACCTGCAAGCTTCACAGCATCATGGGATTGGACCAGGTGTAGCTTCCATCTCTCTGAGTCTGGAGGAGCTGCTCAATGTGGGAGCTTCAGGGGGCAGTGTGCATGTGAATAGGATTGGGGCAGAGACTGAGGCAGGTGGAAGTAGGGCAGGTGGCAGGACAAATGCCAAAGACAACAGCCAGGTCCTAGAATCATTTAAAGGCAGTCTTCAGGAGCATAATCTTGGAGGTGGGTCCTTCCTCTCAGTGCACTGAAGACAGCATGAGCTCAAAGCAAATCTGTTGCCCACAATCTATCTCTTCATGGAGGACACCTTCTCTTGGGTCCTTGCAACTGGTCCACAAGTAGATAAAATAAATCCTTCAAAACACAGCCAAGGCACCTGAGTGTCTCAGTCAGTTAAGCATCTTCCTTTTGCTCAGGTCATGATCCCAGGGTCCTGGAACTGAGCCCCACATCAGGCTCCCAGCTCAGTGGGCAGCCGGCTTCTCTCTCTCCTCCCCGCTCATGCTGTCTCTCATTATCTCTGTCACTATCTTTGTCTCTCTGTCTCAAATAAATAAATAAGATCTTTAAAAAGAACACACATTCACATGTTGATATTGCTGTGCCCAAGATTGTGAATCCGAGAAACCACCAAGGAGCCGACACCGATGCAAACACACGAGGGTTTATTTACAAGTTCGAGCTTGGGTCCAAGTATACCCGACACAGCGGTGCAGGGACTTGGACCCCGAGGCTAAGAGGCGTAGCAGCTTTATAGGGGCCAGTGGCCAATGGGATTGTAACACACATAGAAATTTGCACAGTCATGTTGGTCCGCACGCAGGTGGCCAATTGAATCACAATTTACCCTATAGTGACCATTTGAACTGGCCTATCACTCTGGTCGGAATTGGTGCGCAGTTTTGGCAAGCACAAGGCAGGGTTACATTGTTATGAGCCGATTTCCAGTAAGGGTGTGCTCAGCGGCTTGACTAGGGTGGGGGAGCACCTTAAGCAATAAGCAGGTCATGTGGGGGTCATACAGGAGATGGCGGGTGCAGCACAAAATGGAGTTAGTCCTGCTCTGCTTGTCCAGGGGTAGGGGATTTTTGTTAAATTTCCTGGGTCCCACAGATATAATATGCTCTTCAAAACACACAGTCACATGTTGGTACAACGTGTCCTTCAAAACACACAGTCACGTGTTGGTACAAGGTGTCCTTCAAAACAGTCACGTATTGGTACAACGTGTCCTTCAAAACATACAGTCACGTGTTGGTACAACGTGTCCTTCAAAACACACAGTCACGTGTTGGTACAACGTGTCCTTCAAAACACACAGTCACGTGTTGGTACAACGTGTCCTTCAAAACACACAGTCACGTGTTGGTACAACGTGTCCTTCAAAATACACAGTCACAAGTTGATATACTGTGTCCTTCAAAACACACAGTCACAAGTTGATATACTGTGTCCTTCAAAACATAATGTCACAAGTTGATATAATGTATCCTTCAAAACACAAGGCAACAGCCCATATCTGCATTACTCATCCCTGACACTCACAGGTGCATGTGAGTGCCTCAGTGGACAGTCCTGTTCATAGTAATGGAAGCAGAGATGTTTTTGGATGGGTGGTAGAAGAAATCAAAAGCCTACCATTGCACGGGGCATCTACTTTTATTTCACTGTAGCCAATGCTTTCCAGAATAAAATTCCCTTTTAAGGGAAAATGTGATAGAAGCATTAAACAGCATTGTTGATTGAATTGCCTCCTAAAATATGTATTACAATCCCAATTCCTGATACCTGTGAATGGAACCTCATTTGAAAGAGTCTTTGAGGACATAATCTGGTTAAAATGAAGTCATACTGGATTAGGATGGGTCCCAAATCCAGTCACTGGACTGGGAGAAATTTGGACACAGAGACAAACAGGGGGGAAGATGGCCATGTGACAACAGAAGCAGTGATGGGAGAGATGCAACTGCAAGCCAAGGGACCCCAAGGTTTGCCAGCAAATCACGCCAGAAGCTGGAATTGGCAAGGAAGGATTTTCCCTAGATCCTTCAGAGGGACCAAGGTCCTGAGACACTTGAATCTCAGACTTCTGGACTCCTGGACTGTGAAAGAATCAATTTGTGTGGTTTAAAAACTCTGGTTTATGATAATTTGTTACAGCAGACCCAGGAAACAAATACAAACTGTATTAAGGTTTAGACACAGACAGACCCAGAGGCAAATCCCTGCTATGTCACATTCCAGCAGTTTGACCTTGGACAAGTTACTGTGGTGCCGAAGCCAAGTGTCCAGTTCTTCGTCTGTGGATGAGGACAGTCCCAGAACCTACAATATATGCTGACATGAGGATGTGACAGCATGATGCCACAGATAAGGAACTTAGCTCAGTGTGAGCCTCACACCTTTGCTCAGGAAACGCAGTGACTACTATTATTTCTGACTCTTGATTATTCAAAGACAGATTTTCCAGAGTGTTGATTTTCTGTGTCTTGAGATTCTCTCTTTTCTCACTAGAAATAAAGGGGGGGGGGAGTATTTTTCAATGGTGTATCAATGGGTTCAGCAAACAACACATCTAAGCATCAATGGAGCTATCCCAGAGGCTGGCACTCTGAGCTCTGGTTATTTTCAATGTGTCTGTGTCATCTCTACTATTGCTAGGTCATGCGGGTCCATCTGCTCATCCATCTGACTGTCCACAAGACCAACCCTGAGAGAGAACTGGGAACACTGGAAAGTATCCAGAGGTCATTTCCACTGAGTGGCGTGAGGGTGATAGTCTCGACACAGAATGGGCCCTGGCATCCCCAGATGGCAACATCAGGAGTGGTTCAGTCAGATCCAGAGAAACAGCACATGCGGGTACAGACCAGTCCTCGTGTATGACAGGGCGGGGACCAGAGCTGCTGAGTCCTCATGATGGTGTAATGGTCTGGCATAAGAGTATGGAAAATAGTCTGGTTGGCATTTCCTGGCTCCTCTAAATGCAGTTGTCCAGAACACCAAGTAATTTCTGTGGATTCTGAGTTCCATCTTTGATCGCCATCCCCAATGTCTACTCACCATGTTCAATTTAAAGTACCACAGAGCAACAAAAGGAGGCGTGAACTTTAAATGGCATTCATCAGCAACTAGATTTCCTGAATTACATTATCGCATCCCGAGAAATATGCAAATGGACGGTATTTTCACTGCTGAATGTTCTCATTATGCTTTCTGAGCACTGTAAACCCAACGATGGGTTTAGAGAATTCTTCCTAACACAGCTTTCTGTAAACACGCAGGCTCGTAATTAGCACAAGGATACGGCTCCCTCTGTGCGGTACCTTGCCTTTGATTTGGCATTTCCTAACAATCAGAGGGAGAAAAATATCCAGCAATTGGTAGAGAAAATCAAATTCCTTTACCTCTAAAGGATAACTGGCCAGGCGTGACGTGTGGACCCAGACTGATGGCTTCTGAGGGGCCATGTTGTGAGGTGCGCCCATGAGACCACCTGCCCTACTCCATCCCACTGGCACACCCACACTGCTGGCATTGCTTCTCCTAGAAGGATAGGCTTAACTTTAACGCCTCCAAAGATGCTAAACAAGGGACAATCAAAAGAGAGTAAATAGGGCAGCCCAGGTGGCTCAGCAGTTTAGCGCTGCCTTCGGCCCAGGGTGTGATCCTGGAGACCTGGGATCGAGTCCCACCAGCATGGAGCTCCCTGCATGGAGCCTGCTTCTCCCTCTGCATGTGTCTCTGCCTCTCTCTCTCTGAATCTCTCTCTCTCTCTCTCTCTCATGATTAAATAAATAAAATCTTTAAAAAAAGAGACTATAAATACAAGTGCATATGAGTAGCTATTAAAAAGACTAACTGTAAAGTACCATAAACAGAATGGTTTAAACACCAAAAATCTATTATTTCATGGTTCTGGAGTCTGGAAATATGAGATCAAGGTATCAGTAGGGCTGTGTTCCTTCTGAAGGCTCCAAGGAAGGATGATCCAACCTGTCTCTGGGCTTCTGGTGGTTTCTTGGCTTGTGACAAAAGGACTCCAATCTTCTCATAGCATTCTTTGTGTGTGTATGTGTGTGTGTCTGTGTGTGTGTGTGTGTGTGTGTCTGTGTATCTAAATTTCCTCTTTTTTAATAGGGACACCAGACATTTGGATCTGGGGCACCCTACTCTAGTGTGACCTTCTCTTGACTAATTATACCTGCAGCAACCCTATTTCCACATTTGGGGTTCTGGGGGGTTAAGACCTCAACATACAGATTTTTGTGGGACATAATTCAGCCCACAACACAAGTAGAGGGATTACTTTAAATCTTACCCCATACTCTACCATCTGCTAGAAGAAAGTTGCTTCTCTCCACCCATTGCAAGTAATCTGCACAACCCAAAGGCCTGGCTATGCAAAATCAATTCAGCTGTTTGCTTGAATTAATGAATCCATAAAGCTCCCTAGGATTCCATTCCTGGATGTGTAAATGTTTGGCAGACTGCACCAGTCGTCAATCAGTCAGGCTGGCATCGGGGCCAGAACAAGGCAGAACAAGGTGGTATCTCACTGTGTGGGAGGCAGACCCAGCACCAGCCCAGACCCAAGGGTGAGCACCCCCTTTATATATGTCTCCAAGGTCCCTCAATTGCCTTCCTTCATCTGTATCCTGATGCGAGCAGTTCTAGGAATGGGAGCTGGTTCACCTTTTCTAAAATCTGTGTCATGCCCAAACTCAAATCTCCATCTGAAGTAAACAAACAAGACCTATGATTCAGCTCTGGAGGACCGTTCAAACATCCCTGCAATATGAGAAATATAAAAACCACATTGTTAATGCAGAAGACCCAATAAAGGAGCTAGAATATTGTGGGATTATTTCATTTCTTTCTAATTTGTTGCAAGCCACCCTCAGCAAAGAGATCACAAAGCTTTTCGTCTCTCTTGTACAGGCTTTGATTTAAATCCAGCCCTAAAAAGACCCGAGGCAAAGAAAAAAACCTATGGAGTGAGCAAAAGTTACTTTCCATGTATAATTGGAGAAAATTGAATGGGTCTTGTTCTGCAGGCCCTTTATTAAAAAGTTTTCCCCAGAAACTCCTTGCAAACAAGTTTTAGAGAGAGCCAGCTTCTAAGTGCCAGGATGCATGTGTCCCTGGGGGGTGGCTTAACTTGGCAAATAAGAATGTTCCCAGGACCATTTTCCCCCTTGGTTTATATAAAGCTACAACACTGATTTAAGGGAAGAACAATAAGCCTCCCTGCAACTCTTCTTTTTAATCACAGGGAGGAAAACAAGAAGGAAAGCCTTGTATCACCATAAAGGAGAATAATCAATAGGAGATTTATGGCTTAGATGTGTTATCTGCGGTCAACCTAAATGGTGACTTAACTGTGTTTACAAGAGTGCACAGCTGGGCTGCTCTGAGACAATTATGATGTCGTGGGATGCTTATGGAAAACTATCCCCTCCAAAAAGCTCAGGCAAAAATACTGTGTATGGAGTAGGAACACATGGCAAGCCCAGATGCAAATACCTCCATCCCAGCCCCAGTGGGATCTTATCTTAAAAATGATCAATGCGACACAAAAAAAGTCCTTAGGAAGGGCTTTGCAATAACTGGACAATATCCCAAAAGAACTTCTTGGAGCAAAGGTCCACACAGAATCCCCAGATCCCAGAGCCCCATCCATTCCTCTAAGGATAAACAGAGAAGGGACACTGAAGCCCAGAGAAGAACAGCAGGTGGCCAAAGGCCACAGGTCAGCAGGCAAGTCAAGACAGAATGGAGGATGTCTGCATCCACCTCAACTGTCCTGGCCAGCTGTGGTCTGCACACTGGTGGGGTACAAAGATGTATAGGTTTATGTCCCTTCTCATAGGAGTTTTCTGCTTGGCAGGGAAAAGCCACACAATAAAAGATGTTCAGAAATGCCATGGAAAACATGGTAGGGGAGGAGGCTTTTGTGGTGGCCTTCAAACTTCAGAGAAGGTGAGAACTTTGAACAACTCTCTAAGCAGAAAGGACTAAGAGGTCTGAGAAAACACAGGCAAGGTTTGCAGAAGATGGCCCATTTACTCATTCAACTAGTATTCATTGAGCAACTACTATAGTCCTGACAATATAGGGATTTAAAAGGTACCAGCCCTTGAATTCTAGTATCTTGTGGCCTGTCCACTGGGGGACACAGTCATAAAGCAGTCAGCCATAATGCTCCATGATTCTATTCTCCAAGAAAAGGCTTGACACCCATTTGGGCTCAATAAACATTTGTAGAATGAATACTAATCCCATGAAGGTGGATCACTGAGAATGCACAGGAGATTAAGAAGAATTATACTAGGACTGAATAGTCTATGGTTAGATGGACACCATGAACTCAAAGCAGGGTTGTCATAGAGCTGATGGAGTCTGCCAAGCCCGCATGATGGTCACCAGGACCGTGGTTAAGAGGTAGGGATGGATGGAAAGGGCCACCATGAGCAAAAGTCTGAAGCCAGAAAAGCTCTAATGTGTTTAAGTCCATGAACAGACTGACTGGTTAAGGCCAAGACTCATGTAAGGGCCATGGGGGATGAAGTTTAAGGTCATATCTGGAAGCCAACATAGGCAGGTGTTACTTCATCCTGCAGAAAGCAGGATGCCTCTGAAGGCACCTTATAGCTAAGCTCAAATATCTCTAAGTTCTGACTTCAGAAGGTGGTAAACACAGACCTATGGTTCTCAACTGGGGGCAGTTTTGTCCCCACCTCCCCAAGGGACATTTTGGTTGTCACAATTGCAGGGTCCTCCTCTCCCAGGCTGTGAGTGCACATGACTAATAAATTGTTACTAACCTCATTCATCTAGAGTTGGGCAT
Source organism: Vulpes vulpes (assembly GCF_048418805.1). Lineage (NCBI taxonomy): Eukaryota > Metazoa > Chordata > Mammalia > Carnivora > Canidae > Vulpes > Vulpes vulpes. The sequence continues at coordinate 159,972,972 of NC_132791.1, read as the reverse complement.
TAGGAGTCAACCATCTCACGCCACTTAGGGCAAAGGGTCCCTCCCTCACCAGAAGGATGAACAGGTGGTGATCAAACACCTCACTCCACCAACAGGGACATGCAGCACAAAATGTCAGTAGTCAGTAGTGCCAGGTAACAATGTGAGCTGTCAGAGAGTTCATTGGCTTAAAATCTCCCTCTCAACATTCTCAGGACCTGACATCTCCTCACTAGATTTATTTATCCGGTTGTTCTTCCATGGGCCTCTTTAAAAATATGTATTTAAATCTCTGAGATGCAGCAAGTGCTAAGCAGAACTTTCCTCTGAGTGAAGGGGATTCTGGGCACATGCCTGAGTGCAGAAATGTATGAGAAATGTGAGGGTGTGAGCAGCACCAGAGCCTGGGGACACTCAGCCCACGTCCCCAGATCCCAGCCACTTGATGCAGAAGGGACATTTCCAGTTGGTGAGATAATTGCTTCATCATGTTAACTGGCTCATCAGGTGTTGCCTCTGCCTCTGAGGCTGAGTGATAGGACCAGGGAGGTTAAAGGGATAGGAATGGGGTGTGCATGGATGCGGGTCCACCTCCTCCTGGCACAGTTCTGTCCCCACAAACACTGATGTCCACAGCTTGTGTGCCACCTACTCAAGAAAAGCCTTCACAATCACCCTAAGAAACAGTCTTTTCTGGATGGCTTCCGAACAGTCTCTGTCATGCTGTTTATTCACCCCTGGCTCTATCCCAGCTGACATGACTTCTGCATATCAATCCACTTGTGTGTCATCTATCTCCCCCATGAGACGGTAGCTCCCTGAGGATGGGGGCCTCATCTTCCAATGCATTCGACTGGGTTCCTGGAGGAGGAATGGACAAATGGGATATGCTAACTGAGTCCACCCTACAGTCTCCATGGCTACTCCTCCGCCTGGAGTCACAATGGTGAAGCTCCTCCTTCTTTCAACAAAACATGGAGGTGAGTGCAGGAAGCAGGGAAGCTTCCTGAAGAAAATGAGGTCCACACTGACTCCCAGAGGGTTTAGAAGCCACGGTCCCTAATGATTCCCACCTCCTGGCAGCACCTCCATGTGAGCCCTCCCCATGAATGTGGGCAGGACTGTGAGTTGCTTCTAACCAGTAGAAGGGAGGAGCAGTGGGAATGTCCCTCTGTGACTGGGCTGTGTTACAAAACACTCCATCCTGGCAGACTGAGTTAGGATTCTCCTTTCTGGCTTGATGAAATGAGCCACTTGGTTGAGGACGCCCACCTGGCAAGGAACTATGAGCAGCGTCCAGGCCCCAGTCAGCAAAAATCCAAGCACCCCGTCCCACAGCTGCAAGGAAATGTGTTTTGCCAACAGCCTGCAGGAGCCTGGGTGCAGACTCTCCACAATCCAGCCACCTGATAAGAACACAGCCTGGCTGACAACCAGTAGCAATTTGTGTGCAGTCCTGAGCAGAGGACCCAGTCAGACTGTGACCAAACTCCTGACTCACAGAACCTGAGATATAAACAGGTATCATTTTAAGCCACTAAATTCATGGCAGTTTTTTACACAGCTATGAAAACTGATATAAAAACACTTAGCTCTGAAAAGCTACGTAGGCCCCTGTTTGTCAGGGGCCTGGGCGGGAGGTCCTGTCCCACAGCTACAAATGAAATGTAGTCTCCCAAGCAAGGGGTGGCCTGTGTAAGCACTAACAAGGAGAAAAAGTCCTAAGAAGTAGGCCCTACGGAAAGCTTTTGCAACATCCCCTCATGCAAATGCATGAGGTATTCCACAAATACCTACTGGGCACAGAGGTTGGCCCCAGCATCACAATTGTGGACAGGGCAGACCTGGCCCTGCCCGTTGTAGAGGACAATCCAGGTCCCTTCTTTAAGTGACTCAAGGGAGCTGGCATCTCTGGCTGCTCATGTTGTGTAGACAAACTCAGATGGGGTGCCGAACTTCTCCTCTCAGCCGGGCACTCCAGGATCCTGCCTACAAGGCTTATCTCTCACCCCCAGTGCTTCCCCCAACCTGTGACATACCACAAGAAAACATCCTCACAGACACATTCGCTCACACCAACCCAAACAAAAGACAGTGGAGCAGGAAAAGTTGTGAAGAGCAAGTATCAAGTGCTCATGAAGTGAGAGGAGAATTGTATACAGAGCATGCATGGGGCGGGGGGCAAGGGGTGCTCACAGAGACTGCCATCATGGTCAGCCATGCTGTGTTCTCATCTTTTAAAAAAAAATGATTTTATTTATTTACTCACTAGAGACACACAGAAAGAGAAAGAGAGAGAGAGAGAGGCAGAGACACAGGCAGAGGGAGAAGCAGGCTCCTTGCAGGGAGCCCGATGTGGGACTCGATCCCGGGACTCCAGGACCACGCCCTGGGCCAAAGGCAGGCGCTAAACCACCGAGCCACCCAGGAATGCCCCTGTGTTCTCATCTTGAAGCTCAGTGGGGAGGATTCCTCACCCAAGCTCCTGTAGGCTTTTGGCAGAATCTGCTCCTTGCAGCTGTAAAACTTGAGGCCTGGTTTTCTCTGGCCAAAGCCTGGAGGCCACCCCAGTTCGGCCTCATATGGTGTGGGAAGGTCACTGCTCCAACAGTGACCAGCTGGAGGAACCTCAGTAAAGTCATGTAACCTCCTTATGCCTCGGTGTCTTCATCCACAAAATGGGACACCAGAGAGAATACCTAATACGTAGGATGGTCGATAAATACAAACATGAACGCAATGACGGGCGCATGCATTCAGTACATGTTAGCTTTATTACTGCTTTTCTCACTATCATGTCTCCACATCCCATCTATCTACTGCTGGCTCCCAAACTAGTACTGCATCTTGTCCTAACTCTTGAACTCAGACCCACACCTCCCACTGCCTACAGAACACCTCCACTTGAGATTTCTAAGAAGCACCTCAAATCTCCGCTGCATCCCAAATGGCTCATCCTGTGGTCTGCCTCATGCCAGGAAGCAGGACCTCTGTTCCTCCTGGTGCTGGAGCCAAAGCCTTGGCGGTCAGCAAGTTCTTTCGGCTCTGCTTTCAAAATATACCCAGCATCCACCCACTGTTCAGCACCTATACTGCTGCCCTGTGACCCAAGCCTCATTACCTGACCCCAGGGCTACTTAATACCTCCTGAAGCTCCGTTTCATGCTCTTTGTGGCTTATATTCAACACAGCAGCCAGGAAGAGTCTCATAGAATGCAGGTCCCACCCCTCCCATGTCACTCCATCCAAACACCCTCTGTGACCTGTGTGGATGCCTTATGCAATCTGCCCCATGACCTCCCTGTCCTCAGCTCCTGCAACTCCTGTGACCATCAGCCCTCCCGGTCTTTCTGACCTCTTTTTATTCTGTGGGGTCACTGCCATTATGCTCCCAGTGCCCAGACACCCCCTCCCAGGTATCCCCATGCCACCCGCCCTCCAATATTACGTCTTTAACCAAATACCACCTTCTCAGGCATTACTCTCTCTAAAACTGTACACCCTCCACCCACACTTGCCGTCCCCCTTCCCTGCTGTTTTTATCTTGAGCACTTACTATTGAATTATCATGCATTTTGTTATTTAACTGATTTTTTTTCTATCTTCTCCACTAGTAACTGATCTTCTTGTGGGCAAGGATTCCTGTCTGCTTCAATGCATCTCCAGCACCTGGAGCACAGTAGGTGTTCAGGACACACCTGCCAGCCAGAGGGACTCACAGACTCCCTGCACACAGACTGGCCTCACCATGCTGCTTTTGCAGCAGCCTCTAGCTGAGGCCACTCCTTCTCCACTATCCTCTCCTTTCTTTGGTTTTTCCTCTGCCACTGAAAGTTAGTGGAAGGGGAAAAGACAGGGGGAAAAGGCAGAAATTATCACGGTCTGGATAATGCTATAGTTCCTATGAGAAATTTCTCCAAGAAGTTGTTAGTTTTCCATTAGAACAAATACTTCTTGATTATCTGTAATATCCCAGAGATCTCTTTGGAACATTAGGTCAAGGCTACTCTGCAGTTTCGTATAAATCCACTGATTAGGAGAATATACTCAAGATCTAGTATGCAATGATTATGATTTACTGATAGATGTGACTACAGACAACCTCAAGGACAGAGGAAAAGATGGATTTTTACAGCTAAAAAGGCAAGGAAGTTTCCACAGAAGAACAAAGACACAGAGTGAGATAAAAGGAGGTTTGAGATACATGATAGGTGCTGTCTCTGTAGTGAGAAAAGCCCTGGCACTCAATTGCCTTGAGGAGGCTCCTTCTGCTGTGGCATGGAGATGCAGGCAGACCCAGCTGATGCTGGTGAAAAGCAGATGGCAGGGGGTCCAGAGGCCCCCTCAGTCTGCACCAACGCCCCCCAGTCCAGTGCCCCCTTCCTGATCCGGCTGCCTGCCAACTCAGTGAAGGCCAGCAAATCTATCCAAATCCTTCAAGAGTCAACCCAGGCCCCACATGGTCTCTCTATGGCAGTGTCCTCAACAGAAAACCTCCCAGGCACATATTCCTAGAAGGACATGTCTGGGGATGCCTGAGTGGCTCAGCAGTTGAGTGTCTGCCTTGGGCCCAGGGCATGATCCCTGAGTCCCGGGATCAAGTCCCACATCAGGTTTCCCTGCACGAGTCCCACATTGGGCTCCCTGCACGGAGCCTGCTTCTCTCTCTACCTATGTCTCTGCCTCTCTCTGTGTGTCTCTCATGAATAAATAAATAAAATCTTAAAAAAAGGTGGGGGGGGACATGTCTGCTCATTAACTCTGGCCTATGAGGCCCTTTCTAGAGAAGTCCTGCAGGAACATGCTTCCCTGGAGCTCACTTGGACCCTGGACCTGGGGGTGCTATCCAATACCACCACTACTTCTCTCTGAGATCAATGCCTGGAGAGGGTGCAGAGAGCAGGGGTAAGGGCTGAACCCCTGATCGAAGGATGGAAGGGAGCAAGTGCCGCAGAAGTTCCTTCTCAACCCTTCCGAGCAGAAAGCTTTCTTCTCCGAGGCCCAGGCGCCCAGCCAAGTGCTCACCTGCTTCAAGAGTGTCGCCTGCAGCTCTGCCAACCAAGTGACATTTTGAAGTTGTTTAAAGGAGAAGTTACAAGTAGGAACAATTTGAGCCTCTTGACTCCCGTGAGAGATTGCTACGTTCTGCAATTATTTATGGGAAACTCAAGATCATTTGCCAACTATTTTTCGATGATGGCTGACAGCCAAGTGAGACGAGTTTTGAGCTTTCTCTCACTCCCTCTTCTCTCTTTTTCTTTTGCTTGTTAGTTTGCTTGTTCAGGATAGCCAAGACTAATTATGATGAGACATGAAACTTTCCAAATGGGAAGGACAAGTTTCTTCATGGTTTGGTATAAAACGATGGATAGGGAGCAGCTGTGCCGTCCTCAGAACATGTGAGTGAGCTGTCGGCAGTTAATGAGCCCACCTCACCGTGTCTCTTCATCCCTCTGCCTGTCGGGGGCGCCTCCAGCATCCATGGATCCTGGCTGCTTCACTCCTGTGCATGGCTTTCCTCGTCAGGCTGGGCAGGAGCCACCATGGGCCCTTTCACTCCCAGAAAAACTGGCAAAATTGGACTTCTGTGCTTCAAAGGATGTCCTCAAGGAAGTTAAAAGACAACCCAAAGCAAGCAAGATAATATTTGCAAGTCCTATATCTGATAAAGGATTTTTATCCAGATATATAAGGAACCTTCACAGCTCAACAATAAAGATAAATATTCCAATTAAAAGAGGTCAAAGGAATAGATATTTCTTGGAAGAAGATGTACAAATGGCCAATAAGCATGTGAAAAGATCAGTGAATATGTAAATCAAAACCACATGATAACATTTCAGACACACACAGAGAGGCTTGTGAATTCAGGGGACTCTGTCCCCAAATCTTTGCTAGTTGGCTGGTCCAGTGAAAGGTAGTGGGCAAGGGGAGGGTGGAGGGGGCATTGGTCTCCACTATTGGTACTAATGGGGACTACCATCTTCTGTGGACCCTTAAGGAAGCAAGGGAAGACCTCATGTGGATGCCCCTCTGTTCCTGAGGGCAGGAACAGATATTTCAGAACACAGCTCTGGAAGGGTTCAAGAGTCTGTTTCTGTCATTTGTTCCTCGTATGACCTTGGCCAGTCCTTTCTCCTCCCTGGGCTGGGGCCAGTTATTTGTGAAAGATGGCTTGGATGAGGTGAAACACGGCCCCTTCCAGCTCTAACACATTCACCAGGTACTATACTTTGCTTCTGCCTTCAGTCCCTCAAAGCCATCCCTTGTAGCCTACAAATTGGTAGTCCCAAAGTCCCCATTGCAGCACAGCTAGTTAAAGGCACCGCCAAGACACTCTGCAAACTAGAGCCACTCATTGGTTATTTTTGAGAGATTCCATCTCTGATGACTCACAAAAGCTTCCTGCAAGAATGTCAGGGCAGCTAGCACAACCACACACCTCAAAGCCCCAGAGTGGAGCAAGACCTCCCTGCTGGGCCAAAGCTGACCTCCTGGCTATGCCCTGGGGCCATGCTCTGAAGCAAGCACACTTCCCTAGGAGACAGAGATGGATGGCACCAGTCCACCCTGGGAAACAAGCCATCATCTGACATTTCACGCCTGGAGACTCTTCTATACATCCTTTACCCTACAAGTCAAAAACCCTTCCCCGCACAGGAATATTTGACATTGATTTTATCCACCATGCTGAGAGCTGTCCAACGTGGGAACATGCAGGAGAAGGGGCAGGGTGTGCCCAACTGACCGGCCATCTGATGCAACATCCCTATAAAGGTTTCGATTGCTGTGAACGGAAAGATCAAAGCAATTTTTGTGTCATCTCAGTGCATGGAAAGGACTTTTTATCAGCCCCATCTGCCTATTTGGCTTAATTCATATTCTGCTCGTGTCACACAGGGAACCCAGTGGAAGAATTATACAGGCCAGTGGACTCCTTTCTGAGGGGGCACAATCGATCTTGCTTTCAGTTTGTTGGCAAGATAAATTCTTTGATTGGGATTGTTTGCCGCCTCCAGTGAGACCACACTCCATTTTATGGTGACATCTTTGCATTGATCTTGCTTTCTTCTGCTCCACCATTCTACCAGAGGACACCTAAAACTAATATCTCGTCCAGCATGAAACCACAACCTCAAGAAAGTCTCCAGACTCCCCAGGAGCTGAGGACCATGATCAATAGGAAAGAAAAGGGTTTCTTATGAACACAAGCCTTCTAGCCTCCCAGTGGGTAACAGTTTAAGAGTATCACGTGACCATTCTCCTGCTCGGCTGAATCCGAGCAGCTGTTGAGTGCTCAAGCCATGTCATGGGTGCAGAGGTATGCTAAACCCACTTGGCTCTGGGAAGGGCCTAAAGTGATGGAATCCTGTCTACGTTAGTGGTCCCAGGAAAGCAATGGTTCTGAAAGGATCCACTCATCACTGGTGGCACCAGCTGTCTGAGTGCCACAGCTTAACAAATGCTTCTGACATTGGCCATGCCCCCAGGCAGGGGACCACTATGCCCCGAACCCCAGGGGGCAGGATATCCTGGAAACTTCCTGGAAGGAGTTGACCCAGCAGGCTCAGCAGAGGAGGCTACCTGGAGGAGGAGAATGCAGGAGACTTTCAGCTCCAGTCCCCGACATCTCCAGGCTTAGTCATTAGAAGAGCCTGTTTGTGCCTCAGTTTGCTCAGCTGTAAAATGGGAATAATAGTACCTCTTAGATTAGTGGCCTGCACATAATTAGGACCACAGGCAGCTAGAAATACAAATTCTATGTTACACTATATCCAGAAGTTACCCGCATCCAACCACTCCTCATCACCCACACTGATATGCCTCATCCAAGCCATCAGCAGGATACTTCTGGATGTTGAGAAGAGCCTCCCTGGGGGCCTCCCTGCTCACACTATTGCTTCTCTCCAGTTCTTCCCCACAACCCAGCAGGATAGCTCTTCTCCCGACAAGTAAGGGACAAGTCCTACTGTGCCACAGTGCTTTCCCACCACATGTGATAAGCCCTAAACTTCTCCAGATCTCAGGATCTTAGATCCCACCCACCTTCTCTCCATCCACCTTCCACCTTTCCCAGGCCCCTCCCCTTGCTGTCTGCACTGTCCCAGTACTCTCTGCTTCCATTCTCAGGCAGGGCTTCCCTGACACCCTACAATGGCCTCCCATTCCCAGTAGCATTTCTTCCTTCACTTTGCCCTCCCTTATTTCCTCAGAGATGGGCTGCCATTCAACACTGTATTTTGTGTGGATTTGTCAGTGTACCTGTTCATCTTCTCCATTATCATAAACTCAGGAGAACACATCTCTGGCTTTTTCACCATTGCATACTCAGCTTTGAGCTGCATCTGGAATGCAAAGAGACTGAAAACACCAGGCAGGGGAAGAGGACACAGATCTGGGCATAAGTGGTGAAGGGTGAAGGACCAGGGAGCAAGTGGAGAGGGAGATGGAGTCAGGAGATGTGGAGGCAGTGGGGTGACCACACAAAGGGATGAAGGATGAAGAGAGCAGAATCAAGGGTTGGCTAGTTTCCGGGTAGAGCACCTATGTGGAGGGCACCTGTCATGGGTTTAACTGTGTCCCTGAAAAGATGTGGTGAATCTTCCATGTGAATGTGGCCTTATTTGGAAATAGGGTCCTTGCAGATGTCATCAAATTAAGATGAGGTCACACTCGGGCGAGCCCTAATCCAATGTGACCTATACCTTTAAGGGAAGTGAAAATAGACACAGAGAAGGTTGTGTGACCATGGAGCAGAGATTGAAGTCATGCATCTATGAGCCAGGATTGACAATTACCACCAGGAGTTGGAAGAGCAAGGAAGGATGATCCCCTGTTAGAGCATTTGGAGCAAGCATGGGCCTGTCAACACCTTGATTTTAGACTTCAGCCTCCAGACTGGGATTGAATGAGTTTGTTTTCTAAAGCTCCTGGTTTGTGGTCCTTTGTTTTGACAGCCCCAGGACATGAATACAGATCACCCTTTACTGGATCAGAACCGAACAGACAAAGATGGTTTTCAGGGTTGGAGAGGAGGGAAGAGAGAGGACGTAGCCTTGACTGAGTTTTGGCCAAGTACATTTGAGGAGGACAAAGCATCCCAGGAGGTGCTACAAAGGCTGCTGACCACAGGGTACTGGGCTCAGACTACATGCTCAGGGGGAGACTGTGTCCAAGAAACCAGCCCAGCACAAACCTCCTCAGCAAGGAGTGGCATGAGACATGGAAGCCAAGCAGCCTGAACCTGAGGGAAACATCAATCTCACAAGTGAGTGGGAATGACACACTAGCCCTCGCAGGGTCATTGTGAAGATCGAACGTGTCAATCCACGTGAGTGATTAGCCTGGTGCCTCATACACAGTCACTAGCCCATAAATATTAGCTATCCTTGTCATTGTCATGATCAAATTCCCAACCTGAGATGCCCCTGAATAAAACAATCTGTGGCAATATTCTTACAGCATGCTTCTTTTGGAAATTCATAATGTAAATATGCACTTTAAAAGCTCTGGGAAGTCCTGCAATGAGGAACATTCTGGAGCCCAGAGTGTCCCAAACAACAAGTTTCTTCAGTTCATGCTTCATCTAAACCTTTGCTGTGCTAATGCCTACTGTGGATCTCCAAGAAGGGGGCACAGAGAGGGGAAGTACCTTGACCCAGGTCACACAGCTAGCAAGTCCCACTGGGACAGAATACCAAGCTATCTTTACCTGACCATTTACTGCTGTTCTTTATGTCAGTGTCTTATATGGAGTAAGGACTCCATCTGGGATGGACCCTAGAGCTGCTACATATTGGGCAGAGATATACAGAAGGAGCACGGAGAGGCATCCTGCACAATCCCACTTCTCTTGGTTCTGTTTTCAAGGATGAAGAGGTGACTCCACTGTCCAGGGAAATGTAGATGTTGTTTTTGCTTTATCAGGATATTTGCCACTAATGCATCAGTCTTGAGCTGCATGTCACATATTATCAACACTTTAGTTCTTAACTTAAAATGTGAGCACATTGACTTTGTAATATTCATTCACTTATTCTCTGAATGTTCATTGAATGACTTGCATCTATCAGGAACCATGCCACCTGGCTGGAGGAAGGAGACAGAGACCAGGGAGGGCTTATATGAACACACTGTTTCAAAAAGCAGAGTCTTCAAGGTCATTGAGGCCTCCATTTGAAGACATTACTGAGCAACTTCCTAAGGGTCAAGTGTAAGAGAGAAGAGGTAAACTCAGTGCTCCATCTCAGATAATAAGAGAAGACTTACAGGAGGTGGTGCCATTTGAGTTGTACCTCACAGACAAGCAGAACTTTGATAAGTTAAGTGGGGAGACAGCTCCAAGTGGAGCCATCATCATTGGAGAATTCCAGCAGCCTGAGGGAGGTAGCCCCAGCAGAGAGAAGCAATCACCTAGGGGATTCTGGGGAGAGGCTGTCCTGCACCAAGTGTGAGGTGGAAGAAGTGAGGAAATGAGACTAACCAAGCGGATCTAAGCCAGGCTGAATGTCCTGCTGAGACCTGGACTTCCAGGTGGTGGTGGCATGATGCTGAGGAGCCACCAAAAGTCCCTTAGGTGGAGACTCCTTCAGATTTATCAGGTGGGGATGACCCAGTGTTTGCCAGCATGGGTTTTGGGGTCACGATAGACATGAGCTGTGTGCCCTAAGGCAAGTTACTTCACCTCTTCGTAAAGTGGGCAACATAGAACTCACCACCCAGAGCTATTGTTGGAATGATGTGTGCAGAATGTCTGACAAGGTGCCCAGTCCATCCAGAGCTTAGAGAGGGTCATTGCTGCACTCGTAATAGTAGCAGAAAGAACCAAGGATCAACAGGGGAGGTACAGCCACAGAGATGGGTCAATTCATCATTCATTTATTCATGAGTATTGTTCATTTACTGAGAGTGGGCCATGTGCCAGGCACTATGACAGGTGTAGGAGAAATGGTGACAAACAAGCAGCCCTGACTCCTCCCACCATGGAGCTCACAATCCCAGTCGGGAAAAACAGGCTAAGCAAGCACTCATGCCAATGTAGGGGAGGAACAAAGTCCTCCTCTACCCACCTCAGGTTTACTGCTGGAGCCCTAAAAATTAGACTGATGGGGACATACTAATGAGAGAAATAAACAACAGTTTAATAACATGTGCATATACATACACACGCTTACACACACACACACACACACGAGCTCTCAGAGATTAACTCAAAGGTGTGGTTAAAACTCAGGCTTATCTAAAATCTTAGCAATAGAACAACACATTTGTGGAGAAGTGACAAGGCAAATGAAGAGGGCTTTGAGTCTCTAGGATGGCAAATTCTGGGCAGGCAGGGACATGGGGGAGTGGAAGACAAGGGGTGGTTGGTAAGGTCTGTTGTGTAGAGACTGCTGGCATTGTCTCTGGTGATTAACTTCTGTCCTTCTTGGTACAGCGGAGGGGACACTTTCACAAATTCATGTTCTGATTCTAGGCAGGCAGAGAGAAGGCAGGGAGCTTTCATCTGCTTCTTCTTGGATATCTTCAGCTCAAAATAATCCTTATGCCAAAGAGGCATACTTGGGGGTTGCCTGTTCTGCTGCCCTTCACCAACAACTGGTAAAGGATGGACTCCACAGTCCAGGGGAGAATCACAAAGGGCTTCCACCACAGCAGCAAGAGTGGAGTGGAAAAACAGGAGGTGGGCTGAGACACATTGGAGGGAGGTGAAGATGGACCAGGTAGGGACAAGGATAAGAAGATGCAGGTGCACAATAACTGAAGGACGACTTGGCAGTGGGGCATGGGGCAGTGTGGGCAATGCATTTAGAGAAACTAGCCAAGCTCTGGGCAGGTTGAGTTTAAGGAACTGCAGAGCATCAGGTGGTTAATGTATAAAAAGACACATTGGCATTTGATAAGACAAACATTCCCCACCTGCCCAGCCCCACAGTAAACCCTTCCCACATGGGCAGTAAATATAGATGTTATGAGATACATACATAGCACTTATGAGTGCTGACTTACTGTTCTGGGTTTTTCCTCTGTGGAGGCTTGAGACTCAGGAGCATATGGTGCCATGCCACATACATTCTAAAGGGTGAATTCCCTTTCCCATGCAGTGCCTGGCCATGCTTCCAAGGTCTTTCCTGGTGAGAGGGGACTCTCCTACTGGCTCAGGGAAATTTTTCAGTACAAAAGCTTTACAGGACCTAAAAGCCTCCATTTCAGGACTCAGCTTGGGAAGTTACAGTAGATAAGCAGATAAGCAGGGACAGGAGATAGGAAGGTGGGACCAGAGGAGGAGAGCAAGGAGGGGTTGGGAGGTCCCATCTGCCTCCTATAGCTGCTCACCAATCTGAAAAGGTAAGAGAACATCTCCCAAAATGCAAACTCTTGCTCTAAAGAAGAGGAAGAGAAAAAGGATGAAGGCTCATTTACGTGTGAGGTCATGCACTTAGGGAAAAAACCAGCAATTTGTCTCAAATTCTACTACTGACTCCAAATCCACATTGTCATCCCCTGCAAAGCCATAGTCTGGGGACTGAGAGGCACAGGTTCTTGGGGCTCATTGTCATCAACACCCCTGTCCCAAATCAAGCCCCTCCACCATCTGCAATCCTCACCTCCACTGTTAATGACCCTGCCCATTGCAGTTCCCCATTGGCAAATGACTAAAAATTGGGCCAAATTATCACCGATATGATGTGCATCAAGAAAACAAATTAAGTCTAACATTTGTGCAGTGACAGCTGACCTTTGCATGATTAAAATGAATGGCTGCGAAATGAGCCAGATTAAAGGTGTTTAACTTAATGGAGCAATCTCAGAAGCCTGGAGAAGTTTCTGGAGAAACCTATTCTGGCAAACCTGAAGGAGAGATAAATTGTACCCACACTCTATTTGCCACCTTCTGACATGAAGAGGGGCTGCTGGCTGGGAGAAGATTGAGAGACGGGCATCTGGACCAAGGGATATATAATAACCTCTCAGTGGCCACTGAAGAGACCCCAGCTCAGCCCATAAACACCAGCTTTCTCTCCCATCTGCTTATTTGGAATGGGGAGGGGCAGGGCTCTTAGTTCAGTTCCCCTGAGGTGGTCCCTTAATTGTGTGGGACAGCTGAAATCCCTGTCCCTGGGTCTCTAGGGACAGAAGCAACCTGGCTTCAGAAATGGTGGCGAATAATAATGTTACCTCACATCTGTGCAACATCCCGGCTCTTTCTGGGAGCACCGAGCACTCTGTAGGCAAATGTGTCTGTCTTTGGTAAGCCACCCCCTCCCCCAGGTGCTTTCAACTGGAACTTGGGTTTGAAAAACACTTTTGCTCCTTCCAAGAAGCCACTTCTGACCCTCAGGTGCTTGGAGCCATGAATAGCCCTGCTCTTTATAATGATATAAAGAGAGCGTACAGTCATGAGCTCCAGAACACCTTTGCTGGGGACTTGGGGCAAAGCAGTTTAAATCTAGGTGGTTCCTGATGGTAAGAGAGTTCTTGGAATGGCACCATGAGTTTGGCTGATTTTTACTTATGAAATTAAGATTTCTGACCCTTTATCAAGTCCTTGGAGACTTCAAGTTCTGTGCTGAGTTGTGTTTTTATATACAAGTATGAAGGTTTTGCAACGTGTGCCGTCCTATACTCCCTAAGCTTACTTGGTGACCAGGACCACGAAGATTTTAGTCCCAAGATGTCATGAGTGGCTCCAGAACCAAGAGTTGGTAACTAGACAACACGGAGCTGTGGAACCAGCCTACCCTCTGGATTCCAAAGCACCTTGCTACCTGCTGTGCTATGGAGGCAGCATGTGGAGCAGCGGCTCTCACCTGTGAGTAAAGCTCTGGCAAGGTGAGGTGCTCTCTACAGACAATGAGATGGCAACACACTTAATCCCATCATACAGACCAAAAACAACTCGGCTAATTACCCACAAGTGGGGTATACTGTATATTTATAATCATAATTATTTGAAGAAAAAACATGACACAAAAGTAAACTAAAAATATTCTGTGACCTGTACACCGAAAAGGAGCAGGTATGTACCTACCACTCCTTGAATTGTCTGACATGCTTTCAGGTCCCCTGTGTGAGTGGAGACTTCTCTGAAATAAATGATGCACTTCCTTGCCTCCCTACCCAAGAAAATAATTGGGCTTTTTAAAATGAGTAAAGTTCTCTGTGCACATGCACTGGTTTGGTTACAGAGAGTGCAGTGTGGAGGCTGCCGTTAAATCGTTTTTGCTTCCCTCTGTGGTGTCAGGCTGTCATCCGTCATGTCTCACGGTGTCTGCCACTAACAGGTTCTTTGATGATTCACTCTCAGGTCTATGACAGACCAAAAACCAGCTCACAGGGATTTATGGTAATTATGTGTTTAAGAAAAGCATTACAATAAGAAAAGTGATAGCAGCTAAGATTTATATGACATTGACTACTGCACTTTCCACTTATTAACTCCTTTAATCCTCACCACAACTAGTGGACAGGTGCCATCATCACCACCAACATCACCATTATCACCACCATCATCATCATCACCATCACCACCATTATCATCACTATCACCACCATTACCTCCATCATCACCATTACCACCATCATTGCCATCACTGTCTTCATCACCATCACCACCATCATCATACTCACCACCATCACCATCATCAACACAGTCATCGTCCTCATATTACTGATGAATAAACTGAAGTCCAGGAAGGTGGGGTGCCGTATTCAGGGGGGCTGTTAGCGGCTAAATTGTGCTCCCACAAAATTCCTATGTTGAATCCTAATTCCCAGCACTCACAATGTATCTGTATGAGGAGGTAGGGTCTTTAAAAGGGTGATTGAGGTTAAACGTATTTACATGGGTGGTCTCTAATTTGATCTGACTGTCCCTATGAGGAGAGGACATTTGAATACCTACAGAGAGACCAAGAAAGCACATGCTCAGAAGAAAGACCACATGAGGAGACAGCAGGAAGGTGGCCATCAGCAAGCCAAGAAGAGAAATCTCAGGGGAAGCCAACACCGCCGACTCATTGATCTTGGACTTCCAGCTTCCAGGGCTATAAGACACATTTCTGTTGGTTAAACTGCCCACTCGATAGTATGTTGTTATATGGGAAATGAATACAAGGATTCAGCCAGCCAACAACAAAACGCTGTGTAGGAAGGCTGATGTAGAAGCCACTGACACTCCTGAACACCACCTTGTAGAAAGAAAGGGCTTTCTCACCAGAGGAGTGGGAGCCTGGAAGAGATGGATCAACCCAGCCCAAGGCCACAATAAATAATGCTCTGGGCATAGAGCTCTCTCTTCCCACCATGCTTCCAGAGGTGCTACACACACTGTTTCAGTTAACCCTCTGAAGCCTGAACAGTAAGTAGCATTGCCCATGGTTTGACACCCCTGAGATACTGAGATTCTGGAAAGTGATTTGCCTACATCCACCATAGCAGCAGGATTGGGACCCAAACCCAGAGGCCCCTAATTCTTCTGACCAGAACAAAAGATGCTGAATGCCAACACCCCAGCAGACCTGCTTGGAGGGCTGAATAATGGCCTCAGGAAGAATGTGAGGGCAAATGAGTGCTAGGGGAGCAAACAAAGGAGCTGGTGGGAGACTGAGGAAAATAATGGAGTACTTTTCCTAGACCAGGAGAGGAAAACAAACAACTGGCTCCTACCCCAGCCTCCTGGCAGCCCTCCGGCCCCAGAGCTCTACCATTGCTGAGCAGAAAGCCAATGTCTTCTCCAGTCTCCACCCTGATGTCCCTTCCATACTGAATTATGACCACAACCCTACCAAGTCCATCCTTGACACTAACAGCGCCAAGTTTAACACCCTTGCGGTTGTGTCAATATTCTAGGGACTAGAGGTCTAGGGACAACTTGGCTTCATGTTAAGGCTACAGTTGCAAGTAGAAAGCAGAGGCTGGGCAGAAGCCGGCAGCCTTCACTGGGGCTCCCTCATGAAGTTAAAGGAAGAGCCAAGGAGGCTGGAACCTCTGGCAGAGAGGATTTTGACACCAGGGTGGAAGGCTGTGGAGAGACAGGGCTGTGCTGGCCAGGCATTGCTGCCCATGTGCACACACAGAAAGCAGGGCCCTGTGTCAGTGGAGGAAGATGAACATCACCCAGAAGCAGCTGGAGGAAATGCCAGACTGGAACAGGGAGGAGAGAGCCTTAGGAAGAAAGAGGAACCCAAGTGGGAGGCAGAAAAACATATTCAAGGCTAGACCAGAAAGACACAGTGCAGGATGGCGACCAAGGCAGCAGCAAAGATGGACAGACCCCAGGGGAAAGAGTACAGCTATGCTGCCAGGCAGGTGACATTGGGCCATTTACCACCAAACTGGGCACCTTGGACATCTTATGGCATGAAAGGAAGGGGCATTTCTGGTTAATAGAGGGCTTTTGTGCCATTTGAAAAAGATGCCCAGACACAGCCTCTATGTGAGCTCAGAGCTGAGCAAGGGAAGTGAGGGCTAGAACCATCCAACCTGGTGCAGTACACAACCTGTGCAACACCCTGGGCTAGGGACTTTCACCAGGCACAGGCAGAGGCAGAGTCCTCAAAGGGCTAGACCCAGAGAGCATAAGCACTGGCCCAGAGCTTGAGGAATGCCTCAGAAAGGTCAGAGAGCTGCCTGGGGCCTACAGCACAGAGAGATGGTCCAGAGGGGAATAAAGCAATTCAACGTCCCTGAAGAGGAGAGCCACAAAAACAGAGGGGGCAGAAGAGGGGGAAAGCATGCCAACAACTAAAAGCCGGAAGTCTTAGCTAATTCCCTCACAGCCCCTGTGCCTGCAGGGCAGGCTCTGTGGGGCAGGCATCGCCCATCCCTACAGCTCCTGCACTGCCTGTGCCCAGTGACCAGTGACTGAGCTCAAGGTACAGGGACGAGGGAGGCTTATCTACATGTTTCAGGCCCATCTTTGTGGATCTGAAAGGCAGGAGTCTCTACAGTCCAGGGTGCAGGCTACCCTCTCCTTACCCTTGGCAGGCCCAAAGCCCCCGCTGGAGTGCCCCCTTCTCCTACCTTTTGGGTGTTTTTTTACTTCCCAGTGTGAGAAGAACCAATAGTGACAAGGGTTGCCTCGCCTTCCACCCCAGATATACTCCACAAAGAGGGCACTGCCATGCTGGGGAGGACGCTGCCTCCATGGGGAGGTTCCCCGTGGGAGTCCTCCCCAGACCCCTCACATTGATGCCGGCCATCTGCTTTCAGAAACAGTTTTTGGCCATGAATAGTTCAACTGGAAATCCCAGGTGAAGACAGGTTTTTCTTGAATCTCTCTTAACCCAGGGCTAACCTGTCTTGAAGCTTATTAAATATAAAACATTGACACCTGCAAAAGCTTGGAGGGTTCTCGGTGTTCTGGCCCCCAAGGAGCTGGCAGGTGTAAGTGCTGCTCAGGGTGACGTATCTTCCAACCGTCCAGAGATCTCGTTCCTGGAAAGCCTGATGAGGAAGCAAAATCACATGTATTTTAACTTTGCTAAGATGTCATTTGTCAGGAACGTGGGACGTAGCCAAAGATTACCACCCAGGAAGAGCTGATAATCACAGTGAGATGAGGGAAGGGTGCTGCATTGTTCCTGTGACAGCTGGAAGGTTGTTTTTGTGTTTTCTTGGAGTTTTTTTCTTGAGGAAATGTAGTGACAATGGGTTTCATCTCATGGACAAACTTTCAAAAAGTTTCTAAACTCAGGAAATTAATGGATAGCCCAGAGATGGAAACAGGGGCGGTGGCGGGAGATGCCCCGGTGGGTCCCTGAGCTGGGGGACCCTGGGAGGCACAGGTGCAGCTTGGACTTGTCACCTCTCAGGTTCCTGGGGATCCCTGAGTAGAGGTGACTGCAGGTAGCAAGGAGAGTCATCCATCACACAAGAGGAAGTGCGGGTGGGAGGAGCAGGGACGGTTTGGTTTGAGATGTGTGTGGCAGGAGCCTCCTCACTGTGAGATATTTCTAAGAAACAGCAGGTGGGCAGAGCTCTGATGCTCCAAAGCCCACCCTTCCTAGCAATGCCCGATGGGAAGGGCAGGAAGCCGGGAGAGGCAGGCAGCAGCAGGATGCCACCGGCCACCAGGACGCTGAAAACTGCTTATTCTCCTGCAGAAACTGGTGACAGTCTTTCATGTTTTAGTGTTCTCTGTAAAAACTTGAGAGTGTGTCTACACACACCCCACATATGCGCTCTGCCTGCCTGAGGATGCTGAGGGGAAAATAGTGAAGACGGAAAGACAAGTCACAGTTTTGTGTCTCTTGCTCCAAGAAAAGTGACAGAAGGAGCCTCCTTCTGTGCTCTGGCACTTCCTTTTCCACCCACGTCACCCCCAGACACCACCCCTGGCTCCGTAGGAGTTCCCTTTGTTTTGCTTTGCTTTTGTGTGGATTGTCTTGGGGAGCCATGTGGGAGGCCCCCGAGGGGACGTGATCCCACAGCCTGCCAAGGAACCTGCAAGTTCCCAGTCTTGTCCCATGAGTTAAGGCACCGGACCTCTAGGACCCCCACTGGCCTTTGGAAGGAGTGAGATTTTCAGCCTTCAGGATCATAACGTGTGCTCCAAAATGTGGCTGAAAATAAAAAACCCAAATCTGAGTTAATTTGCCCTATTAGTGGTGACAGAGGAGCATCTGGGGGCTGGGTCAGGAGGTGGGAAATTCAGGTCAGGACAGCTGGGCCTGGGAGGGGCCAAGTGCCTGTGGGTGGCATCTGGAGAGCCACCCTCAAGGGTCGGCCTCGAGGGAGGGGCCTAGAGGTTGCTGGCCAACCTCACCTCCTCTGCCAGCCCCACCTGCTCACAACACTCTGCCCCCAATGCTGGAGGGAGGGTGAAGCTCTGCGGCCCTGCTAGCACACTCCAGACGACTGGTCTACCAGCTTCTACCTGCACACCAAGGCAACAGAGGCTTCACACCTGCAGAAACAGTTGTCCACTTTCAACAGTTCTTAGTGTTAGAAAATTCATCCTGTGATAAGCTAAAGAAATGAATAAGATTATCAGTCATCAGCGTCGGTCATGAGCATGGTGTATACTCACTCTTCTCACACAGCCCATTTGCACACTTGTTATGGCCGTTAAACAGCTGAGAACATAGGCTGACTAATAGCCATAGATCGCACGCTCACATTGTCTTCAGCACCTAGCTGAAGGCTTTAGGTACGTCATCCCCTTTAAAATTCACAACTCTGTCATCATCCCCAATTTATAGATGAGGAAGTTGAGGCTTAAGGAGCAAGCCAAGGTGACAGCCCTTGCAGCATAGCTGCACACAGGCAGGATTCTAACCCAGACCCGTAAACTTCGGGGCTGCTCTACAGGCACTCTCAACATTCCCAGCCGTGATATCAGCCCTGTTCCTCTTCCAACCTGCTGACGTTCAGGGACAGTGATCATGTTTCTCTACCTCTGCTCTTTGCTAAGCTACTGTCCTGGGGTAACCCCACTCTCATTTTAAGAGCAGGTTCTCTGGCTCAAGGACACAAGGCAGGAGAGGAGAGAGAGGAAAGAGGAGGATGGAGGGCAGCTGATATCTGCATTATCTGATCCTCACCCAGATCATTCTAGAAGCTGGAGGCAGCTCATGCATCCAGAATTAAGAGGTAACACTGATTATGAGTATAATCTCTTGCTTCTTGTCTGACCCAATATTTTTTTATTGACTATCAGACATTGTAATTTTTGTCTTGTTGGGGAACAAGTACTGTTGTAGTCCTATAAATACATAATATATATATGTGTGCATACATAAAAATAAATAAATGAGTATTTTTGGATTCCTATATATAAAAAAAAAAGAGGTAACACTGATGTAGAAGCTCCTTCTTCTCCAACATGCCATCTTCTCCTACCAGCCCCTTCTTAGACTCTTCTGGAGAGACTTTCTGAAGAGACTCAACACTGTTAGGTGGCAGCTCTACCCACAAAGACAAAACCAAGTTAACAAGCCTAACTCTCTGTCACCAAAGTTTACTGTCATTAGATGTTATCTCAAGTGTGCCTGAAACACATGTGTATGTGGGTGTGTAATAAGTATACATAGAATTTAAGGCCCACTGCAAAATAATGGGAAGAAAAAATAGATGTGGATGTGATATAGATGTGGCTACAGCTAGATGGACGTACAGACACCAACACAGACACAGACCTTCTCTGCAGCCCACTCGTCCCAGAGTCTCCTGAAGGCTGGGGATGGGTAGCATTCCCTCCTCCTCTATAGCTCACTGTCCCCAGCCATGCCCCACGTAGGGTGGCAGACCGAGCCCCTCGGTGGTGATAGACAGGGACACCAGCAGCCTGGAACCCAGGGGCTTTCTCTGAGCCCCCCCAACCCCCTTCCCCCCCTCATTACCTCCATGGGCATCTCTCCCACTGTGTCACTCTATTTTACAGATGGAGAAACAAAGTACAGCCTGTTACCAGGCTGCTCCAGGCAGGAATCCAGGTCCCGGCCTATTCCCCCAAAAGTTCCTTGTCAATTACAAGTGAGGAAAACCCAACCTAGATCTTGGCTTACATGACTTACCATCACTGACAGGCAACTGAAGCTCCAGGAGCTTAATTCTGGACTCAGTTGGGGTCCTCTGGGTCCACTCTGCTCCCTCTGGGGTACCCCTGCCCCACCCTGGACAGGGAAAGAGGGGTGTCTCCTGGGGTCTGGGCTGTCCAAGGAGAAAGTATCTATATAATCACACTTCTGGAGGGCTGGCAGCTAATTTACAATCAACTTGCCTATGGCCACGGTGCCCAGATTTTGGTCAAACACCAGTCCAGATGTTACTGTGAAGGTAGTTTTTAGATCAAATTACCATTTAAATCTATAGATTTTAAAGTAGATCACCATCCATCTGTGGGTGGGCCTCACCCAATCAGTTGACTATCTTAAGAGGAAAAAGACTGAGGTCCCTCATGGAGGCAGAAATTCTGCCTACAGACTGCAGATTTCAGACTCAAGGCTGCATCATCAACCCTTTCCTGGGTCTCCAGCCTGCCGACCCCCCCTTGCAAGCCCCTACAATTATGTGAATCAATTCCTTAACATGAACCTGCCCGTGTGTGTGTGTGTGTGTGTGTGTGTGTGTGTGTGTGTGTACACATATACCTACCATTGGTTCTGTTTCCCTGGAGAACCCTGACTGACACAGGAGCCACAATGTTGATTTCATCGTCTCATCACTCCCGGTTCCAGCCCACCCAAACCTTTCCTTTTTCCCTGAATTATGGAGACTGAGAAAAACATCCTCTCTCTACATACATTATCGTAAGTAGTGCAACCCCACCTGCACCACCTCCTAAGGTAGCCCACACCTGGTTCCAGGAAACCCCACCTGGCCCACCACGGCACCCCCTGCAGCCAGGAGCAAGAAAAACGCTCCAGTTCCTGGAAGAAGTGGAGTCCGGGAACCCCATTCTGTGGGTTCCCTGCACTGTCACATAGAATCAAATCTGTCTCCAAATAAATGAAAATAAATGAAAAGCAGAACATAGTTTCAGGAGGATCCTAACTGAAATAGGCTGGTACTCATGCTCTTGTAAGAAATGCTTAAGTGTCCAATTTCCTCTGATGCTTTAGTGTAATTATGTCAAATGTGAACTTGATTTCTCTCTGTTCCCTGTCAGATGCCAAGGAGTGCCGCTGCTGTTCTGTCTTCCGGCATCGTTACCTGCACCCACCATAGTGCCCACAGGCTCCCTCAGGTGCTGGCTGTGCTGGAGTCTCTGGCAGTGGCCCCCAGCCACTGGGCCATGATAGTGACACCCCTGAAGCTTCTTTAAAGGTGGGAGCAGAGCAATGGCTCTGTCTCCCAAGCTCTCTCGCCAAAAACATTGCTAAGGGAGACTTGTAAAGAAAAGCAAGCCCCCTGGGCATCTCCCACCACCACATTGCCTTCTCTCACCTCCTGGGCTCCTTTGAACCTTCCTAGAAAACTTGGGATGACATTGGGGAGCCCAGATGCTCCAATGCTCTCTCCATCTTGAGGTTCTTAATTTAATCCCATTTGCACAGCACCTTTGTCATATAAGATCACATATTCACATGTTCCAGAAACTGGGGTGCAGACACCTTTGGGGCCCATTGTTCTGCCAACCACAGGACCAAATGAGGTCATGTAGGGAAAGAGAGAGAAAGAGAGGCCAGAGAAGAGGGCTGAGGCTGAGTCCCTGGGTGGCACAGGTGAACCAAGGAGTAGAGCCCATACAGGAGACAGGGTGTCAGAGAGGGGCCACCTCTGGAAGGCTGTGTCCTGGAGGCAACCTGGAGTGCTGAAGGGGGTATCAGGGTGCCTGGGCAGCTCTGTGAGTTGAGTGTCCAAGTCTTGGTTTCAGCTCAGGTGGTGGTCTCAGGATGCTGCATCAGGCTTCCCGCCTAGCAGGGAGTCTGCTTGAGATTCTCTCCCCCTGTCCCTCTGGCCCTCCCCCTGCTTGTTCTCTCTCTCTCTCTCTCTCTCTCTCTCTCTCTCTCTCTCTCAAATAAATAAAAAGAATCTTAAAAAAATAAAAAAAAGAATGGGAGTTTCTGCATGGCATCAGCTGAGATGCAGATGCAGCCATGTCCAGAGTACCTGGATGACAATCCAACAAAAAAGTCGTGGTGAGTGGGGAGATGGCAGCCGGGGTAGACACCCTGTGGGGGCATGAAATGGACAAAGGTGATAGAACCCTTGATTAAATCAGAGACTCCAATCAAGTGTCCTGATGCCAAAGGCCAC
The DNA here is from genome assembly GCF_048418805.1 of Vulpes vulpes. Taxonomy (NCBI): domain Eukaryota; kingdom Metazoa; phylum Chordata; class Mammalia; order Carnivora; family Canidae; genus Vulpes; species Vulpes vulpes. Next base: position 159,950,289 of record NC_132791.1, on the reverse strand, counting down.
TGTCAGGTCGTAGGCTTCATGCAAGGACTCTAACAGACCTCAAACCCCTCCCTCAACCTCCAGTTGGCATCCATAGAGATGAGCTGCCTCTCAGGATGATGAAGATGCCCAGTGAGCAGAGCCATCTCATTGGTCCCCCACAGACCTGGGACCACAGTGACATCGGGGTCTGGTCGGAGTCAGGAAGCAGTTGTCCCACCTCTTACCCCACTCTGGAGGTCCCAATGTAGGTGGCTGCCTTGAGTGGACCTATTGCCATTGGATGTTTAAACCCTGGGGTCCTATTTGGGTGCTGCTTGGATGGTCGCAGCCCATTGGGAAGCTCTCATTGCTACCCTGGTTCCCAAGACCTCCTTTGCCACAGGAGCACCTCCAGAGGCACTTCCGAGGCACCCAGTCAAGCACCTGACCAATTCTTCTCTCTGCTCTGGGGGTGCATGCCTGCTGCTTTCACGGTGCATGGTTCTGGAGGATTTGCATCCAATTTGTCTCAACAAATTCCAAAGAGACTGTTCAAGGTGTAAGAGATAAAAAAGGACATGGCTTCATAGAATATAAATGTTTTAAATATAAATACTTTTACCACACAGAATGGGCGTTATACGACAATTCTATGCAATCAGAGTGATTTCTAATGATCTAAGTCCCTAGTTTGCCGACTTCAATATTGAGTTTGATTGAGTGTAAAGTTTTATCCGTGACTCAAAAGTCAGGCAATCATATCAGATGAAATTGGGACATAAGACAGCAGAGTCCACTGGATTTGCCCTGTGGCTTTTCCCAAATGGTAATGACTCAGCTTGAGGTGCCCCCTCCCAGCATCAGTGGAGAAGGTCTGCAGTCTGGACAGCACAGCCCAGGGAAGTCTCCAGACTTTGAGTAGAAAATCCCAAAAGCTGGATGTGAGGCTTCTAAGGAGATGTGACATGAGAGTGGGGTGAGCGGAGTCAGGCCACGTGTAAAGGCATTTACCATGTAAACTACAGAAGCAGTTTAGGCAAGACATGACATACCAGCCCCGGCTTCAAAAGGAAAGAATTCAGGCCTTAGAAGCTTGAAAGGGTCACTGGGCTCAGCATGTCTTCTCAGTGATGAGAAAGATTAGAAGCTGGAGAGAGCTGGTGATTGCACAACGTCATGGGTGCACTGAATGCCATTGAGCTGTGCACCCAACAGCCGTGGTTTGTCTGCTCTGTGAATTCCACTTCCACAAGTGGAAATTTGGGGAAAGTTAGGGACCCTGCCTCAGCCCTTTGGGGATTGGTAACCACCCCCCAACCCTGTCCCCCAGAGAGGATCTCATGTTTGCAGAGCACAAGACACCCCACTCCATCCAAAGGATGTAGTTTTGGAATATTGGTGCAGTCCAGAGCCTACGGCCAAGAAAGAATTCTTGAGACATCTTTGGTGCAGAAAGGTGATTTTAACAAAACCTGGGGACAGGACCTGTGGGCAGAAAGAGCTGCTGCCCTGGGGCTGTGAAGAATGGCTGATTATGTACCTGGGAGTTGGGGAGGTAAGGACACACAGGAGGTGTCCCAAAGGACTTTCATGTGCTAAGGAAGACCCTCAGGACACTGGAGGCCTGGCTATTGTCAAGCTAAGTTGTTTTTCCCTCTAGCAAAGCATGAACATTAAGATGGTTGGGAGTTCCCTGGAGGAATGTCACCAGTATCCCACTCAGGAGTTGGGGGGGTGGGGGGAGATTGCAGGGGTGTCAGCTGGTGCTTTGTCCTCAACTTGCCTTCTGCTCCCTCATCACAAACCCCCAAGAGCACCCTGTGAGGGCCAGTGAGCTGCATCACTGGGTTCTTCTCAAGCTGGTCTCAGCTCCTTTTCCTTGGTGCCTGCAGAGAGGCCTCTGGGGATTTAGGAAGGAAAGAGATCCAAGAGCATTCACTCCCTGGTCCTGCCTGTCCCTGAAGGACCAAAGGGAGGACACTCACCAGCCATAACCCCCAGGCGCTAAGTGCAGAGACCCTGGGGGAAGGTCACAGAGGTTCTCAAGCATCCCCAACCCCATTCCTGCCCATCTGGACAGGCACAAGGTAAGGACAGCCAGAGCCAGCGTCAGGGGGTGGGGGGTGGGGCAGAGGGGACAATTAGCTGGGAGGGTTTTTCACCCAGCCTGAGAAATGTCCCTGCAGCTTTGAGGGCAGAAGAGGGGTTCCCCTGACCTTTGGGGCCTTGGAGAGGGAGCCCTCCCCTCCTACTGTCTATAGTCTCAGCTTCTCTTCCATTCTGCTCTCAGCCCACTGGTCCAGGGTAGAACCTTCCCCTCTCTCCCCAGAGGGTAATTATCATTTAAAATTTAAAAAGATTTAAAATGAAGTTCCTATTATTATGCCAAACCAGCTCTTGTGGGCTGGGCTGCCATTGAAGAACCACAGCTCCATCACAGTAGCCCCGCAGGTCTCTGAGCTGAAGCCTGTTTGATGAGCCTTTTACAAAGTACTTCACACTTGGGTGTCAGTGAACAGGCAGGGAGCCTGAGTTCAGCCCCCGTCCTGGGGCTTCCCTCTGGCTTGGACACACACACCCTACATGCAGACTCACACACACCCTACACAGAGACACATGATGGCACACATGGCTGGACTCCCATCCCTCTCGCTCACACACACACCCCTTCTGATCCCTCCAAAGGCCACCTCCTGTCGCTACCACACTATGATATTTCATGAAAAGCAAACAAATTGCATCTCTCTGATTACATTTCCTGATTTCTTAGAAAGCAGAATTGTAGTAATTGGTTTACATTAAGCACCATGCTATTTGAGAGAGGGGAATTAAATAGGATACCGTTAGATTTGATTCGTAGGCAAACATAGTTACATGAAAGCAGAAGCAGACATTTGGAAACGCTTCTAAACAACATTATTGCAGGCAAATTGCAGTTTAAATAACCGGGCACTTTGACCACCATTCTGCTGGACCCGGAGGATGGTGCTGGGAGGCTCTGGGCCCCAAGGTCTGAAGACCCTCCCTAGAGTCCCATGGGGCCTCAGTCAACTGATGAGGCCAGACATCCCCCCACCTTATGGGCACAGCAGAGGGGAGGGTTCTGGAAGTGCACAGCCTTCAAAGTCACCTTTGCCACCAGGGCCAGACCCCAGAGTCAGGAGAGCCCTCAGCCAATGAGCAGCCTTGCCTTGGGGGAGCATTGAGAACCCCCCACTCCCCATGGGCAAGGAGACCCCGTTTGGGGCTTCACCTGGCTGAGTCCCTCCACCCCACCCCGTTCCTCCATGCAGCTGTCCATCGTTTGCACTCCACGGTGTTCCGTGAAGGCCCGGCCTCCAGCTTAGTCATCTGTGCATGCCAGCCTCTCCTCATCCAGCACCAATGGGGACCCCAGTGGAGCTGAAGGAGACGAATGTCATGTCACACTGCCATTGGCAGAAGCCCACATAGGATGCCAGACTCCGGAGTGAGTGTTGAACGTGGAGCCCGTGGGGCCGACCTCAGGCTCCCCTGGCACCTGCCCATTGCAGGTCATAGACCGTTAGCTCTCGCGGCACTGGGGGCCCCGGGGCTGGAGGAGAATCCTCTTCACTCAGTCCTCACCCCAGACACACAGACAAGCGTGCTGAACGTAGGGAGCGTTGAGACTTTGCCAGTCCCCAAACTCCCCAACCCGGCCGCTACACAGGGCAGATGGCAGCTTCTTCCTGGAAAATGGTGAGGGCAAGTCCTGGTTCTCCCCCTTTCTGGCCCAGCGACCTCAGCTAAGTCCCTAATTGTCTCTTAGAAGATACAGGTTGGATCTGATTCCAGATTTGCTGCTCCCTCTCCGGGAAGAGACTCTGCTTATTTAAGTTCAAGCCACATCAACCAACATTGTCCCAGGGACTGGGCCGTGTTACCTGTGGGAGGGCAGAGGTCAGGGCAGTGGAGGGACGGTGAGGAAGGAAACAGGTGGTCAGAAATAAGTTAGAAGCAATATTTTTTTAATTTATTCATTCAGAGAGAGACAGAGGCAGAGACAAAGGCAGAGGGAGAAGCAGGCTCCACGCAGGGAGCCCGACGTGGGACTCGATCCCAGGTCTCCAGGGTCACGCCCTGGGCTGAAGGTGGCGCTAAACCACTGCGCCACCGGGGCTGCCATAGAAGCAATATTTAAAAAGCTTTTGTGTGTTACAGGGGGCCTGGTACCCTTTGAAACACTTCAGTAATCCTGTTTGGTGTTCAGGTGGGTATTTCTTTGAACTCTAAGTGAGCTTTATAGCGAAGCGGGCCGGCCCAGCTCCTGTGGTTACACCAGATCAAATTCCCCACAGACCCCAGGGCCCTTCTTACTCTACTCCTGCCTTTCATCCACACAGGACATGCCAGCACCTGCTGCAGGTCTCATGTGACCACACGCTGCCAGGGTCCCTGCCCTCTGCACTCCACCACTGTGATGACCGACTCGTCCCAATTCACTCAGGATTTTCCCAGTTTAAAACCAAAAGTTCCACATCCCAGGACCCACCTCATTCCGGGTGAACTGGGTTTGTTACTGTTTTCACCATGTAGCAGAGGCTCGGCACTGTGTCAGCTCGAGGCTGGCATCCCTGTCCAAGTGACAGGGATTCCACAGGGCAGAGGCAAAGCCATCACTGCAAGCCCCACTCAGTCTGCAGGAGTGTCCAGCTACCTCCTGACCCGCAGCTTGTCCCTATCCGGGAGCACAAGGTCCAGCTCCCGCTAGCATCAGGCCGGCCAGCCTTTGCCCATCTCTTCTATTCAGGTTGGCCCAGTCTCCATTCGGATTTGGTATCAGACAACAAACACACGTCTGGTTTGTGAAGAATGAGGAATGTCGCAGAGCATATGGCACATGGCCCCTAAGGAGGGAAGGAGGTTACTCCATGCAAAAGGAACCACTTTCTAGGGAGGGGACTATGACTGTTGGGGGGAACAGCGTCCCCCTGCCCTGGCCAATCCCTACCCATCCTTTCTTGCAAAGGCATCCAGGTGTGGCAGGGAGGCAGGTGAGGGCCCTCCCTTTCCTCCTCTGTTCCCGGCCTCCTGACACTGAGGGCCGACCCCAACCATCTGCTCCTGGTTCATCCTCTCTCTTCCTCTTCATGTCATCATATTAGCTGCTCACCCAAAGTTCTAATTATCTCTTTGTATCTCATGTGAAACGAGAGCTTTAGAGACCCAGAGCCACCTCTCCCCCCTTCTATGGTGGGCCTGACAGTTGGAACAGAAGTCTTCGGAATGATAAATCTTCTTTATTAAGAGTCCTTTGTTTAAGATCATCAGCCTGCCTTCCATGTCAGGATGCTACAGACACACAGGGGAGAAAGGGCAGGTCATGTCACAGAGCAAAAAAGTCTTAGGCAGCTATTCTTTTTAAGTTTTTTTTTTTAATATCAACTGAGCAAAAGGAATTCTCCACTGCATTTCTTTCTCCAAATTGTTTTAACTCAATGCAAGTGGGCTACTGTTCAGACTTTGGGATAGAGTCCCAGAAATCAAAGTGAGGGGCACAGTGACCCATTCATTCATCCTCTTCACTCAGCATCACTCATCAAACATCTGGGGCAGGTGTTAGGTGTGAGGCGCTGGGCTCCAGGACCCAGGGTGGTCCTTGTCCTTGCAGGAAGCTGAGTTCACACCAGAGTGCAGACTCAAACAAAGCCCATATGCTCCAAGCCAAGACATCCATCCAGAGTGTGGGATGCCCCTCTAGCCAAGACAGAAACGGGTGCTCCAAAACCAAAACAAAAAGAAAACTCTAGAGGAAAACTTCCAGAATTCAGTGCTTATAAGTTTCCCATGGAATATTCGATCTCTGTTTTAAACGAATTTACATTTTAAGAAATATGAAATATCATGTTACCAAAATAAACTTGGACTCCAAATTTCTAGGAGGAACAAGCTTGAGCTTTCGATGTTCCACTTACTCTGCTCCATTCAGGTGGGTGTTGATGAGCTTGTGTCTCCCTAGCTGATGGGCTGAGGTTGACCTCTCCCTCTCGCTGACCCTTCAGTCTCTCTCAGTAGCCATTCTGTGTGTGAGGGTCAGAGCCCCAGCTATGCACCCAGCTGTGCCCAAGGCCTCATGCTTGTTTGTCCTTGAATGCAAATTAGAGCCCGATACTCCAGTCTCCAGCCCTCTTTTCTAGGTTTGCAATACCTGAAGGCGGCTATAATCACACACCCCTGTCTGCATTCATTTCAGGCCCAGGTCATTCCTGTTTTCCTTACATAAGCCACTATGTATGTCTCCAAGTGTTATACTTCATCAGATGTTTCTTTATGCTTTTAGAAGGAGAAGCTCCATATTATCTCAAACTACCATTTTCCCGGATCTAGGCATTTGTTTGCAAAATTGCGACTACTTTCACACAGCTGATGCATTTCTTCCAATTATAAAATATAATGTGTTCTCATACTGTTCGGAGAATGTAAAACCCCAAAATGGAGAACAGAGGAGTCAATGGAGAGAAAGCTTTAGAAAGTGCTAGTGTGGCTATCATTGGTTAACAGGGTTTCATTCAGGATGATCACAATTAAGGAAATTGCTACAATGGGTCAGAGGACACTAAAGAAACACATTGTGGCCCAAACTTTTGTGGGCCCAAACTCACCATCGCAAATAAGTTTCCCAGATTTCAGGCTTGGTGGTAAACAGAACTGCGGCTGATTCCAACCGCCAAGGGCGTGGGGAAGACAAGCAGAGCATTCTAAACTGCACCCCACCTTGGCCATCAATTGCCTTAACGACTTTACATATGGGCCGAGCAAGAAAACACTTTTCACATGTCAAAAAACATCTCCACAAGCTTTTCAAATCACGCCTTCCTTTGTCTCTCGGAAGAGGATGTATAAACGTCAGGGTGAGATTTCTTACCTGGATGGTGTCTCCAGTCCTGGAAGACCACTCCTGCCAGGTGAGGGGACCAGGCACTTTGATAAACTGCGGTTCTGAGTTTCAAAATTATTAGCAAGATGGTTGGCTTCCACTGAAATAGGAGTTTTTATTTTAATTTATATTGTAATGAAAGCTTGTAACAGTACTGTACCATAAACACAAACAGCACAATCTTATAAAAATTTCATCTTTATCTATTTTGGGGAGAAATAGTCCTGTCTGCCTAATTGAAGCATCTGTCATTCTGACATTAAATAGTGCATCTTTGGTCCTTTTATTATATTGTGGTGCATTTCTCATACACTGTTAAATTGAAATAACGCTGCTCGCTTGGAGATAAAGGAAGATAATAGGTATTTTATAATGAGGGGGAAGGAGGATTCATCTTGAATCAGGACTGAGAATTGCTTTATCTTTTTCCTGGGGTTTGCTGCCCTAAAGGGAGTTTCAGCTCGTCACATCTCTCAACACTCCAATAAGAGAAGGATCAAATGAGAAACATTTAGACAAGCATTAGAAATGCGATTGCCGACCGTCACTCATCTGTGCGTCCTGGGAACTGCTTTTTATGAGCAGTTCACGGAGGCAGGGCCTGGGCCCATCCACCCACAGCATTTCCACATTGAAAATTGAATCCCATTTACTATTTTTAATAGTCAAACATGTCTCCCCAGAGCTCCCAGTTTTTGTTTACTAATCTATGAACATGTTTCAAGATATTTGACCCAACTCACTCTCTATTTTGGAATTGGTTACCGGAATAAACAGTTTTCATAAAATCACAGAATTTCAGTGGTTGAAATGACTTAGAGTCATTTATTTGAAACATCTCACTGGTGCTTGAGTCCCCTCTGTAGCTGCCTTACAAAACCACCCTCCTTCCAGGACTTAAGTATTTCCAGGCTTAAGAGTTTGACTGAGATTTCCCAACTTTGATTTCCAACTCTTCTGTGTGACACAAGGCAGGGTACAGTCGCTCTATGCTTTTGCTTCCTCGTCTGTGAAATAGGACTGATAAAAGCACCTAATAATCCTCCTAATATTGTTTTTACTTACCATGGCACCTATACCTTCTTTAGCTTCTGATAATTATAGCTGATTAAATAATCAGGTGATTTTTTTTCGCCAGGTGATAAATCATAAAAATCATGGCAATGATGCTGGTTGTGATGATGATGGTAATGATGGTGATGATGGTGATGGTAATAATGAGGATGATGATGATTGTGGTGATGATGGTGATGGTGGTGATGATAGTGATGATGGTCATAATGATGATAGTGATGATGGTGGTGATGATGGTAGTGATGGTGGTGATAGTGATGATGATTATGATGATGGTGATGATGATGGTAGCAGTGATGATGTTGATCATGATTCTGATGAGGACACTGGTGATGTGATGGAGAAGACAGCAAACCAACATTCATTGGGCATTTGCTAAGTGATGCACTGTTTGAAGTGCTTTCATATATTCACTCATGTTATCCGCACAACAATCTCATGAGGTAGGGACATAATTACAAATCAGGAACCTAGGGCTTACATTTATTAATAACTAGCTCCAAAAAAATAAATAAATAAATAACTAGCTCCAGGCCACCCACTTGGTGAGGTGACCCTACTGGGATTCAGACTTAGGCAGAACTTCCATTGATCAGCTCTCACAGCTTCTTCTTCTTCTTCTTTTTTTTTTTTTTTTAAGATTTTACTTATTTATTCATGAGAGAGAGAGAGGGAGAGACACAGGCAGAGGGAGAAGCAGGATCCATGCAGGGAGCCCGATGCAGGACTCAATCCTGGGACTCCATGATCACACCCTGGGCAGTCACTAAACCGCTGAGCCACCCAGGGATTCCCTGCACAACTTCCTCTTGCAATGATTGCACCAATTGGCCCTCTCTTCCCTGAGTGCCCAAGGGCAGTGGCCTGAATGCTGAGTGGGAGCCTCCTCTCGGTATCCCAAGGAGAGGAGAGCAGATCCAAGGACAGCTTGAACAGTGCTCTCACTCAACACAGTGAGTTCCTCAAATAGGACAACATAGCCAATGGCCATGAATTTCCCACCCTATGCTCAGTAGAAAATGGTTTATTTTGAGAAGGAAATGTTCACATAAAAGATGAGTTATACTGTTGAAACAGATCCTGAGAGTATGATGCCTCATCTTCATCTTTGTACCCACAGACATTCGAGGGGAGAAAGCAGCTCCCAGAGTCTTAGTTGTGGGTTAAGAATGGTAAGTCACCAAGAGGCCTCCTGCTGAAGCATTCTGTTATGCATTTCCCAGTGTTCCTTCAACCCTACTCACTGACCTGTGAGTCAGCGGGGGAAGGTTGTAAGCCCAAAGTGTTCAGTTTAAGTTTCTAAATTATAGTTTTAAATGTTTAAATTATACCAACATTTCCCTCAGTTGGACTCAGTATTATGTAATAGCTACCTTACATTTCCTAAAAGGACTTGAATGTAAATCTCCCTGAACCATGAACCGTGGAAACAGCATGGGTGCAGCTCGGGTCTCATGGAGAGCAAGAGATGGATCTGCCTCATTTCTCCAGTAACCTGTGGGTAGCAGGGGTTTTGACAAGATAAGTCACTTGACTCAGTATTTCAGAATAATCACATTAAGTGTGTGACCCTAAAGACTCTTTTGCCGGAGGTGAAGACTCAAATAGAGTAACAATGACAGCTTCTACCCCGTGCCACAGCCAGTAGAAGCCAGGCCCGGATGAGTTCTCAACCCCAGCAGGCCGAATTCTACTTGAGAACCAGGTCTGTGCCATAACTTCACATGGAACCTATGAGAGTAGTGTTCCCCTCCTCATTGCTAAAGACATCAAACACACACATGCTTGCACACATACATGCATCTATGTATATACACAGTCACACACAAATACGTGCGTGCATGCACATGAGCACACTCACAGGCTATGATGCTCCACCTTGTGGGGCCTCCAGTAGGCAGCTCTGGGCATGGATGGGACATGGGAAAACCTCTCTGGAGCCTAAAGTGCCCTTCAGATATGTTGTCAATGCCTTGGTGAAGACAGACCATTGGAGAGGAGGGGACCTGGCTCACCTCATCCCCACATCAAGCTGGGCAGAATTAGTCCCTGGAGACAGAGCCAGGACAGTTGGAAGAGGGGACTTCAGCCTTGGAGAGCCTTTTAGTTTCTCCATCCTCACCTGGGCAGGTGCACCTGCACAGTAAGTGCATCCATGCCCTGCCTCCCGTTCTGGATTTCCAGGAATCCTGGGGCCTGGTAGGAGGTGTGGATGAAGCTAAATGACCTCCAGAGGCCCTCAATACAGTCCAGCCATCCATGAACTGAGCTCTACTGGAGTGATAATTTCACATGAAACCTTGCATTCCCTTATGTGTATGTGGGAACGAAGACTGCCTTCCTGGCTCCCAAAAATGCCTTCAGTGGTCTGATTTCCATGGGGTTTTCTTTCCTTAGCCTGATCATGAACCCAGTAAAGCCTGGCAAATAGGTGCAGGACATATCTGTTTGAGTTCATGGTGGACAATCACTCAGACTTTTCTGGAGAGAGGTTATGGGTTCAATCTGTGTGAGGTATAGGGACCAGCATTTAAGTCTGAGTATGCAAGGCATGAGCTGGGGTCTTGGTCAGGACCTGCTGGGAAACATTCATGGTAGGCATGGGGGCTAAATGGTACACTGTCCTATTCTTTCCACTAGTGGGTAAAACAAAACCTGGGTCCGTATCCTCCCATAGAGAGACTGAGTGCATGAGGACTTTGGGCAGACCACACATAGAAATAGAACTCCAACCCATGACCTGCAGCCACCTGCCAACAAACCAGCCCCCTGTATACACTAACCAGCTGAGGAAGCCGGGCTGCTGTGAGTCAGACTCATAGGAAGTCAGACTACCATCTTCAGTAATAACACAGGAAGCAAAATAATAACTTTTGTAACAATAAGCCCCCAAAGGGGCCAAGATTTGATAAATAATCAACAGCTTACCCAACTTTCATCCCAGCTTCTAACTCAAGACCAACCAGAGAAAGCCAAATGTGTCCCCCAACTAATCACATGGAGTACCCCTATTATAGCTGGTACCACCAGCTCCCCAGGGTCCCAGCCCCCATCAGGGCTTACTCAAAACCTCTTTCTCACCACAAAGCTCCCCCACCCCCCCCCCGCCTGCTTTTGAGTCTTCCCCAAAATACAAATGATGTCGCTGAGCCCCCGCTGCAGCACAATCTGAATAGGTGGATCTGCTGGTTCTCTTGTGGGTGGTCTTCCTTTCTGTTCACACATAGAACACATCATCCGAGGCCAAGCAGAGTGGCAGCAACCTGCGCCTTAGTGTCCCCTCTGCACCATGGGACAAGCCCATAGGAGGAGAAAGGCCACAGGAGGCATGTTCCTGCAGCAAGTGGAGGAGTTCCCAGGGGGTCTCAAAGCCCTGAGATCACTGTGTCCATTTGCTGAATGCTGAGAGGTGAATGCAGGTGAGCAGAGTGACCAGGTACAGGGGCAGGAAATCAGGAAGAAAGATACTTTCTTTCCAGGGTGTTTGTGGCAAGTGGACTGGACTGGGTGCTGGGCTGGAAGCATCTTTCAGGACACGCACTGTCGTGAATGAGAAGAGGGCATTTCTCAGCTTCATTATATCACTCAAATTTCTGCCACAGTTAAAGTTTGCTCTCATTATTTTATTATTCAAACTGCAGCCTTGTTCATTATCTCTCCCACCGCACTGCCCAAGTCAGCCCCAGTGGGACCCTCTGAGTTCAGAAAATCTTGAGAACTCAGTGATGGGAGGTAAGGGTCAGCCTGGAAATAAGGGCTTCTGAGCCTCTCAGCTCTTGAGGAGAAGCCTGACCTGGTAGGAGTGTGAAGGGAAGGAAAGCTGGCTGAGATCCTGGGAACGTACTGAGTTTGAGTCTGGCTGTCCAGTCTGGAGATGGGAGTGTGGCTCTGAGGTCAGACCAGATACATGGCCCAGGGACTCGAGAGCAGGAGAGGGGACAAGCTGGACCAAGGGAACGTATGCCTCCATCCACACGGGCTGCACTGGCCAACCACCAACCAGGTGGCTGATATGGCACACAATTACTTCTCACTGTCCTGGAGGCTGGAAGTCCAAGGTCACAATGCTAGCAGACTCAATGTCTGGTTCTTTGGCTTGTACCCAGGTACCTTCCCACTGTGTCCTCGCATGGAGGAAGGAGTAAGGGAGACTCGTGGGGTCCTTTTATAAGGGCGCCAACTCCATCATGGGGCTCCACCCTCATGACCTAATCACCTCTCAGAGCCCCTCCCACCCAACCCCATGACCTTGGGGGTCAGGATTTTAACATGAATTTGCAGAAGACACAAACCTTCTGTCCCTACCAGCATCTGCACATGGGCAATGATTGAGTTGGCCCCAGGCCAGCCTCAGGAAGACTGAGTAGGTGGCCATGCCAGCCCAAGCCCAGGAGATGCTGGTCACCCTGGGACCAGGCTCCAGGAAATGTTGGCGGAAAGGGGGCAGCCAGCTATAGGACAGCACGTGGGGTTGTGGGGGGTGGCAAGAACTGGAAGGTGGGAGAGGTAGGAAAGGGTAGGTCCCAGCAATGTCATAGCACCCAGTGAGGAGCCTGCTGTCAGCAGTGGCACCATGAGAGGTCAGAAGGGAGGCCAGACTAGACACAGCAAGTGCAAGGATGGGTTTTCTAGAGTGGGGTGTAAGCAGAACCACCAGACACAGCAGGGCTGGGATGGTGGTGGGGAGGACGTTGAGGCAGCCGCCCAGGATGTATGGACGAGGAGAAGGAAGAGGAGGGAAGACAGGGAGGAGGTCAAAGGGGAGAATGTGGGTGAGTGGGACACCTCAGGCAGGGGTAGGGGAGAAGCGGGTATCTTTCGGGGCTGAAACATTGTCAGGTCTCCCTCATGTCTCCTTCTGATCCTGTTCTCTCCTCAGCTGCCACTCAGAGCCTAACCCCAAAGGTCCCCTTTGGGGGTCTTCACATCAGTCCTGGAGGGCAGGCTGCGTTGCTCTACACATGCCTCTAGGTCTAACAGCACGCTGGTGGCTTGCACATGGCTGGCACAACTTACGATGGGAACAATGATGATCAGAGATTTTCTGGAGTTTCAAATTAGTTACGTTGCTTCCTGGGATAAAACAAAACCAGACAGCAAAGTTCAGGTCTAACAAGGTCAAGCAGAAGACCCAGAACTCAGCTACAATTAGCTGCAAGCTGGGTGAATGGAGCAGAAAGTAGCTACGTAACCAAAACCTATCAGGTTGCCGCAAATGAGTTCAGCATCCACCAGAACACCCAGCCCGCCCTAATTACTTGGCAAATTCTAATAACCAGAATCTCTTAAACTGAGATAAGTCATAATCTCCCACCCACTTTTATGTGAGTGAGGAGAACTGGATGCAAATAAATGTCCATGGACCCAAATGCCCCCACAAGGGGACATTGAGCCACAAGTAGCTTTAGGAAGGAGATGCAGGAGGAAAGCAGACAGCCTGGATACTTTGGAAAAGGAAAGAGCCCATTCATTCACTCTTCAATCCCCATGTCACATCTCTGTGGAATGATCACCTGTGGCAGGCATGATGCTTGTCGTCCAGGGAATGTGGAGACTTGGGGCATCCACATTTGCTAATGTTTTGGAGAATGAGCCTGCTTGTAATTCCCAGCAGCAGCTCAGCTGGTCAAGCTGATGATGTGACCTCATCCATGTCCTCACTTTGCTTCTGAAACAGAATTCAAGGAAGAAAGGACCAACATGACGCTGAGGGCCATGACTATCTGACTATCTCCTCTTCCTGGCAGAGGAGATGGAGTAGCCAGGGGATGAGTCCAAGTGGCCAAACTTCAACAGGCTTTGAGCCCCTACATGACACTCGTCCCTCTCCTCCATGCTGAGGACATAAAGTCAAGAAAGAGAATGTGCTGGTCTGGTCACTATTTGTGGTTGCTACAAAGGAGTATTTTATATTAAGAAGGTGCCATTTGGGATCCCTGGGTGGCGCAGCGGTTTGGCGCCTGCCTTTGGCCCAGGGCGCGGTCCTGGAGACCCGGGATCGAGTCCCACGTCGGGCTCCTGGTGCAGGGAGCCTGCTTCACCCTCTGCCTGTGTCTCTGCCTTTCTTTCTGTGTGTGTGTGACTATCATAAATAAATAAAAAAATTAAAAAAAAAAAAGAAGGTGCCATTTGTCAGCCAGTTTGGGAGCTGTAATTCGTATGGGGGATTGATTTCACACAACAGAAGTGTTACATGACCCCAGTGGTCATAGATCTTGGATATCCAGGGACAAATCCCCATCTCTTGTCTCTCTATTCTTTAAAATAAGGCTGATTGATCCCACGCATGACTTAAATTTGGACCCTTGCAAGACTGTGTATAAATAAATTTAAACATCAAGGAAAATGCTGTCAGAACACACACGGGGTTTGATGCTTGGTTTTAAAAAAGGATAATCTCCACGTCACATTGACAGACATCACTTTTCAAAGGAGAAGTCGTTAAGTAAATGTTGTACGGATAATTTCATAATTGCTGGACATAACTGGAGAGACCTACGGGCAGCAGAACATGAGGATCCAGAATCACCTTCATGGAGGTGGCTTCTTGGCAAACTCAAGGGGTCTCACTTGGGAGTGCTCAGATGCCAGCAAGGACAATGAGAACACTCCATCTTAAGGGCAACAAAGTGAAGACCCAATGTCCCGCAAACAGGAATGAAATAGGCTTCTCCATCTCGCAGTCACGGCAAAGCCTGATGGATGCTTCCCTTCAGAATCAACCGCAAACTTTATTTAGAGATTTGGAAGGGAGTTTGTGGGGAGGGGTGGCAAACAAATATTCCCCCAGCTGGTTTCCCCTCACATTGAGATCTGTAAGTAATAATCTGTAATAACGAAAGTTATGAACCAACAGTTCATATGGAGAGGAGAAAATATTGGCAAATAAAAACTCTCATTGCCCAGAACATAAACCATCGTCTCTCCTGAGACTGACAAATGGAAACACTTACCTCGTCCACCAAGGGGTGCAGCGACTGGGGATGGGGCAGGGGGGTGGGGCACAGAACCAGGAAGACCAGCTCAGCCCCCAGGCTGGGCGTCAATCCATTTGTCAGCTGAGCCCTCCATGCACACTCGAGGTGGGTGCTTAATTGCTCATAAAAATGATTTGCTAGGCATTTAGTTTTTTTAATAAACAATGGGGTGGGCGGCAGAGGATGAGAAGATGAAGTTCCTCAGAACATTGGCTTTTTACCTTTCAGATCAATGAAAAGAAGCCTGTGGTAAGGGAGGTGAGCCAGAGGAGGAGTCAGGGGAGGGTGATTTGGATGGAGAAAGAGGACAGACAGACAGACACAGCTAGGTGTACCTCTGGGGAGGTCCCAGTGCCAGCCAGGGATGGCTGCACCTGCCTCCAAGCCCTTCTACCAGGCTATGTGTTCGTGAACAAGTCCATGTGTGTGGTTGTCTGGCATCACCCCACGAAAGAAAGAGAAGGCTGATCCCCACAGGCATTGCAGGAGGGTAGGAGGGAGAGCTGCAGAGTCTCCCGGGACCTTTCCTCCTCACGTCTGCCCTGGACACATTTAAGAACAATACAGCAGGATCCAAGGGCTGGGGCAGGAATCTGCAGGCAGAAGCCTCATCCATCTTGCACATGGCTTCTCCCCATACATCAGATAACCCTGGCACATGGTAGGTACTCAATAAAAAAAAAAAAAAAATGTGTCTAGGGTAATGGACGCTCACGAAGGATCCAATTTCCTTTTAGGGAAATCACATTTGGAATTTTAAATAAACTGAAGAATTCTGAGACCAGAAAGGACAATTGGCCAGCATCCCACCCGCCAACCCCCAGTCATTGAGTAGAGCTGTACCTAATGCCCCCACCATGCACCAAGTGGGCCAAGATGTGCCCCAGACCTCCTGGCCTCTCCTTGCTGTAGGCTGCCCCAAAAGGCCACCAGCCCAAACATGTCACAGAAAACAAGCCGACGCCTCGCCGTCCTCTGAGTACCATTACCTTCTCCCCCGTCCCTTCTTGGGGCTGCACAACCCATGCTGAGCAGCCACCGGGCAGAAATGTCAGCTCCTAAATCAAAGACATACATCACCGACTGCCCAAATTAACACATTTTATGGAGCTGTAAATGATTTTATGATAAATAGGAGCTGAGGGTTATGAATCAGGTTATGCAATCACTTTCTTCCCCTCGGCCCAGACCCCCGTTGCTTTCAATTGAGAGGCAATACAGGGGGCGTGGAATGACATTTAGTTACATTAAATTGCAAACTCGCCTTTTTCCTTGCTGTGTTCCCCACATAAAATAAGGATTAATGCCCCTTCAGCAACTTGCAGGCCTTGCCCCGCCGAGGTAAAGGAATCAGGTGCCCCTGGGTCACCGTTAGTTAATTCATGAGGCTCCGGTCCATCTCAGGGAGCCCTAGAGGCCACATCTGGACAGCGCTGGGCAAAACTGGCTGCTCATTAGACAAGCCGCTGACAAAAAAAAAGAGGAAAACAGTGCCTCAAATGTGGACACGCTCCCGAGTGGGCTTAGAGGACCAGGGAGTCCCACCGCACACTCTGCTGGTTGGATACTCCATCACGAGCAGGTTTGCACAGATGCCAGGTTTGTCAGAGGATACCATTAGGCCAACCACAGAACATTCTCCCCAAAGTATCACAGGGTGGGGTACCATCAGGACACCAGGGCTTATAAAGGACTATTGTCCTGGAGAGAGAGAGCTAGAGGGGAAGGAGGGGAGGTCAGGCAAGAAATAACTAAGGAGACGTGTGGTTCCTGGCTCGCCAGGGTCAGCACCTGTCACATCAAGGGGAAGTCTCAATTTGGAGGCTCCCAAAAAACTGATGCACAACCTGGGTGCCCAGTTTTCCTGAGATATGCAGAAGTCATCCCTGCAAAAACATGGCAAGACTCAATCCGGCAGCCAGAGCACAGGTGTACCTCAGACACACTGTGCTTTCAGTTCCAGATCACCACAATAAAGCAAGCCAAGTGAATTTTTTGGTTTCCCTGTGCATATAAAATTTATGTTTATATTATGCTGTGATCTATGAAGTGTGCAACAGCATTTTGTCTTCAACGCTATAATGTATGTACCTTAATTAAAAATACTTTATTCCTAAGGACTGCTAGCCATCATCTGGGTTTTCAGAGAGTCAGAATCTTTTTGCTGGTGGAGGGTCTTGCCTCGATTTGAGGGCTGCTGACTGATCAGCGTGGTGGTTACTGGAGACTGGGTTTGCTGTGGCAATTTCCTAAAATAAGGCAACAATGAAGTTTGCTGCATCGATTGACTCTTCCTTTCACGAACAATTTCTCCATAGCAGGCGATGCTGTTTGATAGCATTGTACCCATAGGGAAACTTCTTCCAAAACTGGAGTCAATCTTCTCACACCCTGCTGCTGCTTTGTCAACTCAGTTTACGTGATGATCTAAATCCTTTGTTGTAATTTCAGCAATCTTCACAGCATCTTCACAAAGAGTAGTTTCCAGCTCAAGAAGCCACTCTCTTTGCTTGTGCATAAGAAGCAGCTCTTCATCTGTTCAAGTTTTATCCTGAGATTGAAACAATTTGGTCCCATCTTTAGGCTCTATTTCTGGTTCTAGTTCTCTCGCTGTTTCTACAGCATCTGCAGTGACTTCCTCCTCTCCTGTAGTTCTGACCCCTTCAAAGCCATTGATGAGGGTGGGGGTCCACTTCTTCCAAACTCCTGTTTGTGTGGATATTTTGACCTCTTCCCATGAATCATGAATGTTCTTAATGGCATCTAGATGGTTAGTCCTTTCCAGGTTTTCAGTTTACTTTGCCCAGATCCATCAGAGGAAGCACTGTCTATGACAGCCATAACCTTAAAAAGTGTATTTCTTAAATAATAAGACTTGAAAGTCAATATTACTCCTTGATCCATGGGCTGCAGGATGGATGTTGTGTTAGCATGCATAAAAACAACATTCTTTGCCTTGTACATCTCCATCAGAGCTCCTGGGTGACCTTGTCAATGAACAGTACTATTTTGGAAGGGATCTTTTTTCCTGAGCAGTAGGTCTCAACAGTGGGCTTAAGATATTCAGCAAACCATGTTGTAAATAGATGTGCTGTCATCCAGGCTTTATTGTTCTATTTACAGAGCACAGCAGAGTAAATTCAGCATAGTTCTTTAGCATAATTCTAGAATTTGCACAATGGTAAATGAGCATTGGCATCAACATACCAGCTGCATCAGCCCCTAACAAGAGAGTCAGCCTGTCCTTTGGAGCTTCAAAGCCAGGCACAGACTTCTCCTCTCTAGCTGTGGGAACCCTGGATAACATCTTCCAACAGAATGTGTTTTGTCTACATTGAAAATCTGTTGTTTCCTGTTGCTGCCTTCATGAATCCTCTTAGCTAGATCTTCTGGAAAACTTGCTGCAGCTCCTCTATCAGCAGTTGTTGCTTCACCTTGTGCTCTCGTGTTATGGACACGGCTTTCCTTAAACCTCCTGAACTTACCTCTCCTGGCTCCAGACCTTTTAAATGCAGCTTCATTCTCTCTCTCAGCCTTCAAGAATTGAAGAATTAGAGCCTTGCTCTGGATTACGCTTTGGTTTAAGGAAATGTTGTGGCTGTTTGATCTTCTACCTAGACCACTACAACTTTTCCCATATCTGCACTAAGTTGTTTTGCTTTCTTATTCGTATGTTCACTGGAGTAGTACTTTTCATTTCCTTCAAGAACTCTTCCTTTGCTTATACAACTTGGCTGCTTGGCGTGAGAGGCCTAAGCTTTCTGCCTGTCTCGGTTTTCAACATGCCTTCCTCAACTGAGCTTAATCATTTCTAGCTTTTGATTTAAAGTGAGAGACATGGACTCTGTCTTCCACTCGAACACTAAGAAGCCATCGTAGGGTTATTAACTGGCCTAATTTCAATATCGTTGTGTCTCAGTGACACAATGAGGCCCGAGGCCCAAAGAAGAGGAAAGTGATGAGGGAACAGCCAGTCAGTAGAGCAGTAGGACACACTTAACATTTATCAGTAAAGTTTGCCATCTTATGTGCATGTGGTTTATGGCATCCCAAAATAATGAGTGTAGCAACATCAAAGATCACTGATCACAGGTCACCATAAAAATATAGTAATAATTAAAAAGTTTAAAATACTGTCACAAAAATGTGACCCAGAGACACAAAGTGGGCAAATGCTATTGGAAAAACAGCACCAGTGGACATGCTCAATGCAGAGTTGCCACAAATCCTTAATTTGTAAAAACTTGATACGTGTGAAGCATAGTAAAACAAGGTGGGCTTGTAAACTTCTTAACTTGGAGAAAGAGGAAGGGGAACACTAAAAGAACTTAAGTGAGAGTTAAGTTTCTTAGATGAATGGATGCGTTGTTAAGTGTGAAGAAAGTGGGCAGAGAATCAAGCCTTTTCAATGAAAACCAGAAAAAGTTTCTCCAATCTGTGATTTTCCCCATTAAGTAAAACTACAGTTCCCACTTGGCCCAAAAACCTAGAACAGAATAAGGCGTCTCTCTTGCAGATTCTAGAATTGTAAATAAGTCAAATATCTTCTCACTCTTCTTCACACCTACCTCATGCCCAAAGGCATCTGAAAAAAAAAAAAAAAATCTTCTTGGCCAACTAGTCCTAAAAGAACTCTCATTCTTTGGCTGAAACTCCCATCTTTGCTAATGACATTCCACATCCTGAGAGGGCCCCAGACAAGGAAGCAAGGTCAGCTGCAGCCTGTTTGGTAAGGAAAGCTGACAGGGAAACCCCCAGTGGAGACAGAGGGGCCACAGGCTCCGGGAAGGCGACCCCAGGCACATAGGCTTCAGGCATCTGGGGTAGCCTATGCTAGTTCACAGTATATTTCAGAAACAGAAACAGTAAGTGAGAATTCTGGAAGTAATAGATCAGCCTATAGGCTCAGAAACAAAAAAACGACAACAAAAATAAATCCACCTTTTTGGAAATGAATCCCAGTCTCAGGTCTCCAAGGAGAGGTCTGAGCCTCCCCTCTTCCTAGATGGCAGGAAAAGCATTATACTTGGCTTGACACACTCAGAAGTAAGTTAAAGAAAAAACAGTGATAGATGTGAGCAATATTGAGACAAAGGGAAAGTTCACAATGAGGGCACTCAGCACATATTCCACTGTTGATGGGAACAGAGAGCTCCCCCTCATCCAACCATCAATGCCAGATCCGGTTGACATTTGCCGCTTGAGTAGCAATGTGTATACTTGAAAGCTTGGGGTTCCTTCTTCATCATCAATAGACTTTTACTGCACAGTTGCTATGTTCTTCTCTATGTCACTAGTGAGGGAAAGGAGAGAGCAAGGAGTTTCTAAAGATCTAAGTCTTAAGGAGCTCACTAGGAAATCTAGGATATACACATGCCCATTTTCACTGGCAGGCTTTAGCTGAGTATTAGAAACTTGAGATGCAAATAGACATCCGTATTCTAGACAGCATCTCCCCTGCCCTCCTGCCTCCACTCTGCAGGAAAAACAAAATGCAAAATATCTGAGGAGGCCAGTATGTAGACAGAAGCCACAGACTATTTCTGTAATCCCTACCACAAAGCTGCTGGGTGCTGCTAGAAGCTAGGAGAGCCCCTTTCAGACATGATCAAGCTTCCATCCATGATGCCTATAGCCAAGAAGGAGATAAGAAGGACTGCCGTTCCAGACCAGCTTTTCCTTGCATGACTTGCTACTCCCAGACCACCCAGAACACCTGTAAGAAATGAAAATTGCCTGGACCCAACCCAGCCCTTCAGAATCAGGACTTTGGGCATTAGCCCTAGAAACTTGCATTTATGGTTCCCAAATGCATCTTCTGCACAAATGGATTTGAAACAGTGCTCCTCACTACTGTGGCTTTCTTTGAGAGTCCACACCTGTGCTAGACACAGGTCCTAAAATCACAGACACACCATACCTCTGGGCATCTTCTCTGCCCCTCATCTGTCTGTACATCCCAAAAATAACATTCTAGGAAGAGAGGATGGAGGGGGACTTGGCCCTATGCCTCCCTCCAGTTCCTGGAGAGGATGGATCCTCTGACATCTATCACCATGTGATGACTCATTTAGGGCTGTCACCCCACCTCATAGAGCTCTACTCAGATAGGGACCTAGCCTGGTTTGTGCACAGCCAGATCAGCAGTGCCTGGGGACATACCTGGCACCAAGGAGGAGATAGATGAGAGAGGGGTCAGTAGGTGAATGTACAAAAACCCCACAACCTTCCTCTCACGTGATTCACTAGTCTCTGCTCCCAGTCTTCCTTTATGGTAACAATAACATCATGTCCCCACATCTGCAATGGGCTTTAGATTATAAAGTGCTTTGCTGCACTCAATTCCATGACTTCAAAATGGCTCAGAGCTCAGTCAGTGGGGAGCTCAGGGGGTATGCTCCCCCGGAGCTGGCAGAGCTGGTAAGTCACTAACAGCGATGTGGAGTGGCTGGGCAGACTTCTGGGAGCTGGGAAAACATGCACAGTGAGCCTGGAATTAGGCCTGTACTCAACTCAGCAAAACAGTGTGTCACCTTGAACCTCCACAGGAACAGTCTTCAGAAAACATGCAGGAGGAGACCCTCTCCCCAGGCACAAAATCCAATTCTCCACCTACACCATCAGCACCCCTCACCCCCAGGAGCTCTCTTCTGAGCTGGGCAACAAGGAAACCTCATTCAGCATCAGGGCAGAGGGCAGTGGGGAAAGGCACAGAAGAATGGGTCCAATGGCCCAAGAATTAATACCCAAGCCCACTATGGTCCCACAATGGCCAAGCTGACCACCTGCCATGCTTCTTTGGAAATATATGCCTCATGGAGGGGAGGTAGAGGAAGGGCACAAGTGCCTTGCTCTTGCCAATGGACCACTAGCAGAAACAACCTGTCACTGGAAGTGATATCCAATTTCCCATGTGAAACCTCCCTGCAAGAACAACCTAGATGAGGCACCTGGATGGCTCAGTGGTTGGGCATCTGCCTTTGGCTCAGGTCATGATCCTGGGGTCCTGGGATAGAGTCCCACATTAGGTTCCCCACAGGGAACCTGCTTCTCCCTCAGCTTGTGTCTCTGCCTCTGTGTGTGTGTGTGTGTGTGTGTGTCTCATGAATAAATAAATAACATCTTAAAAAAAAAAAAAGAACAACCTAGAAGGCCCCTTGTCCCAGACAATGAAGCCACAAACTGGAAATGCTGCTCCAGCCTGGATCCCTGTGTGACTGTGTGGAGCAGAGCCTATGCTGACCTGCCAGGCCTGAATTGGCAGGGTGCTGTGGCTATGGCTTGGCTAAAGCAGCATAACCTGGCCTTGGTGCAACAATAAACATGATCCAACTTATTAAATCTCAATCCTGGGTTCACAGCTCTTTCATTTGCTCTGTGATCAAATATGAATTATACATAAAGCAGCCCTGCTCAAACCAAGGTGAACCATTTGTCACAGGGAAAAGTGCTTGAGTCCTGAGCTGAACTAGCCACCTTCTTTTATAAAACAACATTTTTACTTGAAATAACAGTTAAGAGGCAAACTATGGTCATTCAGATTTGAGTATTTGGCAGAGGTTCTCTCAGTATATATAGAGTGAGCCTGTCACTCCACAAGAAACAACAGGCAGCATTTGTTACCAATGATAGAATTCAGGCTTTCAAGCAAGAATTTTGGGAGACTGGTCTCCACCACCATGAGCTTGACAGCTTCCCAGTGCTCAGGGGTTTTTTCAGATTAAGTAGAGGGTGATATTGATGAATGTGACTTCTTGAATAATGAGATGGGTTGACATTTGGAAGATATGTAGAAGGCAGTGAAATGGTATTTTCCACATTACCTGTGTGCAATGTTACAAAATCACATGTACCCACTGAAAAAATGGATTTTGATGTCACAAGAAAGAAAGCATTGTTGATAATGGTTTCTGAGTCCACACTGCAACCAGCCTTGAAAGAACTACCACTTGCCGACTTTCATTTCAGCATCAAAGTAGAATATCTACAATTATTTGTAGAGCATCCACAGAATAGCTGATAAAACCTTTTAAAACACCCCTGTTTTCCAACTACATACCTGTGTGAGGCTGTATTTTCTTCAAATATTTCAAACAAAACAACATATTGCAACAGACTGAACACAGAAGTCCTCCTGAGAATCCAGCTGTCTTCTATTAAAGCCAAACATTAGAGAAGTTTGCTGAGAAGTGAAACCATGCCATGTTTTTCACTATTGGGGGTGGGGGGGACATATCATCACTCTTCCCAAACGTGGTATTTGTGTCAACATGTCATTGGGTTTGTTATTGCTATTTTTAAAGAATTGATAAATATATGATTTTTAAATGTCTCCATTTGTAACTTTAATAAAGTAAGAATCAATAGATATAACCCACAATCAGAAGTTCTTTGAGAACCTCTAACTTTTATGAGTACAAAGTTATTCTTTTTTTTTTTCTTTTTTTTTTCAAAGTTATTCTTGATTAACTTCCCACGTGGGTCCCCACATCTAGCTCTGAGCAGCCTGAGGTCCTGTGAGGGAGGGGACCATGCTTCATTCTGGTGTCTGTGTGGGTCCTAGCCCCACAATCATGACCCTGGTGTGTGCCACATGAGTGGACAAAGGAACAAGGTTTTCCCTGTGGGTGGTACAGTTGAAGACAGGGACAGACAGTCAAACCACAGCCTCCAGAGAGATCTGCAGGAGCTCTTTGGTATCCCTTCTGAATCCAGGTTGAAGAAGGAGGCACCACCCTCCAGACCACAGCATTCAGGGTCACTCAGGATGACCTGGATCTCCTGAGATGGATGATCCACAGGCCATCTGCCTCCCAAAGCCTCAGCAGCTAATTGAGATTTCACTGAAACCAAAAGGAAATAGGAGTGTGCCATTTAAAATTATGAAAAACAAAAAAAAATAAAAAATAAAAAATAAAATAAAATTATGAAAAACAATTAAGAATGTTGTACTAAAAGCTACATTAAAGTGTAAGTGCATTTAATTGGCTCAGTATAGTCACAATTTGATATGATTGACAAAGCACTGAGCAGCAGATTAAAGGTTTCCCAGACTGAGCTGCTCCAGGGAAAATCCTCCTAGGTCCCTGTGGACTCTGTTGGACAGGGCCATCTCCCATCTGTGCTGGCACCCAACCCAGCAGCAGGGAAAAAGGATCATTGCCATGAAGACAAAGGCTGTACCTTCACACAGCATTCCTCTTTATCTGTCTGATACCCACTCTTTTCCCGAAAGAATTTGGGGGCTCTTTTCATTTTGCTCTTAGCATCTTTTTGTGTGTTAACTTCTTTCAGATGTAACTCAAGGGGAACAAGATAGATATGCCCTCATCTTTAACTGGGGCCACAGATACTCAGAGAACATGTGACCTGTTTAAGAAATGGAACAGCCAAAGTTAACCCAGATCCTCTTCAGGCCTACAAACACAAAGGAGCCAGGGATCTTTTCTGATCTTTCAGGGGTGGTAAAACTGGCTACTTCCTCCTCCTTGACTCTTGGCCATTTCTGAGGGGAAGGTACTGGAGATGTGTTAGTCAGAGCAATACTCACTAGCTGCTACAACAGTGCCAAAATGTCTGTAGCTTAGCAATAAAATGTATTTCTTGATCACCAAAGCATAATTTGCAACAGGCAACAATCCCAGCAGCTCTCCATAACAACATCCCATGTATCTAGACTCTGGCATCCTAAGATTGCCACAGGAACTGCCAGGGGATCCTCCCTTTCATCTGCATCTGCATCCCATCAGCAGACTCAGTCACAGGGTCCTGAGTTCACTACAAGGAAGGTTGGGAAATGTACCCTCCTGTGGAAATGTCCACAGGCTCTTCTACGACCCACCCTCTTGTCTCCAATATTCTCTTTGTCCTTTCTCCCACACAGAGGACATCCAAAACCCCACCTGGTCACTGCACACAGCACAAGTGCAAACTCTCCAGGGAGGCTCAGAGTCTCCTCCAGCAGGTCTGGGTGGCAACCTGTGAATGAAAAGGGAAGCTATAGAATGCCTCATGCACACACACACATGTAAGTACCCGATATCTGACTATGGGGCAGCACCAAGGTCACTCCATCAGACCAGAGTAGCAGAGGAGATAAGCAACATGGCTCAGCAGCCAAGAATCTTTAAACAGAAATCAGATCACATTCTCCTCCCTGTTCAAAACTCTGCAATGGCTCCTGACACACCTGAAATTGTCCCTGTGGAACACAGTACTGGATGGGGCCATCTCTGTCCCCTAAAGTAAAACGCTGGTCCCTAACCAGGCATGGTAGGCCCTAAACACATGTCTGACCTCGACACCTACCTTGTTCCATCTTCTCAGTCCTGAATGGCCACTTTCACCTTCCCTTCTTCCTGCCTCAGCACTTTTATGCTCATCATTCCCTCCCCACCTGTTTTCACAGCTAGCAACTTCTCATGATGCAGGTCCCCACCCAAATGTCTAATCTTTAGAGGGGATGTCTCTGGGAGCCCCTGTACACTGCAGCTCTGTCCCTGTGTTTGTTGTCTGTACAACTCCTACCACAACTTGATGTTGGGTTATGTATGCATGCACTGCTGGTTTTCTGTCCCCTCCATGAGGGAGGACAGGAACCACATCTATCTGCATCACATCTGTGCCACCAGGACATACCTGACATTCAGTAGTACTCAGTGAATGTTTGCTGAATGAACAACAAATGAAACAAACCAACATTTCTCAATCTGTTGGTCATACTAATATCTTCTAAAAGTAGATTCTTCAAAATGATAAACTTTTGTTCATCAAAGGACACTACCAAGAGAATGAAAAGACAGCCCACAAAATAGGAGAAAATATTTGCAAATCATTCATCTAATAAAGGATTAATACTCAGCATATACATAAAAACTCCTACAACTCAACAACAAAAGAGCTAACAATCCAATTCAAAAATGAACAAAGGACACAAATAGACATGCCTCCAAAGAAGACGTACAGATGACCAATAAGTGCATGAAAAAATGCTCAACATCATTAGTCATTAGGGAAATGCAAATCAAGCCACAATGAGAGATCACCTCACACCTATTAGGGTGGCTGCTAAAGAAACAGAAAACAACAGGTGTTGGTGAGGATGTGGGTAAGACCCTTGTGCACTGTTGGTGGGAATGTAAACTGGTGAAACCACTGTGGAGGACAGTGTGGAGGCTCCCCAAAAAGTTAGACATGGAATTGCCATATGACCAGCAGATTCACTTCTGAGTATACACCCAAAACAATCGAAAACAACCCAAAACTTGAAAAGACATTTTTTGTACACTCATGTGTGTAGCAGCATTATTCAAACAGCTAAAAGGAGAGACCACTCTAATTTCCATCAACAAATGAATGGATAGACAAAATGTGGTCTATCTGTACAGTGGAATATTATTTAGCCTCAAAAAGCAATGATATTCAACCGTAACAATATGCTAAGTGAAATAAGCCAGACACGGAAGGACGAAGACTATGATTCTATGCCTATGAGGCCCCTGAAGTAAGCAAATTTATGGAGGCAGAAAATGGAGGCAGTGTCTCCAGGGGCTGCGGAGGAAGCAGGGTGGGGGTGGAGGAGGTGTCAGTGTCTCATGGGAAGAGTTTTCATTTGGAAAAATGAGAAAGTTCTGGAGATGATGGGGGTGGTGGTTGCACAGCAAAGGGAGTGTATTTAACCCCACAGAACTGTGCACTTGCAAGTAATAAAGGTGGTCAATTTTATGTAAGTATATTTTACCTCAGTAAAGAAAAAAAGAATGAAAAACAGTAAATTCTTCATCAGGTCAGGGAAGTACTGGTATTCTTCATAGTAAAATTCTAGAGAACACAGAGGAAGAAAAGCGTTCAGTTGTGTATTGTCCAATGTTTCCCGACTCACCCGACCACAGCACGTGTGAACCTTTTTGCACTGTGCCTATTTCATACAAACAGTCACACTGGGACACTTTTATCTTCGACAGTCTCCTAAGGGCCAGGCATTGGGTCGGGAACTGATGAATGGGGCAGACCTGGTCTTACCTCCATGGGCTTCACAAGCTAGTGAGGGACATGGTGGCCCAGAAAACCCATTAAATTTCTGGCATGGTGGAAGGTCATTGTTTTCCATTTTCTGGAGGCTTCATGAGAGGCATATGGGTGGTTCCTGCCACCCAGCACCCCCTGCGCCTGAGTAGGGCACACTAGACTCTCAGAGCCTATATCTGCAGCCCACGGACCCCCAAACTACATGGAGGCAAACAGGGGTAGGCAGACAAGTGGTCTCCATTTCTTCCTCCAAAGCCATTCAGCAGCAGCCCAGCTAGGACCTTCAAGACCTGCTCAAAGGGGCAGGCACCTGACCTTCAGGACTTAACCTAGTTCACAGCAGTTCCCATGTCTTGAGAACAAGCCAGGCTGTGATATCTCAGAGCTTGCTTTGAGGGTGGTGGCAAGGGGCCTAAACAGAGGCTGCCTTTTGCTTTTTCCTGCACCTCCCCAACTCACCTGGGGCCCACCTGGGGCTCCAGCAGCTACTGGAAGTGCTGATCCAGCCCATACCAGGGTGTGGTGCCAGCACCCAGGGCTCCAGTGGTGTCTTGGCCACACCAGAAGCACCAGCAGACTGCTTCTGGCTTCCTCCCTCTGCATGCCCCTTCCCAGACAAAGAATCTGAGAGAAGAGCCACACCGTGCCCTAGCCTGGAAATTTCTTGGCTCAGAGGGAGCAGGTGGAGGTCCTTGGCCAGGAGGTCCTTGACCAGGCCCAGGAGAGGCTACGGAAAACCAGCCTGGGCTGCTCCAGGCTGACCCCATACCACCCATCTCCCTCATCACAGGAGGACAGTCCTTCTCTCAAGCCCCTTCTGGAAATCTGATTCTTCAACATCCTTGCTTTGACCAGAGATATCTGATGCTTTCCCCTAAAAATGAGGACAATTCCAGCAGTATCTGCTTTAAAGAGAGGCCTCTGAAGACTGAATAGGGCCATCCATACTTGGCACATACTAGGTGCTTTATCCGTGTGCATTGTCAAGACCCATGAAGTCAGACTGTGTGCCTGTTTATGGGCCTTTCATAAATATTTGCTAAGTGGAATTTATGGATCTGTTTCTCCTGAGAATTTAAGGAAACCGAGACCCAAGCTGTGACCACTTAGCTTTTCCGTGATATTGCATCTCTGCTCCACTCTTGACTTCGTTATCTGCAGCTGAGACTTGACTGCTTCTTCCCTGTCACTGAAGATGAAATGACATTCCTCCCAATATATAGACCATTTGCCATGCAGGAGACCCAGAAATCGCAGGGCACACTCATCCTGCACTTACCAGCTGATTTTGCCTTTTGCCTCACACGAGCACCGTGACTTGGGGCCGGGAGAGCAGCTGGTGTCGCTGCCCACATTTTGCAGATGATGAATCCAGGTCTCGGGAAGGTTAAGTGATTTGCCCATGGTCACCCAGCTAATTAGGGAGAGCAGAGCAGCGGGGTTGTGAAGCCGACTCCTTTCACTGGGGTCTCTTCTGTGCACTGCCCCTAAAACACGCTTCCACCTGGGAAAGCGATTCGAAGTTGGTCTGAGTCACCATCAGTGTGAGAGGCTGGAGTTGCCTTCCAAAAAAATTCCAAGGGAAATCACCTACTCTGGCAAAATAATAATTCATGGCATCTAACTCAAAACGTGTGCTGGGCTGGCTACTCATCCCACGAGGGATGGCAAGGGCTGCTCTAAATGCTGGTGTTTCTCCAAATTGGGGCCTGAGGCCAGCTGCTCTGCCTGGCTCACACCCTGCTCATTTCCACTTTTTCCAGCTCATCCCACACTCCCGAGTCGTCACACGAGCAAGTGCAAAGCGGCACTGAGATTCGTCTCCAATGAGCTAACAGCCCTGTTAATGTCCCTGCGTGGCTCTAATTTACCTCTGCCTTTGCCGATGCTCGGTGACTGCCCCAGAGTTCACTAAGGAGCATCATGATGGCTTAGTCTCAGGTCCCTCTGTTCTGTCCAAACGGATCAGCTTCCTGGGAACATCATCCCTCACCTGGTGGGGAAATGGGAAGGTGACCACTTGTGAAGCTCGTGGGTCCCGTCACCTTCTCAATTAAAAGTCAAGAAAGCTCCTCTCCTGCTCAGCCTCCTGTCAGCCCCATGTCACGCCCTCCAGCCTCCAGGCCGTGGTTAGTGCCTGCACTAAGGAGTGCTCCCTGAAAGGTGCCTCGTTATAGGGTCCCCTCTAGTGCCGCGCCCTGAAATGTATTGATTCCTGCTTCACAGCTGAAGGGCACTAATCTGGTCACGAAAGCTCCGAATGCGGTTCTCTGATGAGGGCCTCTGATTGGAGAATTAGTCATTGATCTTCCCAGAGACGTTTCAGAGAAGAGCCTTCAATAAGATGATCCAAACTCATTCTGGCGTGCTGAGGACTTAGCCAGCAGGGAACGAAGAGATTCATTCCTCACCCACCTGAGCCACCCGGAGGCCCACCTGCTAAGTCTTAAAGGATGGGAGCGATGAGAAGCCCTAAAACGATGTTTCTGACTCCAGTCCCCACGCACAGGTCCCAGGGTCACGTTGAGTGTCAGAGGATTACCTGCCTGAACCCCTGTTTCTTGCCCCCTGTACTGAGTTGAACAGTGTCCCGCTCAAACTCTCATCTACCCATGACCTCAGAATGTAACCTTATTTGGGAAACTCTGGCTTTGCAGGTATAATCAAGTCATCACTGAGGTCACATTGGATGAGGGTGGGGATCCTCAGAGGACAAGGGAGGGCTGGACACAGAGGCAAGGATCCACACAGAAAGGAGGTGAGGAGGTGGTGGCAGGGACGGCTTCTACTAGCCAAGGATGGCCTGTGGCCACCAGTTAGGAGCTGAGGGGAGCCTGGGATAGAAGGAACCAGCCCTGCCCTCAGCTGGATCTCAGACTCCTGGCCTCCAGAGCAGAGAGAGAGTAATCTGTTTTTTCATGCCCTCCCAGTCTGTGCTGGTCCTTTCCGGCAGCTCCAGGGAACTAACCTCACGCGTCCCCTGTGCCCCCCAAGCACAGCTAAGCAGGACTCCTAAGCTAAACAGCTGCTGAAATAGGTTTCAGTTTCTGCTCTGCATTTCTTCAGGGAGGGAGAGGGGCTTGCATTCCTTCATTCCTTGAGACAGAGGCTTGGGAGCCCCATCTGCCTTTTGGAGTCTATTCAAAGGCAGCTCCAGGACCCCTTTGTGACTCACCCCACGAGGCAGGGTCCCCTAGCTCAGCACCTCATGCTGCCTGTCATGCTGGCTGGAGCGTCATCCCATACTCCCACATCTGTCCTTCCTGGTGGACAGAGAGCTCCAGGGACAGGGAACAGAGCTGGCCAGGGGGACACAGATGCCATTCCCACCAGCTCTCCACTGCTGCTTCCTGCAGGATGGGAGCACGGAAACACTCCTTAAGGTTCACCCTGAGAGCCACAATACAGAGATGGAGGGCAGACCGAGGATTCTCCCTGGTTTGCAAGGCCCAGAAACATCCCGACAAACAGGCACAGAGGGAGGCATTTCTCCTAAAACCCCTGGCTCAGCAGCAGCTCCATTCCGGTCAGGTAAAGCAAGCTTCAAAGGACTGGTCCTTCCACTTAATTAAGGGTCCCACACACACACACAAGGCTGGGGCCTAATTTGACAGTTTTGATCAGCAATTTTAAGACCATCTGGAAACTGAGACACTGGAAACTCCCGCCAGCTCTTGAAATAACTCAGCCTGGCTGTGTTCACCACTGAGCACAGCCGGCCCCAGAGCCTCCACGTCCAGGATGCCGGGTGGGGATCACAGAATAAGTGAGTTTGAATACAGCCAGTGTCAGCCTCCTTCATGCAGGACAGGGGCAGGGGTCCACACCCTGCCCAGGGCCAGCTGGGTCTCCTGACTGCCTTCCTTGGAGGCAGTCTCCAGCACCCTGAGGACAGTCACTGGTTTCCAGCCGACCTCTGTACTTCCCCTCTCCTTCCCTGGCACAGCAGCTTTGCCCTCATATCCTAAGGGGTTCCCCCCACTGCCGAGCCCCACTCAGCCTCCGTCCTCCTCAGGGGCCAGGCTTCCTTCTTCTCCCAATCCCACAATGAGACTTCATGGTCTCTGAAGCCTCATGAGCCCCAGAGCAGAGCTCTGTCCTTCTGGGAGGGAAGCCCTGCTACCGGCCCTCCTCTGCCCTCATCCAGATGAAACCCCCTACAGCCATCCTAGCCTCTCAGGGTGATGACCATTTTGTCAGGTGCACACACCCTCCCTCCTAAAAAGTAAGTGGATAGCAAAGATGGAGCAGGGGTTCCCATTCAGGGCATTCATCCAAGAAGTGAGCTATGAGGGGAGTTGAGTCTGAATAGGACAGCCTTTCCATACCCTAAAAATCTAACCGTCTGTTCATTCACATACAATTGTCAGAACAGCTTCGGAGTCAGACTTGAATTCAGGTCGTGGCTGCCCCACCGTGCATGGGGACTCTGGTGCCTCACTCACAGGTGAGGTATTTTCAAAAGTATCAAGTGCTATCTTCCCAGCTTTGTAAACCTAAGAGCACTATACGTATGTAACGGATATTTCTATTCAGTTACCAAACCTTTACGGAGTGTCCGTGAGGTGTGCCAGGCATGACTTGGACCCCATCCATTACCGTAGTCCAAATAAAGGCCCTCTGCATGGTTCTCCCCGCTGGGAGTCAAAGGTGTGTCTTCCCAAGACAATCCTGGAGGCAAAGAGCTGGAAGTTGAACCCTCTTTGGATTTTTTTTTTCCTCTTTGGATTTAAATCACCCCAGAGCTAACCTGCCCTGGTGGTTGGGAAGAGCAGGCAGAGATCCAGAAAGGTGACAGTCAGGAGAGAGCACACGGGTAGACAGAGTCACAGCTCAGGATCCTGAACAAACCAAGGGCACCGGCCTGCCTCACACCCAGAATGCCTTTGGAGATCCTGACTGAAATTCCTTGGGAATCACAGCCAAGCCCAGCCTGTGGCAGGCACTTTGCAAAATACACTGTCCCTGTCCTCTTGCATCTTGCAGCAGAAACTTCTCTGAATAATTCAGAGGCATTAGTTAAATCAGGTCTCACATGCCTAAATCCATGTGGGTCTTGAATCAAATTATGGTGAGTCGATGCTGTTAAGCTCTTATTAGCAGTAATAGTATTTTAAAATAACAGAATTTTGTCATGGTATGTGATGGAGTTTTTAAGTACTTTTGTCATATGAGCTTCCAGCTAGCATCTGTGGTTCCCCCAGCCATTAATTTTGCTGAAAACTAATGCAATAGTCAGCTTCTGCTGCAGTAACAAACAGTCCCAATATCTCAAGGGCTTAGAGCAAATGTGATTTTCTTCCTCATTTTCCACAAGCTCGCTATATACTGACTATGGCTGTCCGGGCTCTGCCGGGCTCTGCTAGGTTCCTCTGGGTTCTGCTGGATTCTGCTTGGTTCTGTTTTGTTCTTCTGAGTTCTGCTGGACTCTTCTGGGCTCTACTGAGCTCTTCTGGGTTCTGCTGCATTCTGCTGAGTTCATCTGAGCTCTGCCAGGTTCTATTGGTCTCTGTTAGGTTCTTCTGGGATCCACTCAGTTCTTCTGAGCTTTGCTGGATTCTGCTGGGTTTGTTTGGACTCTGCTGGATTCCTCTGTGTTCTGCTGGGTTCTTCTGGACTATGCTGGATTCTGCTGGGCTTTGCTGAGTTCTTCTGGGTTCTGCTGGGCTCTGCTGGGTTTGTCTGGATTCTACTGAGCTCTACTGGGTTCTACTGCATTCTTCTGGATGCTACTGGGTTCTGCTGGGCTCTACTGATTTCTCCTGGGCTCTGCTGGATTCTAATGGAATCTTCTGGCTCTGTTGGGATCTACTGGGTTCTTCTGGGCTCTGCTGGGCCCTGCTGCATTCCACTGAATTCTGCTGGACTATGCTGGATTCCAATGGAGTCTGCTGGACTCTTCTGGGTTCTGTTGGGTTCTGGGCTCTGCTGGATTCTGTGGGGGCTCTCATGGGCTCTGCTAGTTTCTGCTGGATTCTAACAGGGTCTGCAGGGCTCTGCTGGGATACATGTGTTTCTTTCCTAGAATTCAGGCTCAAGAAGTATCCAAAATGTGGAAACTGATGTTCTCATGGTGAAGACCAGGGGCAAGTCCAGCAGAGCCAAACAAACACGTGCACATTTAAAGTTTCTGCCTGGGATTGGGTGAGGGAAGGCTATATGACACCCATTCACATTCCTTTGGCCAATGCAAATTTCATGGCCATCCCCAAAGTCAAAAGCAGCAAAAAAAGAGTCCTCTGCCTGCATGGCAAGGAACAGGTATCATAGGTTTAATTATGCCACAAAATTTATACATTTAAGTGCTAACCCTAAGAACCTCAAAATGTCACCTGATTTGGAAATAGGGTCATTGCAGATGTAATTAGGTGGTCAAGATGAGGTCATACTGGAGATGGACTCCAATGTGACTGGTGTCCTAATGAAAACAGGGAATTTGGACATAGACATACATGTACAGAAATAACACTATGAAAAGATGAAGGCAGAGATGGTATGATGCATGTATAAGTCAAGGAATGCCAAAGATTACCAACGAATCACAGAACCTAACAAAAAGGCCTAGAACAGTCTCCTCCAGAGTCCTCAGAAGGAACCAACATTGCGGAAACTTCGATCTTGGGCTTCTGGCCACTAGAACCATGAGAGAATGAATTTCTGTTGTCCATGCCACTCAGTCTGTGGTGCTTTGTTATGGCTGCCCAAGGACACTAACTCATTCCCAAGAAGGACCTAGTAGTGGTGAGAAAATAATCCAATGGACCACAGTTGAGTAGCCAGGAGAAAGCTTGAGATGACAGAAGATCTGCCTTCTCTGTCATTGGTGCTAGGCCTGCTGAAATGTCACATGAGCCCAGAGGAGTTGAGTTTTCCCACACTCTTGTCTCCTAAGAGCTTAAGTCTGTGTGGCTCTACCTGGTTGTGATCTTCTATCAGTGAGTTTTGGGGGCAAGAGGTATATTTCCAATCTAGTGTTATTACTGGCAGGTAGTGACTCCTGCTTTTTGATATTGCAGACGTCTTGATGGTTGCCCATGGCAGTCCAAGACAATTCCACTGTGGGTGTTTCTGGACCTCTGCTATGAAGATGCTATATCCCAAGAATGTACTGGAAATATCCAAGAGACAAAGGTCCCAGAGGAACAAATGGACTTTGAAGTCACACAAATCTACATCCAAGCCAAACTCTGAGTGTAAAGTGGAATAAGTACACTCTTCCTTGCCTCTCTCACTGCATGTAGCTATAAACCCTGCACAGAATATGTGGAGAAGCTCTGTGAGGGCTCTGAAGCACAAACATCAGGAAGATGGAAGAAGATCAGAAGTCAAAGTATCATAGAACTTGTGATGAGTTTACCATTTTGTATTCCTCTGGTATCTTCTAGTCTAGACCCATTCCAGCCCAGAAGTGAGCAGTGACAAGGACAGAAGCTCCAGAAGTTCTCTAGCTCTGTTTGGAGGAGTGGGTCTCTAACACTCAAGAAAATAGAGGAAATGTACCATTTTTTTCTTTCTTCCAGTCTCATACCCCAAATTCCAAGCATTCCCACTGTGGCAACAGCAATAGCAGCATCAGTGAGAACCCAAAGGAGCCTAAAATCCTGCAGGAGAATCTTCTCCAATTAGGGAAGCTGTGGTCTTAAAACAGTGGAATAGATCCCACTGCTTTTATTATTTCTTTGTCTTCTCACAATTTAGCCCAAAATTTGTTGTAGGAAGTCCATGCCTGGGAAGAATAAATAAAGCCCTAAATTTATGGCCAAAGAACCGTAAAGGGGAGCCCCAAGAGAATCACAAAGAATCAGGGATATTGAAGGAAGGTAGAAGCTTGGGAAATTTCTTGGATTTTTCCCAAGTTGTTCCTATGTGGATCCAATCCTGATCCATGTGAAAAAAAAAAGACTCTGAGAACTGAGCTAAGAGATTGACTACCTCCCTAGATCCCAGGCTGGCCACGGAGTGGCAGAAAGGCAGGACAGATCTAAACATCAATGCAAGGACTTTAAAAATGAAACTTCTTTTCAACCCCCAAAACCTTTAGTGGGTTGGTCATAACTTGTGGCCTAAATATAACTAAGTTAATGGCCTGCCAAATCAACAAAAATATCAGCATTCTAGAGATTTAATTAAGACACAAGACCAATCCCATAGCATAATATTAAAAATGTTCAGAATTTAATCCAAAAGTATTCTGCATACAAAGAAGCAAGAAAATCTCAACACTGATGGTAAAAGACAAAATAGACACTAATGTCAAGATGACACAGATGTTGGAATTATCTGACAGGCTTTAAAGCATCTACTATAAAAAGTCTCCAACAAGCAAGGGGACACTCTTAAAACTGATGTAAAGATAAGTTGTTTCAGCAAAGAAATGGAAGATACAAACTGAAAAATACAATCACTGTAATTCTTTAAAAGCCATTGAATGGACTTAATGTCATAATGATGATGGCAGAGGAAAGAATCAATGAACATGAAGAGATACCTCAGTAGAAACAATCCAATCTGAAAGGAACAGAAACAGAAAAAAAATTGAAAGAAGTGAACAAGAACTTAGGATCTGTGGAGCATTCCCAAACCAAGTTCTGACCCTTTACAAGCTGAGTGTCTTTGGAAAGGTTCTGAACTTCAGTTTCCTCACCCCTAAGTAAAGATGACCTTTGTCTTCCCACTAGGTGTCAACATACATCATCTCAGTGAATCCTCAGGACAACCATCTAGCACAAGTATAGGGAACAACAGCTTAATTTTACATATAAGAAAACCAAGGATGGGCAGAGTCTAGAAACTTTATTCAACCTAGTGAATAAACCTCACAGACAAGCACCAGAGCCCCCATTCCTACTCTTGATTATCCTGTTTCCTTCAATGAACAACTGTGCTTTTGATTGTGGAGTGATGCATGATGGATGCATGGATGGATGGGTGGGTGGGTGGTTGGACAGAGACATGTGGTTTGGCAAAATGAGACAAGGACTAAATGAAAAATTTAGAAGCCTGAATTTGGTTCATCTCACCACACACTAATAGCATGACCCAGAGCAAGTTACATCCCTCATCTCAGCCAAGCTCCCTCATCTATAAAATTAAAAATTAGATTATATTATCTTTACGGGCATTGTCAATTCTAACGGTTAAGGATTTCAATCATCTTCCTCCAGTGATATCCAACTATTGCCTGAATACATCTTAGTTTCCCACACCATCCGCCAAAGGGGATAACGCTGTCCTGGGTGCTGAAAGGCAGACTTGCAGGCCGTGGGAACTGGTGATTTTTCTGAGCATTGTCTCTCTCTCCCTGGGGCTTCCTCCCACCTTTCTGCATGAGTTCCACTGAATTCTGACTCTGTTTATGAGTGTGTTTCATGCTGGAGGGAGCCATTTTGATTAATCCATTTTCTCTCCCAGGCTCTTGACTCCTGCAAATGTGTTTAAGACTTCTCAGCCCAGCCTTGAAAATATTCCCTCCCAAGCAGTTTGTGTTTGCAACCATCACCTTCCTGCCTCTATTCACTTGCAAATTGCACAGTTCTTTTCCTCCCAGTTCATCTGTCCTCTGAAGACTTACCTGTGGGCTATACCAGGCCCCAGCCTGCCAGTCTGAGGGGTCCCTGGATTTGTCTGAGACAGAAGGAACCTATCCAGAGTCACACACACACACACACACACACACGCACAGAGAGAGGGATTCTGTAGATCCCGCTCTAAATTCAAGGGTGCAGCATCTAGTTTCCCCCAGCTCAAGATTTCTGAGATTCCTAAGCCTGATAACTGGACCACATTTGAAGTGAAAGAGGAATTGGGCATGGATGCAAGAAAGCATCACCTCAGGCTGGAGATCACAAGATTGTGAGTCAGATGGGCAGCTGTGTGCCACAAAGATTTCCATCTCCCCACCTTTCCTTCCATCTGAATTGGTCAGTGGAAGAAACACAACTCCAACCGAAGCTTTGTTTGTTGAAAGGATCTAGGGGAACATCACAGAACTCAAGAAAGAGTTGATGGGAAGAACAGGATTAGAGATGGGTTCCAGGAATTGCTTGATCCAAAGACCAGAGTGCTTCAGTTCATCCCTTAAAATAAAACATGCTTCTCTGTGCACATTTGTTTTGCTCTCCTTTCCTCCGGAAGACTGCTTTTTTTTTTTTCTTCTCAGCCCTTACAGAAAAAAACTGGACTCCAACAGCTCTGGGGTTTGGCATGTTACTGCTTCAGCCACCCAAAGGGAGACTGTCTCAATTTCTACCTTCCCCAAATCCAGAGCTCCCAAATCCAGAGCTCCAGAGCTAATGGCCTAGTGTGGATTGGGCACCCACTCTTGGATTAATCAACTATGACAAAGGGCTAAGATCATTCTTGGAGTCCCCATGTGGCACTGAAGGGCAGCAAGGCAGGGTCATGATGGGAGAGAGAGGAACAGGGGCTCAGAAGTCCATTCCATTCACAATGACATATGTCCTCCATTGTTCCTGGCTGTCAGAATGGCCTCAGAAATTAGCATTGGTGATTAGCAGTCTGTCCTGGAAACTCTTGATGATGACCTGCTCTTGTTTCCATCCTCTGTGGCTTCCTTGTCACTCATTCATACCCAGAATTATCCACAACCTGAAGCAGGTCAGAGCCTGTTAACACAGGAGATTAAAGAAGTAGCTCTTGACCCTCTTCTTACTCTCTTGATTCACAAGATTCCTACATCCTCATCCATCCTGGGGTTGACCCACCCAGGAAGCTCCAGAAAGCTGGACCAGAGTCATTCTTCACCCTCCTTGTCAGCCACACAGACTCACCTCCATTAGATGCCACCCTAGACTCCTTGTCCTGCTTGCTGTAAATCCACTGCCCATGCTAGAGCAGTTTTCCAGGGAATCCCCTCCTCCCTGAGGGCTTTGTCAACAAGCCCCCTCCTCTGCCAGGGTCCTTCTCTGATGCATTTGGACTTCAATTACACAACAGCACACTGACTAATGTACACAGTATCATCAACTTCTTTTCTACTTTTATTAAATTGTTTTCCCTTTGGCTTACTTTTAAGGCCTGCCTTCTCTTCTGCCTGACTTTCACTTGATCTATTTAATATTAGTGCTATAAGGTTCTTAGTCTGCCTGTTCCATCTGTCACAGACGTGCCCACGCACCCAAGGAATTCACGGTCTATTGGATGGAATCTTTGGACAAATGAAGCATTTTTCATGATGTGACTGTCTGCCCACATTGTTTTCGTGGGCCCAAGAAGTTCCCAACGTCAATGGCAGTTGCTGTCCTCCCTCAATGCCATCATATTACCACCATGTGAACTGATGACCTGTCTAAAGCACAGTCAGAGTCTTGGAGGAAGACAGGCCACATCCAATAAGTCTCTGGGATAGAGGGTATGATTGCTTCCAATTTGGTCACACTGTTTTTCTCCCAATGGTCCCTCCGCCTGAGGATATGCTGGAAAGCCTGATGCTAAAAGGCATCTGCTCCGTATCTGAGGGTTTAACATGCTTTCAGTGCCTGGAGGGCAGGTTAGTCTCTGAGCAGCACAAACACAGCCAATGTTTAGACCCCATCAACTCACC
Source organism: Vulpes vulpes (assembly GCF_048418805.1). NCBI lineage: Eukaryota > Metazoa > Chordata > Mammalia > Carnivora > Canidae > Vulpes > Vulpes vulpes. Next base: position 159,911,789 of record NC_132791.1, on the reverse strand, counting down.
AAGGGCCCTTGTGGTCACCTGCCGTGCTGACGCACATATCTTCATGCTGTTGGGACAGGTTTTTGAATGTTGAGCCACCATGAATCTCTCTCGCCTTGCACTGACCTCGATACGTGACAGATCCTGTCCCCTACAAGCTCCTGTGCAGCAGATGCAGGTCAAACATATAATTTACATCATTCAACTTCTTGCCTGGCAGGAATTCAGAGGAGGAAAATCTGGTCTTATAAGAGATCCAGGAAGGCTTCCCTAGGGCATTATTGTTTATATTGCTTTCCTGGAAAAGATTTGAAAGGTACAAAGAGAGAAAAGATTGGTCCTTCTAAGATGGTCCAAAACACTACTCTCCTCTTGCCCAACCTTAATAAGCGTTCATTTGGAAAATGCTGGAGCCAAGAATTAAATGGGGTTGTCTGAGTATGCTGAGATATTGAAAGACTCGTCCATTCCTGCATTTGAAGTCTCTTTGGAGTTTCAAGCAAAAAATAGGGAATTTGACCCCATCAAGGTATGAGGGAGGATCCATCTTTTTAGAAAGCCTTCCTTGGCTGCTCCAAACTCCCAGCTTCTCCTTTCCTAAAACTCCTGAGGTCTCCATTTAGGTTTCAGAATTGCTTAGCAGGAGTGGTAATTATTTCTTTGCCATGGCTATAATTCCCTTACTAGATTATACATTCCATGGACAAGGCCTGGGTCTGATTTCTAACATACATGTGTGTACATGAGCACACAGTAATAGACATGGGTCCTAGCATTAATCTGGCCTTGCATTAATTGGAACCTTTCTAAAAGCAAGTGATAAAAAACCAACTCAACCTTCATTGGGTAAAAAGAGAAATCATTTGCTTAGCAGAGAAATACAAGATGTCCCTGTTTCAGGTATTGGCTTAATATAGGTGCTTTCCAGGACTTGGTCTCTCTCCAGTCCCCATCTTTCCTTTCATCGTGTTGGTTTCATACCAGGCTCCACAAGGTGGGACCTGGCATCTCCAAGTTCAGGTCATGCCAGTGTTCTAAGCGCCAGGAGGGAAAAAAAATGCATGCCGCTTCCCCAGAGTCTGCACCTAGGCCTCATTGCATCGGACTGACTCTGATCAGAACACATGCAAATTCAGACATGGCCATGGGATGTGAAACTCTGGTTGGCCAGATCTGGGTGATACATCCACTCCTGAACTAGAATCAGCAGCAACTCCCCCCAAAGCATAAGCCCTAAAAATAAGAACTGGGTGAAAGGGGAGGGTCCTCTTGCCAGAGCAGAGTGGATGATGGAGAGCACCAACTTTGTAACAGCAGCCTTGGAAGCTAGGACAGACAGAAATGGGCACTCACTGGAAGGAGAGAACTGACCCCTCAGCCCTTGAGTGCTGGGTTTGAGTGCTGGAGCAGGGGCACATGTTATAGAGCTGGTGCCTAGTGTTGCCTCGTCCTACTGACAACCACTCTCCTGGACACACGGAGGTAAATGGAAGAAGTAACCAAGGTCCCTGAAACCCAGCAGAGGGAGCAAATGGCCAGAACGTGGACCTGCTGCAGGAGGGTTAGTGAGCCCAATCATCCCCAAGGTCAGCCTGGGGACCTTCCCCCGCCCCCTGCAACACTGAGACCTTCTCTGTTTGTAAACACCCAGTTCCCTCCCAACTTGGCCTTCCCAGGATGTGCCCAAATAACTTAGGAGCTGAGTTCCTGCCCCCTTCCTCTTCAGATCACGTATTGGTTGTGACCCCACAGCAGCCACTGGAAGACGTGACCATTTCAGCCAATGGGGCAGCATCCGAGCCTCATGAGACACGTTGACTTCCTGGAAGGCACTTTCCAAACCATTGGCCAGTTCTGGTTTCCTGCCCATTACCCCTCCACGTGTTGGCAGAGCTGCCCTCACCCCACAGCTGCCATGGAAGACCAGATCCATGTATATACGGCTCAGAACCACAGATCTGCAGCCACCTCCCAATGAGGGGGAACATTACCAAGCACTTGAACCCACACAGAGCAGGCAAGCCTGCCAGGTCAGCACACATGCTGCCCCAGGAAGGCACTGGGAGAAGGTGAGCCTCCCCCCACTCCCGGTGCAACAAGAGTTGGCCACGCACTGCGAGCAAAATTCAAGTCACCAGTCATAGCCAACAGAGGGCTTTGGAGGAGCACTTAGAGCCTCTTCAAGTACGTTCTCTATAGACAATGTTCCCTTCCCCTGCAGCCCTCACTGCTGTCAAAGGCAGCCCTGCCCTCCTCTGCTCTGCTCTAGAATGGCCAGAGTTTGGCATTTCAGGGAGAAAGAACACTCTCCTAGATGTCCTTAGTCGATCATGACCTTGCCGTGCACCCAGCTGGCGCTGACAGCAGAGGGCCTGGGTCAGGCTCCAGTGTGGGTGGAGCCTGGGGCAAAGCCCTTTGCCTTTCTGATCCTTGGTTTCCTCCATCAAAAATCCCCCAGGTATGTGTTCATGTGCATAGTGTCTGAGAATTAGATGATGTATTCTCCATGTGGTTGACCCTCCCCGGGGACTCCTCGATATCTGTCCTCTTCTTCCTTAGAAATATAATCCTAGTCTTATGTGGAGCAGCAATGCACCCCCTAAGCAACAGCATTTCCCATCTGAAACATGAGCAGGAGTAACGTGTGGCACTTCCACTGAATTGATGTGCGTAGCCTCCATCTGCCCCTGTTCCCTTTCTCTCATTTTACCTGCAGCTGTACTGGTTGAAGAGCTTGTAAGACTTCCAGGAAAGCCCCACTGGGGAGCTGAATCAACTAGAAGGTGCATCTCTTTTATCCTCCCCCACCCACTTTGTCTTTCTCTTCGACTAGAATAAGAATATGATGGCTGGAGCTCCAGCATCCAGGCTGGTTCATGAGGTGACTTTAAGAATGGAAGTCTTACATGGCATAAAAGGAATACAGAGAATCCTGCATCCCTGACCACATGCAAACTCTGAGGCAGCTTTTTATTCTCTATCCCTTAGGCTCTTATGCACCTGAGCCAGGGCTATTTTGGGTTTTATGATACATGCAACCACACTTTATCTTAATGATTACAATATACAAAGCCATATACACAGCACCTAGGACATAATAAGCCCTCAATAAATAAAAGTGGCTGTTATCAGGCTGTCTCCAGGACTCCGTTATGCCTCTAACTTAGAAATTTGGCATTATTTTTCCCTGGAATAAGTGCTATCCACATGCCCATCATCTTTTCAAAATTAGCTATACTTCAATGAATAAGTGAATTTTTTTTGTATTCTTTGTCTAACCACATGCAAGACACTTTAATAAACATCCTTTCACAGTTTACAAACTCTGTCATCTGATTCTTAACAAATCATCCAGTTCTTAGTTCCCTCATCCCTGCCTGAAACGGAGGCCCAGAGAGGCTTATCAGCTGTCCAAGTCCACCAGCCAGATCATGGCTGGGTTCCGGCACTCTGACTCGCTGTCCGGGGTGCCCTGGACAGCACTGCTGTTAATGGTGCCCCTGCTCACGGCAGCTTACAAATAGCAAAGGCTCAATGTGTGCAAGCAGAGTAAAGTGCCAAGAGCAACGGATGGGGGTAAGGGCCGTTCGAGCACTGGGAGGGAGCTGGACATGACAAGAGAAGCTGAGAGAGACCCGGAGGACAAGACAGGCCTTTCCTGGCCTGGAGGCTGGGCATCTGGGAGGGGCAGCAGCAGGACCAGGGGCAGCAAGCACACCCAGGTAAAGCAGCAATCAACCCCCTTGGGTGTGCCACTATTCAAACCCTTGACTGCACATGGAGCATTCACAGCATCAGCGCCCAGGCTTATTTTTACTCCACCTGCCCTGAGCCTGGTGGGTTTTCTCTAATTGCAGAGAAAATCAGAGTCTGGAGAGAACCCACTTCAACCTGAACACGTGGTTCTGCTGTGCCCACCTCTGCCCACAAGGGACTGCCCTTCCGGCAATGCACACACAGCCCTGCACATGACTCAAGCTGCCCAACCACTGGCCCAGCAGATCTGACCATCCTGCCCTCTGCCTCCCTTGCCAGCTCCTTGGGGGTCTTGTAGGAAAAGTCTCTCAGCAGAAAGGGCGGGCAGGACACGTGCATTTGAGGACATATTGCCAGGTCATCTTTCAGAGGGCATTTTTGGAGTGAATGATGGTCTGTTGGGCTGCCATGCTCATCCTAAATTAGAAAGAAGAGCCCCTAGCCCAGGGCCTGCTACACAGGAAGGACCTGGTAGCTGCTGGCTTTGTGCCCGGTGTCCTCAGCATCATCCCTGAGTGACTCCCGCTCTCCCACAAAATCTGGGGAGGCGAGGCCGCAAAAGCCCTTATTTTTGTGGGTGTGAGTACGTGTGTATCTGTTGCTGGGTTCACTGGCTCTGGGGCTTTTGAAACACTCATTCTGCAACTCCCCCAAGAGCAGAGAGGTCCGACACCCCCTGCATCTCTGACGTGGGGCAACAGTGGCCCCAGTAGGAGTGGGGCTCCAGTTTTTGATCACCCTCCCCCCTCATCGCCCATGAAATTGCAGTGAAGGAAAAGGTTAGCCCGGTAGCATTAGCACAGCAGACACGGGCCCCTCTGCCTCACTGAAGGGAAACAATGATTCATTCCCGACCCAGCTGACCCAGCGCTGGGCTCGTGAAGACAGTCATTCTAGCATGATTTTGTTTGCTTTCATCGGTTTGTTCCTGCCTCTGACCTTTGACACAGCCCAAACTTCAATCAGATCTTCAGAAACTGGCTTCTTCTCTGTACATCAAAGGCACAGACAGGCTGCTGGGAGCTGGGGGTACTCGGCATCTAGGAAATGCCCTTGGTCACGCCTCCCGTCATTTGCAGAGCCATGTGAGACTAGATCCCACAGCCGCCAGCAGCGTGCGGCTGTCAGATTACGGAGGCAGCAGTTGGCACCATGGAAAGACATGCCAAGGACCATCCAAGGCTGCTGGGGCAAACAGGAGGGCAAACTCAGGCTCTTATAGAAGACACGAGCTCCCACACATCTGAGAAGCCATCGGCCTTTGGGGGAAAATCCATCAAAAGTTAGCTCAGTGGTAAAGAGTAGGAAAGAGCCCTGATGGGATTGAAGGGAACAAACCAGACCCCAAGGCCTGCCTAGAGAACCCCAGGATCCACGGGGCTCAGGGCAGCCCTTGCAGGGTGAGAAGGTCTATGGCTGGTAGGGGAGCAGGTGCTGACCTGGAAGACCGATGATCACACTGCTTCCAGGGAACATAACCACACCCCAGAAAAAAAGCCCCATCTGCTACCCACCCAGGGGAGAGGGGGCCTCCATGCCCAGGGGTCCCTGCTGCCCAAGGAAGGGCTGAAGCGGGGTCCCCCTGCCCTCACTTGTCTCCACTGTGAGGAACAAAGGAAAAGCTCATCCGCGAGAGAGAAAGGCGTTTTCTTTTTGACAGGGTGGTGGGGAGACAGAGACAGACAAACAGACCAGGAGAGAAAGAAGGAAAGGGAGGGAGATAGGGAGGCGTCAGGAGATGGAGGTTTGTTTCCTTCTGCTGCGCTGATTCCACGATTCTGGACAGCAGCGGGCCTCAGGATGGATCTGCCTCCGCGATCCTTGGCGGTTCCTCAGGACCTCTCTCCAGGAGCCAACGGGCAGGAGGGCCCCGGAGGCGCCGAGTGTCAATTAGAGGCAAATTATAGCTTCCGAGCCCCGTTTGTGCTGCCGAGATTGGCGATGTCTGGCGTAACCCGTCAAAGGCCGACTTCGCTCAACCAGAAGAGTCTATTGTGTTCTGTTTCTCAATATAGATTTATGGAGATGTTTTCAATGCTAAGAATAGAATTCTTCAAGGGTTTTTTTTTTTTTTTTTTTTTTTGGAATGCTGAAAAGGCTCTGGAAGGAGGAAAGACATGAGTTTGCCAGGCTGTCTCCACGCATCAGGAGGACGGCTGCACGGTGCCTCAGGCTCGGCGAGCGGGACAGCACCCACCGCGGACACAGGCAACCAAGGAGCCACAGGAGAGCCTGCCTTGCCGTGGCTTTCGATCCGCTTCTCAAGGCCCTCCGGTGCCCGGTGGACTGGCCCTCAGCCTGGCGGGGATTCAGAGGCCAGGCCAGCAGGAGCCCACTCATCCACTCGTGAATGGCTGCTGTTTCCTGAGTGCGTCCTGCATGACAGCCTCCCACGGACCCTCCAGAGCCACAGCGGCACCCTCGCCCCATTCCACAGATGGCGAACTGAGGCTCACAGAGGCCGTGGGAAGAACATGACCACAGACTCAAGCCTAGGAGTGGACGAGCCTTAGAATCAGCAGAATCAGGTAACCCTGAGAAGGAACAGACCTGGCTCCTACTGCCGTGGGTCTGCACCTGCTCCCAGACCTGTCCATCTGTGATGGGCCCATCTGTGAAGTGGGGACAGTCATGCTCGCCATGCTGCACTGGTGTGGGAACAACAGGTAGCCTATGCTGGGACCTAAGGTACAGCACGTGATCAAGAAACGAGCCACCCTGAAGAGCACAGATGGTGGCCTCCACGTGTCAGGGGGTCAGAGGGAACGGGCTTTGGGAGAAAAGAGGAGGAAGCCCTGGGGGTCCTGGGTGGGGGGCTGCTCAGGCCTGGCAGGTCTCAGAGCACCACACTCCTCGAGGCAGCACGTGGACTGCGCTGATCCAGGACCACCCCACGCTGTCCACAGCATCACGTGCCACCAAGAGGGGTACCTGCAGGCATCACTCCCCTGTCTGTGAGGTGGGGCTCTCAGGAGAGGTTGGGGGGCTGCTCTGTAAACCCCTTTAATGGAGTGTGGGATGCGGAGAGCCTCAGGGGAAGACCAGCACAGCCCTGCCAGCACGGTCTCCTCATGTCCCCGTACCTGAGCAGTGCCCTACGTGGACAGGTGAGACCTGCTCTCCCTCCTGCAGAATTTCCCTGGCAAACGTCTGCAAGAAGGCAAAAGCTGGCATTTACAGGATGTTCTCATCCGCCCTTTGTACTTCTTCCTACAAGGCTGCAAAGAGGGCCCCCTCCTTCCCAGCATGCTGGCAGCAAGATGTTTGAACACTTTTAATGAGATTGAACAAACAGGCAAAGAGATGGATCTGTAGCAGGCCCATAAAAGCCTCTCCATGTTCTGGTAATTAACAACCGCTTTCATTTTAGGGGCAAAACCCAGGACCCAGGCCATAGCATTTCCTGAGAGAGGAGAGCACAGGTGAGCTGTCTGGTCCAGGCAGAGATCCTTCACCAGCTCAGGAGCATTCAGGGGAGTGGGAGAGATTTGTCGGGGATAGGATTCCCATTAGAACCTGGAGAGTGAGCCCTTGGCATGGAGCGGGGCAGGGAGGGGACAGGAGTTCTTCTCAGGGGGGTGGGGGAAGTTTCTATCTGTTCCCCTACTGTCCTTCCCACACCTGGTCCCAAGCTCATGAATATCCACAGACTCAGTCTTGTCTCTGCTGATCCCCAGGCCCGCAGACAGCTCCGGGTGGGCCTGTGGGTCAGGGTCAGTGTCAGAAATGCCGGCTGGACCCTGGGCGCTGGACAGGATGCTAGACAGGACACTGGACCCCACCACAGGGCAGGGACAACAATCACCAGAAGCGCACCTGCTGCCTGCGGCCCTGGGGCCACATGTAATACAAGTTCCACCTGCTGCCTAGAGGCCAGGCCCTGTTGGAGCTGGGCCCCAGAGGTGCTTCATCATCAGGGGCACAGCTGTATTTCCAAGCCGCCAGCAGGCAGAGCCACCAGCAGGCCAGCACCAGCCTTGGCCCCATTCAGTGACAGGAACCTGGGGGTGAGGGCAGTGCTGGAAGCCACCTACGGTCCCAGGCAGTGGAGTCAGGGTCCAGGCCGGGCTGCAGGGTGTGGAGCTTGAGTTCACAGCAGGCACTGGCCAGATCACCATTGGGGGGCCTTTCAGTCCCCCACACAAGCTCCCGCACCAGTCACCTGGGACCAGGTCATGGGATCCACATCGTTGGGACCCCACTGGGTGAGAGGCACACGCACAGGCAAAAGGAAAGGCCGCTGGGAGCTGCCAGAGGCACAGATGGGACAACCACCTGCCTCCTGCTCCCCCTCGGCCTCCTCTGCTCCTTCCCTTGGACACAACTGGCACTTTTATTTTGTCTTTTTCACTTTTTTATTTATATTTTTCCGTTTCTCCTTCACGTCTGGCTCCCCAGTGCACAGGATGGAAGGGGGGCTCAGCTGTGACTAATCTAAAATGCCATTAATATAAATTCGGGCTAATTACTCAGTCCCTCTTGGCAATCCGGCGCTGGGCTTCTTGAGATAGAAGCCTTTTAGAAAACTCTGGGAGGATACTTCCACAGGGAGGGGCTGAGCCCCCCCCCCCCATAACGTTCACCAATCCCCATCTCCTGCAGCTCGGTTTTCACTGGAACAGCTTGTTTTGAGGATTTCCGCCCCCCTCTGGCTACACACCCTACATCAGCATACACATCAGGACCCCGTTAAAGATAAATGTCCGGGCTTCTGGATGGCAAAATGGCCAAACCCAGGCACGGAGCGCCCGCGCCCACCGTGGCCAGCTCTCTGATGGCCGCAGCTGCTCTGCTCTGCTCTCCAGAGCCTTCCTGTTGGCAGACTTTCCTGATCATATATTTATCAGGTCAGGTTTGAAGTGAGCTGTGAGTCCAGGGAGAACAGTTAGCGCAGAGACTGGATCGAGCCCCTCGTTCTCCGGATCTTTCAAGCTAAAGGAGCAGGTGTCTAAGCAGAGGCCAGGAACCCCTCCCTGAGTGCTAGAGTCCAGGGCTGGCTCCCGGGGCTAGGGGGTGGCATCCCAGGGCCAGGGGGCTCCCCATGTACTCTGCTGTGTGGAGGGCCACTCCCCACATGAGCACTGGGCTGGAGCAGGGGCATACAGGAGGTGGGAGGCGGAACAGTCCTCCAAGAGAGAAGCTGGTTCACCCAGAGGCCCAGCCTCTATCCACCTGATGTCCACACCTGTGGCTGCCCAGTGGCCTCTGTCTCCTCCACGGAGCCACAGCTCCATGGCCGCAGGGGCTTCAGCTTGCTACCCCTACTGTACCCCTGCCCCAGCACTAGCCCTGGGGGGAGGCTTCCGAGCAAAGGCACCAAGATGTGTGTCCAGCTCAGAGGCACAGGATCAGTGCTGATCTCGACCAACTCTACAGTGAGAAGGGGCCAAGAAGAGTGACAACTGCTTGCAGAGGTTTCTGTTCCTTAGGAGGGGGTGGTCCTACGACCCTAAAGTTGTCCAGGGTGGGGCAGGAGGGCTTGGGAATTGGTGGCTTTAGATTGGACCACATATCAACTTAACCTGTCTGTCCAGGTCACCTCCGTGGATCTGGCTTCTCCACCTGAAAATAAAGATGCTACCACTCAGCTCAGGACCACATCATGTGGTTGTACCCAGCGTGGAAGGGCCTGGCACACAGCTGGCTCCAAATAAATGCCCTTTCTGTCCACTGTGACATCAAATCCCATAGACACCAGCCTCGATCCACCTGAGCAGGGATTTCTGGAGCCCATAGGTGACATAATGGGCATTGGGCTTGCATACCAACCAACACCTTTGAGTAAACTTTTTAAATTGAAACAAAACACAGCATTTAAAGATTATATAAGGTAGTGACAGCTGAGACAGACAGTGTCTGCACCTGCAGGCGTACACCTAGAGCTGCTTTGGGGAAGACAACCTGAACCCGGGGGCAGACTCACCTGACTCTCTCCTCACTTTTCTCCCACCATGACAAGGAGTCTTGGCTTGCCATTCGGGATTGCTACTGGTGGAGGCGGCTGCCGGGGCACCCACGGGCAAGAGAGACCAGCGATGAGGAGCTCCTCAGTGCAGACCAGTTTTGGAGCTGTGTGTGGTGGCAGGTTGGTCCAAAGTTGGGAACTGAGACATTTCACCCAACTGGGGACAGAGAGGGGTAGCTATGTCTCTGCCTTGAACTGAGAGTGTTCCTTCCCAGTCTCATGCAATATGGGATGGAGTTTTGAATATTTCAAAAACAAGTCCTCTATCCTCCTGCCCTGGCCAGTGAAGAAAATCATCATGATGTCTTATTCTCAGCCTTCAGATCATGTCGTTGGCCATGGGGTGACAGCCCTCTCCTGGTGTGATGAGCATTGTGAAAGGTTTTTTTCAACCCATCTCTCATTTCAAATGCCTGTATGAGCGCTGGCCCCTCAGCTTCCAGGTGGGAAAGCATAACATTGCATCCTCTGCCCATCTCCTCACAGGGCACCCTGGCTGGAGATACAGCCTTATCTCTGTGTCACCGTTTCCTGCAAATGATGCTCTCCATCACCATGCACAGTAGCCCTCGCCCCCCCGCCCCGGGCTAACCTGTGTGCCAGGACCTTGTCCAGTGCATACACACCAATGGCACAGCCTCTGCGCCAACCTCCACCCAGCTTTCCGGGTTTTTGCCACAACTCACCTGAGCATCATTGGCTACGAAAACTCTCTTCACCTGTAAGATGGACCCAGGAGTCCTCAAGCTCTTCTCCCTCCATGTGAAATGCCACACACTGATAGCCGTTCACACTGAGCCCACCTGTGGTTCCATCCAACCATGCTGTAACAGGCATGCTGGCGTGCCCACACACTGGGAACAGCATTTACACACATAGTGTGTCCCTGTGTGTCATAGGGTAGACAGATGGTGGCAAATCGCCATCCTGTCCTCTCTGAGCTTAACAGGTGCCTCTAAGTTGTTCAAACTTCGCAGCGGTGGCACGGCATGCACTTCTTGCTGCTCTAAGGGGTGCACCTTCACTGTTTTGAGTGACACCTTCACTGCTTTGATCTCTCTGTCCACAGTGACAGGATTCATCATGTGCCAGTTTTGTGCCAGGAAATGTAATTTAGGGACGATGAGCTCCCTTGGTTGACCAGAGCAATCACTCGGCTCTTCTGAAAATGAACTGATGTCACGTCACCATTTGAAAGTCTCCCAAGAGATCACACCTGGGGGCCCTGGGCAATCAGATCCCCATCCCAGCAAGTTCCAGCGTGCGGACCCCACAGGCTCAGCCTGCCTGCCTCAGCGCTCGGAGATCTGCGGGCTGTATTTGTGCTGGAGTCCAGCACACACTATGTACATCGTTTCAGTTATTCTAAGCCGTCCTATTATGTTCCCATTTGTATCACTATGCTTATGCTTTAATAACTACTTTTAAATGTTGATCTATCTTTAGGAACTGGAAGTAGATTACACCACCCCCCAAAAAAGTAAGGAGAAGCACAGATGTTTACAAACATAAACAATAGCATGCCAATTACCAAAAAAAATATATATATATATATGATGACCTGAGAGTAACAGCATCCTGGTAATTTCTGCTCAAGGGACTCAGCCGAGGCTCGTGGTTCATACCCATCCATAAATGCATAGCAATTACTAAAGTGTAATGCGATTTCTGTAAAATGCAATTTTGTTTGTTCTGCAAACAAACAAAATTGTTCCACTGCTTTTTTTTCCTCTAAAACAACCAATTCCCTGCGGACCCAGCATGGTTGCCAGGATCAGCCCAGGATCAGCAGCCCAAGATGGAGAAACATCCATCTTCCCCCAAAGCTGGTGGCTTCAGAGCCTGGGCCAGGCGGCAATTCATCAGGAGCACCAGCATGACCCCTAGTAAGAGAGCTGCTGAGCTGGGGAGCCAGAGACCCAGGTTCAAGTCCTCACACCCCGGGGGTGAGCCAACTGGGCAACCTCTCTCGGCCCCATTTCCTCAGGTGACAACAGCGGTGGTACCTGCTTTATTCTTGCAAGGATGTAATGAGATAGCATGTACAAATGTCCCCACACGAAGTAAGCATGCGTGGCTGGCTGCTATCATTTATTATGTAGCAATCAACTGACAATAATATTAATCACTCAGAAACTCATTTTGGGAGGAAAATAGCTGCTTGGGAAAATCTCTGATTCTGAAGAACACCCATTATTTTGCTCTCATGAGCCAGCGAGTTTCCTGCCCACTGAAAACGACCAGCTGGGAGGTCAGGCAGCGGAGCAGAGATGGCACCTGCCCCTGCGAGTGACAAGAGCCTCCATCCAACCAAGTGTTTCCGTTTGGAAATCTGGGCGAAAAGGCAATTTGCTGGATGCAGCAGATGAAACCATTCATTGACGGTTTACTTTTGGCTTGGAGCATGTTTCTTGCTTGTTAAATATTTATAATGTGTTTTTATTTATTATTTATGAGGCACTGGGGAAACACGCAGTCTGACTTCAGCTTCGTGGATGGGATCCCTTTCATTCCAGGGGCGGGCTTCGGGCCAGTGACACACGAGCTTCAAGCCTCAGACCACAGACTGTCTCTCCCTCCAGCTCCTCCCCACGGCATCTCTATGCTTCCTGCTGTGGCTGCCACCTTCCAAGGAAATGAAGGAGCTGGGCCTCCATGTCCTCAATGCTATTCACTGCTCAGGATGCCTCCACTCTGGCTCCACTTGACCCCATCCTTCCCAAGCCAGAAAAGAAAAGCAAACCTCTCCCCCAAAAGTGCCAATGAGGTAACTTTTATCTCAGGAGTATTTGGATCCCCATCCTTCACCTATCCATTTAAGTTGATTAATTGACCTTTAAAAATGTACCCAGAAAATAAATTGCCTAATAAAATAAATTATCTCATATTCAATGATGCCTGAAACCCACTGAAACTTAAGAGACTAATGAAGCAGCAAAGAAATGACTAATGAAGGAAATATACTTAATAAGGAATAATTGATTGGTGATCACAGGCACCTCATGCTCCAGTGGGGCTTCCTGGGAGGGGGAGGTCTGATGGGAGCCTGAACCAGAGACCTCAGGTAGGGGGGATGAGACATGTCTCGTATGTCACCGTCCAACACCATCACACCCCAGAGACAGAGGACAGTATTTGTGACTGCTCAGTGAAGACAATCATCAAGCATGTCCTTCACCAGCGTTTGCACCCCTGCCCCTCAACACATCTGACACTGACCCTGGAAGGTAGCTGAGGTTTCATGCGAGTGTGGCACCCTGACCCCAGCCAGTGTTTCAGCCTCATAAAGAGATCCTTGGACAAAGGTTTCAATGCAGATTCTAAAGGGGTCAAGGTGAATGTGGTGGGTATTTTTCCCTCCAGAACAAACAGATCCTTCAAGGGACAGCTACACGAGTGCCCACCCAGGACCCTGCATCAGGGCCAGGACCAGAGCCATCATTTCCCCAACACCAAGCAACGAAGGTCCAAGAAGAAAAAGCATCTGTGTCAATCTGAATAACTAGGCCACCTTCTTGAGGATGGCCATGTCTGGTCCACGGCCACAAAGAATTGTTCTGATGTTTGTAGGTAGGGATAGAATTGAGTGAATGAGTGTCCTGAGTTCAACACAGATGCAGCATCTGTATGCAAAGGGTCAAAACACTGCAGACACAGTATTTGGGGAGGGGACTCACTCCCCCACCCTCTGCCCAAAATGAGACACATCTATTGGTCACGGGCCAAACCATGCAACATAGCAGAGCCCAGTGGAACTTGTAGGCACTGAGTGACAACAGGGAAAAGAGGACACAGGAAGTTGATTTTTTTTTCAGTGAATATTTATTATTCCATCATATAAAGATACATCAATACATGCACATACAGCTTATTGTATTATTTACTTCCTTTTTGGACAGTTGCTTGTTTTATTTTTTTATTTTTTATTTTTTTTAATAAATTAATTTTTATTGGTGTTCAATTTACCAACATACAGAAAAACACCCAGTGCTCATCCCATCAAGTGTCCCCCTCAGTGCCCGTCACCCATTCTCCCCCACCGCCCCCCCCGCCCTCCTCCCCTTCCACCACCCCTAGTTCGTTTCCCAGAGTTAGGAGTCTTTATGTTCTGTCTCCCTTCCTGATATTTCCCACACATTTCTTCTCCCTTCCTTTATATTCCCTTTCACTATTATTTATATTCCCCAAATGAATGAGAACATACACTGTCCTTCTCCGATTGACTTACTTCACTCAGCATAATACCCTCCAGTTCCATCCACGTTGAAGCAAATGGTGGGTATTTGTCGTTTCTAATGGCTGAGGAATATTCCATTGTATACATAAACCACATCTTCTTTATCCATTCATCTTTCGATGGACACCGAGGCTCCTTCCACAGTTTAGCTATTGTGGACATTGATGCTAGAAACATCGGGGTGCAGGTGTCTGGCATTTCATTGCATCTGAATCTTTGGGTAAATCCCCAACAGTGCAATTGCTGGGTCGTAGGGCAGGTCTATTTTTAACTCTTTGAGGAACCTCCACACAGTTTTCCAGAGTGGCTGCACCAGTTCACATTCCCACCAACAGTGTAAGAGGGTTCCTTTTTCTCCGCATCCTCTCCAACATTTGTGGTTTCCTGCCTTGTTAATTTTCCCCATTCTCACTGGTGTGAGGTGGTATCTCATTGTGGTTTTGATTTGTATTTCCCTGATGGCAAGTGATGCAGAGCATTTTCTCATGTGCATGTTGGCCATGGCCATGTCTTCCTCTGTGAGATTTCTCTTCATGTCTTTTGCCCATTTCATGATTGGATTGTTTGTTTCTTTTACTAAGAGCCTAGTCTGCACCAGATGCTGTGCTGGACATTACACCTGCATTTCTTTTTTCATTTGATCCTCATACAAATCTGGCCAACTAGAGTTGGCTTCACAGCTTGGACTTCTTACTCAGTGTTTGCATCCCCCACATCATGTTACTCCCACACCACATCACTCATCCATCCACCCATCCATCCTTCTCTCCAACCTTCCTTCTCTTCATTCATCTTCCTATCCATATATCCAACCATCCATCCATCCCTTCTTCTTTCTATCCATCCATCCTTCCATCCAATGAACTATCCATCCATTCCTATTCATCCATTCATTTTCTACTCATTGAACAATACTCACACAGTGAATATCTGCCAATAGGACCCTGTCTCTATCCTTGTCTCCCTAGCAAGTTGGCTTCACATCACAATAGCTCACAGAGTTGTGCTAAACCAGAGCCTCCATCAAGCTCCTGTTGGTAATCCATCGCTCCAAGAGTTGTGGTGCCAAAGCTTTGGGCATCTTCAGCCTTTTGGTTATTTGAGTCTAGAGGTGAACTTGCCCATACCCACCACCCCAGCACTTTATTTATTCAAATTAGGCTTTTGTTGTCAGGAAGTCAACCCTTCACCAGTGGTCTATGACCAGGGTGAGAAAAGCCAACATGCCTTACAGAAGGGCAGGGAATTCCTCAAGGCTCAGAGGATAACTCTTCTGTACAGTGCTATCAGGTGTGAATTTTATCCTTACTCAGTGCTCACCCACCTCCTGTAAACATATGTCTCTATGAATATGTAAGGAGCACCTTTCAGTTTGTTTATAACTCAGCCTTCTTGGCCAAGAGAAAGATACAGTATGTAGTAAAGGATTTAACTCTTCTAAAGAGAGCTCTGGTGTTTGCCTTCAGTCCCTGAAAAGTGATCTCTAAGCCCTTGGAATTTCCTGTCTGATAAGAGTCTCCTTGTTTACCTGGGCACCATGGGCCATGGTGGATACTATAACAATTTGACATAGGGTGGAGGCTTTGGTCAAGTGGTATCACCTCACCCTTAGAGGGACTGGAGACTGAGGTCAACCATGTCTATGTGATGAAACCAAGGCTGGGGGACTTTCCTGGGGTATAGTGTGTGTGTGTGGTCACCACTACTATTGGAAAGAGCACGCTCCATGCATCTACAGCACGGAGGATGGTAGGAGCTCCACACATTTCCTGGACTCTATCCCACAAGTCTCTTCCTTTGGCCGATTTTAATCTGTGTCCTTTTGCTATAATAAACTGTAACTATAACAGATTTCAGCTAGTTCTGGGAGTAAGTGAATTTTTAAACCTGAGCATAGTCAAGGGGAACCCCAAAAACTGCAGTTAGTGTCAGAAGTAAGGGTGTTCTCTGAGAGCCATGATCTCTGCAGTTGGGTCAGAAGTAGGGGCAGTCTCAGAGGGAAGTTCTCATGACCTTAAAGACAGATTCTCATCTGTATCTTCCTGGGACGTGGTGCTGGGGGATCTGGGCTGAGCATCTACAGACAATTGTTGGGAGGCATGCCTGCATTGGTGTGTGTGGTTGTGATAAATCCCTGATGCATGTGGGAGGATGCCTTTTGCATGGCCCCGATCCCTGCATGGCCTGCTCCTCCCTTGGCCATTATTACTGTCATGTTTTATAGGCAGAGCTCAGATGGAGTGAGCAGAAAGCACTTCAGCTTGAGTCCCATCAAAGGAAGTAATGAGAAATCCATAAGTCTTGTAAATAGGTGATAAGACAAGTCTTTAAAATAAATAGGGGAGTAACTTAATCACATGTAAGGCAGAGGCATGAGAACAGCTGGCTGAGATCAAGACTGCTTGCCAGGATCTGGAAACCCAGCCCCTCCCCAGTAGAGCCCCTGGTGTATTTCCTCCCAAGAAAGGAGGCAGGGGAGCCCAGTTATCACGCCCAGCCTGGGGGCTTAATACATCACTTCACTCAACCATAGCAATAACCCCAAAAGTATGATGACCTTCCTCAGGAGAGGAGTAAATGCCCTGCCAAGGGGCACAACTGGTGAGCAGCAGCACTGGGTCTGTTGCCTCCATGGCCAGAGGTCTCCTACACCTGCCAACTGCTCCCAAAACCAAGTCTAACATCCAGGGACATAGTGACACCATGAGATCCATGGACAGGCCAGTGGGATGTCCACAATGGCCACATCCCTTCAGCTCCCATGACTCTCTGACCCCACTCTCCTTACAATCCAGATTCCCCTTTCTTCTCTCCAATCCCTCAGGAGTGGGGTCCAGTTTTCTCAGATAGTCATTGTGCTGTGGGGGTTAAAACATATCCTCCCCCCTTCTGTGGAATGAATGTTTCTTTGCCTCCCAAATCCATATGTTGAAGCCCTAATCCCCAGCATGATGGTATTTAGAGATGAGGCCTTTGGGAGGTGATGGGTCATGAAGGAGTCCTGCATCAGTCAGCGTTCAGAGAAACAGACCAATAGAATGTATACAATATACAGAGATTTACAGTAGGGTATTGGCTCACATGATTACAGAGACTGAGAAGTCCCATGACCTGCCATCTATAAGCTGGAGACCCAAGACAGTAGGTGGTATAATTTTTTTCTACACCCAAAAGAGCCAATTGTTTAAATCCCAGCCCAAATCTGAAGGCCTGGTAACCATGAGTGGTGATATCTCAGGACAGGAGAGGATGGATATTCCAGGTCAAGAGAAGAGAGAGAAAATTTGCCCTTCCTCCACCTTTTTGTTCTATTCAGGCCTTTGCTGGCTTGGGTGATGCCCATCCACACTTGGGAGGGCCATCAGCTCTACAGTCTCCTGATTCCAATGCTAATCTCTTCCAGAAACACCCTCGCAGACACACCCAGAAATAATAACTGTGAATCTCTCAGCTCAGTCAAGGTGACCCATAAAACTAACCTTCACAAGCCCTCATGAATAGGATTAGTGCCCTTATAAGAAGAGATAGTGTCTCTCTGCCCTGTGAAGACACAGCAAGAAGGTGGCTGTTCATAGATAAGAACAGGGCCATCCCTAGGCCCTGACTATGCTGGAACTCTGACCTTGGAACCCCATCCTTCAGAACCCAAAAACATATGTCTATGGTTGAACCCCACAGTCTGGGGTCCTTTGTTACAACCACCCTAGCCAACTAAGACATACCCCCAACTTCTAATTTGTTATTCCAGAGGAAGGCATTGCTGCTCCCATTTTAGAAATGATAACACAGAGGCAGAACAAAGAAACCTGAGATGGCCAAAACGTGGAGTGGAACTCAGTGCTGCCCGTATCCAAAGAAAACAAAAACACCTAGGCTCAGACTCTGCCTCAGATGCTCCATCAGGTGTGCATGGCAGAAGCCAGGAGGGGGAAGGTGCTCAGACCCAATCCCTAGCCCAGGTCAGGGAGGACCTCAAGGGGCAGCCCAGGGCACACACCCAGTCCTGCCCAGAAAGGTTCTTCCTAGAAAGGTGGGCAGTTTGTAGCAAGATGAGACCAGTGCAAGAGGAACCACCTCATCCCCTTTGCCTGTCAAGGCTGGGAGACCAGACCCAGCCTGACCACCTCCTCCCTGAGTATTGCTATAGTTCCAGAGCACCTGAGCCTAGAGTGGTGATAAAGCATCAGGGACACCTCACCAAGCATATCCACTTCCAGAGCAGAATTAATGAAATTAATGTTAGTCCTTTGTTTTCTGTATGTATTGGGATGGTGTATCAGTCTGCTTCAGCTGCCATAACAAAGAATCACAGATTGGATAGTTTAAAGCACAAAGATTTCTCTCTCCCAGTCCTGGAGGCTGGAAGTCTGAGAGGCAGACATGGGCAGGGCTGGTTCTTCTGAGGCTTCACCCTGGTGTGTAGAACACTTTCCTCTCCCTAAGTCCTCATATGCTCATGTCTGTGTCTGTATCCCCATCTCCTCTTATTAGGGCACCAGTCACATCAGATTAGGGACCAGCCCAGTGACCTAACTTTACCCTATTTGCTTCCTTAAAGCCCCTACCCCCATATATGGTCACCTTGGGGTCCTCCTAGAGGTTAGAACTCAACATATAAATTTGGGGAGACAATGCAGCCCATAACAGATGGTTGGAGTAAAAGCCAAAAATAGGATCCCAATTGTTTTTTTAAGGAACCAATTTCTTGCCTGATCCCCTCAAATGTCATCCTCAACCTTCTTCCCCAAGCTAGATGTCTTCACTAGGAAGTCTTGTGACCACCTGGGACTTGAGGAAGCTCTGAATTCTTCCCAAGCAGTGTCTGAATTATTCTGGAGAGAGCACGGAAGCAGGAACAGTCAGCATCTCTGGGACTTGGGAAACTGGATTTTGCCTGGGATCCGGGCTGCTCTGTGACTATAAACAAAACACAACTTCAGATGCCCACACTCCTCTGGCATTCCTTATATGGGCCCCTTTTATGGGGTGAGATGGCAGTCAGAGCCTAAAGAGCTGCCCGCACTTCCTCTTTGCCATGACGTGGTGTGTAAAGATGCCCAGGACCAACTCCCAATTAAGCTGGGAGCCCACCTTTGGAAACATTCATAAAATCCATCAATGATGCCAAGGAGAAAAGAAGAGGGATGTATGGGCCAACATAGTGCAGAAGCAGAGGAGCAGAGAGTCCAAAAGTTCATAGTGGAAAGAACTCTTGGCTCTCTAACGAAGGACTCAGAGTCACCCCTGCACCATGACCATTTACCTTAGAAGGGTGTGATAAATCCCTGATGCATCAACTGATGAAGGGTGTGATAAATCCCTGATGCAATCAACTGTCTTTTCTACGCACTCCCACTTGATTTATTCCAAGAGTATTGGTTGAGCAATGAGATCTTCATTGTCAAGCCATGTTTTTGTTTCAGTCTAAAAGCTCTCCGTGTCTCCATGTGGTGACCGTCCCTGAAGTCAGTGTCCTGTTGGAAGCAGGTGGAGCTGGTAACTCTCTGCAGTTGGGATCTCTAGAAAGATCCCCACCTGCTCCTGCTTGACATTCTCCAGGCAGAGTCCAAGGACTTTTGGGGTGCCAATGGGAGGAAGCCTGAATGCAAGCAAGAAGGTTCATACCAGGAGGAATTGATAGCAGAGTCCTTGCAGTGTGTGCTTCTGATTGAGCTGTGGAAGGGGGTTTCCATGAGGAAAGAGGAAAGAGTTATTGCATTAGTCAGGGTTCTCCCAAGAAAAATTACCAATAGGATTTGTATATACAAGGAATTGGCTCATGCAATTATGAAGGCTGAGAAGTACCACAATCTGCCATCTGCAAGTTGAAGACTCAGGAAGTTTACTGGTGTGGTTCTGTCCAAGTGGGAAGATCTGAGAATGAGTCAGTCATGTAAGTCCCAGTCTGAGGGCAGAAGAAAAGAAAATATATCCCAGCTCAGCAGGCAGGCAGGCAAAAAGGAGTTCCTCCTCCCTCCACCCTTTCGTTCTGTTCAGGCCCTCCATGGATTGAATGATGCCCACCCACCAGTGGGGAGGGCCACCTTGTCTACTGATCCCACCAATTCAAATACCAGCCTCACAGAAGCACCCTCACAAAGATACCAGAAACAATGTTTAGTCTGGGGATCCCCTGGTTAGTCAAATTGACACATAAAATTAACCTTCATAATCCCTAAAGGGGAGTCTCCAGGTCCCTAAGACAAATTCTATCACTTCACAGGGCTTTTCAAATGATTCTTGGAATATCATGCCACTAGAAAAGAGGGCCACTGTTTTTGAGGGTTTATTATGTAGAAAGCTCTGGACTTAGTACTTTAAAAACATACATTCTGTCAAAAGAACCCTATACAATTGGCATTATCACCCCTCTCATATCACAGGTGAGGAAACCGGGCTGCCACCTGGCGTTCATGCCCTGGCCTGGTCCCCTCCCCTGGAGTCTGGCCTGGACCTAGGGACTTACTCTTAATAAAGAGAATGTGGCAAAGCCACGAGATAGCACTTCCAGGATTGGCTCACAAGGAAATCTTGCTTCTGTCTGTCTTGCTGGTTTTCTGTCTCCTGCCCTTCTGCTTGCTTTGCTCCCATGAAGCAAGATGCTGTGTTGTGAGCCATGCAGAGGACCCAGTGGCAAGGCCCTGGGAAGCCTCTGGCCCATGGCCAGTGAGGAAAGCAGGCCCTCAGTGCAATGGTCTCAAGGAACTGACCACTGCCACTACCTACTGAGTGGGCTTGGAAGTAGATCCTTCCTCGGTCAAGCCTTCAGATCACACCCCATCCCTGACCAACATCTCCATCTCAGTCTGTTTATGAGATCCTTAAACAGAGGAGCCAGCTGACCCATGCTTGGACTTCCGGACCTAAAATCTGGCATCGTGTATGTTCAGTTCAGGGTGATTTGTTACACAGCAGTGGAGAATGGATACATCACCATGTCCACACTGTAGTGGGCACTTCACCCCACTCGTACACTGGCTTGACTTCCTCCTCACCCTCAGAAGCCACTAGATAGGTCCACAGAGATGAGTTGTTGAAGGAAAGGCCACATGCATTTGGCCGTAAGTTCAGACAGGGCTGGGGCCAGGCCTGACCTCTTCTCCAGCCAGGGGCCTGGCTGCAGTAATGCTCTGGTGACCGAAGGGAACGGAGGCATCAGGACCTCACCTTTAAGAAGTCCCGTAGGCAGTGATGCATTGTGTTTATGGAGACTCTCCCACACCCTGAAGTCCAGTACCAGGGAGCAATGCATGAAGTCCCTTTATTCATTCATTTACTCTTTCACTCATTTAAAAACATATTTATTGGGCTCCTACTGTCTGCTGGTTATGAGTGCTGACCACACACTCAGGCTTCTCAGGAAAAGGCATACAAATTTGAAACAGTCCTAGAATTGGCCAGCATGTGTTCCTCACATTGTTTCCACGTCTAGGCCTGAGAACCAAACGCGGGAGCAGCCATCCCACTTGAATCACCACCCCCACCCCCGGAAGCTCACTTCCGAACAATCACCCCAACAATTGTTGGGAAGCAAGTGCTTGCTATTAGCTGCCACCTCTGCTCAGTACACAGCGGCCCCACCCCGAAGCAGCCCAGAGATTTGTGTGGGAAGATGTCAGCTCTGAGCCCATAACTCATGTTCGGTAACCAAATTATTTTTCTTTGGAGGCATTAAAGGTAAATAAAGGCTTAATGAATCAAGCCTTCTGAATCACTATTGCTCCTTTAATTTGTAGTTTACAAGGTTCTCGTAAATTAAAAATGGGAAAAGAAATCCCTTCCCATCCCACATGCACCTCCTCCGGGCAGGAACAATTTGGTTGTTTTGATTTTCTGTGTCCCTACAGCCCTTATCTCTTTGAAAAATTATTCCTTAATTTTTATGAGGTTGCTGGTAAGACGGGTGAAGTTGAACGATTGTCCTATATCTTGTTCCCCTTCCCCTTTGAGTTCACCGCGAGTGGTTATTGTTCCCTGGGTGGGAAAGAAAGGTGGCAGCGCTCACTTTAATTTACTGTTTGCAATAAGCAAGGCTTTATCAACATCCCTCCAATAAATTATTTTTATTGCCAGCCTCATATTGCCAGGAGCAGTGGCCATGAAAACACTGGTAAAATGAAGATGCAATCACATCGGCCTCAGCCCCAAGCAAGCTGGGACCCACCAGGTGGGAGCAGGAGGAGGTGCTGGGTCTGGGGGCCGTGAGAGTGAGAGAGGGCAGGGTCTTCTTGCCTTGCCACAGCAAGAGAAAGTGGCTCAGCCAAGGGGGTCACCCACCTTTTCAGGGCTCACACAAGCCCTGGGGTGTCTGGCCTTCTGTCCCATTGGTGTAAAGGGGGGTGGATAAGTGCGGCCGGCACTGGACGTGAGGATGCTCTGAAGCCAGGAGGACTTCTCTGTGTCACTGGGAGGGTGGGAACACTCCTCCCTTCTCCCTTCCCCAAGCCTATGAATGCACGGTGGTGGCTGTCTCCTGCAAAGTGCTTAGTGCCTTTATCTCTCTCTCTCTCTCCCTTTCTTACCCCCCCTCCCTTCCTTCTTCCCAGCCCATCTCTTTCTGTCGCTCTTTCTCTCAGGAGGCATATCAAGCACCTGAGCACCTGACATGAGAATCTAGTGTAAATGACACAGGACAGCCACCCCACATTCTGGGCCTCGGGAACTATCCATTCAGAGTCGAGGGAGGAAACCCACTCTCTCACCAGGAATGGTGGACAGGAACTCTGCTCTGTCCTGCTGACCTTGGGGTGTTTTCAGGACAATTGGGGAAGTTTCTTTTGCTTCTTCCAGAGATGTATGGAGAGATAGGCGGCTGAGGACTTGCCACCTGTTGGTGTATCAAGATCCAACCTTTGCGAGAAATCACCACAGTGCACATCTCTGCCATCCCCAATGGTCTTAATTAGTTGAAAAATGCACCTCTGAAGTAATGGCTAGAGTGCACTATTTATACAAGTGTTCATTACTCTGACATTTCCCTGTGTTCGACAATAGTACGCAATTTGAGAACAAATCCATTAGGATTTTGCTTTCCTTCACTGGAGAGACGTAGTTTTCATTCACGTGTTGGAGTCACTGGGGCTGTTTAATATCACAGTGGGGCCGTGCAAGGTGACTGCTCACCTCGCTGACGTTCTCCGGAGCAGCTGTTATCACCAGAAGTGCCCTGCTTAGAAAGAGGACCTTGCAACTCGTCTTCAGGCAGCTGCACAGGCTGACACTGCGTCTCCCAGTCACCTGCTTGCACACTGTCACAAACATAGATGTCCACCTACAAGCACACGGCGACAGGACGTGTCGTCCTCGTGTGGTTCTCAGACTGCACATTTCTCAAAGGCAGGGACCAGTCCAGCACCACACAGGTGCTACGAGGAGCAAGCACCCAGCAGGTGCTTCGCTGGCTCTCCCTGAACACACCGGAAGCTCCTCTGGCACACTGACTGGCTGCAGAGCAGCTGCCCCTTCTGCAGAAAGCACACTGTCATTTACTCTGTGAGAAGATGGTGAGGAAAGGGGTGTGTGTTTGTGTGTATAAAATACAGGATGCAGGCTGAGCCCAGCCCTGCCCAGCCCTTCGTCCACTGTGCATGCGAAGAGCTAAATCGCCCTTATCTATCCCTTGAGATGGCAAGCATGACAGAGAGCTGGAATTGTACACCAGAGCGCAATTGTACACCAGAGTGCCCCAGCCTTGACAGGCAGGTGTGAGCTGGCAGACACCCAGGGGGACAGAGCAGAAGGGGACAGTGCTGAGCCTTCCCATCTGTCTACACGCCTTTGCACCTGGTTTCTCCCTGCCCTCCTCTCCCCTACCGGGGCAGTCATCACACTGACACCATGATCACCACTTTGGGGAAGTCCTGCTGTTGCCCCATTTTACAGATGAGCAACACGAGGCTCAGAGTCACCCGCCCATGGCCACCAGTGGCAGCAAATCCCAGCCAGCCTCTCATGACCTTTCACCTCCCACACAGAGCCTCACAGTGCCATTTCCCTACTGGTCACATCATTTTCTTGGCAGGTGAAGGCATGTGTCACTGCTGCTGGCTCCTGGCCCTGCTTCTCACTCCAGAGGTGCAACCATGGGGGAAACCTGTCCTTGTCCTTGACCATCCAGCCTCAGCAGCAGCCCACAGTGTCTCATGAAATCTTCCTCTCCCCATCCTCCCAGGAGCTCCCATCCATGGAAGCAGCACAGCCACCATTCATGAGTACCTACCATGTCTGCATGACCACTGATCTCTGAGGCTGCCATTTGGGTCCTGGAGCCCCTCAGGGCTGGACTGCAGGACCTTCACTCCATAATGGAGGGGCTCCAAGCATCCCACGGGAGCTGGCCACTGCAATGCCACAGTGTCCTGGATGGGCCTGGGTTGGTACACAGATGGGCTGCAGAAGGAGGACATTGTAACAGCCTTACACAGCAAGCAAACACACTGCAGTCCCTTAGAGCAGGTTAGAATGCCAACTCCACAGGTGACTAGCTGTAGACACTGGGTACAACACTCCCCGCCTGTGAGCCTCAGTGTCTCCCCTAGCAAAGGCGCTAAGAAGTAGCTGCAAACACCCAGGACTATGGTGAGCCAGCTGTGGATGTGCCAAATGCCTGGTGAGGGCTCAGTAGCATTAGCTCCTAATATTTTCAATTAGATCAGAACCGAGAAATACCCATCTGTGTAGGAAAAAAGCTCCAAGAAGATCACTGTTCTGGAAATGCACTGACATCCCCATGTGGCCCCACTCTCTCCTGAGGGAGACAGCCAGTGTCCCTGCAGGGAACAGGGCCCTTTGTAGGAAGCACACACGGGATGCAGAGGGACCTCACTGCAATGCAAGGGCCCAGGAGGAGGGCCATGCATTCAGCTCACCAGCAGGATCAGCTGGGCCTTCTTGCAATCACGGTATTTGCTGTCTCAGCCAGTTATCCTCCCAGTGGCCAGATGGTTGGAACATCAGTGTTCGGCATGTGGCTAATGGCAGTGGAATGAAACCACCTAATACTCTGCGATGTGCAAGAGCAGTGCTCCCCGAGGGGACTGGCCACTGCCCTATGACTCTGTCCTGACATGAGTAATGCTAAGAGTCCTAGGAAAAAAAAATCAGAAGAAGCAGTAGAGAAGGAATAAAATGTCAACCAAAGAACACAAGGCACAAAGCCAAAGGTCACCAAAGGGCCAGAGTGAGTCAAATTCATGTCATGGTGCCACCTCCAGGCTGCCCTGCCCAGTGGACACTGCCAGATGAAGCAATTTCCAAAGGGACAATTGGAAGCATAATATAGAGCACCATATAAATAAAACTAAAGCCATAGGGTAACTTTCTAGTGGGGAGGCCATCTGACCAACAGGACTTCACCCAGTGTCAAGGTCACAGTCGCAGTGGTGAGTCATGTTGACAGCGTGCATCCCGACACGATGTGATGGGAAGGGCACTGCACCTCCTCCAGAAACCCATCACCCAGTCTGACCATGAGAAAAACACCAGATGAATCCAGATGAGGGACAGTCTATGAAATATCTGACCAGTCCTCCAGAGAATTATCAAGGTCGCCAAAAGTAAGGGAAGCCTGAGAAACTGTCACTGCCAAGAGAAGCCTAAGGAGACACAGTGACTAAATGTCATATGGCTTCTTGGATGGAGTCCTGGAAGAGGGAAGAAGAACATTAGGTTAAAACTAAGGAAATCGGGGGGGGGGGGGCGGGGGAAGCATGCACTTTCATTTAAAATGACATTTATCTGTGTTGGTTCATTAACTGTGGTAAACATACCACATTGATGTTACTAATAGGGGAGGTAGGTACATGGGAACTCTGAGTACCACGTTCACAACCTTTCCGTGCACCTAAATTCATTTTGAAGCTGAAAGTGTATTAATAAAAAGGTTAGTTGAGGATGTGGGCTACAGGGAAGGAAAACGGGAAGGAGAACTCAGTGGCCAAGATGCAGGGGTGTTTCCAGCTGATACAGGCGATGCAGCAGCCACCCTAGGGTGCGCACAAGTCCACCTGCAGATTCTGGAAGAAAGAACTTTGAAGGAGTTTCTTTTTTTTTTTTTAAGTGAGATTCCAGAGACTTGTTAATATTACAGAGAGATGAAAGAAAGCAAGGTTATGCTAATGACAAATCATGCAAGAGAAAAAAGAAAGAAATCTCCAGGAAACAAATCTCTACAGAAAAGAAATTGCAAGTATAGTACACTACATGGCTGTGCAGACATATGTTAACACAGTTGCAAAAATGCAGGCACAGTCTACTGGTTTTTAACTTTCAGAATACACACACACACACACACACACACACACACACGTGCCTTGTATACTTGCCTTGTTGTGGCTTCAGTAGGGGACGTGAAGGCTGGGTCACACGAGGCTCTCTTCTTGGTTGGAAGTAACGCAAAGGGAAGAGGGAGCTTGGTCACTTTCATGCTGGATGCTGCCTCAGTTGCCCTGTTGGTGGTATAATGAACAGCTCAGAGCACAGACTATGGAGTCCACCCCCGGCTCTGACGTTCACTGGCATTGGGAGATTGCATGAATTATGTACTCCTCTCTGCCCAAAGTCACTATCTGAGCAACTCCCAGCAGGGAAAGCAAGACGTCCAGACACAGAGAATGCCTCACATCGATTAGCTGCTTTTATTAACTTGTAAATTTAAAAAATAAAGACAATTTACTTCTGTTTCTCCAGGAAGCTGAGGGAAAGGAAGAACCTTCCTAGAGTATAATTGCCTGACTCACGCCCTCAGATGGGGAAAAAAAAAAAAAAAGCCAACAATACCTCTGAGCCTTGCCACATTCCAGAGACAGGGGATGGAAGAGCCTCCTCTCTTTGTAGGAAAGTGGCCCTGAGGACCCCACCTTCCATATCCTAAAATGCTGTCTGCTGGTTACAGAGGAGACCCACAGACACGGACCCACATGGCATCTCCACAAAGCTCGGCAGAGGTCCTTGCTGCCAACGGGAAGGAGGGGGCTCCTGCCAGCACACGCTCACCCGTGGCTTTCATGAAACCCAGAGTCGGCATGTCCAGCCCAAGCACCATGAACAAGCAGACGTCTGACAGGTCCAGAAATCTCTCCTGCACCTGCCATTGGCGGAGAGCCTCTGGGATGCACCCTGCTGCCTGATGGATGCAGAATCATGAAATTAAGTGATTATTTGTACCTGGCAAAACAGGCAAGAACAAGGTTTCATTAATTATCCTAACCGGTGGGCTGGGGCCCTGTCGGAGGTGAAGCGTAGACGTCCCGGCAATCCCAGCCCGACACACTGGTGTAATTAGTTCATCCATAATTGAACACTTCTGCGCACACAAAGTTTGTGCCCATTAGTCAAAATCCCATCTTCATGACTCCACAGGTTGTTGTAAACAAATTGGGTTTTTGCTCAAAGCCTTGTTTTCATTTAAAAGCATGCCCTTATACAGTGTGTCAAGAACAGGGACACTTTCAGCAAGATAAATGGAGTCTGGCCACATTCTATACTTTCACAATTTTGTGGCATTTCGGAGGGGCACATGGCACTGGGATCACAAGATGCATCAGCACAGCTTTCCTCCTCAGTAGACAGAAGATCCAAGGTCCCCCTGCTCTCCAAGGGTGCTGTCCGGTCCCTCCCCTGCCAGGTGGCACTCCATGGGTTCCCTGTGCCCAGACCAGCCAAGCCCTCAGCCCCACATGCTGCAGACCCTCGAGGCTCCAGGGAGGGGTACGTGCCCACACTGTGCTTCCGGCCCCTGTTCCAGACACATGGCTTCTTTAACGGTTCAGAAAGGGTATTTTGCAGCCTTCGTTCAGGCTGCATAACAAAATACCATAGACTGGGTAGCTTGCACACAAACAGCTCTGGACTTGAGGAAGCATGAGATTGACCTACAACCCCCCACCCCAGATTCTGGTTTGCAGACAGACACCTTTCTGGTTTGTATCCAAGTGGCCTTTCCCGGGCACATGCACACAGGGAGAGCTCTCATGCTTCTTCCTCTTCTTAAGGGGGCACTAATCCTGCCTGTGACTCTACTCTCCTGACCACATCACCGATCAAAGGTCCCACCGCTCCACATGGGCACCTGGTGGTTAGGGATTCAACATTGGAAGCTGGGGAGAGAGGAGAACAGTCCACAGCACAGCCCGCCTTGATAATTATCTCACAACCAGACACTCTTACAATTGGGAAGCCTTCTTGGGGTCTATCTACATTTTTCTTGCTGTGTGCCAACTTCTAGTGTTGCCCACTTGGGCTAGCACAACCTGTCTCCTGGCCCAGCAGCCACTCGGCCGAGATGTATTAGGCTCTGCTGGTGACACTCCTCGACTCCTGCTGCTCCTGAGTGCTCGGCATCGTCTGAGGCAATGCTTCTCCCCTTCTCGAATCCCCAGGTCATCACTTACCATCGCGATGACTACCAGGACCACTGTCACCTGCCATTATGTAAACACATGAGCAGAATACCTCCCACTAGTCTCCAGGACACTCACTTCTCAGGTACAGGCATCTTCACCTTGAAGCAGAGGTGGCCCAGAGTGACCATCCCTCAGTGCACGGCAGCCCCTTGCTCCCCCGGGCTCCCACCCCTGAGAGCATACCCTCCATGCCCCTCTGCTGAGCAAATGGATGATGAATGCATGAAGCAGCGAGTGAGGAGTTACACGGTTATATGGAGGCTCTGTGCCCATTTGGCCAAGCAGCCCCCGTGTCCCTCCTCAGGGAACAGTACCTTGGGGGAAACCACCCTTCCCCCATTTCGTGCAGCTGTCAGCCCTGTGGGCAAGGAGGGGGCCTGGGTCAAGTGTGGCCATATGACGCCTGCCCAGGATTGGGACTTGAGCACAAGACACCTGGAGCCCACATGCGGGAGTCGTGGGTCCATCCTGGGGGGGCCTGGTCCGTCAGCTGCATCTCACTTTCCACGAGCTAGCTCATGTCCTTCCAAGAATCCCTCTTCTTCCCTTTCATTTCCTCAGCTAAAGCTGGTTGCTTTGCTGCCAAGAATGGCCCCGTTGTCCCAAAGTGAGCTTGGTGGTGCTGGAGCCATATGTACTGCTTTCTGGGGCCACAGGCAGTCGGATCAGCAGTCACCTTCTCCGTCACTGACCTCTCCACCCCTCACATCATCCTTCCAGAAAAATGCTATGATCTACTTGTGGGGAGACCCTCATCAGGCACTGTGTGGCTCTGGGCCACTGTGGACCTCTGTTTTCTCATCCGGCACATAGACACAATAATGATGCCTGCACAGCATCTCCCAGGGATGTGCCTTGATGAAAAGCTGTGACCATGGCTGTCAGTCTACTCCAAACACAGAGGGCTCGGGGCAGCAGCTGGTGCAGTGGCTGAGCTGAGGCTGTAGGCAGAGCCAGCCGCTCCCTCTGGGCTTGGGAGCTGGAGGGATGTAGCAGGCCTGGGGCTGCAGGCGCGGGTCCCCCAGCACTGGCACAGCCAGAGCCCTCTCCGCTGCCATGGGCTGGACCAGCCTGTCCCAGTCGTGCCTCAGCTGACCATCAACAGGTCGCAGGGAAATAGGACACTGAGGCCAAGCCCGGGGCCACCTAAAAGAATGAGGGACAGCGGAATGGAAGATGAGCTGTGCAGAGGCCGGCAACCACAGCCAGTAGCCGTGGACACCATTGTTCACAGCTGGTGCTGGGGCAGCCTGGTGCAGGGCTCTGCACACACACTCACTCCCACCGGGCTTCAGGGGGGCCCTCTGCTGGCCCTGCCTTCCGAACAAGGCTCCAAGGCTTTGCAAAGCCACCCAGAGCCCCGGAGCCAAGGCCCAGGCACATGGCCAGGGCCCCTCACAGGACAGAGCAACCAGACCCTCTTGCCCAGGTGGGAACATCCCCTGAGGTCCAGCATCTTAATGCTTTACACAGAGACAGAGAAACAAAGATAGGGAGGAAGATGGGGCGCCCAGGTGGCTCAGTTGGTGAAGCATCTGCCTTCAGCTCAGATCATGATCTCAGGGTCCTGGGATCGAGCCCCACGTTGGGCTCCCTGCTCAGCGGGGAGTCTGCTTCTCCCTCTGCCCCTCCCCCTGCTCGTGCTCTCTCTCTCTCTCTCTCTCTCTCTCTCTCTCTCAAATAAATAAATAAAATCTTAAAAAAAAAACAAAAAACAAAAACAAAGATAGATACAGAAGGAGAGACAGACAGATGGAGAACCCAGGCTGCCTCTCAGTACAAACTTCCCCAGGAACACACTCAGAGGCTGCCCGCGCCGAGTCCGGGTGGCGGGACCCTCTTTCCTGCTGCAGGAAAGAGGGCTCGGACCCCTCAGCCCCCTGAAGATCCTCTTCCCCCCACACACTCACCCCCTCCAAGGCGAGGGCCACAAGGATTCATTCTGTGCATGTCTCCTGTCCTATCGGCCCCAAGTTGGCTTCCTAATCAGCTTCCAATCCCAGGTCAGAGAGATGGGAAAGCCCCACAGGGTCTCAGAACCAGGTCCCATCTTCCACTCAAGTTCTCTAGGGAATTATTTTATTCTCATGAAAATGAGGAGGGGGCCTGAGCCTGGCCCCCAGGCGAGAAGCAGAGGCCGCTCCAGGGGGGAAGGGACATGGGGAGAGGCCCGTGAGCCCCTGTCTTGTCCAGGGTCAGGATGAGGCTGCTGACCCTGCGAGGAGTCACGTCTGATGTTCCTGCATGCTCTAGGGCCCTGTGGCCAGGGCTACACCAGGTCCTGCCCAACAAGGGGCCTGTGGCAGCAGCAAATGAATCAATGAACAGTATGTTAGCTTCCCGCGGCTGCTGTAACAAATCACTGCGGGTGTAATGGCTTCAAATACACTTGTTTTCCCCCAGTTCTGGAGTCAGGTTGATTCTGGAAGAGTCTCTGGCCACCATTCCTACGGCACAACACAGAGAGGATGCCTGGACTGTGGCTCATGACATGCAAGGCTTTTCTCACCAGCAGATCTGCCCAAAACCAGAGTGGCCTTCAGTCCCCAGAGGTGGTGACGCTGAGGCTGTCTGCAGTGGTCAGGAGACTATGCCCTCTGGAGGCCACACAGGGACCTGAGAGTCCCTCGGGGCCCCATCCTCTCACCCTGGTGGGGGAGCTCCTTGATCGTCCAGTCCTCTGTGGTTCTGGGATTAGGGACGTGACTCTGGGTATCCCCAGAGCCCTATGAGCCACACACCATTAACCACACCTTCTTCCTGTTTGCTCAGTGCCTCCTACCTCAGGGCTCACGGGGCTCCTGCCAGCTCAGCACTGTCCCCATCCTGGAGCCGAACCCACACAGCCAAGCCCAGGAGCTGAGGGACCTGGCCACCACAGCCAACCCGGCCCTACCTTCAGGCCCTGCTCCCCAGGCCCTGTCATCCTCACCCCATTTTCTGGGAAAAGACCTCAGGGGGTTCCAAGTGTGTGAAGCCGCTGACCAGGAGAAGGAAAACAGTCCTGCGATGGGCGTTTGGGACCTAATAGGAAACGATGATGTGAAATGAGGGGTTTCATTCCTGCCGTCCCCGGTGATTTATAGGGACAGGCCCCATAATCAGAAACAAAATGTCTATTTTCAGCCCTGGATTCTAACAAGTGAATATATTACAATAACTTTATTAAAAAAATCAATGCACATCAATTCAATTTTCAAGCTAATTGCCTTGCTCACGCTGCAGCGTGAGAGGCCTGGCAGCTACATTATGCCTCTGATTTATGCAGAGAAGGCAGCAAATAATTCACCCACTATCCTATTTGTTTCCACCAGAAAGCGGCAGAAGTTGGGAGCCGGAGTGTCCCTGCCCAGCGCACCTGCCCTGGCAACAGGTGAGGCAGGTCAGGGCAGCCTCTGGCCAGGCTGCAGCCCTCGGAGTCCAGGGGGACCTGAACCTTCCCCACACCCTCATCAAGGTGAGGATGGACAAATGGATGCCCACTGGACCGTCTGAGCAGAAACGGGTCCTGGGTCCCAGGCCCCAGGGCAATGCCCACACTCTGCACCCTCGGCCTCCTCAGCGCTAAGGGGAGTGACGAGAACTCCAGGACGCAGGCATCTCTACAGACCCAGCAATGCCATCTGCCGTCACATCATAGCTGTCATGTCCTTACTGCTGTTATTAAATCGACATTATTATAATTCATAAATAGTTACAGTTGTCCCTCTGCCAAGGAGTCATGAAATTCAAACAAACTAATGTATATGAGTTGACTCGGTGTGCGCTGTCGAATTTACATACGCAAATTGCCATCATCCCCTAAAGAGCTGCCAGGTAGTAGGGAGGTGTTCCTGGCCAACAGAGCCCTGTGAATCAGGTTTGCCCAGCAGGACACCGGTGCCACATCTGCTCTCCTGGGACCAAGGCGTCTCCCCTTCTCGCAGAGATGTCCATGCCCTCACTGGGGCTCAGGGAGTGGATCCATCCTGGCTGCCATGAGCCCAGCCCCCTCTACACATTCGTCCTGACCTTGAGCCCACCCAGCCAACCGTGCTGTTTATGCAAAGGGGGGGACCAGGGTGCAAGAGAGAAGATGGGACTGGCTGCAAGCCCTGGATAGGTTTCCTCACAGTCCCCGAAGGAATCCACCTGTAAAAGCTGGTTGACCTGGTCTGGGGCAGCCATTTCTTGGAGCTCCATCAACATTTCCCCTGAAGAAAACAGAGGGCAGGCCCAGGCCTGGTGCTCCCATATTGGTTGTGAGCCTGGCATGGCATAGACACTTCTCCTTGAACTGCCATCCACCTGCAGTGTCACCTCTGACAACACAAACTCACCGAAGCCAGGGAGCAGGCAAGCAGGAGACCCGGGCTTTGGTGCCAGGCCTGTCTGCCTCCAAGGCCACAGTCTGAACCGTGACCTCAGACAGCAGCCTCCTGCAGGTGTGCGTCACCTGTAAACCAAGATCCTGCCTCTGGATTGTCGAGTGGGTGATCCCAGGTAGAGCCCAGGGGTCCAGCATCCCTGGGGTCTAAGAGCACAGAGGTCTCATCAGTACGGGAGGGGGACAAGCTCTGGGGAGATGCTGAACCCTCACCTCTGCCCTCTGCCCTCTGCCCTTCAAGCCACAGACAATCAGGAGCTGGACCACAGAGAGGGCCCCTGCAGCCTCCGCACATGATGAGCTGATGGGAATCCAGAGGTCAGCTGCCCGAGACCCTGGGGACTCCCTCCCCTCTGCCCCTCAGACCCTCCGCCCAGAAACAGCAGCCCCACCTGCCAGCATAAATCCTGCCTCCACGCAGCCAAACCTATCTGAATTTAATTGGCCATTTGGAAGGAGCTCAGAACCCCAGTGGCAAACCTTTGTCCTGAGCACGTTCAGTCTGAGCAGAGGAACAGGCTTTTTCCTAAGTGTCTTACATCTGACAGGTTAATTATTTATTAAGGGTAATGGGCTTAATCTAAACAATTACTTCCAGCTGGATTCATCTCGAAGTCACTTGAGCTGGTGAAGAAACATCACGCACTCCCGGGCTGAGTGCCAAGCCTGCTGGCGCACCCTGACCTTCCTACAGGCTGGAATTGGCTGTGGCATCGAAGACCAGAGAGAGAACAGTGCAGGGAGGTCACCAGTGAAAATGCAAAACACAGTACAGGGGACACAGGGTGGAGTGGGAGAGGATGAAGGTGCAGGGGGGCAGAAGACGAGGAAGGAGTGGCAAGCAGGACCCATGCTAAGACATTTGGACTATATCCTGAAAGCACTGGGGTTTCAAACCTGGAGTGATGTTATTACCATGGGGGGCATTTGGAAAAGGTTTCAAAGGATGGGTAGGAGTTCCCAAAAAGAAACATATGAAGGTTGGCATCCCAGGAAGTGGATCAGAATGCACAAAGATGAGGGTTCATAAAAGAGCCTGAGAGGGATCCCTGGGTGGCCCAGTGGTTTAGCACCGCCTTCAGCCCAGGGCGTGATCCTGGAGACCTGAGATCGAGTCCCACGTCGGGCTCCCTGCATGGAGCCTGCTTCTCCTTCTGCCTGTGTCTCTGCCTCTCTCTCTCTCTCTCTCTCTCTCTCATAAATAAATAAAATCTAAAAAAAAAAAAAAAAAAAAAAAAAAAGAACCTGAGAGTTTCATGGGGCAGGTGGCAGGAGAAGATCCTGGAAAAGCTGCCAGAAAAATAGCTGAAAAGGAGGCAGGAGACTGAGAGACACTGAATACCTGTTTCTGGAGCTCGGGTTTTGACCTGGAGACAGGGGGAAGGAGCAGAGGGGTCAGTGGTGTGGAGCTTTTTCAGCTGAGTCACCCACTGATCTTTGTGTTTTAAAGAGATGAAGCTAGTGGCCTATGAAGGAAATTGGCGTTGAAGACGGGGATTATGCAATAGTCTGGGAGGGACAGAAAGGTCCTGAAAACAAGCTTTTTTTTTTTTTTTTAATGTGTATCTTTATATTTATTGACTATAAAGTAAAACAGAAAGAAACACAATAGGAAATCAGAATACCCCAGAGGTCTGTGGAATCTTGCTGCACATCTCTGACGGTTTTCCACAATAAAAAAAATTCCTGTAGTGGAGTTGCTGGGTCTTGGCCAAGGACATGGGCAGCCTTTGAAATGACTGCTAAGCCACCGAGAGGGTTGTCCCAGTTATCCCTCCCACCCAGCACCAGGACGGCTGGCCCTGACTTTGTGAACCGTCCCTCCATGTCTCAGGTCTCAGGGCCCCTCATGCATGCTGTTCCCTGCCCTGTCACAGGGCTGGCTCCCCGCTCTCCATTCCCAATCATTCTAATTGTGTGGGTGCCCCCTCCCTGCAAACCCACCGCTGTCCTCTGCCCCTCCAGCCTCCTGCCCAGCCTGAGAGCTGCAGGAAGTCTCGCATTCGGGGCTTAAACACCAGTGTGTAATAGGTACAACTCTGTCCAGATTTGGGGGGGAAATGATGGCATCAGTAGATGAGCGAGATGGTCACTTGTCTTTTTTCCTTCCTGATTTTGCAGATGTCTCTCTCTATAATCGGCTCCCTGCGTCTTTGAGACAGGGGCTCCCTTCTCCAGAGTAGTGTGTCACTCAGGCCCTGTCTGCAGAGGCTGGGGGCCAACCTGTAGGACACCCCGGGTGCCTGGGCATCTCCACCATGTCCTCTCCCGCCTCCATCCCTGTCCTCCTCCTAGAGAGCCTAACCTTGTATCCAGACCCTGCCCGGAGCCTGCCCTGTGAGCAGAGATCTAGGCACCTGGGTCAGCGGAGGCTACACGGCCCAGCAGGGCACCTGCTCACCAGACACCGCCGTCGGGGCCCTGCCCAAGCCAGGTCCCTGCAAGCCAACCCCACACATCTCTTCTAGAAGAGTCTGCCCGGCCAGGCACTGGGGAAACCGGGCGTCTCCAAGGAACCGATGTGACCGGCGATGTGGCCCAAACTCCACAGGATAGCTGTGGGCACAGCCAGTGGGTTCATGAAATGAGCAGTTAACATTAGGAATTGACTTTAAAGGGAAGGAGACAGAAATTCCTCCTGGTGAGATAAGCTCTCCAAAAGGAGAAGACCCCAGGGCACAGCAGGGGCTTGGGCAGGATTCATGCCGGGCAGGGCTGGAGGCTCCGAGCTGCCCAAACGGACGCCAGAGGCGCTGGGGAAGCCTTCTGCATGCAGGGCCACCCTGTGTGTTCACAGCAAAGCTTATGGTCCTCTGGCTGGCACCTGGGACAACTGGGTCCAGACACATGGGACAATGATGGGAGCGGGGGGACTCCCACCCCTGGGTTCGGGAACATGGCCCAGAACACAGCCCCTGGCCTGGAACCTGCAGCGTGCGTGTCAATTTATTACCACCCAGAACCATCACCTTTGACCACCTGCTCCACTTGCTCTTGGCCACTGCTGGAGACACTTCCCTGACTCGGGCCCCCACCACACCCACGGAGGACGACAAATGAGCCCAGGACAGTGTTCCCCTCTTTCCCCGGAAACATGGAAAGTTGGTCTCCGATGAGAGGGTCCTGGCCCCCAACAGACTGGCTGCTGCAGCTCTGCCAGCAGCTGTTCTGGAACCTTCCCTGATAGCCCCTGGAAGGAGGCAGGACAGGAGGTGGTTCCTATGTCTCTCCTCCACAGCAGCCCAGAGACTTCCTCGGAAGCCCCGGAGTGTCTCCCTGACCGCCACCAGACGCCGGCTCCCATTCCCAGTGTGCGCAGCCCACGAAGAAGACAGAATGCCGCAGGCCTTCTCTCCCCATCTCCGAGGTGCCTGGTGTAAAGTGACATGGAGGGAGGAAGCTCAGATGTGACTTA
This sequence comes from Vulpes vulpes, assembly GCF_048418805.1. Taxonomy (NCBI): domain Eukaryota; kingdom Metazoa; phylum Chordata; class Mammalia; order Carnivora; family Canidae; genus Vulpes; species Vulpes vulpes. The sequence continues at coordinate 159,875,669 of NC_132791.1, read as the reverse complement.
GCAAGCGGAAGGTGCACGTGGGCATGCACACGCAGAGGTACACACCGTACCTGCCTCCAAAGAGAGCTTGTAAAGTGCGTAACCATGCAGCCTGTACCCTGCTGGTCTCAGCAAGGGCCCCGTGGGATCGCGGTTCATTTGCAGCTGGGAGTACACAATTTCCTGGTTTGGAGGCTCGAGCCCCAGAACTGAACTTTAGTTCAGTGAGCTGAACCGCTGAGCTGAGCCGCTTGCCTGCCACAAGGAGCTGGAGCAGCGCTCCACAGTGAAGGGACAAGGAGCGCTGGGCTGAGCCTCCTCGCTGGGGGGGGGGGGGGGGGGGGGGGGGGGGGGGGAGGGAACCTGCTTGGGAGGCAGGATGCTCAGAGAACACCCCAGCCCCTCCACTGCATGCGGCCCCGCTGGGGAGCGCCTCCCAGGCTGGCTCCGGGGCCTCATCCCTCAGCTCTGTACCTCAGGGAAGGTAAACTAAACCTGGCATTAGCTTAATTAATCATAATTAGGAGGGCCAACCTGCTGCAAATGTAATCAGGCGATTCATTTCAAATCCAGATATAATTGACTTTTGGATTACCCACTGTTTGGGATTATCCAAACTAATGGCTTCTTCCTTCCACATAAACTGTTCCAACCCTAAAGTGAGGCCCCATCTCCTGCTGCCTTGACTCCCACAGAAGCCCGGCACCCTCTCCTACCAGCTGCTCCCCTGGTCCTGCCTCCCCCCACCTCCCCCTCCCACCCTCCCCCTCTTTCCCCTCTTCCTCTTCCCCCTCCTTCTCCCTCTCCTCCTCCCCCTCATCCCTCTCCCAGCACCTGCCTGGTCCAGATCCTGGGTAGAGAAACACACCAATGTTAAGATCTCTGCTCTGATCCCACCTGAGCCAGGCTCTGAGTGGGGACCTGGCAGGAACCTGAGCCCCTGTCCTCCCAGCATCTCCCAGCCACCTGAAGGAAGATACTCTACTCGGGGCCAAACTAGCTGGGAGGAGCTGGGGATATCCAACTTGAGTCTGTTTGCCACAAAATACTGTTAAATCTTGGCATTGTGAGGGGTTATAAGCCCGGCGAGGATGGTGTGTAGTGCCAAGGAAGTGGAAGACACCTGGGCTGGCAGTGGACATCACCCTATACTGGAGCAGTGAAGCTGCAGACCACCCACCCCAGGGCCAGTGTGTGCAGGGAGCCCCCAGTCCCGGGGCAGGGAGCAGCAGCTGCCCGTGGGGCCCAAAAACTCTGGGCCCCAGAGTTGGTGGGGGGACCTCCAGCCACCGCTGGAGGAACCACTGCCTCCTGCTGAGATCGGCCATGGTGACCTCTGGCTCTGAGTCAGAGTTCCCTGGGGTCTTCCTGCCCCTTTAGGGGCAGACAAATGAACCTGAAACCCTCATCTTTCTCCTAAGGATCATGTTTCTCCAGGTTCCCACTGGTCCCAACCTCTTGGACCTCAGAGCCACAGAACTGAGTCCTAGATCCCAGAGTCACTCTGGAGCAGCACTCCCTACTGTGTGCAGAGCCTCCAACCTGTGTCCATGGTGCTCTCTGCCCTGCGCCAACCTGCCCCAGGGGGTCACAGGATGCCTGTGTGTGCAGAACAACACGCTGGCCTTCAGGACGCCAGTACATGCAGGACATCATGCTGGCCTTCAGGACACCTGTGCAAGCAGGACACAGTGCTGGCCTTGTGGGGAATGGGTGGCCAGAGGGAACACAGTCAGCTCAGAGTCCCTTACGAAGCCTCCAGCACCTCTTAACCCACCGTCCCCTGTCTCTCATCTTCGCTCTCACCCCACCCCGAGTCCCCATCCTATCTCCTCTCTCACTGAACCTCAGAAACCCACCCTCCACCTTCAGCCGCTCAGCAAGGCATCTTCCCAAAGGAAGACAGTTCCCTTCCAGAGAGGAATTCTGTTGCCAACGATGAACATGATACTTAACTTTCTGCTCCACCACCGATTCCAGATAGAAACTATATCCACATTCAGAGCCTAGAGCATTCTCTCAGAGAACGGTGGAGTTCTAGAGGCTTCCATGACCCTCACCACAAGGCTCTGTGTGGGTCAGGGGAGCATGAAGCCATGTCAGCCGTCACCCCACTGGTCTAGCTGCATATCTGCCACTTCAAGAAGCCTTCCTCCCCTTCTTCCTCGGTCAGCCTCTCTGCATCCTATAGGATATGGCTCGGGGGCACCTCCTCTGACGCCCCCCAGTCATCTCCCACCTCTGCCAAATCACTTGTCATGCTCCATGGTGTCAAGAGGAGAAGTCTCTCTGCTCTTCTGGTCTACAAACCCCTCAAGAGAAAGCCTAGCAGGGGGAAAGGAGAGCGCCAGGAGGGAGATTTCTCATCCATCCACTCACAGAACCTGCAGCTGTTAGCTGCATGGACATCCTCAAACAAGAGAATGGAGTGGCAGGGCTAGTGAGCTTCTCAGAAAATAAGCAGATTAGTGCTCATGTGCCCTGTTGGGAAAGCTTGCAAGGATGAGGTGTGGTGCTGTATGAGGGCCAGAGGTCAGAGGCACAGCTCGTCATTAACCTGGGTCTGGCATCCCCTGCACTCAATCCCATATCTAGAACCATGCCTTTCACCCAAAGGCCAACCTGAGGGCGGCTCTCACCCATGGTGACTGCAAACCCTGTGCCCCCTACATTTCTCGGTGCTTTGCAATGAGAGGCCATACACCTGTTCTAGCCAGTGGGCTATGAGCAGGAGCGATGCCACTTCTAGGATAAAGCATTTAAGGGCTGGCACATAACCCTCCAGCTCTCTGTTCCCCTGATGTAGGCAAGCATGGCACCCTTGCCTTGAGATGCACCAGGAATGGAAGACGCCTGGACTCCAAGTCACTCCATGCAGGAGAGCTGCCCTGGCAACTGTCTGGGTCTGTGGCAAACTAACTTGAATGAGAAATGAACTTCCACTGTGTTAAAGCCTTAGGATTTGACTCCTAACTCGGGGAAACGAACTAGGGGTGGTGGAAGGGGAGGAGGGTGGGTGTTGGAGGGGAATGGGTGACGGGCACTGAGGTGGACACTTGACAGGATGAGCACTGGGTGTTTTTCTGTATGTTGTTAAATTGAACACCAATAAAAGTTAATTAAAAATAAAAATAAAAAAAAATAAAGCCTTAGGATTTGAGGGCTATTTGTTACTGCAGCGTAGCTGGTTCATGCAGGCTGAAGTATGCTGGTTAAGTCCCCAGGGCAGATCTGGTTTTCCAGTACTTCTGGCATATGACAGAACCTGCCTCTCACTGCATCCCAGATGGAACAGCAGTGAGCAAAGGGAAAACCAGGGTGAGTGGGAGGGGCCAGAGACAAGGGGCACCTGTCCCACGCCCTGTGAGACAAAGGTGCCATCTGCCTTGCTCCTTAATGACAGTCATGGGCAGGCGTCTCAGTTTGGAAAGAGAGCTTCAGGACTTTGAGCCTTGTTAATTTTTACATCAGTAAAATTTGCTCAGCCTGCCCCATTAAGGTCACCCACCCCAGCGTCCCGGCTTTGCCATCAAATGCAGATTCCAGAACCTGCCATTGGTGCATGAAGCACCTCCACCTGAGATGCCCCTACATGGGCTGGCATCCTAAGATCCTCCATCCACTTACCAGCTGCAGGACCTGAGGTAGGAACTTACCAGCTGGGGGCCTGGTTTCCTGTTCTGTCCAGGGGAGAACATGCTTTCCTTGAGGCATGGTGAGGATGAAACCAGGTGACCATGGAAGCACACTACACATGCTCCATACACGATCACATTCAAGGGACAGCAGGTGTGTGGCACACACGCCCACACACACATGCACACACCCAGCAGAGGGTCTTCTTCCCTCTGCCCTTCCCAGCAGAGGTCACCCTGTGAGGGCCTGCCAGCCCTCCAGCTAATTGTCCTGGGAGCGGACACAGAACCCAAGCTGGGCCAGTCAAGGCATCTCTCAGAAATTCAGACTTTGGACACCGTGTGGTGATCTCAACAAGGAGGGCCGTAGAGAGCAGGGCAGGAGGAAGCCAGAAGCAGAGACGGAGATGCTCCTGCAGGGAGTGAGAGGATGCATTCCCGGCCCCGCCTCGCAAGACTTGAGCTGCTGTGTCCTGACAAAGAAGGTTCTGGCTCTGCTGGCCTGAGTGCCGTCCACTAGTTGCCACAAACATACTCTGACCAAGACGAGCGGGGTCTGCTCCCTGCATCCTGCACCTCCCTCCCCAGGCCTCCCCACAGTCTCCCCCAGGCAGCTTGCCTGCAAGGTCAGATTGTTCTGTGTCCTTTAGAAAGCAAATTTATACGGTGTAAGATACACACATGAACACGCATGTCCCAGGCCACTCGACCAGTCATACCAATCTGTCCTCACCTGCCATTCCCGAATACACCTGGACACCAGGCCCTTCCGTAATGCCCAAGGGAAGAGATGCCCCTCAGTCTTTGTGATGGGTGGCTGCATTTTCACTTCCTTGTCCCCATGACCTGGGTCCTCCAGATACAGTCCTGAGAGCCCAGGCTCCCACATGTACATCCAGGATACAAGGCAGAAGCCTGAATTGGGAATGAATCCACGAAAGGAGGCCTCCAGAGGCCAGGAACCAGGGCTGTTATAAGGGTGCCCCACTCCATTGACCCCAAAGCCCATGTGCCAGAGCCAGGTGGTCCCCACAGAGGCCCTGCCCACTGGCAGTGGCCTCAGGGCTCTGGGGTGGACTCAGCCAACCAGCCCAGGCCTGGGAGCCACAAATGAGGCCCACAGGCTGGAACACAGGCCCTTTTGGGAGATGAAACACAGGAGACCGACCCCTGGCCACAGGCTGGTCAGCAACTAGGAGCAGGGTGGCTTTGGAGGGGTGGTGGAGACGGGCCCTGAATGACGGTGGTTTACGGAGAGGCTGTCCAAGGTGCCTGTTCCTAATGTCTGTCCCTGTGGAAGCCACTCCCCCTCTTTTCACCTCACACTGACTAGCTTCCCCGCCGCTGGTGGACACGGCTTTATAGTGGCCCAGAGAGGGTCCCCAGCCATGTCCTGAGGCTGTCCTGGGAGAAGGATGGAGCCTCTGGCAGACAGAATTACAGCCCACTTTCAGGAGGAAGATGCTCACGACCCCCGACTCAGCTGGGTCCCTTAGGAAATGGAGTGATGGTCCAGCAAGTGTCTGTGATACGAACACAAAAATCCCAGGAGTCCCTCCAAGCGATCCCAGAAATGCTCCCAGAGAAGGGTCGCAGCCACAGGAAGGCCCACTGTCCCCAACTGAGCCACAGAAACTGCTGTGGTCTGACCCAGAAGAATGCAGGCTGTTCCTATGGTCACACCAACCCACTGTCAGAGCAGAAGCCAAAGGGACAGTAATCAGGGTCCCTCAGTCTGGCTGCTGTGTGCCAGGCCCAGGATGACTCAGACGTTCTGGGGCTGGCATGAGCTTCCTTGGCCTGCATCCACTCTCCTCCTCAGTCCAGGACCGAGGACACCAAGCCTGTATCTGTGCCCACTCTGTCCTTTCTTGTCTGGCTGCAAACACGGCCAGCCAGTCACAGAGTCCCTGGTGACCTACGCTCGTGTCCTGGGGCTGCGGGAACAAGGCACCACACACGGGGTACTTTTTTTTTTTTTTTTATTCATGAGAGCCACAGAGAGAGAGGTAGAGACATAGGCAAAGGGAGAAGTAGGCTCCCTGTGGGGAGACTGATACAAGACTCGATTCCAAGACCCTGGGATCATGACCTGAGCCTAAAGCACACGCTCAGCCACTGAGCCACCCAGGTGTCCCAGATGGGGTACTTTCAACAGTAGGACCAGGTTCTGGAGGCCAGAAGTCTGAGATCCGGGGTGGGCAGGGCTGATTCCTGCTGGAGGATCTGAGGAAGCGTGTGTCCCAGGCCCCTCTAAGGTGTCTGGAGGATCCTTGGCCTTCCTTGCCTTTCAGCCAATCACCCCAATCCCTGCCTCTGTCTTCACATGGCCTTCTCCCCCTGCCCTCAGTGTCTGCAGGAATCTGTCTTCCTACACCCATAGCAGCCACAGGTTTCAGCCTACCCTCCTGCAGAATGAGCAGCATGAAGCTGAGGACACCTGTTACCCGACTGTGGCAGACCAGTCCCATGGCGTCTTCCAGGGGGGGACAGTACAGCCCAGCCCAGCGCCAGGTGAGACCAGGGAACAGACACTCAAGCTGGAACAGGCCATGTGCTCTGCAGCCTGTGCCCTGCGGGGTCCACTCAGCACACGGCCCCTGGTCAAGGCCGCACCCACGTCGCACACGGAGGAAGAGGCATTCCCTCCACAAACACTGAGAGTCTACCCCGTGCTGGGGACTTACTGTGAGCCCCCAGATGGAGCAGAGCACAGGAGTCGCTGCCCTCGCCCGGCTGATGTTCTGCCACAGAGGTGATCAGCGCAGCGGAGGAGACGGTGCTCTGGACCCACGGAGGGGGCATCTGTCCTGGAGGCTCTCCCCTGAGGGAACCCCACCCCAGCCACCTCCCACAGCACAGGGAGCTGCACAAATGTCCTCACTCCAGCTTTCTATCATCACCATGTCCCTTCAATAGTTAAATAAATAGGCCCAAATCCCTGTCCCTCGTGTGAGAAATCCAGCTCCCTTCTGCCTTTTCAAGAAGTGTGTCCCCTGGGCTGGGGGCTGGCACCTGCCTCCTGGCCCCAATTCCCGGCCCAAGACATTATCCTGCCCTATTTGCCAGCCCAGTGGAACCCCATCCATGTACCCCCACCCCCTGGCTCCCAACCCCACACCCCTGACCCCTACACCTGCACCCTCACCCCAACACCCTTCACCCCCACAACCCCACCCTTCCCTCCCCAGCTCCCACTGCTCCTGAGATCACCCCACCTTAGGCTCTAGTCCATCTGAAGCTCTGCCTGCGGCTAAGGGGTGACTGTGGCTAAGGGTGCCCGGTGATGACACCCCAGCCCCAGGCTCACCCAACACTGGGCACCCCAATTATGAAGGGCACCTGGGCCCCAACCACCCAGGCCTTCTCCCTGGCCCCTCCTCTTGAGCCGCTCCAGCCCAGAGCCCAGGCTCCTCCCCCACCTCCTCTGTCTCTCCCTTTGTTCATCAGCACCCCCTCTTCCCCTCCAAGGCCCAGCTTCCACCAGCATCTTTACCTGTCCTGCCCGCCAGCCTCAGCTCGGCTCTCTAGTCCTGGGGAGGCAGGGTCAGGTCAACGTGCAGGGGACCGTGTGTCCAGTTGCACAAACAGCCAGGACGCTCTTTCTCACACCAAGCTCACCGCAGTCCGGGCATTCGGGAGGTGTGGATGGGGTGGGTCACGGGGCAGAGCCCTCCTGGGGGGTCCCTGGGACATGAACGAGGGCGAAGGGGGCCTCCTCCCACCAGCGCCCGCCTGCGCCCCCAGAGCCGCAGGAGCATCCCCGGAAAACTGCTTTACCTGCTGTTCCTCCACACGAGCTTCTCAGGTGCTCCCAAGGCCAAGCTCGAGTTTAATGAAACCCCTTTCTTTTCCTTTCTTCTCTGCCCAAGCCCATCTGGCTGAGGCGACACAATAAGGCACCGTCAGCAGCTCCAAGCGCGAGCGGGAAAGTGATTTTCCTCAACGCAGGCTGAGGGCAGGTTCCGTTCACCAGGTCTCTGAACCCATTGCTGGACTTGGAAGGGTTTTTGAAGACTCGACTAGAATATTTCCATCTCTCCCCAGATCTGAGATCTCAACCACATGTGTTGCAATAATAAACAGCAAGCATGACAGTTTTGTGTCTCCACGGGGGAGTAAAGACTGTGTGCCGTTTCTCCTGGGAGCACTGCAGGCGTGAGTCAAGGTGTCTGCAGCAGCAGCCCCAGCGCGGGGCAGGGGTGGGGGCTCCAAGGAAATGCTGGGATTCTTTATTTGGTTCTGACAAAACGCCCCTTGCGTTCCTGGCGGGGGGTGGCAGTGGGGGCTTAATAGAGAGGGAATATGTGGTCCAGGGGGTCAGCGGAAGGTTCTGGACCACTGCCCAGCCTCCTGCCTGGTGCCTGGCACATGGACTCCAGTCAAGTCCCTGCCTAGAAACTCAACAGCCCCCGAAGAGAAGACGGAAGCCCCCAGGAAGGCACCTGCGGCCCCTGCAGACCCCACCTCCGGCCCCACCAAGCAGCCCACTCCCCGACACAGGGGCTGTCCCACCACCGAGCTCCGCCCCGCGGTCCGCTTGGCCCGGGGTTCCTGCTCCCCTGCCTCCCCGAGCCTCTCTGCCCCGGAGGACCCTGTTCACGGCCTGTTTGGTCACAGCCACGCGGCATCAGAAATATTTGCTTACATGTGTTTCTTTCCCCAACTCGGGCTGGATCAGCTCAGGCCACCATGAAACACCCCACAAGTACCAGGGCCTGAGCAACAGATGCACCCTTCTCTGGGCTCTGGGGCTGGGGAGCCCAGGTCCGGGGGCCAGGAGGTTCGGTTCCTGGCGAGGCCCACTTCCTGACTCTCGGCTGGCACCTTCTCTCTGTGACCTCCTGTGTCAGCCACAGGAGGTGGCCAGCAGGGGTGGGGGGGAAGAGGGGGAGAGGGAGAGGGAGAGACAGCTCACTGGCATCTGTCTCTTCCTATAAAGGCACTAATCCCATCAGAGGACCCCACACATGTGACCTCATCTCATCCTACTCCTTTCCCACAGGCCGCACCTCCAGATACGATCACGTGGGGGCCAGGACTCCCATATGTGGATTCAGGGATACACAGTTCAATGCGGAGCCACACACACACTCCCCCAAGCCAGGGTGGGGGTGCTCCTCCTCCAGCCAACACGGGATCTCCAAGTCTGGCCACACTTCCTTCTCCCTGAGCCAAAGCTGTTCTTTCCCTATAACCCTCCTCCTGGGGTGGTATGAGAATTGTAGTGGATTAAAGGGTGGCACCCCAAAAAGATATGTCCTAGTTCTAGTCTCTGGAACCTGTGAATGGGACCTGATTTGGAAAACGGAGCCTGATTTTGCAGATGTGATTAAGAGTCTCAAGATAAGAGCATACTGAAGTAACCGGGTGGCAGTCGGGGGGCAGGGAGTGCCTAAATCCATGACAGGTGCCCTGAGAGAGACACGCAGAGGGAAAAGGTCCATGTGGAGATGGAGGCAGAGATTGGGCGGGACACGGCCACAGCCCAGCAACTCCCAGGGCCCCCAGGGGCCAGGAGAGGCAGGCAGGAGCCCCCCCAGAGCCTCGGAGGGAGCGCGGTGGCCCTGCTGCAGCTAGAATTCGGTTCTCTGCCCCTAGACAGGGAGAGAACACATATCTGTGGTTTCAAGCCGCCTAATGCGTTCAGCAGCCCTAGGAAAGCAGAACAAGGATGCAGCCCTGGGCCAGGGAGGCCGGGGAGCCCGCATCCCAGAGGGCGACTCTCACTCTTCCTCACCCTCCTCTCGAGGATCCAGGCTTGGCCACCACCAGAGCTGAGTAAAGGGAAGCCGCGGTAAAGGCCTGGAGGTTAATTTCCTAAGGAAACTTTGTTTCAAAGAGTTTTACATTTGGGGAGGTTGGGGGGTGTGGGGATCCTTTGGGAAAAGTAGGAAAATAGATTTTCCTGTCTCGGGCGGAAAATGTACATCACTGTGAATGGCAGAGGCCCTACACCGCTCTGTCATCCCAGACTATTAAAATTTTTAATCAAAGTTTTCAGCTATCAAACTGCCTGACGTTGGCAAAGGTTTGCTGTTATCTTATGTTAAAATCCATCATGATCCACATAAAATGAGATTAATTTGAGATGCCAAAAGAAACACCGGTCAATAGAGCACTAATGCTGCCAGGTGCCCGAGCCGGGGTGCGGGCAATGCCCCCGGGGGCTTTCCTGGGTCAAAGGGGCTGCAGATGGCCTGCCCCCCTCCCCGACCCGCCCTGGGCTGCAGGTGGCACCGGGGACCAGGAGCTGGAAGGGAGCAAGGTTCTCAGAAACCAGGGGCCACAGCTGGGCGCCTGTCGTCCTGTTGGAGGGTTTCCAGCCTGCACTGACATGCACATGCCCGAGTGTGTCCTCTCCTAAGTGACTTTCCTTCTCCTTTGCCTCTTCTCGCAGGTTCCCCGGGGCCCCGCCTCAGCACCCCAGGCTCCCATCACCCTAACGACCACCCGAGCCAGCCTTAAAGGGAGTTGCTCAGCCAGATGGAGTGCAGATCGGTCCTGAATTTCAAAATCACAGCGCTTAGCCTTGTCTTGGTGGATGGAGCACAATAGGCCTTCCCAGCCCCGAGTGGAGAGTCAGCCACATTGCACCCCCACACATGCGGGGATTCAGAACCAAAAAGGGTCTAGTTTATAGTAATGGCCTGTTTGCATATCCGGCAGGTAGCATCTCGGCAGATGGGAGCCTGTGTGAGGTCCCCAGCCCCTCCCGGCACCCGCAGCAGCTCCTCTCTGCTGGAGCTCTTGGGCTGCCCGCTGAGCTGCCCCTGGGCTGTGCCACTGCTCACCCAAGCATTTGCCCTTCCTGCCCCTGGGACAGGAATCCTGCCACCTCTCTGTCACTTCCCCCATGCTGGGTACCACAGCTGCCAGGCTACAAGGGAGAGGATAAAATCAGGCTGTGAGGGGGACCCTGCCATGCCTAGAACCCCACAAACACTCGGCGGTCAGTTGGGGTGCACTGGGCACAGACCGGATAATGACTGGTGAGTGGAAGTTTGCGGAGCAGAGAAGAGGGAGGGGACAGGGCAAGGCCGGCCTCCCAGGACCTCCGGGCCAGCCTGAGCAGCTGCCGTTTGATCCAGCACGCAGTAGGACTCTGTACAGAGAAGTCACATTGGCCGTGACCGCTGCAGAACGAGGGCCAGGAAGGAGCGGCTCTGGAGGTTTCCCTGGGAGGGGGAGAGCTAGATGTAGGTGTGTGTGCCGGAAAGAAGAGGTCAGACCCACCTATCCAGACAGACAGACGGACCAAGGCTCTACTAGGCCGAGGCGGTATGTGGAGTCAGGGTGGCGGCAGGCAGGCAACACCCTCCTCCCTGATGGGACAGTGGTCTAGCCCCAGACACATAATGAACGTTGCATCCAGAAGGTCTGACGGTGAGGAGGAGTCCCAGGGTCTCCTAGGGCTTCACCCTGAGCAGCTGAGTAGGTGGTGGTGCCATGTTCCAAGACGAGAAGAATCGGGGAGCAACAGCTATAAGGAACCAAAGTTCAGGGGGGTCCTGCTCTGTGAGGTTCTCACAAGAACCCCCCAGGAGGAGCCAGGCTGGCACCCCCCATACAGGAGACGGGCTCTCCTGGAACTGGCTGCCTGGGACACAAAGATGCCTACAGAGCCATGGGGATGGAAATATCAAGTTTGGGAAACTTAAGATTTTTATGATTTCAAAAAAAAAAGCAGTTAATGTAGGATGCTCAGGCTCCTGTCACACAGCTATGCACGAGATTTGGGACTGAGACTCTGGAAGGAGGGCCAGGGGTGGGAGAGGAAAGGGGTGGGGCTGGGGGTGCTGGAGGATTCACAGAGCAGCTGGAGCAGTAAGGGGGGGGGGCCTGGTAGGGGGCAGCATGGGTGGTGGGGAAGGCACACCAGGGGGGCCTCGGGCACCTGTGATGGGGGGCAGGGGTGTGAGGGGCAGCTCTAGAAGGCCACTCTGGGAGGTAGGTCGACTGTTCCGTGGGGCATGGGTGTCGGGTCACACTCCTCCCTCACCCTGACATCCCTCATAGGGTGTCTGAGGCTCTTCCTGCCACTGGCTGTCTTCTCAGCTCAGAGAGGCGCCACCTACCACCTGGGACCCAGGGGTGTCAGGCTCCGGGGCCTGTTTCCCCTCAGCCAGAGCTGCTGCATTTCAGGACAAGAGCATGGGGTGGCATCTTTCCACACACTAGCATTCGGCCCCCTGTTCCCAGCCAGCACCCTCCCAGTGGCCCCACACGCTCTCATCCAGCAAAAGCACAGAGACCTTTTCCAGAAATGCCTCCTGCACAGATGGCCTAGGGGTGTCTGTGCATCAGCGAGGCTGTGGTGCCCTGAGAAGCTAAACCTTGGCAGGATGGGTATCGCCTCTAGAGAAGAGAGTGACGAGCACCACCTGCTCACCTCATCTGCGGCAGAGCCCGAGCTGGACACACTTGCTGCAACAGCAGCCCTCGGTGATGGAAGGCAAACCCTCGGTTTCATAATTCATCTTCTTGGTTTTGTTGTGCTTGGTCAAAGATACTGAATTTAATAAAAGAATTTGTCAAGGTTATCTCATCTCAGCACAAAAAAAAAAAAGAGCGAGATCCCCTGAAGCCTGCCCACCCTCTCCCTGAGCTGAAGACAAGTGTCCACGCGTGGGTGTGCATATGGGTGTGTGCATAGATGTGCACACAGGCATGCATGGTTTTAGCCGGGGCTGTTTGAAGGCACGTTCCAGGAATTCACAGGACGCTCACGCATTCAATGTTCCGCTCTGGAGCTGAAGCTCGGCCCCACTCCCCGCTGCGAGACATCGTAGCACCGTGGCTGGGAATGTGGCTGCTGCTGCCACTTCACTGGGTCCCTAGGGCACCTCTAGGGCCCAGACAAACAAATAAAGGGACCCCACTGCAGAGGGGTGGAGTTAATATGGTTATCACCTGCCATATTTCCATCCCGATCTGGGCAAGGTTCCCACTCCTCTTTATCACTGGGTGCGTATTCTCCCTTCAACTCCCACTTGCTCCCATAGCCTCCCCTTCCCAGAGGCAACAATTTTGTTTGATCACCATAGATTTGTGGCTACTCTTAGCAAATCGGCATTGTGGCCTTGCCGGCCTGGGTGTTTTATTTGTGTAAATGACATTGTGACATATCTCTCATTCTGCTCTGGCTCCAACCACTGGGTTTTGGGGAGCCATGCGTGCATCCGTGTGCACGCCGGCCAGTGGTTTCCATTACCCACACAGCACTCCACAGTGCGAGTCTGCTGAACACCACGGGGGCACAGTCCCACAGAGCGGTGGGCCCCCAGGCAAGCCCCAGGGCACAGCCACACCTGCCACCTCCTGCAGGGGCCCTGGGAAGGCCTCTGGGCTGGATCTGAGAGCGCAGAGCTGCTGCGGCCCCAGGTGTGCACATGCGGAGCAAGCAGCTGCCTCCCCACGGCCTCCCCGATGGCTGCAGCACCCGCACCCCCACCCCCGCCATTATGGGTGTTCCTGCAGCCCACGTCCACACCAACACTTGGCTTAATCGCTTTGTAAATTTTTCCCAGTCCAATAGATGCAAAGTGGTATCTTGTCCTAATTTTCCTTTGTGTGATTCCGAATGACTTTGAGCTTCTCTTCTCATGCTTATTAGCTTTGGGTTTCCTCCCCATCGATTATCTGCCTGTATCATTTGCCCATTTTTCCACTGGGGTCCCTGTGCTCGTCTTTTTGATTTGCAGGAGTTCCTTGTAAATTGTAGATCTTAATCCCTTGTCAGTTCTTAACATTGCAAATATCCTTCCTCATTTGCCCAGCTGTGTATTAACTTGGTCCGTATTGTCTTTCACAGAACAAAAATCTCTGGCCCTGATAGAAAGAAACGTACGGATTTTTTGCTTGATGACTTGAGGTTTTGAATTTTTATTTAAGGCATCCCTGCTCCAAAACGACAGACTTTCTCCTACATTTTCTTTAAATTCTGCTTTTCCTAGTAGGACTTTAATCCACCCAGATTCTTTTTATTTGGGGATTCAGTGTTGAGTTTGGGTTTTTTTTTTTTTTTTCATATCTTATCACAAATGGGTGCTGAGCCTTATCAAATGTCTTTACTGCTCTGATCGAGATACAAGCATGACACTCCCTTGGGTCTAGCCCCACAGTGAATGACAGTGAGAGTTTTAGACATTCTCCGTAAAACCCTGTTTTATCAAGTGTCCTTCCTCTGACACACTACTTGATTCAGTTAACATTTTACTTAGGATTTCTGCAAATTTGCTCATACATAAAACAGGCCTGTAGTATTTTTATTTTACTCTCATTGTCCTTGATTATGAAATCTGGATTATACCTGATTCACAAAATGAGCCACACAAATGCCACTCACTTTTGACTTTCCCAAATATATTGTATGAAACAGAAATTACCTGCTCCTAGGAAATATTGTAGAAATCTCTCAAAAAATCATCCAGACTTGGGGGCGGTTGCTGATTGGTAGAAGAAAGTCTTGGCCACTTCTTTCCCTCCCTGTGTTTGTTATTCAAGCCGGCTGTGTTTGATCTGACATAAGTTCAGGCATTTTATGCTTTTTGTAAGAATCTATCCAATCCATCTAAGTAGCAGTTTAAAGGGTAAAATCAGCCTGTTCATGACACTAATTTCTTATTTACTCCAGCTTCTCAATCTTTCTTTTGATTGGTCTTTCCAGAAGCCTAACATATTCATTTCTTTTAACCAGATTTTGGGTTTGGTTACCCTCTCTACAGGTTTTATCTTTTTCATTTGCTTCTGCCTTGACCTTAGTTTCTTTTTTCTCTTGGTGGGGAGAGGGGAGGGCCAGTTAAGTTAAATGCCTCATTCACTTCCAACACCTGTTGCTTCCAGATAAATGCATCTGCTACTGTCAGTTTCTTCTTAAGAACTGCTTTGGCTCTTTCCCGTGGATTTTGACAAGTCAAATTCTGTTATGACTTATTCTGTGTCTTGATTTCCTTGATCACTCCCATGAGTTATTCAGAGATCTGTTAATGAGTTCCCCCCAAAATTGGGGTTTCAGAAAAAACAACCCTTTTGTTAATTTGAATGTCATTTATTTATGGTTAGAGCATATGATTTATTTCACTTTAATTCTTAGAAACTGACTGAGACTTCGCCTATGACCCAATATCAAACCCCCATGGGTGGACCAGTGAAGGGCACACCCACTGCACTAGACAAGACTCCAGTATCTTTCCTTTACTTTGATCTGTCATTAAAAACTCCATTAACATTTCTCCCTGGATTTCTGACAGCATCGCTTGATTTTTTTTTTTTGAAGCTATGCAGTTAGGTGCATATATTTGTATAATGAATAGCTCTTCTTTATTTGATTACATAATGTTCTTTTTTTTAATCCTTTTTGATTCTTTTTCATTCATAAGTTCTGTATTGTGTCCTTCTTTTTTTA
Organism: Vulpes vulpes; assembly: GCF_048418805.1. Lineage (NCBI taxonomy): Eukaryota > Metazoa > Chordata > Mammalia > Carnivora > Canidae > Vulpes > Vulpes vulpes. The sequence goes on along the minus strand of NC_132791.1, from coordinate 159,860,648 downwards.
ACTTTAAAAGAGTGATGCGGGATCCCTGGGTGGCTCAGCGGTTTGGCGCCTGCCTTTGGCCCAGGGCGCGATCCTGGAGTCCGGGATCGAGTCCCGCGTCAGGATCCCAGCATGGAGCCCGCTTCTCCCTCCTCCTGTGTCTCTGCCTCTCTCTATCTCTCTATGTCTATCATAAATAAATAAATAAATCTTTAAAAAATTAAAAAATAAAATAGTGATGCTAAAACTCCCTATATCATAGAATTAATATGAGAGGATTAAATAGGTTGATCCGTGTAATGCATTTAAAACCAGGTGTAGAATATCGATGCCCCGTTCAGTGTTAACTTTCTTTATTTTTTCCCAGCTTTTAAAATACCACAAGTCTCAACAATTCTAGGTACCCAGAGCATTTCTGCCAATCTCTGGGACTTCCTGCCTGAATCTCCTCTGTTTCTGCTCAGCAGTGAGGTACCCACCCAGCTGAGTGGAAAGTGCATGCAGGGCTCAGGGAGGGGGAGGAAGTGCCTGGCACTGTGACCGAGCTCCCCACCTGACAGAAGTTAGAGGACAGATGCCCCTCCAAAGCCGGATGGATGAGCACAGGCCAGATAGAGAGGAGATTTTGTCTAGATACGCTGAGTGATAGGATGTACCAGAGAAGCTGGTCAATGTGACAAATGGTTGCAGCCAAGAACCCTGGAATAGGAATGATGGAGGAGCATCCATTCCCCATGGATGGAAGCTTCCAGAAGGATTGCTCTGCCTTGTTGGTTAGACCACAGAGTGGGGGACAGAAGGCAGAGCCCCACCCACCCAGGGCCTCACCTCTGCTCCCAGGTCCCGAGGCATACATGTGAAAAGTCAGTAGCCCAGAGCAGCAGTCAGATATCTGGCATCAGGGACGTGGAGGTGGGCCTGGGAATTCAGCATAAATCACCCCCTCTCCCCCAGGATGGCGTTGGTGGGACTCTGCAGCAGGGAGCATAACTCAATTACTGCTGGGAAGGCCGACCTCTGAAACACTGTCATCAATCTGAATTAAACTGAGAGTTTTAATAACACACTCCTGCCAGGACCCTCCCTTCCTGGCTTTATCATCTCCGGTGCCAAGTCACTTCCAAAGGAAAACACCCAGAGCCAAAGGGGATAATAAGTAATGATTTTTTAATGTGTTTTGTTCCTGGTGGTTTACATGGGGGAAGAGCGACAGCCTCTGACAAACAGTCCTGGGCGTGTTGGGGGCTTGACCCACCCCCAGGCTGGGAAGGAACCAGGGTTACCAGGCCCAGAGCTTCCCCAATCCCAGCAGCAGAATGTGGGAATGACCCAAGAGCCTGTAGGACATGCAGCTCCTGGGGACTCCAGCCAGTCCCACTGCACCAGAAAGTCCAGGGAGAGGAGGCCCAGGCATCTGCATTCTAAAGCCTGACCAGTCCATCATGTCCTGCCTGCCCCATCATACCTCGGGTGATCCTTAAGGGCAACAGCAAATGAGTCCATTCCTCATCCCTTAGAGCATTCCCCTCAGTGGGTTCCTGGGGTGCTCTTCATGAGAGAACTGTGATATTGTGACTCATAATAAGAAGTATATACTTTGTCTTGAAACCTTTCCTGGCACAGAGTCCTAAAATATTTGGAATTTCCTAAGTACTGAGAGCAATAAAGGTGTCTTTGTTATGCTAATGAGGAGACTTTGGGACCACACCTAACTTGAGAGCTGGAAGCCAGTGTAGCCTCCCATGTGATTAGAGGGTTGGAAATTTCAGACCTACTCCCTCTGTACTCCCATCCAGCTGGGCCCTGGCCAGCGGAGAGGGGCTGGAGGCTGAATCAATCACCATTGGTCAATGATTTGATCAATCATGTCTACGTAATGAAACAAAGGACAGAGTTTGGAGAGCTTCTGGGTCAGTGCACATGGGGAGCATGGGGAAAGCGGCTTTCTCCAAGGGCGTGGAAGCTCTATGCCTTTCCCACATACCTTGCACTATGCCTCTCCTCCATCTGGCTGTTCCTGAGCTATATCCTCTTGTAATAAACTAATGATCTAGTAAGCAAACTGTTTTTCTGAGTCCTGTGAGTCACGCTAACAAATTAATCAACCCCAGGGAGGGGATGGGGTCATTGGAACATCTGATCTACAGCTGATTGGTCAAGAGTACAGGTGACAAACTGGGCTTGTGAGTGGCATCTGAAGGTGGAGGTATGTTTGTGGGCCTGAGCCATTTAATTAGTGTAGGACCTGACACTAACTCCAGGTAGACAGTGTCAAAATACAGCTAAATTGTAGGATACCCAGCTGGTGTCTGAGATTTGCTTGGTAGATGAGGGTGGGGGAGCACCCCACACATACTGGAATTGGAGCCAAAATTCTAGAGGCTTCCATGGCCCAGTAAGTCTGAGAATTAATGCTGGTTGCCTCCCCAGTTCTGAAGCAGCAAAGACCCCCCGTAGCTTCAGGAGGCTCATCTCCAAAAATACACGGAGGAAAGTTTTCCAACCCTGCAGTATTGAAATCCCATCTGTCTTTCTCTGAAGATTGAAAATAGTAAGATAGTCAATAAATCTACCTTTTGTGTGCCCTATGGAAATATTAATTAAAATGTGCTTGTTTACTTAAAAGTTTTATGAGAAACCAAATGGTTTTTTGGATCCTAGCTAGGCTCTGGCTCCCTGACCTACTATATAGGGCTCCCTTGACATAAAAATACGGAAATTTGCAATAGTTAGGCTCAGAGAAGCTCATCACCTATCTAAGGTCACACAGCTGAGATTTGAACACAGCCTACACTTGAATCTAAAACGCTTGAATCTGCCCTCGTATCCCTATACTTCCCAATGATGACAACTATCCCCTGAAATGGAGGATTAGTGATTATTACTCGGGAAACAAGTACCACAGGATGGTAAGAACCAGGAACAAGAGGGAACGAGAAGACTGGCTTCTATAGTGGAATTTGGATATGGCCCCAAGCTCCCTGCAGAACAGATAGCAGGTTATGAACAAGAGAGAGTCACTTATCAGAAAGGAGGGAGCATGCACATTCCTGAAAGGAGGAAATTGATGTGGGAACCCCAAGGGATAAAGCAAAAACGTCCTTGACAACATTTTTGTGGAAAAAGACTGTGGCTGCACTTCATGCAGCTGCTGCTCAGAAAGATCTCAGCAAAAGTCAGGGGCATAACAGAAAACGTGACTCAGTAAAGACCAGGCTTTGCCAAGATAGGGTCATGTGTTCTCCATATGCAAGCTTCTTTCTCCAGAGATAGAATGTAGAGCACCCAGCGGCATGGATGGATTATGTACCCTGCAAATGATCATCTATTTTTAAAAAGTAATCATTGAGCTTTTGTTAGAAGGCGCAGAGCACACACACTATTGTAGCTGATGATGGATGGGTGTTGTTGGTTAGGTTGACCAGATGGCCCAACTAGTAGCTTAACCAAAATTCCCACCCTGATCAAAGGTTCCCACTCCCCAGAGAGAGTCTGCAGGGAACCAACTATTTATTCATAGGGGTGGCTTTAGCTTCATTTCAAAATATAAAACATCATATGATCACATCTCCCACATTCTACACTGTAGAGCATGGCTAAGAGGACGTGGCTGTGCAAATGCCATTAGCCCGCTGCAGCTGCAGAAAACCGCACGCATCCCACCCGGACCATCTGATTTTAGCAACAAAGAGTCCCAAAGCACCCTCCAGTTGAAATAGGTATGAAATGGGCCTCTAACAATTGAATAAATCAATCTTCTTTATGGAGCTATTGTTCATTTCAATGTAATTAGATTCTCAAACACTTTGCTTAAATTTTTAAGAATCCAACAGGATTCATGGGGGGAGTTTTCCTACTGTTTTGTTTTTTTTTTCCTCCATTTTGCGGGAGAAGTAAAATGTGCTCATGATTTTCTTCTGGTTTAATAAAGAAAAAATAACAACATTTATGCCTTCAAGAAAACAAAGACATTGATTTAAATACTATTGCCAGGGCAACACATTATCCATCCAGACACCTTATCGGAAACACAGCCTGCTTTGAAGACAAAGGTTACTTTCTCAAGGCACAAGGACACTTGTACCCAGGGTCCTCCAAGGGGCCTTTGTTAGCAGTGATGTCTGCAAGCACAGCATGCTTTGTGGCAGCTGCAGGGAAGTGGGTGTATTTGCTCCATCTATCTTTCTGGGATGTCCTTCACCAGACATTAGACGGGACCACAATCCCCAAGCTACATCTGAGAAGCTCAATGCCAATGGGCAGAAAGAGAAGCTTGTCAAGTATCAGTGGGGATATGGAGTGTTTCACACACTCACTCCTCAGTCATTCTCTCTGACAACAATTGAACAAGAGTGGAAACCACACAGTTGATGTAGGATCTTGATGCATCCAGAAAGTGCCCCCCTTCCAAGGCCACAGTAGGAATCAGGAGTCAGAGATGCATAAGGGTCAGGGCAGCTGCTGGTCCACTCATCACGTGATGGGGGGTGGGTAGTCATGGCCCCATTGCAGGTACAGGGGTCACTGGGGCTGGACTCATTGATGGGTCAGGGTGGGCATTGGGTGGCCAGGCTCTGAGATGATCCCCAGGGCCCCACCTCCTGTGCAGTCCCTTCCCTCTCTATTGAACTTGTCTGTGTGACCAATGGAAGAAGCTGTCACTTCCAAGATTGGGTTATAAAATGCTGTGGCTTTGCTCTGTCCCTCGACCTCTCTTGCATTCTGGGGAAGGCTAATGGCCTGACATGAAGTTCACCAGATGAGGAACGGATGCCTCCAGCCAACAGCCAGCAAGCACTGAGGCTGCCAACAGCCATGTGAGTGGGCTTGGAGATAGCTTGTCAGCCCCAGTTGAGGCTTCAGATAAGACGGCAATCCTAGCTGGCCACATGGGAGACCCTGAGCCAGAACCATCCAGCTAAGGGCTCCCTAGATTCTACAGACTCCCAGAAACCATAAGATGACAAGTGTTGGTGGCTCTGACGTGGGACAACCTGTGAGCAGCCTGCTTGAGGATTATAGGGGACACAGGGACATGCACACAGCTGGACCACATGAGTGTGAGGGCATCAGGACACGTGGAGAGAGGCCAGGCAGAGGCCCCCAGAGCCAGGAGGAGGACAATCAGGGAGGGAGGCATGACACAATGGTCAGGTCCCCAAGTCCAGCCCCCGCTGGAGGGCTACCTCCAGGAACTCCCAGTCTCCGTTCCACACACCACTTTGAAGCAGGTTTATTTCAACTCTGCAAAGCCCAGGTAAACCACAGGATCTGTAAAGTTTGGCTCAGCCTGCATCCCACCAGGACCTTCCCTGAGGGGGGTCAGCGATGGCAGCCCGGCAGTCTTCCCTCATACCCACATCATATCAGTTGGTGAGTCTTTCTTGACCCAGGGACTCTGGCCAGGGGGGGTGCCTCTGGCACCCCAATCACCATGCTGAGCAAGGGCTCTTGCTACAGGCACTGCCTCACCCCTACATCATCGAGGACTCCTGGGTGGGTGCAAACGCCCCAGGGCTTGGCCTCCCTGCTTCACCAGCCTCCCTCACTCTGAAAGGAGTAAATCACAGGGCTGTGACTCAAACCTATTTTAATGCCTGCAGAATGCCTGCCACTTAGCAGTTACCCCACCAAGGACCTTCACATGAAGCAGTTCTCTCTGTAATGGGAACAACTCATGCTGTGTTCATGTATTTAATGTACAAGCACAATCCCATCCCCCTCTCACCGTGCTTTATGGAGGGTCCTCTGGACTTGGGATCCTTACTGGCCTGCTGTGTCTGTGTGCCCCAGGGCAGGCCCATGGGCTACACCTGTGCTGCTTGTGACAGACACAGCATGTGGCTCAGTGCACCTTCTGCCTGAAGTAGAGAATGAGCCCTCGCCCTACCCCAGACCTGAGGGTGCAGGCGTTGGCACAGCCTGTGTTCAAGTTCTCTTCAGGCATCTGTTGGCTGCGTGACTTTGGATAATTTATTTAGCTTCTCTGTGCCTTGGTTCTGTACCTTCTAAAAGGCGGCGGTGGCCGGGGGGGGGGGGGGGTGTTGATGATACCAACACCTGGAGGTTGTGTCAATTAAACATGCTAGCCACAGCCAATGCTCATGTAACAAAGAGAAAACAACCAAATGGCAATGCCTGCTGCAAGCCCTTCGTTCTCCTCCAGGGAGCAGAGGGCCAGCACCACCCCTATTTCCTTGAGGGTTGCCAGTGCTCGGGCTCCTGGGATACAAGGTTCAGTGGTCCGAGCTGTGGCCCTGGAGGATTCAGGCCACACACTAGCCCCTCAGCCTTGGCCCCAGTTATTCTCAGGGCCCCATACCAGCTGCTGCCACCTGTACCCCATCTTTGGCCTTGGTATGCACCCTTGTTCTTCAGTCTCTACTGGAAAAGCCTCTTACTCTACCAAGGAGACTCCCAACTTCCCTTTTGTTTTTGAAGGTGAGGAGTGGAAGGTTCTGGAGCTGTAGTGATTGAGAGCAGAACCGGGGGCAGACAGAAAGTGCAGAGTTCAGGAAGGGGAGGCTGGTGGGCTGGACATGGAGGATGGTGGGCAGCAGGGGTAGGAATCGAAAGGAGGCAGGGAGGGTGGAAGTTTCCAGGCTCACAGAACATGCAGTCCTGGCCAGAGCGCAGTGTCCAACAGGAAGTCAGTTTGGGGCCCCCACCCAGCAGCCCCAGCAGCCCAAGTCAGCCAAGGAAGGTAGTCATAACACAGTGGCCAGCGGCCCAGTCAGGCACTGATGCACATCAGCAAAGTATCCCCGGAAGCCACCAGGTGCTGGGCCCCATGTCCGCATGCCCAGCCTCCTACAGAGGAGGAGACTGAGCCGCAGCGAGGGGCTGGCTTCCCTCAGGACCTACATCCAGGCTCAGCACAGCCACAGAGCCCCCCACAGCCCAGCTTTACTTTAATTATAATTTCCTAAGGTTTGAGGTTCTTTCATGAACAGAATAGGCTTTAGTATCTTTCCATGATTTGATCTGTCAACTTGGAGACACACACAGGAGCCCCTAGTAATGCTATGAGCCTCCTATCACTGCAGTCACAAATGTGGCTTAAAGCAACACAAATTGACTCTTTCACTGATATCAGAAGTCCAAAATGGGTCTCAGGGGGCTAAAAGCAAGACATGGGCAGGACCAGTTCCTTCTGGGGGCCCCTGGAGGATCCATTTCCCAGCTTCTAGAGGCTACCTCCCCCTGGCCATGGCCCTGACCTCCTGTCCTGCCACCCTCTTCTAGTTCAAGGACCTTGGTGATTACACTGGGCCCACCAGTGGGTAAACCAAGATAATGTATCATCTCAAGATCAGCTGATTTGCAGCCTTAATACCCCTTTATTGTGGAAGTTTGCCCGGGGTTAGCACCTGGACATCTCTGCGGACCATCACTCTACCCACTGCAGTGACCAAATGTTTCTGGCTGGCAAGAATTTGGGGTTTGGGCAGACAGGTTCCCGGTGCGTCTACATGGAACTACATTGCTGGTTCGTGCGAGCAATCACAGAGTGGACCGACCCTATGTTCCAGGACTGATCCCACTGCTCCCTGTGGTGGGAAAGCCCCCACGCCCTGGCCTGGACAATCTCGCCAGAGCAGGACAGGGGGCATTCACCAGAGGCACTGGTCACTGCAAGCACACAGCCAGAGTAGATACCCCTGCGGCCTCACCCTCCCTCACCCTGCCCTCTCCAGTCCCTGTTCAGAGATATTAGACCTTTCTCTTGAACCATAAACCGTGAGAGAAGACCCCAACATCCACTAAGTACAATGCCAAGGGCTACTTACATGATAGAGCTGAGGACCAGCAGCTCCCGGGGATGCCACTTACGGTATCATCTTTGCGAATGGCACCCCTGTGGTTGTGCAGTGCTCCTCCTAAGCAACTGTGTACAGCAGCCCTGAAGATAAGAGTGGGGAGCAGAAGGGAATAGGACACTCTTCATGCAGGATTTGAGAGGAAATAATGAAGCCCACAGTCTGCATTTTCTTAACATGGACACATCCATCATCTGACCTGTCTCATCCTCCATAAATCCCAACTATTTCTCAATCGGCACCTGAGTGCTCCCTGGGTGCCAAAACCTGACAGGTGACCTTTGCTTAGGCCCACGATAGATTAGAAAAGCCAACCATATTCAGGCAGAGGCTGAGGTGGATAATATCCATCCCATCTCACTGCCGAGTGGAGGTAGGGAGACAATGGTTTGCCCAGAGCCTCACAACTGGCAGGGACACCGGGTGATGGAGCAAGCAGGCTCTTCTGCCACTGATATGCTGTAAGACCCTGGCAGAGACTCTGTCTCCATCTGGAAAATGATGTCAAAGCTCCCCCCAGCTCTGAAGCGTCCTGTGCCCCACAGGCCTGCAGACAAAGAGTGGGGGGCTCAGGGCCAGCCACAGGCAAAGGTGGAGAAGCCAGGGGTGGTTCCCATGACAACACACAAGGAACGGCCGGCTGAAAGCAGCTGGCACCCACGGGGCCTAGGCTCTGAGTGAGCAGCGAGAGAAGCTGCATCTGTCACCCCGAACTCCGCTGCTGGCATTGTTAGCTGAGAAGGAGCTGGAAGTGTAGCACCTGACTCTGCCCTGAAATGAGGGCCTGTGGCAGGAAGCTTGCCTGCTGGCCTAGGGCCCTTGGGCGGGCAACTCTGCCCTGGCAATGTGGGACCTGCCTCCCGGCGGGGTGGGGAGCACAACAGGCCCCTGGTGCCAGCCCAGCCCTACAGGAAGACAGCGCTCCAAGCCCGTGGCAGGCTCACAGCTGACAGCAGCACCACCAATAACCCTTGCCCTTACCCCACGCTGTCCCCCGTACAGAGGCAGTTCCCCACCCCAGTTTCCTACCTCGACCACGTGACACCCTTTGGGAGTACTCAGGCGGGTGTAACTGGTCCCAATTACACAGAAAGGTGCCCAGATGCCCTAACATTCTGCCCCCCTGTCCATCAGCTCCCCATCACCAATAGCCTTACCTCACCCCCCTCTGGGCTGGCGACACAGACTCATGACCCACCCAAGGGGCCTCCCCGCCTGTGACCCTAGCCAGCCCCACCAGGCAGCGGACAGACGGAGGGCCTCCTTACCTCGCGAGGTCTGCACGCGTGCCGGCCGCTCCAGAGCAGCTACATCGCAGCAATGTCTAAGCATAAAGGCCCACGTTATCCGAAGCCTTATATTACGACCTACGCAGAAACCAGGAACCGCGTATTTCACACGCCCCATGTTAGCCAGGCTCTGTGCAGGCCCTGACACATCCCAGCTTCAAGGTTGGACTTTGTGATCCTGTGGGACGATCTCTAGGGCCGCAGAGCATCTCCCACACACCCGCCAGGCAGGTGCGGTTGCCATCCTCCTGGTGGTGGAGACGTGAAAATAAAAAGCACTGCAGTTCAGGGGCAGGGGCAGTGTGGGGCTGCTCACCCTGGCCTGTCTGGCCCCAACATTGGAAGCAGGGAAGCTGTGGTCGGAGGGCATGAGTCATTGCCCCACAGCAGCCTCCTCTTTAGGGGAAGCATACTGATGGAAAGATTAGGGTGAGTCCGAGTCGGGCCCAGCACCCACGTTCCTGGAGATGCCATCATCATATACCCCCGAAGCAGCTCCCGGAAGGTCTGGCCCCTCCACAGAGGAGACACCTCATGCTCTGACCACCATAGGATCCTGCCTGCAGAGCCGGGAGCAGAACCCAGGAGGGCACCGTGGGTCTGCCTGGCTCCGGGGGAGGCATGTGGTGAAGGGGGTGTGTGCACTGCCAGAGGAGACCAGAAGGCTAAGGGTGGACTCAGGGAGCGCAGAGGAAATGTGGGCCACCCTCTTCCTTCCTTTTCATCTCAAAACCATACATGTCTTCAGGACAGTACAGCGGAGCCCTACCCATAGCACTACCTCCTGCCAACCCAGGGAGTGGTGCTAGCTCCTCTGTCAATGTCCTTCGGCTCAGACCTCAGAGCAATGAAGAACCAGGGACACTTGGTTGTTTCATGCCCGTCACAGCCTGGCCTTGGGGACCTGGCATCTTCCCTAGGGACACAGGGACATAGGCCCTGCACCCAGGTGGCTCTGGAACTGCTGGGACCCTCCCACCACCACCAGGCACAGGTGCAGCCCCCTCACTTCCTCCAGGCTTTGCTTGTACCTCTCACTGCCCCCCACCCCCACCCCATCAGCCAGTTCTCAGCTGCAGCCTCCCTCCCAGACCTGGAACCTCCCTCCTGCACACCTGGCACACGGCAAGACTGTCATAGAATTAAATGAGTTAAATCACAGAGCACAGGTACAATTGTGCCTGACAGGTAGCAACTGTTGCTGTATTTTACTTAGAATGTTTCATTGAATTTAAGATGTGGTCCATGGCAAACTGTTCCGTTACTTTATGTACCACTAAGAAAGAAAAAACACCACCAATTAAACTGACACGATGTTTCCTATCTCTTACAATTTTTATTTTATACGTATTGAAGGAGCTCTTCTGGACTTAATTAGACAGGGCTTTTTATTGGCTATCACTTCGATGCACACATAAAAATAAAGATATAAGCAAAATGAAGTGGTTAAAGTATTCCTAAAACTTGTGCTCACTCAAGTCCAAATCCCCTGATTTGGTTTTCCACCCCAAGCCAACAGGGGCCTGTGTTTTCCCCACGTTTGCTTCCTCGGAGCTGCAGCGGAGTGGGGGGGCCGGGAGCTCAGCTAGTCCCAAAGGAAACCACAAAAGGAGGAAAAGCAGCTGCCCCCATGGGACCCAGACAGGCCTGCGGATGACGGAGTGAGCCCACTGCGTCCACTCAGGGAACTTTGGTTAACAGTTGCTGCTCCCGGTCCCTGGTCACCTCCCACATCCTGTCTCTTGGGGCAAGCATGCTTTACTGTGGTCTCTAGAATTATCCCCGGCCCACTACCATCTGCAAACTGGGGCACATTTGAGATATTCGAGTGGGCATCATTCCCTCCTCCTCACGGGGCAAGTCTCTGTCAGGACAAAGAGGAATGCACAAGGTTTCTGCCTGGGTCTCTGCCCGCGTCAGCTGGGTATGGCCCAGACCCAGTGCAGACACAGGCTCAGCCAGCCACCTCCTTGTCCGTGCTGCCAATTTACTGAGCACTTACTCTATGCCGGGTGCAAGCTGGGATGGGGTGTGTGCTGGGGGTCATGGGAGACCAGAGAGGCCCTCCCCAAGGGGTGATGCATATATACAGTCGCTGGGGAAGATCAGGGTAAGGGTAGCCAGGCAGAAGGAGAGACACTGAGACCTAGGCAGAGGGAGAAGTGTGTGCTGACGGAGGTAACAAGAGGAGGGAAACAAAGTCAGAGAGGCAGAGGCAGAGGCAGAGGCGGGCAAGGAGCGTGTGCAGACGAGCTTGCTGTGATGCAATTGGTCTGAGAACCTAGCAACAAGGGCACTGCTGAGCATGAAAGGGTCATAAACATACCACATCCTTAGCACCCAGGGCTGGTATCAGGGCACAGGGCGCTTGGCGCTGCCCAGCAGAGCACCACTAGGGCTGAGGCAATGCTCCTCACAGGTGACATGTGCTCCTTCATTCAGTCCTCCTGCACCTGCTTAGATACCAAGCCAGTCACAGAAGGACAAACACTGAACGAGCCCATTCCCTGGACAGCTCACAGGCACAGGGATGGCAGGTACAAGGCAGGGTGCCAGGAGACAGAGAGGGTCAGTAGGGAAGAGGGAGAGGTCCTGGAGGTGGATGTGGGGATGACTGCACAGCTGAGGAACGTGCTCAGTGCCCCCAGGCTGTGCCCGCCTCTGCTGAACTGATATCCCATCCGGTCCTGCCTCTGGAGACTCACGGCAGTGACAGGGCTGAAGCCCAGAGGGGCTTAGTAGGGCCTAGGGCCCTACTCAGAACACCCCTGGGGACCCACTGGCTGCCGGGCAGTGCCGAGCACTGCCAGGCCCCTGACTCCCTCTGCATCTCCTCTCGACTTTGCAGGAATTAACGAAGCCAACTCTGTGTCCTCCTTTGTTTCCTGCTGTTGCCCTAAGAAATGCATAAACTGGGAGGCTTAGAGCAACACATATTTTTTTCTCCCAGTTCTGGAGGCTGGAAGTCTGAGATCAAGGTGTGGGCAGGTTGGTTCCTCCTGGGAGCTCTGAGAGAGAATATGTCCCATGTTCCTCTCCAGCTTCTCGTGACAATCAACAATCTCTGGTGTGCTTTGGCTTATAGGCACAGCCCTCCAGCCTGTGCCCTTTGTCACGGCTTCTCCACTCTGTCTCTTTGTCTTATAAGGACACTGGTCATTGGATCCAGGGCCCTCCCTCATCCAGCATGACCTCATCATCTTACCTTGATGACACCTGCAAAGACCCCATTTCCAATAAAATCATGTCCTGAATTTCCCAGTGGACATGAATTGTTGGGGGACGGGGGTGGGGAGACACTGCTGAACACACTACAGGAGCATCAGCCAGTTGGAAGGTTGAAGCAGGCTCAGGGCTGGAGGTCACAAGTTGGTATCCACAGTCACGTGCTTCGAAGCCTCACCTCTGTCATCTGCAAAATTAAGGCCTGTGATGTTTGGTTTATGGAGTTGGGAGGATCCCAAGGGGGTGTTGCATGTCTAGATGCCTAACACAGAGTTGGTGTCACATAGAGAAATGAATGAGTCAATGAATGAATGAATGAATGAATGTGCAAGTAGAGGACTGGCCCCACCTGTGCCAACATGAAGGCCAGGCGGCCAAGCTCCAGCCCCACAGAACCCGGCGCCCGGTGACCCGTCAGGATCTGACGCAGCAGGGGAGGCTCAGCGTATTATGCAGATGCACTTGCGTGTTTGTAAATCTCTTCCCAGGGAAGGATTTGATTCTTCGAGTGCCGATAAGATGTTTGAGCAAACTCCACTATTGTCCTGATCATCACTATTAAGTTGCAGTTGGCATCGCGTGGGCTGAAGAAGGGGATCTATTTTCCCGGTTAATAAGGTTTATTTTTACTCCAGCTGAATAATACATGATCAGTGTCAAAATAAATTACAATCCTTCCATTATAAACCACTTTGCTGTCCTACATCCGCACGGCGTCTGCCTCCCCGCGTCTCCGAGCCGCCTTCCCTCCTGCAGCTCCCTGGAAGCCGCCCTTCCCTGCCTGCCGGGGCCCTGACATTCGTTCTCTCCTCGGCAGAACGGAATATAGATTGGGTGCCTCCGGGACCTGCAAAACGGGAGAACACATTGCATTAGGAATTGGTTTTGTGGCTATAAATTATGTAACAGCTCCAATCCCAGACCAAGCTGGTATTTTCATGTATGGTGTAAATAAAAACATTAAAAGATTTTTCTAAGTGTTTTGATTTTTCTTCTGTGGCTTATTCCCCCACTAAATTTCTATAAAGGCCCATTTATTCAGCTTTGGAGAGAAATACATTAGGCAGTTGTCCACTCGGTGTGGACGGAGTCCATGGGGGAGCTCCTGGGCTGGCCCTGTCCGTGGCTGACCTCTGGCCTCTCCCGAGCCTCTCTGCCTCCGTCTCTCCTACATGATTGGGGCACAAATACCATTTTCCAAAGGAGTCCTTTCCAAGATGAAAACAAGGAAATGGGAGCAACCTGAAACAGAGCAATGTCGCTCGCTGTCATGTTTGACTTTTATGGAAAGCCGATTCAGGCACAACACCGATTCCCCTGGGCCCCGGCGCCAGGAGTCACATAACTTCAGTCACAATGATATGGACAAATATGGTTAGGTGCCAACCGAAGAGGAAAAACGTTCTGATGTGAAAGTAAAGGAGTTTCCTTTTAAGACCCAGAGAAAGAATGTGGCCCAGAAAGTCCTTTGCTGTGCTGCCCCCAAGGCCTTCGTGTGTCCCATCTCTCCTGGGGGGGCACAGCTGCTCGCTGGTCTAGCAGGTGTCAGTCGAAGGTCTCCTGTGATCCACACAGGCCTACCTGCACCTCCGTCCCCCAAGGCTCCAGCCCAGCTCACAAAGACCAGGTCCATGTCCGGACTCTGAACCCCACCAGCTCTCCATCTCCCTGATGAAGGGCCTGGCCCTGGGGCAGCCACCCACAGAAACCTGGGGTAGGGCTCGACAGAGGGGGCTACACAACAGCTCTGGGAGGTCCTGCCCAGCCGGGCCCTGCAGCCCTCCTCAGATTGTTGGAGCTGTGACTGTGCACAACTGGCTGGCAGGCCCTTTGTGAACAGGGTCCACCTTCCCCTCCCGCAATCTCCTGCCAGGGCTCAGGGGCCCACAGCCGGCAGAGGGGGGAGGCGGGTGCAGATCTCGGTGGCCTGACAAGGGTGTCTCCATGATATCAACGTGGACACGAATGCCGACATTCTCAGAGTTGTGTGCTTTCAGGCAGACTTTTCACATGCTGTGAACCGCACGGGACCGTCATCCCCCAGCAGCCTCGTGGAGCCTTCTGTAGAAACAGACCCCCCAACCTCCCACCCACTACGCTGCCACCTTTGCTTCCAGCTCCAGAACCCAGCAAGATTCCGAGCTGGGCATATAAACACCAGGTTGCCTTTTTTTTTTTTTTTTAACCAAAAGGTCAGCTATGTTTTCTTCAATATAGGCTGGCTTCGCAGGCTAGATTGAGAGCCTGAGGTTGGCGTCAGCCTGGTTCCATTTGTCAGGCAGGAATCGGGTCCCAGAGTCACAGGGAAGTCAGCTGCGGCTGCTTAGCCATGTGTGTCCTCGCTTCCTTAACCTGGACACAAACCAACAGCTCTGCCGGCGTCACCGTGCCTGTGGACGCCGTGGGCAGAAAGACGGTATCGTGTGTGACTGCCTTCATCCCATTAACCACGCCACACGTGATTGCTGTTATTATTAAATTATTAATTATTATTAATGGGCAGCTCCTGCAGACCAGGAAGGACGCCAGGAACCCTGCAGATCCCCAGCTTGGAGGAAGACCTCCCTCCCTCCCTGCCTCTCCCCACCCCACGCCCCACAAAGACAAGGAGCACAGCGCGACGACTTTGCCAGCCACTTATACTCAGCGCAAGGTTGATTTATGCAGCAAGTCACAACACTCTTCTGAGATTAGGATAACCTTATTTCTTTGGAACCAAGTTAATGTCTCAAAGACAGAGACTCCCCCTTGTGTGCTCAGCTGGGCCCTCTGTATGGAGACGGGAAGAAAGTCAGGTGGCCCCTGCGCTGGAGGCTGGGTGGCTGTGAAAACCCACCTTGCAGAGCTCACTGGCAGCAGAAGAGCCCCCCTCAGTGCAGGGTTCCTCCAGCCCCCCCCGGCCCCAGGACCCCCACCCAGCAGAGCCTGCGGGGGCCCCTGACCCTGCCCTTGCTGCTGGTATCTGGCTTTCTGAAGCTACTGTTCCCTTTGGCATTCTATCCTGTTCTCCTACTTCCAAGAACAGATAGAACCATGTCACGCGGATAATACTAGAGTGCCTGAGCTCTCTGCACCCCATCCTATGAGGCAGAGAGAGTGAATTTTCCACCATAAAACATGATATTGCATCTTTTAAAAATGTAATTGGTGCTTTTAATACAGGATATGTACTTCCTCCTGATTTTAAAAAAGGATTTGAAGCAGAACGACTTTATAAAATGTATTTCTATGGGGGCCCCTAGGTGGTTCAGTGATTGAGCGTCTGCCTTCGGCTCAGGGCATAATCCCAGGGTCCTGGGATCGAGTCCCACATCAGGGTCCCCACAGAGAGCCTGCTTCTCCCTCTGCCTATGTCTCTGCCTCTCTCTCTCTGTCTCTCATGAATAAATAGATAAAACCTTTTTTTAAAAAATGTGTTTGCATGTCTTCACCTCATACAAGAACAGACCTGGGGGTAGGTAGTGCACTTTACCTCCATAGAAATGCTTTGCTTCTATTAATTGCAATGGGGAGAATAATCCAGAACCCTCAGATTCCCATCTGCCCTTGAGCATCTACGTGGCGCCATACATTTTGGGGGTTCGGGGAGGTTCTACCCAATATTCAACAGTCCAAAGACACATCAGGAAAGCTACATGGCCTCCTGCCCACATGGGCATGTATGAAATTTATGGAATCACTTTTGGCACGAACTGCTTTAAAACTCAGACTGAAATAATTGTAAGCCTTTGAGTTACACTGACATGGTGATGGATGCTCCCGAGGAGTCTCTTTATGACAGAGCTGCAGTGTCTGCTGTTTTTAGAGCCCTTGTCTCAAGGGAGCTTTGTTTGTTTGGGTCTTTAGAGTGTGTTTTATGAGCACAGGAAGAAACAGCGGAGGTAGAAGTAGTCCCTCCGGGAACCAGACGGGGACGGGGAGGTGCAGGCAGGACCAAGGCCTCTCACTGCCCCTCCCCTAGCACAGAAGGCTTTAAACATGTGTGTGCATCCTACAAGAGAAATAATTTTAAAGGTTTGGTCTTGTTTGGGTCTCTTGCTTTTTGATAAAAAACTCACAGAGCCATCTCTTGCTGTTCATGCAACATCTCTGGCACCTCAGATGTTTTAGTGCTTGAGGGCAAATATATGAGAAGTGGGAAGCAGTCGAAGCCTTCCTTTTGCTAGCCTGTGTGCAGAAAGCTAAAAATCACTCAACAAAAATATAACAATAAGCATCCTTTTTAGAAATGGGAATAAATAACAGTCATTTATTTGAATTAGAGCTTGGCACCAAGAACCTTGCCTCCATGAAGGATCTAGAACTGGCATGTCTGGATCATGCCTGAGCCTGGGATTCCCCCCACTAGTGGGACATGCCCGCTCAGAGTGCTCCCCCTGCCTCAAACTCAGGACTTTGTGCTGTTGGGTAACCGCCCCCTCCCCAAATACACACAAATTCAGTTCTTCAGAAGTTCTGGGCGGGACGACCTACATTCCCTTTCTTGATTGTGCCGACCCAAGATCTGATCCGAGGCCCAACTCCAAGCTGTGGAAAAACAGACCACGCCAGAAGACGGGGGAGGGGACCTGTTTCCTTCAGGCAGGTCCCTGCCTCCACCAAAATCCACTTCCAACAGAGAAGGTAGGACCTGCTTTCCAATAAACGAAGATTATCATCATGAAATGAATCAGTAAGATTTTCACATGGGTTCCCTCCTCTCAAGCAATGCTCCTGGCTATAGTTACAGAAGTAGCTCACATTTATGGGGACACATGATAAGCCTGGAACCACATGGATATGACTTCACAGCAATCCTTAATTGAATGCCCAAAGAAGGTACTATTATGCTCTTCATTTACAGACGAGGAAGTGGAACCTCAGATAGGTTATGTGATGTGTCTGAGTCCCTACAGGTTCAAGTGATAAGGAGCTCAAGTGGCAGATGCCAAGGGCTTGTCCCTCCATCACTTTCTCTACCCAAAAGAAACAAGTTGCTTTTTTTGAAATTTTATCCCTAGTACTAAAATAACATGTTTATTTTAGATATTTATTTTATTTTATTTATTCATGAGACACACAGAGAGAGAGGCAGAGACACAGGCAGAGGGAGAAGCAGGCTCCATGCAGGGAACCGAATGCAGGACTCGATCCCAGGACCCCTGGGATCATGACCTGAGCCAAAGGCAGATGCTCAATCACTGAGCCAACCAGGTGCCCCTGGATACTTTTTAAAACAGAGAAGAGATGTAAAAAAAAAAAAAAATCTGAACTCACCCACCTTTGCACTATCGAGTCCAACTGCCCCTGATAACTATCATGATATATGGGACAGTATTTGTTCAATATTTTCTACATTTCCTTCTTTACACAAGTGGAACTGAATACCATATTTGCACCTTTGTTCCTGGTGCCTTTTCCTCCCAAGATGGGATTGGTTCTGCTTGAGCAGAGGCCTAAATTGAGCCCTAACCCTCTCCCCTCCACTTCCTTCTCCCCCATTTGGGACATTGGAGCTCGTCTTCTCTGGGTGATCCCTGCTGCCCGGCCATGGAAGAGGCCTCGCCCACCTCCCTGCACCCCTGTGGCATCAGCTCCCTGTCTCACAGATCCCAGGAAGCAGGTGCCACGGACCACCATGTGGAGGTGGAGTCAAGCCCCATAAGCACATCACCTTCCCCCCAACAGCATTTTGACCATCAGAGCTAAAGAACAGTCTTAAAACAGAAATTTTTAAAAGGAAAAAAGAAGATGGGGAGAAACCAAGTAAAGGGGCAGGAGCACCCATAAGGCCACTTTCTTTCCAAAATCTGCTTTATATTTTCCCTGCCTTAATTTCTAGAACATGATCAGTGGTGCACCTAGCACTGGGAGATGCATGGGACATGGGTGTCCTCACGTCTTCCAGCCATGTGTGTCTATGCCCCAACCTTTTGTTGAGTGACGAGGACCCCTCCCTCAATGACCTCATTCTACCTTAACTACCTCTCCAAAGACCCGTTCTCAAAATACAATCATGCTCCAAGGTCCTGGGGTCAGGGCTTCAACAAGTGAATTTATGGGGAGGGACACAATTTAGCCCATAAAAGCAATGAAAATACTTTTGGGTTATCAGTGCAAAACACTTGGAGAATAAAGCAGGAGAAAGCAGCTATGATGCTGTCCATCCAGGGGCATCCACAGCAACCCCCGAGCCCCACACAGCCCCCATCCCATACACAGGGACAGAGACCCTCGAGGGAATGTTCCTGTCCCAGACAACCATCCCCCACCCATGGCAAAGGTTCGGGTGCTCCTTGCATGTCTACACTCCATCTCCTAGCCTCCTGCTGGGGTTCTATCAGAAAACAGAAGGACATCCATCACTTCTTAGTTTCCTTTGGGGACCCCACCCTGGGCTGGCCAGGATCCCAGGCAAGACTGCCAGCTGGACAAGCTGCTGTGGTCAGCCCTGCCACCTGAGGTTCTCTACATCATTGGGAACACCAGCTTAGCAGGCAAGACCCTTTGGTTCCCTCAATGAGAAGCTCACTCGTCCTAGCTGGTTTTAGGGGAAAAGTGAAGCAGTTTACAGGCAAAGCTCAGAATTCATAGCTCAGGCACTATAGGGGAGCTTCATGGGGCACAGCTCCCTCGTGATTCTCTCCGCTGACAAACCATCTTTCTGCAGCCTTTGTACCCAGAACTGGAGATGCCCTATCCTCAAGCAAGAAGTCTTGTTCAGAAGACTGGAGGACGCTGAGCTGGGTGTTCATGTCCCAAGTCAAGATCCTCAGAGAGAGAAGACATCTGGGGATCTTTCTTTCCCTTTGGCTGAACAAAGGCTCTTGTGTGAGGAGGCTGCATGTCCTCAAGGCCACACTTCACCTCCTCCCCACACCAGCCTCACCGTGTGCTGTCATTTTTATTTGAAAGATTTAATTTATATATTGGGCAGAAAGAGAGAGAGAGAGAGAGAACACCAGCAGGGGGAGCGGCAGGCAGAGCATCGGGCTTCCTGCTCAGTGGGGAGTCTGCTTCCCCCTCTGCCATGCCAGCCCTGGAGCAGCTGACAGTTGCAGGGGAAGGGGAGGTGTGTGTGTGTGTGGTTAATCTAATACCACATGGTAACTCCCACTGCAAACATGAACCCAATGCAGGGGGGACAGGGAAATGAGACAGAAGCACCCTCCTGTGGTGGGGGCTTCTTGGATTGCCTCCCTGCCCTCCTCTATAATCAGGGTCAGCAGGTTAGAATGGTGACTTCCCAGCCCCCTTGCATCCAGGAGGGAAAGGACTGTGTCATTTCATCCTAGCCAAATAGGTATAGGCAGAAGTCCCTAAGGAATGGGTGCCTTCCAAATCAAAAGAAAAACCTTCAAGAAAAGGTGGCTCTCACCCCTCCTGCCTTCTTCCTGCTTGGGACATGTGCACAACGTTCAGCAGCATGGCAGCTGTCTTGCAGCCTTGAAGGTGAAGGGCACCTGCTGTGGATGATAGAACAGGAAATGGGATGGAGCCTGGTTTCTGTCCCAGCCCTCTACTGCCTTCCTCTGGACCTCTTCTCAGAGATACTTAGAGGCAAACAAGGAAGAGGGAGGGCAAACAGTCAGGAGTTAAAGGTGACACTGGAAGCAAGGAGGAAAAAGGGTCCAACTTTCAAAATGATCTTCTGGGATATGGCTCAAGAAGAAACCACGGGATTTGTTGAGTGGGTTCTCCAAATGGCTGGTGCCTTCTCATTCTTAGGTCTCAGAGCTAATCATTTGATTGAAGAAGCCCTACCCTGACCACCCTGGCTAAGGTACCCAATGTCAGCCTTCCCAGGGCCCTGTGTGCTCTGTGAGCCAGGGACCCCTCCATCCCTTCACCACTCTACCCCCATCCACAAGGATGTATGGATACATGGATGGATGGATGGATGGATGGATGGATGGATGGATGGATGCCCAGGGATCCTCCTCGTGTACCACACTGCCCTTCAAACACAAACTTGTTTAAATAAAATATTGTGATTGTTTCACATAGAAAGCAAAGCAGAAAACTCCCTCTCACCCATGAAGATATGGCTTGCACAAGAAGGAAGCACAAGAGAAGGAAGCACACAGGGCAAAGCCCTGGTCCTCTCTGAGCCTCAGATGCCCAGGGGATTCGTGGGATATTCCCGGGGGCTTGCTAGGCTGTAAAATCCAATCATTTAATGAACGAATTAAACAAGACTCCATTTTTCAAGCCATGGCTCAAAAAGTCAGTGTCTCCAGGTCCTTGAAACAATAGCATTTGGCGTCCAGGTGCCCCCTTCTCCCCATGGACTATGTAGTTCTGAAAGCTTGCCAGTGCCACTCTAGAGCAAGAGGCAGCTGGGTAAGGTTGGTTCAGGGCGGGGTTCCCCTCTAGGAGGTCAGTTGGGGGCTTACCATCCAGACATCAGGAGACCCTGAAAATGCAGGGTTGCACACCTGACCAATGCCTTCACCAGCCTGCCAGATGGACATGGCTCTTGTTGCAGGTTGGGGCCAAGTCCCTGCTGAGAGCAAGTCCTCTGCCTTCAGGGACAAACGCCTCCCTGATGGCACTCAGGGGAGAGGGGACTTCACTACACCAAATTAATAAAACATAAATATGGGCTCTGAAATCTGATAATAGCTGGTTTACATACTAAAGAGGCTACAAGGAGGAACTTGCAAGATCTCCCACCCCGACGAGTGCCACCAGGGCCTGGCGGCTCACTGCAGGTGAGTCTGTGTTATCTTGGCTGGATGCACACCTCACAATAGCCCTCACCCAGTGGAAGAGATTCAGTTATAACAATGAAAATTTGTTAGGTGAATCTGATTTCCTTTTAACTTTCATATATACAAACAAGGACATGTTCCCACAGAGAGAAAAAAAAAAAAAAAAAACGTAACCAACAGGGCTGGTGAAGCAACGTGTTCTTCACATAGTGAGGAGGAGGGGGCACAGGATATGCCCTGAAAGGAGGAAAACCTCGTCGCAGTTGGACAAAGTACAGTACAAAGTCTTGCAATAACCAGCCTGCGCCCTACACCTTGCACCCAGTGAGCCCTCAGGACGTGTTTATGCACTTGAATGAACACGGGTCCCAGCACACCCAGGTAACCAACCTCACCCTCTCATTCCCATGAAGGCGGCTTCCAGCAGTCTTCTTCTGACCCCACTGCCCACTCTCCCCCAGCTCTTAAAGCCCTCCCCCTGTGAGCTTTGGAGCCCAGAACCAGTCATTGCCAGAATGCCCATATCCTCACGCTCTTGCTCTATGGGGTCCTGGCCCTCCCCTGAACTCACTGCTTCCCCCACAGCCTCTAACCACTGCGCCTGAAGGTAGGGGAGGTGGCCTCCTTGCTTTTTACTGTGGCCTTCTGACTACACCAGTTAGTTCTGCTGCATAACAAATTACCCCAAAGCCTAGTGGCATCAGGACTGACACAAGGTGCTTTTCTCAGGATTCTGTGGCTGGTGAACTTTCTGGTCTAAGCTATTCCTGGCTGATCTCTGCTGGGCTCTCTTGCACATCTGTGGTCCACAGATGGGTTGGCTAGCACCTGGATGGCCTCGATTAGCCTCCTCACTTGTCTCATGGCTCCTTGGTTCTCCTCCCAGAGCCCCTCATCTTCCAGAGGGCTGGCTCAGGGTTGTACAGGGGGTAGCCCCAGGGCTCTGAGCACAGTGAGAAGACAAGCGTCTGGGCACAGGTGCTTCTAGCCTTTGCTGCTAAATCACAGGGCCAAGTGCAGAGTCTGTATGGAGCCCCCCAAGAGCATGGATTCAGAGAGAGGAATTACCGGAGTCACTTTTGTCAGCAGCCTGTCCCACAGACCATGGTCCCTCCTTCTGGGTCAAAACCCTCCTCTTCAAGTACCATGTCTTTGTTAAAGCCAAACACTGACCCACCCCCCCAACCTTTCTGGCATCTGCATCACGTGGCTCAATGAGGATGGATGCACAGTCTGTGACTGTGCAGAGTGGTTTCTCTTGGAATTTACGGCCTTAAATCTCAAGTAGGCCCCTTCCCCCCCTGGAAGCATACATCAGCTCCCCAGCTTTCCCAAGTGGCCCTGTCACCTCCCCCACATACTGCTGTAAGAACTGCCGTCCTCATTCACTACAAAAGTTGGAGTGATCTAGAGGGAACCTGCAGAAACTTCTGCCACCTGCCTCCATCGGTGTCCGTGCTCCTGCCTCCTTTCCTGTCGAGGATGAACTGATGAGCTGTCGTGGCTCCTTCCAATGCCAGCCCCTCCTCTGCCTGTCCCCACTCCCACCCCCACCCCAGCCAGACCTTCGGCAGACCTTCCCCTTCTTTCCGCATCTTCAGCTATTCCCTCTGCCGTGTTGTTCCCAACAATATGTGAAACCCACTGGGCATCTCCTTTCCACCTCCAAAAACTGACAAGTGCCCGGAGCTACAGCTCCCCTTATGCTCTGCACGTGTCTCGGCTCCCCTTCCCTCAGGAGTCCCACCAGCACTGTCTGCGATCAGCCTCCCTGCCTCCCCTGCCGTCCCCTCCAGAGCCCAAAGTCTGTATGGAGCCCCCCAAGAGCTCCCAAGACCCCCAACCACAGCCTCCCGGCCTCCACCACAACCACTCTGGTCCAGGCCATCAGTCACCTGCACCCTGAGGGTCAGCTCCAGGTTCTGGCGCTCTGTGATTAGTCAGCAGCACATGACCCGGTCCGTGGCCCCCACCGGCTTGGCGTGCTCTCCTCACCTGGCCTCCAGGACACCACACCCTTCTGGCCTGCTGCCTGCTTCTCTGCCTGAGGCTGCTGCATGTGGCCACACAGGTTGTGCACTGCACTATCCAGGGGCACAATGCACATGCTGACGTGGATGCCCTGCTTTTGCTGGCTCCCCTGTCCCAGTGTTGGAGGCCCCAGGCTTTCGTCCCTGAATCTCTCGTCTCTGCCCACCCTCACTCCCAGGGTGGCCTTGTGCAGTCTCATTCCTGCCCTCAGGACTCCCAAATATGTATCCTCTAGCCTTGATCTTGCCCCAAATGGTTTCCTGCCAATTGCCAAATAACTGCACTTGGATGTTAAGCAAAAGTCTCATATTTCACATATCTAAAATCAATTCCGCATCTTCATCCCCAGAGTGGTGCCTCTGACAGTCTCCCCATCTCAGCAATTGGCGACTCCACCCTCTCAGTGCTTCCAGCCCAACCAGCGAAACCAGACGATTTCACTCCTCTCTCTGCTCAAAACCCTCAAGTGGCTTCCCGGGTCACTTAGAGGAAGAACCCAGCTCACCAGAACTGCCCTTGACCTGGGTGGACATACTCTTGCCTCAGGAGTATGCACTTGCTGTGCCCTCTGCCTGGAATTCTCTTTCCCCACATGTTAGCATGACCCCTCCTTCACCTCCTTCTGGTCTTCCTTTCAGCACACCTTCCCAGAGAAGCCCCGCTCAGACACCTCGTTTTAAGGGAGCTTGCATCCCTCCCTATCTGCTTTTAAGCTCTTACTCCTCTGCAGCACTCAGCCTCGAACATGAACATACATTCACCTTTTCAACAATTCTTCTTCCCTCCCTGGAATGTCAGCTCCACGAAGGCAGGGATTTGTCTATTTTGCTAATCACCGCATCCTAGACAGCAGTGTCTGGCACACATAATAAATCTTCCTTGGCACACAGTAACTTCTAAATGAACGGTGAAATGAATCTATAAATGAACAGTCAGGCTAGAAGCATGGCCGGCGGCCTTCCTCCCAGCCTTTGAGGATGCACCATCTCCAGCTGCCACAGTTCACTGGCTCCACCCTCGAGTCTGTCTCCTCTTGTAACCCCGGGAGCAGCCAGTCAGCCTCACCACCCAGGACATCAGTGTTTGTCAGCACCCAGGCAAGGGCACCAAGCCTTAAAGGAAAGCTCTAGAACTACTCCTGCCCCTGAAGTCTGGGCCAAGGGGAAGTGTGTGTGTGTGTGTGTGTGTGTGTGTGTGTATGCATGTGCGCATGTATACATATGTGCATGTGGGTATGTACGGGTGCCTATGTGGCCATGCATGTGTGCTTGTGTGTTAAAGGCAGCCTGCTGGGGCACCTGGATGGCTCAATGGTTGAGCATCTGCCTTCAGCTCAGGTCGTAATCCTAGAGTCCTGGGATCGAGTCCCACACCGGGCTCCCTGCTTCTCCCTCTACCTGTGTCTCTGCCTCTCTCTCTGTGTCTCTTATGAATAAATAAATAGAATATTTAAAGAGAGAGAGAGAGCTTGCTCCTTACTTGTTCCCAGCTTCATGCTGTCCTCATGTCACTTCACAATCCTAAGGGGAAACAGGTACCCTGGAAGGTCCCCATTCTGGGACGGATCTGTAAAGTACCTTGCCCTCTGGAGCAACGAGATAGGGGCAGTGTCCATTGCCCGCCCTGGCCACACTCCCTGGCATAGGAACCTCTTCCCTCACTGGCCATGCTGGGCCCTGGTTGTGGTGCCCAATGCCTGCTCTGGCCACACTCCCTGCTGTAGGATCCCGATCTACTCAACACACATTTCTTATCCAGTGAGCAGTTCTTCTCACTTATGACATTTGCTCTTTGAAGATGAATGTTTGCTTACCTCAAAATTGATGGTGGCCCTCCCCCATCTGAGTCCCCACTTGCCACATCTACTCACTGCATGCCAGAGCCGGAGCCCTACTGCCCTCCTTGGACAGAAATAGCAACAGGGCTGATGGCTTCTGGGCAGCAAAGCTTGGCTCACTCTGCCTTTTTGCCCTTCTTTTTATTTTTTAAATTTTTTTATTAGAGTTCAATTTGCCAACATATAGCATAACACCCAGTGCTCATCCTGCCAAGTGCCCCCCTCATTGTCCATCACCCAGTCACCCCAACCTCCCGCCCACCTCTCCTTCCACTACCCCTTGTTCATTTCCCAGAGTTAGGTGTCTGTCATGTTTTCTGACCCTCACTGATATTTTCACTCATTTTCTCTCCTTTCCCTTTATTCTCTTTCACTAATTTTTATACTCCCCAAATGAATGAGACCATATAATGTTTGTCCTTTTCCGATTGACTTACTTCACTCGGCATAATACCCTCCAGGTCCCTCCACGTTGAAGCAAATAGTGGGTATTTGTTGTTTCTAATGGCTGAGTAATATTCCGTTGTATACATAGACCACATCTTCTTTATCCATTGATCTTTCGATGGACACTGAGGCTCCTTCCACAGTTTGGCTATTGTGGACATTGCTGCTAGAAACATCGGAGTGCAGGTGTCCCGGCTTTTCACTGCATCTGTGTCTTTGGGGTATTTGCCCTTCTTTTAAAGTCTGAATAAAAATGCTTCCCAGCTCTGTGTTTAACCTAGAGCCAGCCCTGGCACTAAATGAGCAGGTGTTTCCCGGCATCTTTGGACAATCACAATAGGTGGTCAGACCCACACAGCTATGATTCCCCAGGACATCACAAGTTGTGAATTGCTGTGTGTTCACTCCCTAAGTCTCCCCTGGATGCTGTGGGGAAGGTGAATCCCATAAATGTGCTAGGAATCCCAAATGTCTGGACAGCACAGGGGAGGGGGCATGGGGGGCATCTCTGAAGTGAGGTGGAACATAAATTCTCTGCAAAACGGCCTATTCTGAACTTCAGTGGGGTTGAGAACTGGCCGTTGGTTAAGTCCCTGATATTGCAGCAGTGTGCTTATGTACATGGAAGCATCCCAGCTTTGCCACTCACCCTCCGCATGGTCTGAGGCAAGCACTTTACCTCCACGTGCTTCAGTTTCCTGATCTGTGTGAAATGAATGGATGATTGATTGTGTGTGATTGCGTGACAATAATGGCCACCTACTTTATAGGTTATTGTGAGGAATTAATGTGTTAATGCATATAAAGCATTTCAAACTGCCCTTGGAGCACAGAAGCATTTATTATTTCAGAAACTCAAGAAGAGACAGATCAGGGGTTGGGTCAGTTACCAGGTGACTAGGTTTTCCAACTGGTTTGGAGCCCAGATATTGTATTCTCAGTTCTCATGAGCCAGTCACTAGGACTTTCAACCCAAACGTCTACAGAGTACTGACCAACAAAAAAAGGGAGATGCTGCCAAGAGCTGGCTCCTTTTTGATCTTTATTTAAAGGGGATTAGGAAATCCTGCAGTATTGAAAAAGCCTACAGTGAGACTACTGTAAGGATAGAACATTAAAAGCAGACAGATCAAAGAGGTAGCTCCTGGTGCTTCCAACATCTGAAGCCATCCTTATAATCACTCCTAGACTGCCTGAAGGTCAGCGGACAACCATGTGGTTCATCATCCCCAAACCCATGGGCTTTCCAGGCAATGGAACCACAGAGTTTGGTTTTCTCCCTACAATTAGGAAAAGGGAAAGGAATAAACTTTCATCAAGCACTCAGTTGTGTGCCCCGTATGAGGCCAGCACGTCGCCTGTGTCACCTCATTAATCCCTATGACAACCCTATGAGGTAAAGAGTATTATGCCCTTGATTCAAATGAAGAAGCCAGTGCTCAGGGAAACTTAATAACTTGCTCAAGGTCACACTACTTGACAAATGGCCAGCCAACATTCCATTCCAGGTCTGCCCCCAGCACACAATTTCTTCCCACTGCCCACTGGGGAAATAGCCTTGGATCCTGGGCTCTCAGAAAAGTGAAAAGTAGGCTGAGAATTATTTACATCCTCAAACTCTGTATCCCCCTTTTTTTTCCCTCACTTGTGCCCGGGGGGCTCAAGAGCAGAAAAGCCATGACCAACTACCCTTGTACTTAATGATGTGCTCAGGAGGTCCCCCCTCAGGGACCACCTGCTCACAAGCTTTCCCTCTGCCTGCGTGGTCTTCACATCCACCCACAGCCTGGATGCTCAATCCCCTCATGATGGGTCTTCCGCAGCTAACAAGGTCAAAGCTACAGTACATTTTTCAGAGAGCTGCATGCAGCCTTTAGCAAGTGCTCCTGGGCCCCTCACTCATGAAAGGTGAACATTATGTCTCTTTTATGGCTGAGAGACCTATAACTCAAGGGTGCTGCAGGCAGAAGGAAAAACCTGGGCAGACTTCAGAAGTGGAAGAAAAAGTAATACACTTCTTCGGTAAGCTGTTTAAACTCTCCCACGGGGGAGCACTTTGTTTTTGATGAACCAGCTGACGTTTGTTTCCAGGAGCCCAAACTGAGAAAAATGGTGCAGCCACTATTTATCCCAGCCAAAGATTACAGTGTCCTGACCTGACACCCCCTGAGATTCTAGCAGACTACTCGACCAAAATACAAAAACTAGAATCAACATGATGTTTTCTCCACGCACAGATGCAACAGCTGGTTGTCTGTTTTTTCCCCTCCACAAACAAGAGTTGACAAACAAGTTACAGACAGACTCCCAGCTGGTGTGCTGCCCTCTGCTCTCCTGGCACAGATGCTGTGTGCCCCCATTAATGTAAATCCATTGGGATTTTAGATGTTGAGCTGAAGTGCCAGGACCATAGGTAAAGGAAATTAGATTTTTGAGGCAAATGGATAGTGTATGGCAGGCAAGGCACAGTCATTATCAAGCTGATGATGTAGTCAAGTGTTTTGGAAGCATTTTGGATCCAAATCTACTTGTCAGGAGTAGCAGACACTGATGGTATTCCGCAGTCCTCTGCACCCCAGACTTGTGCCCCTTGGGACACCTGACTTCAGCACTGTGGATATGGACAGTTCCCCCTCTCCCCTCAGATGTGTACCCCTCAGGAATCTGACTTCAGCACTGTGGGTGTGGACAGCTCCCTTCTCTCCCCCTGATTGTTTGCATCAGGGTTCTCTCTGCCCTGGCTTCGGCCTAGCCCACGGCATGGGGAAGATTACACCCTAGAGGCAACCCTGAAAAAATACGGATGGGAGTTGTCAGATAAATGGCCATCTCACTCTCTTCTGAGGCACAATAACGAAGGGCATTCTGCACTTCGCTTCAGGGTCCCCAGTGGGACCGAAGCTGAGCTGAACACAATGGTAATTATCTCCATAGCAAATTCTTTCACTGGATTTTCCTCCTGCACTATTCTACTCACACTATCCCTGCTCCTACTCCTTGGGATCGCTTCTCCAGTAATGTACCTGTACCGAAGCCTTTGTCTCAGGCTCTGCTTCTGAGGAATCCAAACCAAACTTATAAAGTCAACCCTCAGAATGGAATCCTGGAACTCTATTGCTCCCTTGTGGAACACCAGCAAGGAACCCATTAGTGGTGACAAATAGAGTAATGACAATCCCTGGTGTGCAATAGCACTACAGCTATGGAAATTCTCACCTGTAGAGTGTTGTGTGAGGTACAGGTGGAAGGGAAGTATTGGCTTATACAGTAACCAGCCCCTTTAGTGTGTGGAAGTAATGAGAGTTATAGGGCTTGGAGAGTTTGCTGGGTTCTGTTAACTGCTTTAAACTTGATGAAAGAGAATGACAAGCTCAGGTCAACCAATTGTCAGCTCAGGTTATGCCATCAAAGCCAGAATGTCTCCATGACAGCATTTAAAGTGACCCTCCTAACTCTGGGAAACGAACTAGGGGTGGTGGAAGGGGAGGAGGGTGGGAGGTGGGGGTGAATGGGTGACGGGCACTGAGGGGGGCACTTGACGGGATGAGCACTGGGTGTTATTCTGTGTGTTGGCAAATTGAACACCAATAAAAATAAATTTATTATTTAAAAAATAAAAATAAAAAAATAAAAAGACAAAAAATACACCAATAAAAAATAAATTTATTATTAAAAAATAAAATAAAATAAAAATAAAGTGACTCTCGTCTCCTGTAGCCAGAGGGGAGACGGTGTTCAACATCAGGCCTGTAATTACACTGAAGGATAGAAAATTATAAGGGACTGAATGCATAGCCTTGACAGGTTTCCAAGGTGAGGGTCCTGGGCTGAAGGAGGAGTGGAACCCTGAGCTAAGGGGTAGATACATTTGAATGAATGCATCTAAGAATCCTTTTTTTCTTTTTACTGTCTTTATCTATTTCCCCCATCTCCCTACCCCCACCTCTAGCAATCAGCAATCTGTTCACTGTATCTATGAGCTTGTTTTGCCTTTTAGTTTCCACATATAAGAGAAATTGTATGATATTTGTCTTTCTCTGTATGACTTGTTTCACTTACATAATGTCCTTGAGATCCATCCATGCTGTTGCAAATGGTAATATTCTATTCTTTTTATGGCTGAGTTATATTCCATTGTATATATGTACTACATCTTCTTTATCCATTTATCCATCAAAGGACACATGGATTGCTTCCACATGTTGGCTGTTGTTACAAATGCTACAATGAACAGATAGATGTACATATCTTTCCAATTTATTATTTTTATTTTCTTCAGATAAATACCTAGCAGTGGAATTGCTGAATCATACAATGATTTTTGTTTTCATTTCTTGAGGAACCCCCATACTGTTTTCCATGATGGCTGCACCATCTTACATTCCTACCAACAGTGAACAGCATTCCTTTTCCTCCGCATCCTCACCAGCACTTGGTACTCTTTGTCTTTTTTTTTTTAATCATAACCATTCTAAGAGATGTGAGATGATATCTTGTTGTTTTGATTTGCATTTCCCTCATGATGAGTGATGTTAAGCATCTTTTCATGTGTCTGTTGGCCATCTACATGTCTTTTTTGAAAAAAAAAGTCTATTCAGACCTTCTACCTATTTTTTAATCAGATTGTTTGTTTGTGCTATTGAATTGTATGAATTCTTTATATTTTTTAGAATTTGTCCCTTATCAGAAATATGATCTGCAAATATTTTCTCCCATTCAGTAGGTTGAACTTTCATTTGGTTATGGTTTCCTTTGCTGTGTGTAAGCTTTTTAGTTTGATGTATTCCCATTTCTTTATTTTTTCTTTTATCGTTTTTGCTCTTGGTGCCAGATTTTAAAAATCGTCACCAAGACCAACATCAAAGAGTTGATTGCCTATGTTTTCTTCTAGGAGTTTTATGGTTTTGGGTCTAATGTTCAAGTCTTTAATCCATTTTGAGTTAATTTTTGTGTGTGGTGGAAAATAGTAATGGAATTTCATTCTTTTGCATGTGACTTTCCAGTTTTCCCAATACCACTTACTGAAGAGACTTCTTTCCCCACTATATATTCTTGGCTCCTTAATCATAAATTAATTGAGTATATATGCATGGGTTTATTTGATGTAAATAGAATATTAAAGTCCTGTACTATTATTGTATTGCTTTCTATTTTTCCCTTTAGGTCTGTTAATATTGCTTTATATATTTAAGTGCTCCTTTGTTTGGTGCATATATATTTACAAGTATTATATCCTCTTATTGAATTGACCCCTTTATCACTTTCTAACACTCTTCTCTTATTATAGTCTTTGTTTAAGTCTATTTTTTCTGACGTATAGTTACCCAGCTTTCTTTTGGGCTCTATTTCTGTGGAATATCTTTTTCGACCCCTTCACTTTCAGTCTGTGTATGTCTTGACTTCTAAAGTGAGTCTTGAAGGCAGCATATAGATGGATCTTTATTAAAAATCCATTCAGGGAAGCCTGGGTGACTCAGCAGTTAAGCATCTGCCTTCGGCCCAGGGCATGATCCTGGAGTCCCAAGATCGAGTCCCACATCAGGCTTCCTGCATGTAGCCTGCTTCTCCCTCTGCCTATGTCTCTGCCTCTGTGTGTGTGTGTGTGTGTGTGTGTGTGTGTGTCTCATGAATAAATAAATAAAATCTTTTTTTAAAAATCGATTCAGCCACTCTGTGTCTTTTGATTGGAGTATTTAGTCCATTTACATTTAAAGTAATTGTTAAGTATGTACTTATTGCAATTTGGTAATTGTTACCAACAGGGTTTTTTTAGTTCCTATCTGTCACTTTCTTTTTATTTGCTCTCTTCCTTTGTGGTTTGATGACTTTCTTTCTTTATTTCTTTCTTTCTTTCTTTCTTTCTTTTTTTTTTTTGAGAGATAGAGCATGCACATGCATGAGTGGGAGTGGGCAGAGGGAGAGGGAAAGAGAGAATCTTAAGCAGGCTCTGTACTCAGTGCAGAGTCCAACGCTGGGCTCAATCTCACAACCCTGAGGTCACAACCTGAGCTGAAATCAAGTCAGATGTTCAATCAGCCACCTAGACATCTTCAGATAAATACCTAGCAGTGGAATTGCTGAATCATACAATGATTGTATGTATCACTTTCTTTAATGGAATGCTTATATTCCTTTCCTTTATCATTTGTATACTTACTATAGATTTTTGTTTTGTGGGTTCCATGAGGCTTACATATAATAACTTACACCGATAACAGGGTATTTTATGTTGATAAGGACTTAAATTTGATCCCATTCTAAAGCTCAACATCTTTCACTCTCCTCCCACATTTTTGAAGCACATTTTACATCTTTTATCTTACCTTAGCTAATTATCATAATTTTAGTTTTAAATAAGTTACTACTTTTGTCTTTTAATCTTCATACTACCTTTATAAGTAAGTTTTAAATAAAAGTTACTACTTTTGTCTATTAATCTTCATACTAGCTTTTTTTTTTTTATGATAGTCACAGAGAGAGAGAGAGGCAGAGACACAGGCGGAGGGAGAAGCAGGCTCCATGCACCGGGAGCCCGATGTGGGATTCGATCCCGGGTCTCCAGGATCGCGCCCTGGGCCAAAGGCAGGCGCCAAACCGCTGCGCCACCCAGGGATCCCTCATACTAGCTTTATAAGTGATTAATCCACTATGTTTACTGTGTATCTCCCTTTTCAGTGAGATTTATTCTTTCATGTATTTTCTTGTTACTAATCAGCACCCTTTCTTTTTACCTTAAGGAAATTGCTTTAATATTTCTTATAAAGCTAGGTTGGTAGTGATGAATTCCTTTAGCTTTTGCTTGTCTGGAAAAATCTCTCTCTCCTTCAATTCTGTGTGATAATTTCACCAGATACAGTATTCTTGGTTGGAAGTATTTTTCTTTCAGTACTTTGATTATATTATACCACTTTCTTCTGGCCTGCAAACTTTGGATAAAAAATCTTCTGATAAAAAAAAATCTTCTGATACTCCTATAAGGGCTCCCTTGTATATAACAGGTTGTTTTTCTCTTGCTGCTTTTAATATTATGTCTTTGCCTTTAACTTTTGATATTTCAATTATAATGTATCTTAGTATGGGTCTCTTTGGGTTCTTCTTATTTAGAACTCTCTGGCTTTCTGGATCTGGATGTCTATTTCCTTTTCCAAATTAGGGAAATTTATTTGTTTCTTCAAATAAAATTTCTGATGTTTTATGCTTCTTTTCCTCTTCTGGGAACCCTATGATACAAATGCTTGTTTGTTTGATGTTGTCCTGAAAGTCTCTTAAGCTATCTTCACTTTTTTTTCATTCTTTTTTCTTTTCTGTTGCTCTGGTTGGGTGAGTTCCACTGCCTTGTCTTCAAGCTCACTGATTCTTTATTCTGCTTCATCTAGTCTGTTGTTAAAACCTCTAGTATATCCTTCATCTCAGTTATTGTCTTTAGCTCTGCACCTTCTCTTGGGTATTTTCTAAGATTTTCATCTGTTTGCTGAAGTTCTCACCATGTTCAACCATTCTTCTCCCCAGACAGGAAGCATTTTCATGACCATTACTTTTAACTTCTATCAGATAAATTACTTATCTCCATTTCATTCAGGTCTCTTCTGTGGTTTTCTCGTGTTCTTTCATTTGGAACATATTGCTCTGTTCCTTTATTTTGCTTGACTCTCTGTGTTAGTTTCTATGTAATAGATGAAACAACCACCTCTCCCAGTCATGAAGGAATGGCTTTGTGTGGGAGAAGAAACTTGTCATTTGTTCGTGCCCTAACTCTTTGTTGTCTGTCAAACTTCTGTGCTTGTCCAAGAAGCCTATTATATTTTTAATAGCTCCCAGTAGGTGAGGCTGTGCCAAGACATGTCAGGATCTCAGTACCTAGATCCAGGCTATTTGGAAGCCAGACCCTTTGGTAGTAGCAGCTTTTTTTTAAGTGTAAAGATATACAGTCCTGTGGGACCAAAAGTGTAAGCCTCACTGGACACCAGTGCCAGGTGATGCTCACTGCCCAGCAGCCACAAGAACTGGAAGAGCAGACATAAAAGCCAAGTCACCAAGTGCATGAAAACTCCCTTCCAGGAGATACTGGTGCTCTGAAGCACATCAGAGGGAGAGCTTGAAGATAACACCCATATTCAGAGGCATCTGGAAAAGATAACAGCATCCAGATGTGTGCTTAAGTAGAAGACTGCCCTTCAGGCAAAAGCCATGATGATTAGTTATTCCACACCTCCTTCACAGAAAGACAGATCAGTATCTGTTGCTTCTTGCTATGTCCTGGGCATCAAAGCTATTTAAGAATTATTTCCCAATCTGTTGCAGTCCTGTGGGACCAACAAGCATAAATCCCACTGGCCACCAGAGCTGGGTATGTAGAAGTGTCCCCTGGCAGCATTTGAAAGAATCAGGGCACCAGACAAGGGTCTTGAACTCCTTTCTGGGTGAAACCAATTATTATAGTCCCATGAGATGAGGAACACAAGCTCCCGTGGCCTCCAGCATCAGGCAGTAAAGAAGAGTCCCCTGGGAAGTGTCTGCAATGATTGGGGCATCAGACACATGTAAAAGCCCAATTCCAGGAGATAATGATGCTCTGGAACACAGGGAAGGAAAAGTGTGAAGGTGGTGCCCACCAGCCTCATCCCCAGAGAGCATTCCAGTAGAACACTGCTAGACGCATGTGTTACTTTAGATGCCTGCCTTCAGACCCACACCTTTAATATAAGCAGGTGAGCTTCGTCCACTTTAAGTCTGGGCGTAATCAGCTGCCCCTGAGGGAAGAGGCTTTGAGTAGATTATACTCTCCATAGATTGGCCACACGGGGATATGTGTCTGGTTCAGGAGACGACCAGTTTTCATTAACTGACTTTAATTGTCAGTGGATTTAAAATATGGAAATACATTAAATCATGACAATTACTGAATTCTCCCATTTTCTGGGGATAAAGTTCTTGGTTTACCTCATCTTAGCAGGTCCCCCATGAAGTGGCTCCTCCTGAATTCTGTGACCGTGTAACTCCTCCTTCCCACCCCATCCTGGCACTGCATGTTCAGTCCTGTGAAGTGACTCCATTCTTAATGACACTCATGCTCCCTCTCCTCTTCTGGCTAAAACCCCAGGACTTAGCCACCTGGTAGAAGTCTATCTCTCCCACCTTGTGCCCACCCTGAGTCTATTCTCCCCTAATTATCCTTCAGCTGCCCTGACACCCCCTCTGCCAGGATGTACTGGGTATCTCTAGGTGCTCCCAGGGGCTTGTCCCTGGGGCTTAGCTCAGAGGTCATAATTATGACAATATTTTGATCTGATCTATTGATTTGTACATATAAGCCACAGTCCTATGTTTTGTACTTTGTTCTGAGAACAAAGCCTCTGTCTCGTCTCTTCTTATAACCCCAGAATCTAGCACTTTTCAGGGCACATGGCAGGTGCTCAGTAAATAACTGTTAGGAAGATGAGGTTGGTGCAAAACAGTCATATAACCACGAGGTGTCCTTATAGTCAAGTCATGAATGTGTTACTCTCTTACAGATGTTGTAACAAAGTACCATAAGTCAGTTAGTTTAAAACAAAAGAAATTAATTCTCTCACAATTCTGGCAGCCAGGAGTCCAAAATCAAGGTGTCGGCAGGTCTATGCTCCATCCAAGACTCTAGACAGATCCTGCCTTACCTCTTACTGGCACTTGGTAGTGGCCATCAATCTTTGGTGATCCTTGGCTTGCAGCTTCATCACCCCAAGCTCTGCCTCTGTCATCAGATGATCTTCTCCCTGTGTCTCTGTCTTCATTCAGTGTTTTCATCTTCTTATGAGTCCAGTTGCTATGGACTGAATTGTTTCCTCCAAATTCCTATTTATTATCACAACCACATAGCTAATGAATAACTGAGGCTCAAAAAGTTTCGGTACCTCCCTCTCTTCATCGTCTTGAGGCTACTATAAACAAAATATCACAGGCCAGTCAGTTGGAGTCTGAGCTGGATGTACCAGCAGATTCAGCATCCAGTGACAGCCTGATTCCTGGTTTGTAAATGGATGTCTTTTTGCTGTGTCCTCACATGGCGAAGAGCAGAGAAAGAGAGCAAGCTCTCACCTGAAAAGGACATTAATCCCAGTCATGAGGGCTCTATCCTCACCTCCCAAAGACCCAACTTCCTAAGGCCATCACACGGAATGGGAGTGGGGTGTTAGGATTTTAACGTATGAGTTGGGAGGCATACAAAATTCAGTCCATAGCACAGCCCCCAAACCACCCTGCTTCAAGGGTGGCATCAAGGGTATACAGTCTATGGCAGGTGCATAGGGACCTCCAGGCCAGTAGCTGCATATCAATGGAGGCCAGCCATGAAGATTTACAGTGTCAGATTTCTGAATATTTTTAATGCATTCTAAAAGGATGTATTATTTTCCCATTTATTCTTAAGAAAGGCAGCAAGATACAGCAAGAGCACCCCCAATGAGGGCTCTGAAATGGGAGCACTTACTGTGTGGCTTTGAGTGACACATATGTGCCCTCCATGCCTGAGCAGTCAGACCTGTGAAGGGCCATGTGTGCATGCATCTTAGCAGCCTGGGGTGCTTGGGGCCTGGGAGACATGCATGCCTTGGTCACTTCACATGCCACCAGCTTCCTTGAGAGTATCTCCCTAGCTCAAATTGTTTGGGAGATGGGGAGGAGGGAGTTTGCTGGGGGGGGGGGTGCGAGGATGAGGAGGGCACTAGAGCCTGCTTACTATGCCTGGTAGGAGCTCATGGTAAATTTTCAGGGGTTTTAGGAGCCAGTTTTTAAAACATAGCCATTATTACAAATTAAAGTATGCAAATTCACAATTAAATTAATTATAATAAAAACAAAGGCAATAAGGACTAAAAATCCCTCACTTCCTAATGAGTCTGCCACAGGTTACCATGTAGGTGCCTGGGGGACTGTGTGGCCGTGCCTTATATTGCTCATCCTCCTCCCAGCCGTGCTTCTTACCATGTCCCCAGAGGGGAGCTAGAGCTGAGCCAGAGTAGAATTTACACCATGGAAAGTGGCATTTGCTGTACATAAAAGCTTGATTTATTACTGCCAAGGAGGCAGATCAAACTTAAAAGTGTGTTTTCTGTGCAGTCATTAGCTACACTGCAGAGAATACAAACAATTCAGGAAATATCCTTCCACTATCTGAAAACCATCATCCAGCTCAGCAAAGGAATCACTCACATCATCGACATACTGTTGAAGTCCAGACATGCAGCTTTGTTGTTTTACTTTTGTCTTATTCACCAGCATAAACAAAAGCATGAGCTAACATTCATGTAAGAGCCATGCTTGTTCACCCAGCATCAGCTGACTATGAAAAATACAAGAGTTTGGCAAAAATCAACAAGAGCAATCTGTGAGAATCAATTGACCATATGGAATTTACAGTAAAGAGTATTGTATATTTTATTATTACTTGTAAATTGCATGCTGTGTATCCTCTTTCAGTAGAGTAAAACACATATTGACTTATGTGCACAGGTGTGCATACATTTAGTCAGAGAGCTGGTTGTTACAGGTCCCCAGCACACCACTGACTGCGAACACTGCCAACCTTGACCTTCTGAATCCCTCTGCCTTTCCCATGCCTTCATTCTCTTTGGTCACAGCTCAGCTCTGGTCCTGGAAATGCTGTAGTCACTGGCCTTGACCATGTGGGACCAAAGTGTGGTGGCAGCAGAACCCTGGGAACTGCCAGGTGTGAGGCTCTATGAGGCTGGCTCTAAAGGAAGAGGAATCTGTTATATGGGACCAATTACCAGGAGGAAACATCATTTCTGCATAAAGGTAGTGTCAGCCTCAGCCTGCAGACCCACCTGCTTCTATGGGTCAGTTCCTTGGGCAAGCAGGCAGGTGGGTATAGGCGGACATATCTGCAGCTGAGAAACACTCCCTTTGAGTTTATGTGCCTTGACAAAGACTCTTTCTTTGCCTAAACTCTTGTCTGCCTCCCCCAAGTCTGCAGGGCTTTACCTCCTCCATCCCTGGGAGACTGCCCCTTGTAGCAAGAATTCTGTGACATCAGCTTGGAGGGAAGCCCCACCCTCGATATCTGATGGGGTCCCCACCCCCCACCATGCCCAGGAGATGTCTGGCCACCTTGGCTTGCCATCAGCAGAACACTAAGAACACTATCAGGTCTGTTTCTCCAGAATGCCCATCAGTAATCTTCACGCACTGCCCTGGCCTGCTCCTCACTTGTCCTCAGGGTTGAGAGAAGTTATTCCCTGAGCTCTCTTTCCCTTACTGCAAGAGTCCTGAATAAAATCTGATGTCACCAGGATCCCTGGGTGGCGCAGCGGTTTGGCACCTGCCTTTGGCCCAGGGCGCAATCCTGGAGACCTGGGATCAAATCCCACGTTGGGCTCCTGGTGCATGGAGCCTGCTTCTCCCTCTGCCTGTGTCTCTGCCTCTCTCTCTCTCTCTCTCTCTCTCTCTCTCTCTCTCTCTCTGTGACTATCATAAATAAATAAAAAATTTTTAAAAATCTGATGTCACCATCTGCATTGTGGCCCAGCTCTGCTTCTCTGGGGTAACCTCCACCCAGGGCCTCACATGAGTGC
Source organism: Vulpes vulpes (assembly GCF_048418805.1). NCBI lineage: Eukaryota > Metazoa > Chordata > Mammalia > Carnivora > Canidae > Vulpes > Vulpes vulpes. The sequence goes on along the minus strand of NC_132791.1, from coordinate 159,822,758 downwards.
CAGAGAAGGCGTGTTCAGTTGGACCCAGTGGTAGGCTTTCTTGACAAGGGAATTTGTTTTTTTTTTTAATTGTGGTAAAATATATGTACAATTTACCACCATAATTTTATGTGCATAGCTCAGGGCATGAAGCATATTCACTTCGTGTACAACCATCCCCAACATCATCTCCAGATTAAAACTCCATTCCCACTAAACACACCCCCTCCTGAGTCCTGGCACCCACCCTTCCACCTTCTGTCTTTACAGACCCAGCCAGTATAGGTTCCTCACAGAAGTGTACCCATGCTTCTGTGACTGGTTTATGTCACCGAGCATACTGTCCTCAAGGTCCATCCATGCCATAGCAGGTGTCAGCACTTCCTTGTTTCTAGGTTGAATAATATGCCACTGTGTGGCTCTATCATATTTCGTGTATCTACTCATCTGTCAGTGAACCTGTGAGTTGCTTCCACAGTTTGACTATTATGAAAAACACTGCTATGGACATGAGTGTACAAATACCTGTTCAAGTCTCTGCTTTTAATTATTTGTGGTAGATCCCCAAAAGTGGAAGTGCCAGATCATATAATAATTTTATTTTTAATTTTTTGAGGAGCCACCATACTGTTTTCCTCAGCGGCTGCACCACTTTGCATTCCCACCGACAGTACAATGGTCCAGTTTCTCCACATCCTTGCCAACACTTGTTTTCTGTGGTTTGGGTAAGTTGGCTATCCTAAGGAGTGTGAGGTGGTCTCTCATGGTCATGCTCATTTGCACTTCCCTGACAATTAGTGACGTCGAGCATCTTCTCATGTGTCTGTTTGCCATCTGTATGTCTTCTTTGGAGGAAAGTCTATTCAAGTCTTTTGCCCTTCTTCTGAATAGGATTGTTTGGGGTTTTGGTGTTGAGTTGTAGGAGTTCTTTATATATTCTGCATATTAACCCCTTATCAGATATGTGATTTGCAAAATTTTCTCCCATTCTGTGGGTTGCCCTTTTTACTCTATCAATAGTATCCTTTGATGCACAGAAGGATTTTACTTTGATGTAGTCCAGGAAATTTCAAAGTACAGCTAATTTCAACAAGCTCTCGGATTCATTCTGGGCCTGTCCCATGTTAGGTTCTGGGTCCACAAATAAGGAGCCAGCTCTGCCTACAGTCTGCAGACAATAATAAACCATCATGCCTCAGTTATGTCATTCAATGCAAAGCTGCCTAGAAAGCACACACACACACACACGTGCATCCAAACACAGTTTAGGACAGCCAGAAAACAAGGAAACCCAGAAAACATCTGGGTCCTTGCACAAGCAAAGTGACCCTAGGACAGTTGGCCAGCAAAGGGTGGCTCCCTCAGCCCCCCTGAGAGACAAAAGTCACCGTGAAGGGCCCAGTAGACTCAAGAAAGCCCTGGAAATGAGAGGAATGTGCTGGGGACCCCTGTCTCCACCCCCAGGACTGCAACCCCAGAACCTCACTGAGGCCTCGTGACCTGCTGGGGACGTGACCACAGTCGGGCTCATGACTCATCCCCACCCTCCAGCCCCATCTGTGGAAAGGAATAATGATCCATTTGTATTCATAAGACTATTGCCGGGAAGATTAATTAAAAGGCGAGGGTATTTTTAACCATCTGTACTAATTTAGGGGAAGAATTTAGAAATATAATTGTATTATCTGTAACTGAGGAATTCACAGATCCCTCTTGGAATCAGAATATTAATGTGTCTCTCAAAGAGACTCAGCAACATGAGCAAATCACGGCTGCCATTCCTCCTAAATTAGCCCAATTAAATAAGGATAATTTTAAATGTTTGGCTTGGGGGGTGAGGAGAGGGTGGGGTAAAGGAGTCACACACCAGCAAGGAGAAGACCTCCAAGTCTGGGTAAGCCACAACTCTGACAGAAAGCTAAGGCCAGCCCCATGGCGGATACCCTCGTCCCCAAGGGCTGGGATTCAAGCCCGAAGGGGTGGGAATGGATGTTCTCCTGTAAGTAATGCAGCAGAGAAATCAAATCAGCCTTGGAGATGGGAGGGAGGTGTTCAGAGACACAGCCCAGGGCTAGCGGAGCGGGTCCTCCAAGCTCCAGTTGGTGACCCCATGGGGCCCACGGAAAGCACCACTCCTCGAAGTGGCCAGACTAGTCATTTATTGTGAGACACAAAGGAATAAACCATCCTGGCATGGTTGAGTAACGGGCCGGTTGGGAAGGCTTTGGCTGGGTGCTGGTGCCTGGGGAGAGGGAAGGGTCTCTCCACCTTGCCTGAACTCCTGCTGGCAGGGGAGCCAAGCTGGAGGCCTCCGCTGGCCCCAGGGGAGGTACTGAACTTCCACACCAGGTCAGAGGCCCCACCAGAGCTCCGGGCCACTGAAGGGCTAAGGAGAAGGAGGGGGCTTCACATGCGCCTGGCCCTGGGGCAATGAGGGCAAGGCGCTGACGCTCAGAAGGCCACACGTGCTGGCAAGCTCCCTCTGCTGCGGGAAGACTTCCCTGAGCATCCTTGCAAGGCCCTCGGGGATTCAGGGGTTTTGCTGAATTTTCTAACGCACGTTCACCTATGTGCTGCCGGGTCAGCCGCTCACCACAGGGTGCTGTACCACAGGAGGTAGTGTGATCTCCGAGTGCATATGCATGTGCACACGTGAGTGTGCTCACACATGCAAACACATGCATCCGTGTCCATACAGGCTTTGAAACGGGGGTTCAAAGCTTGGAGCTGATCCGTGCTAGCAATGTGACTTCGGGCAAGCTTTGGGACCCTTGCTGGACATCCCAGTTCCTCAGTTGCAATCACAGTGGGTAAAATCCCGGCCCATGGGGTTGGTAGGAATGTGGTTCTGGCGGCCAATCTGTTTCAAGAAAGCACAGCTGACAGGCAGGCCCCTGACCCAGGAGACCCCTTCCTCTGTCTGCATCTCACCACCACCCCTGTCAGATGCCCCCAGAAATGGGGGAGTGTGCGAGCAGGGAGTCCTGTTCCTAGAGGACCAGGGAAAGGGTTAGCTCAGCTGCAGTAAAGCAGGCAGAGTGAGCCACAGCCAATCAGGCGTGCAGGCAGCGCTCTCCCCAGACGGTGGCGGCTGCATGGGGGACCTTCCCGCGCCGCGAAGGTGAACCCTTCCTTCTCCAGCAGATTTCCCCAGGCAAGTGTTACGCATGCCCGGAGAAGATGAACAGAGAAGCCTGATCCCACAGGCTCTGTGAGACCTGGGGATGGGGGAGGGAGGTGGACCCATGCTCATACTCCGGCTCATGTGTGAGGAGCCAAGTGCCCTCCCGCCCAGCAACACCCCACCCCCACACCCCAAACAGCCACATCATCCATCGCCACCCATCCTTCCCCAGGGTTAGCCCAGGACTTGCAACTGTGGCTTCCAGAGTGGACATGCATTCTTGATCAAGCAGGTGCACTGAGCACCTACTGAATACAAGACCCCATCCTGGGCACCTGGGAGGAAGCCTAGCCACGACAAGGTCAGGGAAAGTTGAATTAAGCAAGGTTGCAGAGCAGAGCACAGCCCCTTAGACCATCAGCGACAAAGATGGGGACGAGTCAAAGAGAATGCGGAGAAGGGAGGCCAGCCAGAGTCCCTGGCACCCTATGTTGTTATTTGGGAGAAACTGAGATGCAAAGTAGCACTAGGGCTGCCACAGATATGGGATGGAGAGGGCGTGTGGAGTCACAGTCACAGAACTCTTGCCCCACGGCCTGGTGGCAGTTAGGGACCACAGCACTATCAAGTCCCAGGCGGACAAAGTGAGATCATGGTGAGAGGAGCTCAAGATCATGACCCAGGTCCTCCCGTCCAGTCCTCTTTGAGCTGTGGGGAGACGTTCCCCCATATGCCACCCTCGGTCCCACCCTGCTACCCAGGGAGGTGCCCAGGGGACAGTGACACTCAGGGCAACCCTGAGAGGGCTCTGCCTCCCTCCACTGACACCCCACCCAGCCCAGCAGCCCTGCAGAAGTCAACAACATCCCCCATCCTCCACCCAGCAAGCACTCTGGTCCCCAGGGGCTAGGTCAGCCTCAGGCTGGGGCCTACAGCCAAGATCTGGCCTGCTTGCTCCTGCCTGTGGCACAAACCCTTCAGCCTGATTCTTGAGATGCTTGCACCTTAGGGTCCAAGGATACTCCCCAGGATGGGAGCTTCTCCTCCATGACAGCGGCCCCTCCCCATGAGGGCAGGCCCTCCTCCCTGCCAATAGTCCCTTAGCCCCTTAAAATACCCCTCCAGAATAAAGCCCCTCCTGCCTGAATTAGAGGGTTTCCGGGTGATCCCAGCAGCAATCTGGGGAAGTCCTGTGGGAAGGACAGGGAGAAGCCAGCCGCGCAGGGAGGTGAGAGGAGGACGGTCCAGGAAGAGTGGGGAAAAGGACCAGCGGGGCATGGAGGACCCTGTGCGGGGCAGCGGGAGGGGCCAGGGCAGAGGTGGGTGGGGGGACAGTCAGTCCCCTGGGGGACAGTCGTGCAAAGGGGAGCAGAGGCCTAGGGCACAGAGTGGCCAGGTCAGGAGGCTTTGCAAAGCTGGTGATTATAATGGCAAGAAAGGCACTGACACAGGGACCCAGGTCAGGGGTTCTGATGAGGCCGAAAGGATGGATACCTGCAAAGTCCTTGAGGAAGCAGGGGACGAAGGCAAGGCCCAGGACCGTGGAAGCAGAGATTGTCCACCCCAGCCCCCAGAACTGCCTGCCCATAGAGTCCCCCCACCCCGGGGAGGCTGATGTTATCTGGGGGACACCCCTCATTTCCAAACTCCTGAACACACTGTCTAATAAACCTGCCAGTGAGCCTGAAGCTCTGCTAGATCTAGACAAGGGAACCCTGAGCTGTGGGGTATCTGGTTCCCGCTGAGGTGGGCAGGGGTCCACAGCTTCTCCTAAAAGCACCTCCCTGGTTGATCCTCACCTTGGTGCTGCAGGAAGCCAGGGTCATTCGTGAGGCTTCTTGGTCATCTCTACCCTTCTGGGCTAGAGAAGCCACCTCCCTGATTTCATAGTTCCCCTCCAATGTCTGTGTGAGCCTCGAACCCTCCCTCTCCTTTCTCCTCAAAACATCGGAGTGGCTTCCATGTCCCTGCCCAAATCCTGATTGATAGCCCCTGGGTAGAGGGACAGGCAGGGGAATGGGAGGTACTGGCTGGGGAGACGAATGCTGAGCATCCTGTGCTACGGGGAATGTACCCCCAAGGTGTGGGAGAAAGATGCAGGAAGAACAGAGAGACAGCAGCATCTAGCTGGGGTGTAGAAATGATGGCAGGACCTGGGGCAACCACATTGTGATAGAAGCCATCTGTTGAGCACAGCACGACAGCAAGGACAATGACTCCATGACACTGGTGGAGCCGCCCTATAAACCTGGTCAGCTTGTATGTGGATCGTTCCATGCAAGAGAAATTGACTTCCCCATTGTTTCGGCCACTGTGATACTCCTTCCTTGTTATAGTAGCTGGAGCCTGCATTTAACTCACCTAGACTCCAAAAACAAGCCTCATCCCCTGGGGAGGGCTCGGTGCTAGAAATCTATTTGTAGAGGCAGAAACTCCAGCTGTTGTAGGTCTGAAATTTTTTTTTAATCTAGTGTCCTTTGGCAATGGCCATTGCAAATCCCTCTATCAGGAGGCAAAATGGTGTGTCCCTTCTACACCTGATGAGACTTTCTACTAGTATATTGGGTAAGGTGATGCTAACTGTTCTAAAGAAACCCAAACACATGTAATGGCCCAACACAACAGCAGTTTACTTTGTGCTCAGATAAAGTCCAAAAGGATGTTCCTGAGGATCAGGCGGCTCTCCAAGCTCCTTCCACCTTGCAGCTCTTCCATCACCGGGCAGCAGAGTCCTCACCTAGGTCCTCCCATCCAGTCCCCCGATGGGAACGGAGAGAATAGAAGTGCATGCAGGTGAGTGCTAGGGTGGCTTCCATCCCTTCTGCCCATGTCCCTTTGTCCATGGCTCTGTCACTTGGCCCTGCCTAGTCCTAAGGAGGCTGGGAAATGTGATCCTTGCCTGGAAGACCAACTCCCAGGACCGGATCCACAGCTGGGAAGGACGTGATCTACCACCAAGCCTCCATTCTCTGCACTAAGGAGATAAAGGCAGGGATGGGAGTAATCCAGACACGGTTCCGTCAGGTGGGGAGGTAGGAGCCTGTTCCTTTCCAAGCAGACTCACATTCCAAATCTCTTGTTGTTTCCGGGCTGAGAGGAGTTCACCAAGTGCCCCGACGCCTCATGTGAGGACAGGGGCACCAGATGGGTCACCAGAGGATGGCACGTTCAAAGAAGAAGGGCTCTCCAGTTCATATCATTTCTTGTTGTACATCCTGTGTCTGTCTTGTCTGCAAGCCAGGAAGAGGGTTCTCACCACAACACGAGCGTGTGAACACCCTAACCTCAGACCAGCTCCAGAACCGTGAGAGGTAAGTAGCTGAGTTCAAGCCCCAGCCCGAGGAATTTGTTACGACAGCCGGAGCTGAGGCAAGAGCATCTCTCTCATTAAGTATCAGCATAACTCATACACTGAGCTGGGAAGCATTTTCTCCTCTTTCATTTTTTGGGAGAATTTGTAAAGCTTTGGTATGAACTCTTTAAATGTTTGGCAGGATTCAGCAGTGAAGCCACTTGGGCAAAGGCCAGCATAGTGTGCATCTGGCATGTTCAAGGCACAATCATCAGGAGGTCGGTGTCACTGAGGGGCAGAGGGCAGCAGGTGCGTACAGGGCCCCACAGGCCACAGTCAGGATGGTGAACGTTAGACAGGGAGAGGTGACAAGATCTCCCTTGTGTGGCAAAGGAGCTCTCTGGCTGCCAACGTGACTGGAAGGGCTCTGGCAGGACAGAAATGGAGACCAGAAGGCCAGATGGGTATTGGTGGGATAGGCTCTCACCACATGGTGCACATGGTGCACATCAGGGTGGGCTCTGGGATTTGGGTCTCCTCTATGGAGCCCAGGGCCAGTGCCTAGAATCAGCCCAAGGTCACCTTGGGAGTAGGCCATGTCTTGGGCCCCTCCCCTCTTCCCAGCCTCTTGCGCATCTGACTTCCCACGAGGGTGTCCCAGGCTCCAGGAGGACTCCAGACGGTATGTTTCATGCTGTATGGAATACAAGCCATGCTCACTGAAAACCATGAAGGCCCCTTGAAGTCGTCAGAGTGGCTGCATGAGGAGTGAAGAGGAAGGAAGAAAAAAAAAAAACAATTTACAATTGCAAATTGGAACTCATCTCTCCAAGCCCGCACGGTAATCTAGCTCACGAGACAGATGGCAAAGAAGCGTTCCAGGAACATGTTATAACACATCACTGAACAGCCAAGAGCAGACGGGTTCCAGAAGGGCCGGCTGCCTGTCATTCCACCTTGCGGGGTTGGGACAGGTGGCAGGAGCTGGCCCCATCCACCTCGCTCTTCTCTTCGGACCATCCCTCAGCCCTCAACTCTTCCACTGTGGGAGATTCAGAGTCACAACCTTAGGGCACCGCCAGAGTCACAGATGCATAAATCACACACCGTGTGCAGCTGTTTACCGGGCAGTGGGACCAGACGCTCCCTGTCTGCTGCGTTTTAAGTGCAGGACAAGGAGAACTGTGCATCCAGGAGGCATGCCAAAGCACACTCAAGTCTGTATCACAGCAAAGAGCACAGCTCAGATGGGGATGGGGGGTGTGCAAAAGGGCGGGGTGGACAGAGGGAGAGAGAAGGAGGAGAGAAGCCCCCTCAGATCCTTCTGCTTTATGCAAATGAGAACAGGTGTACCAAAACCTGACACATCTGTCATCTAAATACACATCCTTGATGCACCAATGCTGCAAGCATGGCCTTCCTGACGCCCAAACACTGCTCTTTTTAGGGGGTAAAAAAAAAAAAAGAAAGAAAGAAAAGCTTTGCTCCATGGATGGTTTTCTTAGTAACTGCGTTGTCATTCCCTGAGCGCGTTCTTTGGCATGATGATTGAGGGACCATCACTGGCAGAGAGCAAGAGCAATGGGAAAGCGCATCAAGCCTGCATCCATGGAGGGAGGCCACGCTTGGGTGACCTGGCTGGAGGAGGCAAGTGGGGGATGGTTGAGCGTGGCCATGGCTGGACATGGGACTCTGGCCTGATTTGGGGGCTGGCAGGGGATGCTGGATAGTAAGAGGATGGCGACATGGCCAGAAGGGCCCCCAAAGTCAGGGCAGGGCCAGTGGTAGGGAGTGCGGAGGGAGAGGAGGACCCACCCAGGTGGAAGTCCCTGTGTGAGCACATAGCAGAAGGACAGAGGGGACAGAGCCGAGGGCAGCTGGAGGTTGTCAGACCAAAGGACTCGAATTTTCCACAGCTCAGTCTTCAAAGCAAACTAGAAATTTTGAACAACATGCTAACAACGCATGTGTACGAGCAGTAAAAACAAAATGCATGCATGCACATGGATCGAACAGAGGGGTGGGTGAGCAGCGAAAGGAAGAAAGGAGAGAGGCAGCATCCAGCCCCTGCATCAGCACCTGCCTTTGCGGGTGCCTGCTTTGATCAGAGCCGCCATTGGGGTATTCAGAAGAACCAAGGATCTGGAAGTTCTCAGGACCCAGTGCTGCTCTGTGAGATGTTAACTGTTTTCAGCATAAATCCAATACATTTCACAAACAATTTCCTTAATGCACGGCCTGCTTCTCCCTGAGAGAACAGAAGTGATTAATAATGTTAACAATGAAAATGGAAAACCCCCAAAGATCATTTGAGGCCGTGCCAAGCCACATTTGGATCTGAATCAGGCCAGCAGACTTTGCTCCACGGAGAAGGTCTTGGAGAGACAGCAAGTCCCCCGGCCGCCTGGCCCTCCTCTCCTGCAGAAACTGCACATCCGTCAGGACTCCCCGCAAGGCAGACCTGTCTGTACCCAGGCTGAGGCCACACCCAGCCTCATCCCATGGCCCAGAAGAACAGGACCCCCCAAGGCACCTCCGCTGGCCCCAGGAGAGCCCAGGTGGTCCCCAGGCTCCAAGCTCTGGGGACATGGCCTGTGGTGGCCACCAAACACCCAAAACTGACATTGAGCAGTTTCCCTTGAGGACTCACTTGCTCAGTCCTTCATTTATTCATTTGTGAACTGTGACATTAACTCCACAAATATTTACAGAGAGCTTTAGCAAGGTCTGGGAAGAGAGAAACAAAGGGCCTTGGCAGACTTCCTGTCTCAGCCTCTGCCTTTCTGACTCAGGTTTCACAGGAGGCCTTGGGGCCATTTGCAAAGTGTGCTCCTCCTTCTCCAACCTGGAGATGCCAGTAAGCTGGACACGAGGCCACTGGTTCAAATCCCGTTCTACTGTCTTTGAACCTGGCAGTCACTCCGTCTGTGGGTTAGTCTGCTGGGGCCACCATAATAAAAACCACAGCTTTAAACAACAGAAATCTATTCTCTACAACTCTGGAGTCCAAGCTCCAGGGGTCGGCAGGTCAGTTCCTCTGGAGTCCTCTTCCCCCACTGTGGATGGATGCCTTCCTGTCCACACAGTAGTTCTCCCTAATTGCATGCCTTATGTCCCAACATCCCTCTTGAAGATACAGGTCTTATTGGGTCAGGATCCATCCTAATCCCTCTGTAAAGGCCTATCTCCAAACGGGATCATATTCACAAGTGTTAGGGTTAGCACCTCAACATGTGAATTTAGGGGCAACAACCATCTCTGAGGCTGGATCTCCTTACACCTGCTCCGACTTCCTCCTGGAGCCTTGCAGGATCGTGCTGGTGGGAGTAACCAGTCTTCTTGGCCAAGGACAGGAACTACAGCTCTCTGGTGGGTGGAAGAGGATATTAGCAGGTGCTCAACCAGCAGAGAAAATCCTTTAAGAAAAGCCAAGGCTCCTTGAAGAGGTGTGAGCATAAGGTCAGAAACCTGGTCCCAGACAATCCATTTCTCCCCACTAATTACACTGCCTGCCTGGCTGGTGGTGTTAGATGCTAACCAACCCCAGCTCCTGGGAGGTAACAAAAAAAAAAATTAAAATAAAAAAAGGCAGCCCCTTGGTGGGAGGGTTTTGGCGTTTCATCTGAATTCCATAATGAATAATTTATATAAAGGCTTTATTGCAGCCCAGCGTTGCACAATAAATGCTCCATGAGAACATACGCAAACATTTCAACATCAATTTCTCTCTGGTGGATTCGGCTGACAGCCCAAACCAGATTTGAGTTGCTACATTGCTTATTTACGAAAAATATCATAATCTTACATTTATTTGCATTTTTCCAGGCATTCACAGGGTGATGAATTTGAGAGGCACAGGCCACAAATGCAGCTGCTCCTGTTGGATTCAGGAGGGAAGTCCTGAATTTTGGAGTAGACGTGAGGAGAGGGACTCTGCCTGCACACAGCAATGAGAAAAGAGTAGGAAAGAACCACCTAGTTTCTAGGGCATTAAAGCAACACGTGGTCACGTGTCGTGGGCTGTTCCTGGTGGGCTAGGGTGGGTGGGGTGCAGGGGCGAGGGGGCTCCAGGGTACAGGCTTGGTCGTGAGGCCTCCAAGAAGATTGGCTCAAATCCTCTCCCTCACTGGGTTATGTGGCTCTCTGAGCTTATCCTACCCTCACTCTCCGGGACAGTCAGAAGGTTTCAATAAGGTGATTTGAACAGCATGACCAGCACATCATCACCTGTGCCCAATAAATGCCTATGGACTGATAAGTACATGTATGTGCAGTGAGCAGGCCCCCACTAAGAACTGCCACTGTGGATATTACTGTCTCCGTGGGCAGGAATGGCTGGTCCTGACACAGCTACTGCATGCAGGGGTGCAGCACATCCCCACACTTGCTGCCCTGGGAGTTCATGTAGCCTCAGCTTGATTGTGTTCTCAGTATTTTGTTTCTCTCATTCATAGATTCTTTATTGTTCTCCACAATGTCCTTCTAAGGGTCTTTCCCACTCCCTCCTTCCCCACAGGGCCCCATATTTGCTCTGGCATCCACCTCTCCTTTACACTGCCCATGGACTTGGGAAACCGTTCCATCTTTCATTCTGGTTGAATCCTGATTAGCCAATCACAGTATGCCATTCTCCCTGCCCGTGATTATTTCAGCCAATCAGCACAGAGTATTCCCCTGGTGACTATTATAGGTCCAGGCAGAGACATATTATCTAGGCTAGCCAATCGCTAGGATGGGAAGAACTTGTACTCCATCTATCTTTCTCCCACTGGGTGTTGTCCAATCAGCAGCTGGCAGCACACATCTTAAAGCTATGAGGAAGGCTGCCTGGGGACAAGGAGAAGTAGAGTCAAGAGAATCACAGAACAGTGAAGCTAGAGCCCTGATGGCACTGTGCTAGCAGCTGACCTCACCTCAGAATCTGTGCTTATGTGAGATGATGCATCTCTTTATGGTTAAGCCATCCTGAGATGGCACTTCCATTACTTAGGATCCAGTGTCCTCACTGGTACAAGTCTGGGAGTCATTAATTAATTCATATCATCTTTGCTGAGAAACCAGTACACCTAGGTTCTCTCTCTTTAGTGCCAAGAATAAAAACCCAAGTAAAAAAAAGTCCTCTGCTCCAAGTGCTTACAGTACAGGAGGGGAGACAGACAGATATTACCACCTAGGTGAGCAAAGGACAGTGAGTGAGAGTCTGATCAAACTTGGCTGGAGGGGTAGATGCTCAGGGGAAAAGAGTCAGGGAAGCTCCCAGTAGAAGCAGACCTGTGAGCCATGGTTGTGTTGCTTCCTTACAGTCCCTTGGATGAGCCATCTGACTACTGAGAAATGACCCCTATGGCTAAAGTTAGAGGGCCTTAACTGTGACCAGACCTCCACAGCCCTTCAAATGTCCCAGCCTTGGCAAAGTGTGGGTCAGTAAAGGAGTGCACAGTGGGATAAAGGAGGAAAAAAAATAATGGCCAAATTAAGGTCATCACCAGAATTTTATTCTAAGCTTCATGAGTAAGGTCACTTCTGTTTTCAAAGACCCACACAAAATACTTTCAAATTTGATTGAAACTCATCCCTTGTCATCCTGGAAAAGTCCATGAGAAGAGCTTTATGGAGCTCCCTGTTAAAACCTAAGCCTATCTTCTAATAAGGCAGGATACTGGGGCGGCCAAGAGCTTCACTGTCTGGGATTGACCTCACCATCCCTAGGTGAGTGATGTCTCCAAGACTCAGTCACCTCCTGTGGGAAATGGGAAAACAGCAGTACCTACTTTAGTGAGCTAATGTGTAGAGTCTATGGATAAGAGAAATAAAGTTTTTAGCACTGTTCCTGGTATACAGCAAGTGCTCAATAAATGTATTGTTTCCTAGACACTTTCACTCTAAATGGTCTACAGGTGAAGATTAATCCTTCTGGCCAATTGTTATAACAGGTATTTACCTTCCCAACTAAAATAACAACAAAAAAAGAGAAAATATATGAAACAACAATTTTCATTCCATGGACATCAGGTAACAGCAAAAAGTAATTTCTAAGACATAGGAAATAAACAATATGAGCCTGAAGATCTCCCCTGTTTGCTGCATTGGGTGAGTTTCCAGACTGCAGCACAGGCATGGGGCACCCAGGTTGATCCCAAGGGACCTTGAGTAGAGAAGATGGAGCTAAGAATCCAGGGAGACTGAGGCATCCAGAGTTCCTAGGACACAACACTATAGAGGAGAAAGCTTTAGAAAAAACAACAGAGATCTGCAGAAGGTCCCCTTGAAGTATCAGGAGAGAAGTGATCAGTGCATATGGGTGAGGAAACTACCCACAACTGGGGAAATAAGCCCCCAGAAAGGGTTAGCAGGAACAGTGCCCAGTGCTCACACAAGGCTGAGAATTACTGTTCCCACACCCAGACTGGGAAATCCCACAGTTCATTGGGTAGAATAGCAGAAGGATCTTGCCTCAGTCATGGGAATCTGTTACCCCTAGACCAGATGCTGGTCTGCTCTGGGGTAATTAATTGCTAAGGATAATTGTTACTGATTTGCCAGCCCCACCTAACAAATCTTAAAAATGAGATCTGAAAGGATCAGAATGTTCCCAAGTTACTCAACTGGCTCAGGAATATTTTAGATCTATTAAAAAAAATACCATCCAATAACTAGCAATATAAAATTTGAATGTCTGGCATCTAATCAAAAATTTCTGGGCATGCAAAGAAGTGTGAAAATATGATCATGATAAAAGGAAAAATCAATGAAATTAGAGCAGACATAGATGTTAGAATTAGCAGACAGGAACATTTATTACAAGGGGACATGGGGGAATGGTCAAAATTGGTGAAAGTGATTGAGAGGTATAAACTTCCAATTATAAAATAAATAAGTCAGGGGAATAAAAAGTACAGCTAGGAAATATAGTCAATAACATTGTAGTAACATTGTATGGTGACAGATGGGAACTACACTTATTATGGTGAGCACTGAGTAATGTATAGAATTGTTGAATCATGATGTTATACACCTGAAACTAATATAACGTTGTATGTCAACTTCAATTTTAATTGAAAAAAAACTACTGTGTGCTTAAAAAGAAAGCTAGCAAATTTCAAAGATCCTTGCTCCTAAATAAATAAAGTTATCACAGCAAACACAATATTGAAAAAGAAGAACAAAGTTGGAGACCAATGCTATCTGGCTTCAAGACTTACTATAAATCTACAGCAATCCAGGCAATGTGGTATTGGTGAAAGAACAGACAAATAAGTCAATGGAACAACATAAGGAGTCCAGAAATAGAGCCCTGTAAATACAGTCAACTGATCTTTGACAAGGAGCAGAGGCATTACAATGAAGCAAAGATCTCTTTAACAAATTATGCTGGGACAACTAGACATCCACATGCAAAAAAGTGAATTTAGATACAAGACTTACACCCTTCACAAAAATTAACTTAAAATAGATCATAGATATAAATGTAAATACAAAGCTATACAACTTTTGGCAGGTAACATAGGAGAAAACCTAGTTGGCCTTAGATTTGATGATGCTTTTGTAGATACAACACCAAAGACACAATTCATGAAAGAATTAATTAATAAGCTGAACTTCATGAAAATTAAAAACTTCTGCTCTGTGAAAGACAATGTCAAGTGAATTAGAAGATAAGCTTAGACCAGCAGAAAATATTTGCAAAGACATAACTAATAAAGGATTGTTACCCAAAATACACAAAAACTCAACAATAAGAAAACAAACTATCTAATTTTAAAATAGGCAAAATATCCTCAAAGAGTTAAAAATAGACCTGCCCTACGACCCAGCAATTGCACTGTTGGGGATTTACCCCAAAGATTCAGATGCAATGAAACGCCGGGACACATGCACCCCTATGTTTCTAGCAGCAATGTCCACAATAGCCAAACTGTGGAAGGAGTCTCGGTGTCCATCGAAAGATGAATGGATAAAGAAGATGTGGTTTATGTATACAATGGAATATTACTCAGCCATTAGAAACGACAAATACCCACCATTTGCTTCAACGTGGATGGAACTGGAGGGTATTATGCTGAGTGAAGTAAGTCAATCAGAGAAGGACAAACAGTGTATGTTCTCCTTCATTTGGGGAATATAAATAATAGTGAAAGGGAATATAAGGGAAGGGAGAAGAAATGTGTGGGAAATATCAGAAAGGGAGACAGAACATAAAGACTCCTAACTCTGGGAAACGAACTAGGGGTGGAGGAAGAGGAGGAGGGTGGGGGGTGGGGGTAAATGGGTGACGGGCACTGAGGGGGACACTTGACGGGATGAGCACTGGGTGTTATTCTGAATGTTGGTAAATTGAACACCAATAAAAAATTAATTTATTTAAAAAAGGCAAAATATCTGAACAGATACCTCACCAAAGAAGATATGGCACATGGCAAAGAGTCATCTGAAAAGATGCTCTGCATCATATGGCATTAGGATAATGCAAAACAAAAAACAACCAGACATCACTGCATACCTATTAAAATGGTCAAAATCCAAGATACTGACAACACAAATATGGAACACCAGGGATGCTGGTTGGATGAAACATGGTGCAGCCACATTGGAAGACAGTTTGGTGGTTTTTTACAGAACTGAACACACTCTTACCATATGATCCAGCAAGCATGCTCCTTGGTATTTACTTAGATGGGTTGAAAACTTATGTCCACACAAAAACCTGCACACAGGTGTTTATAGCAGCTTTAGTCATAATTGCCAAAACTTGGAAGCCACCAAGATGCCTTTCAGGAGGTAATGGTTAAATAAGCTATGGTATATCCAGACAATCAAATATGACTGAGCTAAAGAAAAATGAGCTATCAAGCCATGAAAAGGTGTGGATTGCTGTTTTAAATGTGATTACTAAGTGAATGAAGCCAATTTGAAAACACTACATATGTAGGGTTTCAACTATATGGCATTTGGAAAAGACAAAGATGTAAAAGTATGAGCATTTGACAGGAGTGGAGGAAGAAGTAATAAGAATAGTACAGGGGATTCTTAGGGCATGTTGTATGAGATTATATCAGCAGACACATGGCATCATACATTTGCCTAAACCTATAGAGTGTACAACACCAAGAATTAACCCTCATGTGAACTATAGATTCTGGGTGATGTTGATATGCTGACATAGTTTCCTCCTTGGTAAAAAAAAAAAAAAAAAAAAAAAAAAAAAAAAAAAGTCCCACTCTGATAAGTGATGTTGATAATGGGAGAGACTATACATGTGTGAGGGTACAGAGTCTGTGTGAAATCTCTGTACCTTCCCCTCAACTTTGTTGTGAACCTAAAGCTGCTCTTAAAAACAAAGTGTTTTTTAAAAGGAGAAAAAAGAAAAATTTATCACAATCACATATATTCAAAAATTTATAAAGACATGGAAAGTATTTAAAAGACCCAAATAAACCTTCCAGATATAGAAATCACAGTATCTGAGATGACAAATACACAGGATGAAATTTGTAGCAAATTAAACTTTGCAATGGTAAAGACCAATAAACTTAAAGACATATCAATAGAAAGTATCCAAAACAAAACACAAAGGGAAAAAATAATTTTGAAAAATTACCAGAGAACTAGTGAGCTGAGGAATAACTTCACACAGCCTGATATTATATAATGAGAATCGCCAAAGGAGAGGAACACAAAACCTATTTAAAGAAATAATGGCTTAAGATATTCCAAATTTGACAAAAACTACAAACCCACGGATTCAAGAAGTTCAGTGAACCTCCAGCACAAGAAACATAAATGCACATTATTTGTTTAACCTCAATGATGAAGAGAAATGTGCAAAATTAACCAGAAGAAAAAGACAAGTTACATAAAAAGAAACAAAGGTCAGAATGACAGCAGACTTTTTATTGCAAACAATGTAAGCAAGAAGACAGTGTATCAACATCTCTACTGGGGTTTTTTAAAACTGTCAACTTGGAATTTTATGCAGTGAATTTGTTATCCTTTTTTTAAGAAACAGAATTTTTTTTGTATTTGAGTATAGTTAACAAGATATGTTACATTAGTTTCAGGTGTACAACATAGTGATCAGACAAATCTATAAATTATGCTACACACTACAAATGTAGCCATACAACGTGATTACAATGTCATTGACCATATTCCCTATGCTGTACCTTTCATCCCTGTGATTTATTCATTCCATAACTAGAAGTCTTATACAGTGAAATTGTCTTTAGAAAAATAAAGCAAAGATTCTAAGTTCAGATATGACAAAGTAAGCACTCTCCACCTGGTCTCTCCCACTAAACACAACTGTAACACCTGGACACATACGTGGACCGGTTATTTGAGAGCTTTGAAAAGTAAATAGTAGCAGGCAGATTGAGAAAGAAAACCAGATTTTTTTAAGTACCAAAAGTGAACACTGGCACAGAGAAACTTAAGGAAAGCCTTCTAATTCTGACTAAAAGAGAAGGATGGGAGCCTCCTAATGCTCAGAGAAAACATGGACATCCCACATCTTTTCTCTTCTATTTTCTCACACCCCAGCCCCCAAGTGATAATTCTGAACCAGAGGAATCTTCCTCTCCAGTTAGTGGATCTAGGATACCAAGAGGGTAGCAGAAGCCCCATTGCTCTTTTTCCTCTTTTTCCGTCACTGGTGCCAGATAAGGGCATAGTCACAGAACTGCGTGTCAGAGCAGAGTCATTAGAGTCCTAGGTTCCCAGCCAAAGGACAAAAAAGGGCCAGAGATTATGGGGAAGATGCAGAGAGGGAAAGCTCTGGAAAGCAACCCTATAAAGTTGCTATGAACTCCTGGTATCACCAACCAAGCCACACATGGCATGAATCTGATCCTAAATGGTATACCAAAGACTTGGAGAACTGAACCACCTCTAGCTCAAAGACCAGCCCTCTGGCAAAGCACACGTGAGACAGATTTGAAGGGCGTTCCAACAGCTTTGAAAACCAAACTGACATTGGAACCACAAACCCACAGAAGATGTGTTGGAACATGTGGCTGGAACCCAACCAAGCTTATTGTTTGATAAAACAAAAGCACCACCATTCTTCAAAGTATATAAACAAAGCACAGAGTCTCATAATATTCACAATGTCCAGGATACAATCCAAAATTATATGGCATATGATGAACCAGGAAAATCTCAACTCACATGGAGATCAACAATCATCGCCAATGCCAAGATGACACAGATGTTGCGATTATCTGACAAAGACTTTAAAGCAGCTATTATAAAAATTCTCCAAAAGGCAAACACGAACACTCCTAAAACAAAAGGGAAAATAGAAAGTCTTAGTTAGCAAAGTAGAGGAAAAACCAAATGGAAACTTTCAAACTGGAAAAAATACAATAATTGAAATGTTAAACCCCACCGGACAGGGTCTATGTAGATAAGATACAAGAAATGAAAGAGTCAGTAAAGATCAAGATAGATCAATAAAAATGATCAAATCTTAACAATACAGGGAATAATAGCTGTAAAAATAAAGAAAGATTCAGGGATCTATGGGACGATTAAAAAAATGAAAATCTACCATTCATGTCATCAGAGCCCCCAAAGGAGGTAAAGAAGAGCACAGTGTGGATACTTAGATAATGAGGAGCTTCCCAAATTTTGTGAGAGACATAAACCCAGAGCTTGAAGAATCTCAGTGGACCACAAACAGGACCAACCCAGAGAAATTCCCTTCTTGGCTGGGTACTTAGCAGTGGGGAATCATGGCACATCCATTCCCTCGACACGCCCAGGTGGAGAAGCAGCTGCAGAACACTGACTCAGTATGAGAGGCCACCTCTAAAGTGACATTGGCCTTTCTCTCCTTTTCTACAGTTCTCTTTGAATCTGGCACTTGGAGAGATATATATCAACAGCTTCCAGGAGGTCGGATTACCTTCTGGCTGGTGTTGGGAAGGGACAGAGAGAAGGCTGGAGCCCCCAGAGGTGTTTCTCACTTTGGCTCCTAATCTCAGGGCTCCCCTCCCCTCCCCAGGCTCGTTCCAGCCTCCAGGGTCTACCCTGGACTCTTTCTGCCCCTCACATGCCACCAGGGCTTCATCTTACATTCCTCAGTACCTCCAGCCACACCTATACCCTGCGCCCCCTTTCCCCATGAGACCATGCAGAATGGTGACCTGGGTGCTTGTATCCAACAGAACTATGAACCGTTTGGGCCCATCTCCTCCCTGAAGACTCCCGCATATTTGGACAAGGATAGGGCCTTTGGTTCCTCCTTGGGTGCAGAGAGATCTTGACCCCACCCCTAACCTTTGAAGCAGCAGAGGTCAGAAAGGATGAAGGGACCCAGAGATGCAGAGGATGTGTCTCCATGTCAGTGTGGGGAAGTGCCATAGCTGCTCCTGGCTCAACTGCCCTTGACTTTGCCCCCCCACCTCCCTCCCGGGGCAGCCTTACCCCAGCTCTGGGGCCTGCTGAACCCTTTCTGCTCCTGCCTGGAAGGGATAGTAACACATAGACACACCTCTAATGTTTCAGCCCACCCACAGTCCTGTGTCAGCGGTGGGAGCTCCTCTTCCCCTCACATCTGTAGGAAAGCACAAACCCAGAAAGCAGAGCTCAGGCTTCTGGTGTTAACTCCCATGCTCCAGAGTGGTGTCCAGTCATGAGTTCCCAGGACCCTTTGTGTGAAGGGCTGCAACACCCAGAATTCCACAAGCATAAGACCTGGGGCTCATTTGGGGAGCTGGCATGACCACCCATGCCTCCTTCCCAAGAGACCTTATCCTTACTCTGGAATGAACACACCCCACCACCAGCATGAAAGGGGAAGGCCCTTCAGTATACTGCCCTGGACTGAGCAGACGCATGTTTCCTGCTCCATCAGCAGGCCAATGCCCTGTGTTCAGTGAGCCCAGGCTATGCAGACTGGGACATATTTGTGGAGAATGGACTCCCCAGTGACTGAGTTGGAGGGATTTGTTTTTTGTGATTGAAGTCAAAGGGGTAGAGTAGGGGCCATTGGGTCCCAGGTGGGCTCCTCCAGAGGCCACCCATACAGCAATACTGTGGGCAGAGGGCAATAGCTAGAGGGACCTCAAGCAGAATGGAACAACATGATCTGGAAAAGACAGGGCTTTCAGACTGAGGCAGTAACTGGGCATCTAGTTCTTGCAGGGAAGGAACTGGGGTCTGTGTGGGTGGAGACCCCCATGTGACCTCACCTTCAGGGCAGGAGTATGCCAATTGGGCACCATGTTGCCCACCGTACCACACCGGACCACTCTCCAGGTGAATTAGGGGCTGCAGTGCCTGGGGACCATTGCACCACTTGGCTGCCAAGTCGCCTCTGTCTCCTGAGGTAACCAATGTCCTTGACATTCCCCACTCTTCCCTGCAGGAGCACAGCCCCTGGAGCTGGACATCCTACATTCAAATCCCAGCTCTGCCACTTGCCTGCTATGTGACCTTGGGCAAGTGTCCACCTTCCTGTGTCCATCATGTGGGGGAAATGGCAGTGCCTGCTTGTCTGAGCACTGGATGAGCTAACAAAGCACTTCCTCCAGTGTTGACTACATAGAAAACTCTCAGTGGCTTTTAGAAACAGCTCCCCTAGACTTGGCTTCTCAACCCAAAAGGTGCTTTTTAAATACAGATGAGCTCTTCCCCTGCTCCAGTCACTGCCACCAATGAGGGCCCCCTCCACCCACTTTGTCCTAGGGAGGAGCCAAGAAAGTTCCTTCTCCACCCACCTCCCCTCCCAGGAGGACCCAATGAGGGACTCCCTCTACCCACCTCGACTCCCAGGAGGAGCCAAGGAGGGCCTCTCTCCACCAACCTCTCCTCCCAGGAGGAATAAATATGGGCTGTTTACGTTTCTGGGGCGGCAGTAACAAAGCACCAGATCCGGGGGATGTGGACATTCATTCACCCCCAGGACCGGAGGCTAAAGTCTAAGATCAAGGTGGTGGCAGTTCGGCTTCTCTTGAAGATGAGGCTCTCTCCTTGACTTGCAGCTGTCCTCATGTTTCCATGGCGCTCTTGATGAATGTCCAGATTCATGAGGACACCAGTCCTACTGGATCAGGGCCTCATTCAACCTTAATCAGCTCTTTAAAGACCCTCTCTCTACATAGGGTCACATTCTGAGATACACAGTTAGGGCTTCAGCATACAAACCTGAAGGGACCCCATGTACCTGTAACCAGCCGTCTAGATTTATGCTCTTTCCTGCCCATGAGCTCCTGCAGATGGGTCTTCACATGGCCCAGTGGCAGGAGCAGTGGAGCATGTGACACACGGCAGCTTAGGCCAGGCCACAGCTGGGCTGGGGGTGTTGTGTGGCCCCCTTCAAACTGCCTCAGTGTGTCTATTTTCTGCTCCATTGTGGGGGAAGACAAGTCCTTTGTACAGTTTCTTAGGACAGAGATTGTTCTTTATACGTGCAGATTTGGGGGGTGGAGGGAGTCAAGCAGAGAAGGGGCGTGGAGAGCCAGTGTCCAGGTGACTCTGCAGCCAGCAGATGCAGACACATTACAAACAGTGCTCAGGTGGGCTCCCCGGCCGCCAGCACACTGCCGCCAGCAGCCGCGGGGCGCCGCCAGCCTCTGCACATCTGCCAAGAGGAGGAAGGCAGAAGCTGAGCTCCCAAATTGTCCGAGTCCCAATTTCCCTTGCCAAGAAAAACAAAACCATGAGGCATCTGCTCCCTGGTTATTCTGCTTGCTATCTCTCTCTGGTTCTGATCATTACCCACTTTGCTGTAGCCGCTTCAGAGCCCCGGAACCCCAGTGATTCGCAGCTGGACCCAAGCATGACTCCAGAACCCAGAAGGTCACCTGCCTGAGGCATGTCAGCGCTCCCGGGAGTGGGGTTCCCCCTATCTCCCTGCTGAGACCACTCGGAGGCATCCAGGGAGGTACTGTTGGTGGGAACTTAATAAACTGTGGCATGAAATATTTATCCACTTATACCAGCTTAAGTAATTTAAGTTTGCTGGAAATCAGCATGTTTTCATTTTTAATGAGCCTTCTGTCACACAGCCCCTTCTGTCACTGTCAGGTGTTGGGGGCAGGAGCTTCCAGCCTGAGGCAATGGTAATCTCCCTCCACAAACAATGCTGCATAATACACCGTGTTTGCAGAGGCCTCGCCCAGGCCATGGGGTAGGCTGGCCTTTAGTCTAAGCAAGTCCCTTGTCTGCTCAGGTGTTCCCTCCCTGCTCCCTATCCTCTCCCAACACCAGGGAGCCGGGTCGCTGCTTAAGCAGAGCCCACAGAGGCCACAGCTGGCTGAATGATGGCCCCCACAGGTGCCCCCATTCTAGCCACCAGAACCTGTAAATGGGTCACTGTACGCGGCAAAGGGGACTTTGCCAATGTGAGTAAATTAAGGACACTGAGGTGGGGATTATCCTGGGTTATGTGAGCGGATCCACTGTCATCATAAGGTCCCAGGAAGGGGGTGGAGTGGGGGTATCACAGAGAGATGTTTCGCAAATAGGGGAAGGATCCACAAGCCAAGGAATATGGGGAAAAGCAAAGAAACAGATTCTGCCCTAGAACATCCAGAAGGGGCACAGCCCTGATGACATATTTTAGACTTCTGACCCCCAGGCCACAAAAAAACAAATGGGAGTGGCTTTAAGCCATTAAATGTGCGTCATCAGTTACAACAGCAATAGGAAAACGGAAACAATGAGTTTCTCTCTTCCAACCAACCAGTTGGTTCACACCAGCCACCCCAGTTCTGCAGATGCTCGGCCTCAAACCCACCTCCTGCTGCTTCCTAACCCTGGGCCTCGAGCAGGTGCCTCAGTTCTAAGACAATACTGAATCCCTGGGCCATCAGAATGGGCACATCCCCAGGCCTGCACCCTCTCAGCACGGTGTGGGGATGGTGCAGACCCTGTGTCTGAGACAGCGCCTCCAGCAAGAAGTAATTACGGCTGAAGGTAGGCAACGGGGCTCTCTGTGGAGGGAGGATTCAGGCCAGCCAAGTCACATAAGGGACTCTGTGACTCACTGTCTAGGATAATAACCTAGGAGGCCTCCACCTCCCTCCCAAGCCTAGCGCCCCCTCAGAGAATTGAACTCCCTGAACATTTCGATTCATGCATACCACATTCTGAGCCCTGGGGTAAGCATCCAGGGCCCCTGCTCTCTGGAAGCCCAAGGTGTGGGTGGAGGAATATTACTGTGCTATAGTGAGCTCTTAGAGGCGGGGATACAGGGCAGGATCCCACCTGCAGGCAGGGAGGGCTTCCTGAAGGAGAAGGTGACTGGGTACATGCTGGTCCAGATGGTCCCAGCTAGGAAAGGTGTTTGCCATCTACTTGGAGACAGATGTGTTCATATCCCACTGTGATTCTGGGATCCACGAGCAGTGCTAAGGACCACCCAGGGCGGGGGGGCTGCCGGGGAGGAAGCAGGTCCCAGGGCTAATGAGGAGGCAAACAGACATAATTGGGAGACTGATTCCCTGAGGGGCCAGGAAGCGTAGGGACTTGCAGGGACTGGCCAGTTCTGGCCATGGTGATGGACATTGGCAAAGGTCAGAGCCAGACTGGGGAATGCAGGAGTGAAGGTGGCTTGGGACTGCAGGCTTTGAGGACCCAGCAGAACCTCTGCGGGCAGACGTGGGCAGGTGCACACAGGGTTTGCTCAGGAGACAAGGAACAGTCAGAACAAGACAGGTGAGGCTGCCTGCTGGCCAAGAGCCCTCTCTGATGAGCAGACCCTGTTCTTCCCATGCAGGGACTTTATCTCCCATCACCTGTTCTTCTCCTGGAGGCTGACAGCAGGGGAGAGATACCTGTCATTCTCCAAGCCTACAGTGATGGGCGGGTGGCCTAAGAAACCATAGGGGGAATGTGTGGGGGCAGCCCCCTACAGTTGCTAACATCAAACCACGTGCCTCTGGATGAAAGAACTCAGCACCTTGCTATAGGGACCACACTGGAGGCTGATTGAGCCTTCGGTTTTAGCTGCCACTCACCAGGAAGTCCCAAGGAGGAAGGAACATGACAAACCACACCACGAGGATGCAATCAGCAAACTAGAGTGTGGGCACCTCCACGGCCCAGTGACCCGGGTCCTTCACAGACAAGGTGTAAGGTTAAGAAAGGGATGGGAACCTTCTCAGTCAGTTAAAAGAGACATGAAGATGTATCAGGTTTAAATAATGGGTAAGAGTAAAACAAGTGCCATTAGTTGACATGGGTGGGGGCATCAGGGCTGTTTGCCTTAATACCCCATTAAGCTAACTACAGTTTTCTGCATGTGTGCCTTATTTTACAATGAAAAGGTTTTTTTCCGCAGGAGCGGGGCGGGGGGGGGCGGGGGGCAAAGGGAGGAGGAGAAAGAATCTCACACAGGCTCCATGCCCAGCGCAGAGCCCGACTCAGGGCTCAATCTCACGACCCTAAGTGAGAATCAAATTGGATGCTTAACGGACTGAGCCACACAGGCACCCATACAATGAAAAGGTTTTAAAAGTTAACTACTATAGTTATTATTAAAATTGCCATCCTCTCCATCACCATCATCATTATCCTCAAATCATTCCACAGATATTTCTAAAGAGTCCCTTGTGTCTGGCACTATGCTGGGCACTGAGCATTCGGTGATAAGAAAAGCAGGCTTGATCCCTGCACTCATGGAACTTCCCTCCAGGGCAGGTAGATGGTGGACAGGTAAAAATCTGTCCACATAATACCCTAGCCCGAGCTGGAGGCGGGGGGGGGGGGGGGGGGCGGAGGGGGGCTGAGTCTGGTAGAAGCATGTAAAGTCTTCAGGAAAGGTGGACATTAACCCACAGACATTCCCTGTTCTCACTGAAGAGAAAATGCATTTTGCTCCATGGGAAGGACAGTAAGATTGCAGCCAGCCTGCGTGGATGACCACCACATCCTAGGCACATCCCTTACTAAGAGACATGGGTGTCCCAGTTACCACAAACCCCATGTGCATGTGAAAAAAGCAAAAAGAAGTCCTGACTGGTGCTGGGGAACACTGTCAGCTGATGTACGATGGACATGTGGAAACAAATGCACAGTGCCAGTGTTCATTTCAGAGTCAGGCAATTATATACACCCAGTGAACCAATGCCCCAGAGGGCAGTCTCTGTCAGCCCAGCAAGGCCCCGGGGCCACATCCCCACTCATCGCCTCTCTTCCAGAGTCCTCAGTTTTACATTGTGGACACCTGATCCAAGCAGATCTGTCACAATCTGGCTATCACTCTCCCTAAAGTGGAGGCCAGGGCTGGTTGCCATCCCCAAGGCCCATGAAACATTACTGCCCACTGTCACCCCAAACCTGCAAACAGGGGCAAGAAGAAGTGCCAGCTGGCCAGCACCCAGGAAGGGGGCAGATGGGCTAGGAATGCAGGTACCCACCCACCTGCTTTCAAGAGGTGAGGGCCCAGGAGCCAAGACAGCCCCAGGCAGCAGGCTGGGTATATTCCAGAGCAATCCCAGGAAAGAGAGAGGATGGGGGAGTCATTCCTGAGTGGCCAGAAGTACCACGGGGGGTGGACAAGCAGGAGTCCTTGTCTCTTTCTCTCGGGCTCCCTTGGGCCACGGAGCTGGCGGCAGTCCATTTTAGTGCGTGGAAGGCAGCTTGCATTTGGATCTTCCTCCAATAGTTCTGTCTGCCGATCGAAACATCCCTGGCATTGAAGCAGGTGCACAGTCCCCAGAGGTGACTTATCCCTGTTTCCTGGTGTCCCAGCCAGCCACCCTGAAAACATTTGCCTTGATCACGAGGTAAAGTGGTAGAGAACATGGGGGACTGAGAGTAAGTCTAGCCCCGCACTCCCCATCCCTGCCTGCTCACAGAGCATCATATCCTAGAGCAGGACAGAGCATAGCCATCCGCTGCCACCACTGAGAAAGGGAGGTGTCTCGACACAGATGACTTTCAAGCCCTATTTGGAAAAGGAAAGAGATTGTCCCTGCACACGCAGCTGATGTCTGTGGGCTGGGAGGAGCTGGCCTCCACGCTGGCCTTCCTGGCACACAAAGGCTTCCTCTGAACCAAGTAAAAGCCCTGCGTGAGCCGCAAAGCCACAAATAGCACTGGAGAGGGCAAGCCCTTTGTAGCTGGTGAGTCGCCTGATGGGGGTCCAGAGGCAGGAGGGAGACAACCAGGGGTGTCTTGCCAGAAGGACTAGGATCCCAGGGGCACCATGCTACTGTGTCCCTCTGCCTCCTCTTTGGCAAGTCCCTGGGGCAGGGATCCTGGAATAAGTCCCCGGTCCTATTAGCATCCCTTCAGGAGGACTCTGGGTCTCAACCGTGTGTCACAATCTGACATCACTCCAACATCCTGGCTGTTTGCAGTGGGTGTTTTTGGATGAGAACTCTACCTGGAATTAGTTCAAGAGTTTCATAGGAAATCTGCTGTATGAATGTCAGTGAAGTGAATCTGGAGGCTGGTTTTCATCCCCCTACGAGCTACTTCCGCATGTGCTTATCCCTCAAAAGGAGGTTAAGTACCGAACTCCCACTCCCGGGCCAGGAGAGTCGACATAACCCTGATATTTTCCTGTGTGCCCATCACAAGACAACTGCATAAAGAAAGCCTGGAGAGGGCCCCCTTCGGAATGCTGGGCTGAGGGCCAGGTGACTCACGGAGGTGAGCAGGACCAGGGTCTGCAGCCAGGCCTGGCATCTGCAGTTGGGTGATCTGTCGTGGCGTCTCCATATCGCCTGAAACCCAGAGTCGTAACCCACACTTCCCCCACTCTCAGAAAAGGCACTGAGCAGCAAGGTCAAGTTCACACAGCAATTTAGTTGCAGAGTAAAGCTCTTCCCTCAGATCTGCCCAAATCTGCCAGATATAAATCACGTATGTCATCAGATCCACACGCACACAGCATGTATCACGGACGACTAAGAAGACCAGAGAGCACTGCCGACCACACTTCACTACAATGCTTTCTGCTCTCCTTTAATTGATCTTAGAATTCATAAAAACAAAACTCTTGTGGGTTGATTTAGAGATGTTTTATACCACCTTTCCCTCGTGTGCATGCATCAAAAGAAAATGTGTGTGCAAGGTGTCGGAGGAAGGGCTTTAGCCACAAGCCCCATCCGTCCTCAGGTGGTCGTGTGTGGTTTGTGGCCTGGGCTACAGCTGTGCACGTGGCACAAGGAAAAGCCTCCATGTCCACAAAAGAGCCTAAGGGGACGACCCCCGCCAGGCAGCCCTGCCCCCATCACATGCACCCAGCATGGGGGAGAGTGCGCATCAGGGTTGATGAAGTGGGTTGGTCTGTACACGGTGTTTTGCAGTTTGCAGAGCATGTGCTCATTCACTATCTCCCCTGTTCTGAGAACTTCAATGGAAAGTATTTTTATCTGCACTTTACTTCAAGGACGCAGAGATTTGGAACTCTCCCCAGGCCACACAGCCAGTCAGTGGCAGAGCCCAGATTCCAACATGAGCTTTCTGTTTAGCACGAAGGAAATACCAACGTGGGAAAGAGCAATTTGGTGCCTTGAAAATGCTGTTTTTAAAGCTTGCCTGTCACCCAGGTCTTTGAGGGGGGACCCAAACCCAGGTTCCAAACTGAGGAAGAAATCAGACAAATGAGTCAGTGCGTGGAAAACCAAAATCTCACTGCTGCACGAAGGGTTGGGGCACAGCTCTGTGGCCGAGCCACGTGGCCTCTCTGCCCCAGGGCAGACCTGGTCAGCTGCTCCCGGCCCCCCATCTGGGCAGAGAGGAAGGAAGGAGGGACACCCAGGCCCTTCAGCTTGTGATGTGTCCTCTTTCGTCTGCATCCTACTGGCAACGGTGGACCAGGAGCCGCCCCTCACCCACAGGAGGTTCACTCCCCTGTGGAGGCAGGACACAAAGCAAGGACAGGAAGCCTGGAGCCTTCCACAAAGGGACATCTCTCCCCTGGAAGGAAACGTCAGGAACAGGCAGTGACCACCCACCCAGACACCCAGGCCTCATGGTGACACAGAGACAATGCCCAGAGCCCTCTGCAAGATTGGACAAGTTTGGAGAAAGATCAGCTGACCTGCCTAGTGAAACCCCCTCTCCATGTGAGAAGGCCGTATCACTGCTGAGGGCATACTCCATGAGCAGATTGGGGCCTGTCAAGAAAGCAGAAGCAATGCCCACATTTTAGGAAAAGGAGTTTCTTATGGGGATTATGGCTTCTGAGAATGTGGAGGGGTGGCTGGGGGAGGAAGGTATGGAGGGAGTGGGAGGGGAAGAACAAACCCCTCCAGCCTGAAGCAGCAGCAGGTGGGGAGCCGAGTAGCAGAAGCCAAAGGCACAGCATCTGGCCCCAGCTGGTGCTCCACATGGGTCCTGTGGAGGGCTGGCTGAGCCACAGCCTCTGCCACCCTGCCACGCTGACAAAGCCACTGTGACTGAGCACCACCACATCTGGCCGCCAGGGCCCCAGAGAACCACGGCTTCTGCAGCACTGCGCCCTGCAGGCCACAAACTGGCCGACCCCGCCTGCCCAGAGGCAGAGCCCGGCCTTGGCAGGAAGGGCCAGGCAAGTGGACAAGAGACGTCCTGGAGACAGAGATGAGGGAGTCTGAATTCTTGGGAGTTGGGGGAGTCCTCCATGAGACTCGGGAGGCTGTGCTGGGGGAGGTCAGGAGCAGTGTAATAGAGGGCCCAGCATGGACAGAGGACCAAGGGACTCTTCAGAATGATGATGGATAGGGAAATACAAATCAAAACCACAATGAGATACCACCTCACACCAGTGAGAATGGGGAAAATTAACAAGGCAGGAAACCACAAATGTTGGAGAGGATGCGGAGAAAAGGGAACCCTCTTACACTGTTGGTGGGAATGTGAACTGGTGCAGCCACTCTGGAAAACTGTGTGGAGGTTCCTCAAAGAGTTAAAAATAGACCTGCCCTACGACCCAGCAATTGCACTGTTGGGGATTTACCCCAAAGATTCAGATGCAATGAAACGTCGGGACACCTGCACCCCGATGTTTCTATCAGCAATGGCCACAATAGCCAAACTGTGGAAGGAGCCTCGGTGTCCATCGAAAGATGAATGGATAAAGAAGATGTGGTTTATGTATACAATGGAATATTACTCAGCAATTAGAAACGACAAATACCCACCATTTGCTTCAACGTGGATGGAACTGGAGGGTATTATGCTGAGTGAAATAAGTCAGTCGGAGAAGGACAAACAGTGTATGTTCTCATTCATTTGGGGAATATGAATAATAGTGAAAGGGAATATAAAGGAAGGGAGAAGAAATGTTGGGAAATATCAGGAAGGGAGACAGAACATAAAGACTCCTAACTCGGGGAAACGAACTAGGGGTGGTGGAGGGGGAGGAGGGCGGGTGTTGGAGGGGAATGGGTGACGGGCACTGAGGTGGACACTTGACGGGATGAGCACTGGGTGTTTTTCTGTATGTTAGTAAATTGAACACCAATAAAAATTAATTAAAAAAAATAATAAATAAAAAACAAAAAAAACAAAACAAAAAAAAAACAAAAAAACAAAAAAATAAAAATAAAAACATTTTGGATCAGTGTTGCTTCAAAGAAAAAAAAAAAAAAAAGAATGATGATGGTTGGATTCCCTCTTCTTTTCCCTTTCTGGAGACTGGAGGTACTCATGAGTCATGGGTGGTGTCAGTCAAGCGAAGGGGAAGCAGCTGGGATGAATAGGGGCTAGGGCACCAGCCACAATCACCCTGGGGGGCT
Source organism: Vulpes vulpes (assembly GCF_048418805.1). Classification (NCBI taxonomy): domain Eukaryota; kingdom Metazoa; phylum Chordata; class Mammalia; order Carnivora; family Canidae; genus Vulpes; species Vulpes vulpes. The sequence continues at coordinate 159,793,684 of NC_132791.1, read as the reverse complement.
GTATGGGGAGAGGGCATGGGTGCTGCATATTGTGCATTAAAGGACAGGCTTTCTTGGGGAGTGATGGTGAGCTGCCATGGCCTTGCTACAGTAGATTCGACGTGACCCTGCACAGCTCCCTAGTCCAGAAGGATGCTCTTCAGCCCTTGCTGGCTGCTGCTTCTCGGGGACCATTTCTTCTGTCTTAGAGAACCCCAGCTGCATCCCACCCTGGTGTGTATGAGTGAGGGCTCTCCAGAGAAACAAAAACAAAATGATGTGCATACACATGGAGAGAAATTTGGTTCAAGGAACTGACTCACACAATTATGGAAGCTGCAAGCCCCAAATCTGCAGAATGGATGAGGAAGCTGTAGACCCAACCTTTGCAGCCAATGCTATAGTTCAAGTCCCAAGTCCGTCCGCCACAGAATTTCTTCTTGCTCAGGAGATGCCGGTCTTCTGCTCTAGCCAGGCCTTCAACTGATTGGATGAGACCCACCACATCGCGGAGAGCAATCTGCTTCACTAAAACTCCACTGACGTAAATCTCAATCTCATCCAGAAATAACCCTCATGGAAATATCCAGAATAATGTTTGGCCCCATATCTGGGCACCGTGGTCCAGCCAAGTTGACACATAAAATAGACAGCCATATCTGGTCTTAAGATGATGCCCCTCCAGGGATCCCTGGGTGGCGCAGCGGTTTAGCACCTGCCTTTCACCCAGGGCGTGATCCTGGAGACCCGGGATCAAATCCCACGTCGGGCTCCCGGTGCATGGAGCCTGCTTCTCCCTCTGCCTGTGTCTCTGCCTCTCTCTGTGTGTGTGTGTGACTATGATAAATAAATAAAAATAAAAAAAAGATGGTGCCCCTCCAGGTCTGTCTTTGCCACAGTCGGGAACCTGGCTGTACATCCCAGCAGCGGATGGACAGGGTAGTGGGAGTGATATCCCCATTTCTCCCTTATTCCCCAGAAGAATGGCTGTCACGGGGCACCAGCACTACTTTCAGAGGCCAGACAGCTCAGGAACACCATGGGAGATGCGGCCTCAGTGGTCCTCACGCGTCTGTGACGGGCTCGTCCACCACCTCACACTCCAACCCAGGCTGCTGGCTTCTGACGTGCCAGCTCCTCATATTGACATCATAACACTCAAGTGCCGCCCCGCATTCCCAATGCCAGAACTGTCCCAGCTCATCCCACATCACCCTCAGGGGGCCCAGATACCACACATACTATGTCAATTCCCATCTCCTCCACTAGAGCCTTGGCTTCACAGGGCAGGCATCTGGGGCCACTTGTGTCCACTGCTGTGTCCCCAACATTGCCTATACCATGATCGGGCACAAAATCGATAACTCTATAAATGGATGTTGAATAAATGCATCATCAATATTTCAAAACTGTATTCTAACCTAAACCTGTCCTGTTGCGGCCCCAGACAATGCCTCCCAGTTCCTGTCCACTGTCCTCAACACAACTGTCTTGTCCTCCTTCCTCAGGGTCATTTTTCAGTTCCCCCCAAGACTTTCAGAAGCCTCCATAGCAGGAGCTGGACACGGAGTGCCTGGGCATCCCTAGGGAGAGCTGTCAACTCAGAGTCGCCTTCAAGGGAGCGAATTTCTGAGCCATGTCCCAAGTGCAGAGAGGTGCACATGCTTGACCTCTGTCCACACCAGCAGGGCTAGCTGCACCCGGGCGCCACCTGGCCGTATTCCTTTCAGGTGCCGCTTCCCTGGGCCTGGGGTCTAAACCTGGGAGTTTGTGTCAAACTTCTACTACTCAGCCCCTTGCTCCCGAGCCCCTCTCCCCAGGCCTCTGGGTCACTGGAGACCCAGACACAGAGCAATGGCAGACTCATGAGAGTGTGCAGCCCTGACCCCACAGCCAACAGCAGGCCCCAAGGGCAGGCCAGACACTGTCCTCCATGTCTCGGTTCCATTCTGGTTCCACTCGCCTTCAGACAGACTATCCCAGACCCACTAGGTTTCACAGGCTCCCTTCTGGGTCCCCACACAGGACACGGAGGCCACTCAGAACTGCACCTCAGAAGGCTCTGTTCTGAGGACACCTATGTCTGCACAGAGATGCCAGTGGTGCTGGGTGACCCCGTGCCTGCTGGTCTGACCCTGGTCTGGGTCCTCAGTTCCTGCCCCATCTCTTGGCCCCGGTTAACTTAAGATTTGGCATAAAGGTGCTGGAGTGCATATGCAGAGGGGGCCTGGGAACAACCAAGGCAGAGTGCCTGTGTGGAATGTCCATGTTAAATCAAGGCTGGCCTCTCCAGGGAGCCCTAGAACCCCTGGGACCATGAGCTGCTGGTATCCCTCCTCCAACTGGGCTGGGAGCTTAGGTATCTGCCCCAGGAGGGAAGCAGAGGCAGGAACAAGGTTCAAGACACAGTATGGGAAGGAAAGCTTCAAGGAAAAGTGGGGAGTAGGCAGCAGCTGAGAGAACACAGCCCTGCCCCAGGGCACACCCCCCAGGAGCAGCCCAGCCAGTGGCCCCAGGGCTCCATTAAGGCCTCTGTCACTCTGGGCCTCCCATCTTCCTTTGTGGCTGAGAGATGTGGACCAGCACATCTCTCCCTCCATCGTGCTTTGTCAGAGGCCCCACAAAGGAAGGTCTTCTAGAAGCCCATGGAGTGGGGAGTGGGGGAGAGAGGGAAAGTCTGCACCCTTGACCTGGGTCCCAAGTCCTGGCTATGCCTCCTAGGTCCTAGCAGCAGAGGCCCTGTGGGCATAGGGTCCTAGCTTGGCCCGCCCTGTAGTAACCTGAAGACCTCGCAGAGGGGCTGAGCTCAGGGGCAGCAGAGGGTGGCAGAGGGCAGGGTGAGCACACTCCACCCACCACCAGGCAAGACCCCGAGCACGGAACGAGAGTACAGACATTACTGTGGCATCAGATCAACGTTGCCTCCGGACCAGCAAGCAGGCACTGTGCAGGGGCAGGGGTTCCTCTGTGATGAGCCTGCATGAGAGCACCTGCCACTTCTCCCCGATTCATATGGAATATGCTTTCACACCCCTCGTCCAACAGGGTGTTGGGAGCCAAAGAGGCACTTTCTCTACAGAAGGGGCTGCTGCTCATGAGACCCTGGCCCACCCATAGATTCTGAAGGTCGTCAGAGAAGGAGCCACCTTCCCTGCCCTGCACCTGCCGCCCTCATCCTGAGTCTCCTTGGAGCCGGCCACAGGAGCTGGAGCCCCTACCGTGGCTGCAGTTCCCTGTCTCGTCCTGCCCCCTGCTGTCAGGACTGAGACACCAGACTACAGGGTGAGCAGGCCCTGGATGGCTCTCCAGCTGGCCACCCTCCACTTGGCACTTACTGGCACCCAGCACTTCCCCTCCTGGGGTGGGGGGAGGGGAGAGGACCTCTCCCCTGCAAGCTCACCTGGTAGCGAAGTTCAGTCAGGGGCAGGATATCTAAGTCCAGAACCTGACGCTACTACCTCCTTGCTATGTGGTCTTGGGCACGTTTCCTCTCCTCCTCATGCCTCAGTCTCCCCAGGTGTAAATGGATGCAATGAGAGAACCCATCTCTAGGGTGCTTCAAAAATCAAATGAGGTCATGCACGGAAGAAGCTTAGAACAGTGTCAGGCACAATGAAAATGCCCTCAGAGCACATAAGCATCACTATGCTCACCCCATCAGCATGGGGGCTCAGATGCCAAATGTCCCCAGTGTCACCTGACTTGGCTACTCCATCAACAGTTACCAGGGAGCTGCAAAGGGCCCGGCTTCCATCCCAGTACACCCCACTTCTGTGTTAGCCACCTTTGCAGGTGGGTACCCTACTCTCTACAATGATGAGACCCTCGTGCCAATCAGTAGTTAGGGTGGCCACGTATGCACAGCTGGGGCACCACACCTCTACTGATGCCTGAGTGCCCTGTTTGCCCTGCCATCCCCCGAAGACTTCCCCAGAAAACTGCCTTGTACTTCCAGCACCAGTGCACAGCCCAGGCCAGGAGGCTTGAGAGGTAAGTGAACACTGGGGCCTGGACCACTGGACCTCAGGAGCAGCTCTACTATCTCAGAAAGTTGGACGTACCTGACACTGCAAAGTTTAAAAAGCCATTGCTAGCAAGAGCCCCATGGTGACACTGAAGCTAAACTTATCACCATCTGGACACAGCACCATGGCCTGTGGGTGACCTTAAGTAATCAGTAACTCAGGTGCCGCCAGGCACAGAACCGAGGGTTTACTGACCTTAAAACACACGACTTTTTAAACTCCAGGTAGTAAATGAACGGCAAGAACATCATCCCATTGGAGGTACAGATAATTAATTTGTGGGTGACGGGGAAGGCTGGCCTCCGGGGCACGCTAGTGGCCAGGGGTACTGTGGGTTGGGGGTGCAGAGGAGCCTGGCTTGGGTCCTGATCGTCCAGGGGAGGGGGAAGAATGTGTTTCTGCCGGCCCAGGGACCCGTGTTTCATCATCTCAGCAAGTTGGCGGGAGCTGTTTTACAAATCACTGCAGTTTGGCGGCCCCTGGGCTTTCGCCGGCCTCACTTCCGAGCAGCGCAAATATTAAAACATCGTTATCTGTGTGCCTCTCCGCTGGAAGATTGCATCCTTGCAGCAATTGAATCAAAAAATTTTAGTAAATTAAAAAATTATTCAAAAGAACATTTCTCTCTCACCAAGAAAAAGGCAGGGTGCCTCTCATTTTCCTGAGAGGAGAAATGTTCTATAAAACCTTTCCCTTTGTAATCAGGTGCATACAATGGGCATTAGTTCCAGGGAATTCAGCAGAAATCACCAGAAAAGAGATAAGAAAGTTCCAACCAGCCTACGAAAGAGTGAGAGGGAGTTATAGACCCACCAAGACACTGTATTTCATCTTCTCCATCGGGAGGGGGCAAATAATTTAATCTGTCTCCCACCTCTGGGGGACCTCTAAGATGTCCCACCTGGCAGGAGGGCCTGCCTTCCTGGAGCCATGGGTCACCCCAAGTAATCCAACAACAAGATGCACATGATACTTCTAGGGTAGGGCCGGCCATGCCTCAAACACCAGCCCTGTGATTTGGGTACCCATCACCTGGAGACTGAGACCAACGATGTACGCAACCCACTAGTCAATAATCAATTGATGGATCCTCAGTCATCCCTCCGTGAGGCAGAGCTATCTAATGAGCATGTGGGGCAGGGAGGCTTGGGGGAGCTCTCTGGTTGGCGATCCCCTGTGTGTGCTATCCCACATCAATGCTGACCCCGTGGGGAGGGCCAGCGAAACTCACTTTGGGCACTTTCAGGATCTGTTCATGTGTCCCTTCCTTTGGCTGATCTCAACTTGTGTCCATTCCCCGTAAGAGCCCTCGGAGAGTTCCATGACCCCTTCTAGAGAATTAGCTAACCAGAGGGTGGTCATGGGGACTCCAAGCTTGCAGCTGAAGGGAGGTCTCATGTGGACTGCGTCCTTTACCTTTGAAATTGAGGGATGCCTGGGTGGCTCAGTGGTTGAGCGTCTGTCTTCAGGTCAGGGCATGATCCCGGGGTCCTGGGATCGAGTCCCACATCAGGTTCACGGCAGGGAACCTGCTTCTCTGCCTATGTCTCTGCCTCTCTCTGTGTGTCTCTCATGAATAAATAACTTTGAAACTGGGTAAATTCATGCCATGTGTCTGAGACAGGCAGAACAAGAGTCAGAGAGAGAGAGAAAGAATGAATATAATTCTCCCAATTCCTCATCTGGTACGAATGTGTCTTCTGAATATTGACGTTCTATATCCTAGGACCAACAAATCCAAGAGAAAAGATTATCCCCACCTTTTCACCTCTAAATTCATGCCAATTGTGCTAGTTTGAAAATGTCCAAAAATTCCAGATGGTTCAGTCATAAAACCCTCAACGAGACACAAACCTTGTTAGCCGCCCCTCGTCCATGAGCCAAAAACCCAGGAACCAAGAGACGAGTGTGGAGACCAGATAACAAAGCAGGCCCTGCCTTCCACTTTCTGCCCAGACTTCAAAAAGACGGCTGGAGTGGCACAAGCTGAAACCGTTCCATGAAGCAGCCGGGACAGAGCGGGGAGGAATCCAGCCTTGGCAGCGGCACCACCGGAGAAACAAGGTTACATCCGTGACATTAGCTCACACCTGTTAGCTGCTGCGAGCAAGGCCGCGGGTAACCCTGGCTGTGCCACTGAAATTTACGTACAATGCCATTTATCCAGCGTTTAGCTGCCTCGAAATGCACTGACCTGAATCTGTTCTGGATTCTTAGCAAGCAGCAAGACAGGGATGCCAGCCACGGGGATGCGAGGAGACAGATGCCCTTCAAGGATAGCAGGGATTCCTTCATGCAGAGGAGCCAGCCGGAGTGAGGGCAGGATGATGTGCCATGCTGCCCCCCGTGCCCACGGAGCAAGGGGAACCCTCGCTGACCCACATGGGGAGGCCCTTCCCGTGTCCGTTGGGACTCCAGTTTACTCAGAGCCGCCTTCTCACTTGACTTACAGACTCACATCAGTAATGATTTTCTGAATTAACCACTTCCTCGATCAGATACCTTTCTTTGTTCCCTGAGCCGGCTACCATCCACATGATAAGGAGAAATACGGGGCTCCCCCTGACTTTGCCATGTTTCCCAACAAATACTGCTGATGCAAAATCTCTCTGGTCCCACATCACTGCAAGCAAAACTGCATATTCGTGGCATATCTTTCAAGTGGGTGAAAGACCACAGGAAAGAAGGGATTCATGTATTGTCTCGGCCTCCAGGGGCAGGCACTTCTGCCTTCCTGAGCTGGCTCTTGCCTGCTTGCCCTTCTGGCTGCCCTGGCTGTCCCTCCGAGGGCCTTCATCACCCATACTGACACCCGGGGAGGATGCAGGCACCTGATAGCATCTCTACAGCCCAGAGGAAACTCATCTGATTTGAAATCTGATGAAATTTAGCTCTCCAAGGCCACAGCCATAAATAGACCTAGACTCGGGGTCGGTCATTCTTGGTCCTATTGCTCTATGTCCTGCCAGAATGTGACATCAGTGAGAACGGGCAGGACCACCGCAGTGCCTTCTCCTGCATGGCTTCCCTGACGTGGGTGGTGGCAGGGTCCTACCAATGCTTGGGATCTGGTGCCTGAAACACAGACCGTTCCAACAGAACTTATTCTTGCACAGCCGCATACCATTACGTGGCCCACGGAGGGAAAAACAACCACCAGTTAATGATCATCGCATTTGTGGACAAATTTCATTTCTTTGGCGGCTGTCCCTAACGTGTCACTGATGCTTAGCCAAATGAGCCAAAAGGGCAATGGGACACGGAAGCATTTGTGAGTGGGAGGCAGAAATAAACCTGCTGTGAGCGCCTAATTTACACATTCAGCTCCGCAGCCCGAACCTCGCTTGGCGGTTAATATGATCATAAGCTGATTTCCACCACCACCACCCTGCTTGCTTGAGGGCAAGGGAGCTCCCAAAATAGGGCTTTTCATCTTTGTGTTTTTCTTCCCGCCTGCCCAAAGGTTCTCATAAAATGGCATTTTCTTCATCTAGCTGGAAATTTAGCCTTTTCCAGGCTCTGCAAATCCCAGGCTTTTTATTCAAAGGACATTGTAACTGCGGTACCCCCCCCCCCCCCCCCCCCACACACACACACTGTGCAGCTAGCAGCTAGGGAGCTTCCAGGCCAAGGCAATGTCAGGGTTCGTGGTCTGAATGCTCCGTGCTGACTGCAGCTCGTATGTACCCCAAAGGGAGTGAAGACTGCAAGCCCCTCCCTCCCTGGTGGGAACCACACCTGCCTGTGGTCAGGGTCCCAGCCGTGTGATATGGTCTGCGATGCTTCTAAAGATGCTGAGGCACACACAGAAAGCTCCGTAAATGTTTGGTGAATAAAAAAAAAATGTTTGGTGAATAAAATGAATATCCAATGGTAGCACTTAAAACGTGCTGAGGAGGTGTCAGAAGACAGTTCCCGGCTGATGGGGGCTGATCTGCACTGCTCCAACACTGGTGGAATGTGGAAGCATTATAAGGATTTTCCTTCATGCACATTTGCATCCTGACTACTTCCCAAAATGACTTTGAGTTGCTATCAATAAAAACAGAAGTGCTATTAGATTTTTAGGACACACACCTAATTGCAGAACAGACAGAAGGCAAGAATTGAAAGCCAAGTGGATGTGAAAAACAGTGTCAAGAAATCCCAAGTAAGGACCCCTTGTGGTGGTATCTCTAAGTGACCACAGCTGTGAGCATGGAGGGCACCGGGTCCCCTGTCTTGAGGTGCCAGATGAGAAGCTGGCCCTGGACAATGACCTTCTGCTGACCAGGAACTTACTGAAGCATGCACATGTGTAATCACCCACGCTTGCACACTCTTCCCAGCAGGGTGTAGGAGATTTGAAGCAGAACACGGCCAATTGTTCTCCAACATTTTAATGCCACAAACTGTTTGATTAGCCTACAAATGAGCTACAAAAAATCCCATCCATGTTTAGCCACCAGGGAAGCTTCGTGAAGACTGTCCCCACCCACCCATCCCTGCACAGGTACATGCCTGTGGCCCCTCTCCGCATCTTCCTCCAGCTGTGTATGCACACACATTCTGCACACTAAAAGCCAATGCCAGCACTGCCTCCTCCAGAAAGCTCTTCTTGCCCAACCTACCTCTACATGACCAGTTCCTGCTCCACACTGGCGGCCCTTTGGAACATGGCACTTCCCAGCAGCCACAGCAGGAGCTCTGCACGCCTCTCATGTGCCCTCTGAAGCTCGGAGCCTGCATGGCCTCCTTCAACTGCATCCCGAAGATGCCTTACAGGACCCCAGGAACCTATGTGGCATTAGCCCAGGTGAGGAGTTGAGATCTTTTCCACAGTAGACATCTGTCCGACCATGGAGCTATGCTTGTCCAACTCATAAAATGAAAACCAGGCTGGGAGCTTTTATTTTTTTAATCAATGCTTAAAGGTATCACATTCCTTTTATAACTAGACTTGTTTTTCAGAGCAGTTTAGGTTCATGGCCAAACTGAGAAGATACTGAGATTTCTCATATTTCCCCTGTCCCTCCCACCATCACTCAGCCTCCCCCACTAGCAACAACCCGCCCCCAGAGTGGGACACATGTTATCATTGGTGAACATATGTTGACACGTCATCATCCCCCAGAGCCCACAGTTTACAGTGGGGTTCACTCTTGGTGTTGGACATTCTTTGGGTTTGGATGAAAATAGTAATTACTCCTAGAGTCACTTCATTGCCTGAATGATCCTGTCTTCAGCTCATCCGCCTGCCTCACCCGTCTAGTTTTGCCTTTTCCAGAATGTCACATAGCTGGAATCATACAGCATGTACAGATTTCTGATTGGCTTCTTGTCGTTAGAGTGATGCACCTGGTTCCTCCATGTCTTGGCTTGACGGCTCATTTCTTCTTAGTGCTGAATAATACTCCATAGTCTGGATGGACCATTTTGTTAACCCACTCACCTTTTCTAAAGAACTTCTTAGTTGTTTTTAAGTTTTAGCAATTACAAGTAAGGATGCTATCCAACATGCTTGTGCAGGCTTTTGTGTGGATACAAGTTTCACATCCTTTGAGTGGATACCAAGGAGCATGCATGCTGGATGACAGGGTATGAAGATGTTCAGTTCTGTAAGAAACCACCAACCTGTCTCCCAAAGTGGCCATGGCATGTTGCATTCCAACAGCCATGAGAGAGTTCCTGCTGCTTCATATTCTTCTGTGAGCTTTTTGGCTTGTGGTTTTCCCTCACTTAAAAAATTACTATATCTGTTTTTTTATATATAAAAGGTCAGCATAAGAGAGACAATCCTTTGTCATACAGGCCACCCTCTGCTGGTACTAAGGAGATGTGCTCCAGGCCAGGATGACCCGAGTGAACGAATCCACTGACTTAATCAATTGAAAATTCTCTCCAACTTTTTCACCAGCCCCGCAGTGTTTGTGGAGGGCAAATATTGAACTGTGGACATAGCAGTGTTTGGGTGGTGAGCTTGTGTTACAGGCGAGAATACAGAGTTTCCTCCCAATCTTCAATCCACAACTTCCTCATATGCATTCTTACCACCATTCATCCTTTCAACAAATATTTGCTGAGCACCTAGCAGCATGTCCCGGCCACTGAGCCCGGCTCTGGGGCCGTGGTCATGAGCAAGATGCAGGCCTTGCCTTCCAGGAGCTGAGGATCCCTGTGGGGGACTGACCACAAACAAGGAGCACACCTGCCATTAGGACGGCCCTCATTGTGTCCCCACCTGGAAGGCAGGGCACAATCAGTCTTAAAGAGGAAAATGAAGTACACGTCAGGAACCCACACAGAGGCACGGGCTTTGGTTCTAGCATGCAGGATTCATGGCATCCCAGTGCCAGGAGCCCGAGAACCCAAGAACAGCTCCTCCACCAGCTTGGGGCTTCCTGCCTCACCAGGAGTGGCAGCCCTGGGGCAGGTGCAGCCCTGGCCCAGGTATGGGCTCCTGCCTGCTTCCTCCTGCTGTGCTTGAATGGGACTTGGTCCTGGAGGGAAGAGGTGACCCTGAGTAATTTCCACTGCCACTTCCTACCAGGAGCCTTATCTCACACCCCCACCCCCATGCGCTGTCCCTTGATGTGGCTTCTCCCCTGTAACTTCCCTTACTGCTGAAGATTTACAATTCCTTGTTTGATTATTATACCAGCACCCACCCCCCTCACCCCCACCCTAACCACCACTCTACCACCTTAGACTAAAAGCATGACAAAGGCAGGCCTGATGACTCCCTTGAGTGCACCACCATTGTAAGCCCAGGCCTAGCCCAGTCCCTGGCATACAAGAGGAGCTTAGCACACAACAGGAGTTTAGCAAACACCTAGAATGAACAAGCGAGCAAATGAAGGAGTGATGCTCCAAGAGAGAAAAGAGTCACAGTGCCCCACATCCTGAAGGAAAAGCAGAACACTAAATAAAGCTATAATGAGGAAAGTGAACTTGTGGGCGATTGGTCAGGAGAAGTCTGGTGATGCCCCCTCCCGTCAAGGACAGGCAATTTAAGCTGATTTGAGCTTTGAAGCAGGGATTATTAGTCAGGAAAGATAAGTGGGAGGCTGGGGAGAGCAAGTTTTCCAAGGAGGAGCCATAGCTCAGGGAGCACACACAGCAGAGGGTGAGGGAGAGAGCAGTTGGGCTGTGGTAGGCACCTCACCTCCTACACATTCATTCAACAAACATCACTGAACACCTACCATGTGCAAGGGCTTAAACTGTAGAAGCACGAGGAAGCACCAAAGAGCTTCAGCAGGGGCTCACCTGGCACTGGTAAGTGACCACTCCCCTGCTGTGGGCTCTGTGGGCAAAACAAGGAGAGGGACCGGCTGTGCAGTCTGGAATTAGCAAGAATGGCCACTGACTAGATCTGGGTGGTGAGGGAGGGTGAGCTGACAGGGCGAGGGGGGGGGGCGGGAACTGGGTGTCAGGCTTGAGCAGCTGGGGGGCTGGACACACCATTCCCACATTGGGGGAGGGGAGCAGGGCATACTTGAAAACAGAGATGAAACCCTCCCCCTGGGGGGCTGGACTCTGGAGGCCCCACCGAGTCAGGTGAGCTCATGCAGGGGTCCCAACACCTGCTGACACCATGTGCAATGGGAGAGCCAAGAACTAGCTGGTGGCAATCAAGTCCTAGTTTATGCAAGTGGAGTTCTGAAGGACTCCGGAATAAAATTGTGGGACCTGGCTTATTAGGAAACCAATCTCGGTGCAAATGGGACAAGTTAGGGCCACCCGGTCGGCTCAGCGGTTTAGCACCGCCTTCAGCCCAGGGCGTGATCCTGGAGACCCTGGATCGAGTCCCACGTCAGGCTCCCTGCATGGAGCCTGCTTCTCCCTCTGCCTGTGTCTCTGCCTCTCTCTCTCTCTCAATCTCTCTCTCTCTCTCTCAAATAAATAAAATTTTAAAAAATGAGATAGTTTGGGTGTTTAACATGGTCCAGCCTTGGGTTTCCCTCCAACAGCTGGCAGTGACTTTATCGGTTTCCTTTTCAAACAGATTTTCCTGCCCAAGCACATCTGTCTTCCTTCCACACAGATCATGCAAAACATGCAGCTAGAAACACAACCCTAGGGCAGCCTGAGTGGCTCAGCAGTTTAGGGCCGCCTTCAGTCCAGGGCGTGATCCTGAAGACCCTGGATCGAGTCCTGTGTCAGGTTCCCTGCATGGAGCCTGCTTCTCCCTCTGCCTGTGTCTCTGCCTCTGTGTCTCTCATGAATAAATAAATCTTAAAAAAACTAAAACACAACCCTGGGAAGGAAGGAGCATCCAGACAGTGGCTGGGGACAAGCATGCATATATGTAAGTGCGTGTGAACACGTGTGAACACATGAGCGTGAGCACGTGGGAGAGCATGAGTGCCTGAGTGTGAACGCATGTGGGAGCATGAGCGCATGTATGAGTGTGAGCGTGAGTGCAGAAGCGTGCACAATAGCCCCGCGTGTGTCCTCACCTGCTGCCAGAAGCAGCCCTGCGGGGGATCTGCCTGAAGGGGCCCCACCCAGTCTGCAGGGCAGGGATGCGCCGGCGGGATCCTGGGGGGCGCTCACATTTATGCACCAGATAGACGCACTGGGTGTATTTCCAGGCTGAGGGAGGCGGTCCCCAGGAGCAGAGGAGTCAGCGCCTGGAGAGAAGAGTAAGAACCACGTGTGCTGGGGAACAACGTGTAGAGGGACCCTCAAGCAGTACATGGGGCCAAGCACAACACAGGTCACTTCTCGACCTTTACAGTTAACTGCAAAATCTAATGCTTCTGACAAAACTGCCTATTTTAAATGTTCTCACCTGTAAAAATACAATAACCAGCACTCTCCTGGATGGCGAAGCACACCTATGGTGGTTGCTGCAATTGTGGGGCGCCACCAGGAGGCCAGTCCTGGAGGGGCGGCGGCCAGCCAGGCCAGAGGACAGACTGGTGTCCCTCAGCCCTGGTGGAGGGTCGATGGGCCAGAGGACAAGCTGGCGTGCCTCAGTTCTGGCGGGGGGGGGGGGGGGGGGGCGGGGACTCGATGAGCCAGAGGACAGACTGGTGTCCCTCAGTCCTGAGGCGGGATGGGGGAGAGTCGATGAGCCAGAGGACAGACTAGTGTCCCTCAGTCCTGGGGGAGGGGAGTCGATGAGCCAGAGGACAGACTGGTGTCCCTCAGTCCTGGGGTGTGTCAAGCCAGAGGACAAGCTGGTGTCCCTCAGTCCTGGCGGGGGGAGGGCCAATGGGCCAAAGGACAAGCTGGTGTCCCTCAGTCCTGGGGGGTGCCAATGGGTCAGGGGACTGGTGTCCCTCAGCCCTGGTGGAGGGTCGATGGGCCAGAGGACAAGCTGGCGTGCCTCAGTTCTGGCGGGGGGGGGGGGGGGGACTCGATGAGCCAGAGGACAGACTGGTGTCCCTCAGTCCTGAGGCGGGATGGGGGAGAGTCGATGAGCCAGAGGACAGACTAGTGTCCCTCAGTCCTGGGGGAGGGGAGTCGATGAGCCAGAGGACAGACTGGTGTCCCTCAGTCCTGGGGTGTGTCAAGCCAGAGGACAAGCTGGTGTCCCTCAGTCCTGGCGGGGGGAGGGCCAATGGGCCAAAGGACAAGCTGGTGTCCCTCAGTCCTGGGGGGTGCCAATGGGTCAGGGGACTGGTGTCCCTCAAACCTGGGGTGGGGTGGTGATGGACCGGAGGCCAGACTAGTATCCCTCAGTGTTGGGGGGTTCGATGAGCCAGAGGACAGAGCTGGTGTCCCTCAGTCCTGGCGTGGGGTGGCGATGGGCCAGAGGAAGAGCTGGTGTCCCTAAGCCCTGGTGGGGGAGTGAGGGGGTCAATGGGCCAGAGGACAGACAGGTGTCCCTCAGTGTTGGGAGGGGTCGATGGGCCAGAGGACAGACAGGTATCCCTCAGTGTTTGTGGAGTCGATGGGCCTGAGGACAGGCTGGGGTCCCTCAGTGTTGTAGGGGGTCGATGGGCCAGAGGACAGACAAGTGTCCCTCATTGTTTGAGGGGTTGATGGGCCTGAGGCCAGACTGGTACCCCTCAGTGTTGGGGGAATTCAATGGGCCAAAGGACAGGCTGGTGTCCCTCAGTGTTGGGAGGGTCGATGGGCCAGAGGACGGAACTGGTGTCCCTCAGTCCTGGCGGGTCGATGGGCCAGACACAGAGCTGGTGTCCCTCAGTGTTAGAGGGGTGGATGGGCCAGAGGACAGACAGGTGTCCCTCAGTGTTGGGCAGGGGAATGGGCCAGAGGACAGACAAGTGTCCCTCAGTGTTGGGCGGGGGTATGGACCAGAGGACAGACAGGTGTCCCTCAGTGTTGGGCTGGGGGATGGGCCAGAGAACAGACAGGTGTCCCTCAGTGTTGGAAGGTGGATGGGCCAGAAAACAGGCAGGTATCCCTCAGTTCTGGCGGGTCAATGGGCCAGAGGACAGACAGGTGTCACTCAGTCCTGGGGGATCAATGGCCTGAGGAGGCACAGGTGCCCTTCAGTTCTGGGGTTCGATGGCCCGAGGACGGAAAGGGGTCCCTCAATCCTAGCAGGTCGATGACCAGAGGACGGACAGGTGTCCTTCAGTCCTGGCAAGGTCGATGGACCGAGGACAGACAGGCGTCCCTCAGTGCTGGGGTCGGTGCCCGAGAATGGACAGGCGCCCCTCAGCTGGGGTCGGTCCCGAGGACAGACAGGTGTCCCTCAGCTTGGGGTTGGTCCCAAGGACGGACAGGCTCCCTCAGCTGGGGTCGGTCCTGAGGACAGACAGGTGTCCCTCAGCTGGGGTTGGTCCCAAGGACGGACAGGCTCCCTCAGCTGGGGTCGGTGCCCAAGGACGAACAGGTGTCCCTCAGCTGAAGTGGGTCCCGAGGACGGACAGGCGCCCCTCAGGTGGGGTCGGTCCCGAGGACGGGCGGGCGCCCCTCAGGTGGGGTCGGTCCCGAGGACGGGCGGGCGCCCCTCAGGTGGGGTCGGTCCCGAGGACGGACGGGCGCCCCTCAGGTGGGGTCGGTCCCGAGGACGGACGGGCGCCCCTCAGGTGGGGTCGGTCCCGAGGACGGACGGGCGCCCCTCAGGTCGGGTCGGTCCCGAGGACGGGCGGGCGCCCCTCAGGTGGGGTCGGTCCCGAGGACGGGCGGGCGCCCCTCAGGTGGGGTCGGTCCCGAGGACGGGCGGGCACCCCTCAGGTGGGGTCGGTCCCGAGGACGGGCGGGCGCCCCTCAGGTCGGGTCGGTCCCGAGGACGGACGGGAGCCCCTCAGGTGGGGTCGGTCCCGAGGACGGGCGGGCGCCCCTCAGGTGGGGTCGGTCCCGAGGACGGGCGGGCGCCCCTCAGGTGGGGTCGGTCCCGAGGACGGGCGGGCGCCCCTCAGCTCGGTGCTCCCGAGGACCGCGCGGCCCTCAGTGCGGGGAGGCCGGCGCGCGGTGCAGCCCTGCGTCTCCCTGCAGCCGTCCTCGCCCTCAGCGCTGGGCCTGGGCGTCCTAGCGAGCCTGGGTTCGTCCGCCTAAACTCTCGCGGCGTCCCTGGGTCGTCGGGTCTTCGCGCCGCCCGCCGGGAGGCCGGGCGCTGGCCGGGGCCGCGGTGGAGCCGCCCGCCGGGTGACCCGGGAGGAAGCGCCGTCCGAGGCCGTCCGCGCCCGGGGGAAGGGCCAGCCTCGGTCCCCGCAGCGGTCAAGCCCGGGCCGGTCGCGTAGTCCCTGCCGCCGGCCTGGAGGAAGAAGCCCGCAGGGACTCGCCAGCCGGCAGCCCCGGGGGCCGGGCACTCCGGCGCTGCCGCGACGCGCATACTCCAGGGACCGGAGCCCAGAAGCCCGCCTCCCCGGAGAACGTGAGAGAGACCGCCCTCCCGCGGACAACCACTTCCCGCCTTACTCCAGACACGTGGCCGGCGCCCAAGGCGGTGCCCCTCACAAGCATGGCCGCCTTTCTTCTCCCCCCCCCCCCACCCCGCTGTGACCTCGGAGGAGCCCCTCACAAACATGGCCGCCGCACCCTTAAATGCTGTGGAACACAGGAGCGGCCGGCAGGTGCCCCTCGCAAACATGGCCGCCGCCCCTCTTAAGTCCTGTGACTACAGCGGAACCCGCCGGGTGCCCCTCACAAACTTGGCCGCCGCCCCGCCCGCTGCGCACAGCGCCGACTTTGTTGGGTCACGTGCCTGAGGACGCCGGGCTGTGATTGGCCGAGGTGCTGGTGTCGTCAGACGCCGGGGGCGCGGGCCGAGCACCGCGGGGCTGCGGCTCCTCTGAGAAGCGTTAGGACGGGACGCGGGGTTCTGGGGCGGTGCTGGGGGCGGCAGTGCGCCGCTCACACTCATGAGGAGCCGGAAGGTGAGGGGCCTAGGCCGTGCGGGAGCTGCGCCACGGCGGCTGGGGCTCCGGCCACCCATTGTCTGGGAGCCGAGGAGCGGCCGCGGGACGCGCGGGGCCGAGGGGCGGCCTCTGGTAGGCACCCCCTGGGCCGTCCCCGGGTCAGGGCCTCCCAGACCTGCCGTTGGGTGGGGGAGTGCCCTGGATCACGCACCCCCGGGTCGGGGTCTGCAGGCCAGCCCGGTGGGGGGGCGGGGCGGTCCTCGGGGTCACGCACCCCAGGTCGGGGTCTCCCAGGCCAGCCGGAGGAGGGGCGGGGCTGTCCTCACGGTCACGCACCCCAGGTCGGGGTCTCCCAGGCCAGCTACGGGGGGGAGGGGGGGCCGGTCCTCGGGGTCACGCACCCCAGGTCGGGGTCTCCCAGGCCAGCTACGGGGGGGAGGGGGGGCCGGTCCTCGGGGTCACGCACCCCAGGTCGGGGTCTCCCAGGCCAGCCGGAGGAGGGGCGGGGCTGTCCTCACGGTCACGCACCCCAGGTCGGGGTCTCCCAGGCCAGCTACGGGGGGGAGGGGGGGCCGGTCCTCGGGGTCACGCACCCCAGGTCGGGGTCTCCCAGGCCAGCCGGAGGAGGGGCGGGGCTGTCCTCACGGTCACGTACCCCAGGTCGGGGTCTCCCAGGCCAGCTACGGGGGGGAGGGGGGCCGGTCCTCGGGGTCACGCACCCCAGGTCGGGGTCTCCCAGGCCAGCCGGAGGAGGGGCGGGGCTGTCCTCACGGTCACGTACCCCAGGTCGGGGTCTCCCAGGCCAGCTACGGGGGGGAGGGGGGCCGGTCCTCGGGGTCACGCACCCCAGGTCGGGGTCTCCCAGGCCAGCCGGAGGAGGGGCGGGGCTGTCCTCACGGTCACGTGCCGGGGTCTCCCAGGCCAGCTACGGGGGGGGAGGGGGGCCGGTCCTCAGGGTCACGCACCCCAGGTCGGGGTCTCCCAGACCAGCCGGAGGAGGGGCGGGGCTGTCCTCACGGTCACGTGCCGGGGTCTCCCAGGCCAGCTACGGGGGGGGAGGGGGGCCGGTCCTCAGGGTCACGCACCCCAGGTCGGGGTCTCCCAGACCAGCCACGGGAGGGGCGGGGCTATCCTCACGGTCACGTGCCGGGGTCTCCCAGGCCAGCTACGGGGGGGGGGGGGGGAGGGGTGGCCGGTCCTCGGGGTCACGTACCCCAGGTCGGGGTCTCCCAGACCAGCCACGGGTGGGGCGGTCCTCAGGTTCCCGTACCCCGGGTCGGGGTCTCCCCTGGAACCAGCCGGGAGCCCTGAGCGCTGCCGCCGCCCCTGAAGCCACTTGGTTTTTCAGCAGGTGATCTCAGCTTGGCCGAGGAGGGTGGAGGCGACTGACCGCGCGCCGGGCCCTGGCCCTGGCGCTGGCGCTGGCGCTGGGCACCTGGGGTGGACCGGGTCCTGGGGAGGGGCGGAGTCTTCATGGGCGTCCTCATTCATTCATTCTTAAAGACCTTGTGTACTTATTTGAGAGAGAGCGCGCCGCGCCGAGGAAGGGCGAGGGAGGGGTTCCCCGCTGAGCACACACCCGGTTCGGGCCTCCATCCCAGGACCCTGAGATGCTGACCGGAGCCCGAGGCGGCCGCCTCACCCTCTGAGCCACCAGGCGCGCCCCCACCAGTTCACGTTCAAGTCGGACCCCCGTTTTACCATTCTGTCATTTTACTTTTGTTTTCTTTAAATACGTTTGGTTTCTTCTGTTCCTTGTTTAAATGCATTAAAATGAATATTTTCTAATGTAGCATTTTAATTATTCACTTTTTTATAACATTTTTCTCCTAGCAGTTGCTCTAGGTTTTGCCGTGTCCCGTAACTTGGTGGAATCAGCTTAAGTCCAGTGAGCTATAAAAGTGGACCTTCCCTTTACCTGTGTTGGAGGGTTGTTGTGCCTGTTTCTTCCTCCATCCTTTCCCGTTAGAAACGCGGCAGTCCTGCTCTCATGGTCTCTCCGTCTGCAGGCCTTTCCTCTGCACAGGTGGGCCGTGCCTCCACACCGGCCGCTGTGCTGTTGCTGCCAAACACAGCACCTTGCTTTATACGCCATCAGCTGCTGCTCAAATCCTGAAGAGAGAAAGGAGGTACTAGCGCAGGGACTTGGTGCTTGTTCTATGACCGTGAACTCCCATCCCGGATCACAGAACCTCCCTGAGTATTCCTGTAAGGCGGCTCTGCTGGCCGCCAGTTCTCTGGTACCTGGGAGTGTCTTGCTGTCATCCAGAAGGATAGCTTTCCAGATGGAGGATGCTCCGTTGGCAGATTTTTTTCTTTGAGAACTTGGGATGTGTTTGACGAGACCCATTGTTTCTGCTAAGTTAACGGTTTGTCTATGCAGCTCCCTTGTAGTGAGGAGTTGTTTTCTCCCGCCCTTTACAGGGTTTCTCTTGTCTTTGCCTCTCAGCAGTGTCTCTTTATGGAGCTCCTTGCATTTCTCCTTCTGGGAGTTCAGTTCGTGGAGATTCCTATGTGTTCCTGGTGGTTTTTCAATACATTTGGGAAGTCTGAGCCATTATTTCTCTGCATATGTTTTCTGCCCCTTTCCTTCCTCAGGCTCCCATTATACATATGTTGGTGCCCTTAATTGTGTCCGGTGTGTTCTTGATTCTTTTTTCTCTATCCAGTGCTTTAGTTGTGGTTTTTTAGCTCTTGAACATGTTCGTAATGGGTACTTTTAAGGCTTTGTCTGATAACCTCAACCCTGGTCACTCTCACAGGCACTTCTGTTGGTGGCCTTTATTCCAGTGCAGGGGCCTGCTTTCCTGCTTCCTTGCGTGCTCCATAATTTGTAGTTGAAACTGGGCATTTCAGATAATGTAGCAATTCTGGGTTTCTGTCCTCCGTGGCTTCTTGTCAGGCTTTGTTTAGTGACCAGGCAGATTCTTCTCTTGGACTCGCCCCCCACCCTACCCTCACCTGGCAAAGGTTGGACCTGCCCCTCCAGGGCCACACTAGGCAGCCCTCCTGCACACTGGGATGGATAAAGCCAGCTTCCTCTCCTTCCCCTACCACACCTGGCTGTTAAACTCCCATTGAATGCCATTTGATTGCTCAGTTGTTTTCCACAGTAGCCTGGGGCATAAATTGCTCAGTTGACTATCTGGCCTGAAGTTGATCTTGATTCTCCATCTAACTGTGTCTCTCCACAGTCTTCTGTTCTAGAGAGCCGCCTTAGGCATGACTTTCTCCACACCTCTCACAAATGAAGTCAGTTCTTTGGGGAAGAGATTTTCTCTGTTTTAGTGTCTGCCTTTTCCTCAGGCATTTTCTGAATCTGCTCCATCTGGGACAGTGACAGGCTTCACTGTATGACACTTCTGATTCTGAATGCTCTGGGAGACGGGGTGCTGGCAGCAGCCCAAGATCCCCTCGGCTTGCTTCTCCTGGTCTGGAACCACCTCCACAAGCAAGGGCAAGGGTGATGGGGTCCCAGTCTTAGTGCTCTGCCCAGGGTGGAGCCTCTACCCACAGCTGGGGTCGGGGCAGAATGAGAAAGGCTGACATCCTGCCCCGTGTGGAAGGAAACCTTTCCGCCTGGGAGTGGGAGGGCACCTGTGTTCTCAGCACTGGCAGTCTAGAGTTCAAATACCACTGAGTTATAGGTGGTCTCGAGTGATTGTTCATCTGCTCTTTGCCCACAGGACCATCTCCAAAAGTCTTAAATGATTTTTCATCCTTCTTGCCAGTTTTATGGGGGGTCAACAGGGCTCTGTCCTGCCCTTTTGGGAAGCCACATTTTTGCCTTTGACATCCCAGTTTTTAAGCAGTCTGCTTGGAAGGCAGAAGATCTCAACAATGAGAAGTTTCTCATTTGGGGATTAAGTGGAAGCAACCAGCTCTCAGGGACAAGAAACTGCTCCATCCTTAACCAAGAGTGGGAGCTTGTACCTTGGGGGAGGAGGCAGCTATGACTGCATTCAAGCCAGCAAGCTGCCAGACTTGACTGCAGCTCTCACGTGGATGGCAGGTGCTACCCAGAACAACCACAGCTCCTGAGTGTCTGCCCAGAGCCCCCAAGTTTGCCTCTTCAAGGGGGCCTGGAAAGTCGAAGGTGAACAAGCCCCCTCGGGGAGCCTAGTGCACCCCCGGGTTACAGTCCCTGCCTCGGGGACGAAGAGGGAAGGATAAGAGCCAGGACAGCCACTCCCCTGCCCAGCCCGTGTGGAGTAGCCAAGCAGCTGCATGCTGGCAGCTCTTAGAGCTCATAGATGGGAGAGCCCTGTGACGTGATGCAGGGCAAGAAGGACTTAGAGGCCACGTGTCACTTGGGGCACCTCAAACAGGCTCCTCACTGGAGGCATCTTCACTCTAAAGTGGGAAGGCTGCTGTCATTCCTCTGTCAGACCTCAGTGACACTGGCAGCTGTAGTCAGGGCCAGTCCCGTACCCCCAGCTAAGCAGGACAGTGTTGGGAGTAGGACTTAGAACAGGGAAGAGAAGACAGGTGGTGGCCTGGGACTAACGTGGCCACTCCCTCCTTGGAGGGGAAAGGGCTGCAGGAGGTGTGCTGGTACAGGGCAGGGAGGAGGACACCTCTGGCACCTCTGCGGGCTTTGCTCCCTGCACATGACTGACCCCACTGCTGCCGGGCTTCAGCAGACCCTGCTCTTGACACAACGTGGGCCCAGATCCAGGTGCACACACCCAGAAGGCCCTTTACCTGGCCTGGAGCACCTTGTCCCCACTGTGCACAGCTGAAAGGGTGCCCTGTCCTTCCACAGGCCCCTGCCTTTCCTTTTCCTTACATTTTGAACGTTCTCCAGTATCTCACAGCCTGGGTGAGCTGCCACCTTCCAGGACCTCTGGAAACCTCTAGGGCTGTAGGTGAGAGTGGGCAGGATGACACAGTAGAGATTTCTAAGCTAACTCATCTCTTTTTTGATTGGTTTCCTCTTCTGTCGAGCATGCTGCCTTTCTCTGGGCCCCAGGGCCCCCAGTTCTGGGCACTGCTGTGATGAGAGCCCTCGGGCCTCCCGCCTGCATGCCCACCCATGCTCACTCGCTCCTCTGTGTGACTCACCTTTATTGTCAGGTTTCAAATTGATCTTTAAGGGCACTGTTTTTTTAAGTGCATTTGGTATCCATTGCAGAACAGAAAAGGGAATTAGTGGAAAAACTGGTAAAATTCAAATCCAGTCTAATTAGTGAATAGAGGGGGGCTTCACCAATGTGGATTTGTTTTGCCAGATACACCATGGGTTATAAGGTTGATTCTTAGTTCATTCTTTGTTGTCATCAGAAGACTGTCTTGCATTCAGAATAAAGTGGACGCAGACCAATAAATTGATAAGATTAGCCAGAAGTTAATTTCTTTAAACTGACACCTATAATTTGAGGGAGAGTGGGATGGGGTGGCTTTTGTTTTTTATGTCACCTTTTATCAAGAACTTGGACACCAGGGATGCCTGGGTGGCTCAACAGTTGAGTATCTGCCTTGGGCTCAGGGCATGACCCTGGGGTTCTGGGATCGAGTCCCGCATCAGGCTCCCTGCATGGAGCCTGCTTCTCCTCTGCCTAGGTCTCTACCTCTCTCTGTGTGTTTCTCGTGAATAAGTAAAATCTTAAAAAAAAAAAAAAAAAAAAGATGGGGATCCCTGGGTGGCTCAGCAGTTTAGCGTCTGCCTTTGGCCCAGGGCACAATCCTGGAGTCCCGGGATCGAGTCCCGCATCGGGCTCCCGGCATGGAGCCTGCTTCTCCCTTCTCCTGTGTCTCTGCCTCTCTCTCTCTCTCTCTCTTTCTCTCTCTCATGTCTATTATAAATAAATAAAATAAATAAATCTTTAAAAAAATTTTTAAAAAAAAGAACTTGGACACCATGTAAAAAGTTGGAGAACCTTCTGAGGAAGGGTATGTGCTGCTGAGCACATTTGAAGTTAATGTAACATCTACTAACTGCCAAATGGAGGTTCCTAGAAATGTATAAAGTGAAGGGGGCAAACTGAAATTTCCAAGACTACAGGAAAGAGGCCTGCATCTTAAACCCAAAACAGTTTTGTTTGAATTTGCACAAAGCCACAGGTGTTTTCTGGAAAGATGATGGAGACGGGGGTGGGAGGGACTCTCCAGCGTTTCCTTCAGTCAGGAAATCCCTGTTTCCATGCTCACGTCTCCTAAAAGCACTTTCTGACACTATGGGACCCTGTCTAGCTCACAGGTGCAGTGCGGTCTTCAGCGCGCCTGCGAGCCCGCCGTTGCTCGGCCAGGTTGGCCTCTGCTCGGGAAGCCAGCACCACTGCGTCTGCCAGGACAGTATGTCAGGTGAGCCTTTTTACCACGAAGATGCCTGGACTTGATTGCCTGACAAGTGTCCTACTAAAACAGAATTGTGTTGCTTATACCCCAGAGAGGAGACAGCAGTGCCTTTACTGCCTTCAGAGAGCACTGTGTGCTCTGGTCCAGGGCAGTGCTTTTGGAGTGCTCACCCCTCCTGGGCCTATGTGCCTCGCACTCGGTCTTCACACGCACCTCTCCTAGTCAGTCTTGGAATGCAGCCTTCCTCGTGATGCCAGTAGGCATGCTACAGGCCCCTTTTCCCCCAAAGTCTTTAGAGAAAAGTTTGCCCGCATCTGCCGTACAGTTGCCGAGAGCCTGAGTGCCCAGGGTTGCAGTAGGTTGACCTCCCTCACACACGCCCAAAGGTCTGGTTGGGACTTGGTTTCTCTCCTGAGCATTGTTCTAAAACCTGTGAAGTCCATTTAACAAATATTTGCTGAGCACCTGCTCTGTTCCGTAAAACAGATCCTGCCTTTATGCAGCTTACGTTCTGGCAGAGATGCCTGGAAACTGGAGGGTTTGGTTATAATTTTATAATATGTCAGTACCTGCTTCTGAAGTTCCCTCAGGAACTCCACCAGCCCTGGGGGAGCAGCGGTGGGCGTGTGTCTAGATTCTCTAAACTCTGTCCCCCTTGGAGGCAGACAGTGATGTAACCCTGTCGTACAAGCTGTGGTAACAACATCTGTATTGTGTAAGGTGTGAGAAGGAATACTAGCCTCTGGGACTGAGACATTCTTAATTTTGTCCTCTGCCTCGTAATCCTAGATGTACCTGGTTTTCTCTTGACAGACGTCACACAAAGCTGCCGACAGACGAACGTCCAAGAAGTTCAAATGTGACAAAGGTCACCTGGTGAAATCAGAATTACAGAAACTAGCACCTCAGAGTGACCGTGTTGCTGTGCCCAGAATACCACCCGAGAGCCCTGGTAACAGTGAGCCTCTGGGGTTTGCCAAAGAGCACGCACTGCCCCCAGGAAAGGGGGCTGGAGCTCCTGCACAGCCGGAGGCCGCGGGGTGCCCCCTCAGGCATGCCACAGCTGTGGGCGACACTTGCCCAGCAGAGACGGAGGACAGCCTGGCCCTGCCAGCACACACACCTCTGGCTGGGGAGGAGCCTCACAGCAGCCGCTCAGCACAGGGTGGGTCCACACTGCACACTGAGCAGGCTGCAAGACCTCCGCTGCAGACGGATGACAGCGTCTTTCTGGATGAGGACAGCAACCAGCCAATGCCCGTGGGCCGGTTCTTCGGGAATGTGGAGCTCATGCAGGTAAGACTGCTGCCTCCTGCCCCATGGCCACCTCCATGCTCTTTCAGCACTGGGCGGCACCCCCCTCTCACCACATGTTGGCACTACCTTGGCACAGACTCCAGTCCCCAGGAGGAGAAGCAAGATCGTCGCTAACTGGGAACGACCCCACCTTGTCCTGAGCAGAGAATCGTTGCCAGGGCACCAGCTACTGCTGGGAGGCCTCTCCTTCCTTGCTGGGCTTTCGGGTGTGGGCTGGGTGGCCTGCTGGGTGACTCTTAGCCTCCCCACACGGTTGTGGGCAGGGAGCAGCCGGTGGGGAGCCAGCCCTCCCCTGGAGTGCTGACCAGTGCTGTGGGCTGGTCGTGGCTAAAATGAGTATTTTCTTCCTCCAAGGACCTTCCACCAGCTTCTTCATCTTGTCCTTCAATGAGCAGACGAGAATTCAGGAAAATGCATTTCAGAGCCAAAGATGATGAAGATGATGATGATGGTGCAGAAATGTAGAGAATAAAGTATACACAGTGATTTCCTTGCATATTTAATACAGTTAATAGTTCGACAGTTTAGCAAGTGATGAGATGTATATCAAGTTTATCTCCCAAGAAACCATATTCTTAACCAAATGTTGAAGCTGACCCGTAAAAGTCCTCATACAGAACAAGGATCTGGAGCGTTTACACTTGTCATCCAGAACTATCTCTGAGACTGCACAGCCACTGCTCCCACACCCATGCATTTTCTTGTGTTTGTGTGTAAATGACACAGTTTGGGTCCCCCGGGGGGCTCGGGACTCAGTGGAAGAGATCTTTCTAAAGAAACTCCCCACTAAACTCTAGTTTTGATAATACATGAGTTTATTTTCCATTATCTAAATTTGATCATTCTTGTGATTGAGTCAATGCCAGTTCTTAAAGAACTCTCCTTTATCTCTGTATATGAAGCTAATGTTTACCCTGCCTGGAAATTTTGCAAAATGCATATGAGAAAGAAATAAAATATATTTTGAAAATATTTTTAAGGAAATCTCTATGTTCCTAAAACTCTTCCTTTCTAAAATGTTGAGAGCCAAGTGGAGAAAAATGACTCCTCTCTTCTATTTGTAAGGCTGGATCAACCTTTGTACCCGTTCACCCAGAGATGGGGGTGGGGGGCACCTGGAGTACAGAGCTGAGGCCATGCAGTCTTCACCCCATGTGCTGACAAGGCCAGCCGTCCCCATGGGCTGTGCGCACCCACGTGGTGGAGCAGCTTATGGAGCACTGGGGAGAAGGACCAGCAGGAGGGAGCCATCTATAGCTCAAGAAGACAGTTATTCACGAGGAGCCACCATCTCTTCTTGAGCTGTGGTTACCTCCCCACCTGCACTGGGTCTGCAGTTTTAGTTACCCACCCCCCACCGCGAGTCGGAAGCAAGTGTCCTCCCTATGTTGGCTTCATTAAGGTTGGCGGAAGTAGCCCAACACTGTCCCCCACCCATGTCGCTCACCTTTATCTCAGCACATAGCCATTCACCATGTCACAGCCTCCCAGGAAGAAGGGTGAATGCAGGCCAGGAGAGCACGAGATCCGGGTCACCTAGCATCACAGCAGTGCATTGCTGAGAGCCCTCTGTGTCACTCTTCCCTTCCTGTGTGTCATTTATGGTTATGCTTGATCACAGGTGTGTGTACAGGAGAAGGGTTGGCACATAGAGGGTCGGGACCAGCCATACCTCCAGGCACCCACTGGGGGTCTCAGAAGGGACCCTCCCTTTGCCCCCATAATGGACATTTCTGGCTTAGTTATAACAGCAGCTGGATTTAACCCTGTAAAAATGCCCTGTGAGGCCCAGAGATATCTTACCTGAAGGATGGTTTGGGGGCAAGTAACTGAGGTGCCCTGGAAGCAGTTTCAGCTTCTCCAAACACCCACCCAAGAGACCTTTCCCTGCAGCCCCTCTGCTTCCAGTGTCATCATCTTCCCATTAGCAGCTGTGACCTCCACCTACGCCAGATAACTGTATGGTTTATTGATCAAGAAATGACTCTCTTGGGCAGCCCGGGTGGCTCAGTGGTTTAGCGCCGCCGTCAGCCCAGGGCATGATCCTGGAGACCTGGGATCGAGTCCCACATCGGGCTCCCTGCGTGGAGCCTGCTTCTCCCTCTGCCTGTGTCTCTGCCTCTCTCTTTCTTTGTGTCTCTCATGAATAAATAAAACCTCTAAAAATAAAAAAATAAAAAAATAAAAAGAAATTACTCTAATACTTTGAAATTGTTACTCATAAAGGCATTTTGACGGTAGCCAGGGAAAACAGCTAACTACTTGAAATTACTGCAGAAATAACTAGTGATCACAGCACGTGGGCTCGTGGTGACCAGGCTGCCTCAAATTCCCGGAGTCTTTGTGTCCTACACACGCTTCTAGGAGAAGCATCAGCACACCTGCAGAAGACATGTGTGGCCATGTTCCCACCAAAATGCAAAGCAAAAACCATGCCCGCTCCTGGGGGCTGACCCCTGCTCACATCAGTGCAATCTCCTGGGGTTGGGAAGGTGGCAGAGGTGGCACATGTGTGTCCCTGCTGGTTACTTCAAGGTGAGACACAGTGTTCCCACAAGAAAAGGCCAAGTGTCCCCTGGGAGCAAGCACAGACTGTGGGGAGCTGGGGAGACACGCTGCTCATGTGCCATGGGACAGCACAGCAGGAACGTCACCCGGAGGTCCCGCA
This sequence comes from Vulpes vulpes, assembly GCF_048418805.1. NCBI lineage: Eukaryota > Metazoa > Chordata > Mammalia > Carnivora > Canidae > Vulpes > Vulpes vulpes. The sequence continues at coordinate 159,767,135 of NC_132791.1, read as the reverse complement.
CAGGATGACTTCAGCAACACCGAAGAAGTGGCCCAGAGCCTTGGGACAAGATCAAGTTTCGGGTAAGCATATTAACACAGCTGCTAAGATGACTTTAGTTATGAGTTCTTGGTGATCGATCCTGCCTCGGTTGTCTGCCAGCATTTAAAATAATTGCCAAGGGATCCCTGGGTGGCGCAGCGGTTTGGCGCCTGCCTTTGGCTCAGGGCGCGATCCTGGAGACCCGGGATCGAATCCCACATCAGGCTCCCGGTGCATGGAGCCTGCTTCTCCCTCCGCCTGTGTCTCTGCCTCTCTCTCTCTCTCTCTCTGTGACTATCATAAATAAATAAAAAAAAAAATTTTTTTTAAAAAATAAAAAAATAAAATAAAATAAAATAAAATAAAATAAAATAATTGCCAAGTCCTGGCACTATTAAGAGTGTGAACTTCTGGAATCACTCCCTGAGGTTGGTCTTCACAAAATGACCTACACGTGGCTGGGTGAGCCGTGTAGAGACTAGTAGAGCCATCCTGCCACCCTGACTTCAGCGCCCCTTGTGCAGAGGACCTTTAGACCAGTATCAGGCCTGATGCTCCCCACCACTCCCAGAACTCAGGAAAGAAGCCACGATACTCACAGTCCTACTTATCACAGGGAAAGGACACGTAGGGCAAAGTGCGAGGGGAACAGCCTCCAGCGACAGCTTCATTCTGCAGCCACCTGGAAGCTAACCGGGGCCCTACTAGGGTCAGTCACACAGGCTCCTCAGGTCCCAGCCCCACCCAGGTCCCTGCCGCTGAGGGGGCCTAGGGTCTCCTGTGCACAGACCCCCCCCCCCAGGACAGGGTGGTTCCAAGCCACAGCCCTGGCTCTCCATCCCGGCACCCTCCCCCTCCTCAGCTGCCATCTGAGGCCAATGGCCACTGCCCCGCTCCTGTAAGCTGCAGGACCAGGGTCTGGAGGTCATCTTGCGGCCTTGCTGACCAAAGAGCCTGGCCCACGGCAAGTGGATGGCCTGCCAGTACAAAGGACCTCCTGCCTGGGTGTCACGGCAGTCCTGCGCCCACAGATCACCGGACTCTATGCTCCCAGCTCCTCAATTTTTCCTCCCAACTGCACCAACCTGGGAGTCTAAGGGTGACACAACTCCTGCCTGGGGACATCACTCCCATCTGTAACAGTCACCCAGCATCCAGGCTGAGGGCCCCAAAACAAGCAAACTCAACCACATCACAACCAGGATAGCCTTGCAGCTCTTGCTCCAAGTCTGCTCTGTGTCACCAAAGACTGGATTCCTGGTGTCCAGCCTCCCAAGGGGATGAAAGTGCCAATCAGAAAGGTGAGCAGGACTGGCTCCCTGCAGTAGGAGTCTGCTTCTCCCTTTTCCTCTGCCCCCCTACGCCCCCCCCCCCAACTCGTGCTCCCTCCCTCTCTCTCAATAAAAATTTTTAGAAAGGTAAGCAGGAGCTTGTGTGGGAGCGGAGGGCAGTGGGGAGAGAGCGAAGTCCTAGCCGATCAAATCTCAAAGCCCAGCCAGGTGGGTGGCACCTGCAGTGCTCTGGGCTGGAAGAAGGTGGGCAGCCTGACAGATCAGCAAAGACAGCACCAGGGGCACTTCCCGACAGCTCCACGGGTGGCACTATCCTGCGGGGCCAGGTGAATACCAGGTGCTGACAGGCACTGCTATGGCCCCACTCGCAGGACTGGCTCATTCCAAGACACTGCTATTTCAGTGAAGAAAATGGAATGATTTGGGGCACCTGATGAGCATCTGCCTTCAGCTCAGGTTGTGATCCCAGGGGTTCTGGGATCGAGTCCCATACCAAGCTCCTGCAGGAAGCCTGCTTCTCCCTCTGTCTATGTCTCTGCCTCTCTCTCTCTCTCTGTGTCTCTCATGAATAAATAAATAAGTAAACCTTTTTTAAAAAGAGAGAAAAAAAAAGGAAAAAAAAGAAAGAAAATGGAATGATTTGCATTTTCTAAAAAATCACCCTTTATTTTTATCCTTATTATCATCCCCAGACAGTGCAAACTTTTTTTGATGTGTCTACTTATGAAAATATTACTTTTTATGATTATACAAATATAAAATTCAAATATTACAATCTGCATGACTTTAAAAAGTATTTTAAAAGATTATGAAATAAAGGCTTATTTCAAAAACTTCAAGTTTTATAAAATACATGATTTAGAAAATTAGCCCTTTGTAATCCAGCACACCTCCACCACGTCCCCAGGGTTACTGCTGTCCAGACAGTGTGTTTGCTTGCAGATTCCTGCGTGCACTAACACACTCGTGTGACACACATGCACAGCCGGTTACAAACCTGCAGGTCACACTGCACGGTAAAGTCACTGGCTGCCTCATGTGCCTGACACACAGCCCCTGTTTTGTACATAAAAACAAAAAACGGCTACACGGCTTCGCATGATGTCGACGGGTAAGACTGAGTCATGACATTGGACCACTTCCAATTCACAACAACAGCAACTTCCAGTGGGTTCAACACAATACCACAGTCAGCCCGTCCCCTACGGACACACACAGGGAGGGTTTCCTGCTCTCTGAATCATAAACGACACGATAGCACGTGTCTTTGCATGAGCTTTATGGAATACAAACCTTTTACCCCAAATGAGCTAGAGCAATTGGAAATGTCCAGACACTAGAGCTCCACATCTGCCATGGAGCGGAGACTGGCACAGACATCTGGCCTGATGCCGTGTCAGTGTGGAGGCCACTCTGTGCGTGCATAGCCGCAGGACATCAGGGCAGGTGGGCCCCTGCACTGAGGAGTGTGGCTTGTCACTGCCAACCCACACGTGTCCCTGCAGTGCATCAAACTTGTCCCTGGGCGCTTGGGCTCTCAGAGGTGCAGAAACTGATTCAGAAACATGAGGTCAAAGTCTGTGGCCCCTGAAGGTTTCCTAGGAGCCTCTGGGATCGTGCACAGGCCAGGGCAGGAGGCACCTGCAGCCCGTCACTGGCACTTCCGGGCTGGCCGCCGCCTCTTGGACTTTGTCGGCAGTTTGTAGATCCTGTGTGGGTCACAGCTGAGCTTGTGGGTGGTTTTCTTATGGCAGGCGATATGGACCAACTTCAGGTTCTCAGAGGTGAAGAGCAGGCTGTAAAAGTACTCCCAGGCCACTTCTCTGCCATCTCGCTCTGTAACGGCCTCCGCCAGTGCAGGGACCACTGTGCGCTTCTTTTCTATTCTGCAAAGGAAGGGAGAGCCGGTCACTGTGTGCTGTCCCATGGCACCTGCCAGGATGCCTGCTGTTACAGCACAGAGACACTTCCATCAGCTTCTGCTCGGCCACTGATGCTGAAATGGGAACCACCATGAGGGGGCTTACAGGAAAAGACACAGCACAGCGGTTCAGAATTCAGAAGGCACCACACCCAGAAACACCCCGAAGGAACAGCACAGCAGGGACACCTCGTTTGGCTGTCTGCAGGAGGAGGTCTGGGTGACAGTCCTTTACAGGGTCCTCACCACATGTGGCCATGCCTGCTGGCCCAGCCTAGGACCCACAGAACGGCTGGGGCCGTGCACACCTTCCAGTCCTGGCAAGTACACAGGAGGAGAGGAGTCAAGCCCGGTGTCCTCGCCGTGAGGCAGAAGCGCCTCCTCAACAGCTGCAGAAATGAAGCTGAGCCACCCCATCCTCCCTGGAGAGAGTCGCTGGAAGGGCTGAGGTCTCTTTCCAACCCAAGCCTCGTGCTTGTGTGTGTCCATGCTGCTTTGTGCAAATCTGTTTCACTTATAAACAAACTACTCAAAGGCCCATGTACTGGGGCACCTGGGTGGCTCAGTGGGTGAAGCGTCTGCCTTTAGCTCAGGTCGTGATCTCCGGTCCTAGGATCCAGTCCTGCATCCATGAGGCTCCCTGCTCAGGGGGAGTCTAGTCCTCACTTTCCCTCCGACCTGCCCCACTGCTCATTCTCTCTCTCTAATAAGTAGATGAAATCTTAAAAAAAAACAAACAAACAAAAAAAAAAAAAACGCCATGTACTAACAGGTACAGAGGCTTGTAGACCGACAAGAAAGAACCAGAAATAATACCACAGCTAGGAGGGCTGCCAGCAGCATGGCAGACCAGACCACAGAGACTCATGTCCCTACAGCACAGAGAAACGCTGAATAAATGGGAAAAGAAGTACATACATAAGATCACAAGAACAAAGGGGACCCCCACTGCCAGAAGCAGAGATGCCCACACTTGATCTTTAGGGGCGAGCCACCCTCCTGCATCCTACCAGGACTGCGTCTAGAAGGGGCCCAAAAGGAGAGCTGGAGAGGTAAGACAGAGACCCCACTCCAGCCATCAGTGCAGGAAGGGGAGTGGCAGGGAGCCGAGAGCTCTGGAGACGGAGAATAAGCCACCCCATCAGTCCCCTCTTGTGGCATACCCAGCCCTGGGGCAGTGGCTTCTGGGGGTTGGTGTGGCAGGGCTCCTGCTGACCCTGACCACTCCATGGATGTGCTGGCTAGAGGGCTGGCTGGGGGCCAGGCTCCCCCTGGGCACCTCTCACCCTCAAGGAGCCAAGTCAGGCCCCTCCCTGGTGATAGCAGCGCCCAAAACAACAAGACCCCTGAGCAAGCATCCTGTCTGCTGGCCTCAAGTGGCCGGGCCTTCTTCAGTAAGGGGAGGGGTGGGGAGGACACACAGCTTCAGGCACCAGGAGGCCAGATTCGGGGAGCAACAACAGCATGACCGTTTCCATGGTCACCCAGAAAACCAGGACCATAGGCTCACCCTTGACACTGCCACATGGAGCAGCAGCCAAACAAGGAATCAATACTCCATTGTTTCAGAGCCACTGAAAGCCCAGTGTCCTGTAGAAACAGAGACAAAACCAGTCTTTGGGGACAGGACGAGCCAGTGCACCCAGGACGCCAACTGAAAACAATTCCCATGGAGGACGAACTCAGAATCCAGGCACACCGTCACCAGGAGCTCACAGCAACAGGCAAGGGGGTTACAGCCATGGACAGCCCTGAGAAAGCCAGGGTACAGCACCCTGAGACACACCACTGAGAGGTTAGGGAGAGGTCTCCAGACCACCCCCCTCCTGACACCCACTGTAAAGGGCAGGGCCCCACGAGACCTCCCACCTCTGCTCCCTTGTCTGCACTCTGCTCCAGGCTGGCCTGCTCCCCGCCTTTCAAGCTGGGACTGACCTCTAGATGGATGTCCCCATGCCCCAGCCTGTCATGGAAAGTAGCAGACAGTAGCAGTAGTAGGAGAGCCCAGATGTCATCTTGTGGTGCTCAGGGCCAGACAGAAGGGGTGAGACCCCAGGCCCTCCCCAGAGGGGATCTCTGCCCCCCAGCTCCGCCACCAGGAAAGCCCTTCTCACCTGGGTGTGCACCCCCATCCCCGTGCCCCAGTAATGGTGGGCAGGGCCCAAGAATCTGCCTTCCTGATCATCCCCAGCTACTGCTGCCAGCCCATGGACCACATCTATGTGGCCCAGAACCGGATACCACGCAGCTTAGCCCTGAACCGGCGCTCACCCCAGGTGGTCTTATAACTGGAAATCAGACCAGAAATGCCTACCAGTTCAGAAATGCAGATGCAAATGACATTCTAGTCACAGAATGAAGCACTCTGCACCTGGGAAACAAGCACCCCAGCCCTACGAACGCATCACAGGATGAATAAGCACAGTGCAGTGTCACCACTGGTGACCCTATCATGTCCATTTTCATGGATGAAAGGTCTGTACCAACAGGTATCAGAAGAAGATGTACGAACATCAGAAGAGCGGTTCCTGGGTGTCGAAGGGGATGGACACGGAGAGGTAGGAAGGCAGCCTCGACTGTCCCTGACCCCTGGATGCATCCAGTCCCATCTGATTCCCAAAAGTGGTTTAGCCACTTGAAGGGCATCAAAGATGTTTGTCTTCATAAAGCAGAGACAAGGACACCATTATATTCCAGGAAAGCACCTCAGCTAACATAACAGTTTTATTTCTGCTCTTAGAATGAGCTCATATACACAGAACAATCCTGCTGGCCCTCACTCATCCAGGTGAAAGCCGGAGATGCCCTACACACGAGAACGACCCGGAGCACCTGCCTTGAGCTCATCCTGGCTGAGGCGGAGATGGCCCCAGAGTGCAACGCCATGACAGCACCCACTGGGCCCCACAGATGGGAGCCGGACGGGATAGGGGCACGTGCGCCACGTCTCCATCAGCTCCTGTCACAGCCACCATGCTGAAGGACACCTCATCACGCAGGTGAGGAGCCTGCACCTGGCACCCCATCTACCCCACACATCCAGAACATCTCTGAGTCCATAACCCACAGCTCAGCACATGAAACATGACGCAGCCGGCAAGCCACGGATGCCACGGCTGGGAGAGGCCCCCACAGGCACTCTTTTGGTCTGTGGATATAGTTCTGACCTCAACAGAATGCGTACTCACATGTGGTCCAAGTTCCACGTGCTGAAGAGGACCCGGCTCTCCCGGTTACCATAGGGATTGATGGAGTGTTTGGATGCACAGCTGTCCACGTCAAAAGGACCCTAGGCCGAAAGACAACAGTAAGTCCACGAAGCGAGCTCAGCTCTCACTGCTGGTCTCATATCAAGCTGAGGAGCTGAGAAGGTCCTACCCCATGGGAGATTCAGTCCTGGTAAACGGCGAGCTGTCTGGGGCAATTAGGAATTCTGTCCTTGGAATGGCAGCCCCCTTTCCCTCGTTACCCCCAGTACCATACTCCGCAGTGGCTAGGGGGGCAGGCTGGCTCCTGCCATTGTTAGGAATGCCAGCTTTCCAACCGTGCGCCTCCTGGGTCTCCACCCAGACAGACCCACTGTCTCCAGCCCACTCCACATGCCTGCAGGCACACGCCATCCCCCTCCTCCATGGCATGGCCCACGCACTGGCTGCTTCCTTTCTGTCTGCCCCACGAGCCCTTCCCAATATTTCCCTACAATCCCAACACAGAGGCTGGGTGTCAGAGACATCAGTCTGGACTGCCGGCTTCGGTTTCCCCGTGGCTGGCGTTCCTGGCCATTCTGCAGCTTCAGTCACTCCTTCGCAGATATCTGCTGAGCACACGCCACATGCCATGGCCCCCACCTGCCGTCTGATGCTCCAGTCACCCCCAAGGTGTGCAGCTCTCCAACAGAGCCCACTGCCCCCACTTCCCTACCCTCATCCCTTTGCAGGGTCACCTGTCCACTCCCACATCCTTCAACCTGGCTTTAAAGTGTCACTCCCTCCCTGAAGTCCCCAGCTCACCCTACTGAGTACTGTCCTGTCTCCTGAGGGCCTGCACAGCCTCCCAGCTCCAAGCCCACTGCCCTCACTCACTTACAGACCTCAGAGCCTCAAGCCTCCCAAATTCAGGGTGAAGCTTTTCATCTTTGCCCCTCCCCCGTGAAACACCTGGGCTCAGGTGACGCTCATGGAGAGTACTACAGTCATTCGGAGGCTAATATACAGTTGGTTGGGAAGAAGGGGTGTCCTGCTAGTCAGGACCCATCACCCACAGAAGGAACCGCCCAGGCAGAAGCACAGGGAGCCCATCTGTGGGAGAGAGGCCATGCCCACCTCCAGGGCCTGCTCTGTACCTTCAGTGGCAATACAAACACCATCAGTGCAGGAAGGAGATTTTACTGGAAATGCAAAGGGGCCCAGATACTTGCTGAAGCCCAGGAGGCCAGGAAGGAGGAGAGGGCGGCAGGTCAGCCCCTGCCAGTCCTTGCAAAGACCACCAGCTCCAAGCCCCTAAACTTGAGACCCAGGTTGGTACCACCTGTTGGGAAGTGGTGCCTCTGTAATTTCTCCAAGTGTCCAGGAGGAAGCCCAGAACACTGCTTCCAGCTGGTGTGACACCACCAGGTCACATCTGGCCACAAATCCTGACATCTGCATTGCCATCCAGAAAGCTTCCCCAGGGACACACCGCTTTTCAGAGGCTGTGAAACTGTCCTTATTGCCCAGTACCCTCCTCCCAAGGGAAGACTCCACTCCTGGTGCAGCTGTGCACTCCTGACCACATCAGCAGCACCCCAGGGAAGCCATCAGAGGGCCTGCCAAACCAGCCACTGGGGGCCGAGGGGCATCTTACACCGACCATCTGGTGGGGAGGTAGGGGTTCAAATGCCAGAGATTGGAGATCCAATGGCTGAGCTGACCCTCCCGTCAGGCCAAGGCCCAGAGGGCTGCCAGAGAAGAAGCCACAGGAGGCTGGCTCAGCATCCCCTGGGTGGCCCCAGATCCATGGCCCACGGCGCACCTGGCAGCAGAACCAGCCTTCTGGGGTGCAGAGCCGGAGGCCCGCCCTGGCTCCTCTGTCAAAGTAGCTGCCATTGTATTGCACCGCCCTCAGCTTCTGGCACATGAGATCAACGATGCGGGTATACTCCCCCTGGGCCTCCTTGCCGACAGTGGGGGCATACGAGTTCACCTGCAGGAAATCAAAGGACAGGGCTTGACACAGGCGCACAAGGTCCCCAGGCGCACAAGGTCCCCAGGCCCACAGTCTGGCAGGCTCCCACATCCACCTACCTCTCTCAGGTAGCTCCGGATCCGGCTCTCGCAGCTGTACCTCAGGTACCCAGACTTACTCTGGAATCGAGATTCTAAGCCTGGAACCAGAGAAGACAAGATGGCTCTGGAGTCCATGGCCAAGCTCTCCCGGCAGCAGGCCATGCATACCGCCGGCCTCAGCTGAGAAACATGCTGTGTTCTGCTCACAGACTCTGGTTCTTTTTGCCTGGGGAGGGTCCCCTGAGCCCCCTGCATGGGCATCCAAGTCCAAGGGGCTGCAGACTCACAGGGCCTCTCCGGCAGGCTTCAAGGCCAGCCCCGAGGTGACGCACCATGGGTCCATGGCCAGGTGATGGACAAGCAAGTGTGGTCCAGCCACACAGGGGAGCTGGAGCCAGCCTAAAGAAGGGAGAAGCCCTTCAGGGAATCATTCAGGGGATGAGGTCCCATGCCACATGGGACCCCTGAGAGCGGCCAGGCTCAGGACCTCCCCGTGTGATCCCGTCTGAGGCCCTAGGGGAGTCAGAGCAGAGACAGGTGCCAAGGGCCACAGTGAGGACCTGGGGGGAGGGGCAGTGCCAAATAGGCACACGGTCTCAGGGGAGGAACCTGAGAAAGTTCTGGAGACAGACAGTGGTGATGGCGGCACACCACGGCAAATGTGCTCAACTCCATTAAACTACACACTCACGGTAGTTAAAGTGGAAAATTTTATGTTACACACACTTTTCCACAGTGAAGAAATGAAAAGGCCGGTGCCAGGGCTGAGAGCAGAGGGACCCGGGGAGCCCCTGGCCCGGGAACTGGGATGGGATCTGGTGGTCTCCACGCGGCAGCGGCTCCAAGCAAGCCCTCCCACTCCCAGCACCCCCGCTACCTTCGAACCATGGTGGGTCCTCGGCCCTGGTCTCGGCCGCAATGTTCTCGCTGATGGTGTGCAGGAGGTCGGCCAGCAGCTTCTGCCGCAGTGGGGCCCGCTCGTCCGAGAGCAGCTGCCGAGCGGCCTGGATGAGCCCCGCGGACGGCCTGTGGAACGCGCTGAGGAAGCCACTGACGTCACTCACATCTGCCAGCAGGAGGAGGACCAGATAGAAGAGCCAGTTCCCGGGTGCTGCCACAGGAAGACAGGGAGCAGCCAGCCACGAGAACCGGCTCTCCGCACATCCAGCACCGCCTCACTTCTGGAACTGCTAAACCTCAGGGCTGCCCTGGGCCCCAATCCTCGCCCAGACACCAGCCAGCCACCTCACCCCCACCTCGGGGCCTGGGCCCCTCTGCCTGCTCCTCAGAGGTCAGACGAGGAGGGGATGGCACTCAAGCAAGTCTCTGCCCTTCTCTTCCCCAAATGAAACCTCCTGCATCCTGGGGCCTCCTTCCAGACCTTCCTCCAGATCTGCCTACCATGGTGCTGCCTGCAGCTGAGCAAGCGCTGAGCAGCCAGCAAAGCCAGAGTCTTCCACAAGCCCCTACGACACCTCAGACAGCAGCAGGGGCAGTGTGCACAAGGACCCCACGCCCAGGGGGGTTGTCCCAGGGACAAGAGGCTGGTCAGTGCTCGAAAATCAATCAGTATGATTGGCCCTCAATGGCTAAAGACAAAAAGTCCCATGATCATATCCACTGATGCAGAAAGACTGGGGAGAAACTCTTCCAGGCCGAGGGCTTAGTGAGAAGTTTCCAGACAACGTGGGGAGCGTGAGCACAAGAGGAAGGCTCAGACAACATGGGCTGCATCCAAATGGAAAACATCCACTCCCTGAAACAGCCTGCTCCAGGGATGCAAAGACAAGAGACAAGGCAGGAGATGCCCGTGAACCACACATCTCACAGAAGACTCGTATCCAGAACACATCGTGAGAGAAACCCCGAAACCCAATAGTTAAAAACTCCAATGAGAAGACAGACAAGACAAATGGATAAAGAACAGTCTCCTCCCCAGGGAGGACAGGTGGCCGGCCAACCAGCCCAGGGACAGACAGCTGGCCGTGCCCCTACAGGGGTGCAAAGCTGCCCGCACCGGGATGGCCCCACACACCCATCAGGGTGGCTGGGCAGAAGACAGCCTTCCAGCCCACCCGGCCACAGAACGAGCGTCACCACTCCAGGACACAGTCTGTTTCTGTTTTATTTTTTTTTTAAGATTTTATTTATTTATTTATTAGAGAGAGAGAGAGAGAGAGAGAGAGAGAGGCAGAGACACAGGCAGAGGGAGAAGCAGGCTCCATGCAGGGAGCCCAATGCGGGACTCAATCCCAGGTCTCCAGGATCACACCCTGGGCTGAAGTCGGTGCTAAACCGCTGAGCCACCGGGGCTGCCGTTTCTCTGTTTTAAAACACACACACACACACACACACACACACATACACACACACACACTCCCCACTTTATTGAGAGGTGACCCCCACACTTCATAATTCACCCAATGGAAAGGCACACCCCATGTTCCCTAGTATGTTCTCAGAGCTGTGCCCCCATCTGCACATCCCACTCAGCGCATCTGCATCACCTCAGAAACAAGTCCTGCACCTGTCAGCTGGATCCCTCTCCCTGCATTCCCTGCCCCCAGCCCGAAACAACCACTGGTCACTTCCAGCCTCTGTAGACATCTCTGTTCCAGACATTTCAATACGGACATTTCAATACGAACAGACCATACGATACATGATCTGTAGTTGCCTCCCTTCCCCTGGTGTGATGCATGCAGGGGTCGTCCACGCAGGGGCAGCGTCAGCACCCGGTCCCTTCCCCTGTCAGTATACAGCCCATGGGGCTAATGCACCACACTGTTCATCCATGTGTCTGTCTGTGGACACTGCAGCACTTCCACCTTTTGGCCATTAGGAACAAAGCGTCTGTGAATAATCACGCGCAAGTCTTCGTGTGGAAATGGCTTTTGTCTCTCTGGGGTGTACCCTAGCGGTGGGACTGCAGGGTCACAGCTGATTCTATTCAGTTGCAGGAGCCACCCACCTGGCCCCTGCGGCAGCTGCATCTTACACCCTCCAGCAGCACACTAGTGTCCCAGTGGGATCCCCCCTTGCCCTCACCAGCATGTTACTGGCCCAGCAGGTGTGAGGTGGGGCCTCACTGTGGGTGTGGTTGGCATTCCCCAATGACTAATGATATTGAGCATCTTCCCATGGGCTTATTTGCCACCTGAATATCTTCCTTGGAGAAATGTCTATTCAGAACCTTTGCCCAGTTTTATATTAGGTTCCTCTACTGCTGGATTATTTATTCTAGACAAGTCTCTTACCAGATACATGATTTGCAAATTTCTTGTCCCATTCTGTGGGTTATCTTTTCACCTTCTTGATGGCAGCACAAAAGCCTTACACTCGAAAGTCAAATTTACTTACTTATTTTCTTTAGTGGTTCTTGTCATATCTAAGAATCCTTAGTCAAATTCAAGGTCATGAAGACTGACTACTGTGTTTTCTGCTAAGGGTTTTATATTTTTAGGTCTTGCATTTAGGTCATTTACCCATTTTGAGTTGATTGGGTGCCAGCTGAGGGTCCAGCCCATCCTTTGGCATGTGGATGTCCCGTTGTTCCCGCACCACTTATTAAAGAGATTATCCTTTCCCCGACTGGATGGTCTCAGCACCCTTGTCACCATCAGCTGATCACAGATGCATGAGTTCATTGCTGGACTATCTTCTAGTCCAATATCTTGATGGCTGCTACTTTGAAGTAAGTTCTTAAATTAGGAGGTGTGGGGATCCCTGGATGGCTCAGTGGTTTGGTGCCTGCCTTCGGCCCAGGGCATGATCCTGGAGTCCCGGGATTGAGTCCCACATCTGAGTTCCCTGCATGAAGCCTGCTTCTCCCTCTGCCTATGTCTCTCCCTCTCTCTCTCTCTCTCTCTTTCTCTCTCTCTCTGTGTCTCTCATGAATAAAAAAAATAAAATCTTTAAATAAATAGATGATAGATAGATAGATAGATAGATAGATAGATAAGGAAGGGTGAGTGCTCTTCCTATGTTCTTTCTCAAGATTACATATGTATCATGGATTAGAATCAGCTTTCTGGAAGGGAACCAGCCGGAATTCCAAAAGGGACTGGTTTGATCTGCAGGTCAATTTGAGAAATGCTGACATCCTAACAGCATTAAACCTTCTGACCCACAAACATAGTATGTTTTCCCATATACTCAAATCCTTATTTTCGGACACCCTGGTGGCTCAGCAGTTTGGCGCCTGCCTTCAGCCTAGGGTGTGATCCTGGGGACCCCGAATCGAGTCCCACATCGAGCTCCCTGCTTGGAGCCTGCTTCTCCCTCTGCCTGTGTCTCCGCCTCTCTCTCTGTGTCTCTCATAAATAAATAAATAAAATATTTTTTTTTAAATCCTTATTTTCTTGGAACAATATTTTATAGTTTTCAGAATAAAAGTTTTGGACTTCTTTTGTTATTATCTTATTCCTAAGTATTTTATTCTTTTTTCATCTTTATGTTATTCATTGCAAGCGTATAGGAACAAAGTTGGGTTTTTCATATTGATCCTGTATCCTGCAACATTACTGAACTCACTGATCAGTCATAATAGTTTCTTAGTGGACTCCTTAAAATGTTCTATACACGAGATCACAGTGTCTGGATGCCTTTATTTTTCTTGACTAACTGCCCTGTGTAAAACCTCTAGTACAATGTTAAATAGAAGTGACAAGCACAGACATCCTTGTCTTTAAAAACAAAACATATACTTACGGCACCCAGCATTTGTACTCCTAGACATTTATTCCGAAGAAATGCAAACTTCCGCCCACACAAAAACCTGTAGGCAACTGGCCCCATGGGCTTTAAACATAATACCCCAAAACTGGAAGCTAAAACGTCTCTCAGTAGGTGAATGGGTAAACAAATGGAGGCACAGCTATGTCTTAAAATGATGAAGTGATGAAGAGGAACACACACCACTTAGATGGATCTCAGCAGCTTACTGTGAGTGAGAAAAGCCCATCTCAAAAGATTATAGTGTGATTCCATTTCCCTAATGTTCTTGAAATGACAACATTACAGAGATGGAGAACACATCAGTGGTCGCCAAGGTTGAGGAATGGCATGATTATAAAGGGGCAGCATGCAGGAGAACTTTGTGGTGGCAGATGGGACACCTCTGCAATGCTGACGGCAGCGGCAAACACATAAACCCACATGGTGATAAATGACACAGAGCACATGTCCTGGACCAGTGTCAGCCTCCTGATTTGGATGTTGTATTACAACTATATCAACTGCACCTTTTAGGGGACACTGTCTTTGTAACTTCCTATGAATCCATCACTGTTTCAAAATAAGCAATTTAAACTTTTTTTCCCAAAGAAGTTTATCAAGTGAAAAGACTAGTGGTCTCAGTGGAGAGAGGGGGATAAAGTGCCAGAGACAGACAGACAGACAGAGGAAGGGGGGTGGCAGGGGGGAAGGACGGAGGGAGACAAGGAGGGGTAGGTGGGAGTAGGGATGGGAGCAGCCCAGCCTGGTCTGCTTTCAACTACACCATGAAATGGGAAAGAGTAGGAACAGACAAAGATTCTGAGGACCACAACTCTGTACTGCCCAGCCCCACCTCCTGCACAGGACCATCCCAGGTGGCATCAAGCTGACTCTGCTTTCTGGCTCTTCCTCTAGAAGGACAAGGCCCCACAGAGCAAGAGCACTTGCAACCTCGAAGCACACACCAGACATCTCACCCCTCACTGCTGGCAGCATTGTCCCAACCGCAGGGCAGAGCCACAAACACACTTCTCTAGAGCTTCCTTCTGCCCCTTAGGCCAAAGAGGCAGATATCTCCATCCTCAGGGCTCCCGCTTCCTTCCTGGGGCACCAGAAACATCTCCTGAAATGTAAGCCACTTTGCAAAAGAGCCATAACAACCCTCCTAGGAGGAGAGCACACACACTTTGCCACCAACCTGCAGATCCAGTGTGGAGCTCATCATCCTGGAGACACCCACAGAGAATCATCCCTGGAAACCATGGCTCTGCTAAGGCCCCAACATGACAGCATGTCAGCAAACAGCACGAAAGAACAGACAGTGAGCACAACCCGAGCCACCACCCCTTCCATCAGAGCCACAGGGCCCAATGGCACAGAACAGGGCCACTCTCTGGCTCTGCCTTACCACAAACCCCTGCGGGTCCCAACCCCCAAACCCCTCCCTTTTGCCCTCAGGAGTTATGAGTATATCTCAGAAGAACATAAAATTTAAATAACTTAGAAAAGAAAATAAAACACTTAAAATCCCCAACTGGGCCCCTGGGCAAGAGGAGAGGCAGCTCCACCATCTAAGCGTGCTCCTTGATGCTCGGGGCTTGCCCCTCCAGAGTTGTGAGCAGAAAGACCCTCTCCTTCCCAGGCGGCTGTCCACAGCACCTCCAGCACCTCCAAAGCCAGTGCAGCGTCACTGCTGCCCTCCCACGTCCCCGCCACTTACAGCCTTGCCAGGTCTGGCCCGAGGTGAGAAGCACCAGCTCTGAGTTGTCAGGCACACTCCAGAAGTAATCTCCAGTTAGCTCTGTACCATCTTCGTAGAGGCACAGACGGGAGCCGGCAACAGGGAGCTGCGGAGAGGGAGGGCAGGGCAGGATGCTTAGGCACTGGGTCTCTGGCAGGCCCACCCTGGGAGTGGTAACCTGAGGCCTTTCCACCTGCGGTCCTCACAAACAGCAAGAACAAAGTACATTTTGCTCAGGATGCCGTCTGCATTCTACAGGTGGAGAGTGCTGGGGTCTAAGGCATGCACGTGTCATAACAGACACCTACTACACAGGTTGCTCCAAACAGTGACAAGTCACGTGAACATACATACATAGTGGTGACTACTGTGCAAGACTCACCACACAGACCCTTTCAAAATTGGCTCCTTAAGGGCACTTAAAAGCCAAGCCTGTTTCAGAAAATAATGCCTGACTGCTTCCACTAAGCCCATAAACACATCCCCATCGTGAGGGCACAGCACCTGACTGGCGTCAGGACACACCCACTGAGGGCACTCTGTTTCCTTGGGCAATGATTAATTAAGGAGAACATCTTACTGAAAATGACTCATCGCCTCTCTCTGACAAAGCGTAACCAGCACACAGTGCCACTACTTTGCAGGCACTTGCTAGACATTGATCAGCTTTATGAACGTTTATGGCAACTCCTCATGCACCTGCACCTCACACATACACACACCCACAACCAGCAATGCTCCAAGTCCAAGTCCAGTCAAGAAAACAAATGCAGTTAAGAATCCAGTAAGAATGATGACTGAAATCCCTGGAACAATAGTGCTAGCAGGGCCTTTAGTGCCCTCTGAGCACAAATCCTTCATTTTACAGAAACGGATACTGAGGCCCAGAGAGGCCAGGTGGGCTGTGCCCTGGAACCCAGAGCAAATTAGCGGGTGTGTGCTAGACTCTCAGGCCAGACCTGCCATGATCCTCATAGTCAGAAGAGGGAGGTCCCAGATCCCTCCACAAATTCCTGCTGAAGGGGGCTTGAGTAACTAGAGGAAAAAGTCTGAGGAGGCACCAGGTCCCCGGAACCCAGCCCCACACCTCCAGGTGGAGGCATCCGGTCCCAGACCCCAGTCCTGCAGTCCCAGGTAGAAGCACCCAGTCCTGGACCCCCGCCTCTCCCACCCCCAGATGGAGGCATCTGGTCCCAGACCCCAGCCTCCCGCACCTGCAGGTGGAGGCACCGGGTCCCTGGACCCCAGCCTCTCGCACCTCCAGGTGGAAGCAGCCGGTCCCCGGACCCCAGTCCAGGTGGAAGCACCCGGTCCTGGTCCCCAGCCTCTCGCACCTCCAAGTAGAGGCATCTGGTCCCAGACCCCAGCCTCTCGCACCTCCAAGTGGAAGCACCCGGTCCCGGACCCCAGCCTCTCGCACCTCCAGGTGGAAGCACCCGGTCCCCAGACCCCAGTCCAGGTGGAAGCACCCGGTCCTGGCCCCCAGACTCTCGCACCTCCAGGTGGAGGCATCTGGTCCCAGATCCCAGCCTCCCACACCTGCAGGTGGAGGCATCCGGTCCCCAGACTCCAGTCCTGCACTTCCAGGTGGAAGCACCAGGTCCTGGACCCCAGCCTCTCGCACCTCCAGGTGGAGGCATCTGGTCCCAGACCCCAGCCTCTCGCACCTCCAGGTGGAAGCACCCGGTCCCCAGACCCCAGTCCAGGTGGAAGCACCCGGTCCTGGCCCCCAGCCTCTCGCACCTCCAGGTGGAGGCATCTGGTCCCAGATCCCAGCCTCCCGCACCTGCAGGTGGAGGCATCCGGTCCCCAGACTCCAGTCCTGCACTTCCAGGTGGAAGCAGCAGGTCCTGGACCCCAGCCTCTCGCACCTGCAGGTGGAAGCACCCGGTCCCCGGACCCCAGCCCGGCACCTGCAGGTGGAGGCACCCCTTCTTCAGCACCTCCTGGCAGCTCCTCCCCGCCACCCCAAACTTCTTCTGGCTGTGCAGAGCCCGCAGCTTGAACGTCTTGGGCTTCCGGAACACCGCAAACATCCTCAGGGCCTCAGACCCCGCCGGAGGCACCTGCTTGTCGGGCCGCTCAGCCTAGTTCTCGCCCGGGCCGCAGACACGAGCTGAGCGACCGGGATCCTGCGCCCGGGTGGGCTCTGCCGCGGGCACCAAGGCCGCGCGGAGTTCCCGGGAAACTCCATTACCCAGAAGGCCCGGGGACGCGGAGGCGCGGCCCCGCCTTGTGCGCAGGCGCCGTCCCCCGGAGACTCTATTACCCAGAAGGCCCCGGGACGCGGAGGCGCGGCCCCGCCTTGTGCGCAGGCGCCGTCCCCCGGAGACTCCATTACCCAGAAGGCCCCGGGACGCGGAGGCGCGGCCCCGCCTTGTGCGCAGGCGCAGCCCGGCCCGGCCCGCCTGGTTGTCATGAGAGCGGCGGCCGCGGCCCTGGCGCTGGGCGCAGGCGGCCGCGGCTGCTCCTCGGCGGCCACCGCCGCTGCGGCTCGGGGGTGTGGGCCGGCCGGGGACGGCGGAGGAGGCGCCGCCTGAACTCCGGGAGGCGCTGCCGAGGGGCGGCGGAGGGCCCTGGGGGTCGTGCACGCGCCGAGGTCCGGGCGGGCCTTCCGCTCTGACAGGTACCCCGAACCCCGACTACGCGCGGGCCGGGGCTGCGGGGCCTGGGGCTGGGCCCGGGGTCGGGGGGGGGGGGGCCTGCAGAGGTGGGCGCGGCCTGGGGTGGTGGGGAGGCCTGCAGAGGTGGGCGCGGCCGGGGATGGTGGGGAGGCCTGCAGAGGTGGGCGCGGCCTGGGGTCCGGGGGTGCGGGGCCTGCAGAGGTGGGCGCGGCCTGGGGTCCGGGGGTGCGGGGCCCGCAGAGGTGGGCGCGGCCGGGGATCCGGGGTCGGGGAGGCCTGTCGAGGTGGGCGCGGCTGGGGGTCGGGGCCTGGGGCTGGGCCCGGGGTTGGGGGGCGGCCTGTCGAGGTGGCGCGGTCGGAGGACCGGGGACGCGGCCGCGGGCGGGGAGCGGGCACCGCCAGCCACAACCGAGGTCTGGTCTGCGGTGGCGTCGAGCTGGCGCCGGACCTAGCTGACGGTGACCCGGAGCCCCGACGCGCCCTGTGCGGGTTCAGCGCTGCTCTGCTCGCCCACCCCCTCCGTTTGGTGCCGGTTCAGTTTCGGATACGCTCTGCGGCACTTTCAGGCTTTAGGATTACTTGACCAAACATTATTTGCACTTGTAACGTTTAAGTTTCCCTAAAAAGAGAAGTGGAAGCAAGGTTTATCTCCTGGTCTTGTAGCAAAATGTTGGGAAGTTGCCGAATTATTTCAGTTTACCTTCCTAGATGTCAACAATCCTGATACACAGTTGGAAAGACACGTGTTGATAGCCGCAGTGAAGGAACGGCTGAGCTATCCTCGTCCATGCAGGCACCGGCATGGTAGCAAGGGAACCCAGGACAGCAGCGGCTGCTTGGGGCCCTGCGTGCTGATGGCTGAGTTTCAACAGAGCTTTGATTTTTGTCAGAATGTTAGCGGTGATTTTTATAGTCTGATAGCAGCATCCTTTAGTGACACCTCCACTATCATGTAACACCCTCAAAGGTTTCCACAAAGAGGACCCTGGGGTACGAGGTGGAAGGGCTTTGGAAGAGAGTGGCCATAAAGGAATGCTTTCCAATACTTAAAGCAAGGTGATGTCTCTACAGTGCCAGGGCATTCCTCCTACCTGATTCCTACACACGAGTACTTTGTTTGGGATTTATTGAGGCAATATAGTATAGTGGACATAACCCCTATTTGGATTTCAAAGGTCCTATTTTAAGTCTTAGAACCTTAGCAGAGGGTATTGGCCAAGATCAGAGACTCTGGAACCCAACCAGCTAAAATCACTCGGCCTACATGGCTTGCTAGTCTTACAGCCTTGAGCAAGGGCTCTCTGTACCTCGATTTCACATCTCTAAAGCTGGTATGACGACAAACCTGTCAGAGTTGTTATGAAGGCACACGTATGTGTCTAGTGTTGAGGTCGGCCCTTGGCACACAATAAGCGCATTAAAGGTAGTGTCTATCTGCAAGCGAGAGCGCTCTGTAAAGGAATATACGTGGGGCAATGTGCATGGTGTTTCAAATTTTAGAATTTCAAGAAATATAATCATGTTCAGTTGAAAATATTTAGTAGATACCTACTAATTTCAAGGTGGAATAGGGCGTAATGGTCCCTGCTCTTAAAGATGACAGAAAAATTTGAGAAATTCAGAACAGAGAGAGAGATAACTGATTTTTAGTTAAGCTTGCCTTGACTTTAGAATGCGTGACAAGAACTGAGGGTTTGAACAGCAGATTGGGTCAGGACACAGTTGACCCTTCCGCCCTGGACAGGGAGCACATGAAGAGCTCTGAGTTAGGACACAGATACTGATGACCCCAGTTGGGCTTGAGAAGGAACACAGTATAGCTGGGAGCAGGGGGAGTGCTCCAGGTGGGGAGACCTGGCCACAGTCCACTGTCATCCTGTAGAAGAGACAGTGGGGTGGAGAAGAGTGGATTCGGCCATAGTCTATCACCTGAAAGGCAGGACCAATAAGACTTGGCACTTGAGGGATGGGGAGTGGGACAGAGGGTAAGTCTGCTAAGAGCCCAAGGCTGTGGAAGACAAATCCCACTCCTGGTGGGAATGCAGGTGGGGCTCTATAGCACACCCTGTGTATAATCACACTCATTCAGTTTTTGTGCTTGGTTTCCTTTATTTTCTGAGTGAGTTTACTTTAGCATTCCTCTGCTGTACTGTGACATCCTTCATTGTCAAAAATTACAATCTTTAATGGTGGTTTATTCTATTTCTAATGCTTGTGTTCATATACTCTAAGAGGATTGGCAAGTAGCAGTTAATAATTTATTGATGTAGGCCTTTTGTTTTTTGTTTTGTTTTGTTTTTAAAGATCTTATTTATTCGTGGGAGACAGAGAAAGAGACACAGGCAGAGGGAGGAGCAGACTCCACGCAGGGGGGCCCAAGGTGGGACTCAATCCCAGGACTCTAGGATCATGCCCCAGGCCAAAGGCAGGCACCAAACCCCTGAGCCACCCAGGGATCCCCTGATGTAGGCCTTTTGAGGTTCTAAATGAAAGTAAAAGAAAGATCTAGATCATGTATCAAACCTATTAAAATAAGCAAAATTTCATTTAGGATATATCTATATATTACTTGCTATTCAGAATTTCAATTGACAGTATGTCCTATCCCAGAGAACATTCTGGAGAATTCTTTGTTTTCTCTTAGTGAGGATGGGGTTTCATGTTGCAGATACTTAAACCTAGTTCACATTGGCTTACTGTAGGGGAATTTGATTGGCTCCAGAACTGGAAAATAAGCAGAAGTTCATGAGTAGTTTGGGCCTTAAATGTGGCTGAACCTCAGGGTTCCCAAGACAGCTGTTTCCTCATGTCTGCCTGTTCTTTGGCAGAACCTCCTCACTGGTGGCTGTCAGTAGCTCCTGGAAATATTCTTAAAAAAAAAAACGATTTTATTTATTTATTCATGATAGACATAGAGAGAGAGAGGCAGAGACACAGGCAGAGGGAGAAGCAGGCTCCATGCCGGGAGCACAATGCAGGACTCGATCCCGGGACTCCAGGATCGTGCCCTGGGCCAAAGGCAGGCACCAAACCTCTGAGCCACCCAGGGATCCCCTCCCAGAAATATTCTGTGCCTGCAGCCCCAGCAAAAAAACTTCTCTTTCCCGGTAGCCCCAGCAGAGGCCCGGGATAGAGTCACATCAGTCCAGTTTGGGTCCTGCTCTCATTTTGCCATCCCTGAACCAGCTGCTGAGGTTCAGGAACCCACAGTCTGACCAAGCCTGGGAGCGGTGCAGGTAGAAACTGCAATTGAGGTGCTGTTTCCAAACCAGGATAGGATGGATGCTGAGCAGGCATGACCAGACATCACAACACCCACCCTCAAAAATAAAATAAAATAAAATAAAATAAAATAAAATAAAATAAAATAAATAAATAAATAAAATAAAATAAAAAAACAACACCCACCCTCAAAATGATATTCAACTATGAGCAGTTCACTAAACAATGACATAAAAAGTTCATCCAACCAATATTTAAATATCTCCTCAAGCAGGCCCCAGGTGTACTTTCTGCACCTGGCATATCTCCCTGTAGTCCTGCCTTCCTTGCTTGAGCCATACAATTGCATTCAGCAGTTGTCATGATGTTGATTAACCCACCCTTTCCTCCCATATTTTTGTGTAACTTATTAACACACTGGTTATATTAGTTTCTTAACTAATATAAAAAACTTGGTGTTTTTATCTTAACAAAACTCTTTGTTTTTGCTATAACAAACTGCCACAAACCAGATGACTTAGAAGCCCGCGGTCAGGGTGTCTGCAGGGCCATGCTCCTTGTAAAGGCTCCACAGGAGGATCATCCCATCTTCTGGTGCTGACAGCACTCCTGGGTCCTCCTTGGCTTCTGCTCCGATCTCTTGATCTTCGCCTTGGCTGTGT
Organism: Vulpes vulpes; assembly: GCF_048418805.1. Classification (NCBI taxonomy): domain Eukaryota; kingdom Metazoa; phylum Chordata; class Mammalia; order Carnivora; family Canidae; genus Vulpes; species Vulpes vulpes. The sequence goes on along the minus strand of NC_132791.1, from coordinate 159,745,672 downwards.
GCGTGTCTGTGCCTCTCAGATGGACACCAGTGCTTCCGTATCAGGCCCACCGTCCTCCAGCATGACCTCGTTTTCCCCTTATTACATCTGTAGAGACCTTATTTCCAATAAAGGTCATATTCACAGGTCCTGGGAGTTAGGACTTCATCCTATTTTGGGGGGAGACACAATTCAACCCACAACACTTGTCAAATTTTTAAGACATACTTTTGGAAAAAGTGAAGAAAAATGGTACCTTAAATAGAGTTAGAGGCTCCCATGAGAAATACTTAAAACCTAGATTCCTTCAGAGATGGGAAAATTCTGACATGTTGTGAATTATTTTGTCTATGAGCAAGGCATGAGCTAACACGTTCAATGTGATAAAACGTTCCCAAGTTCCTTTATCTTAAAGAAGTCCTTCCTGTCTTTATAAACAGCCCAGCGTCCAGGATGCCCCACAAGATTGGCTTCGTTGTGGTCAGCTCCTCTGGACATGAAGATGGCTTCAGTGCCCGGGAACTAATGATCCACGCACCAACCGTCAGCGGGTGGAGGTCACCGAGGTGGGCCAGACTGCGTCTGTGGCTAGGGTGGCAGGCTCCTTTCATTGGACACTTCTGCTTGTATTAATGACTCAAGCCTCAGAACCATGTGGTGGTTAGCATGCTGCAGTGCCGTCTGTGCAGTGATGGCATGGGTTTTTTCCTTAGGTTTTTAAAGAAAATTTGTTGGACCCTTTCCCCTAATAACATTTACTGACATTCACCTAATAAATGTGCAAGTAGGGCGCCCTGGCGCAGGTGAGGAGGGGGTGAATGAGAGAGCTGTGCTGGTGGCCACAGACAGCTCCTATGTGATGTTTGCCAAGGGCAGCCAAGTGGTGGCTTGGTTGCTGAGAAGGATGTGGGGTCACAGGAGGGGTTTCTTAAAATGGGGGTGGAGGGGTGGGTTCCAGAGTGTGTGTGTGTGTGCTGATGGGAGTGATGGGGAGAGAAAAGCCAGGGTGGGGACAGTCTGGCCCTGGTGCAGTTTGGGGTGTGGGTGGGGGATGAGGCCCCAGCAGGGATGCTATTCCATTTGGGGAGCAGTAGGAACAGCCCCATGTGAGGCTCCTGCTTTCTCAACAGTGGTATGTAGGGCTGCTAGGAGAGGTGGCAGAGAAGGGAGGGAGCATGGCCAGGAGGCAGGAGTGGGCTCACCCAGGAGGCCACTGGGTCCTGTCCAGCTGTTCCATCCTTTGCTGCTTCCCCCTGCCCAGGCCTTGGACACCCCAGTGTCTTAGTAATCCAGTGCTTTCCAGCCCAGCATATGTAGTATCTACTGTCTGGGGCACTGTGCTCTGTTGCTAAGTCATGATCAGCTCTGCAGTGTGAGGTCTTTGTCGACACTGGTTCTCCAGCTCCTTCTCATGTAGATTTTTAACGTGCTCTGTCACTTACTAAGCAAAAGTAGAAGTTCCACTGTGGGCAGTTGTAGGCTTCTACTGCAGACTGCCAAGCACACATTATAGGCACACGTCCCTCAGGATTCTCTAAGCAGGTGGCTTTCCTGAAGCATTTGGGTTCCTGTGGAAAAATCCTTTGGCTCTTTCTTGCCCACTAGTACAGCCTCTTACGACTTATGTTGTTTATCTCATGTTGAACTTCATTTCAAATGGTTTTCCCACTACCAGAAGCATGATTCACATAAGGCAGCAGGCAGATGCAGTCTGCACTGGAGCTTCAGCTCCACCACAGGCAGGTCTCAGACACAGCACTCGCAGACCACTTCGCTGCGTGCAGAGCACCGCATATGCAGCCAGAACCCGCGCATGTGAAAAACCAAATGTGTTTGCTTTCAGATTTTGCCAGTTTCCACAAGAAATTGTTCTTCAGATGGTGGAGAGGTGTCGAATCAGGAAACTGCAACTGCTTGCCCACCAGTACATGATCCCCAGTAAAGTGGAGTTCTACATCAGTGAGAGCCTGCCCGAGTACTTCGTGCCCTACCAGGCTGAGCGCTTTCGAAGACTTGGGTAAGGGTGAGAGTGAAGGCTCGTGTTGGGAACTTTTAACCTGACTCTCCCTGTGTCAGAGCCGTGGGAATGAAGGGACCACCCCTTGATTTTGGTCCTGGGTCACAGACTCCCATGTGCTCAAGCACATTTCTGAGCAGCTGCCACACCGAGATGTGCTCTATTAGCAGTGCTGTCCATCTGTTGCTAGCATTTGTCTCTGCTTTTCAGATGCAGAACTCATTTTAAGAAAACTGGTTAGAATACAGTTTCTGGGCTTCTCCCTAGGTTTTCCCTTCAGATTTTAATTAATTTAAACTTTGATTTAAACCCGTTGAGCTCAGTAGGAGCAGAGGCCAGTTTCATTGCACACTCATTTCCTGTCCTCATGGTTCCAGTGTGTGCTCTCTCTTTCAGCTATGTTTCTCTCTGTGACAACGAGAAGACAGGCTGTAAAGCCCGGGAGCTGAAGTCAGTGTACGTGGATGCAGTAGGACAGTTTCTTAAGCTGATTTTTCATGAGAACCATGTCAACAAGTACAACATATACAATCAGGTGAGACACGTGCCCTCACCCAGACTGCTCCCTATCTCCTTGCAGCATTATAGGGGCCTGCACCCCTGGGCAAAGGTATTTCAAATCTTTTTTTAAGATAGTAACTTTTATGGAAGAATATTAAGCTCTTCTGGAGCTGTGCTATGCGATCAGGAGCTGCTGCCCCACACCACAGATACACACTGGGAGCCTGGCCAACCCAAGTACGATGGGCCACTCAGGCTAACTGGATACTCGAACTCAAAGACTTTGTGTGGGTAATGGAATCAGTTATAGAGTGAAATGATAAATTGTGGTGATCTTGGGTTTGAAATTAACATCATCTGCTTTTTACAAAGTTTTACTGTGTCCACTAGAAAAATTATCCGTGTGGCTTGCATGGTTTTTGTTAGGTGACAGTCTTCTGGATAAACCTATAAACCTTTAAGAGATAAATCCCCTGGTAGAACTTGGGGGTATGATTTCATGGTACAGGCAGCCCAGCTCTAAGTCCTCATTCTTAATCTCTCCCTCCCTCCCCTTGTCTTTCTGTTCCTTTTTCTTGTCTTTTAGTTTTGTTTTGGATTTGGCATGATTGATGTAGTAGAAATCAGTTGTGTCCAAAGCAGACTCATAATTAGCATGGATATTGACAGCACTCCCTGCTCCCTCCAAGAGGAGTGGAAACATTCCTTCCACCAAATCAGAGTTTTAAACCCAGCAAGTAGGTTGAGGAGAGCTCTGAGATGCAGTTCCATTGCTTGGTCTGCCGCAACAGTGCTTGATTGTAAACCTGAAGATTGATCGCTAACGTGCTTCTACCTCAGCCCACCACCCTGTTGCTCAGTTCCACTGCAGTGATGTTCAAGGAAGGGAGGGTGTCAGGTGGAGCCACTGGCCCAGACAAACTGAGCTGTGCTAATGCAGGCCTTCAGTCCATTGTCTAGATTACCAAGATTGAGTAGATGGAACCCCATACTGGACTGTGAGTGGATGGTTTGGTGTGGCGCTGTGTTAAAACTGTGGAGGTTTTTAGCCATTATTGTTTTAATGTACTTTAGATATTAAAATAGCCACTTGAGGGATGCCTGAGTGACTCAGCCAGTTAAACATCTGCCTTTGGCTCAGGTCATGATCCCGAGGTCCTGAGATCAAGCCCCAGGTCAGGTTCCCTGGTCATTGAAGAGCCTGCTTCTCTCTCTCCCTCTGCCTCCTCCCCCTGCTTGTGCTCTCTCGCATGAGCACTTTCTCTCTTAAATAGATAAAATCTTTTTAAAAAATTAAAAATTAAACAGCCACTTGATTAGGTGTTAGAATATTACCTTGTATAATTTACAGGAATTAGTAATAATAATTCTATAGCTTGACATTTTACAGTTAATATATTTTGGTGTACATCATCCCTCTTGATGACAGTATAGTATGAACAAGCAGATTGTAATAAAGGGGATAAGTCATCGCCAAAATTTTATTCTTAATTTCTATTGGTTAACTCTTTCTTAGGTTGCTCTGGTTGCAGTAAATATCATTGGAGACCCTGCAGATTTCGGTGATGAAAGCAATATTGTAAGTTTGGGAGGTTTCATTCTCAAAGAAGAAAATGTATCTCTAACAAGCAGGATTGATTATTTTTGTCACAAAAAGTGTCACCTTGGAAAATCTTTATTAAATTGTCTCTTGAATAGCTAGCAGATAATTTTTGGCAGCTATAGTATATTAAACTCTCTCTTTTCCTCAAGAATTTTAACTGTCCTTCCAAAAACCTAGGATCCTCAAAGCCCACTGACATCTCTATATCATACCTCTTAGTTAAGGTTTCATGTTGTTCCTGTTTTCCTCTGAAACACTAAGCAGAACTCTTTGCTCCCAAAGACCTCTAGAGAGAAACTGATTGATCATTACCTGGGCCAGCACAGCAGTGAGGACCCAGCTCTGGAAGGAACCTGTACTGGGTAAGAGTTCTCCCCCAGACCCTCAGCTCCTAGGACTTTCTTCAGGATTGCCAAGGTGTGAGTCACTTCCAGAGGACTAGGACTTTGAGAGCCACTAAATTCAGTTCTGAGCTAGATAAGCCACTGATGAGATTGACTCAAATATACTTAAAGATTAAGGTCACTGTTCTCCTTAGCACATCTTCATTTATTGCCCTTCAGAGACAACTCCATTTCTTGTGTATTCAGGTGTTACTAGAAAGTTCCTACAATGAGTGCAGATAGATCTATCGGCCATACTTTGGTATTTTACTAGCACAGGCAACTTCATAGGTAAAAATTAAAGGAATTCATTGACCCAGATTATCCATTACTAGAGCCTTCATCTTATGTTTGCTTTGAGCCCTCCCCACTTTCATCCATCCCGTGAACATACAGCTCTGCCTCCCGCAGGCTGGGGGCCCAGGGGAGGGTCCACTGGGCGCAAGGCTCACTGTCCACTGGTGCATACACTTAGCACAGCAAGTGGTTCCTGGGTGACCGCAGAGAGAATCTCCATATTTTATGCAAGCACAAGAGCCTGGCTTAAGAAGGAATTACTTTGTGTCAGTGTTTGGACTGCCTTGCTTCCTGTGGAGTCTTCCTGGGCCTGCAGCCTGACTTTCAACTGGTGGATGATGTCAGTAGGGAGTGCTTAAAAAATAGACTCTGTCCCTAAATCAGGGCGAGACCTGCTCTTCTGAAGCTGCCCACTGCCCATGCCAGATGATGTCATGTTTTTTTCTTTGTAGCATTTTCATAATTAGGTCTTTGTTTTCATCTCTAGGACTTGAAGGCAAAGAAACTTTGACTTAAGAGTATAGTATGTATTTAGGTAAAAATAGTTAATCTTGTGCCAATACCAAAGCGTGTTACTGTTTGGTCATCACTGGGATTAACTGATACTGTTCAAAGCTGCCAAAGCTGACCCCATCACCTCATTTCCAGGAGTTGAGAAGTGTTGGGGGGATGTTTGATCATGCTGAAAGGTGATGTCATACTGTGTCCTGTTTCAATTTATTTTTAGACAACCAATTTATTTTATTTTATTTATTTTATTTATTTATTTTTAACTTATTTTTTCATGAGACAGAAAGGCAGAGACCTAAGCGGAGGGAGAAGCAGGGTCCCTGTGGGGAACCTGTTACAGGATTTGATCCCAGGACCCCGGGATCATGAACTGAGCCAAGGTTGACCTCAACCACTGAGGCACCCAGGTGCCCTGACAGCAACATTTTTTATGACAAGTAATACTGTCATTAAAATTTACCTGTATATAAAGATATCTAAGTCAAAGCTGCCAGTTGGCTTATTTTGTGTAGCTGTTACAATAGAGACATTGAAACGTGTCCTCTGTTAACATTTTTGTTGAGTGGTGAGACTGGCATTATTGTTTTAAATGTTAGACCCTGGAGAAAGCTGCCAGCCTGCTGCAGAACACGAAAGAAAGAATGAGGTGATACTTAATCAGAAATCAGTTACTCAGATCACTAGAAAGATCTTTTATTCCTGGAAGGGTTTTTCTGATCTCCCCAGGACTTGGGATATCATGCAGTCTGACATTTTGAGCTGAGGCCCTGGCAGGGCACCTCTGCATCTTTAGTGCTTGTCACAGTTACTGTGGCACTGGTGTCAAGTATGGACACCTAGATTACACCTGGAACCCACCAAATCAGATTCTTTAGGGATGGGGCCTGGTAGTCTACTTTGGCTTGGGTTTTCCCCTAGACTACACATGATTCACCTGCACTACTATGTCCCCGGTGCCTAGAACAGAGCCGAGCACAGAGTCCACACTCAAAATATTTATTTATTCTTATTTATTTTTTTTAAATTTATTTATTCATAGAGATGCAGAGAGAGAGAGAGAGAGGCAGAGACACAGGCAGAGGGAGAAGCAGGCTCCATGCAGAGAGCCTGATGTGGGACTCGATCCCGGGACTCCAGGACATGCCCTGGGCTGCAGGCGGCGCTAAACCGCTGCACCACCGGGGCTGCCCTCAAAATATTTATTGAAGAACAAATAAACCAAAGACTCAGATACCCCCAAGTGCAGTTAACTAATGGTCAGGAGCATAAGCTGTGGAGTCAGAGAGACCCACCTGCACTTAAGAGCTGGGTGACCTGAAGCCCATTCCTGATTTTTCTGAGCTTCCACTTTCTCTGGCAAGAACACTCCAAGAGCAGATGTGGGGGTGCCATTTCTGTGACTATCTGTACCTTCAAACTGAGCCTGTAGGGCTCCCTCCACCATCACTCTATCACATGTGTCGAAGTTAGCTAAAATATTCATCTCTTTCCTTTAGGAAATCCGACTACATTTCTCCACTGGATGACTTAGCTTTTGATATGTACCAAGATCCAGAAGTTGCCCAGATTATACGCAAATTAGATGAAAGAAAACGTGAAGCTGTCCAAAAGGAACGTTACGACTATGCCAAGAAGTTAAAACAAGCTATTGCTGATTTGCAAAAGGTACTACTCCTGGAGACAACAGTCCTCCCTCAGTTGTGTGAGAGTGGTCCTGACACATGGTACAGCAAAGATGTAGGCCACTAAAAGCTATGGACATTAGTGTGGGTCCAAGGAGGTAAGCAACATAAAGTTACAGACAGATGAGCAGCTAAGTAAAATGTAAGTGAAGGCACAAACTCAGCCTCTTCAGATGCCATGTTGCTTTCCTAAGGCAGTAGAAAAACATAAGATGCTTACCATCCCATGGATTCATGCAGTTTCTTAGACACTGGCATGGTGACAGGCAGCACGCCCCATGCAGGCCAGCGTGGCTGTTGTCTAACTGCCCAGGCTTGGCCCCTCCTCCCAGCAAGGTACATGGGGAAGGCAGCACCTCTATCACCTAGCCCTTGCTTTAAAAGTTGTCTTTGCAATGGATGTGGCTGGATGCACATTTGAAGCAAAGTGGCCTTGTGTGCTTCAGGTTGGCGAGCGCCTTGGGAGGTACGAGGTGGAAAAGCGCTGTGCGGTTGAGAAGGAGGACTATGACCTGGCCAAGGAGAAGAAGCAGCAGATGGAGCAGTTTCGCAACCAAGTGTATGAGCAGCTGCAGCTGCACAGCCTTGTGGATGCTGAGCCGGTAGGTGCCTGGGCAGCAGTCCCCAGGGCCAAAGAGATTCAGCCACGGGGCCCATGTGTCCTCATTATGTATGTGACGTGCACATGGCTCCATAACACACAGGTGACAGTTCAGACAGGTGACGTCAGCTCTAGAGGTGCTGCTGGACACCCACTTGCACGAAGACTCACGGCAGAGGAGAAAGGGGATGAGCTGGAACCAGGGATCTCACCTCTTCTCCCCGGCTCAGCTTCCTCATTTGTAAAATGAACCGATGGCAGCCCTGCCATGAGTAGCCTCAGGAGTGTTGTGCACGCATAATCCTAACGGCCTCAGCTTGTTGAGGCCGTGTTTCCTGGGACACACTGCCACTGATCTTTAGAACCCACACAGGCGGCTGGTGTACATACCACCACATTGCAGAGTCGTGCATGACAGCACAGACTCTGGAGCTGCGCTGCCTGGGCTCAGACCTGGCCCCTTAGGGCTGTGTGATCTCAGGGTCATTCCTTAGCCACTCTGCCTCAGTTTCCTTATCCCATTTTTGGGGTAAAAGTGGTATGCATTAAATGAGACAAAAAAGCCCGCTTTTGCAGCCACTGGGTTTTAGGTCCCACCCAGGTGCTTCCTACCTACATACCACACCTTTGCTGGCAAGTCTGTGTGTGTGTTTCCATACTGTGGCAACCCAGGCACTGTACTTATTGTCACTCTAGTGTTCTGACACACATGTCACTTCTGTAGGGCACATGGCAGCCATGGAGAGATAGCTAAAAGGATGTGACAGGACTGGAGGGCACCAGTCCTGATGCCCTTGTGCAGCTTGATGCAGTCCTTGATGCAGCTTGTCACTCTGCCTTCCTAAACTGTCACATCCTCCCACCCCACCCCACCCCCAATGGTGTGGCAACAGCACTGGGAGTGAAGCATCCTGTTTTTCCCCAGATGCGAAGGCCTTCTGACCTGCCCCTCCAGCCCCTCACTCACTCTGCCAGTCCTCGCCACAAACAGCAAGTGCCATCTCTACCACCGCAAGAAGAAAGTGCACCAGAAAGCCGGTTTGCAGAGCCTTTCCTTCAGGAAAAGCCTCCAGCACATCCCCCAGGCCCTTCTCAGCACTCCACAGCAGACCAGTCACCACCTGCCACAGACCCTCATCTCAAGACCCATGTAGGTAACTGGTAACAGATTGTGTGCAATTTATTCAACAGATACATAGAGAGGACCCACATGGTGCTAAGGCTTTCCTGGTGCAGGGGATGGATCAGGACACACAACTACAGAACTCCTTCCTGCCCTATGTTCCCAAAGCCAGAACATGGTGGTACATGCACCCAGCAGGTAATCACACCTTAGTGGGAGACCCTGTTTGCAGTCAGACACACCAGCCCTCGCACCTGTGTCTGCACCCATCAGCTGGTGCTCTGGGATGCACCATCCTCCTGAGCCTCTCCTTTGCTCTCTGTAAAAATGCACAAACAGCTGCTTTAGGGATTATTTCCAGGAATAAATGAGACCATGTTTGTAAAGCGCCCACTGAGGTCTGACTTCAGTAGAACCTCCACACAAGTCATGCATGGTTAATATACTATCAGGATTTTCTGTGTTGTAGGTAACAGATGACCTTGCTCCCACTGGGCGTTTCCTGGCTTTTGTAACTCGAGACTTAAGAGGTCATGTGGGTTTCAGGGTTCAGTAGCTTCATAGCATCATCAGTGCCTCTTTTCTCCTGTCAACTCTGTTTCCTGTGGTTCCAAGCCACCCTACGGCTGGAGCTGTCACGTGGCGCTTAGCTTCAGGTCTGCACATTGTCCCATCTGAGCAAGAATCCTCCCGAGTTTATCAGTTGCATACCAGCCTCTGAGTGATGGTGAGGACCAGAGGAGGTCTCACTGGAGGTCCTGCTGGCGTGCAAGGCAGCATGGCCAGCAACTCTGGGGAGGAAGAAAGGATGTTGGGTGGGCACGGGCACGTGTCCTCCAGGAAAGGCAGAGGGACAGCACTCATGCTGGCCTCCCAGGGCACATCTTGAGGGTTCCTGTCATCTCCATCAGGAGCATCTTGTCTGTAACTTTATTGCTTTAAGTCATATCTAATACTTTGATTTAAAATACTCCAATTTCTCCTTTGTTAGAATGTCAACATGTTTTGTGTTACAGCAGAGTAGATCTTAGAATATGAGGAACTCACTCTCATGCAGTTTTTACCCAGTTAATATCTCAGTGGATATTAAGTGTGAATGTCATAGTGACACCTGCCTCAGAAAATTACTCTGGAATCTGTTATTTAATTTCCCAAAACTCTGCTACATATGTACTTGTTTAGGTGTGCATCTCTGTTTCCACATGTGGATGGAAGCTCTGGGAGGTGGAGAGCCCATGTCACCCCATCACGTGGGCAGGGGGCCTGATGAGCACCTGCAGGGCTGAGGGAGTGGGCAGCAGACAGCTGCCTGCCCAGAGCTAGAGGAGGCAAAGCCCAGGAAAGCTGTGGAGGTATTGTTAGCTCGGTTGCCTGTTTTTTAGTGGAAATCTCCCAGATAATGAACACGTTTAAAATGAGGTTTGGTACTTATTTCTAAGTCATAAACTAAGAAAAAATCAGAAGTCTTGTCAGGAAAACATATAACTTTTACTTTGGTAAGCTACGTGTCAGCTAAACTGTAACTCTTAGTGGTAAGTAGTAACCGAGGCCGAATCTATATCACTTTTCAATTGGGTTCGCACTGAGTTTAGAAAAGAATGGAAACTGATCTAATTTTTTCAGGTGAATCTTATTGTCACATAAATTATTCTTATCTGATAAAACTGCTGCCAAGCAGACCAGAAGGGTGCAGAGCAGTAGGCCGGCGGTGTAGACATGGTGTTGGGAGGTGGGAGGCCTTGGGGAGCTCTGCAGCCGCCCTTCTCTTCTGTAGCTCCAGTCTGTGCCCTATGATGAGCGGCCCCTTCCTGCTACACGGAAGCAGCCGGCAGCAGCAGCCCTGGAACCAGAAAAGAGTGACTCTGATGTCAGCGAGGCTCCCAAAAGAGGTGCCGCAGGAGAGCCGGAGCCCTTAACAGAGAAGGCACTGAGAGAGGCCAGCCCCGCCGTGGATGTGCTTGGAGAAAGCCTGGTACAGGGAGGGCTGGAGAGCGCCCTTGGCTTTGTTTGTGATACTGTTGGCTTCCCTGTGGAATCACTATTCATTTGAAATCTTCCAATAATTATTAATTATATAAAACAGCAAAAACAGAAACTAGAATTTAAGATCTTAGGAATGTCTGTTCGTACCAGACTGAGTGTTTCTGTCTAGTACTGACAGAGTTGATATCGGAAATCTGCCCCTTCTGGAACACCTGCCCCTTCCAGGAGAAAATGAGGGCAGAGCAAAACAAAAGATGGAAGCATTCCATATGGAAATGAGCCCAGTGGGTTTTCCCCTTCTTCCCAGCTTCACAGTACTTCCCTTGGTCGAACTTCTGGTACTTTCTGTATTTTAACAGGGTCTTCAGTATTGCACGTTAGAAAAATTACTTCCTTAAACACACGTACTTGTTCTGCTCTTACAAGAGATTTTTCTCTGTGTGAAACAAAGGTTCAGGTGGCATGGCTGAGGGGTGGCAGTGGTGTCACTGGTGCACCTGCTCCGAGTCAGCCAGCCTCCAATCTGTGTAGGTTGCGGGGGCCTATTCCAAGACGTGGTCATACCGAGAAGATGCGCTGCTGGCTCTCTATAAGCAGCTGATGGAGACGCCTGCTGGAACTCCGAAGGAAGAGCTGAAGAGCATGCTGCGAGCATCTATCTTCCTTGTTAGAAGAGCCATTAGAGACATAGTGACCCCGGTGAGTCCCCTGTGCCCCAAGGTCCCCCAGGAGGTCCAGTGGGCCAGGAGGAAGCACAGTGTATCACTAGGAATTAAGGGTCTCTGGCAAGAAATGTGGTCAGTGAAAAGCTTGCAGAGTCTGTCTTCACTTAGCTGTGCTCCTTGCTCTTGCACGGCATCAGCTTTCCCATGCTCTTGAAAGCCAAGGTTTGCTGAGGCCGGACTCACCATGACTGAGAAAATGCTCAGTTTATGTTTTTATTTTTAATGGAAACTGAGGAGCGTGAAGTTATTCCTGGATTCCCCTGACTCTGAGGGTGCCGTAAGAGTGAGCACGCCCCAGGTGCACCACTGCCTTTGTGTTTGCCATTAGGCAGGAATGTTCAGGGTGTGGCATCCAGGGCAACACGGGGCACTTGCTGGCACGTGACATAAGAGCACATGCCTTCCGTATGGGAGGAACTGCATTTAGAAAGTGGTTTTCGGGTCACCTGTTCCAGCCCTTCAGGCAGCACAGAATCCCCAACATCGTGTTCATGTTGGTTCCCGTCGGTGACTGTCATGTTCTCTCTGCTGGAATGCAGTTATGGGAGCTCTTCCATTTTTACCACTGTTTTCTTAGGTTTTTCAGGCTTCTTTGAAATTGTTGAAAATGATAATTACACAATATATTCCCAAACACAAACTGAGTAAGCTTGAAACCGCTCACTGTGTGGAAAGAACCATCCCTGTTCTGCTCACCAGGACTGGAGACTCTTCTGCTCGCCTCCGAGTCATAGCTTCAAATTTTATTCAGGTATGAACTTCACCATAAAATAATGAGCACGTTACTATATTATCTGACTTTCTGAATACCTTACCAGTTTCTGTCTCTCCTAAGAGCATTATTGGTTGTCCTCGTGGGTCCCTGTCATACTTACCAGTGCTCTGAAACCTGAAGGTTGCCTTCGATTAAAGTATAGTTTGGCTTGTCTGGTATTTCTTTTCTTCAACATATGCTAGTAACTTCTAGTAAAAATGTATGGAAAACTAAACCATAATAGAAAATTGGGAGTAAAGAGATAATAAATGTGTAATGACCTTAATCTAAATAGTTTTGGGCTTTCACTCCAGGCCAAGTATTAGAGAGAACTCTAGGAGTTCTTTTTTTTTTTTTTTTTTTCTTTTTAAAGATTTTATTTATTCATGAGAGACACAGAGAGAGAGGCAGAGACATAGGCAGTAAGAGAAGCAGGTTGTCCACAAGGACCCCGATGTGGGACTCGAACGCTGGGACTCCAGAATCACGCCCTGAACTGACGGCAGATGCTCAGCCACTGAGCCACGCAGGCACCCCATGCTCTAGGAGTTCTTACCCTGAGGCCTATGCCTGGGCTTCAGCAAGTCTATGAATTTCTCACATTTTATATGACATTCTGTTGGGAAGGACTCCATAGCTTTCATAGTTTCTCAGAGGGGTCATTGTTACAGTATGATGAACCACTCATCTCATCTCCTTTAACAAACTTGAGTTCTGGGGGAGAATGAAAAAGGAGAAGTTATACTAACAAGAAGGTAAAAGTGATGTTGAAGTCCTACAAAATACTCCCATCTTCATGTGGCTCAGAATCTGGGGGAGATGGCATCTTTTAAAAGGAACATTGAAAATGTTAGTATGTCCTTCCTTTGTTTAGTCATTTATTTTTTAAGAGAGGGAGAGGAAAGGGTGGGGAGGGGCAGAGGGGGAGAGGGAGAATTCCCAAGCAGACTCCCTGCTGAGTGCAGAGCCCAGCACAGGGCTCGCTCTCATGACCCTGAGATCATGACCTAAGCTGAAATCAGAAATCGGATGCTGGGAAACCTGGGTGGTGTCCATGTCTCTGCCTCTACATTTCTCATGAATAAATAAGTAAAATCTTAAAAAAATAATAATAATAAATAAAAGAAGTTGAGGCTTAACTGACTGAGCCTCCCAGTTGCTCCCAAAACTGATTTCTTTCTCTATTGCAACCCATATGCTTCAGTATTTTATCATTCCTCTTTCTGTATTTGGCTGTTTAAATGATAAATACATTAATCATAGAAAGACTTGCTCATTGATAGTGGACTTCATGCTTGCCCATAAGCCCAGCAGGAGTCACATCAGCCAGAGTACTATGCACTTTACACTCTCAGCTGACTTTTCATAAATACTAACACAATACTCATTTGTTTTAGAATGTTAGAAATTAGAAAACCTTTTTCTTAAAGTTGGAAAATCCTGAGAAATCGTGAGTTTTAGATCACATTTCTTATAAAGCTTTCATTTATCTGTGAGTGATCATGTTTTTATGTTTTTGTGCTTTAGGATTTTTTTTTTAATCATTATATCTTAAATAGAAATATGAGCTTATTAGAGATAAATTATATTACTGCCATTTTTCATTCCCTATTTTTTCCCTTTGTTGTTTACTTTGAAGATTCTGAAGTATACTAAGTTGCCTCTAGCATTTTCCAGTACAAATTAACACGATCATGTTGGTTTTTATAGGAAATGGCCCTGTTCAAGGAAGTTAGGTCTCTCCAAATTATTCCATCCTACTTGGTACAGCCATTAAAAGCCAACTGTTCAACTCATCTGGCAATGAGTCAGATGAGTCTCCTGGCCCGGCTTCTGAAAGACCTGGGCACTGGGACCACAGGCTTCACCATTGATAACGTGATGAAGGTAAGCGCACCTCTGGTGCCATGGGCCGCAGTCTCCACACTGGAGATGGGCCTGGAGTGTGGTGAGTGTCTCATCAATGTTTCTTGAATGAATGAATGATTGCAACAACAACAAAAAAAAAATAGTCACTGTTTTATCTAACAAAGGAATGTACGAAAGGCTCCCCGCCCCTCGTTCTGTCACAAGACAGTACATGATGTATGGACGTTGGTCCGTGTGGTGGACAGATTATAAGGAGCACATTACCTGTATGAGAGAACTGCCTATCACGGAGGACATGAAGCATATGAAAGTGTAGGTATTTGTTGTGCTTTGGACAACCTGATGAAACTGCAGACATTCTGGAAAAGGAACTGTCTGCCAGAGCAAGAATTCCCTCCTCCCTAATTTGAAATGGGTTGGAAGTGAGCTTCGATCATACAGCCACCATCTTGGCCAGACGTGGAGAGACAGAGCTTTCACAGTGGCCCAATCTGGTACAGCCTGCACACGCCTCCTGTCCCTGTGAGAAGGGCAGGGTCTCCCTTCTCTGTGGATTCCAGTGGTGCATTGACTCGGAGACCTGGGCCAGGTCTTGATGTCGTTAAATGTATGATCAGGAAAGGCAGGATCCTATCAGGCCACTTTCATTCATGTGTTTTATCATGGATATATGATTTAGACACTGAAGTGAATAAGCCTTGGCTTCTGGAGCTCTAAGCCCCGCGTCCCCCCCACTCTTAGCCTCATCGTCTAGATCCCTTTCCTGGTTCTTTATCCTCCTGATCCCGTTGACTTTGGAGTGTCCAGACCTCCTCTTCTGATTTCTGTGCACACACCTTCCCTCAGTGACCTCGCCCATGCCTCTGCACCCACCCATGGAAGACACAGTCTCTGCACATGCCCTCCCTGGATGCCTGACTCTTCCCACAAGCTGTGGATGCCCCACATCTGGATGGAGCACCTGCCATCCTCTCTGGCATGCTCCTTCTCAGCCTTCTCTGTTTCTGTAAACAGCAACACTGTTCTTCTGTTTGCTCACCAAGTGCTGTGAGCTCTTGCTCCAAGTACATCCAGATACTGACCAGGCCCCCAAACTCTCATGCCGCCCGGCCCGGCCACCCCCAACTCCCCAGCAGACTTTCCTTCTGACTCATCCTACAGTCTGTTGGCCACTGGCCCTTGGAGGGCTCCCATCACACAAGTCCACTCAGGCCTGCAATGCCTCCCAGCGCTCTTCTCTGCATGCAGACTGCCTGCTCTTTCCAAGGCTCATCTCTTTTGTAAAAACTCCAGAGGCAGCGAGCTGCAGCCCCTATACGCCACCCGCTGCTTCCAGCACTGGCAGCCCCATAACCACGTGGACCACCACCCTTCTTGGCTCCAAGTTCAGTTTCCTTGCTCCCTAGCACAGAACATGGAGCCTGCCCCACACACTTGGAACCCTGCGACATGATGCCCTGCTTCCAGATGCCAGCATCAGCATCAGTCCCACTAAGTTCAGCTGTAGCAACAAGCATAGACATTTCAGTGGAGTAACACGGTAAATGCTGATTGCTCCATCCCTCATGGTCCTGTGCAGTTCAAGATGAGTGGAGGCTCTGCCCCATGCTGGCCTTCAGGCCTTCACCGCCTTCCAGGAGGATGCCACCAGCTTTTTCACATGACTTGGGGATCACCAAACAGGGAAAATGAGTGGAGGGTGCTGAGGGGGTCTTTATGGACAGAGCCGCTCCCACACTCCCTTCCTGGTACCTAAGCACATGGGGCAGGGAAGTGTGGCACAGCTGTGCACATGGAAGAAGGCAGTTGGCTTGCTGAGTACTTAGCCATATTCGGGTCCACCTGCATGCTGGGAGGATTAATCCAGACAGAGGGAAGAGAAGAAAGACAGGAATAGAAGTTGGAAGGAGGGGTCAGCTACAGGAGGAGAAAGTCCCTGAGTGGCCCAAGATTGGGCTCTGGTGCATATTCACAGGGCTGGCTGCACGTGGAGCAGGGAAAATGTATCCTCTTGATGGACGGAGTCCACTCAGAGCCAGACTGGATAATGGAAGTTCTATAGGCCAGAAGGAAGTATGAATTACCCACCTGATATCTCAAGACAGTGAGCTGACCAGAAATACCTCAGGTCAGGACACTGTGCACTCCCCTGGGACCCCATGAGACCAGTCAGCATGCTTCTCAAGTCTGCAGGCAGAGTCCAGTTGCCCTGTGACTGCACAGGAAGAAGGGGTCCCAAAAATGACTTGGTGATGGACCATACTATCCAGGCTGGACACTCAGGGCAGGAAAGACTTGAGGGAGGTGACAGACGGGTGAAGACAGTGGTGGCTGCCAGAGTGGACCAAAAGCCCTGATGAGATTGAGGAATTGTCAGGGGAGAGAGTAGGAAAAAGTGAGTGAGAAAGGTAGGAGATGATCATCAGAAGGTGGGACCCCTAAAGCCAGGACTCCTAGAGGTGGTGTCACAATTGGTGGTGCCAGCGTCTGGGGTAAAATGAAGAGCCTGTGGCAGGCTGAGGCCTTGCGAAGTGAGGGTCTCCATGCCCATATCCCCCATGAGGAGATGTCGGTTTACTGAGCATAGTCACGTCACTGAGGGGCGGGGTAAATGTATCACGGTGGGTCCTTGTGATGCAACACTGGAGAGCAGCTGAAGTGGATCCTGTGAATAATTGTCCTTGGCAGGAATGTTGAGTAGGAAGAAAGGCAATTTGAGAAAGATAAGCACAGTCTACCATTAAGAATGTCAAAAAAAAACCCCACGTGTGTACAAGGCGCAGACACACTAGTAAATACGCACGTCTGGGTGGGAGCACGCAGGCTGGCTACAGGAGAGCCATGCCTCCAAGGAGCATGGGAAGAGTTTGGGGCCAGGGAGGCTTCCTCGGGGACTTACACTGTCACTAGTGTCTTATGTCTTCGGATCAAAGATCTGAGACAAACATGACAAAAGTTAAATATCAGTTATTATGGATAGTGGATGCATGAAGTTTATTATATTTCCTCTTCTCTGTGATTGGAATATTTTGTGACATTTAATATGACATCTACAGAAGGATTTAACCCTAAAAATGCTTGTTGGCACATTAAGTGGAAAGAAGCAAAACACAAAGTTCTATATCCAACATGAGCTCCGCTATGTGTGAGCAGACACAGTAAGGAAAGCTATGTGTTGTAATAGCCAGAATTCTGTGGGTGGTGGTCTTTTTTTTTCTTTTTCAAAATTTTATAATGTGCCTATGTTTCTTTAATGCTGGGAAAAATAAACTGTTATCATGAGAATCAGTAACCACAAGAACTTTATGTTTAGTTTTCAGTGAGTGCCCTGGAGCACAGAGTGTATGAGGTTCGAGAGACAGCGGTTAGAGTTATTTTGGACATGTATAAACAGCACCGGGCTTTTATTCTAGAGTACCTCCCTCCAGACGACAGCACCACGCGCAAGAATGTTCTCTATAAAACAATTTTTGAGGGATTTGCTAAAATAGATGGCAGACCTACAGATGCTGAAATTAGGGTAAGTTAACTATTATGAAGTTATGATTTATCCTTCTATTGAAGTTATTTGGTCCCTGAATAAACTACAGATTACTTGAAGAGCTTCATGTGCAGGAAACCAGGGAAACATCCCCCTGAGTTCAGATCCTGGCTCCTCCACCTTCTGCATGAGACTGTCAGTTTCCCCATCTGTAGATAGGAACAGTGATAGCCGAGAGGACTTTGTGGTTATTCTGTCTGTAAACATGGATCAGATTAACCCGGTGAAGGTAGCTTGACTGCAGTTATATTATTAGTCTCAGTGACCATTACAATGTATAAGAAATGTAGTTCATATGCTGTAATTCATATGTTCTCCCAATTTCTAAGGCTACCCTAAAAAGCTATTCTAATGGAAAAATCATTTCCATACCAGGCACAGAAGAAAGCAGCTACAGAAGAAGCAGAAAAACGAAAGAAAGACGAAATTAAAGCTTTACAAGGGCAGTTGGCTGCACTCAAGGACATTCAGGCCGAAGCCCAGGTTGGGAATGCTACGGTTTCCTTCACCCCTGTTCATGGGCATCCTGATTCCTCATTCCCCTAGACAGATGCACAGCATGCTTGCTTTCCTTTCACTACATTATGCAGATGGGTATCTGTAGGCTTTGTTGCTTTCTTAAAACTAGTTTGAGGATACATAGAAGGAATCATCCATTGGCTAGTTTGAATTAGGTGCTGATTCCAGGGAGTGGCATGAGCTGCTGGCCATGTTTAGAGAGGTAAGTCCAAGGCTAGGGAGGCAGTGGAGGCAGTGGAGGACGATTTCCTATTCAGAGCTCCTAGGCTTCCTCAGGGCAAAGGAGGAAAATAAACTTGTCCGCGAAGATCTGATTCCCATGCATTAAAGGAGGCAAGTTTCAAGGGAATGTTCTGCCGCAGGAAGCTGCTGGGAGACGCAGTCAGCTAGTGCTTGGGTGAGCGTAAACATACTCCTCCTGCTTTGCCCTCCTTCTGGCATTTCACCAGTTTCAGGACATTGATTTTGTAATGTAGTTCCTTAAATTGAAAGAAAATCTCTTCTAGAGAAAGTGAGAGAGAGTAGAGATTAGCTCCTCGAGGAGCAGAAAGTCTGAGGGGTGCAGGAAGAGAAGGCTCCAGAGTGTGCTGCATGGCACCATCTCTGTTGTTGACAGGACTGCACTGTGCCTGCAGCAGTCTGCTAGGAGGAGGTTAGACCTTGGAGTGAGGGTTCTTTCCACCGCTCAAAAAGAGAAAATGCAACAGAATGTTTGTTGAAGTGCCTGTGGCCCAGAGTCACAGTGATGATTCAGGAGGTGCGGACACCTGGGAATAACAGCATAGGAGAGGAAGGTACATTGAGAAATGCGGATTCCTGGGGACACAGACACCATGGAGTCAGGGGTGGTTCCTTTTTTTTTTTTTTTTAAGATCTTATTTATTTATTTGAGAGTGAGAGACAGCACGAGCGAGGAGGAGGGACAGACAGAGAGGGAAAAGCAGACGCCCCCTCCTTGAGCAGGCAGCCCAGCATGGGGCTCTATCCCAGGACCCCAGGATCACGACCTGAGCTGAAGGCAGACACTCAACCAACTGAGCCACCCAGGTGCCCCTCAAGGGTGTTTCTTTAAGACATTCATGTTTGATCCAATTCTCACCCGCTAAAGCAGGCCCAGCAGGTGCTCATAATTTTTCCTAATGTTATACAAATAGAAAAACAAAATTTTGTTTATTTATTTGTTTGTTTGTTTGTTTATATTTTTAGAGAGGAGGAAAGAGCATGAGCTAGGTGAGGGGCAGAAGGACAGAGAGAGAGAGAATCCCAAGCAGTCTCCACACCCAGCACAGAGCCCAACAAAGGGCTTGATCTCACCACCCTGACATCATGACCTGAGCCAAAATCAGGAGTCAGACATTTAACCCACTGAGCTACCCAGACACCCCAAGGAGAAACAAATTTTTAAAACTAAAGTGATTTACTCCAAGCACAGACCTATCAGTGGTGAAGCCAAGACAACCAGGCTGGTACTGCTAACCCCTTGTCTCCTCTGGAGCTGCCCTGATCCTTGCCCCAGTGCCCAGCCTCAGATTCTGTGGGCACCACCAAGGCCATGCACCTCCCCCCCATAGATATCTGGGAAAGTATGCTGGGTACCTCGTCCTTCAGCTTTCCCAGAGCACCTTCACCAGCTCATCTCCATTCATTGCATGTTGCTGAGCACCTGCTCTGTGCCAGGCATGGCGCTGGGCTGTGGAAATAAGCAGGAAACAAAACCAAGTCCTGCCCGTCCAGGCTACTGCTCCAAGAGGAAGAGACAGTAAAAGAAAAAGCAACACAGGGTAGACCTCGAGGCAGCGACTGGACATCAGCCTGCCGTCTTAGAGTGGTTGTTGAGGACAATGGAATCTTTTTCTGTGTTTTTATTGTGGTGAAATACTTACAGCATATTTACCATTTTAACCACATTTAAGTGTACAGTTCTGTGCCATTATGTACCTTTGTATGGTTAGCAATATCACCACCATCCATCTCCAAGACTTCTGTGAATGACAGGATATTTTTAGATTGCCTGATTGCTTCTGAATTTTAGAAAAACATTTAAAATTACTGATTGGTTTCCTAAGCTATTCAAAGCATTGATAGGTAAAACTTGAAGCTAAAATTCAGCTTTCGACATTTACATTGTCTCCCTGCAAAATACACAAACTCGTCTCTCTTAATAAGAAATGTTGATGCCTGGGGCACCTGGGTGGCTCAATGGTTGAGCATCTACCTTGGGCTCAGGTCATGATCCCGAGGTTCCAGGATCAAGTCCTGCAAGGGGCTCTCCACAGGGAGCCTGCTTCTCCCTCTGCCTGTGTCTCTGCCTCTCTCCGCATCTCCCTTGAGTAAATAAATAAAATCTTTAAAAAAAAAAGGGGGGGGGGTCCCTGGGTGGCGCAGCGGTTTGGCGCCTGCCTTTGGCCCAGGGCGCGATCCTGGAGACCCGGGATCGAATCCCACATCAGGCTCCCGGTGCATGGAGCCTGCTTCTCCCTCTGCCTGTGTCTCTGCCTCTCTCTCTCTCTCTCTCTCTGTGACTATCATAAATAAATAAAGCAGTGCTCTTTAAAAAAAAAAAAAGAAAAGAAAGAAACATTAAAGCCTAAAATCCAGTCACATGAAGCTTGCTTTCTGTGTAGGCATATAAATCGTGTGAACCGTGTGCCAGCTTCATGTTAGTCTATCCCTTTCCAGCTCTATGATTGCATTCTTTTGTGTGTGCCTCCTGCTCCGTGGTTGGCTGTGACATAGGTCACATACTATGACGTAAAGCTTAATTCTCTACAAATGCAGCAGACAGTACCTTTTTGTAACATGTCACTTTAGTGCTGGGTGTAGGGCCACCTGTTGTCCCTGGTCTCTAACACCCAAAGTCCAAGAAACCTTCAACCCAAGCAAGGCTGGTTGGTCACCAGGGTGCTGTGAGGCATTCACCACAGGGTCAGGCTTTGTAGGAAGGAAAGCAGTGTTCAGAGAGCTGTGAGGAAATGTGCTAAAGGGGCTCCCAGAGTTTGGGGGGTGGGGGCACTTGGGGCAGCCCAGGAGCTGCAGCAGGAAGGCCTGTGGCCCCACTCAGCTGGCCACCAGCAGTGACACCAGGTGTTCATAAGGAACCCTCTCCCCTCCTTAGCTCCCAGACACAGGACGGGAGCCTGGCTGGAAAAGCAAGGCCCAGTCCATTAGACTGGGGGTACCCTCTGCCTCAGCACAAGAATGCTGTCATGCCAGGTTATCTGTTTGAGTCCACAAGCGTACTGGGGACAGTATGTGCCAGGGACAGTGTGTACCGGAGAACAGAACAGACAAAATTCTCCATCCTCGGGGACCCGTGCCTCCCCTAGCAGCATCCGTCAGTGATCAAGATATACAAGGGAATGAATGCATGAGAGTGTGGCAGGTGGTGGGCTGAGGAGGGGCTCAAGGGGCACGGCTGCTGGCAGACACCGAGTTCGGTGGGGGCCTCTGGGGCAGCTTGTCTTGGGAAAAGTTGGGTGACAAGAGGGGAGAGTCAAAGCTCAAGCACCAGGACCCTGGCAGGGTGGCCGGAGCCAGAAGACTGGAGCACAAGGCAATGCAGAGATGAGATAAGTGACAGGAGACTTGGGAAGCCGGCTGAGAGTTTCAAGCAGAAGTAAATGAACCTGCGAGACATTCACGGGTACACCAGCCAGTGCTTAGGAGGGACCCCAGAAACAGGGCCCCTGACCTGGCAAGAGAGGCACAGAGGGTGCTCCAAGGGCAGCTGAGGATTGGCTGGCGGGCCGATGGAGTGGGCAGAAGGGTAGAAGGCTGCAATCTGTCCCGGTGTGCACCTGTCACTCTGGAGCCTCATCTCAGCAGGGTGGCCTGCGCAGCAGCTCAGCCTGGTCAGGAGAAGCTGGGTCCTGGGACCCCCAAGGAGAGAAGGTATGCCCAGCATAAGGAGCCAGGAGTGGGGAGGCGGCTGAGGAGGTGGAGCTCAGGAGCACCCTAGGCCTCCATGGAGAAGTGTGCTGGTCATGTGCTGCCCAGAGCCGACGGGAGGGAGGGCGCACCGTTGAGTGTTAACGGCTCACAAGTAATGGTGCTACGTTACTTTGATAGTCTGAATACAGAAAAGCTTACTTTCAGTGTCAAAATATATCCTGGACAGGCTCTCACCATGCAGCCACCTGTTCCTGATCTTTCTGTTTTTGTGTCTTAGGGAAAAGAAGGCCCCTCATTGGAGGTGGAGAGTCAGGGTAAGTGCTGGGTGTGGGGCTCCCCGCAGGGGCCACCTCATTGGCTGAACAAATACCCAGGGAATGTAAAACTAATACAACCCTTGTCGTCTACTATGCTTTTTAATGATTGATTGATTAATTTGAGGGAGAGGGAAGGAGGGAGGGAGGGAGCAGGAGTGTGAGCAGAGGGAGGGGGTGCTGAGGGAGAAGCAGACCCCCTTGAGCAGGGAGCCTGACATGGGACTTGATCCCACAACCCCGAGATCATGACCTGACCTGAGATCAGAGTTGGAAGCTCAAGCGACTGAGCCCTCCAGGCACCCCTCAGTTTGTGTGCTTTTCAATATATTTCATAGCAAACTGGTTACTAAAAATTTGAAAATAATTTCTACGAAAAGCTATTTTTAAATGCTTTCTCTTCATTTCAGACACACAAGAAGGGAAAGCAGCCCC
This sequence comes from Vulpes vulpes, assembly GCF_048418805.1. Classification (NCBI taxonomy): domain Eukaryota; kingdom Metazoa; phylum Chordata; class Mammalia; order Carnivora; family Canidae; genus Vulpes; species Vulpes vulpes. The sequence goes on along the minus strand of NC_132791.1, from coordinate 159,722,945 downwards.
ACCTCCGGCTCCAGAAATCCCAGATAATCACTATTTAGATAAGTAAGTAGAGGTGTCTTTACCCTGGTCTGTGAGGGTTGAAGGGACTAGCTGCATGAACACGCCATGAAGCAAGTATTTTCTGGAGCGCGGTGGGCTTCTGTAAACTGATAGCTCTCAATCATTTGTAAACATTAGGACATGCCCCGCCCCCACACGCACACACTGGACTGATAGGTGCTCACTCTGGTGGAGTCAGGAGGCCTCCCCACTTGACCCTGAGAGAAGGCAACAGCCCATTTGTCAGAAGTGCTGCTAAAGGTACAAAATACTATGACAACACAATACTTTTTCCCATTCGGTCACCGCAGCAAACCCACAGGAATTTCAGTAAAATGTCTTTGTTCTCCTGACTTAACTCGAGTCTGCGCTTGATTATGCTGACTGCTTAGAATCTGAATGACCTGGAGATAATTTGTCACAAACACCTGCTCTTCCTACTGAGCTACTAGTGGGTGTGCCCCCAGGACCTTCCAGTGAGGCCCGCCCGAGGACAGGGAAGGCGGGCATGTCTCCAGGTGACACCAGGCCTTCCTCTCACTTCTGTTTTGTTTCAGTTTGTGTATTTTCTGTGGGGAAAGGAGTGAGTCATTCACGGAGGAGGGCCTGGACCTGCATTACTGGAAGCATTGTCTTATGCTGACGAGGTGCACCCACTGCAAGCAGGTCAGTCCCCGGGGGTCTGAGTCACAGAGGTGGCTCCAGCTATAGAGTTTGGAGAGGAAAAGCTGTGGGAAAAATAGCTGCCTGCATAGCTACCCGTTTTGTTTGGGGTTGATTTGTTTTCTTTGACGTACGTAGCAGACACAGCTCAGAGACACTGTGGGCTCTGCTCCAGCCCCCACAGGAAAACCTGCAATAAAGTGAGTCAAATGATTTTTAGGGCTTCCGGGGACAGACACAAGTTATGTTTACACCATACTATGGTCTGTTAAGTGCGTGATAGCATTGTCTCTGAAAAACAATGTACATTCTTTACAATACTTTATTGCTAAAAAATGCTAGCCATCGTCTGAGCTTTCAGCAAGCCATATTCACTGATCATAGGTCACCATAACTGATGTGATAATAATGCAAAAGTTTTAAATACTGTGTGAATTACTGAAATGTGACACAGAGACACAAAGTGAGCAAATGCTGTTGGAAAAAATGGTGCCAACAGACTCACTCAATGCAGAGTTGCCACAAACCCTCAATTTATAAACAACGCAGCATCTGTGAAGCTTGACAAAATGAGGTGCCCATTTTTAAGTCATGTGTGTTAGCACCCACTGAAGCACCACAGATGGCATGCCTGTGTTACCACTCCCAGGCCCTCTCCCCCCAGGGTCACTACCGCCCTGACCTTTGTGTCCTGTTAGTTTTTCTGCTCCATAGCACTCATGGTTTGAATAGTCCACAGTTCATCCCTCCTTCCTGCTGTTTTTGGAAATTGTATGGTGCCCAGTTCAAGGCTACCATGAATACTGTTACTACAGACATTCTGGTATCTGTGTCCTGGCACACCTGTGGATGCACCCACCCCAAGGGGTGGAGTGACTGGGCGTGCGGCATTGGGCTGCAGGGCTGACACAGGCAGTACTCCAGAGGGGCCACATGTCCACACTGCAGCCCTAGCATGGGGGACTGCTCCACATCCTTACCAGCTCCCTGCTTCTGCCAATGGTGAGGTGCAGCACCTGTCTGGTGTCCATCGGCCCTTCAAGTGCCCTCTTTTCTAAGATACCTCTAGTCTCTTGTTCATGATTACACTGAACTGCCAATTGCTCTGCTAATCTGTGCCCATCCTTGATGCATCTAGACCAGAACCCTTAGCCAGCTCTGGGTGCCACAGCTACCCTCTCCCACTCGGGGTCCTGCATGTGCATCATCCTGATGCGTCTTTTAAGTTTACTGTTGTCCACCTTGTCTGTCCGTCTCTTGGTTGACACTTTGTGTATCTTGGTGAAGAAGTCTCCTACCCCCCAAGTTTGAATCTTTTCTGAGGTGCAGTAGGCCTTCCTCTTGATAAGGAGAGGGACTTCCTGCCTCTACCTTGGGGCTCTTGCAAGTGTTCAAGTGGGCAGACCCTCCCCACCCTCCGCCTGGCAGTGTGGACTCTGGACCCTAGTGGAGATGGTTGGCTTCTCCACAGGGTACGTGAGTCCATGGCTTGACGATTTATTGGGCATTAAGTCACTCCTGCCCAACATACCAGGGAGGCAAGAGACTCTCCTGACACTCTTTGTGATCCTGTTTCTGTGCACACTCTTACAAGTGTCGGGGAGCTGGGATTCGAACCCAGAGGCCACACGGCCAAACTGTTCTGCAGCTCACTACCAGTGTTGCCCTGGAGTTAACCATCGCTCCTCCAACCTCACCCTTAGTAATGGCCTTGATGTGCCACCACAGTCACATGAGGAGGCCACAGGGTCTTTAGCAAAATACTGTGAATGACTGCAGGAGCCATGTGGGCTAGTAGGGTAAGGACTGAGCTAAGGACCCAGCCCCAGCCCCGAAGCATGCTCGTGTCATGCAGGCCGGCAGGGGCAGCACACTCCCCAGTGTTCTTGGCAACGTGCTGTGTTCTGCATTTTGGCATGCAGGTGGTGGAGATCTCCAGCCTGACGGAGCACCTGCTGACAGAATGCGACAAGAAAGATGGGTTTGGGAAGTGCTACCGCTGCAGTGAGGCCATTCTGAAGGAAGAGCTGCCCAGACACATAAAAACAAAGGAGTGTAATCGTGAGTGCTTGCTCAGGCCCCTGCCTGGACCCCTCCGTGCCCTCTGTGTCTGTAGTGTCCTGCCAGCGGGGAGGGACACACTGTGGAGGGGGTGTCCAGGTCTCATAGGAAGAACTAAATCTTGTTTTATTGACACCATTTCAGCTGCCAAACCAGAGAAGCTGGCAAACCGATGCCCTCTGTGCCATGAGAACTTCTCACCTGGAGAAGAGGTAAGGGTCTACCTCAGGCAGTGACCCCACACAGGGTTAGCCACCCCTGGCAGGTGATGATGACCGGGCTGTCAGGGCTGGACCACGGGCAGGGGGCAGTGAGTGTTCTGGGCGCAGCCTGATCCGTTTCAGCTCTGCCCAAATACTTACTCTGTTTACCTACCTGCTCATGTGATCTTTTCCTTCTGTAGCACTGTGGATCCTCTGGGAGGGCTTAGCTCTGAGGGGTGAGCTCTGGCCTCTGTCCAGTCACTGGGCTCCCCTGTGTCCTGGGGCCCCAAATGGCGTCTAGTTCAGACTGCAGCATGCCCATCCTTCTCATTACTGAAACCGAGCTCAGTGCAGTTTGGAAATTCCACCTCATGGGTGATGCAGGTTCTCCCCTCTGCTACCCTGCCCACCCACTGTGCCTCTGGCTTAGGCCTTCCATTCCCCAACCTCTGTCCTGTACCCCGCTCCTCTGACCAAAGGGAGTCTGAGGCTCGTGAGGGTTGTTCAGCTCACATGACCATGGCGATGCCCTCTGTGTGCCAGGCAGTACAGCTTTGGAGACCTGCCTCTGGCTCAGTCGCTTTTGCTCCAGCCTCCTTACCCACTGCTACCTGCCATCCTCCACTGCATCCCAACACCATGGGATGTGGTGCCCACATGACGGCTCAGATCCAGCTGCACCCCGGAGCTCTTGGCCACAGAAAATTCACACCAGACAGCCCTGCTCGGCCACTCTCAGAAAATGTCAAATATATAACAAAGTACGCAGCAGAGCAAAGGAACCTGCAGGCAGCCTTCACGTCCCGTCACCCGCAGAAATGACTGTGGGCTGGTGTTCCCTCTGTACCCAACCTGTGTGCCCCCTTCTCGTGCTCCCCAGAGGCCCAGCCAGACAGCGCATCCCTTGCCCTGTGAGTGCTCCGCCACATTGCTCCACAAACCACAACCGTTGGCTGCTCCCCTCGGGCTCGTGCTGCTGGTCGTAGTACAGTGGCAGAAGCACTAGTGTACAGGCTCTAGGTGGGGCTGCACACGAGACCACTCGATATGTTTTTAAGTAGCTTCCTTCTCAAGCTCTTACAGTTTGATGAGAAGCCTTTCGCCTAGTAGGGTTTGCTGTGGGCTGGATCTACTCCCGCCTCCCGTCAGCTGGCATGAGTTCTCCTGCCCTGTTCCTGGGGAGTGGAGGCAAGGCCAGGTCAGATCTATCTTTGATTTTTAAAACTATGTGTTTCCTGTGGTTACTTCTTAGATAGTGGTGCGTTCTTCCAGGACGAATAGGGAATTTTTACAATGAAGTCCTATGATGACATAAAATACTTGGCTGGTCCCAAAGTCTATGGAATGGGATGTATTCAGGAAAGGCCAGAGAGAGAATGGCTGCTGTCCCTGCCCCTGCTCACCACCCCTCTGTCCTCACAGGGCTCGTTTCCTCTTCAACAGCTTATCCGTTTTAAGAGATACATACGTAGTTCTCACACTGTTCTCTCTCCCCATTTATCTTTAGAATATAGGAGCCTCTGTGTCCCTATTGCTACCATGACACTCATGCTGTCCTGTGATACCCAGTCCCCTCCTCTGGCTGCTGTGTGTCACTGCCTGCTCTGAGCCAAGCAACCCTCGGCCCCTCTTCCCGCGTGCCCTCATGCTCCCAGCTGGGGAGCCGCAGCCCAGCTCACAGCTCACGGCTACAAGGCAGTCAGCAGGCCTCTCGTCCTGATCTGTTTTCTCAGAGTACAGTCATCTGTGCCGTGTCGCAAATCACCACACGCTTGGCAGCTTAAACACCCTTTTATTATCTTGCAGTTTCTGTGGGTCAGGAGTTGTGGGCACAGGTGAAGGCCCCTCTGCGCAGGGTATCCCCAGGCCACCTTCCCATTTGTGGGCTATGCGGGGGAGGGATCTTTCAAGCTCACCCAGCTGCTGGCAGAATTTTTTTCTTTGTCACTATAGAACTGACCCCTGATTTCTTACTGGCTGTCCACCCAGAGCCACTGTCTACTCCTGGGGGTCAAACACACTTACATAACAGGCTCAGGAGCCATGGCTGCCCCTGGTTTCAGCTCCAGTGGGAGCTCTGTCGGTTGCCTGGTTGCCATACTGTGTGCCTCCTCCTCTGTTTTAGGCGTGGAAAGTTCATCTTATGGGCCCAGCTGGCTGCACGATGAACCTGCGTAAGACCCACGTGCTGCACAAGGTGCCCGCTCCACTGCCAGGTAAGGCCGTGCCTTCCTGCACATCTGTGCCATCACAGAGGGGTCCCCGCCCCTCTGCGGTGGCTTGGAGACATGCCCCTCCAGTCTGTGTCCTGTCTCTGGGTCTTAACGAGCAGGTTAATTGCATGACCAGAACTCTTTTTGTCAGCGCCACACTCTTGCCAGAGGTTCTTTCATTATGATCCTGCCCTTTCCCGAGGCTCCACAAGGTGTCATTGAGGCAGCAAACCCAGCTCCCTGGGTGTTCTTAGGGTGCAACCCTGGTCCTCGGTGTCTTTCTGTGTCACCAACACAGAGCACTTAGAAACACAAAGTTAAATAGGAGACTCACAAGTAATGCTGCTGCCTGTTTTTTTTTTCTTTTTATAAAGATATTTATTTCTTTTTAAGTTTTTTTTTATTTTTTTTATTTATTTATTTATTTTTTTTTTTATTTATGATAGTCACACACACAGAGAGAGAGAGAGAGAGGCAGAGACACAGGCAGAGGGAGAAGCAGGCTCCATGCACCGGGAGCCCGACGTGGGATTCGATCCCGGGTCTCCAGGATCGCGCCCTGGGCCAAAGGCAGGCGCCAAACTGCTGCGCCACCCAGGGATCCCTGCCTGTTTTATAAATTATAATTTTAGTTATTTTATGTTAGATTTAAAATATCTTACAAAATGTTTATTTTTCATTAGAAAATCATTCCTGACCAAAAACCTGTTGAGTGCACAGCTTGACTTTAGGGACGTATAATAAGTAGGAGAATAACCAAGATGAGTGCCGGGATGCAGGTTCTGGGCGCCCCCCTCGCAGCAGCCTCCTCCACAGATGAGCAGTCACGGGCACTCAGAGGCCCTGAGGTGACTCAGCCAGGATGTGAAGCTCTGGTCCCACAGCTGCTCCTTCACTTCATTTCTGGAACTGAATTTCTGATGCCAGCAATTGGCAAGCAGCTCCATTCTTTCCCCTCCACCCCTGATGTTGGGTCCCTCCCCCGAGCTCTTCTCCCTCCTGTCCTGTCAGCTCACATGGCACCTCCTCTGTAGCCAGCACTGCCTGTCCTCACTGCCCACTCAGCCTGACCACCTGAGGACTGAGCGGCCACTGCGCCATCACTGTGGCCTTATGCTCTGTCCGTAACCTACTCTCCCTCCTAACTCAGTGCCTATGTTTTGTGTGTTTAGCAGGTAGAGGCACAGCCGTGACCAAAACAGGGACCTCAGGATCAAAGGTCGGAAGCAAGATCCCGACCCCAAAGGGACTGAACAAAAGCTCTGGCAGGACGTACACAAAGCGGTGACATGACACACGTTCTGTCTCCCTTAATCCCACAAGGGACTGAGCACGTTTCCTGACTGTGAATCATTTCTCCTAAAATCCGTCCTTGGACAAGGTGACCCTGTCTACCGCCCCCACTGTCCCTTGGCCCCCTTCGTCCTTACCTGCCACGCCCTGGGATCTGACCAAAGAGCCTGCATCCTGGGGTTAGGACCAGACCCACTGCAGTTACACGCAGCCAGGCCTCTGCCCTCCTAGCCAGTGTGAACAGAAGAGCCAGCAGTCGCTGTGTTTGAGGGGGACTGACACTGTCGCCCGGGCAGGTCAGCAGGCTGAGGGCGTAGTGCGAGCACAGTGCCCTCTTCTCAAGCACTTGCGGTGATTCCCATGAAGGCTTGCTGTGACCTTTGCATGTCCGGCTCCCACGTGTGGCAGAGTCTCCGCTGGGCCTCAGCTCCCCGGGCAGCGGTGACCGGCAGAAGAGAGACTGCACACACGAGCCTCACCGGGGGCCTTCTCTGCCCAGCACACCTCCTCGCCCGTCTCTGCGGAGCCCGTGCCCCCCCACTGTCACAGGCCGCTGAGCATGGGTCCCCCTGCGGCACTTTCCCAGCTGGAGGCCCATGAGGAGTGCTGGGCTCGGCAGCCCCCTCTTGCAGCAGCCCCCCAGTGGAGCGGAGGTCGACGCTGCTGTCAGTCAAGTCAGAGCTGTCCTCAGGGTGCTCACGTCCCTCCCATGTGTGCCATCCCCAACAGAATTATGAAGTGACTGTCAGTCACCTGATTGTCCTGGGCTCGGGTCGGTAGGAACAACCCTTTCTTAAACCCTTGAGGCAAACATGGCATTATACTTGACTCTGGCGTGGGGTAGCTTCTACATTCTGTAACGTCCCCAAGTGAGCATCCAGCACAGACCAGCAGGCTCCAAGCAGCTGCCCTGGGCCTACCGTGCTCCCCCTCACATGTCCACACCTGGATTGCGACTGTATGTTCACTCTCAGACACGTCCTGTGACACTTAAAACACTTAAAACAGCCAACATCGCTCAAAATGAAGAAGCCAGACCTGGAAATCCAGCCCCCTGACCAGCCATCGTGTCTGGGAAGTGGTTCCACATGCTTCATATGCAGGTGGTTGTGGGGAAGAGCCAGTGTGTGTGTGAGCTCTGCTAGGAAGGCCCCAGCATCTTCTCTGGGACCCGCTGCAGCAGCCAGCCCTTCCTGTCCCCCCACACGGCCCAGGCATGCTTCCCCTGTCCTGAGTGCCAGGCAGGCTTTCCGAACACCAGTGAGAAGTGGTAGAGTGGGTCAGATGTGTACTACATAGTGTGTAAGTATTTTTCATTCCCAACCATGTGAAACAACAAAATGGATATTAGAAAACTAACAGCTAAGTTTGAGCAGCGTGCTCCCTGGGTAGAATGTGCACCACTCACTCCATCCCAAATTAACTAATACTTTCTCCTATGCAGCAAGAATAGGACTAAGAGAATCACCTTTAGATAAAATAACTCAAAAAAATAATAAAATAATAAAATAACTCAATTAAAAAAGTATATCAGGAGAAATAAACTTTGAGCGGACAGAGCCGAGTGCAGATGCCACTGGGATTACAGCACGAGCCTTCCTGGCTCCGTCCTCACCGCACAGACCAGCCACTTCTGTAACTAGAGTAACAGTGACACGAGTTAGGGAAGGAATCCTCCCTTCCCCTCCAATCAAAACCTTTAAATATATATTTTCTATATATTATAAATTTTAAAAAGATATTTGTAAAAATATTTAATTTTAGAGATGACAAAATCGGGGTGTTTAAAACCAGTTAGCATTGCTGGTTACAGAAGAATTCTGCATTTATGTTGAGATGATCTCTGGCGGTGACTAGTGGCTACTTAAAGCTTTACAGCAGAGTTATATACTATTAAGGAACCACAAATAAAAGATAAAAAATTTGGAAGGAACTGTAAGACCCCTTGGCCATTTATAAATAAATATGTAAATTTGGAACAGGAATTAATAATTGACTTTTCATTCATGAATATGTTGTGGATATTTAACTATTTATTTCTATTATTTTCATATTTCAGAATATTTTATCAAGCTAATTTAAAAGAAATATGTCTATAAATTTGGCATCAGAATACACATGTAAATACTTTTAATGAAAATTTGCAACTTTTTAATATTTTAACATAGTTTTATATTTGTCTTTATTTCAGGTACCAGAATGATAATATCTAACTAATATATTTTTGTTGTTATTTCAGGGCCTAGGGGTCAGTTCACCCTGAGCATATTGACACAATAAAAAGATCACTAAATGTTTTGTCACTTTTATTTCAAGATTACAATTAAAAGGCAAATTGCATATGGCTGGGGGCGGGGGTGTGTGGAGAGGGCAGCTGGCGATCTGCTGCGAGGATGAGGACAGACTGACAGAGCCTGGCCTTCCTCCTGAGCGAGCCAAAGGACTGTAAGCTGCGTTAACTGGAGGAAATCATCACCAGCTCTACCCTGGGGAACAGAATCAGACTGTCCTCACCTGGTGTCACGGGCCCACTGGACTCGGCAGTGTCCTCCGTGGTCCCCTTGGCCGCAGAACCTTTTACCCTCCAACAAAGCCATTTGGCTTTCAAATAAGTAAAAAGGCAGTATTTTCTCTGTTAATTTGTGGGGTGATTTTAAGCTTTGATTGGTCTGGGGAATTGCAAACTCACTTCCATGTTGAAGTTACAATGCACAGGGTTTTTTTTCCCCCTTCCACAAATATATATTAACCTTAATGGCTTTACAGTTTCAACAGGAAAATGACTTCTATTGTTTTTGTTTGGTGAACAGGGTGTGTGTGTGCACCGCAGAGCATGGGACCAAAGGGCGCATGTTCCAAGGGCATGCGCTCCACTCACCCCTGCAGAAGTGCGAGAGGAGGAGAGAGCCCTTCTGTGTGCTGCTGGAATGAGATGTTCCTCTGTGCCATTGCCTGTTTGCTCTTAGAAACTGGGTCCATTCTTCAGAGAAGCTGAGCGCTGTCCTGGTCTGTGCCCAGAGCCTTCCTGGCTCTCACCACCCCTGGCCAGCCTCTGCCTACCCTCCCCATCAAGGAAGTCCTGGGTGCCAGCTGTACACCCTGGATCTGGAACGAAGGCTGCAGGAGAGACTGATCTGTGATTAGGGTGGTGACCCTCCGAGCTGCTCCTTGTGGGGCAGAGGTGGGGAAATCCCCTGGGGATCTTCTGGACTCCTCATGGAAGAGGAGAACCCACATGGTTCCCACAAGAACCATGGGATGGGGATGGGGCAGAGGGGCAGTTGAAGTCCTCCTCAATGGCAGACAGGGATGCTGGCTCCCTAGAAGGCAGTGGGCCCAGGTGAGAACACTGGATCCTTACAGACCTGCCTTGGTTTCCCCTCTATGGAATGAAGCCAAGGAGAAGGTGCTAATGAGGCCCAGCCTGGCCTGTGGGTCTGCAATTTCGGGGAGGGAGCCCGCCCCTAAGCTGAGGGCCACCCCCAGCCCTTCGTCCCTCACTAAGTTGTGCCTGCAAAGGGTAGGGGAGCAAGGAGACAGGCATGAACCAGAAGGCCTCAAGACTCCACCAAGCTCCTGCCAGGCCCCAGTTCCCCCAACCTGAGCCCACTAGTGTGGGTATCACGGGAGGGGCTGGGAGAGTCAGGGGGGTTAAGTCAGATGCCCCATTGGGTAGATTCCCCTGTGCACAAGAGGTCATCAAGCAAAATGCTCTTTTGTAACCCTGGGCCTGCAGCTTGAGGACTCCCTGGGAGAGGCATCTCTGGCACCTCTGTGTCCTGGGACTGTCCAGGAGAAGGAGGGTGCAGTGTCCTGCCTGAAGGGGGTGGGTGTTGCAGGGATCCCCATGGGGTATGGAAAACTTGGGAGTGCTGTCTACCAGATGCCAGGATCCCAGCCTGGGGTAGGAGAGGCAGGAGGCCAAGCCTGCAGGTGTCCAGGCTCTAAGCTTCACCTGGTGGCCAGGCCAGGAGCAGGGCCAGGAACAGAAAGCAATCACTACTTAGGTTCTTACAATTCAAAGGTTTAACCTACCCAGACCTATTTTGTATTTTCTGCTTCTGAATGAGATGGAGATTTATGAAATGAGACACAAACACAACAGCTAAACAATTGATCATCTGACTCTCTAACAACCTGAGTCTGTGTCAAAAGGCGTGTCAGGACACCTCACAGAAACAAAACCAGAAGGACACATTTACAACAGGCCACCCACAGAGAGTTGGCACCGGAAGACCCAGAGAGTTCCTGTACCTCGCCAGAAAAGCACTGCGCTGGCCTCCAGCCTCGCTTTGAGTGTCAGGGACCTGCTGTTGCTGGGACAGGTTGTGCACCCTCCCTCATGATCCTGCAGATCACACATCCCCCGTGGTCCCTCGGGTCTGCGATCGGGGCTCAGCTGGATGCGTTCCTCCATGGGGGCTCCAGGGAGGATCCACTCCTCACCACCCCGCTTCCAGAGGCACCTGCTTACTCCAGCACAGGGCCCCTCTTCTGCGCCGGGGCTGCTCAGCCACCAGCCCCCTGGCTCCCCATCTCAGCCTTGCTCTTCTACTTGTAAGGACCCTGTGGCCACCTTGGGCCCTCTCCCCATCTTCAGATCACCCATCATCACCCATCTTTCCCCTAGGCCATAAAACCTAACACTTGCACAGGTTCTGGGGATTAGAGCCTGGACTTCTCTGGGGGTCTTAACTGTGCCCACCGTTCGGATAAGGACACCATACGCCTAACGTCTGCATCACTTTTCACCTGAAAGGTATGTGGAAAACATTTAACAAAGATTAGGAATGGCAATACCAGAAAAAAAAAAAAAAAAAGAGCAATATTGGGACGCCTAGGTGGCTTAGTTGGTAAAGCGTCTGCCTTCGGCTCAGGTCATGACCCCAGGGTCCTGGGAGAGAGTCCAAAATGGGTGAGGGAGGTTTCTTGCTCAGTGGGGAGCCTACTTCTCCCTTTACCTCTGCTGCTCCCTGGACTCGTGCTCTCTCTCTCTCTCACTGACAGATAAATAAACCTTTTAAAAAACAAAGCAATACTGGCATTTCAATATTTATTTCACATTAAAAACAGTAGTTTCACTAAAAATAGTTTACAATTCATATGATAAAAATACCAAAGAAAGTTAATATCCAATGCATTTAAAATAACATGTAAACAAATTATAAAACATTAAATGAACTGTAAACTCCTAAAAGATTGAGTATAATTTATCATTGAATAAACATAAGACATTTATAAAAAATATTAAAAATACACTGAACAACGTGCAAGTGGAAAATGCAATTAGTAATACACATTTTTATTTTTATTTAGACACACGGAGAGAGAGGGAGAGGCAGAGACACAGGCAGAGGGAGAAGCAGGCTCCATACAGGAAGCCCGATGTGGGACTCGATCTCGGGTCTCCAGGATCACACCCCAGGCTGCAGGCGGCACTAAACCGCTGCACCACCGGGGCTGCCCCAGTAATACACATTTTTAAAAGAAACTATTTTCTTTTTAGTATATATGCTGCTGAAGTTAGGACTACTTTCTCTATTTTTTTTTAAGAGAGAGCAGGGGAGGGGCAAAGGGAGAGGGAGAGGGGATCTCACGTAGACTCCACGCCCCATGCAGAGGACTCGGAGTTCAAACCTACCACCAAGATCATGACCAAGAGTCAGACACTCAGCTGACGGTCTACATCACCCAGGCGCCCCTGGATGATTTTCTATTTTTTAAAGCACCATCTTAGACAGTATCTCAGGGAGTCACCTCTGGGTCATGGTGCCTTTTGTGATAATTATATTAGGTCCAAAAATGCTCCTTCTCATTCCACGCTAGTGGGGAGCTGATAACTCAGAGGAGACACAAGTACCCTGGGCTTGCGTGTGGAACACCATTCTCTAATGACAGTGAGAAGTGGTCTAGCCCCACAGGAAGTACCTCCAGAGTGTCCCAGGAGCCCTCAGAGATGCCACTGCTGAGTTATTACCTCACTTTCAAAATCATCCTGTCCATCAAAAGTCTGGCTGCAAAAAAAAAAAAAAAAAAAAAAAAGTCTGGCTGAGAGTAAGGATTATTCTTGCAACAGAAGCTGTGCTTTCTTGCTTAGCGCTTCTCTTGAGGATTAGGCATGTACACAAGCACACTTTCTGAACTAGTGCAGGTCACCTTGTTAGATTAGCGATGCTAATTCAGTGCATAGTTTGAATTTTCAGGATTTTAAAAATAACTAAACAGCAGTAAAACCACTGAAACGATCCAGGCTCCTTCTGTAGCTCTCAATGATTTGGCATTGTCTTTCCTCATGGTCGCAAGATAGCTGCTGCAGCACCAAGCATTACATCCTACACTCCAGTGTGCTACGCCAAAACAAAGGTAGATAGGAGATAAAGGGCTTTCTCCTCACATGCCTCTCTTTCCTCAGGTAAAACTTCCCAGAAGCCCCCAGCAGACATCCACTTCTATCTTATGGGCCAGGTTGAAGTCACAGCCTATCCTTAGAAACACTGTTGGCAAAAAGGGTTTCCAGGGCCAACTCTGACCCTTCCCTTGGGGCAGGTCAGACAAAGCCTTCTGGGAGCAGCCCCTGCAGAGCTCAGCCAGGATGGGAAGTGCTGAGGATGCCAGAAAGTGCAGATGCTCCAGTTGATGAGGCAGCTTGAGAGGATTCAAGTCTGACTTCCTTCCAGCCCTAAGACTGTGACTCTAAAGAATCTTCCCTCAAAGCCGATGGAAGCTTCTAGAACAGATTCACGCTTAGTTGCCTCCTCCTTGTTCTCGCCATGTGAGTGGGAGGCAGGACACACCCCACTGAGTGCAAGCTGGGTGGCAGTCTTCCTTGACCCAGGTACATGAGGGGATGTGACCCACCTAGGCCACATGATGGACATCAAGGTTGTCTCCAGTGTTGGCTACTATAAAACTACTAATACTCTCACAGCCCATCAAGAGGGAAGAGATGTTGGACTCGTCCCCAAAAATCTATTTGAGAAAAGCAGCAAGAGGACACAGATCCCACATATGTGTATAGGACCCTCCGAGAAATCTCTGCGGACGCTGAAGGCTGTTTGGCATTCAGGTGTGTGGCTCCAGCAGGTCACCGAGGGCAGCTGCAGCCAGCTCAGAAAGGACAGCAGGAGGAAGGCCCCTGCAGTGCCCTGGGGGCATAGGTGTCACCAGCCCCTCGCAGAGGGAGTGATCACCATGGCAACCTAGAGGACAATCCATTGGGGTGGTGCTGGGGGGGGGGGGGCAGCTGTCCCGAGGCCCAAGGACCCTGCTGGAAAGACGGGGCAGATTCACAATCTACTCCTAACAGCAGACAGCCACGATCCACAGCTGCCTCCCCGACCTGGGTGAACCCACAGGCACGAGTGGAAGGAAAGCAGCCAGCCACTGAGGAGCCTCCTCTACCACGAGCAGAACCCACCAGAACCAATCTGTGAACTTACTTATGACGCATGCACACTTTTCTGGGTGTATATCACACTTCCAAGTTCCAAAATTTCAGGCAGCCCTGGTGGCGCAGCGGTTTAGCGCCGCCTGCAGCCCAGGATGTGATCCTGGAGACCCGGGATTGAGCCCCATGTCGGGCTCCTTGCATGGAGCCTGCTTTTCCCTCTGCCTGTGTCTCTGCCTCTCTCTCTCTCTCTGTTTCCCATGAATAAATAAATAAATAAATCTTAAAAAAAAAAAAAAAAAGTTCAAAAATTTCAAAACACAAGGAAGCAACTGAAAACCCTCCGAGAGTAAGGGCATTAATGAAAACAAGGGCACAGGGACGAGCCGGGGTGGCTCAGAAGTTGAGCATCTGCCTTCTGCTCAGGGCGGGATCCCGGGTCCCACATCAGGGCCCCTGTGTGGAGCCTGCTTCTCCCTCTGCCTGTGTCTCTGCCTCTCTCTCTGTTTGTCTCATGAATAAATAATTGAAACCTTTAAAAGAAAACAGGGGCAGAGAGGGGTGGCGGCCCTGACCCTGGAGAAGGGACCCCTGGGACCTGGGGGCACCACAGAGATCTGTGCACAACACAGTCACCCTGGTGCCAGTGCAAACCAGGACATGCAATCCCAGACCTCAGGGGGTGAGGGGTAGGTGGCCTGGCTGGGGAGGGGTGTGAGCTGGGGGCATCCCTGCGTGTGGCCAGTGGGGCAGGGGGAGAGGATGGGAGCCACCAGTGCTTGGGGTGGGTGTCATCACTGGTCAGGGTGGGATGGGGTGGTGGCGGCGGCTGCTCAGGGTAGGCTGGAGTGTGGCGGGGTTGTAGCTTTGGAGTCTAGGTGAGGTTTGCTGGGGTGAGGTCTAGAGCACGGGACCAAGAAAGAATTCCTGAGGCGTCTTTGGTGTGAAACGGTGGTTTGATTAAAGGACGGGGACAAGACCCCTGGGCAGGAAGAGCAGCTGCGGGGGGCTGTGAGGGGTGGCCTGGCCGACTACACACCTGCGAGCCGGGGGAGGTCAGAAGGGAGGTTTCAGGACTTCCGCACCCTAGAGGCCGGGAGAGGCTGGAGGCCCTGCCATTGTCAGGTTAAAGGTTGTTTTCCCCTCCAGGAAGGCATGGACTAGAGACAGTTGGGAGCTTCCTGAGGAATGTCACACATGCCCCACCCTGGGCGGGGGTCGTTTGTGGGGTGTCAGCTGTGCGGTGTCCGCAGTCCTGCTCCCGGGAGGGGGGAGGGGGCATCACCACTCGGGGTCCAAGGGGGTGGAGGGGTGGAGGGGGGGGCACATCGCTGCCCAGGGGCCCACGGGGTGGGGGTGGGGGCGACCATCACTGCTGGGGCGGGGGGGGGGGGGGTTGGGGGGGCTGGGGGTGGGGGCGACCATCACTGCTGGGGTGGGGGGGTTGGGGGGGCTGGGGGTGGTGACGGCCAGCGGGGGGGTGGGGGCGACCATCACTGCTGGGGTCCGGCGGGTTCCGGGGGGGCTGGCGGTGGTGACGGCCAGCGTGGCGGGTGGGGCGGCCATCGCCGCGCGGCCCTGGCTGGTCCGGCCGCCGCCCCGCTGCGGTACCCCGTCGGACCGCGCCCCCGAGGCCCGCAGCCGCCCTTCCTCCCGACGAAGCGCCTCCCCGCCGCCCCCCTGCTGGCCGGGTCCCCGCGAGGTCGCCGCTTCCGGCCCAGGCCGGAAGTGACGCGCCGTGCCCCGGAAGCGGTCCCACAGCGGCGGCGCGATGGCGGCGGCGGCGGCGGGCCCCGCGCCCGAGGCCTGGCCGGAGCTGGAGCTGGCGGAGCGCGAGCGGCGGCGGGAGCTGTTGCTGACGGGGCCGGGGCTGGAGCAGCGGGTGCGCGAGGCGGGCGGGCGGCTGCCGCCGCGGCTCTTCACGCTGCCGCTGCTGCACTACCTGGAGGTGAGCGGCTGCGGGAGCCTGCGGGAGCCGGGCCCGGGGCTGGCGCAGGGCCTCCCGCAGCTGCACAGCCTCGTGCTGCGGCGCAACGCGCTGGGGCCCGGCCTGAGCCCCGAGCTCGGCCCGCTGCCCGCGCTGCGCGTGCTCGACCTGTCGGGCAACGCGCTGGAGGCGCTGCCGCCGGGCCAGGGCCTGGGCCCCGCCGAGCCGCCGGGGCTCCCGCAGCTGCAGAGCCTCAACCTCAGCGGCAACCGGCTGCGCGAGCTGCCCGCCGACCTGCCGCGCTGCGCCCCGCGCCTGCAGACGCTCAACCTCACAGGCAACCGCCTCGACTCCTTCCCCGCCGCGCTCTTCCGGCCCGGGGCGCTGCCGCTGCTTAGCGAACTGGCGGCCGCCGACAACTGCCTGCGGGAGCTCAGCCCCGACGTCGCGCACCTGACCTCGCTCAAGGTCGGCGGGGGCCGGGGGGGGGCGGGGGGGGCGGGGCGGCGGGCGGGAAAGCTGTCCGCCCCCCGTCTGCGGGGGCAGGTGCCCACTGAGTCCGAGTAGGAGTGGGGAGGATGGGAATCGGCGGCCACGACCCACACCCCGTCCCGGGGCGCCCCTGTCCACCACTGTCTCCCCTGCGTCCTCCCATTTCATCCTTAAAAAGGCAGACTCGTATTGCTTCTTCCTCCTACTTGCAGACTCTTTCAGCAATAAAATGTGTGGACGGTTAAGGAACTGTTGTATTTCCAGCAGAAATTACGCTTAAGATATAATCAACTGATCTTACAAATACGTGTCTGTACCGACCTAAGTGTGCAAGCAGCTGCGTGCATGGATGTGCATGCGTGTGTGTGTCCGTAGTTACAAGGAGTGGACGAGGCCGTTCAGCAGACTGACACCTGCTTGGTGGCAGGACGGGGCTGTCGGGGTGACTGCCAGGGCACTGGGGTCACCAGGGCCTGAGGCCTTCCTTTGTGGCTGAGGTGCGACACCTTGTATAGACAGCACTGTTGACCCCATCTTCAGGTGTGTCGGACCTCTTGGCTTTCCAGAAGACCGATGTACCAGATACATGGCTCAGTACAGGTCTTGAGAGTGCAGACTCAGTTCTTCTCTTCAGATCTAGAATGTCTTACCCAAGTTTAAGTTTGTTTTACACATTGTGCACCACGTGTGCAGCACGCAGCACGTGTAAAGGCATGGGTGACATGGCCTTCCCTGTGTCCTGACACCATCGTTCAGGAAATGTCCCCTCTGCGACCTCCCTCACCTTCTCCGTCCTGGCTGCCAGCTCCAGGCTTCCATCAGATCTCTTCCACGTAAAGAGGCCTGTCTGTGTTGCGCAGTGTGGTGCCAGACCTACTTGGAATCCCTTTTGGATTTAGGTGTCCTCGGGGGGCCTTTCTAAAATGATGCCCCTGTGAGGAGCAGTAGGTACTAGAACCGTGCGAGCAGCGTGGCTACACACGTGCTGGGGCTTTGTGTCCTGCCTGGTGCTGTGGGGAGGCAGCTGGTGTGGGGAAAATGAGCTCCAAGGTAGAAGCACAGGTTTCCTCTGTTCCGTGGCAGGACTGCCGGTGTCCTTGGCCATGGGAGACTTGTGGGGACGGCCACAGTGCCATGAACAGGGAGCTGGTGGCACTGAGAGGGCCAACTGTGACTATAGGACCATGTCCGAAACCTTGTGGCTGAAAACAGCAACAGTTGTCTGTGGCTGATGGTTCTCCACCCCGGGCTGGCCCAGCTGAGCCCTCACTGTGCTTGCCCAGTCATGAGTGAGCATTCAGCTGGCGGTGAGCTTGGGTTGGGTTCAGCTGGAAGGTTGTGATGGCTGCTCTCTTCAGGACATGCTGGCACCTCTCTCTGCCCAGCAGGCTAATCCACTTCTTTACGTGGCAGCTCAGGGCTCCTGAGAGCTCGACTGCCGGAGGACTTCTCAAGGGGAAGGCTTGGAACTAGCACCCCGCTAATTAAATGAGTGAAGCCCGGTCCACATTCTTGGGGACGCTTCACGCAGGATGTAAATACCCAGAGGTGTGGTTCCCCGGGAGCGGGAGCCACCTGAGTAGCAGCACACAGGCCTCTGCTTGTCCCCCCCTCACTTCCCAAGCAAGGAGACAGGTGCCCCAGTGTGCCCTCCCCCAAGAATCTGCCCCAGGTGGTGGCCCCAGACCCTGCCACCGTGAAGGCCTGACCCTCTCCCCTCTCTGGCCACAGGTGACACAGGACTAGGAGACGGCTGTGTACTCTCCAAGCTGAACCTCACCAACTGGTTAACTGCCTGCCCTGAGCCCAGTTCCGGAGTTTTCCTGGTGTCTGGCCCTTCAGCTTAGCTCCCCACAGGAGACCTCGGAGCATTTAGAAGGGTTTCTCCCGGGGGCCGTGTCCTTCCATTGGGTTTCTGTCACCTGTGGGGCTCAGCTGCCAAGGCCGTGGTACACCACGTCACTTCTGCCTATCACAGGTGACTGACTGGGCTCTGTCCAGCCATCTGGGGCTGACAGATATCCCCAGGGTCTCCCCTCACCCCTGCTGGTCCCTGCACCCATTTGGGCTATCCGTGCCACTCATGGGTGAGAGTCCCCTGTGGTCAGGCTTCACAGAGACTTTATACTTAAAATGCAACACCTCTGTCCAGCACCCCAAAACACTGAAGTTTAGAAGCCCTTCTTCCGTCTTCGTGTCTTCCTCAGTGGCTGCAGAGGCAGCAGGCCACTTGGTGCCTGGGTGGGGGTCTGGGTCCCCTCGGGCTCTGCACCCCCACTGGAATAAAGATAGTCCTAGCACAGCCTAGAGGTGGCGTGTTTGTCTCAGATTCACAAGGCCAGGGTTGTAGGACCCCTTCTGCGGCAACGTGGCCCTGCAGCAGTGATGGCTGATGGTCCAGTCCAGGTCACAGATGTTCATGCGACCTGCAGGAAGGGAGTAAAAGGGTGTCTACATGTGTCGGTTCTGGGTGACGGGTTCTGGGGCGCCCGTCCATGTGCAGTTACCCTTCAGGGGTTGGCACACACAATCCAAACTCAGCCTCGTGGTCAGAGACCTGCCCTCCTGCATGAGTGCAGCTCCTCAGTGACATTGCCTGTTATCTCAGGGTCTCTCCTGAGGGTCCTCTGTTCCGTTAGCATTCCTCTTCTAGACAGAAACCCAACTGAGTCTGCTGTGCAGGGTGCACAGTGCCAACCAACCATAGGTTTGTACAGGAGCAGCGCGTACCCTGATCTGCAGGTGACCACGTTTTTATAGGACCCCCAACTTCTAGAACTCCAATCTGCTACCGCCTCCTTACTGCTCTGAAATGTCCATAATTTGCTCATTGTTGTCCCTAAAAGAAGCCTCTGCTCCCAGGATGCTTGCGCTGTCGGCCACTGTGGTTGGGGTGGGCAGCCTCTCAGGCACAGCCCCCAGCCGCCTCCTTCCAGCCTCCTCCTTACTGGTTCTTCCTCTGCTCCCTGCACATTGCATCCACCTGGCCTGCCTGTTTCGTCAGCAGTGAGGGCTACCCCAGTGTGGAGTTCTCAAGCCTCCAATGTCCTTTGGTCAGTGTGGCAGACCAAAGCTGGTGCGTGTAGGCATGGCTCCATACAGGCTACCCCAAACCTGACCTCAAAACACCAGCCGCTGGCTGTCATTCACAAGCCTCCAGATGGTGGGGACCTGGAAGGGCCATGATAACACTCCACCTACCCCACCCTCCCAATCCCGCTTGAGTGGAAAGGCCCGGTGAGGCACGAGATGGCCATAGCCCCTTAGGCCGCTCGGTCCCCCGAGGTAACTGAGACAGAAGGCCAGGTCTGGCTTACTTGCTTCTCTTCTTTGTCCCGGGTCCCGAGTGCGAGATGGAAGCCTGTTCTAGTTGCTCCCTCCCTCCCGAGGCTCTGGCATAGCCTTTGGAGGCTCCTCAGTGACACCCCTTCTGTGTTCTGGTTGCCCAGCTTCTCAGCAGCCTGGCTCTTTGAGCCACAGGATAGCTTCACTCATGACTGGGGTCTGACTTGTCCTCTCTAGCAGCCAAAGCACACGGTGTCTTCTGGATCATCAGAGCCCCTCCCCTCTTCCCAGAAGTTTGTGATAAAATCCATCACCCGTTTTGTTGGGGCCATTACATCCCAGTCAGGACCAGGCCTGGTCACCAGCCTAGCCCACCAAATGTGAGCACTTGACCTGTGTGTGTGTTGGGGGTGCGGGGGTGCCAACTGGTGTTGCTTTGACCAGGTATGATTCACACAAGCCCCCTCTGCTCCAGAGCTCTCCCCAAGCCACTGCCCCTTGCTCCCATTTTCCAAACACCACTCCCCTGTGCTCATTCCAGCTAACCAGATAACAGGCTTTCTTCTAGGCTGCCATACTGAAGCTCTAAGACCTATCTGGTCTTAGCTGTGCCCAGCAAAGCCAGTCCAGAGTTTCCCACTGGCCCAGCAGGAGAACGAGAAAGAGGCCCAGTGCTGTCTGGGCCAAGACTGCTACTAGCACGGTTGTGCTGGGAAGACAGGAGGCAGAGCCTGACCTCTTCGGGCGGGGCGGGGGGGGGGGGGGGGCTGTCCTCTTCAGCACAGCTCCAGAAGGGGAAGCAGAAGACCTGCCCCAGACCTACCTCCTGTCCTGCCCAGCCCTGGAAGAGGTGACCCCACAAAGTGGCTGTTTGGATGATTTCCATCAATCATCTCAGCGATACTAATGCCAGCCATGCCCTTTTTTCAAAGCCTCTGTCCTGATGGCAGGTTCTTTTGCATGAGCCATAGGGTTTCATCTGCCTCTTTATGGTGCAGACAGCAGAGGCACTACGCCCTCTCCTGGGTCAGGAGGAGGATCAAGCATCCAGGCCAGCGTCACAGCCAGTTTGCCAGTTTGCATGCAGATGGAGTTGAGTGCTGTGCATTCTGCTGCTGCAGCTTCATATTTCAATATGACTTGTTACCCACCCTGTGTTCTTTGTTTTTAGTTCATTTAGTTAAAAAAAAAAAATCTCAGCATCATCTTGTGGGGAACTTGTTTCTCATCTCAAGTACTTATCTGTTCATAACTACACATTTCCCTTGTCCTGTGCTCCTTCCTCTGTCACCTTTGTCTGTTCGGATAGTTGTCACCACAAGGAAACTTGCAGGGAGCAGAAAGAGGAAGACTAGTGTTCCGTGGGGGATTGTTGGCAGCCATTGCCCTTGGGTGCAGGGTCGTGGTAGTGGGGGTCAGTCTGCTCACAGAGCTGGGGACAGCTCAGGTGAAGTGGAGTCGGGTGGGGCTGTGCAACCCACAGCTGTGTGACCATAGGCCCTCTGTCTCCCTCCCAGACGCTGGACCTCTCCAACAACCAGCTCAGCGAGGTCCCGGCAGAGCTGGCTGACTGCCCCAAGCTCAAGGAAGTCAACTTCCGGGGAAACAAGCTGACAGACCGGCGGCTGGAGAAGATGGTGCACGGCTGCCAGACCAAGTCCATCCTGGAGTACCTGCGCAGCGGAGGCCGGGGTGGCGGGCGGGGCAAGGGCAGGGCAGATGGTCCTGAGAAGGAAGAGGCCCGCAGGAGGCGGCGCGAGAGGCGGAGGAGGGAGAGTGGTGAGGGCGAGGAGGAGGAGGTGGGCAGCACCAGCAGGCTGCTGCTCCGCGTCCTGCATGTGTCTGAGAACCCCACCCCGCTGACCGTGCACGTCAATGCCGCAGTCAAGGATGTCCGGCCATTCATTGTGGGGGCTGTCGTGAAAGGCATGGACCTGCAGGCTGGGAATGCGCTCAGACGGTTCCTCACCTCCCAGGTGGGTGTTTGCGGCCCAGGGCGGGGGGGGGGGGGGGGGGGGGGGGGGGGAGGCGGGGTGAGCAGAGTGAGGGACCGCTGGTTCACTGTCCCACTGCCCACCGCCCCTCCACACCTGGGATGTGGGAGGCCGAGCAGGACCTGGCTCCAGTGCAGGTGAGACCTGGGCCTCAGTCCCGGGGCTGCCTATGGGGGTGGGCACCCCTGCAGTCCTGCCTTGTTTCTGAGGTCAACTTTGTTCCATGAGAGACCAGTGTTTCCCAAGTTGCTGACGTCTTGGGGCATTTTCTGGTTTCCGTAATGAATTAGTTTTTGACAAGGCAGTATTAACATTGCCAGCTCCTGCCAGCTGCTGTCCTGTGACTTCAGTTTCTTGTGGATCTTAGTTCAACGAATCCAGATTCATTTTTCTGTGCAGTCTGCCCGCCTTTTTTTTCTTTTTTTTTTTTTAAGATTTTATTTACTCATTCATGAGAGACACACAGAGAGAGGCAGAGACACAGGCAGAGGGAGAAGCAGGCTCCATGCAAGGAGCCCAACATGGGACTCGATCCAGGGTCTCCAGGGTCACACCCTGGGCTGAAGGCAGCGCTAAATTGCTGAGCCACAGGGACTCCCTAGTCTGTTCGCTTTTAAAGTAGAAGCCACATCGTTGATGTTTAAAAACCCACCAGTGTGCCCCTGTGGGGACAACGCTGCTTCAGGAAGCAAAGCGCACTCCCAGCCAGGAGTGCTGAACACACTCAAACGTCAGTGTTTTTGAAGAAAAACATGCAGGGGAGATTTTTCTTTTTAAGTCCTGCTTTTGTTTATTCGGTCATAAATTTTAGTTCAGGAAGGGTTCTTTGAAGTCTCAGATCTTCTGTTAGAGAAAGAAATTCTGTCCCTGAACAGATAAGAGAGTTTTCCAGTGGCAGTTCCACAAGATGCATTTTGGGCTGGGGAGGTCGAGGGGGCAGGGGGCAGTGCTTGGGCATGAGCTCCCCAGGTCTCATGTTGCAGACAAAGCTCCACGAGGACATCTGTGAGAAGAGAACAGCGGCCACCATCGCAACCCACGACCTCCGGGCCGTGCGTGGGCCCCTGGTCTACACCGCCCGCCCGCCGCAAGACCTCAAGGTGATGCCGCATGCCCCTCCCTCCGTTCGTACCTGTTGTTTTTGCATTCTTCAGCAATATGCACATGCTGGGGTTGGTGCGTGCGCTCTGAGGCAGCATCTGATGCTGTCCCTGGCAAGTACATCAGGTCAAAAGCCGGTTGTGTTCACGGTTCATTTGAAAGTAAATTTGTCAGAGAAGGTGATGATTTGGAAGTGGTTTTCTTCATTTGCTCCCGTTTCACCAAACACTGGTTTATGTCCCAATTGCAAAACCCCTCACTGGAGTTGACAAGCCTGGTTTGTCGAAGTCCTGCCACGGTCTGTTACTCCCTGTGGCCATCGTGTGGAATGCCTGGCTTGACCAGCACTAGCTGCTGGGCCGTCCAGGGGCCACAGGCCTGGGAGCCACCGTTGCCCATGGCGGGTTGAAGGTTAGTCAGTTCCCAGAGGACTGGTGTGTGTGGCAGTCAGGACCCTGAGGGGCCTCTGGGGGCCTCATGTGCTCACACCACTGTCACAGGGATTGGGGGGGGACGCCATGTTGGTGGCCAGATGAGCAGTAGACCAGCATGTCCTGCTGCAGCCCTAACGGAAACTTGTTTCCATCACCCCCTAGATCGTCCCCTTGGGGCGCAAAGAAGTCAAGGCCAAGGACCTGGTGCGGCAGTTGCAGCTAGAGGCTGAGGAGCATAGGAAGCAGAAGAAAAGACAGAACGTCTCAGGCCTCCACAGGTCGGGGGCCTCCTCTCTGGCTGCTGCACTCACCCCACGGCGGGAGGCCTGCCTACCAGCCTCCGTTTACCCACAGGCTGCCATAACTTGAAAACATTTCCCTATGAGTGTTTGAAACATCTCCCACATTTCATTCCCTGTGCTGTCAGGGAGTCTCGGGTGGAATAAAAGGAACTGAGCCACACGGGCTTTTCTCTTGGTGGAGCCGGGGCTCAGAAACTGCTTTGGGGAGAACAGGCTTTCTTAGGCACATAGGCCCTTCATCGGGAGGGACAGTTGTCCCTCTGCCCACACCATGTGCACAGGGGGGGCGTGGGGGGTGGGGGGCAGTGTGG
This sequence comes from Vulpes vulpes, assembly GCF_048418805.1. Taxonomy (NCBI): domain Eukaryota; kingdom Metazoa; phylum Chordata; class Mammalia; order Carnivora; family Canidae; genus Vulpes; species Vulpes vulpes. The sequence goes on along the minus strand of NC_132791.1, from coordinate 159,699,240 downwards.
TCACCCTGATGACAGGAAAGCTGTCAGGGCCACAGCGTTTTGTCCTCATCACCAGTGGCTCAGGTGGGGTTCAGGTGCCCTGCCACGCTGCCAGGCCCACATAAGCACAGGCTTTAGCACATCTTCTTGCCGAGCTCATGGACATGCCCTGATCTTCCACCCATTTGTCCTGTTAACCCATAGGCCTATCTTCCCATAGTTAGGCTTCCCCTGTTTCTTCCCACACAGGTATCTGCACTTACTGGATGGGAAGGAGAGTTACCCCTGCCTCGTGGATGCTGATGGTGACGTGATTTCTTTCCCACCGATAACCAACAGCGAGAAGACAAAGGTAGGGCAGAGCCTATGCATGTCCCTGTGTCTGGGGCTGTTCCACCTGCTGAGTGAACACAGCATCTACTCCATTATGACATACATCTTGTCCGCATGCCTGAGGTGCAGTCCCCGAGCCCTTGTGGCTCACAGGCTCCCAGTCTCTGGAGTTGCCGTTCCTGTCATATGCGGTGCTATACCATGTGTCACTGCGTGTGCATTCCAGCCTCTGCCTCAGTTGGGGAAGGGGACAGTCTTGGTTTGCAGGGCACCGTTTTATAGGTTTCTCCTCAGAACACTTGTTGATGTTTTCAGTAATTTTATTCTTCTCTGAAACCCTCTTTCTTTAAGATTAAGAAAACAACTTCTGATCTGTTTTTGGAAGTAACAAGTGCTACAAGTCTACAGACCTGTAAAGAGATAATGGATGCCCTCGTGCTGGTGAGTCAGCCTCGACCTCTCGCCCAGTCAGTGCTCCGGCCATGCGGGATGGACACGCCCCCCTGCCACCCCTTGCAGGCTGCCTTTGTCTTCCCCAGTTGCCCCTAAAACCATATTGTTCATTTGCAGAAAATGGCAGAAATCAACAAGTACACTCTAGAAAATAAAGAGGACGGATCCCTTTCAGATCCTGAAGCTGATGCAGTTTCTGGACCACCTCTGGGTCCCAGCACAAGCCCAAGTGCTGAAAAGGACGGCAGTGCCCCACTGGTGGTGGAGCAGGTCCGGGTGCTGGATGAAGACGGGCACCTGAGAGTGGTGTACCCCTCCAAGACGGACTTGGGCTGTGCTGCTCCCCACGTGACCGTGATCCGCTGAGCCCCGGGCAGCATGTCCGCCACTGCCACGCGTGTCCTCAGCCGTGCCTCTTGTGGTGACATCAAGTTACTCGCTATATTTTCACCCCGGTGGTTCTCAAGGTGCACGCGTTGGCTCTTTGATCGTCCAGACAGTTCTCTCCCATTGCAGTGACACCACATTATCCTGGGCTTGAATCATTTTCCCTTTCCAGCACCAAATTGATTACTAACGCTTTACGAAATTATTCAAATATCGGAATTAACTGTTCAAAACGTTCTGAGATGATGTGGATATAGCAAATACCTTTATTCAGGGGAAAAAAACACTAATTGGTTTGGATAGTCAGCTGTATCCTGGAAAGCTAAAGAACCCACATTTCGCTGAGCTATACCATTACTTTTCTACAATACGGCATCTTTTAAAACCACACCACACCAGTGGTACAGCCTACAGATGTGGAGTGATGTCATGTTCCTACCTTGCCACAAATCATCATCTTTTTATGAAAAGAATATTTTTTAGGTGACTTTAAAATTGATGAAAGCTTTTTTTTTTCCTTAATATTACGGTTGGATATGTTAGGGGTAGAGCCACAGCATCCCCTCCTTGGGCCCCAGGGGAGGAGCGGGGCTGTGCTCGTGTACACTGGCACCGTGGGGAGGAGCAGACAGCAGAACACGCAGCTCAGGCCAAGCCCATGGTTCCCTGTTGCAGAACGGGCTTCCACGCACAAGCCAGACTGTTCTGTCAGCATCTGGCTAAAGGACAGATGGGCAGGGGCTGTGGGAGGCCAAGTTTGGAGCTGGCAACCACAAAGTGGGTGCCAGGTGAACGGTTCTTGAGCATTTTGTGTTTTAGGTTACTTCCGGTTTTGAATGTCTCGGACAAGCTGTGTGTATCCGTCTGTGTGAGTCTGCACGTGCTTGCATACAGGCACCGGCCAGCCAGCCAATCAGGTGGTTTTTACAGACTCACAGACTTTTTATTTAATGTCTCCGTCTGTGTCACCTTCTGTGACCTGTGAAAGTCAGGCTGTGTGTTCTGTGGATTTGGGGAGCATTTGCAAGTGGCCACTGAACCCACGCTTTTAGCCATTGAAACCAGACATATGGGGGCTCACTGACAAAGGCACATGGTTCTCCCAGAGCTCAGCCAACCCGCTCTGTAGGACACTGCACGGCTGCCTTGAGACCCCAACCTCGCTCTCTGGACATCCCCAGGCCTTCCCCTCCGTCCCTGAAGGCGGTGGCTGGGCTGAAGTACGTGAACCAGATGGTGGCTTTTCCTCGTTCTGTTAACCACAACCCTACTGAACATCTGGCTGGTGCCTCTGGCTTGTCCTCTCATGAGCCCCGGGCACTCGGTGCTGGCTGCTGTGGGTGCTGTGGCTGGAGCCACGTCCTGTTACCTGTCACCCTGGTCACCCTGTAGCCTGACGGCTCAACCCTGTGTTGAACCCTGTGTGCGGTGCACAGATGTGTTGAACTTACCTTGGGAAACCAGACATCCTTGGTCTCTGCTGCCAGCCATCCCTTTGATAAACCCTGACATTCTTGCCGGCCTGACCTAATAAAAGTCATTTCATAAGAACATTTCCACTCCTCCCTGGTGAATCCCCTCCTGCCATTATTTCAGGGTAGTCTATGGGAAAACAAAGGACCTGAATGAACCCTCTTCCCAACCCAGATCTTGCCGGCAAAAAGCAAGAAGCACTGAACTATCACACAGGCTGGGCCCAGAGAGGCTGCTGGACCCTCCAGGCCTGGTGCGGGAGGTGGATCCCCTCCCAGAGACACCTGCCCCTAGCAGGTCTCATTCCTGAGTCTTCTGTGGGAAGGGAGGCTGCCCCACATCTCAGCAGGGTGCCGTCCCACTTCCTGGCCAGGGCCTGGGGGCCACATCTGGTGGAGGCAGCTCACAAGGTGGTGTGTACCCCAGGGGCCTCTGCCCACAGCCTCCCCACACAGGCTGAGCTGCTGGCAGAGCCCACGGGTGGGGACAAGGCATATCCACGACCACTGGGCTGGTGCAGCCAACTCCATCCGGACGCTGGCTGGGCATTGGCACGCAGAGCCTGAAGGCCAGACCCAGATCCCCTTGTCTGCTGTTCCCATGGGACATGCTGTTCCCATGCTGTTCCTCCCTGCCCCAACCCAGGGAGGATGGGTGGGTGAGGGCCTGCAGGGATTACTGAGCAGTGCTGTACTGAGCCAAAGGGTCTCTGAGGACACCACACGCCTTCCTCAGGCTGGCTGCCCACCCCCCAACCCCCTCAGCTCCCCAGAGTGCTCCTGCATGGGCCACACCTGCTCTCTGCCCGCCCCCAGCTCCCCAGGGTGCTCCTCCATGGGTCACACCTGCTGGCTGCCCCCCACCCACACTCCCCTGAATGCTCCTCCTGCATGGGCCACACGTGCTGGCTGCACCAGCCCCCCTCTCCCTCTGCCTCTTCACCTTGCCTCCAGCCATTCCCATCTGACCTTCCATCAGTGGACTTACTCCATCCTGCCCAGGGGCTGCTCAGGGACTGTGACCCTGAAGCCCGCGAGGCATTCTGGAAGTCAGGGAGGCCAGAATAGCCTGAGAGAGAAGTGGTGTGCAGGCAGCAGCCAGGGGCCCTCTTTTCTGCGCAGCACCCTGGCCCAGCTCTTGGCAGAGGCCGCACCCAGTCTTGATGAGGCCCAGGCCCTGCACCTCAGGAGTAGACGCCAACGTCCTAGAGTCCGTGGAGCCCCCCCACCCAGCACCCGCCCTGTGTGGGCTCCAGCAGGGCACCAAGCTAAGGCCGGCCAAACGTGGGTCGGCCAGCACCCCTCCCTCCTGGAGGATGGCCACTCGGGGCTAGGAGGTAGGTCTTTTTGGAGACAGGCACTGAGGCCCAGAGACTAGGGCTAGCCGGGCCAAACCCTCTGCCAATGCCCCTTAACTGGCTTCCCCCGTTCCCACCCCACAGCAGACCCTAACCCAGGACAGGCCCACCAGGTGCCACTCCTGCCCCGTGGACAGAGCGAGGAATCACCTGGGTGGTGCAGCCCTCTCTACCGGGCAGGCCAGCCTTGTGGGGTCTCTCCCCTCCCCTGCCAGCTTGGCCTCTGACACGCAGGTCTGCCACGTGACCTCCGATCCCAGGCCCCATGAGGACAGTGATTGTCCCTCAGCTCCTGCCCTCAGTCCTAGGGGAGAAAGCCCTCTGCTAAGTGTTTCTGGCAAGGGTCTACAGGGCCTGAGATGTGAGCTTGTGGTGGGTAGGTGGGTGTGCGCGTGCGGCCCAGGAGGGCCTGAAGCCCTGAGCCCGGAGGCCCTGTCCAGGTCAGGGGAGACACGAACAGGTCCCACCACCTGCCAGTCCTCAGGCCTGCCCCCAGGGGCTCCCTTCCCACAAGAGGGCCCAGCCAGGCAGAAACACATTCCAAGGCACAGAGCCAAGTTGGAGGGAGGACAGGCCCTTCCCAGCAGCCTCCCATGCCCGCCAACTGCCCCACCTTGGGCCTTGCACGGGGCAGGCACCTGGGGGGCCCGTGGAAGAGGCCTCACCCATATTTCAATCAACAGACTTTTAATGGCTGCCTTGGTACACAGACTCCCTCAGGGCATAGTGGGGGACCAGCTGCCTCGAGGGGGCACCTCAGGAACAACCGTGCCCCCCTTCACTGCAAGGAAGATGTGGTGGTGAGTCCCAGACAGGGCCAAGGTCCCACTCCCCACCCTGCCCAGGATGGGTGGACAGAGGGACATGCAACCTCTCCCCAGAGCCATCCTTGCAGGAGCCAGAGAACCCAGAAAGGGTAGGGACCCAGCCAGGGCCATACAGGGAGGACCCCCCACCTGGAGCTGCCAGGCCTGGGCCTTCTCAGCAGGGTCTCTAGGGGCCCTGAGTCCAGCCTGGAGTGTCCTGCAGCCCTGGCTCAGGCTGGCCCAAGTCTCTCGGCCATGTGACCCCCAGCTGGCTGCCTGTGCCAGGCATGTGCCCATGTGTACCTGCGGTGGCCAGAGTGTGCTGTCTGCCCCTGGGGTCTGTATGTGTGTCGGGGTTGAGTCTGTGTGTTCAGAGAAGAGTCTTGTGTACACGAGGATCCATGTATATGAGGTTCTGTGTATACAGAGGGGGTTCTGGTGTACGGAGTATCCGTCCAAGCGCACATCCCCAAGCACAGGCAGCCAGCCCCGAGCGTGCGTGCCGGCGGCCTTATTTGCACTTGTGCACGTAGTAGCCGGTGATATAGCCCAGGATGAAGACGACCCAGAAGAGGGCCAGTCCGCCCAGCACCTTCATGCTGATACCCAGCTTGCCTGAGCACAGCTTCCGGGAGATCCTAGAGAGAGAATCGCCGGCACATGAGCCCCCGGGTGGACCAGGGGCTAGGCTGGAGGGGAGCGGGGCCCAGGGCAGGTGGACCCCGAAGGAGGGAAGACGCACACAGAGGTGCCAGGCCTGGGTTTGCTGGGGGGGCTGGGGTGGGGGGACCCGCAGCACGGAAGCCGCCAAGAGGGACAAGGCGGTGGAGGGCTCCTCCCACGGATCTGGGGGCTCTCACCTCTCCCAGCTCGAGGCCTCCCCTGTGCTGGCCACAGCCGCCACATGGACTGCATCCCGGCTGCCGTCATCCCACCGGCTGTACTGGATGCCGCTGTCCTGGGGCTGCATGCTGCAGGAGCTACGGCGAGAGGCAGAAGGTGTGCTGCGGCACCCACGGGCAGGGACACTGAGGCAGGCGACCTGGCCCCGGTGGGCGGTTGGGGCTCCGTGTGGGGTTGCCTGGGGGTGGCAGCAGGGGTAGGACGGGTGCCACAGTGGGCTGGCTCCTCTCCTTGCATCTTCTACCTGGCTTACAGGGGACCAGGATGCCACATGGTCACACCACTTGCCCCAGGTCACACTGGGAGAGGCAGAGCAGGAATTCCAACCTAGGGAGGCTGCGGGCCCGCCAGCCCTGCCCTCAGGAATGTGAGAGACTGTTTCCAGCTGGCCAGGACACAGACACCAGGGCACTGTGAGTCCCTGACCTGATAGCTGACTTCCTTCCCTCCCATTCTTGACAGATAAGGCCCAGAGCTTCTCCAGAGGCTGGGACGGCAAGGGATGGGGCAGTGGCTGGTACGGTCTGTCTGGCTGGTCAGGGAGGCCTGGGGGAGAAGCTGCAGCCTGCGGGCACCTGGGTCTGCTGGGAGTCCAGGGGTCTCTCACCTAGGGGCCCCCTCCCACAGAATCGTGGAGAGGCTTAAAGGCGCAGCGGGCCACTAAACAGCAAGAGACCAACCCAGAAACTCATGAGACCTGGCAGTTCTTAAACTCCTGCTGTGCCTCCATGTCCGTCTCTTTCCCAGGGTCAGGCCAGGGGAGGCAGGAAGGGAGCTTGGCTCAGAGCCACAAGGCCTGCCTGGCAGGTGGGAGCACCTGCTTTACAGCAGCCGCTCAGGTCAGTGGCTGTGCACAGGCCCAAGGGAGCCCGAGCGTCTGCTGAGTGTGGGCTGTGCTTTCCCAGGTATCTGGGGGAGGGGCTCTGGGCCAACTCTGTTAGCTGTCTACCTAACATGCCCCCTCTGCTGCCTGTGGGCACAATCCCCAACCTGTTCCAGGCTGCAATGTCCCACCCCGAGTAAGGCAATAGTCACACCCTGGCCCCTGCCTTCCCATGTCAGCCCGGTGAGGGCAAAGTGCTGGGGTGTAGCAGGAGCTGGGGCTTTCTTCTTTTCACCAAAGAAATAGTAGCCACCTCTTTCTTCCTGCCCTGGTGCGATGGCGGGAACTGCAGAGCCACCTTGCAACCCGGATATCCATGCAACACCTGCCCTCATGGTGTTGAGTCTCTAAATCCACACCAATTACCCAGCCCTGGGCTTCTTGGTGAGAAGAGTCAGCCCCCCACCTGTTCAAGCTTGGGTTCCTGTCCCGCACGGCAGTAAGCATTCCTAACTGATGGAGACTAGCTTGTGGCTCTCAGGCCATCCTGGTTGGACAGAGCCACTGGAAACTGGTGAGGGGCCCAGCACTGAGCTCCTGAGGGCCTCACTCTCCAGGCCCCCACCGGAGGGTCACAGCCTGTAGCAGGAGCCGGGGCTGCGCTGCCCGGAGACACTCGCCAAGGTGGGGACCCTCGGGGGTGCCACTGCGTCCCTTAGACTCCTTCGCCCCCATAGCACCGTCCGGGAGCCCACAACTTACAAAGGGAGAGTCCTGGCGTGGACGCCCAGACTCCAGCACCCAGGAAGGTGGTCAGGTGGTCAGAGCCTGGCCACTGTGTTTTGCCTCCTCCCAGGTCCCAGATCAAGGTCCGAGGAGTGGCCGATGCCTCCAACCTGAAAAAAATGGCAAAGAAAAGGTGGGGAGGGGCGGCCCGGGAGGAGCTGGGGTGTCACCCTCACCCCTCCGGCGGCCAGCAGGAGGCGAGCGGACAGCTCCCGCACGTGGCCGGGTCACCCCCGCCCCCGCCGGCCCCGCGGCTCCGCTCTCCCGGGCGGCGGCTCGCAGGGCAGGGAGGCCGCGGCCAGGCCCACCTCCTCCGTCCGCCCGCGCGAGGAGGCTGCCCCCGGCGCAAGTCCACCGGCCTCTGCCTCCCGCCCTCCGCGCAGCGCAGACGTGTCCCCGGCCGGGGGGGCGGGGCGTCCTCGGGGGCGGGGCGCCCTGGGGGCGGGGCCTCAAAGGGGCGGGGCCTCGGGGCGGGGCCTAGGAGGGGCGGGGTCTAGGAGGGGCGGGGCCTCAGAGGGGCGGGGCATCACGGGGGCGGGGCCTGGGGCGGGGCGGGGCGGGGAGGCACCGGGCTCTCGGAGGCGCTGACCCCAGGCCCAGGTGTTCCGGAGGGCGCCGCCCGAGGGCGTGCGTGCTGCAGGGGACAGGCTGCAGGGGGAGAGGGGCCCCCAGGGGAGGGAGACCTCAGAGGAGTGGGTCTGCAGGGGAGGGGGACACCGGGGCGAGGGACCGTAGAGGAAAGAGGGCCGCCGGGGCATCAGGGCCCTCGGGGGTCGCAGGGGCGAGGGGGCCAGGTCCCCTCCTAGAGGGCGCAGGTGCCGGGCCCTGGAGCCTCGGGGCGCGCCTGGGTCTGAACAGAGAGGCGGAGGCGAGGTGGCCCAAGGGGGGCGCCCCTCGGGAGCCTGAGCGGGGTTCCTGGCTCAGCTCCTCCAGCGCCCTCCGTCGGGGGGTGGAGGTGCCGAGCGCGGCTCAGGAGAGTCCCGCTGCGCGCACGGGTGGAGGGTGGAGGGCGAAGTCAGGACGCCGTTGACGGGTGCCTGCATTCAGCCTGCGAGCTGCGGGACCGGGGTAGGCTGCGCAGATGAGGGGTCCTGCCACCCGGAGCTTTCACCCTGCAGCCATGGCGGGAACAGTAGAAAACCGCCTCCACCTTCTTCCAAAGGGGTCGCAGCAAGAAAGCAGCGCCCCAGCCAGGGGAGCCCCCACCTCCCAGGTTTGTGCAGCAGGTGGAAGGAAGGACCAGGGCGGGCTGAACCGGAGTGTGTGGGCACCCAGGCTCCAGCCTCCCAGCCTGGCAGCCATGCTCCGTGTGGGGGTCTCCCCAGGAAGGAGCCAGGGGTGCAGGCGGAGGCTGTGGTTGTAGCCCAAGGCCCACGAGTCCCGGGGAAGGAAAAGCTGAGCCCATGGCCAACAGCAAAGTTTAATTCTAAAACACAGGGGTGGCTCCCTGAGCTGGGTGCCGGCCTCCACTGGGCCGCGGTTCCGGGGGCACCATCGGGGTCTACTTGGAGGGTAGCTTCTTGGACTTGCTTGAGGAAGATAAAGCCTCGGCCTGCTGCAGCGGAGGCACTCGGACACCTTTCTGTTTCAGCTGATTATAGTAGTCGGCTCTTTCTGAAATGATCCTCTGGAACAGAAGCCTGTGGCTGTGGGGACCTCTCCTCCCCCAGAGGGTGCTGGCAGCAGGGTGTGCCGTGAATGGGCTGAGGTGGGGTGGGCTGGGGTAGCTCTGGGCTGGAAACACCCCCCAGCACTGCTGACCCAGCTGGGGAGGTGAAGCCACAGGACGCAGAGTTGGGAAGAGATGCCCGCCACATCTCAGAGATACACCTGTTCCCTGAAGCAGCACTAACTACATCTCTTATGTCCTCTGAGAATTTCAAGCAACCCAGACCAAGAGACCTCAGAAGCCATCCAGTCTGTCCCTCAAGTCCCTTCTGTCCTGCACACAGGCAGGTGGCCTGCCACCTCCCTCACGTCTCCTGCTTTGGCACATCACTGTCTTATGTGCCACACTGGCCCAGGAGAGGGGCTCCTTCCTGGCTCCTGAGTGGTATTGATGACCTCTCCCATCCCCCTTCCCAGTCCTCCCTCCTTCCTCTCCCCCACACCCAGCAACAGGAGCTAGGCTGCAGAGACATCTCCCCAGGCCCTCCTGCAGCCCACCCTCCAGGACTGTTGCCACCCTCCAGGGGCACTACTGACCCGGGACCCCCCACAACATAGAGGAAAGAAATCAGGTCTTTGGGACATGTGGACACTGCAAGGTCACAGGCAGCTGCCGGGGCGGAGGGCCATGCATGGGAGGCTTGGGGCATGGGGACAGAAGCAGCCCCTAGTGAGAAGTCCATATGGCCTTGCATAGAGCAGGGACAGTCAGGAGCTCTTCTCCCAGCCCTGTTGCCACCATGTCTATGTGCAGAGGGAGGCTTGCGGCTCAGTGAAATCAAGTGACCAGCCTGTAGCTTCTCAGCCAAGGCCCACAGGGATAACTACATGACCCTGCCAGCCCAAAGCCTGCACTATTTCTCCCGCACCCCTGTCCCCGGGTTGCCTCTGCTTGAGGTCAGCAAGACGACAAGTCACACCAAAGCACCAAGAAGCATCCCCAAAGAGGCTGAGCTGGACAGAGTCTGGGGGTGTCTCCTGCTGCTGGACAATCTCCAGTACCCCAACAGCACCCTACAGATGAATGCTGAGAGCAGCCTAGCCTTGCCAGGTGTCCAGCATCACCACCTTTTCGGGACATCTGGCCCCCTCTGCCTGAGCAGAGAGCAAGGATGATTCCAGTGGAAGGGTCCCAGTGGAAGAGTGACACAGCCAGGACAAGAATGGGGATCCCCAGCATCCATGCAGCTCCCCACCCCCCAGCCCCTGGGCTGCACATCAGCACACTCTGACCTAGAGACACAGCCTCAGGGATGAGGAGGCATCCCAGCACTGGAGATACCTGCAAGGCTTCTAGAATGTCGTTGTCCGAGATCTCAGTGGCAAAGGACTTGCCCCCGGAGGTGCTGAAGGTAGCCTGGATGATCTTGTTTCTCAGTCTTTCAAGCTGTGAGCAAAGGGAAGGAGGGGGCACATCACACCCACCCCTGAGTAGAGCTTTCCAGAAGGTAGGTCTGTCCTCACATTTCACAGCTTTAGGAACTGGACGTGGTTGAAGAGGCCAGCTTGTCTGCCTGTGAGCTAGAAGGTGCCAGATCAAAACCCAGGCCCAGGGCGGCTTGACACCCAGGCTTTAAGTTGCTCCACTCTTTTTTTTTTTTTTTAATTGAAAAAGTAAAACCTGCACATGGTTTAAGAAAGGAAAAATAGTACAAGGGCTCCGAACAATCCCGCAGGCTATTCCCCCTTCCCCAAGGTTCCCTCCTGACTCCAGGGGAGACTCCCAATGCCCGAGGAGCACCCTGCATGCTTCTCAGCCCCTCGGTTAGCACTGGGGGGAACACCTGCAGGCCCCGCCCGGTCGCACCCCTAGCCCTTTTTCCTTTTCTTGTAATGGCTGTTTGCATGAACCAGGTGTTAACTAGGATGGAGTTCAGGCTGTCTAGTCTTGCTGTCATCGGCATCCTTGTGTGTGTGTGTGTGTGCAGGACCCCAGGAACACTCAGACGGGTCCCCCCAGTCATGGTGGCTGCTCAGCACCAGCTCCTCACCCTGTGTCCAGGAGCCCTGATGATGCAGGAGTACCGGGTGAGCACCAGCCAAAAGAGAGTTTGCATTGCCTAAAAAGGGCTGCAGGCTTGTCCACTTTGCCTCTGAGACAGTGTTTAAGTGACAGAGGGGATGTTAGGAGCTCTTGACCTTGGGTGGGGAGGGGGCTTCCTTTCTTTCCCATGTGGATTGATGCCAGCTCTTTGCCAGATACCGTACTGGGTGTGGGGGTCACTGAGGGAACAGATGGTGAGGGGGGGCTCACCCCCCCGGAGGTGGTCCTGGAGGTGACCCCTGCTGGGTAAGGGATGGCGATCACCTGGGAAGTCTGGCCACTGGGCCCCACACCCCGGCTGACTCAGACGTCACTCAAGGCGCTCGGCACCTCTTCCTGCAGACCCCAGACCCTCCCAGACTTTCCCAGTACAGCATTCCAGACAAGAGTCACCCAGCTACCGATACACCATCACCGGCTAACGCTCCAGCTGCGTGTATTGCGGGATCTGAAACACATCTTTATGCAAAAGAACAGGTGAAGGGCCCTCGGCGACACTGCCGAGCCATCCAGCAGGAGGCTGGCACCTGGGGGGAGGAGAACACACCTGGACACAGCAGGGCTCTGGGTGGGTGGGGAAGGTGCTCTGTCAAAAGCCTACATGCACAGGACCTTTCTTTTTGCTGGTTTTGGGATTTGGAATCAGGATGGCTCTTTCCTGATTTCCTTTCTGGCCTGCGTACCTCAGGAGAGGGCACCTCGGCCTCCCCCTGGGCCATAGCTCACGTGCAGCATGGGGGGGTCAGATGTGGGATCCGGCTCTTCACATCCCAGCACCAGCCCTACAAAGCTCTGCAGCCTCAGGCAGGTTATTTCGCTCCCTTGGGCTGCAGGCGCTTTATGTGTCCAGTGAGGATGCTAAGAACACCTGCTTCGTAGCTTTGTTCAGGATGTTAGGGGACTTCACTGAGCAGTTTAGAACGGTGCTGGACCCACGCAAGCACCCGAAAATTATAAATGGATGGCACTCTTACTGTCATACCCCCGGCCTGGAGCTCTCCTTCCTGGCTGGCTGTCCAAAGCCTTGTGCCCCTTCACAGGACAAGCCATACATGGAGCCAACGAGGCACTCCACCCTGGGGGCTCCCTCTTGCCACCCTGGCCAAAGTGTGCAAGCCCCATCACACCTTTGCCCTCTCTGCCACTGTTTCTGGAGCGTCAACTCTGTGCCAGGGGCAGGGATACCGGGGAAATGAGCCTCAGACCCTGTCCGCCTCCGTCGGCCGTGGGCGAGGGCGCTGGCGCTCTGCACCTGGGGCCTACCCGGGACTGGGCGCTCTCCAGGGCCACACGCGCCTGCTGCTCCGCCTGCTGGATCATCTCATTCTTGCTCAACATCTCCTCCTGCAGCCACTTGCGTCTCTGCAGGTGGTTCTGGTTCTGGCTCACCTGGGCCTGCAGCTCGCTGACTTTGGCGTCGAACTCCGAGATGGTGTGCTCCTGCTTCTCGAGTTTGCTCTGCAGCTCCGACACTTGCTGCAGGGGAACCGGGGAGGGTAGGCGAGTAGGCCCACCTGGCCCAAACGGGTTGCCCGCTCCCTGCCCCTTCTCCCCTCCTGAAGTCAGCCAACTCTCATGGGGTCGAGTCTGATCGCCAACAATGGCACGAGGCCTCTGTGTGCAGGCGCTCCTGCAATTGGTGGATAGGGTGCTGCCTGAGGTAGGGGGGCCTGACTCACTGTGGAGGGGTTCTCCAGCTCATCTTCCCCACACTGTCAGGGCTTAGAGCAAGAACAGCCATCTGGCTGACAGTTTAACCATGCCTGGCGGTCACCTGGCGGAGAAGAAGATTGTCCTTCTCGATGACGCCCATCATCTCTTCATGCTTCTTGTCTTCCCTGAGGTTCGAGAACTGGAAGGCAGACAGGCAGTTGGCTCAGGAGGTCGGGGGCAAGAGGACAGACCGAGCACGTGCGTCCAGCTCTTCCACCTGAACCTCAGTAAGATGAAAGCAGTGGGACTTCTGCAGAGGACAAGAAGGGGGAAGACGGCACCCCCGTGGGGCACTGGAAAGCAGGGCCAGCAACAGGGGCATGGAGAACAAGCCTAGCTCACTCTTCAGAGTCCCTAAATCTCAGAAATTGGTGCTGTGGGTTCTTCTGGATCTGAAGCCTGATGTGGGAAGGATCGGCGGAGGATTTCTGAGAGACTGAGAGCCGCAGACCAGTTCTCACCCTCAAGCAGCCAGGACCCTGCTCCTTGTCCACCTGCCAGACTGGATGTCAGGGACACTGCAGAGGGTCTCTGGCTGGGGATGTGCCAGGCGCAGTGGAGTGGGGAGACCCCAGGCTCCAGATGCAGGATGCGGGTCCCCAACGGGGATGCCCCAACTGTCTTCCCAGCTTGGCTCCCAGAACACAGGCAGCGAGGCCTTTATATTCCAGGGAAGAAACTTCTAGGTTCCCAGATTCCAGGGCAATCTGACCTAACACGAGGACCTCCAAACACTCAGCTAAAGTACCCACACATGCCCCATGTGCTCAGAGCCGTGCTTGGCTCTCATGCTGGAGCAAAACTCTCTTGTGACAGAGACTAAAACAAAGGGACCCAGGGCCCTTGCAGGAGATCACAAAGGTGTAGGAAGTTAAGCCCAGAGATGGTAAGCGTTCCATGGGGTAGGCAAGACACTGAACCGTGAAATAAAAGACAAAAGTTCAGAGAATAAGAGTGATCGTGGAAGCCATAGTGTGACAAAGGCAGAGGCAGGAGGTGGCTCTGGCTAATGTGCCCGGCATGTGGACAGTAGAGCAAAACTACAGGGAGATGGCTAGCAGGGGAGTGCACAGCAAGAGGAGGAGGAACAGGGGCCTGGTGACGCCAGGGGGAGAATTCAGGAAACAAGATGAAGGACACATGTCCCCAGTTGGGCCCTCAGAGCCCAGGACAGGCAATAGTCCTGAACTAGCACCACTCTGCAAACACTGGGGACACCGGGGACAAAGACGGCACTCGGCGGTTTTCCAAAGAGGCAGCAGTGCACCCAGACCCGAATCCCAGGCAGGAGAGAGCCGGGAATGTACAGGGCTTCCCTCTAGCAGCCTTGGCCACTTGGGTCCATGGCAGAGCCCTCACTGCTCTCCTGGCTGCGGTTTGGGTCCAACGAAGTTCTTTTTTTTTTTTTTTTTTTAAGATTTTATTTATTTGACAGAGAGAGAGAGAGAGAGAGAGAGAGAGAGAGAGCACAAGCAGGGGGAGGGGCAGAGGGAGAGGAAGAAGCAGACTCCCTGCTGAGCAGAGAGCCCGCCCTATGACTCTTTCCCAGGACCCTAAGATCATGGCCTGAGCCAAATACAGATGCTTCACTGGCTGAGCTGCCCAGGCACCCTGTTCCACACAAATTCTATCGAGATGTAGAATTAGGACATTAGCAGAATACAATGTCCCCCCAAATTTACACCCACTCATTTTTTTTATCAGAAGACTACTGCAGGATGCACTCCAGTGAAAACATGGGAGTGGATCAGAAAAGAGAAGGAATCTTAATCCTTTTGGCAAAAGCCCATGTTTGAGTCCCCGGTGGGCATAAGCTGCTGATAACTATAGCCCGACCACCTCACTGTGGTGGGATGGTGCTGGCGGGAGGTGGATATCCTGTGCCGGGGGCCCCAAGCCGAGGGTGGGAAGGTGTGAAAGAGGGAAGCGCTAGCTAATGAGACGATGGAGAAAAATCCAGAACAGGCGTTAGGAGCCTGCCATCTGGAGACCTGCAGATGATTCCCAAAGAAGAGTCGAAAGCGGTTGCCCTGGGAGCTGGGCACACATGTAGGAGGAGAGTGGGGCATGCCCCTGTTTGCAACAAGCCTGTGGGACTATTTGGTTCTTTAGGCTATGTGTGTGAAAATCTTAGCAAGAGGTGGGCTCGGCGGACTGATGGCCCCCCTAAGTGTGTGTGCTCAGCCCTGGGACCTGAGGACCCAGGGACGCTGAAGAAGTGGCCAGGAGCCATGCAGCTCCAGGAGGATGGTGAGGGCCAGCAGGCAGTGCAGGGCTGTGGGGCATGCTGTGACCCGGGACGCCCCCCGGGCTCCCGGCTTCCACTCCACATGCCCAGCAGTGGGACTGGAGGGGCTGCTGGCACCCGCCGCGTGACAGGGGCACGGCCACCTTGTTGGACATGGCCTGTAACTGGTCCTTCCGCTCCCGGAGCTCCTTCTGCAAGGTGTTGTTCTCCGTGTTCACCTGCTGCAGTTGGGACTCCTGGAAGTCCACTTGGCGTTGTAAAGACGTGATGGTCCCTGTGTGAGCACGGGAGGGGGGGAGCGGGCAGTGCACTGGGAGGCCAGGACAAGGGACTCTGTGGCCCCAGCTGCAGGCTGCAGCCTCCTGCCCCGAGTCCCTTGGTCCCCTGGGCCACCTGCTCTCCTATGGCTCCTGGGCCCCCAGCGCCCCACCTGTTGCAAGCGAGTATCTGGTCCTGGTGATCTCCAGCTCTGTCTGGAACTCTTGGAACACTTGCTCGTACTCCTCCAGCTGTGCTATCAGCTCCTGCTCAAAGGCCTCTTCCAGGGAGCGGGAACTCCTCCTGCACTGGTCCTCGTCCTCCTGTACCTCCTTCTCCTCCTCCTGCTCTACCCCCTCCTCCTCCTCTTCCTCCTCCTCCTCCGGCAGCTCCTGCTCCTCACCCCCCATCCTGTCTGCTGGGCCCTTCCCTTCCTTGTCCACAGCCTCCTCAGCCTCCCTGTGCGCAGCCTCTTCTTCACCGCCAATGCCTTCCAGGTCTTTGCCTCTGCTGATCATGGTATACTCCTCCTGGAGCTGGGAGAGGGTTGGGGTCCTGGGCGGGAGTGCAGGAGGAGGAAACACACTAGCAGTGGGGACACTGCCCCTAGCAGCTGTGACAGCCCCCAGCCTCACAGATCTCAGGAGACCACAATAGCCTGGCACCCCTGGGGCGGTGGAGTGGGAGTCGCTTCTCCAGGAGCTGCCCTGCCACCCTGCACCTGCTCCTCTGAAATCCTGTAGGATGGAAGGGAGTCTCCAGAGTTGGAGTTGAGGGCCTACAACTTGGGAAAGGCCACCAGGGCAGGGCTGCAGGTAGGACACCATGGCCTGGGCAGTACCCGGCAGCCCTGGAGAGGGGGAGCCCAGGGCCAAGCCTGCCCGCTCAGTATCCCGGCCAGCCCGCACCTGCCTCCAGCGCTGCAGCTCCTCCTCATCTCTGAAGAAGGTTTTCAGGATGCTCATCCTCCCCAGGGGCTTTGGCACAGGCTCCTGTAAGTGGGCCACTCCTGTAAGCCTCAGGGATTCAGACTGCACCCTCAGCAGCCCCCAGAGATGTGCTGAGACCTGCCCTTCTGGAAGGGGACAGCCACCTCTCCATATTGCAGGGGATAGGGGGACCCAGTGTCTTCCTGCCAAGGATGCCTTGTTGGTGAGAAGGGGGCAGTGACCTGCAGATGGGCGGCCCTGGGGGGATGGTGACCTGCAGATGGGTGGCCCTGGGGGGATGGTGACCTGCACAGGGCAGCCCTGGGAATAGCGTGGTTTCAGACTCTCCTGGCCCAGCCCCAGCAAGTGGCCTTGCAGCAATGGGCACACCTGCTTTGTTCCAAGAATGGAGGACCAGCCTGCCATGCCTACGGTGATGTCACTGCAGGCCCACTGTGGGCCCACAAATCTCTAACAGCCCCTGGGAGGCCAGGGAATAAGGAAGGCAAGCTGATGCCCCCAAGCTTCTTCAGATTCCCTCTGCCCCTGCCTGCTGGCACCGCAATATCCATTTCTAGGCAGTGTTCTCTGGTGGCATCTTGGGGCCACCCCTGTGCCCTACCAGGACCTGCCTCATTCAATCCTCTGCCCAGATCTGGGGAGGGGCGGCATTCCCCTCCTGGCTTTATAGGCAAGGACACTGAACATCCTGTGGCCAGAAAGATCAGGCTAATCCAAGCCACCATGCCCACTAGGCCCACAGTGAGGCCAGGTCTGGAGCCTCCCTTCCATCCTACAGGATTTCAGAGGAGCTGGCCCTCATCTTCCAGGTAAGGACACTGAGTCCAGAGTATGACATGACCTGTCCCAGGTGGGAAAGCAAGCCAGCAGCAAAGCACAGGGGTCTAGGTGTCCAGCTCACGGCTCTTTTTCTGGGCTGAGGTCCCACGAGGATGTGGATGATGGGGCATTTGTCAGGGGCCCGAGGGCCACCAGGAACTTTGGACGCATTGGATGCAGAACCTGTGACAAGGGCCCCACTCACCTTCATGCCCTGGCTCACCCACATCTCTGGGCCTTTGCTCTTGAGGAGGTACTTTAGCTGCTTCTTCAAGGCCTCCTTCTCCTCCTGGAGGGCCAGGACCTCCTCATCTCTCTTCTGAAGTAGCACCTCCAGCTCCGACAGGCGCTGCACTTCCTCCCCCAGCATGAGCAGGCAGTGATCCTGGGCACAAAAGCACGGGCGGCCCCTGGGTGCCACGCAGGCTCCTTCCTGACCCACCCTCTCCACCTGGTGCCTGTGGAGCGGGGGCTTCAAGCCCAGGAGGAGCAGACTAGCTGTCCTGGGACCCTGAAATCCCAGCCACTCCCGCCAGAGGGCAGGCCCCAAATCCTTACTGGGGAGGTTCCTGGCAGCCTCCCTGTCAGGCCCAGTCCTGGCCGGCGCCCCCACACCCGCCAGCTGCAGCAAGGGACACCATCATTCCATGCTGCCCCACAACGAACCAGCAACACGCCCCAAGAGCCACCCCAGAGCTTGTCAGGGAGCCAAGCCCTCTGCCCCTCCACCATCCATGCTCAAACTCTCTGTGCCCTCGCTTCCTCAGAGTTGGAGACGAATACCCATGTTCTTGGATAAATGGAAACCGAAGACCTTGCCCTGAACAGCTCT
Organism: Vulpes vulpes; assembly: GCF_048418805.1. Classification (NCBI taxonomy): domain Eukaryota; kingdom Metazoa; phylum Chordata; class Mammalia; order Carnivora; family Canidae; genus Vulpes; species Vulpes vulpes. The sequence continues at coordinate 159,681,408 of NC_132791.1, read as the reverse complement.
GAATTGGGAGCAGCAGTAAAGGAAGCCCTGGGGGCCTGGGGGGAGGGGTCCCAGCGTAATCCCAGGGAGAAAGGAACATAAGTAGGATGTTTTCCAAATGTTTAGAATTTAAGTGCCCGGCCTCTGCGTAGCCCATAAAACAAAGAAGCAGAAGGCACAAAGGAAGTTAAAAAACATTTTAAGCGGAATGATAATGAACATCATCAAGACATATCAGGACTTGTAGGGGTGAGGCCGAAGCTGTGGTGGGGACAGATGCACAGCCTCCCGTGCACGGACTGGAGCTGGAGCGAGCAAGGAAGCCAGCATCTAGGCAACCATAGAAGGGCTCCAGGAAAGAGCTGCAGGCTACAGTGGGAGGAGGGAATGACAAGGATGAAAGGATGAGAATGTGGAGGACCAGTAGGGAAACAGGGGAGAGGAAGGGGAAGGTGCAGCGTGGGGAGGCAGGGCAGTTCTCAAGGGTCCCTGTCACTGCAGATGGTCCTCCTGCTTCCAGGGGAGAAGCACTCCCTATGCCAGCTCAGACCAGGTGGAGATGAGACAAGGAGAACCCTAAGGACACCTTCCAAGCCCCTGGAGCCAGCCAAGCCTGCAGCCCTTCCACTTCACACATGAGTGCTTTCTCCTTCCCATGGTTGGCATAAATGAAAACACTGCAGAGAACATCCTTTTACACAGATCTGTGTGGCTCTACCTGACTGCATCCTCAGGCTTTCCCTGACGTGGAACTGCTTTCCCTACAGTGGTCACAGGATATTGACACATTTAAAATTGTGAAAATGCGGAGGCAGAGTGTCAGGAGGTAAAAGTAAAACGAAGATTCGTGCAGCCACGCTATCAGGGTTTTGTGTTCTCACTAGCTGCCCAACACTTTATGGTGCTCATTTCCATGACTGTCATTAAAGACTCACCACCAACAACAGAAGGTGATTCTAAGAAAAGAGAGAGAGAGAGAGAGAAAAAAGGTACAAGGAAGCACTGTCCAGAATGGAAGGGAGGCTCTCGCTCCTGCGGAATCTCCTGCAGAAATTAGAGGGGGATTCGGAGACCATTAAGCACAGGATCAGGCTAACAAATCTGAAAATGTACATGAAGCAGAGGCATTCCTCACAAAACATAGCCTATCCAAACTGACACAAGAGGGAGGAGAAAATCTGAATATCTTTCAAGGAAGCAAATTTCCTATTTGGAAAACCTCCCCTGTGAGGACTCTCTGGACACACGACTTCCTTCTGTGATGAATTCTTCACCAGTCTCATGCAGACTCTTCCAGAGAACAGAAGAGCAGAGAGAAAAATGCCTCTCAACTTTTTGATTGTTTGTTTTGAGGCCAGAATTACTCTGACCCCAAAAGCAAACAAGGGAATTAGACAGGTAAACTCTCACAAACAAAGATGCACAGAGTGACATCATAAGGAATCAGCTCGTAGGTAGGCCCTTACACACCAAGCTGATTATTGCTATTGTTTTTTAGAGATTTTATGTATTTATTTGTCAGAGAGAGTGTGGGAGCAGAGCAGAGGGAGCAGAGGGAGAGGGAGATGCAGACTCCCCACTGAGCAGGGAACCCGATGTAGGACTCGATCCCAGGACCCCGAGATCCTGAGCCAAAGGCAGATGCTTAAACAACTGAGCCACTCAGATGCCCCTGATTATTACTATTTTTTAAAAGATTTTATTTATGTATTCATGAGAGAAAGACAGAGAGAGAGAGAGAAAGGGAAAGAGGCAGAGACACAGGCAGAGGGAGAAGCAGGCTCCATGCAGGGAGCCTGACGTGGGACTCGATCCCGGGTCTCCAGGATCAGGCCCTGGGCTGAAGGCAGTGCTAAACTGCTGAGCCACCTGGGCTGCCCTGATTATTACTATTTTTAAGAATATATTCTCTCAAGTGGGAATAGTGGTATGTGGATGGTTAAGGTTATGATACGTGTGATGAGCTGCAAGCCAGGGAAGCAATGCCAGCTTAAACCACCAGCCACTGGGATGCAGATGCACAGGGGTCAGAAATTCTTGAAAGCTCTGATTTATGGAGGAAGCCCAAGGAGGGTTCTGGGGGTCAGTTTTGGTCGCATCTGGGGATCTGCTTGGATGGCTAACCAGATGCCCGACAAGAGCTCCCGGGGCTGGCCTGGCCCTCCTCTGGGGCTGGATGCAGAGCTGGGTGTCAGGTCCAGGCTCTCTGCCCGGGGCTCCGTGCACACACACGGCCGTACCTTCTCATGAATGACCGAGATGTACCAGGGTAGCCGTTTGTTCGGGTGGCTCTGCGCCAGGACTGGGCTGCTGGAGACCGGGCTTATGGTCTGGGATTCACTCCTCTTCCACAAGTAGTTGAACTCACAGGCACTCTTACTAAATGGAAGGGGGCACCCTGTGGAGATGCAGCAGGGAGTCAGACTCATCTCAAGTGCTGGGCAGCCCTGGGGCCTTCCATGAGAGTGTCACCTTGTAGGGATCCCCTTTGCTGCCCAGCCACGCTCCTCCAAGCCGCCTAGCTCTGACCGCCATTGGCCATCCCTCCCCACCTGCCAGCGTGTGTGTTGAAGAAATGGAGGAAAATCATTATAGTAGCTCTTGGAGATTCCCAGACACCAGGTGGCCCGGATGCCACCATGCACCAGGTGGCCCGGACATCTGCGAGGGGTTTCCTCGCATCCAGACAAAGGAGATCTCTGTATGCAGAGATCAACTTTAGATAAACCTAAGTTAGTATATTCATGCGTGGGAACAGGGTGTTCTGCCCAAGGAGGGATCTGTCCCGTGTAAGGGGCAGAGGGCCGGCGGGTGGTCCTGGGAAGGAGGGTCTCATGAAGCATGATCGAGGAGCCCTGGAGGGGGGAAGGGGCCCCAGCAGGTGAAGGCAGAGGCCTCAGATCTGGGGTGCAGGGAGAGGACCCCAGGGGTATCTTACCCCCGTGCCAGCCGGCCTTGCCCTCACTGTCCACCTTCATGTCTGAGCCCTGCTGGACAACGCACAAGTCCTTGGGCAACTTGGCTGAGGTGGCTGAGCCTGCAGGATGTTAAAAATGTCAGCTGATGACAGCTAAGGCTACATCTTCCCAAGACCTCCCTGCATTGATGGGACTATCATTTCATTTCTTTTTTTTTTTTTAAGATTTAATTTATTTATTCATGAGAGACACAGAGAGAGAGACAGGCAGAAATACAGGCAGAGGGAGAAGCAGGTTCCATGTAGGGAGCCCGACGTGGGACTCAATCCCGGGTCTCCAGGATCACACTCTGAGCCAAAGGCAAATGCTCAACCACTGAGCCATCCAGGTGTCCCTCATTTCTTTTTAAACTTCAGGTCGGGGCAGCCCGGGTGGCTCAGGGGTTTAGCACCGCCTTCGGCCCAGGATTGCGTCCCACGTTGGGCTCCCTGCATGGAGCTTGCTTCTCCCTCTGTCTGTGTCTCTGCCTCTCTCTCTCTCTCTGGGTCTCTTATGAATAAATAAAATCTTTATAAAAAAATAAACTTCAGGGATCCCTGGGTGGCGCAGCGGTTTAGTGCCTGCCTTTGGCCCAGGGCGCAATCCTGAGGACCCGGGATCGAATCCCACGTCGGGCTCCCGGTGCATGGAGCCTGCTTCTCCCTCTGCCTATGTCTCTGCCTCTCTCTCTCTCTCTGTGACTATCATAAATAAATAAAAAAATTAAAAAAAATAAACTTCAGGTCGGATTAAAGGTGACTTTTGTCGTATGGATGTATGGGATCAAACCTGGGACCAAATTGAAACGCATGTCTCTTCCCCTGCTGGCCCATTGGTGTGCCCACCCGGAACAGACCAGGTGCAAGTCCATCTCTGCATAGTGGTGCATTCCCTTCCCTGGAAGGACACATCCCCATCTGTAAAAATGGCTCAGCCTTAAATCTCCAAGAGACCCCTCTGCCCCAAGGGGCAAATCCTGTTTCCCCTAAGTCGTCAGGAATCAGGCCGGTGGCGGGAGCTCTATGAGCAGAATGCAGGATGCAGGGCCCATCTCAGCCCTGCCCAGAATTCATGGACCTGGAGCACTGGCTGCTCTCTGAGGGGACCTTAGGACCTACATGGGTGGGGGCTCCCGCTTCTGATGTGAACAAGGCCCCCATTGCTAGCCACAAGCACGAAGCTTCCATCTCCCTGTCCCTAAGGACAGCATCACATGTGGGGACATGGAGGTGGCGCAAGCCCAGCAATTGCAAGATCTAGGGCACAGCCTGGTCTGGCTAGGGGCCCCCGGGGACCGCTGAGTGACTGACTGGCTGCCCTCTCCAAGCCTCCTGCTCTCCCGGGTCAGAACAAAAATGGTTCCTACCTTTGGCCTTATGACCTCTTTCCTGCAGCTTTCAGAATTTTGAACCTTTTCTCCGGCCCCTGCCCCTAACCCTACAGAATCAGGTGGATGAGACAAGAGAAAAGCAAGAAGGCTTTTCCTTGCCTCCCTCCCAGCTGGCCCTGCTACGAGTTCGAGCAGGTGCTCCTGCCCACACACCGTGCACGGCCCACACTGGCATCACTCCAGCTGACAGGTGCTGGGAAGGTGGCCCCACTCCTCCAGGCCAGGAGGTGGTTTTCACGTGGGGCCCCCCTCGTGGTTGGCTCTCACCATAATGAGACATGGACGTGGCCTTGGTGCTGAACTGAGGGCAGCCGGGGCGCGAGAGAAACATCTTTCTGAGCTCCTCCAGTTCGGCCATGAAGCTGGTGTCCCCAGGGCTAATGTCTTGCTTGGACTCACCCTGGTGCAGTGGACACAACAGGACACTGAGGGAAGAGCCCCTGGAAGCTACGTGCCCCAGCCCCAAGAACCTCGAGCTTCAGGACAGTTGTGGGCACCGATGGGAGCAGGCACTGGCGTCCACTTGGGCAGCCTCTGGGGAGCTGCACTCAGCTCTCCTGGCTCCCTGAGCCCCTGGTAGATTCAGGAACCTTCCAGCTGCGCTCTGCCTTCCTCCTCCCCTCCTCCCCCCACTCTGCTCCTTTCCTAGACACCCTCCCTACCACAGGGAGGCCTAGAGCTGATGGCCATCTCCCTCCCAGACTCCAGGGCTGCCAGTTCTCGGTGCTCCCAGCATCAGCCCGTCTTTGGCCATCACCAGAGCATATTTGGAAGGCTGCATTGACCGAGCAGGCCTTGAGGCCTTCTGCCAACGGGGAGACGTGGGCACCCCAAGTCATCCCTGTCTGGCTCCCGGGCCGTGGCACCTTCTGTCTATAGAAGTGGCTGATGGCCTGTGCTGACTTGCTGAGGCAGCGCTGCCTCCGGCGCAGTTTCCACTCCGGGACCTGGTTGTCCCGGCCAGCCATGCTCTGCAGGAGCATCAGCCCCTTCTCCATCAATTTGGGTGCCACGCTGCACTTCCTGGGCGAGCTGTCATCAACCGGCATCATCTGCAGGTTCGGCAGAGGGGCCTGGGCCGCCAGGTGAAGGATGCCTTGGACGGATGGCCGCCGTGGGCCTCTCTGTCTGGAGCAAGCTGCCGAGGGCGACAGGCACTCATGTGGGGACCTGCTGCCTGGCCAAGCCCTGGACACAGCCAGCCCGGAAGCTCCACATCCTGTGGGATCCTGGGAGTGTGTATGGCATCACAGATGTCTCCATAGAAACCGGGCATGTATTTCCAGATGCCAATTGTACATTCCAGCATGACACATTCCTCTATGTGGTAGGAATTTAAAAAATAATCAAATGGAAAGGCTTGTCCCCCAAAAGCTAATCCGACACACAGCCTAGTGCTAGTTCACTGGGAAGAACTCTGAGCCTCCAGGTCCACTCAGCCTTCCGACCCCGTGAGGTAGCTCTTCCCTCTGCAGCAGTGCACAGCCCATCCACGCACCTGTGGCACTAGTTTCCCTTGGGGTCAGCCATCTGCTGACCCCGGCAGTCTTGGGACTTCTGTCTTCTAAGTATTTGTCCACCTTGTTTCTTCATATCCATCCCTGATGCAATTGTCACCACTCGAATTTGTCACCCTTCCCTTGTAAGACTCTCTCCCTGAAATTTTGTGACACACTCTTAATTGATATTCACACCCTCTAAATGCGTTTCAGCCCCGTGCGCAGCAGCCCACCCACTCCCTCATCTGCACCTCCTCTTGTCCCAAAGCTGGGCTCCATTATCACTGCCTGAAATAAGGGGTAATATTATTATATCTGGGCAAGCTGAGCACTGATATATTACCTGGTTGATCAAGGTGCCCCCACAGGTTCCCATAAGACCCCTGTCGTGGGTGTTGTTGTACTCACCCACTCACACGGCCACGCTCTGCACCTCCACATCATACAGTCCTTGATAACAGGATTTCTGCAATCCACCATGTCCCGGCAAACGTGAATTTGCCACCATGTAGTAAAAATTCGCTGTGGGTGCTTCCCTGGTCCTCCCCATAGATGGCCTCTGCCTGCAGTCCTACTCACATGCACGGGTGTGCACACACATATATGTGCACATGCAAAGTCCAGCCAGTTTTGGATGTGAAGCCACATTGGATTAGGACTGGACAGGAACGAGGAGGTGGGAGGGAAGCTGGAGCCCAACCACCTGAGCCCAGAGCCCAGCTCCAGCATATTGGTATCTGTGTGTCCTCGGCTCAGCCCTTACCCTCTCTGCGCTCATTTGCTCATCTCTACAATGGGGATAGAGACCATACCCGTCTCCTGGAGTTGTCGTAATGATTCAATTAGGAAATAGGATGAGCTTCGAGCCACAGGCAGCATCAAGTCAGGAAAGCCCCCAGTTGTTACCGGTGGTCACTGCACTGTCCTCGCCCCACCTTCAGCATCACTTCTGTGCCTGTCTTGGGGGACAGGGAGCATCCGTGTAGTTAAGAATGAGAACAGAGGGGACAAGTGATAAAAATAAATTGTGCTGACCTCTGCTTTTACCCATATTCATCGTTGGCAATCTGGATGGTGCCGAGGCTGCAAAGCAGATTCCTTCTACCTTTGCCTTTCTTTCTGTCATTTTGGCGTACACACTAGGGCAGCCAGATGCTGCCCTGGGCCCAGCATCACAGAGTCCACCAGGTGGCCCTCATGGCCCAGTAACTCTGAGGCCTATCCTTGCAGGGGTGCCACTGGCTCTATGTAAGAAAAATTGCTCTGACCCTTGTTAGAATGGAAAGGAAGACTTGATTCGAAGATTGCAAAAGCAGAGAAATTGAAACTCAACTCTGAATACGGCGGGCTAGCGGGGCTTCAGCCCAGGACCAGTGAGGGGGGTACGGAGGGAAATTGCTAAGAGGGGACAGATGGCGGATTCTCCCTCAGGGCAGGCTGAGCACTTAGAGCAGGGCCTGGCCATCAGGGGTGTGGAAGAGGAAACTGGTCCCATGTCAAGTGTCCGGGGGTCCTTACTGGATTGGGGCTTAGCATGGAAGGACAGGGAGGGCTCACAGACGCCTGATTAAGGTTTGGCCAAGGACTACCTCTGTCAGTGGCAGTGGGTCAGGGACCCAGGCTGACAAGGCTCCACCCCAATGACAAGCGTCTAGGTTTGGTTCATGGAGTCGAGGGAGGGAGCTTTGAGGGCCCCTGGTTAGCAGTGCCTAGAAGTGAGGCCCCCTCTTCCACTTGCATTTTACCCCCAAAGCAGACCACCTGGCTGCTGAATTACCAAGTGGTGGGGAAACGCAGGCCTATTCTGATGGTGCATCGTAAATCCCCCGCCCCCTCAGGAAAGGTGTGTTGAAGTCCTAACCCCAGGACTTCAGAATGTGGCCCTATTTAGAAATAAAGGTCTTGGAGGTCATTAGAGTGGGGTCTGATCCATACAAAAGGTGTCCTTATAAAAAGGGGAAACTGACACAGGCATTCACGGAGGGAAGAGGTCTCGCCAGGGCAGATGACTGGAGCAATGCATCTAGAGGTCAAGGAACTGCCACAGAGGCCAGGGCAGCAGAGGAAGGACCCTGGCCTGCAGGTTTCTAGGGGGGCAAGACTCTGCTGACACCGAGACTTTGAACTTCTGGCCTCCTGACTGTGAGAGCATGGATTCCTGTTGTTTAAGCCCCCAGGCTGTGGTGCTTTCTTCCACTGTCCTAGGAAGCTAGTACACTCACCATGTGCCTGCCCTGAAAATCAGCAGTTGTGGGAGCTACACAGATGATCACTGTGAGCCGGAGACAGGCCCCAGGGCTGGTCTCATGGGCCTCACAGGGCGTGCAAAGTGCCCAGGTCGGGATGGGCCTTGAGGTCATGCACATGCCTGGGAGGGACAACCCACAGTCTTTGCAGGAAGCAGGAGGACCCTGAAAAGCTTCCTTTGGGAAGCAAGTCAAAGCCGAGTCCTGAAAGTTGGGTGGGCTTAGGCCAGCGGTGCATGAACTTTTGGGCAGAAGTGTTGAAACTCTGCAGAGCTGAACCACCTTCCAACCTCCACGGGCTCCAGGCAGCTTAGGGCACCTGGGGTTTAGATAGACCGAGATGGCAGGTTCTCAAACTGTGTCATGCATGGGAGATGCCTGGGGAGCTTGTTAAAATGCCGATTCCCATTCACCAGGCCTCAGCAGCTCCTCACTGCCTGCCTCCATAGGCTTTCTCTCCACCCTGGCACTGAACGCCCCTGGGGTGGCACCAGGGCCCTGGTGTTGCTGGAAGCCTACCTTTGGCCCCTGGCAGCCGTCCATGACTCTTCTGCCTGTTCAGCCTCCCGTGAGAAGGGCTGCCTGTCTTTCCAAAGGGCCTCTGGAAGTGTTATTCATACACGCTGCATGGGCTACATTTCAAGTCAACTTATCCTACATGTGACTCTCAAATTTACTGAGGAAGCATGATGTTTTCATGAGATGCAGTGATAAACAATTTCATTTTCACAGATTCAAACCAAAAATCCACCAATAAAGCATGCAACACCAGTGAAGTGCTTAACACTACAATTTTCCTAGTCTATGCGAGTCCTCAACAGGCTTTGTTTCATCCTTCCTTTCCCCTGACAAACAAATGTCTCCCATGAGCTTCTCATGTGCCCGGCTCAGTGCTCCCAGCTGTGAGATGGTGAAAAATCTGATCTGCTGGGTCCCTTCTCTCATGAGGCCTGCAACCCTGAAATCCTATGAGAAGATCAACAAAACAATTGGCTCCTTGATAGCGTAGAGTTCCAATAGAATCATAATTGCTCTGGTTGTGGATTAAAAAGGTAGAGGAGGGATCCCTGGGTGGCGCAGCGGTTTGGCGCCTGCCTTTGGCCCAGGGCGCGATCCTGGAGACCCGGGATCGAATCCCACGTCAGGCTCCCGGTGCATGGAGCCTGCTTCTCCCTCTGCCTATGTCTCTGCCTCTCTCTCTCTCTGTGTGTAACTATCATAAATAAATAAATAAATAATTAAATAATTAAAAAGAAAAAAAAAGGTAGAGGAGCTGTTTTCATACCCACGTTCACAGAAGCATGCTGATAATTGCCAAAAGGCAGAAGCAACCCAACTGTCCATTGGCTGGTGAATGGAGAAACAAAATAGAGTAGGTCCCCAGAGTGGAATATTACTAAGCCCTGAAAAAGAAGGACATTCTGAAGCATGCCACAACGTGGAGGGATCTTGAGGACACCATGCTAAGTGAAATAAGCCAGCCACAAAAGGACAGATATTGCATGATTCCACATATATGAAGTACCTAGAGCAGTCTAAACTCACAGAGAGAAGGTGGAAGTGTGGGTGCCAGGGTCTGGAAGGGGCATGGGAGTTCATGTTTCCTAGGTGGAGTTTCAGTTTTGATGAAAAGAGTTCTGGAGGTGGATGCTGGTGATAGACACACAAAAATGTGAATATCTTTAATGTCACTGAGCCATATGTGTAAAATGGTCATTTTTGTGTTACTTATATTTTGCCACAATTTTATTTAATGAATAACTTTTTTTTTAAAGGTGTAGAAGAGTCCTTTTCTTCTCCTCTGACCTCTCCTCCATGTCTAGCAGATGGAGAGGTGACAGGGTCAGGAGAGGTTGGGAAGGACCCGGATGAACTCTTGGGGTTGTCCCAGACTGCACGCAGGCAGCTCGTGTTCTAAGGTCCTCACTGGCACCCACTGGAGGCAGCCAGAGGACAGTTGCACCACATGGCTCCCTGTGTGGTTTGAGCATCTCCTGTGAGCTGGATGCTCTTCCTGGCATTGGGATGGAAAGATGGTAACCTAGTCCTTGCTCTCATGTTTCTTCTGTTCCAGTGGAGGAGACACAAAAACTGAGGTCAGACACACAGAAGCTTTTTTGGTTCGTGGTAAGGGCTCCAGAGGAGAGACATACAGGGGGTCGAGGCGGAGAGTACTGGCAGATGCTGTGGGCAGGCTGGAGAAGGTGAGCTTTCACGGCGACGTCAGGGCTCAGATCTGATGCCAAGGAGTCCAGCACAGGAAAATCAGGAAGAAGAGCATCGCTAGCACAGGGCAACTCGTCAGCTGGAGGTGGGAGTGAACTAGGCTTGTTCCAAGAGCAGCAGAGGCCCTGCAGGGTCTTGGGACCTGGAATCCTCATGATGGGGAACAGCTACGTGGAGGGGGAAAGGGTCATGGGGATACAGTCAGAATCCCCAAGGGTGACTTCTCTACTGGTTTCTGGGGTTGTCAGACATAATACCGTAGACTGGACTCACACAACACAGAGTTGTTCTCTCGCACTTCTAGAAGCCCAGATGAAGTTGTCAGCAGAGCCATTTCCTTCTAAGGATGTGAGGGAGAACGTGTTCACAGCCTCTTCCCTAGCATCTAGGGGGCTGCTGGTGATCTTTGGCAATCCTTGGCTGTAGAAGCATCATCCCCATCTCTGCTTCATCTTTGCGTGCCATCCTCCCTGTGTGCATGCCTAGGTCCAAATTCCCCTTTTTATAAGGACACCAGTCACATTGGATGAGGGGTCCCCCTTCTCTAGTAAAAGTCATCTTAACCAATTCGTTCTGCAATGACTCTGCTTCCTAATAAGGGAACATTCATAGGTATTGGGGGTGAGGACTTCAACATGTGAATTTTGGGGAGACCCAATTTAACCCATAATAGCTGCCCCTGGGGTGGGGAATGGGGTAACCAGGGAATGGGCATGAAGGACTTTGAGAATGAAACCATGTGGCTAAGAAGGACCAAGAAAAGAGTGAGAAGCCTGGATCCCCACTGATGACCTTCCCACCCTTAAATGCTTATCTGAAGACATCTTTAATGACACAGAAAAAAAAAAAAAAACAATTATACAAGCTTTCAGTGGGGTGGGAGTGAAGGTGGGAAGGGCTTCTTTCTTCCTGGATGAAGAAAACTCATGATATGACCCCTTGCAAGAAAATTGCATAAAAAGATAAATTCATCACCCCAAAATGCTTTCAGATTACTTTTGCAGCTAAATAGAAAATTATAAAACAAGCCTATTATGGGGGCCCCTGTGTGACCAGTTGGTTAAGCATCTGCCTTCTAATCAGATCATGATCCCAGGGTCCTGGGATGGAGCCGGGGTCAGGCTCCCTGCTCAGGGAGGAGTCTGCTTCTCCCTCACCCTCGGCCCCTCCCCCAACTTATTCTCGCTCAAATAAATAAATATAATAAATAAATAAAATATTTTATTTTTTTTAAGATTTTATTTATTTATTCATGAGAGACGAGAGAGAGAGAGAGAGAGAGACTGAGAGGCAGAGACACAGGCAGAGAGAGAAGCAGGCTCCAGGCAGGGAGCCCGATGTGGGACTCGATCCTGGGTCTCCAGGACCACACCCTGGGCTGAAGGCGGCGCTAAACCGCTGAGCCACCCAGGGATCCCCCTAAATAAAATCTTTTAAGAAAATAAAAAATAAATCAATCAAGCTTATTACATTTGGCTGCGAGAAATCCAAAGTGAAGTTCAATCAATAGAGAAGTCAGTATTAAATACAAACCTTATCTTGGGGCAGTCACTCCAAGTCACTCCATCACGCAAGCGGATCAACTCTCTGGTCTTGTTACCTCCATAGAGAAGGACTGGATTTTCTCCACGTTTGGAGGGTATGCTTGGGGTTGGCTCAAATGCAGGGGACGTGGCCCCAGAATACACCCTGGAGCGAGGGGAGGCTGGTGGGACCTCCTGGCGCCGCCACACGTCCCCGGGGCGCCCTGCCCGGCTCTGGTGCCCCAGCGCGCCCCACCTGCCCGCACCCTGGACCGCCCCAGCGGCTTTAGAGCCCTCATTTAGGGCCCCCACCTGAGCGAAATTAAGATGCCCCAAAGCCTGTGATTTCTGGTTACCTATATAAAATTCTTAATTGCAATGCCAATTTTTGCAACGATAGACAATCCGTGAAAAAACCCTCTTGTCCATCAGAGAAATCCTGTAGGGAGAGAGGTTCCGCCAGGAACAAGTGTAGAGCACCCGCCCGCAGGTGAGCCCTGGGGCACCGGGAGGCTGCGGCCCTCTTCCACGCCCCGCCCCCACCCCACCCCACCCACCCCACCCCACCCCACCCCACCCCACCTCACCCCACCCCCCACCCCTACTCTAGAGCCCCGCCCCGCCCCGCCCGCACAATCTCAGCCTTCGGAGAAGGGCTCGGGACCAGCCGCGCGCCCAGGCCCCGCCCAGGCCCCGCCCAGGCCCCGCCCCGCGCCCAGAGCCACGCCCTTCTCAGGAGAGCTCCGGCCCTACCCCGCTCTGTTCGCACCCAAGGCCCCACCTGGAAGCCCCGCCCCTCGCAGAAGCCCCGCCCACAGGAACCGCTCCGGCCCCGCCCCGCGCCCAGAGCCCCGCCCCCCGCCGCGACCAGGCTCCCGGCCGCCCCGCCCCCGCGCTTCCGGTTCCGGAGCGGGGCGGGGGCGCAGGGGCTTTAAAGTTGCGGGGCGGCGGCGGCGGGGGGCGTTCCCGACCTGGGGCTGCGAGCACCTCCCGTGGCCATGCGCTGGCTCCGGCTGTCCGGGTAGCCCGGGCCCGGGGACCCTCTGCGCCCGGCTCGCAGCGCCACCTCGCGGGGCTCCCGGCTCCCGATGAAGACGCCCTCGGTCCCCCGGAGCACACGGCGCTCACGGCGCTCAGGAGCCCGACAGGGTGGTGTCCGGACTGCAGGGGCGGGGCCCGGCCCCATGGGCGTCCCTGGGCGGGGGTACGGCAGCAGGGCGCTGCTCCGGGGGGCCGTGGACCCAGCCGCTGCCGCCCGCTCTGCGGACGTCACCCTCGGGCGGGAGGGCGAGCGGTCGGGCCCGGGCTGGGGAGGGCAGCGGTGCGACTCCAGCCTCCGGAAGTTCCCGTGCCGCCGCCGCTGTGTGCGGGGGGGGAGGGGCTGCGGGGGGAGATGGACTGCGGGGGACACGGACTGCAGTGGGGGGAGGGGCTGCGGGGGGAGGGGCTGCGGGGGGGGGGACGGGCTGCGGGGGACACGGACTGCAGTGGGGGGCGCGGGAGGGGAGAGTGCTGTAGAGGATGGGCCGCCGCAGGGGCGCCGGACTCAGCCCCCTCGTTCTGTGCTGTGGAATGTGGTGAAGACCCCAAGCAAGGCCAACGCACTGGGCTCCGCCGGAAGTAAAACGGGAGGGAGCGGGCGGGCGGAGAGGCTCCCAAGAGGGAGCATCTTGTCAGGGACCTGTGGTGTGAGCGCCCCTGCAGGTATGTGGACCCGGAGGAAAGCAGGCCCGGTGCGGCTTGTTTGGGGCGAGCCGGCGGGAGCGCAAGGTGGGGCGGGGTACTCACGGGGTCAGAGTGGTGGGCGCAGTCCCCTTGAGATCACGGTGCCCTGGGAAGCCCGGAGGCTGTGCGGGAGGCAGGCTGACCTCCCTGGGGTTTTGCAAGCATTGCCTCGGTAGGTCCTGGCACTGCTTTGGAAGACCCCGTTCTAGGGGTGGGGGCTGGGTCATCCGGCTATTCAGGCCTGGACCCGAGTGGCAGTGTGGATGGACTTGGGTGTTGTGAACGTGGAGCCTTTGAGACCTGCCCAGCTCCCCAGCCCCCTTAGTGGCACAGCTGGGTGGAGCACAAACCCTTTTCAGGCACCAGTGTCCAGAGGCTGAGCCTAACACTGGAGCCCCCAGCATCCTGGCCTTGCCACAGGTGCCACCATCTGGCATGATGGCCACAGCCCAGCTGGTGGCATCAGGTGCAGCCCAGCCAGCCACATGGGAACAGAGCTCCCCCGAGTTTACTGTCATGGAGCTGGCTGCTGCACCCCAAGGTGGGTCTGGCTGCCAGGTTTGCCACCACACATACGGCTTTTCTGTTAGAGTTCTTCCTAATTAACATGTTATGAAGAAGGTTTTATCCCGACTTAATGCACATAGAGCGTTCTGAGAACGTTCAGCTGAATGCTGCACATAGTCTCCTTTTTTATCACCTAAGCGTGTTTGTGAATCTTTAAAATTTGCATGTTTTTGGAAAGGTGCCAATTTGTAGTTCTAAATTACAGAGGATCCTGTCCTCCTGGTGCTTCCCTTCTTGACTTAGGAGAGTTTGCACCCTTTTAATTAAAGCATAACATCCGGAAAATAAACACATTCGCATGTGACCCGACACGGACAAGTGCCTGAGCTCAACATGTTTTTGCAGATGAACAAGGTGTGTGGCCAGCCCCTGAATGTTCCCTGTGCACAGGACCCCCTTGGGCCCCCTGACAGCCCTGCTAGTGTTGGGGGCACGAGGCATTCCCAGATACTCTGACTGATGGGGCACTATGCTTCCTCAGAGGCTGGCAGTAAGTTAAACTAGTGGCCAGTCATGCTCAGCGGGAGTGTTGTAGTTCACTTATCAAGCTCTTTCCCTTCAGTTACTCTCTTGTACCCGAGATGTAGGGAGGTGTTGGCAGCAGCATGGGTGCTGGAGCTTTCTAGCTCTCAGACTAAACCACCTTCCTAATATCCCATTAAATTCCGCCAGCCTCTCCAGAGTTGCCATCTGAAGTAGTAGCCAACACCCTGAGCAGGTGGGGCCACAGTTCATTCCATCGGCACATGTGCAGTTCCCAGTGGGCACCATACTGGGGAAGGGGAGGGTTCTAGTCTTCCGTACATCTGGGCAAAAGAAAAAAAAAAAAAAAACCAAGATAATTGGGGAAATGAGATAACTTACTGGCCTTCCCCTTCTGTATAAGGTGGTAGTACACTATAGCATCCCTCCCCCATCACAGAACACACTGTTCTAATTGTGGTCCTGATGCACATAAAATGTATCATCCTAAGCATTTTAAGCTCACAGTTCAAGGACATTTAAACACATTTGCATTGTTGTGCAACCATCATCTGCAGAACCTTTCCATTCTTCCCGACACCCTGACCCCCCTTCTCTGTTAAGTCCCCAGCCCCTGGCACCCCCCTTGTTGCTGTCTCTGTGGATCTGACTTCTGCAGGTCCCTCATGTCAGAGAATTAGTTCTTTTGTGATAGCATATTTCTCGATGCATGATGTCTTCAAGGTGGATGTACGTCGTATCATGTTTTGAAATTTCCTTCCTCCTTAAAGCTGAGTAATACTCCATTGTATGGACAGTCCACATTTGTTTATCCCTTTACGTGCTCATGGACACTAGGGCTGCTTCCACTTTTTGACTCTGGTGGGTAATGCTGCTATGAATGTGAGTGTACAGGGATCTCTTCCAGACTCCCAATGGTGTTTGGTCTTTGTGTCATTCAGGGTTTGTGTGGGAAGCAGAAGCCGTTTAGGTGTTTTAAGTAGCAAGAGACTTTATGTAGAGATCAATCATTGGAAGGTCTGGAGCTGGTCTCCAGGTGAGGTGACCTCAGCACTCGCCTCTGCCTCCCCCGAAAAGGCCAGGAGGCAGGAGGCTGCCCCTGGGGCTGTTGGGTATGAGGGCTGTGGTCCGAGATTAGGACATCTGGTTGCCTTGAGGGCAAACATTGGGACGCTGTTGAGGTGACCCAGTCAGAAATCCATCTCTCTTTGCTCTGATCCATTTCCCTACCCTTTCAGCAATACTGTGTCTTGATAACTGGGGGGTCCAATAAGGTGAAGTGAAATGAGGTAGCGCGAGTCCATAGCCTGCGTGTCCCAGATGGCAATTCTCTGCTGTTCCCCCAAAACCATCCTTTGCTGGTAAAATAACTGGCAGTTTTAGCTTTAAGGTTAACATTCTTTTTTTTTTTTTTTTTTTTTTTACGATTTTATTTGTTTGAGAGAGAACACAACAGGGGAAAAGACAGGGGGAGAGGGAGAAGCAGGCTCCCAACTAAGCAGGGAGCCCCATGCGGGGCTGAATCCCAGGACTCTGAGATCATTACCTGAGCCAAAGGTAGATGCTTAACTGAGCCACCCAGGTACCCCAAGGTTGACATTTTTTAAATTTCTATTTTCATTGTTTCATTGCTACTATATAAAAATGACTGATTTTTGTATAAAAAATTGTATTCTATGACCTCATTAAACTCCCGTGTTCCATTAGTTTTGTTGTTGATTCTCTGTAGAGATGATTTTCTTCTTTCTAGCTGGTATGCTTTTCTTTTTCTTTTTTAATATTTATTTATTTATTGATTGATTATTTATGATAGAGAGAGGCAGAGACACAGGCAGAGGGAGAAGCAGGCTCCATGCAGGGAGCCCAACATGGGACTCGATCCCAGGTCTCCAGGATCAGGCCCTGAGCTAAAGGCAGCACTAAACTGCTGGGCCACCCGGGCTGCCCTGCTTTTCTTTTTCTTGTCTAATTGCACTGGTGGGGACCTGTCCTATGGTGTGGAATAAGAGTAAGAAGAGCCTGTGTTGTACCTGGTCTTGGTGTGGAAGCCTTCTCTGTTATCACAAGTATGATGCCAGCTGTAAATTCTGTCGGGTTGGGGAATTTGCCTTCTGCTTCTACTTTACTGAGAGTTTTATGATAAGTGGATGTTGAATCGTATCACACACATTTTCTGCATCAGTTGAGACAACGAACGATTGATCTTCTAATGTCCAACCAGCCTTGCATCCTGGGAAAAACCCGCTTGATTGTGCTGTATTATCCTCTTTCTTTCTTTCTTTCTTTCTTTTTTTTTTTTTTTTGTATTATCCTCTTTCATATATTGTTGAGTTCCATTTGCCAAATTCCTGTTACGAATATCTCCGTGTTTATGAGAGATGTTTGTAGCTTTTTTATAGTGTCTTTTTGTGGTTTTGGTTTCAGGGTAATGATTGCCTCATTGAGTAAGTTTGGGCATGTTCCTCACCACCCACCCCTTCAGTTTCCTGGAAATGATTGAACGGGCACTAATTTCTAAACGTATAAAAAGCCATTTTGAGCTCCATAGGGGGAGCTGCCACAGACCTGTGGCACAAATTTGCCAGCGCGCGCCTCTGACGGCAGAAGCTCAGTCACTGTAACTTTTATCGGAAGCAGCCTCTTTCAGTATTCCATAAAAGGGACTTAGGCCTTCAGTCATAACTTTTTTACTCAGAAACTGTGGGCTGGCTGTTCCTTTTGGGAAAGAAGCTTTGGAAATGCTTCCAGGACTATTTCTGAAGCCATACAGATAGTGCTTCTCCCAGAGGAGAAGCCACCTCACCTAGGGACTGATCTCTTGGCCATTCTGGGACAGCAAGGCTTAACTATACAGAGGGGGCCACTGTGTTTCTCAAGCTGGGGTGTCCTTTGAGATCTGAGATTTTTCTGCAAACATTTCATAAGTCGGCACTTATGTTTTAGTAATCTAAGAATATTAGACCACGTTTGATCACTTGTAAGGGCCACTCTTCTGGGTCCTGCGCTGGCTTAGCCCCTTGGAGCTGTGTGACCCTGCCAGTTACAGAAATGGGAGCTTCTCCTGTGTTTACAGCACCCCATTCAGAGTAAGTGCTCAGTCACAAATGGTGGTCTTGTCCCTGCTCCTGACCTCTGGGTGAGCACCCTGCAGCCAGTAGCACAGTGTAATTTCAGTGACCAAACTGGTGTCCACCAGCATCGAACCATAGGCTCTGGTTGTCCTGACACTGGGCTGTAAGGGGAGCATCTGGACCAGTGGGCATGGAGCGTAGTGGGGGGAGTCAGAGTCCTTAGCTGGGAACATGTCCTGTGGGAAGCCCCCCTCCCTCCCCGCTTGGAGGCTGGCAGGGCTGTACTCACTTGGCAGAGGCTACTTATTGTAGGTTATATTCAGAATAATTTAAGTCAATGCTGGAAATGCATGGAATTTTTTTCCTTCAAAAAGTATTTGCATCTTATTCAAGTTTGAGAAATACTGATAGAAATCCCATATGCATTTATAGATTTTGAGGTGGGTATATTTTTTTCCCTGCCTTGTGCTGCCCTGTTAAAGTATGTGCCTGACTCCTTTTGTCACCAGGAATAGGGCTCTAGGTGACAGCGGCCAGGCCTAGGGCTGGTTTGTGATCATAGAGAAAAACAAGATTGAGACTTTCATTCTGCTCTGCTCTCTGTGCCGTGACCTTCAGGTGTGCTTGCGGTTTTCAGGGAAGGGGGTGTCCTGCAACAGACTTCCTAATTTGGATCAGTGAACTGCTGGGTCCTGCTCTGATGATGCTAGCAGGTATGGTGAGCCTGTGGACTTTACAAGAGCAGACTTCTAGTGACTTTTTTTTTTTTTAAGGTTTCAAATACCATTTTGTATAATACTCAGGGTACTTTTTTTTTTTAAGCTAACCTGTAATGTATAAATGATATTCTCATTTCCAGAAGTGAGAAATAAGTGGCTTTTTCTGTTTGAATATTACTTGTTCTAGAGACCCGCCAGCAGGAGGATCCCAAGGGGAGAGTGCAGTGCAGACTTGAACCTAAGTCTGGCCAGGTTCTACATTATGGCTCTGCCACTTTTGTTTTCTCTGAGATGCAGAGAGTGTGGGTCCCATCATTGTGTATTGACCAGTTTCTGGAATGGCTCCTGGTTGCCAGGAAGCATGCTGGGCATGGGGTGTTTCCTAGGGGAGAAAGCAGAATGGCCTTTGTGCTCCTGAGCTTAGGATCTGGAAAGAGGGATGGCTACCGAGCAGGTAAACAGTCAGATATTTAATTACAAAACTCACACAGCACCTGAGGTGTTACCATCCAGGTTTCAGGGCAGGCACGCTGCTGTCCCGCTCATGCCCATGCCCAGCAAGCAGCAGTGGCCACTAGCGTCAGAATTTACATGCTTCGGGAGGGTGTGGAGGGATGTGGTCCCCAGGAGACTCTGGTATGGAATTTGGCGCCAGGGCTCAACTGACCAGATGTGCTTCTCGGGTGCAGGGGGTGGGGGCAGGACATCCCCAGTGTCGTTTCCCTCCCAGGCACTTGGAGCCCGCCCTCCACTTCTCATGGAGCAGCCTGCAAGGGCATACCCCCAGAGGGTCCATTGGCTCTGCTGTCAGCAGTCTGTACCTGACAGCTTCCCGGGGTCTCCTGAGGAAGTCAGGTGAGGACCCCCATCATGGACATGTACTTTGCTTCCCTTCTGGCCAGGGGACCCTGCCATGATGCTCCAGTAACAGCCTTCCAGGCTGGCTGCCCGCATTGGCTCGCCTGTGTGTCCAGGGGGGCTTTTGTCTAACTCGGCTATGCATGACGTGGATGTCATCAACTCGTTGCTGGGAGACCACATCCAGACACAGCGTGTGCCCTGGAGAGTGTCCTCTCCCAGGTATGACCATGGTGTTCCTTTCAGGGCTTTTCTACCACCATCCAGGCCAAAACATAGGACGGGCTGGAATCCTGTTCAGGATTCTCCTCCCACCCCAATTTGAGGAGCAAGTAAGTAACATGAGACATTTATCAAAAGTGTGTGAACAACAACAACAAAAAGTATGTAAACATTTATGTTCAAGAGAAATACTGTTACTGAATCTCTCAGCTGAGACCGGGGGTAAGAGGCATCATACAGGAAGCCATCCAAGTTTAGGGGACTTTGAGATTCATTATTCAGTACAGATACTCAAATACCTACTTGGTGACAGGCCCTTTTGCATTCTCTGAGTTACAGTGAATGTCCAGGAGGGAATCCCAGCCAGGCTGGGCACCAGAGCAGCAGGTCATCTGTCAGCAGCATGGGAAGTGGAGGACAGGGGTGCACTCCGGCCCAACAGAAGGGGCTCGGTGAGTCTGAGAGCCAAAGAAACGGATGGGTTATCTGTTGCTGACGATACACCGCTGGACAGTAGCCACCTGGGATCTTCCGCTCCCCAGGCTGGGCTGCACAGGGTCCTGCTGGTCTTGCCCGTGGTCATTCAAGTGACTGTAGTCAGGGGACTGGTGGCCAGCTTGGAATGGCTCAGCTAGGGTCACTGGGCTGGGTCTGCCATCACCTGGGTCCTCTTCTCCATGGTCTCAGGGTCCGCCCCTGCCACACGGCCTCTCCTTGCATCTCCTCAGCAGTGCGGCCACACTTCTGGTGCCCTGTCCACGTGCTCAGAAATGGAAACAGCTGAGTCTCTCCTGTCTCGGGCCCTGACCTGGCACAGTGTTCCCACCGCATTCTTTGGGTGGGGGCAGGTCCCAGGCCTGCCCTGGGTTCAATGTGGACACTGCACAAAGGTGTGAGTACCAGGAGGCAGGGGCCATTGGGGCCACCAGGGCAACTGCTGACAGCTGGTGTGACCTCAGGGAGAAGGCAGGGCAGGAAGGGGCAGGCAGACAGAAGGTAGCGGATGGCAAGGTGTCGGGGTGTGGGGAGGCCTGGACAGGTATGTCACCCCGAGCCGTGGGTTGGGGCACCACAGGATGATGCCCGAGTGGGAGTGCTAAGGGCTTGTCTCTCAAGCCCTCTGTGGAAGTACCTGGCAGCTGACACTCACCGACGTTGGGCAGTGGGTGGGTGTTTGGGACGAGGAGTGAGAGGCCAGGCCAGGAGTGGGAAGACTGTTTGTGGGGTCTGCTGGTCTCCACGTCAGGCAGTCCATCTCTTGTCTGGGCTCACGTCCCCTTGTGCTTTGGCTGCCTGTTTCTTGTCCTCTGGGGGCAGGACCTCCAGAACCCTCTTTTCTTATCATCCCCATCCCTCCTTCCATTCTCTCTGGGATCTCTTCTGCCTGCACCTCCTCAACTCCCCACTGACCCCGAGTGGCCAAATCCAGGCCTGGCTTCTCTGTGGCCCTTTGCTCTTCCCTGGAAGAACCTGTAAGAGCTACTCCATCTCCTATCCTGGTGCTCCGATCTCCGCGGTAGGTGGAGTAGCTGGGCTGAGTCCTGCATGACCCCCTAGAACAGTCTTTCCCTGCCACCGGCACTGCTGACTGCCCGTTTCCACGTCCTGCCCCAAGTCCTGGGGGCACGTCCCCACTGCCTGCCAGGCGTCTGTCCGCACACGCACAAACACATGCAGGCACGCACACACGCATGTACACACACATACATGGCTAAAACGGAATGTGCCCAGAGCTGGCACCTGCCCCTACAGGCCACACTCTCCCTCCTGTGCCCATCCTCACCTTTGGCTCCTCTGTATCACCACTTCTTACCCTCTCTGTCGGCAGCTTCCACCTGGGGTTCATCCCAGGGCAACCCCTCTAAGATGAAAGTCGATGAGGCTCCCCCCACTCTGGGTAGATGCCACCTCCTTTCCGACTGCAGCCCTTCTCACTGGTCTTCGGGGCTTTACACTTGCCCCCTCTTTATCTGGATGCTTCTGTCCAAGGCTCCGCTGTCGTTGGGGTTTTCCTCAGATGTCACCCTGCAGAACTCTTGCCGACCCCAGGTTAGCCATCTGCTCCACCTGTCCCCTCCCTGCATGCTTAGCACCTGACCCTGCCTGGGTCTTCCTCACGGTGCTCTCCAGTGTCACCTGTCTCCTCTGTCATTGTCCTCAGTATGGCTAGTCCCTTCAGGCCAGCAGATGGGGAGGGACTCATTTGTTCTGCTCATGCTGTCCCTCCTGTGTCCAGAGAGGTACTGGAGTGTCTCACTAAATGCTCAGGGACTCTGCTGGTTGATTGACCATGCCCATTGCCAACTGTTTGAATGATTTGGGATTGATTTTTCTATATTAATGACTTGGCTGTGCCCTGTGTTGACTGTTTCAGTTAAGACTGAGTTCATGGGGCATCTGGGTGGCTCAGTAAGTTAAGTGTCTGATTCTGGATCTCAACTCAGGTCTTGATTTCAGGGTCGTGAGTTCAAGACCTGTGTTGGGCTCCATGCTGGGTGTGGAGGCTACTTAAAAAAAAAAAAAAAAGATCTGAATTCACTTTTCAGGTCTGCTTGGAAGGACTAATATGGAACTATTGGTGAGGGTGCAGCGGGAGGAGCCCCTGCACTGGTGGGGGGAGGCGGGGAGGCAGTCTGGCCCCACTGTCCCAGAAAGCATGTGACAATTGACATCAAGAGCCTAAAGCGGTCCATGCATTCTGACGCAGACAGTTCCAGCTCTAGGCACCCATACTGGGAAGATCATCGGAGGTGGAGACGGGCACATCCACCAGAGTGTTGCTCTTGACTCCAGCCCAGGGAGTAGGCTGGAGGCTGGCCCCAGCATTGACGTGGTGTGAGTCCCCGCAGGGGACTAAAGGGTCATTACTTAGGGAGGATTTCTGAGGACACAGCGAAGTTCTTAGAGGGCAGCATCAAGCCGGGGGAAAGTAGAGAACAAAACTGAATGCAGGGATCCCTGGGTGGCGCAGCGGTTTGGCGCCTGCCTTTGGCCCAGGGCGTGATCCTGGAGACCCGGGATCGAATCCCATGTCAGGCTCCCGGTGCATGGAGCCTGCTTCTCCCTCTGCCTGTGTCTCTGCCTCTCTCTCTCTCTCTCTGTGACTATCATAAATAAATAGAAATTAAAAAAAATATTAAAAAAACAAAACAAAACTGAATGCATACTCCAGGCCCCGCAGAGCAGAACATACATCGTGTGTGTGTGTACGTGTGTGTGTGTGCACCCATGGGAGAAGAGGCTAAAAATGCACATTCCAAAGGATCAGCTGTGGTTTTTCCTGCCCTAGTGAGATTACAAACGATATTTAGTTTCTCCTTTATGCCTCTACATATTCTCAGTGGTTCCCACCACAGAAAGCCCCTGTGCTTTATTTATATGCGGAACCCAAGTAATGTGAACCCACTGTGTCTGCAGGAAAGAGGGTTTAGGTTCCATTGGAAAACATTTTAGCAAACTCAAGGACTCGTTTTTCCTTCTAAAGGGTACTGTCTGCCGGGTGGTGCTGGCTGCTCCGCACTGCTGTCAGGCCTCACCTGGTGGGAGCAGTTTGGAGTCTCCAGGGGGCTCTGGTCCTGCTCCCTGCAGCCAGAGTAGTGGCACTTCTGTCCGTTTCTCTTAACTGGCCTTCTGCATCTGCTGCTTTAGCAGACTTAGGAATCCCTTATGTAAAGAAGACACTTATCCAGGTGGCAGTTTATCACAAGGAGGGTGGTGAGGCCCGAATTTGACCCACAGCTGCCTCAGTGGCCCTGTCATGTTGCAGATGTGTCTGACAGTCCATATTTATTGATCATCAGGCAATTTTTTTTAAAGATTTTATTTATTCATGAGACACACACAGAGAGAGAGAGAGAGGCAGAGACACAGGCAGAGGGAGAAGCAGGCTCCATGCAGGGAGCCTGACGCGGGACTCGATCCCAGGTCTCCAGGATCAGGCCCTGGGCCAAAGGCAGCACTAAACCGCTGAGCCACCCAGGCTGCTCCTCAACAGGCAATTTTTAAATTGCTTCTGCAATCTGGTTGCAGAAAGCATTTATTTGCACGTTTACTGGAGGTTTGTGCCAGGTGGCGGGAGAGTTTTGTGAGGGCTGTCCTCGGAGCTCCTGCTGGTCAAGCGCCTCCCCGTGGTGGGCGCCGCTCTAAGGGTGCTGAGCCCAGAGGCCCACTCCACTCTGTGCTCCTTTTCTGGTCGCCAGCTTCACTAGCCAATAGCTCCTATCTTCTTTCACTTTTCTGTTTGCTATAAAGTTGGGGCCACATTTTTAAAGAAAATTTACTTGCCTTTATGAGTATCAGAAGCTTTGCAATTTGCCACAATTAACTTCTGTAGCATCTGAACCATCCTTTCACCCACATATGGCGTCCTTAGAAGATGCAGGTACTGCTGTGATCAGCATGAAGTTTCCTCATGGGGTGATGGTCAGCTGGGATGCCTGCCAGTGCTGCACAGCCAGAGGCTGTGGGTCACCCACCAGGGGCAAGTGTGAAAAACCAGAATTTCATTCTGATGGGCTAGAGAGACACTCTCACATGGTCTGGCTTCACGTTTGTCAGTGTGCACACGAAGGAACAGCACCAGGATGGCACTTCCTTTTCCTTTTTTTTTTTCTTTTAAAATTTTATTTATTTATTCATGAGAGACACAGAGAGAGAGAGAGAGGCCAAGACAGGCAGAGGGAGAAGCAGTCTCCATGCAGGAAGCCCGAGTGGGAGTCGAACCCAGGTCTCCAGGATCACACCCTGGGCTGAAGGTGGCGCTAAACCACTGAGCCACCCAGGGATCCCCTAGGATGGCATTTCCTGTGCAGTGAGAGCTCAAGACATATTCATCTTCATTCTCTTAAGCTTTGTGGCCAGGAGCCAGGTGTTCCAAACTTTGACTAGGGTCCATTCCTTGGTTCTAATACTGCTCTAAGGAACTGTCATTCTTGAGGGTGATCTTCCTTTACATTGGTTATTATTTCAGAGACACCTGTGGTCCTTTGCTGGTTGCCAACAAAACTGGCATCCCGGCACAGGGTGCCAGAGTTCGGGCAGAAGCGTCCTAGTAGGTAGGGTGTCCCAGGTCCTGCTCTGGGTACAGATCACTGAGTTCCAGTCTGGCCTGACCATGCTGCCCTCAGGTGTGCGTTCTTTGGGTGGCAAACAGTGTCTCTGCAGACACCATCTAAGAACCGTTCAAGGTCGGGGAAGTTCACAGGAAGAACTTGGATTTGCTGACTTTCTACAAGATTTCCTTCCAAGTTCTAGTCAGTGCAGTAGATCTGCCATTTGTAATGTGAAAGTGCAATCCGGGTGTGGGCCTCAGCCTCGGCACCATCTCCGCGATCGTCTACCTTGTACATGTTTCAGACGCCATCCAGTAGGCGCCCCGTCAGGGTTACGTGACTATACCCTGGTGCCTGTAATGTCTTAGTTCCGAAGCGTGTAAAATGACAGTGACTTCCCCATTCCAGGGATCCGGTGAAGTCACACATCCCTGCACAAAGTGGACAGGGGCAGTAATACTGGGCCAGGGCTGGGGGTGTCGAGTAGAGGCCCCCTCGGTACCTGCCCTGGAGGTCTGTGGCCTCCACACCCCTAACCAGGAGAAGATTATCAGGCTCCATTTGGGGTCTTAGTCTTTGCCCAGAATCTGTGCACACACACTGTATCCAGGGAATTTCTTCCAATCCCCACAGAGCAGCTCCTTAAGGCCCTTTGGGTGGGCTGGCCCATCGGCTGTGGACCTGTGACACAGAATAGTTGAGGCCTCTGTGGTCCAGACAGAAACGCCACAAATCACACCAAAACTCAAAGCTGGGACCCAGCTAGGGATCTGATAGCCTCACCACAGAGGCTGTTACCAAGAGGCGCATCCACGGTGACACGCTCCCCCTTCCCTGGACGCTGGGGAGGGGAAGCTTTCCGCAGCCGAGGGGTTTTCCTTCCTGGTGTAACAGCTCCTTAAGGGTGTGGGAGCAGAGCCAGGAGACGGAGGTTGGGGCCGGGACCTGGTGCACAGAGGGGCGCTGCTGGCTCGAGTCCCCTTGGCGTGGGGCCCTGGAGGTCATGGCCGTGTAGGCTCACCTGGGTGCACCCTGCAAGCTGTCTCAGGAGGAGCAGCACTGAGGGTCTGGAGCATATTCAAAACTTAGTGTCAGGTGCAGGAGGCAGGCACAGGGTTCCCTGGGCCTCTGGGGCAGCTGCAGCGTAGTTAGAAACCAAGTGGTTGTCTGGGAGAGCCAGGGCAGGAGCGGCTCAGTCAGGCACAGCACCTCCTCCGTGGTACGATGACCTATCCTGACGTGCAGGTAGGCCCATCTGTTATCTGTGCCAGCATATAGGCTATCTTCGGAGGTCAGCGGGCGGAGGAGTGGGCGCCCTTCTCCTGGGTGGCATGGAATGTGCAGCCAGGCCTCCCCTTTTCCTTCTAGAGGCTGTGCGGTGGTCACGGGGATGCTCCCAGGACAAGAGTGCCTTGCAAAGTGGCAGGTCTGCTTTAAACCCAAATTATCTATTTGTGTTACACAGCAGACATGTTGGAGATGTTTATATATTTGAAAGTAATTGTATTGTTCAGACCCTTCTTTAAAAAAGATGTTTCTGAAGGAAGATAGGAAAAGTGCCCTTGTGCTGAAAAGCATTACTGTGGTCATTCCTCAGAGGCTGCTGTTATTTACGACCCGAGTCCTGGTTTCCCATCCAGTCCAGAGGTGTCAGTGTGCTTGGATTGAGGCAGGCCTCAGTGATGGGGTGGGGGCACGTCTGCTCGGCCCTCCACAGTGGGGCCTGCGACACAAGACAACTCTAGGGGAAAGGCTGAGCAGGTTTTACTCGGTTTTGTGTGAATGGGGCCAACCAGAAAAGTGTGGCTGGGGCTCCGGCTGGTATACCTGGCCCCACCTGACCTCTCCTGGCCCCTGGTGACCCCACCTGACCTCGTCTGACTTCTGGCTCTACCTAGTCCCTCTTGGCCCCACCTGGCCTTACTTGGCCCCTCCTAGCCCCACCTGGCCTCTCCTGGCACTGCCCTGGTCTCTCTTGGCTTCTCCTGGCCCCATCTGTCCTCACCTGACCCCACCTGGCCTCTCTTGGCCCCACTTGGCCCCACCTGGACTCTCCTGGACTCTCCTGGCTCCACCCTGGTCTCTCTTGGCCTCTCCTGGCACCTCCTGGTCCCTCTTGGCCTTTCCTGGCCTCTCCTGGCCCCTCTTGGCTCTTCCTTGCCTCTCCCAGCCCCTCTTGGCCTTTCCGGGCCCCTCTTGGCCCCACCTGGCCTCACTTGGCCCTACCTGGCCCCTCCTGGCCTTGTCTGGCCTCGCCTGGCCCTGCCTGGCCCCATCTGGCCCCATCTGGCTCCTCCTGGCCTCTCCTGGTCCCTTCTGGTCCCCCCTGGCCTCTCCTGGCCTGCCTGCATGTGGTGTCCCTATGGAGCTATCCCAGCGTCCGTGAAAGCCTCCAGAAGGCCAAGAACTGGAAGAACAGAAGTGAAGCCCACATGGCCTCAGGCCTGAGTTGAGATGTGAGCTCTCTGCTGTGTCTTTTGTGTTCTAAGTTTTGCAGAGAAACATGAACCTGCTTGACTCCAGGCAGCTGGGAGGGTATTCATGGTCTCCCCGGGCCCCGTGTGACCTTTCTGAAGTTGAGGTCACCGGTCCCCACAGGGCTTGGATGAGCGGTCGTGGGCCTGCACTTGGGGGGCGAGGCCGAGGTAAGGCCTGTGAGGGTACCCGGCTTTGTGCGGACAGCCGTGCCCGTGCCCCCGTGCTGCAGTGACTCAGGCAGCGCTGAGCTCCGGGGCGCTGCGGTGTGAGGACATGGGTGTCTGCAGCCTCATCCCAGGGAACACCAGGGAGCCACCCGCGCGTGCTGTCGTCTTCCTCATCGCAGTTACTCGGAGACAGCCTTCAGAACGTGCGCTTTATTATGTTACAAAAACAAAATTTCCCACCAAAACACAGCTAAAAAAATAACACATTTTCCCAAGATTACATTACTAAAAAAAGTTCATATCATTGGAATAGATCCATTAATACTGCTGGAAGAAGCATCAATTACATTAAAAACACGGGTGGTGCTTGGTTTTCACTTTAGAGCGTTAAAGTGCATTAGCCTACGGACGCCGACGCGGCTGCCTGCATCTGCAACGCTGCCCGGTCCGGCCCCAGCAGCCCAGCCTTGGCCTCGGCCGTACACAGCCACGGTGGGGGGGCATCTCGGGGCCGGCCGGGCAGAGGCTGGCAGCAGCGTCGGGGTGGACACGCGGGACCTCGCCTTCCAGGCTGCTCCCACTTCCTCGCGGCTGCCGAACCCCCCACCCCCAGAGGTTTCTGTGTTCCTGACCTTTGAGTTCTGCAGAACCGGAGTTCCGAACCCACGGGTTGCTGCTCCTGTCACTGTGCACGTTCCCCTAAGCAGGGCACTTTATTCCCATGGCTTGCGCTCTCCAGAGGTGCCTGTCCTCCAGCACCGTGGGGGAAAGGTTCCACAATGGCATGTGCGACCTGGGGTCCCCACGGGGGGGATGACCTCCTCCCGTCTCCCTCCATGTCTGGGGGCTCCTCCTGCCCCATACCAACCCTGTCCGGGGCACATGGTGGGGGCCCCGTGGCATTCCCTGCTGGATTCGGACCCACGGGAGCGCACCTTGGGGACAAAGCCACGGAGACCTGGGCCTGAGCCACATCAGCAGGGTTCATGGACCCCAGGGAGTTGGGGGATGGGGCCCCAGCACCGGGGGTGGAATAGGGGGCACCACCAGGGGGGCCCCAGCGTGTGGCCGCTGGACTGAGTGCCGGACTCTAGCCCAGCATTGATGCCTGAGCCCTGGGACGTGGCCTGTTTGCTCCTCTGTGGAATGGCACAAGCGGTGCACCTTCCCCGGCCTCGGTGTGGGGTGACCTGAGAGAATGGGGGCGTGGGCAGTCGCACACAGCCAGCAGTAGCTGTGGGTCCACGGGCCCTGTGACGGCAGCCTTCTAGCGCCGTGGGTACCCTGCAGAGACCAGCCCCCCATGTGCACGGGCAGCTCTGGGCTAGTGAGCAAGGTAACCCGGTTAGCCCTGGCTGCGGGGGGGGGGGGGGGGGGCAGACGGTCCCCAGGGAGAGCACTGTGGTGGGGGGGGTGCGTTATCCCAGACGCAGCCATTCACGTCAGCACCAACTGCTCTCATGGAAGCGTAGCCTGGTGACTTGTCCGGGCACGACTTTCCGAGGTGCACTCTGGTCTGGAGACGCCCCGAGAGCCAGCTTGGGGTAGCGCTGGCTGTGGCTTCGTTCACTGAGTCGGGATGGGCCCAGAGCCTGGGGGGCTCCCGTGCCCTGCAGGCCAGGCTCTGAACGCTGTGAAGCAAGAAACAGTGTAGGGAAGGAGCTGGTGTTGCACCACCCACTCCGTCCAGCGTGGAGAGGGCCGGAGCTGGAGTCCTGAACGGGCACCTCCGAACGTGCGGCCTGGAGTCCCTCCCGCCTCCCATGGAGGAAGGCATGTTCTGGGGGGCTCACAGCAGCAAGAACAAACCCGGAGGGTGACAGGGGCCATGTCCACACCTTCCCCTGGCCTGGAGGCTTACCTGCTTCTTTGGGGACATCAGGATGTCCCCCAGGACAGCCAGGGAGCTGGCTGGGTTCGGGAAGCGCCGTGCGGCCCGTACCCAAGGCGTATGTCTGTACCCTGTCTGCCTGGAGCAACGGGGTTTGCCTCACTGCCCATTGCCCACAGTTCTCTGTGGCCTGTGTCCTGCCCTGGACAGCAGGTCTGTGGCCACAGTGTCTGGCCACAAAGGCTCACAAGTTTCCTTGCAAATGAAAACAGCCCCATGCCTACCCCCAGCGCACTGACTCCTTGGGGTGCCTCGTGATGGTGCATCCTTCCCCCTGCCCAGGTGCCATCCTTGGGAGGATGGAAAGACAGGAGCCCTCCCAGCACCGGGCCTTCCTCTGAGCTCCCGGTGGGTGCACTTTCCTGCCAACAGCCCCCTCCGCCTGGGAGGGGCTCTCCCTGGGGCCCGAGAAAGGCCACCCTCTGCCTTATGCTCAACTTGCTGACGTGGCCAAGAGAATGGAGCCGTCCACTTGGGACAGCGGACAGAGTGTTCCCCTCCATGGCCCCACCCAGCATCTGGGGGGCAAGCAGTGACCCCTACCTGGCTTGCCCTCTGCTTTCCCAGTCCAGATTGTTTATACAGACCTGAGAAGCCAGGAATGCCACCAGGTTGGACCCTGAAGGGAATGTTATGAATGAAAGCAAAATAAAAGTTGACCCATCAAGTACAAAGGGTATCATTTTATCAAATAGACAATTTCCAGTAATCTAAGGAGCATGCTGTCCATGCCTGTGCTGAGAAGGTCACCGAAGAGAGGTGGCTGTGGCCAGTGGTGTTGGCCTGAGTGTTGGCTGGTGGCAACTGACCAGAAGTTTCCTTGCCTCCGGGGAGGGAAAGCGCACGCGGCATCCACATTCCCCCCTAGTCTCTGATTACAGGGAAGTTCTGGGTTTCCTTTCGGGGCAGGAAGTGGAAGGTAGCTGCAGTGTTTTGAAGTGTGAGACAGACGGACCCTCAAGTCCAGCAGAGGGACCCACCTCGGGCAGAGACAGGGTCTGGAGCATTGACCCAAAAATAAACGTGTTTTAGATACAATCACGAGCTGCTCATTGCCAGGAACCAGAAGCCATCAAAAAATACTTTTTGGCAGTCCATCAGCAGAGGCCGTCCTTGTATCTCGAAGGACCTCACTTGAGAGCAGCAGAGCCCTAAGGAGGCTGAGGCCCGTGGTGGATGGCACACCCAGGCACGGCTCCGGTCCCCGGCACTCCAGTCCCACCGTCCAGGGGCCGGCAGGGTGGACCTGGCCTCTTCCCCGGACACAGCCTGTGGCCCTGCCTCCGAGGCAGTCTCTGACAAAGAGGAAGAGGAGACACAACAAGGCTTCTCGGGGTCAATACTGCACCATGGTCCCATGAACCCCGGGCTGTGCCCTCCTGGCCCCTCAGTTAATCTCGCTCTCCGTGAACTCCTCTTTGATGGACTGTTTTCGGGACTTGCAGTCTGGGAGGTCAAAGCCAAAGTCGGCCCACTCATCAGGTCCCGAGCCCCCGCCTGGGCCCCCGCGGTTGGGGATGGTGATGGTGTGGCGCACGCGGAAGTGCACAGCCTCCATGACCCGCTGCCGCTGGAGCTCCCCGGAGCTGCCGATGGAGATGGTGGAGGCGTTGCTGCTGGAGCGGATCAGCTGCTGGGCGCCGTAGTCGTGGCTCTGCTTCAGGTCCTGCAGGCCCCTCCAGATGGTCATCCGGTACTGGTCCGGGATCTTCAGGGCTCCGAGGTCCTGCAAGAGCCACGGGCGGGCCGCCATTGAAGGCCCTGCCCAGGGGTCCCCGTTCGCCCCCCAGCTGTGACCTGGCAGTGAAGCCAGCAGCCAAGGCTGTACTCCTGGGCACTGGGGAGCTAAGAAGGGGCATGTGTGTGTAGGGGTGAAGTCATTCCTGGGCTCTGTGGCCTGCTACCCTGACCACGCTCAGAGTGACCGACGGAGGCCCTCTCTGGCATGGCCTGTGGGGCCCAGAGCAGATCATTGAGCCCCTGCGGCCCTCCCCCACCATGCTGGGCACAGGTGTGACACTGGTGAGGGGCGGTTAATATGCACCGGACCAGCCCAGCAGGGGCCAGTGAGGAACGGGGTCGGGGAGGGCATTAGTGGATATGTGGCACGGCTGCCGTCCAAGTGACTGGCCCCAGTGCCTCCGACGAGCCCTCACCTCTGGCCTGTGGGCCTGGGCAGGGGCCGAGCAACAGGCTGGGGAGCAGGGACTGAGGAGGCTCTGGCTACTGAGCTGGGATCCCTGTGACGTCTCTTGGGCTCTCTAGGCTTGCGCTTCCCTTGGCTGACAGTGGTACAGCCCAGGG
Source organism: Vulpes vulpes (assembly GCF_048418805.1). NCBI lineage: Eukaryota > Metazoa > Chordata > Mammalia > Carnivora > Canidae > Vulpes > Vulpes vulpes. The sequence continues at coordinate 159,650,052 of NC_132791.1, read as the reverse complement.
GCCCCAGGCTACGAGCAAGTGAGGTCTCTCACACTTTAGGAGGGACTCAGTGCTGGCATTGTTGTCTGGCCAGAGACTAGCCGTGCTGCTTGGTTGTGGTGCCCAGGCTGCTTTCCTGGCACCATCTGAACCCAGGACACATAGGGGGTGGACACATAAGGGGTGTGGGCATATGGCAAGGAAGTGCCTTGCCTTCTGTGGGCCTCAGTTTCTCCCCGTCTAAGTGACCCTGAGCTGCACCAGCTCCAAGGCCCTTCCAGCCTTGGCAATTCTCCGGGCTTTGGGAATAGCCAGGCTGCTGGGTCTGTGAGCGTAGCTTTATTCTAAGTGAGTGGTCTAGCTGCCGGGGCCAGGTGGGGATCACGTCCAGCCACAGCCGGCCTCGCAGCTGACTCCGTGAGAAGCCAGATGTGAGGGACTAGGTAGGGCTTGGTCTCAGGAAGCAGGGTTTTCCCAGATTGCCCCACCTTCCCTCCCTCAGCGAGAACAGGAAACAGAGCGACGGGCCCAGAAAGTGGAGGCTGACTTTGCCCTGGGACCGGGCGCTGGGCTCTGGTCTGTGAGCGGGGTCCTACCTCTATGGTCAGGTTCTGCAGGTGGTAAATGTTCTGCAGGCCCTGGGAGGTGAAGTACTCGATGCAGTTTGGACATCCCAGTCCGGTCAGGAAACTGCGGAGAGAGTGCGGGGTGGAGTGGCACTCGGCTGCATGGCCCGGCACCCCTGCCCGCCCAAGGTCCCTCTGGGAACCCCTGTGTGCTGTGCTTTCTCCTGAGTACCTGTTGCATGCTCACACCTGACCTCTCCTCTACCTCTGTCCATTCTCAAGGTGGTACAGTGGATGGACGTGAGGACAGGCAGACAGTTGCACGCTGCCCAGCAGCCCACATACCTGACCAGGCTGGGGTCGGCGTGGTAGGGGGGTGGTGGGGTGCAGTGGGACCCCGAGACCATGGACTGGGCGCTGTGGCTGCCATTCATCTCGCTGCTGGCTGGAAGGGCGTGGCCGTGGTTGTTGAGAATTCCGGGGCCTAGCAGGTGGCAAGCCGGACTGTCAGAGCCAGCCGGGTCAGGCGTCTCCCGCCCCACACAACTGGGAAGCTGGCACGGCGCTGACCTCCCCACGATAGGGAATGGACAGGGGGACTGTCTGTGGCTGTGCCACCCATCCGTGGACAGTAGCTGCGGGTGGGAGGCAGCCATCGGGAGCCCTGAGCTGGGCAGTTGGGTCTGGAGCCGGACCTACCCTCAGGGCCTCCCCTACCCACTTTATGCCCCCACTGCCCGAGCCACTCACCCATGGGCCCCAGGTTGGGCCCAGCTGCTGAGCCGTGTGGGGGAGGCTGGCCCACCAGCTGGTTGACAGAGGGTAGCTTGTTGACGCCCCCGTGTGCTTTGTTCATGGGCGAGAGGACGGGCCCATAGGAAGCGGGCTGCAGGTGGCTCCTGCTCAGACAGCAACAGCTCCTGGTCATTTCCACATGATGCCCCGTGCTGTGGGGGGGCCTCCCTCACCCAGTGGTCCCACCCAGACCTGGGCTCAACAGCCCCTGGTCTGCCCTCCAGCAGGACCCGGCCACGGGCGGGAGGGAGGTTAGAGCCGGTTCTGCCACTGCAATCAGCCCACAGTCAGCCCGTGGGCGGCCAAGCTCTGACCTCCACCCCTCCCCTTCCGGTCAGCGGATACTTAGGAGGAGGCCCCCCACCTTGGGAGCGGTGAGGGGTGGCCCACACGGCCATGGTACACGGAAGGCTCCCAGGGGGAGGGGGACGCCAAGTGGGGGCCCTGGGTGCCTGTCCTGGGGGCACCCACGTCCTTGGGGAAGGGACTTGTGGTGCTGCTGGTGTCAGCAGGCGGGGGCCGGGGCTGGAGGGCTGCACTCACGGCCTTTGCAGGAGCTGCTGCTGCTGCTGCTGCCGGTACGTGTCCACCAGCTGCTGTGGCACCAGCTCCATCAGCTCCAGGCTCTCCTTGACCTTCATCAGGACCTCAAAGTTCTCTCGGCCCCGCACCTGAGCACAGACAGGAGGACCCTCTGCACAGGGCCCTGGGGGGCCTCGGGGAAACCCCAGGGTGCAGCGAAGCATCTCTCCTTTCACGGAGCTCCCTAGTATCCTCTTCCCCAGGGGCAGGTCTGGGGCCCAGTAAGCACCCCCACTCCCCTATCCCTGGGGCTCTACACACTCCGGGTGCTGGGGTGGGGGCACCCAACACATACAGGGCTTGGAGAATCAGGGACTCATTCTTGAGAGAGTGAAAAAACAAGTTCACATGATAGAAGACCCGTCCTGGCAAAGCTTGTGGGTGGTTTGACCCACGTGACAGCTGTATAAACTGGGGTCGCAGTGCTGTGCCTGTCAGACTTCAGGATTCTGTGACCCTTAACGCACTGTCCCCCTGGAGGGGTCTGCATCCTTCCTGTCTCAGAGACACTTCTTGCATTTGGGGGAGCAGCAGCACACACAGTCGCTGACTGGGTGGACCCCCATTCCCTGCAGTCTGGCTCTCTGGGAGCTAGTTCTCCCAGGGCCACCCTGCCTGCTGTCTGCAGAGCCTAGGGTCTCAGCTCTGAGTTAGGCCAGGGCCCCTCCCCACTGCCCCAGCGTGCGCTCTGCAGACGGAGGACACTCACGTGCATGTAGTACACGTCCTCGTCCCCATGCCTTCTCTTCTTCACGTTGGCACCCAGGGCAGGGACGGCAGGGGGGCTCTGTTTGAAGGCTGCAGGGGGAGGCAGGGAGAGGCTTCAGGGGTGGGCAGGACAAGCCATAGGGATACCTGCCCCCAGGATGGGACCATGCTGGGTGGAGCTGGAGCCAGGGCGGCCACATGGCTTGCAGGCTCGCACCCGGAGGGAGGTCCAGCTCCATCTGACACCCTGGGCGGCCCCACACCCCAGCCCAGCCCACTCACCGCGCTTGCTGGCGGCCCCGTTCTTGGCTGCGCTCTCGCTCAGGGCCTGCTGCTCACGGTAGTGGTCTTCGTCGGCTTTGCGGTCTCGGCCAGGACAGGCACAGATGCGGCCCTCAAAGGACCGGCGGCCCAGCACCTGTCCGCTGGCGGGTTTGGGGGGGCACAGCCAGAACCATGAGCTTCGGGGGCCTGTCCTCAGCCCTGCCAGCCCTGCTCAACCTCCCCACCCACCTCGCACAGGGGGGTCTTTATGAGTTGGGGGTGAAGGCTGAGCACCCAGGCACCCTGGGACACCAGATCCCCCTCAAGTCTCCCTTGCAACCAGGGAGGCGTCCATCCCTCCTTAAACTCCCCTTCCCAGGGCTTGTACCATCCCTTACCGTGTCCAGACCCCAGGAGCACTGCCTCAAGCCCCCAGCCAGCCCTACCCCACCCCACATTCCCAGCAGACTCACTCCCGGGTCTCCAGTGTGATGATGATGAGGATGGGCCGCCGGTTCATGCCCCCCACACAACTGCTGTTGCACATGAAGTTGTACAGGATGGTGGTGAATTCTGTCCCCACCTACACATAGGAGAAGTGGGGGGACGGCTGTGTTGTCAGCACACAGGCCCCAAACCACTGAGGTGGGAGATCCTGACTCTGGGTAGGCATGGGGTGGAGGCAGCCCTTGCATTGTGGTCCTCTGCCAGCCAGCCAGCCAGCCATCCATCCACCCATCCATTTGCATGCACTCATCCACCTCCACGCAAATTATCCACCTCCATTCATCCATCCACCTCTATCCATCTTCATCCACACACACACCTACTCATCCATCCATCCAAACCATCCACCCATCTGCCTACTTGTCCATCTATCTATCCACTTTCTGTCCACTCATCCATCTATCCATCCATCAAAATTATCCACCTCCATCCACCTACTCACCTATTCATCCAACCATCCAAACCATCCACCCATCGACCTGCCCAGCCGGCCATCCATCCATCCATCCATCCATCCATCCATCCATCCACTGACTGCCATGTGCTGTGTTGGTTCTTGGAGGCAGAGTCCTGTGGTCTGCTTGCTCCAGCCATCACCCCTAACACAGATTAGAAGTCAAGCCTTGGAGGCTGGGTGTGGGCGAGCAGGTGCACAGGGTTCCTTGCTGTGGGCTCTCCTGGGCAGAAGGGTGCATGGCACTGTTCTGGCAGAGGGACGGACCAGAGCCATCTGAGTGGACCTACATCTTCAGCACATTTGCCCATTTCCCAGGGAGTCCGTGGACAGCTGAGGCATGAACCCAGGACTACGGACTGGGTTCTTCTATATCCCAGGACTACAAAATGGGCAGTTGTCATGATTTCCCTGGGTCAGGAGATCAAACTCAAGTCTCTGGCTTAGGCAAACCTGGCCTTTCACAGAACTGTTGGCACATGGCAGCCACCAGGGGGCAGGAGAGTCCTGCTTGCCTGGCCAGCTCTGGTAGGTGAGTAGGGCTGGGGAAGGAGGGCAGGCAGGGTGGTCACACCCCTTCCTGGGGGTCTGGGAGGTGGGAAGGGGCAGGTAAAGGATGGGGTCTGGGGGTCTGATTTCAGTCTAGGGGGGGCCAGAGCCAGGTAAAGGAAAGATGGGGGCTCACTGTGCCCACTCCACTGGGGAAGCATGGCCCACAGGATGCACAGCTGAGGCCTCACCTCTCTCCCCCATCCCACCGCCCACCCACCATCACCCCTCAGCCTCCCACCCCACTTGGTTCCACCTCCAGCTCTGCACTACAACTGGGCCCTCTCAGGAGACCTAGAACCTTCTGCTGCCTTCAGGTCATAGCAGAGCCTGGATGGGGGCTCTCCACCCCACTCACCTCCCACCAGCCTCATCTCTCACCTCCAGGCCCTGCCTGTGGCCCGCCTACCTCTCTCCTCCAGAGGCCAGAAATGAATGCAGGGAGCCCAGGGCAAGGGTAGTGAGGGCAAGGGCCTTGCTCCATGGGAGAACTTAACTCCGAGACACTGGGGACAGGTGGGTTGGCTGACTGAAGTGACATGAGTGCTTTTGGACAGGCCGCTCCCCACCCTGTGGCTACCTGCAGGGCCCCAGGCCTACCTGCGGAGGTTCGTAGGGAACCATGACACTCTGCCTGCCCGTGACAGGGTCGTCCACGTACTGCGAGAGATTGTTGCCCTCCACCCGGATGAGGTGGCTGGCCGGAGCAGACTGTCCTGCCGGGAGGGGACGCCGCTTCAGAGGGGTGCCCAGCTGGGGTCCAGCCACCCTGTGGCAGGCACATCGCAGCAGACTGGGGACCACAGGGCTGGTCCCAATGGCCTCCTGGGGAGGGGGGGTCTGAGGCCGACTGGCCACCCTGGTGCCCTCAGAGTGCCTGGCCCGGCAGCCCTGCTGCCTGCCGTCCTGTGGGAGCCTGCACCCGTGCCCTGGGCCCCAGGTACACCTGGAGGAGATGGGGCTGGGCAGGGAAATGCTGAGCCCATCCTGCCAGCATTGCTGTCTCCCAGCCAGGAGGTCCGAGGCCAGCCCTCCCCTCCGCAGGCTGCCCGGCACCCCGGCCGCTGGGCACAAGGGCTGGAGGTCTCACCTTCGTTGAAGTCCCGCCCAAGCTCATGGTTGGGGCAGCGTTTCACAACCTCAGTCACGTGCTCCGCCTTCTTGTAGACGGGCATGGCCCGGATGACGGTGCCCGGGGGCGGCGGGGTGGACACCTTGATCTGGATGGGACATGTCTTGGCAATTTGGCAGTAGAGCTTCTTCAAGAGTGGGGAGTACTGGTGGGGGCAGAGGGGGCAGGGTTGCAGTCTAGCCCCAAGGCAGCACCCTCGGGCGCCGCGCCCCCACCCGGGTCAGGAGTCCCGCCCCCAGCTCACCCATGACCTGCTCGCCCTCTACTGTCCTTCAAAGTGCCTCCTCCAGGCACCCCTCACCTGCTCGCAGCACCTGGCCAGTTTGGGCACAGGGAGAGCAGCTGGACTTTCTGTCTGGACTCAGTGGCTGCAGAGGTTAGCACCGTCATGTCCATCTTACAGGTGAGGACAGTAAAGTCCAGGAAGCGAGGAGCTGCTGAGAGTGGGGACTGGCACCAGATCTGCCCCGCCGAGCCTGGCTTTCCCCACTCTGGACCTTAACCCCCCAGTCTGCATAGGGATCTGCCGCAGTAGGGGATTTGCAGCATCAAAGTTCTTAAAAGCCCAAAGTTAGGCTTTTTGGACATTTTGGTGAGAAACATGTAATTTTGTGACAGGCTGGGTGCCCGTATGCACTCAAGTTTTACGAAGGAACTCCCTAGAACAGCAAGTCTGAGGGGTTGAGCTCTGCAGCCGGACATGGCCACTGTGCTGGAGGGCCCTCTGACCTCAGAGCTCCAGTCCCTGTAGCCTGGCACCCTGCCCCAGGGAGGATCACATGACGCCCTTCCTCTGGGGCTAGCGCCCAGCAGACCATGTCACCCACCTAAGGGCCCTGGCCAGCTCTGATTTCAAAGCTGTTGGCCACAGGGGTGCCCACTGGTTTCCAAGCTGACCGGCTTCTGGGGACCTATCCAAGGCTCCTTATGCTTCCTTCCCCCAGGCACAATGGAGAATGTTCCGGTTCTCAGATTCACAGGACACTTCCTGTCCTCACCCCATAACCCCTATGCCCCCCCACAAAGCCCCAGTGACCTGGAGTTACCCCAATCACAAAGGCCAGAGGGTGCCCCATCTCCCCCCCAGCACCACCATGGTTCAGCCAGGGAAACTACTGTGCTGGGAGACACTGCTTCTGAGAGGTGGCCTGCTGGGGTCTGGCCACCACCATGTGGTGCATCAAAGCAGACTGGGCCACAGACTGGGCGGTAGGTTCACAGGAGGAACTGTACCCACCGTGGTACAGTCAGGGCAACTGAGGCTGGATGCATGGAGCTGCTGGCAGAGCCAGAGAAGGAGTAGGTCTCAGCCCACATTTGCCAAGGAAGCTGGGGGGCCCTACCACACTCATCTGCAAAGGTAAGGCCCCCACTGGCCACCAGAGCCCCCTCTCTGGCCATCAAGGGACACGGTAGGCGCTCAGGGACTGACATCCTCAGCAACTCCAAGTATACAAAAGCAAGGGTGGCAAACACAGGTGGGGCTGCCCTAGGCCCTCGAACTCCTTAGCCCCTCAGCGTGAGCCACCCCTCTGCTGATGAGCTGCCCGGGGCTTCCTCCTGGAAACGCCCCCAGAGTGGAGTCCAATGGGGTCAGGAGGACAAGTGGGCTGGTGTACCCCTGGTGGCAACCTTGGGTGCTGGACCCTGTTCAACTTTCTCTCATGCCATCACAGATGGGAGCTGGATGCCCAGTGGGCTCACCCCCTCACAAGTACCCCATGCACCGGGGTCCCCAGAGCCCAGTGCAGCCCACCACCCCGTACCTGGGACCCCCACCTCTGGGGAGGAGAGAATGATCCCGCACAACCCTGGGGGTAGGGGTGAAGCACTGCCGGGGAAAAGCAGAAGCCAAGGCTGCCGAAAGGTGGGCTCGGGAGTCCCATGGAGAGTGGGGGGCAGCCTGCTTCCCAGGGGTGACCGCTGAGCTCCAGTGTCCCCATCAGTACAAATGCTGCCCCTTCACTCCCCAAAGCACCAGTTTGGGGGATAGGCTGAGCACCCCGCCCCAAGGACTGTGCCCAGAGCAGCAGCAGCCAAGCCCAAAGCAAACACTCGGTGTGCGTTGAGCACCCAGCTCCCTTGTCCACCCACAAGTGAGGCTTCAGGACTGGTCTCTGACTCTCAGACAAGGTGCAGGTAGTTTCAGGCAGGGAACTGTCTGGCAAGCATCCTGGAGGCACTTGAGCGACTCAGCATGAGAGCAGTCACCCAGGGGGTGTCCCTGGTGGAGGAGGGCCCCACAGGGAAACATGAGTCCTCACTGGACTGCAGGGACCTGAACACAACTAATGAGAGGGTGAAGCCGGGATCCAGACAGCCATGCACTCAGCAAGCATTTGTTGAGTGCCTATTGTTTGCCAGGCCCTAGACTCACTAAGCCCCTTCAAGCCCCAGAAGAATCTAGACTTACTGGAGCCTTGCATGTGAAAGCACACAGCTCTGGTGCTGGCTGCTGCTGGCCGGCCTCAGCGGGTGAGCAGTGGGACCAGCCCTCCTGCATCAGCTGCTGGATTCTAGAGGGCATCCTTGCCCCCTGCAGGGTCAGCCAGGACCCCAGGAGGGCCCACAAGAGGTGTCCAGTGAGTGAGGTGCCCTGGGGTGAGAGGGTACATGCAGAGGACGCTCAGAGAGGGGCCTGTCTCGTCCTGGGTGGGTGCAGACATGCTGAGAAACAGGCCTGGCCTGGGAGGGGCAGGTCATGGTCAGGGCCTTTGAAGTCTGGCCGGGGTCCTGGGTCTGGCTCTGGTGCTTGGCGGCTGGGATGCTGTAAACCACTGGACAGGCCTCTCCCAGGCCTGGAGGAGGAGGGCCCGGTGACTTACTACAACTACCACCCTTAGACCCTGTTGTTAGTGCGCCGTGGTCATTCCTGGGTGGGACAGTTCTTTGTCCCTCTGTGAGCAGGACTAAGAGTGTCCCCAGGGGCGGGCAGGCCCTGCAGTCCCCTCCCTGGAGCGACCAGCCAGTGGGCTCCCATCACTCAGTCCCCTGACCTGGTGCTCCCTCCACAGCCTGAGACCAGCTCGGCAGGCTCAGCACCAGCCGGGATGGAGCAGGGCTCGGGGCACAGCCCAGACTGCAGGGACAGCTTGCCGGGTCCCAACAGCGGTTTGGGGCTCCAAGCGTGGGCGGAGACAGTGCGCCAGCCCTTCTCGAGGTCCTGCAGCCCAGCGGGTGGGGGCGCCCAGGGGTGCTCCTCAGGTCAGGACTTGCCCACCCGAGGCCCCAGGAGAGCGCCGGGACGCCCCGCCTCGGGGAGGAGCCGCCGGGAGCTGTCCGCGGTACCGAGCCGGAGCCGCCTGCACCGCGAGTGCCGCCGCCTGGGCATGCGAGGAGGGTGCTCGCCCCCTCCGGGTCCCTCTCAAGGCCACCTCCAGCCTTGGGCCTGGCCCCAACCCAGTGCCACCCGCAGCTGGCTGCTAATGTGGCCTTGGGCATGAACACCCGCCAGTCCCACCCCTGCAGGGGTTGAACCTACAGATGCCAGGCCAGGTTGGGGTTGAGCCGCGTTGGAGGGATGCCTGAGGTTTCCCTCCACCTGGAAGCATCTGGCTGGGCTACAGGGGCAGGAGGGGCGCTTGGAGGGGGGCCTGGGATGGTCAGACTTGGGGTGGGGTCAGGGTGGGGACCTGTAGGAGGTGACAGACGTGGACACTGAAGGGCCTGTGTCTCAGAGGGTGTGAGCCCCCACCCTTCAGCTAGCTCCTTTCGCCCCTCCCCGTAGCTCCTGGAGGAAGACTCCCCGGTCCTGTCTACTCTATAGAAAAGGTCACGTGAAGACACTTCCTCTCTCTCCCTCCCTCTCACCTCTCCTTCCCTAGAACCGCTAGATGGATGTGTTTCAACAGATTCTGAGCTGATAAAATCTTATTTATCTTCGGCTGTTGACACAGAGCCGCCTGGACTTGTCTGCTCTGGGATGCGTGTATTCCTCCGAGCTTGCAGGAAACGGTCTGCCCAAATGCTGGTGTGTGCCCATCCCTGCCCTCCTCCACCCAGACCCTCCCCCTCTCCTGCCCTCCTCCCACCACAGTCCAGGATGGGCCCCGTCTGGCTGGGAGCCCAGGGCCTGGCAGGGCTGGCGCGGGGGTGGCGGGTGGCAGGCGCGGCGGCTCTGTGGCTGTTAATTTCCTCGCACCCGCTCCCCAGCAGCTGGGTGCCCGGCACGGGCAGGTTTGGACAGGACAGTGGAGAGGTGATAATAAGTTGTCTGTCATTTTCCAGGGACGTGTAGCATCTTGCAAACCGCAAATACCGTTAACCAGCTTGGGCAAATCTGTTACAACAGATTCTGGAAGACGGGGCCTGCAAGGGGGGGCTTTTATTTTTTAAATGATTTTTTTTATAGCCCACTTTTATCTGCTTCCCGTGCTTGCATGCGTGCGTGCAGAGCCACATTTCTGTCCTCTCTGGTTATGGACCCCTGAGGACTTACCCAAGGCCACAGACCCATCTCTCTTAGAGAACCTCTGTGGGTTCATACAGCAATCCTCCAGCCCAGGCCAACAGCCCCACCCCCACCCCCACCCCGACAGTCTCCCTGGGTCCCTTTCTACTTCCAGGTAATGAGGGGCCTCCCAGGTGACATAAGCCACACTGCTTCACCCCTTCTTGCTGGCCTCTCCCACTCCTGGAGAGCTGTTGGGAGCATGGGGTGGGCTCTGACACATGTCAGGGAGGCCTGGATGGGACAGCAGGGATGAGGCCAACCTGCAACAATCACCCCAGCCCACTTCAGAGCACCCGGGGTCCATGCACAAGGAAACCCACAGCCAACACCCCATCGTGGCCACAGGACTGGTGGTTGGTGGCTCCAGGGAGCTCCAGTACACCTGTAGGGCAGCAGCCAGTGCCGGCTCTGCAGATGTGCCTGAGGAAGAAGGCTGTTCTGATCCCACAGAGCTCCTGGCTGGGGGAGGACACGGATACATCTGCCCACATACTGAACAGCAGGGGATCCCCTCACTGGAGCCCAGAGATGGAGGCAAAAACAGGCTTTGCAGGTGCAGAGTGACTCTGACCGCTGTCCAGGAGCGTCCCCAGAAGCTGTGGACCAGAAGCTGCCTACCTGGAGAGGCGGGCCTGAGCAGCCTCCCTGGCCACATCCTAGAGCCCGGTCCCCAACAAGAGATCAGGAGCCCTGGACTCTGTGCCCTGGGAGATGGAGAGCAACCACCTCTTGGCTTTGCCTCCAGGCCACAGGGCCTTGGGCCTACTCAGTCCCTTGCCCACATGGCTGGAGGCTGGCAGGGACACCTTCCAGTGGCTTCCATCCCATGCTAAGTGGGTGACCCTACTGACCCAGGAGAGAGGCAGGTGGACACCAGGCACTGGGGTGGGGTGGGGAGGGAGCCCCACAGCAGCAACCCAGGCAGAAGAGACATAGTGGTGCCCAGAGGGGACGGAGGGCCCCGGTGGGTCTGGGGATGCTTCCTGGGCTGCAGTAATGACCTGGAGACAGTGAGCCCCGTGACAGGGTACAGTTACCCCGCCTTCTCTCCAGGGCTCCCGGGGCCACCCTGGACGCCACCACTTACATTCACTCCTCCTTTGTGCCGGGTCTATGCACACCTGGTCTCCACCCTCAAGGTCATGCACTGTCACCAGAGCCTTGCTTCCAAAAGCTGCGAGCTAAGTAGGGGTGGAGCAGCACTGACACCCCTAAGCTCCTTTGTCACTACTAGGCTTGACCTGGGTCCATGAAGACACTAAGGGGCATGTGACAGGACAAAGCAAGGGCATGGGTGCCAGATGCGATGTGCTTCTTCCTCTGGCCTGCTTCTTCCTCTGGGGTCAGGGGCGAGGGGACCAGTGGCGAGGACCTGTCCTTGGCCTCAGTGACCGGGGCACTGGGTCCCAGATGTGGCCCAGGAGCAGTGTGTGAAACTCTGGCCCTCCCTCCATTCTTCCTTTGTAACCCAGGCATCCAGCCTCAGACCCTATTTACTTAGCAATATTAATTTCTCACTAACTGATTTTTTTTTCTAGAATACTAAGAACTTCCCCAGAACCTGACAAAATTATATACAGCATCTGTTTCATTGGTGCTTATACAATTTCTCCATCTATAAAATAGGAATAATGTCAAACTCAAAGGATTGTTGTGGATTAAGTAAATTAATGTGTAAAGAAGTGCTAAATGTTAACATTACCATGGGTATGTGGATACTGATAATCATCCACTTTAGAAAATAAACTAAAGTCTTGATACTGTCTTGAAGGTATAGCCATACTACAAGGTATTTGAACCCTATCACTTTGTAGCTATCTAGTTAGATTAGGAAAATTAGTAAGTAGATGCCTTTGTTTAGTGAAGTCTAAATTGAATTGTAAAATTATATTCTAAAATGAAGCCAACTCCTGATGAACCGTATGTGAATTATCTAATTGTAGATTATGGGCCAGCATTTGCTTTTTACATAAATTGAAAAATTTATGGGGATGGAGTGGGTAAGCAGGACATGGGGACACAGCTGCGCTTTGGGGACACAGCTGTGTCTTTGGGGGCACAGCTGCGCTTGCGGAGAGCCCTAGCACTCCCACCAGGAGCCACCCTCCGGCTCCAAGGGCACAAATGGTGGCTGCATCTGAAGCACCAAGATCTGCCTTGGCCGGGTCCAAACACCGGTTCCTCTGCCTATGAAGTTGGTTTCTAACTTTGGCAGCTGGAGAGCCCGTGCCTGTCTGTCCTGGTCTCCTGGAGAAGGCAGACACTCCGCTGGCTGGCCCCGTAGGGAAAATGCTCTGGCAAGAAACCAGCAAGCAGGGCTGTGAGCCAGGCCACAGAGCTACACGGCATGGGGACGGAGCGGGGCGGCTGGCCACTAGCCGGGCTCTGCTCACCACAGAGGGTCCTCTCAATTGCCAGGGGAAAGAGCCCCCTATAACTCTCACCTCCACCTGACTTGTGGCCTTCTGAGCTGGCTTGGCCTTGTCCATGTGGTGATCCTCGGGGTCAGTCCTCCTGGGCAGGGTGCTAGGGCCAACAGGCATCTTCTGCTGCAATGCTAGCCCTGGGATCCTCCAACTGTGGGCACACTGTTCTGGACGCTGCTACTGGTCTGCTGAGTGCAGGCACGGAGGGGCCAGCTCCTTCCCCCAGTGCCCTGAAGCTTCCAAATGGCCATGGGCTGGAGCTGGCCTAGCTGCCGGTAGCTCTAGCTCAGGGAGTGTGTGTGTGTGTGTGTGTGTGTGTGTGTGTGTGTGTGTGTGGCGGGGGTTTAGCCAGGCTGGGGCCACAGTGGGGGGTGGGGGGTGGGCAAGTGCTCAGGATGGGCTTGAGAGCCAGGTGTCAGCTCCTGCACACAGGCTGTCCTGCCTCTGGCCTTCCTGTCACGGAAGCTCCAGGGAAGTCTCCTGTTCAGCACCACAGTTACGGATATGCCCTCTGGCCAGGGAGCGGTGAGTGTTATTTCTTCACTCTAAATAAACTCCACTCGGAGCCAGCAGGAGAAGAGCCCACTGCTTCTCTAGAGAGCTCTGGGGTGCCTTGGACATGCTGGGGGAGGGGGTGGTCATTTTCCAGCTTTTAAGGCAATGGTTGGCTGGAATCGAAATTTTCATTGAAACTTGAAATGCCCAGCAAGGCAAGAGGGTAAAACACACGATCCCCCTGCATAGGGCAGTGGCTCCTGGTGCTAGGTGGTGATGGGCCGAGGGGACCTCCCTTCATCCTCCCCACAGCCCCTCACAGAGGAGTACTAGAGGAGGGGAGAGGGTTCCGCGCCCCACGGCACATGGCCATGGTGGAGGACACAGGTCTGCAATCCCAGGGGGACCTTGGGCTTAGGCCACTGCGGGTCCCCTGACAACCGCTGAACTTCCAGTTCACTACGGGAGTGCTGGTCACTTTTTCCAGGGGGCTTTCCCGCCCTCATAGGAGCCTGTGGCCCATCCAGAATCCCAGATGAGCCCAGGGGCTTCCCCATCTGGAGATGATGAAGCCCTGGCTGGGGGAAGAAGTCTGGGGCCTCGGGTCCAGGAACTTGAGCTCGGCTTCCTAGTTTGGGATCTAAGGAAATCCAACCCAGATTTCCCCCACAACTGTCCACAGAAACGCTCCACGGGCTGCTCAGCCGAGACCCTCACTCAGAGTCCCACAGGCTGAAGCTGCAGGATGCCCGGGATGCAGCCTCGAACTGGTTCCAGGACAGGCTTCCCCCTATAATGGGGTCCAGACACAGGTGTGGAGCCGGGCCTGGGAGATGTGCAGGGAGGGGAGGGGAGGGGCGAGTCCCAGGTCTGGCTCCCCAGCTCCTGGGCCCCAGCCCTTCCTGGTCAGCCTGGAGTGTTCAAATCATAAAGCGTTCTCAAAGGATTGTCATTTGTCAATAAATAACAGGCAGTGAAGGCGGGCGGGTCCACTCTCTCAGGTGTGGTGGCAGATGTCAGTCACTCACCACCTCCCACTCTGGGCCCCAGGTGCCCCGATCCTCTGAGGGTCAGCCTCTCCTGCCAGTGGCTCACGGGGGTCCTGGGGCATCCCTGGAGCTGGGAGAAGGCTGTCTACTCTCCCGGGGTGCACAGATGGCCTCGTCCCACTAGCTGCCTGACGAAAGCCTGGGGTCAGGCCCCCGATCCCCACTGCTCCTGCCTTTCCTGAGCCCTGGGGTCCTCACCAGGGCTGCTGCGTGGCTTCTGGGAGGCGTGGGGAGGGTACTGGCTACAGTCAGGACCACTAGGAAGACAATCTAGAATCTACGGAGCTATACCCATTTTAGGGACATCTCAGAAAATAAATGATTCTTCATAAAGCAGTGATTATATCATGCCCAACCCATAGCTCCAAGCCTGTGGATGGAGGCTTGGATCCCCCAGGGGCTCTCCCTTGCATCCCCTATAAGAGCCCAGGTGGGGTGAGGTGGAGACCGCCCCTGGCGCACCCCTCGGCCCCCAGGACTCAGGGCTGGCGCCCTTCCCAGCCCCACTGGGGTTTCCAAGGCCAAGTTCCATGACCAGCAGGCCCAGGGGCTCCACCTGCAGAGGACAGAGAGAGACGAGGCCGTGCACGGCGCAGGCTAGGAGCAGGGCCAGCCTGCAGGAGCGAGTCTGCCCCTGGAGCTCCCCATCACGCAAGCAATCCCTGCAATCTCCCCTGCTTGCTCCTCATCCCGTCTCCACAACAGACACTGTGAGAGCTCTTCCCTGGCCCTTAAATACACGTAATTGCTTCTGGTGCCAGTAAAAGGTATTAATTCCACTTATGCATTCCATAAACTTTTAGGATAACGCAATTGATACCGTGATCATGTTGGGACACCTCCACTATTATTTTCCTGCTTGCAAACCTCCAAGGCGCTGGAAAGTTTTCTCCCAAATCCATTAGTGTTGACTCAGCCACATTCTACCAGGAACTCTGTGCAGAGCCTCTGTGCGTCCCCACCTGCCTCCCACAGGACCCTCCCCAGCCAGGAGGGTTGTGCTCACCCTGTGTGCCTGGCTCAGCCCCAGGACGGACGGACGGACTGGCACTCATACATTCACGGAGCTGTGTCCAGGCTGGCAGGCTGCATGGAAGCCGCCCAGGGACTCACTGAGCCATCATGCCTGTGTGCACCCCACCCGCATGCCTCACACTGCCCAGCTGGGCCAGGTCTCCAGCCATGGCTAGCTGACCTCGGAGCCCCCTCCCAAACCTACCAATCCCCAAGGATAGTCCCCTTCCCTGGCAGGGCTCAGCCTAGGAGCAGGGGATGGAGCAGAGCTGGATAGCATCCAGATGCCCTTCTCACGGGCAGCTTCTTGGGACTCCTGGGACCAGCTGTCTGTGTGATTGCCAATCCCTGGGGGGCCCAGGAAGGGAGTGGCCATCAAGGCCCAGAAGCCAGGCTCCAGTGTGCCAGGGAGGGCTTGGCACTGGGACAAGGGTGCAAACACCAATCCCTGGCCGGGCTCCACCACCTACCAGTCCAAAGAGCATCAGTGCCCATGGATGCCAGCTCCAAAGCACAGCCCTGACCACTCGGTATCTGTCCCTCCCCGAAGCCCCCAGAGCCCTGGAGGACCCAACATAGGACAAGCCCGACACAGGACATGCCCTGGCTAGGATGGCTCAAGAGCAGCAATTTGCGGGGGGGGGGGGGGGGGTCCCCCAGGCTCCAGGTGCTGTTCTAAGTGGTCCCAGGAGCCAGCTCGTTTGTCCCACAGTGACCCATCAGGCTACCTCCCACTTTTGGACTCAGGCCCATGGCTCTGCAGCAGGTCTGGGACCTGGGCGCTGCCAGTCAAATTGCCACCACGTCCTGCCCCTGGTCCCCGGGTTATGATCTTGGAGGCTGAACACACATTCCTCCTCCAGCTGCTCAGTTACACACAATGCATCCCTCCTGGATTCCACGGGAAGGAGTTTTCCAGCCCTGGGTAGCGGCCAGAAAAGGTGAGCACGCATGTTTGTGTGCACGTGTGCATGTGTGGAGTCGTGTGTATGTATGTAGCATGTGCACGTCTTTGCATGTGTGTGAGGTGTTTCGTGCATGTGCATTTGCACACACACCTTCCCTCTGTCGGCACCCTAGGAGCACGGAGGTGAGACCTTGGGACACTTGCCGGGGGCCTCAGCCAGGCAGAGGCCAAAGACCCTATTAACAGCTGTGATCCCTTGGGGCCTGTCGAGGGTGTTTTTCCCAAGCAAGGGCAGGACCGAAGGCAACAGTCAATTTGGAATCATACTTGAGAAAAATACGAATTATCTATCAGTTACCAGCCGGCTGGCATGGCGGGGGCCACGCATGGCGCCTTGCGGAGGCCCAGACAGCACGCCCGGGAAGCAAGTCTGGGCAGCAGCCGCGCAGCCAGACCCCCAGAGCTGTGAGCAGGCGGGCTGCCCGGCAGTCCCCATCCTGCATGGTGAGCCTGCCCGC
This sequence comes from Vulpes vulpes, assembly GCF_048418805.1. Classification (NCBI taxonomy): domain Eukaryota; kingdom Metazoa; phylum Chordata; class Mammalia; order Carnivora; family Canidae; genus Vulpes; species Vulpes vulpes. Next base: position 159,633,654 of record NC_132791.1, on the reverse strand, counting down.
CCCCTCCCTGGGCAGGGAAAGGAGCTCGCGGGCGGTCTCTCCCAGAGACCCAAGGTGCCAAAAATCTCATTATCAATGTGTGTCCCACCTCCACCCCTGCACTGATGGGGGCTGGGGAGGGAGAGCTCTGTGTGCCAGCCGAGGGCCCGGGCAAGGGGGCGGGTATCAGGGCGAGGGGTGGTTAGAACTTGGGCACAGGTAAGCCACCTCTGCCCCCAGTATGGCTGGCCGGGGCAGACCACTCTAGAAACCGTGACCACGCCGGGGGCCCTCCAGACCTGACGCCACATCTCTGGCAGGGGAGGTGGAAGCAACTGAGGGAGCCTGACAGAGGCCCCAGGTGGGGGCGGGGGGATAGCCAGCACAGGGGCAGCTTCTATCCCTCCCTGAGGACCAGCTCAGACCATCCAAGGCACTCCAAGTCCCCAAGACACTGCAAAGACCCCACCAGCATCCCTAAATAGCAGAGATGGAGAGAGAGTGTGAGAGCGAGCCAGGACCCCCCTCCAGGGCTTGCCTAGATTCCCAGGGGTCCAGCAGCTCAGGCCTTGGTGACAGTACTGATGCAGGAGGGGCTGGGACCCTTCCCTGAGATGTGAGAGAAAGGACTTAGGGAACAGTATGAACATCAAAGAGGAGAGGGAGTGAGCCTCCTGTCACCAGAGGTGCGCAATGTGGGGATGCCTTGGGTGCCTCCTGACCTGGCTTACAGCCACACAGCCAAACTTCCAATCTGGGGACCCGGGACCAGGACCCTACAGCAGTAAGAGAAGCCTCCAGCAGGTGCACCTGCAGCCGAACAACCATACCCAGGAGGACCAGCTCTATGGCACCCCACTCCCAGCCCTGCTGCTAAGGAAATAATAACGTGACACACACGGGGAGCACAGCTCCTACTGTGCTCACCTGTGCTGTACGGACAGCATCCCCTCTAAGGAGCAACAAGGGGCATTACTGGAAAAATTCACAAATGAGGATGACAGGGTGGGGGCCCTGGACCAGGTGCCGACTCCGCCACTGGAAGCCCTGCGGTGGAGCTAAGCCTCACCTCAGCGATGGGTCAGGGGCTGGGGGCCCATGGTCACGGCCAGAACCAGAGACAGTGGCCGGTGGGGCGAGGTGGGGGGATGGCTTGGATCCCAGACCCAGACTGGCCCCTGCGGAGCCTCACTGGGTCTCCTGCTGGTTCCACCCCCTCTCCAGCCTCCCAGGAGCGTGGGAAAACCACAACCTGGCCAGCGGGGCAGCAGGATCCCGGAGGGGATGGGGATCAGGAGACCCAGTTCTTAAAGCGGGAGAGCTGGTGCTCGGCCCCCTGCACCAGGGTCCCATTTCCAGGGGCTGGGGGAGACTATGGAGCTGCTGGTCCTTGGAGGTGACACTGCCTACAGCCAGGGCATGCTAGGGTCCACGGGGCAGGTGCCAGGCAAGACTCTGTCCTCTTCAGGTGTGGGGGCAGGACACCGGGACTGTCCTTGGGGCTGCCTTTCCTGCCAGTGCCCTGTGAGCCCCACCCTCAGAGGAGCCTATGGTCTGTCCTGGGGGGGGGGTCTCAGCATCCCTGCAGTGCCCGGGCCGCCTTGGGCATGTCTGGCAGCCTCTTCCTCTCCCAGCTGTAGTCGGGACAGTGGGGGGAAGCGGTTAGGAACCTGGAGCCCCTTGGGACACTTGGGTGTCTCAGTGGTTGAGCGCTGCCTTTGGCTCAGGGCGTGATCCCAGGACTCCAGGATCAAGTCCCACATCAGGCTCCCTGCATGGAGCCTGCTTCTCCCTCTGCCTGTGTCTCTGCCTCTCTCTCTGTGTCTCTCATGAGTAAATAGATAAAATCTTTAAAAAAAAAAAAAAAAAAAGGAACCTCAAGTCCCCAGACCAGGAAGCTTAGCCACCAGGTCCTGGCGGAGGGGGGCACTAACCGCCTGCTTCTCTCCGAGCCAGTGACTCCCCCCCCCCCCGCCCCCGTGCCTGTTTCCACAGCTGTAAAATGGGACAATAACAGGTTCCACCTGGTGGGTTGCTGGGCAGTTTCAAGAGTCAACGTAAACTCAGAGCACCCCAAGGGAGGCCACAGGGGTTCGGGCCACCATCCAAGCTGGGAAAATCCCCACCAGGGGCCAGAATCCTCCAGAGCGCAGGCAGCAAGACCTGAAGACCTGAGTCCGAGGCACCGCGGATCCACCCCCAACTCCCAGTCTCATCCCCTGCTTGGAGGTGACAACTCAGAGGCTGCCAGCCAGCAGACATCAGACCTCCCTGCCCATGCACTCTACCTGGAGGAGGCAGCTTCTGTGGAACTCATGCTCACCCAGGACGGGATTCAAGCCCCACCTTGACACCCGAGGGTCTTGGTGATGATGGTCGGACTCTGCCCCATGGACCTCACCCAGGAGCCACGTCTGCCCCTCTGGGGCTCTGCGGAGGCTGGCCGCTGGGGCCACACGTCCGAGGGGTGGGCACGCCCAGACTGCCCGGCCCCAGACCCGCCTCCTGCCCTATGCTCCTCCCGGCTCACTGCTTACTGCGGGGGGCCAGGCAGGAATCCGTGTGGACACCTGGCCGGCCCTCCCTCGCTGCCCAGAGGGGGGCGATCACCCCTCCCACCCTCACAGCCCACAGATGTCCCTCGGGAGCAGGGGTGCGACTCACCGTCCAGGTGGCTGACTTGGCCGTGCTGGACTGCTGGAAGGTGACATCGAAGTGGTGGGGACCAGGGTAGTCGGTGTTGGAGGGGATGGCCGGCGCAGGCGACATGGTGTCGAAGGTGGAGCTGGGCTGCGCGTAGGGTGAGTGGGTGGGCACGCTGGCGGCGTGCTCCGGGGTGTAGGGGCTGGCCGAGGCCGCGCGGCTGCTCATCTGGTCCATGGTGCTGCTCAGCAGATTGAACTGGGGCTAGCGTGGGAAGGGGGAGGGAGGGGGACACACAGTCAGGCTGGAGCGTGGAGCGTGGAAGCGCGCGCCGGCCAGAGGTGTCCTGTTACAGGAGCCTTAAAGGGCCAGCAGCTCAGTCATCCCAAATATTTCCCGTCCCACCCCCCCAACTCCCGACAGGTCACTGCTTGTGTTGGGATAAACTGACATATTCACCTCGCCCTCCCCTCTCCATCAGCCTCCTTCTGTGCCAGGGTTTCCGTGGAGCACACCTGGAGGGGAGCTGCTGGCAGGGGAGGCTCCTGCCCCTGGACCTCCTGGCAGGCTGGGGGGCAGCACTCTCCAGGGGCAGCGTCCCCATGCCCCTAAGACAGCCCCAAGGAGGGAGACCCCAGGCCCAGGGAGCCAGACAGAGGGAGGGATGGGCCAGGGCAGGGGGTGGGTCCCACAGTCCCCTCCTTCCCCCACAGGGGACCATGTCCCATCAACCTCCTGGGGTCCTGGGACCTTGTGATGGGTCAGCCCCTCCCTGGAACTTCAGGAGGCCTGAGCAAAGGAGGGAGGGGACAGCCCAATCCACCACAGATCAGGTCCCCTCTGGAGGGCAGGCAGGGAAGACCCCTTTCCCTGTCTGGAGGCTTCAAGCAGGGGGTGGGCTGGATGGGTAAAGAGCAGCTGATCTCCAAACACGGAAGCATCTCTTGCTTTGTGGCCAGAGGGTGATGAGGTTTGCTTTAATCCTCATGTGGGCCTCAGGTGGATGTGGCTATTATCCCATTTTACAGATGAGGACACTGAGGCACACAGGGGGTGATTGCCTGGGGTGAGGCACCAGCCACCCTCAAGGCAGTTACCCTGAGAGCCCTGGGGCCCGGGGTGCCCATGGGGGGCTGATGGGTACCAAGAGCGACGGGGGCTTACCCTGCAACCTCCCTTCACCAGTCTGCCTCCTTTAGATCCCAAAGCACAGGAGTGTATCCCTGAGGGCGCAGGGGGCGGGGACCAGCTGCTGGGCCCCTTTCTGCCCTGGGTGTTTTTCTCCATCAGGAGGGTGGTGCTCATTACCCAGAGGCCCCTCCAGCTTAGCATCCCCTTGGAAGGCACATGTTCTTTCCCTTCCACTCTGCTGGTGACAGGGTCCTGGAGTCCCCACTGGAGGCTGCCCAGCCTGAAGGAAGCTTAGCACAAGTGATGACCCAGGAGGAGTGAGGTGACAGGTGACAGATTGTCACTAAAGCTGTGGCTCCGTGCCTTCTGGAGCTCCGGCTGCAGCTGCCATCGGACCTCCAGAGCTGGGTCCCACGTCCACCAGCCACAAGACAGGAGCCCCCTGCAGGCTCGGCTGCAGCCTCCTTCCCCAACCGGCTCCCACTGCCTCCAGACTAGCCGTGCCTTCGCTTGTGCACGGTGGGGGTGTGGCGGGGGGGGGGGACCAGCACCCACCATCATGAGGGGTAAGCGGATAAACAAACTGTGCTGTTGTAGACTGCAGCCACACGGGCAGAGCCGTGGCCCAGGGGCTGGGTGGGGCTGGGGGCCACCGCTTGGGGGGTGCTGTTTTCCTCTGGATGTGATGCGGGTGCCCTAGAATCCACGGTGCACAGCAGTGGTGAGCTGCACATCACAGACACCGTGGCTCCATAAAGTTCTTCAGAACAAAACGACAGAGAGGAAGGAGGAAGAAGCCTCCTCTCCAGGAGTGTAAGGGCCAGGCTGGGGAACCCCCCCACCGCATTCTCATCCCGAGGGGCATCACTCCTGCATCCCTCCTGCCTCTGCCCTCTGTCTCCCCATCCTGACTGTGAGGGGGCCCCACAAGAGGGCTAACATGTGTCGGGACCATTGGCCACAGCAAGCTAAGCAGTGCTGGGGGTGCCCAGCACCCCGACTCCATACACGGTGCCACGAGAAAAATACAGAAATGAAGGATCTCACTCTCAGGTTCATACTGAGCATGTGACACACTGTGCATCATTTCTGGTGAATTAACTATTAAATTACTTCCATGGGTTTCTTTTTACATTTCTTCTGTGTGGCTCCTGGAAAATGCAAAATCATATGTGTGGCCCACATGGCATTTCTACTGGATGGTGCTGGACCTGAGTGTCTGGCTCCCACTCCCATCATCAGCTCTGCTATGGAGCTGCCCCTGTGGGCACATTCCCCAGGGGCTGCTGAGTGAGTGGCCCAGCGGCAAAAGGAAAGAAGGAAGGAAGGGAGGGAGGAAGGGAAGGAGGGGAGGAGAGAAGAAGAGGGGAAGGGAGGAAGGGAGGGAGGAAGGTGGGTGTGCAAGGCAGCAGGATGGACTCCCCTACGCAGATGCCCAGGAACCTGGATGGACTGAGTATGAACCCAGCCTTCCCACTAAACCAGGCTGAGAGCCCCATGGGTCCTGGAGGGGGCAGGGTTCCCAGGCTGCCCCCAGCCCAGAGTCCCATGGCCTCTCTCCTCCAGGTGACAAGCCATGGCCCCGAGGAGCATCTTCCCTGTGATCATAAGGCCCCCTCCCCAGGCCCCCAAGGGCTACAGGAGCCTTTCCACCTCCCGGGCCTCAGTGAGGACAGCAGACCAACCAACGGGGGCTCAGGTCTGTCCTCCCCACTACAACCCCACAGCAGCACAGCTTGGGTCTGTCCTCCCTACTCTGTCCCCACAGCAGCACAGCTCAGGTCTGTCCTCCCCACTCAGACCCCACAGCAGCACAGCCCAGGTCTGTCCTCCCCACTCCGACCCCACAGCAGCACAGCCCGGGCCAGCAGGGCAAAGGGCCCCTGCCCCCCTGTTCAGGAGAAACAAGAGGCAGCCCCACGACAACAACGTTGTTCAGATTTTAACTTGTCCACATTCTTTACTGATCTGAGGCGGGTGCCAGGGAATTAGTCACTGAACCAAAAGAGCAGAGGTGATAGCATCTGTGGGCCCAGGAGAGGAGCAGGAGGGAGCGGGAGGCTTCCAGTGGGCAGGGGCAGGCCGGGAGCCCTTTGAGAAGTGCAGGGAGGAAGCGCTGCTCGCAAACACACCTCCTTTGGCCTCTGGCATTTTGTGGTCTGGGCACCCCGAGAGTTACCCCTCCCCAGGGGAGTGGAGGCCACTGTGCAGCATGTGTTGGGCCACTGCGCTGTGGCCATGTGGGGCTCCCTCTCGGGGTTCTGCTGCCCCAGGGGCACACCTCTGCCTGCACCCCCCAGGAATCGGCAGGGGTTGTGTCCGAGAGTGGCAGGGAAACCCGCTGGTCTGGAAGTGCTCTGGTGGCTCCCAAAGGCCCTTCCTTCCCTCCCTTTGCATTCCTCCCAAGTGGGGAGCCAAGAGCCCCCAGCCCGACCTTGCTGCCCAGATGCGGCCCAGCACAGCCACACGGAAGCCTGGGGGTCTCAGGAAGCTGGGGGAGGCCCACTTGGCAGCAGGAAGAACCTGGGCAAAACCAGGACTTTTTTGGTTTGTTTTGCTTTCAATCAGAACTCCCAAGAGAGTGGGCTAATTAGGACATGCCCAGCCCCAGGCGGCCCACATGTGCCTACATGTGCACACAGGGCTCCTGGGCCCGACCCAAGGAGGGCTGCAGGGCGGGAGTGAAGCAGCCAGCGGGTGGCCTCCCCTCTGGGTCTGAGGCCCTGCCTGGAGGGGGGGGCGGCTGGGCTCTGGGAGGGGCTGGGGCAAGAGAGGGCCTCTCCTCCAGATCCCCATGTGCCTTGCTGGATGGTGGCTGGTGGCCTGGGAGCTCTTTCCACCAACACTGGACAGGCTCCCCAAGACACACTCTGTGCATTTGCTGCACACACGTGTTCTGGTGCTCTGTGCACTGGGTCAGGGCCGAGAGGGTCCTGGGGCACAGGCAGCTCTGGCCGTGCACTGGGGTGTCCATCCCAGCCTTTGCGGAGAGCCAGGCTCGCTTCCTGGTCAGGCCCCTCTTGGGCCAGGATCCCAGGTGGCCCATTCCTGCTCAGAGGAGGGCACCCATAGGTCTGGGGGCCGCATGCACATGTGTGCTCACACACCTGCAGGGATGGGGCTGCTGCAGAGGGAGGAGGGGTAGGGTGAGCCCTGGGTGGACTGTGTCCCAGCACCTGCCCTCTTCTGGGAAAGGAGCTGGACTCTGGGGGCACAGGGAAGGAGGGTACTGCCCGAGGACCAGCAGGGAGAGGATGAAGGGAACCACATGGGGTGGAAAGGTCCCAGCTTCCAGCCCACCCCACCCTGTCATTGCATCACCAGCCAAGGGTCTTCCCCTCCTCTGCATATCCGCAGGGGGCCTGTGTGCTGGGAGAGCTGCGGCTCATTCACTCACTTTGGCCAGAGTCTCTGGTTTCCATCCCCTCCCCAGACCTCACTGCTTTGATCCATACCACCCAAGGGGTGGCAAGCAATAGGGGCTCTGTGGGGGTTCAGAGGCATCAGCTCCCCAGCCACCTGGCACCCCGACCCCCACAGGCGCAGAGGGCCCAGCCTGCCCACTGGTCCTCCTGCCCAGGAGCCTGAGCTCAGCGCAGCCCTGCAGTCCCTGCCCCACAGGCCAGACATCCCAGCCCAAGCTCCCAGTGCCCTTTGCTGGCCAAGCCAGCATTGGCGGTCCCCACAGGAGACAGGTGACTCTCCCGGCCACCCCACTGCTCACCTACAGGTCTGTCTGTGTGTCCAGGTCCAGAGTGACTGCCACCCTCAAGGATCATGTCCTGGAGTGAAAGGAGGGGGACAGAAGGGACCTTCCAGGTCTGGCAGGGCAGAGCAGGGCTCTGAGGTCAGGAGGCCCAGGGGCTGAGGTCCCAGCCTCACCTGTGTGACCCAGCCCAGCATTCTACCACCCTCGGCCTCAGCTTCCCCATCTACAAAGCAGGGGTGAAGCCACAGGGCAGCTGTGCAGATCAGGAGGGTCCAGGGAGGCTGTGGTGCATGACACACTGATCCCCCCCTTCTCCACACAAAAGTCCAACAAAGTAAGGGCTGCAGACGGGGACCCAGGCCCGGCCAGCCCCGGACCCTCACCCACTCACTCAGAGGATGGGCTGAGCCCCAGGCACAGAGATGGGGCAAGCGGAGCCCCCCGTGCCCGGAGAGGCCACGTCCCGCCATGCTGTCACGCCCAGCCCCAGACTGGGCGTTGGGAACCTCTGGGCCGAATGACGCAGACCTCCAAGCACTCGTGGGCCCCTGGCACCGGCTCTTGCCTTGGGTGCTCTCTGGGGTTGAAAGCAGGTCCTGTACCCCCTGCCAGGAGCACCTGGTGGGAGCGGCCACGGTGCATGGTGGGGACAGCCAGCCATGCCCAGGGGCCAGGCCACCTCTCTGCACCTACGCCCTCTTCTACTCTGTCGCCTGTCCCAACCAGCCCGAGTTCTCCAGAAATGGGGCTCATCCAGCTTCACTGGGTCCATCCTTTGACTGGGAGCTGGGTTTTGCAGTTTTGTAAGATTCCTATTGTACGTGTTTACTTATTTAATGCCAATGAACCATCTCAAATGAGTTTTGGGGATGTAGATGGAAAACAAATTGTAGAAGTTTGTGCTCCGCTCGCTCCCCAGCATCCGTGGGCACCTCTAGTGGACTCCAGGCTATTAAGGCAGGAAGAGCAAGAGCACAGGTGGGCTGGGACCGGGCGGCGCAACGACGTGCAGGTGCATATGCAGGTGTCACCCACGCTCTCCCCAGAGGGAACAGAAATACTTGTCACTAGAATTTAAAACGACTCCTGTCAGTGGTCAGAGGCTCTGTTCCAGACTGACTCACCTAGTGGAGGGGACTGGAGGGACAGAGAGGACGTTTCCAGCCCCGTCCCTGCACGGGGCCAAGCAGGGTCAGCTGCGGACACTGGGCTCCAGCACTGGTTTAGGAAGACCTGTTTGTCCGTGCCACAAGGACACCGATTCCAAAGACAGAGCTCCTGCCCCTTTGGGCGGGGTGATATGGGGTCCCCCGGGGGCCCTGCTCCCAGCCTCCTTTGTACACTGCCAGTCCGAACCACAGGGCTCTTGCTCCTGCTATTCCCCTCCTGGAACACTGTCTCCTCGCCACTGAGAGAGCCTTTCAAGACTCACTTCCTCCTAGTAATTGCAGGCTCTCCACCTGCTGGTGTCCTGGGGCCGAGTTCTCTCCCACTTTTCTGGGCAGGGTAACAGACATCATGATGCACACCCTTGTGGGTTCGTATCCCATGGGCTGTCAATTTTCCTCTGGCTATAAGCCTCTAAAATACAGGTGAAGCTTGACCAACACCAGGTTAGACACCCCATGCAGCCCAAAATCCAAGGATGACTTATGACTCCCCCAAAGCTTAACCACTGATAACCTATCATTGACCAGAAGCCCTTTCGATAACATCAAGCCAATTGACACAGATGCTGCCTGCTACGTGTGTCATGTACTACAATCCCACAAGGAAACAAGCCACAGAAAAGAAGATTTCGCTAAGAAAATCATCAGGGGACGCCTGGGTGGCTCCGTCAGTGAAGGGTCTACCTTTGGCTCAGGTGGTGATGTCAGGGTCCTAGGATCAAGTCCCACATTGGGCTCCCTGCTCAGCAGAGAATCTGCTTCGCCCTCTCCCTCTGCTGCTCCCCACCACTCATTTTCTCTTTTTCTCTCTCTCTCTGTCTCAAATAAATCAATGAAATCTTTTTTAAAAAAGAAAAAGATCGGGGATCCCTGGGTGGCTCAGTAGTTTAGTGCCTGCCTTTGGCCCAGGGCGCGATCCTGGAGTCCTGGGATCGAGTCCCACGTCGGGCTCTCAGCATGGAGCCTGCTTCTCCCTCCTCCTGTGTCTCTGCCTCTCTCTCTCTCTCTATCATAAATAAATAAATAAATCTTTAAAAAAAAAGAAAAAGATCATAAGAAGGGGAAACCTATTTCTAATCTTTTTTTTTTTAATTTTTATTTATTTATGATAGTCACAGAGAGAGAGAGAGAGAGAGAGAGAGGCAGAGACACAGGCAGAGGGAGAAGCGGGCTCCAGGCACTGGGAGCCCGACATGGGATTCGATCCCGGGTCTCCAGGATCGCGCCCTGGGCCAAAGGCAGGCGCTAAACCGCTGCGCCACCCAGGGATCCCGGGGAAACCTATTTCACTACTGTATTTATAAGAAAAAATCTGCATACAAGTGGACTCAAGCCGCTCAACCCCAGGGTCCGCTGTGATGGTTCTTGCGGCAAAGGGTGCTGCTCCCCAGCTGCTCCAGCACCATACACCCTGGGTCCTCAGGACGTTCTTCCTGGACTAAAGCCTATCCTCCCCTCTGTGCAGAAAGCACGCAGGGGTCAGCGGCCTGCATGCCTGCCTGGACTCCTCTGCTTTGTGACCTTGGCCGGGCTCACGCGGATAGTACAGGGGTGCCCAGGCGTGGCTGTTGTGTTGGTACCATCAGGGTCCTCCATCCATTCCCTGAGGCTCAGGACAGTGCAGAGTGAGGACACTTCCAAAGCGCTTCCAAAGAAAGCCGAGAGGCCCAAATGCAATGCCAAGCACAGCCCACCCAGGACCTTCCCATAGGTGGATGGTGGTGACACGCCCGGCTTGAGGCATCACAGTTCCTCCCCCCTTGCCCTCCTGTCCTCCCCACCAGGCCCCAGGTGGCCCCGCCTGCTGCATCCACTGCTCCCCAAGCCTGCAGCACCACAGGCATCCTGTGCAGCCCTAGGGCCTTGCAAACACGTTTCCCTTCCCAGCCCCAAGTGGAGGAATGGTCTGGAGGGACGATCTTCATGGCTACCCCCACGGTCAGCCCTGGTGCACCCCATGTTCCAGCCGCCTGGTGAGAGCCCCACTCAAGGCCACACCCTGCACCTCTGGCAGATAGCCGCCCTGGCTTCCAGCCCGCGGTAGGGCTGCCTGGCCTCCCTGGCCCTCCCTCAGCTTCCAACCCCTGCACAGAGCCCACCTCCCCAGGAAGCATCCCGGCCCTGCTGCCCCCTCCTGGCCGGGCACTGGGGCTGGAGCTGAGCCCAATGGGCAAGGCACACAGATCCATCCTTTCCTGGGTCCGGGTGCTCCAGAGGTGGGAACTACATCATAGGGCCTTGGGCTTGGCCAGGGAATCGGGAGACTGGGGCCCTGACTTCACCACAGCCCGGCCGTGTGGTCCTCAACTTTGTGGAATATAGGTGAACAGTGTGGCCGTGCTTCTTCCTCGGGACCAGTGTGCATCTGACTGGAGGAGTGTGTGACGGGCTCAGGGAGGGGCGGCTGGAGCCTCAGACACTGCTGAGCCTTCTGTCCAGATGCTCCTCCCCAGACCTCCACTGTGGGCGGGGGGTCCCCTGTTCCCCATGGAGATGCCACCTCCTGCGGGGAGTGCTCCCCACTCCTGGACGCAGCCCTGCCTGACCGGGGAGTGCACACCCTCTTCCTGGGGGCCCCGGGGGTGCAGGCAGGAGCCCCCCTCATCTTGAAGGGCTCTCTCCCACCCTGAGGTTCTCTCCCACCCCAAGTGGGTGTCTGCTCTGACCCCAGCAACCCCCAGCTCCCCAGAGAACACTACCACCAGATTTTTTTTTAAATCGAATATGAACTCCAAACCCCCTGATCTTCTCTGGCAGGCATGTCTGGGCTTGGGTACAACCTCGCCCAGAGGTGAGTGCCTGGCAAGCCGTCTGGGCTTCAGGGGGAGATAACCCATCCCGCTCAGAGCAAGACCTCCATCCTGCGGTGTTTCCCACAGCATCTCCCGGAGTCTGTGATTAAACGGGTGGAAATGCCAACAAGACCGGACTCGTGCGGGGGGGAGGCACCCTCTCCTCCTGAAAATATGCGCTTACACTCTCTCCTCACCCGGGGCTGAGGCAAGGCTCTGCCCAATCTGCGCCAGGACCAGGTGGAAGTTTCCACACCTCGCGCTGGAGAAACGCGCCCCCAGAAGCCCGCTGCTGCAGCTGCTGAGGCGTGTGTCTGCAGGACCCCCTGCCCGCCGCCGCCTGCACACCGCACTGCGCACACCCGGGGGGCAGCCTGGGGCCAGGCCGGGTCCCTGTGCGTCCCTGGGCTGCGCCCTGCCAGCCTCAGCGGGGCTGCCCGTGACCTGGGCAGGGGGACCACGGATGCACAGACTATTTCAATCCCCAGGACAGAGCCCCATCCAGACCCCAGCTCCCGGAGCGCCCAGGACCTGGAGCAAAGTGGGGTGCAGCTCACGGGAGTACCCCTCTGCCCTGGGCATCACTGGGGACAGGCGGCCTTCCTGTCCCCTTCCCGTCTGCTGCCCCAGAGCCGGACCCTGACCCAGGCATCTGCCCTGACACCCCTCACCCACGTCTCCTTGTCTGTCTGTCCATTCTGCAGGGGCTGATCAGGCCCCGCCCATACCAGACCCCTCTGACTAGCCGCTGCTGTCCTTGGTGGCATGTGCAATAAAGGTGCCAGGGAGGGTGAGGGAGAGTCAAGAGGGCGCCAGCTCAGATGACCAGGACCCAGAGTTGGAGCAGCAGCCATGCACTCCTCAGTGAGTGGGTTTGCTCCCTCCCTCCCCAGTTCAAGGCTCTGGGGTAGATAGACAGGCCAGCCCACTGCCCCTGCCTGCTCTGCTGCCTGACAGCCCCCAGGCTGGGCTCCCCTCCCCACATACCCAGGAGGTGCCGGGGGGGGGACAGCGGCACCACGCAGAGATGGCCACAGCCTCCAGAGCCGTGCTCGTGCAAGGCCACAACAGCAGGCAAACCAGCCTGTGAGGCTGTAGGGGCTCAGGCTTCAGGACAGGCTGGACACAAACACCACCCGGCATGGGCAGGGGGAGGCGTGGGAAGGCGTGGGAGCCTGCAGACTGGATGCCAGCAAGCAGAGGAAGGGCTGAGGGGGACGGTTCAGCCAGCGGACCTGCTGGCTCCGAGTCAGAGGCAGTGAGGTGGCCATGGCATGGTGCTGGGGCCTGGCACCCCCAGAGGACACACTGGTGGACTCCTAGGGCAGGGGATGACAGGTGTGGCAGTAGGCAGGTCAAGAAGAGCTCCCAGGTTTCAGCCACACAAAGGAAGAGTGGATGTTTCCCAAGCTGAGACTGTGGGGGAGGTGGGGCTGCAGAGAGGTGGGGATGGGCCCCGCAGAGATGGGCCCAGAGCCTGGCCAAGGGGGTAGGAGAGTGTCAGAGTGTCAGCTCCGTGAATAGGATGGTGGTGATACCTCCATCCCCCAACTCCCCAACCCCCCGCCCCTGGGCAGGCTCTGGGATTTCCCTTCTGGAATAGTCCATTCCTTCCCAGGCCCCAGAGCCTCGTGCTCCTGCTGCCCCAGGTCAGGGAGAGGACACCGGTGGCCGAGGCCCATGCTGCTGCACAGACCCCTGGCCGCTCCAGCTCTGCTCCATCTAGTCACTTGAACACCTCCTGTCTGGTCCCTGGAGGCCCTGTCCCTTTTCTGTCCTCACTGCCCGCCCCCCACATCACTGGCTCCTGGCTCAGGCAGCCCCTCTTGTGTCCTGGGAGGTGTCTGTCTGTCTATGATCTGGTTACTCTCCCTCGGTGCAGCGCACGCCCGTGCTGGGATGCCCCCCTCCCCTAGTCATCTCCACCTGCCACCTGCCCCCCCTCCCTCGCTCCCTGTCTAAGCGGCCACTCTGCTAGTGTGGCTCAGACTCCCCCTCCTCCCCCCGCAGCCCCTTCTTGGCCCAGCGGCCACAGATGATGAGCAGCTCACGTGGATGGAACTGGAGGGTATTATGCTGAGTGAAGTAAGTCAATCAGAGAAGGACAAACATTATATGGTTTCACTCATACGAGGAATATAAAAAATAGCGACAGGGATTATAGGGGAAAGGAGAGAAAATGAGTGGGAAAAATTAGAGAGGGTGACAAAACATGAGAGACTCCTAACTCTGGGAAACGAACAAAGGGTAGGGGAAGGGGAGGTGGGAGGTAGGACGGGGTGACGGGCAAGGAGCAGGGCACTGGACGGGATGAGCACTGGGTGTTATACTATATGTTGGCAAATTGAACTCCAATAAAAAATATACAGAAAAATCCAAATGCGAGGTTAAAATTTATAAAACTTTAAAATATATTTAATGTCTCATTTCCTTTGTTTTGCTTAACAATAAAAATATTAATCTATGAAAAAAAAAAGAAAGCAGAGCTCACTCTTCACCCCACATTCTCCTCCTGCAGGTTCCCATCTGAATAAACAGGTGGCGACCCCCTTCACCCAGCCTCCTGGGTCCACCCTGGGTCACCTCTGCCCTCACCCCCAGCCCACCAGCAAATCCTGTTGGGAACCCAGGGGTGCGGGCTGCCTCCCCTGCGCCCACCTGGCCCGAGGAGGTGAGGAGGCGGTGTCCCTCTGCGGGTGTATCCAGCGGCATCCGGCTTCCAGCCTCGGCCCTGCCCTCCTGTGGTCCGCTCCTAGCACTGCAGCAGGGGCTCTTTCCAGAGCCCCGGCAGGATCTCGCCCTTCCTCCCCCCATGGGCCTCGGGTACAGGAGGTGCTTGCTTAGAACAAATTTCTTGCTGCACTGATTGGCTTTTCCCAGCAGGGCCCTTTCTACCAAGAGGCTACGGTATCTGCAAAGAGAGAGCGACCAGACCCACGCCGCACAGGGGATGCAAAGCGCTGTGCCCTCTGGAGCTGCTGCAGGACAGTGGACACTGGTGTTCACGCAGCACCCCTTCCACCACCCAGCATGGACTGGCAGACAGTGGGAAGAGGCCAGGCCCACACGCCCATGACCCAGCTCGAAGACCCTGCAGCCCAGACAGCCCCCCGGGCCCTTGACACACAGGCACGGAAAGAGCCAGGGGAACCTAATACTGACCTTGCTTATCTCTTGAGACTTTAAAGCTTTGCTGACCAGTGAAACAGCCCCAAAGACTAGTGAATATGGCAAATCACAATATTTCCAACCGGGAAAAGCCAGCCCGGGGTGCCTGCTATGGGTTGTGGGCAGCGTGGTCTCAGGTGAGAGGGGCCCTGCGTGGGGGCAGCTGGTCAAACACAGGTGGGAGAAGCTGCCGCAGAGGCCCCAGCCCTCTCAGTGCCAGCCCCATGCCCCCAGTAAGTGCCAGCCACCACCAAAGGCAAGAGTCGTTCAGCCCTCGACGGAGAAGCAAACCCTGAGTACAGCTAAACCTGCAGGGAGAGGGGGTACCCTGGCGCCCGGAGCAAACCCAGTGGGCAGCATGGTGCTCAGACAAGGAACCGGGTCACACAAGAAACCTGGCTGTGCTCCTTCCCTGGGGCTGGGCTGGGCTGCTGAGCACATGAGCTCCTCCTGTACAACCCTACTTATTCATTTTGGGGTTTCAGGTGGTTTGGGCCAAACCTGCTTCCTCTTTCGTGATGCTGCACACAGCGGGAAGTGTCTGTCCCTGAAGGAGGAAACGGATGCTTTTATAAATCAGTACGACCCGGCTGGCCCACTTCTCCTGGGGGCAGAGGTTCTGGCACCTTCTACCTGCCCTGGTCACACACACACACACACCAGAGCTGCTTGCTGGGTACTTGCCGACAGAGATGTCCTCGGTAACACAGAACCAAGTGATGACGTGCCTGACCCTGTGGGTCCCTGGACGCCAGTGGCCCCTGCTGCCCACCACTCACATGGGGGAGGCAATGCTCCCTCCATGGTCCCAAGGCGGGCCCAGTACCCCTGGTCCCCACACCCGGGGAAAGAGGCCACGCAGCAGGCGTGCTCAGCACCACCTGGCATCTATACTGCGAAGCCACTTCACTAGAGAGAGAAGGTTATACCAGAGTGCCGGGCACCCAGGCTTCTTGGCTGGCCGTGCAGGCACTGGCCTCCAGGGCCTGGGACCTTCTGCTCTGGCTTGGGTTGCATGTGTGACAACCAGATGCCCCAGTGGCAGGTGGACAGCCCCTCCTGGCTCACCAATGACATGGGTCATGGGTAAGTGAGCCAGTGACAGAGTGAGTGATGGGGAGAGGACGGGGAGGAAGGATGTGCCCTCCCTGCCCAGCACTTGCACACACTGAATTTCAGACAGAAGGCTCATGTTCAGGGTACGGAGAGGCCATGGAGCCTCCAAAGGTGAGTGTTCGGAGCCAGGACCAGAGTCAGGCCATATAGACGGGTCACCCACACCCGCACCCCTCCCGGGCCACACATACACTGTCACTCTTCCCATGGCCTTGCTGGGGACACAGGTGCCTAGCCCAACCTGTGAGGCACACAACACGCATGCGCATACACGCACGTTCTCACCCGAGTGCACACTCACACACAAGGACATCTGTGCACTTGCACACGTAGCCCAGAACACAGTTCTCCAGAGGCTGGTGTGCCCCCAGATCTTTGTGGCTCAGACTCCCTGTCCTCTGCCCGTGGAGCCTAGGGTGGCTGCACTCTGCCCAGCTGTCCGTCCTGTCCCTCAGCCCATGCTGGGTCCCCACAGGGCACCAGCTACCCGCAGCCCCCACTCCACCTGCCTCTACCCTCTACCCGCTCAATTAGCAGCCTGGTGTCTGCCTGGCCCTAGGGACCTGGCAAGTCTGGAAATGAGCCCAAATCCCCAGGGTCCAGGCTGCAGAGGCCAAGCAAAAGCTACAGGCCCTTTCTTCCCCCTGCCAGGCCGCTGCTCCTCTGTGACACAGAGACAGGGCGCTTGAAGGCCAGCCTGCCGCAAGTCCTTGACCTTGAGCCCAGACCACACCGAGCCAGCCTAATGAGCAGATGCCCAGAAGAGGATGCTCTTGACCTGGGACCTCAGAGCCCGAGCCCTGGGAGAAGGATGACCTCCAGGGTAGGCTGAGCTCCCGGTAGCTGGGGACAGGGCAGGGCAGGGTAGTTTGTGGCCCCTGGGTCTGGGACAAAGCCTCCAGCCCACAGCGGGGGAGCCTCAGCAACCTCCACATCTCAGGGTGGCCACCCAGCCCCGACTGGGTCACCACCCACCCTCCTCTCCATGCCCGCTGGTTCTGCCCAGCCAGTGAGCACCAGTTCCCAAGCTCCTCCAGGATGTGCTGGCACCTGCCTCTGTGCCCAGGACCTGCCCCAAACCCTCAGCGCATCCTGCCTGCCTCGGCGTACCCTGGGCTGTGGCACCCCAGCCAGCAGCAAGTGCTTGCCGGGGAGACAGATGAGAGAATGCCCCTCCTAACCCTCCATGGCAGCGAGGGCCCGCCAAGGCGGATGGAGATGGGGTCCCGACCCACGCGGCACACCTACCGTGGCAAAGTGCTGCATGGGGTCACCGACGTAGAGCATGGTGGGCGCGCGGGAGCCCGCACACGCCGGGAAGCTGGCGTGCGGCGGGTCGAGGCATGGGTCTGGGTGGCCGGGGGGTGCGGGGCGGAGTGGTAGCCGCTCGGCAGGGTGCACCCAGGCGCAGAGGCTCCGCGGCTAGGGGGGCGGGAGCCGAGGATGCTCCGGGACATGTGGGCGATTCGCTGGCATCTCCTTCTGCCTCAGTTCTGTCAACCAGCTGCATCTAACAACAAAACCAGCGGCCCACCCCTTTATCCCTCATGCCTATTCATCACAGTCCAGGCAGGCCCCGGCTTGCCCACTGATGTGTCGGACCGCACCACGGAGGCACACGGGGAGGGGCGGCGTGCGGGGCCAGCGCCCACTCCGCACTTAGGCCACACCTGGCTCCCCCAGGGATGCCCCCCACAGGAGGCTCAGGGGGCCACAGGCTCCCACTCCTGAGCCCCAGGGGGTCAGCCCGGGCGCTCTTGAGACCTCTGTGGGTGAGACTGGGCCACCCCAAAGGGAAGAGACGGTGCTGCGGCCCTGGCGCCCTGGGCGGAGCAAATCTCCCTCCCGCAGGGAGCACGGTGGTCCACTGGGGTGCGCCGGGAAAGCTGACGGAGAGAAGCACCTGGGAGACTGCTCCCCCAGCCACCCCCAGGGACCCCTGCTGCTGAAACGAGCAGCCAAGGCGTGGCCCGCGGCAGTGGATTGAGCCGGGGGACCTGGAGCTTGTGTGGTGCTCCAGCCCCAACTGGGCGGCCACTGGCCTTGTCCCCACTGGTTCCGAGCCCCTGGAAACAGGGACGTGGCCCAGAAGGGGGGCTGCTGCCCCACCTGGCAGGGGCTCGCGGTGGCCACGGCTACTCCCTTTCTGGAGTCTGCATGTCCGCTTTAGTGTAACCACCTTTGGCACAGGGTTGCTTTGGGGTCGGGGCGGGAATCCCCCCTGGAAGCAGGCAGGGCCTCGGTCTTGGGCCTACACAGATAAACCATATGAAGCTGGATGTGCCCCCTTCGAGTTCCAAGCACCACCCCCAACAAGAGCTCAGAGGCCTAGGAGGTGCTGCGGAGACAGCTACTGTTCTCCATGCAACCTGAGACAATGGAGGGAGACAGAGGCAGGGAATGGGTTCTGCAGAGGGGCCCAGGTTGGAAGTCCTGGCTGGGGGCAGCAGCTGACAGCCTTCTTGGCCAGGAATGCTTGAAGACGGGAAGGCTGGGGGTGGGGGCCCCGCTGCCGCCTCCTCCCTGGCCTGGGGTCCCATCCTTCAGTGAGGCTTTTAGAGGACGCTGGAAGGAGAGGCACCTTGTGGGCCAGGCAGGTGGGCTGGCAGACCGCAGGACCCAGAGCCAGGTGAGACAGGAGGAGGGGGGTTCAGACCCCCAGCCCCCACTCTCCAACCTCTCAGGGCTGGGGTCCCCGCCTGGCAGGGGAGCATCCCCAGCTGGGGCTCCAAGCACAGCAGCTGGGGAGGTCAGCCATCCTCCTCATCCTGCTGGATTTGTAGAAGCCAAGAGGGGAGAGCAGAGGAAAGAAGACTCTGAGGTCAGAGACCCCAGGAACGGGCATAGGCTGGCACCCGGGGGACCCGGTGTGGGGACTGAATCCCCAGGTGGCCCACGCCCTGCCTCCCCCTCTCCTTGGAAGGCACTGTAAATGCAATGACAGCCCCTGTGATCAACCAGTCAACTCTGAGTTGATCAGAAAGGAGGCTACACAGGTGGGCCAGGCCTCATCAGATGAGACCTCCAAAGAGGTCAGGGACACATTGTCTGCTGGCCTCAAGGAGCAATCTGCCAGGCTGTGCCACCACCATAGGGCAGCAGATCGCAAGCAGCCTCCAGGGCTTAGAACAGCCGCCCTTGAGGAAGCCGTGACCTCGGCTTCACAGCTGCGAGAAACTGAATTTTGCCAACAAGCAGAGTCTGGGAGGGGCCCCGGGCCAGACGAGGCTGCAGTCCTGGCTGACACTCCACAGCCTGGGAGACCTGGCGCAGGGGACCAAGGGGAGACACACAGGACTCCTGGGCCACAGACTCTGAGGCAATGAGGGCTATTTTAAGTCACCAAGTGTGTGGTGGACCTTGGGCAGAGGAAGGTCCACACTCTGGGGGAGCTCAGGCTACGGGGAGGCCGGGGGACACAGGCCAGGCCAAGGGGAAGCTGGCTGCCCGGAGAGGGGGTGTCAGGTGGGAGAGGCATCCCCCAGGGACACCCCCCACAGGAGGCTCAGGGGGCCACAGGCTCCCACTCCTGAGCCCCAGGGGGTCAGCCCGGGCACCCTTGAGCCCTGGCAGGAGCACCAAAAGCAAAAAGACCAGGACCTGGGGGCCCTGCCCACCCAGGCTGCAGGGTCCCCACAGAGGCCCCTCCCTCCCTGTCCTGACCACCCGCAGCAGGTGGCTGCGCTCACCCACGGAGCGTGTCACAGAGCGGGCTCCATGACCTGGTGGCAGGCTGGGGCACAGCTCTGTGCACCCCGGAGGAACTCCCACCCCAGCCCAAAGAAGGAAGTTGCTGCTTGGGGCTCACAGTGGACGGCAGGCAAGCTGGGGTCCTGGAGCTGCCGGGGGCAAACTGAACCTGCTCCCTGACCTTGGGCTCCACCCCCACATCTTCCCTGAGGAGGGAGCATCCCTTCCTTCCCCCTGCACGCCTACGCCCAGGGGTCCAAACTGGGCAGAAGGGACCCCTCCCTGGGCCAGGAAGGTCTGCCCTGGGTGATGGTGGGGTCTTGGGCCTGGGAGGGGCTGCAGGTTCTAACCTGGCTAAGCAGCTCTCCACGGGCACCAGAGCAGGTGGCAGTGGGGCCCCAGCGCAGATCAGCTATGCCTGCTGCCCCTGCCGGCCTCAGTTCTACCCCGTGGCCCACCTGCCCATGACAGCTGTCACCACAGAAAGGCGCCAGGAGAGGCGGGAAGGGACTCGGGGAGGGAGGGCCGGGAGCTCCACACACTCTGCAGGGGAAGCTGGGAGGAGCCAGTGGAGGGCGGCAAGCCAGCCAGCCTCGCTGGGCACCTGCCCCCTCTCCTTCTCATGCGTGCATCATCAGAGCTGGGAGGGGGCCCCCCTGGGAGCCCAACCCCTGGTTTGTCCTCAGGGGACACTGACACTCGGAGGGGACACGCAGACTCTTAGCTCAGGCCCAGCGCCCGCAGAGTCCAGGGGGAATTGGGACTCCAGCTGCCTGCTCAGGATGCCCAGGGCACTCACGATGAAGAATTTCATCCCGTCTGTGCCCACCCCCCAGGGACCTGGCTTTTATGCACCCTCCCCTGGTGGGAGGTGGGAGGCCTGTTTGAGGGCTTGTGCTGGGGAGTGAGCCACGTGGGGTAGGCTGACATGCCACCACCCAGGGCACGGGCTCTTCCTGCAGGAACCCCAAGGAGGGCAAGTGGCGACGCAAGGGCGTCGGGTCCTTCCCTGGCACAGCTGCTCCCAGGCCCTCTGTCCTCGGGGACACAGTGCTCTTAAACACGGAGCCTGGTCCCTGCCTCCCCTGCACAACGTTGCTTTGTCACGCACTCCCCATGGCCAGGCACCACCCTCGTCCTTGCAGTCCTGCTGAGGCTGACCAGGTAGACAAGGAAGCCACATGCATCACCTGGCAAACAAGGGGTAGTGGCGGGACAGGTCTGGGGGCTCCCCATACCCACGGTGGCCTCCCAGCAGGAAGCCCGCTCTGGGCCCTCTCAGCCCTATGGACCCTGGCAGCAGTGACCTCCGGGAGCTCACTGTCCTCTCAAGAATCTCTGCTCTGGGACTCCTCCAAGGTCTGCCAAGGGGCCTGCTGGCATACTGGGGCCCGTCCTCTCCATTGCCTGCCTCAGCTGCCTCGGCTGGCCCCATGTGGCAGAAGGGTGTCCGAGGACAATGACTGACCCTTCCTGCAGAGCTGGGCAGGGCCTGTGCTCCGGCCCACATGCTCCATCACCTCAGCTTCACAAGCAAGGACACCGAGGCTCAGGTTGGAGGGGGATGCATTCCGGGACAGCCTGGCTCCTCAGGTGGGCCATTACCTGTCCTACTTGTCCCCACTGGCCACTCAGGCAGTGATTCAGGGCCTCCTGTGGGCCTGCCGCGACCTCTCTTCCAACTGTGGTCTGACAGTGGCAGGGGCAGTGCTCAGGAACCTTCACAACCTGCGAGATGGGATCTGCCCCACAACCAGCGGGGCCCCAAGGCTCCAGACGGTGGGAAGTGCCACCCCAGAGGACCAATGTCCCCCCACTCAAGGACGGTCCCCATCAGCCCAGTGGACAGCAGGCCTTTCCACCCAGCTGAGTCACAGCCTCAGGGATGGCAGAAAATGAAGGACTCAGCTGCTTCCTTGCCCCAAGGCCTGGCCTGGGCAGCCTCTTGTCCAAGGTCACCTGCCTGGAGCCTGTGGCTGGAGGGAGTTCCCAGGCTGGGCTAGACAGCACCACGGGGTAGCAAGCTCCAGGGGTTCCCACCTGCACTGGCCCGGGCCCCTGGGCACACCGGGCAGGGGTCCCTGGGTGACAGAGGGACGGTGGGGCACCTGGCTCTGACCCAGCTGCTGAGCTGCCTCCATCTCTGCATTTGGGCCACCTCGGGCCACGCGAGAGTGAAGAGTGGCTCAGGCAGGCTCTCGGCATGGTGCTGCCACAGACCAGTGTCTGAGCTGCGACGGGACCAGGCGGGGCAGGACGAGGCTGACCCGGTGGCCCCGGGGAACCCCCACCTTTGCAAATGGAGCTTTGCATGCAGGTGGCTCGAGTGTGACTTCTAGAAGGTGGGTCCCCACCTGAGAGGCGGGAGGCTACGTCCTCACTACCCGACGCCTGCTGAGAGACATGCCCCTCCCTGCCAGTACAGACGTGCTCAGCACCCAGCATCCTCCGGGTGGATGTGGAAGGCACCCACCCTGTGGGAGATTAGAGCCCCTCCTGCCTATTGCAGCACAGAATCCCCTCCCGATGCTGGGGCAGTGGAGTGAGCCGGGCCGAGGGGGCAGGGGGATCCCAGACTCAGGACACAGACCTCTCAGGAGACTGTACTCGGGGTCTCCCCTCCTTGGACCTCCTGCCCCTCCGCAGGGTTGATGGCATGAGTGCCTGGCAGCCAGCTTTTCTACTGTGACCGAAGTGCCTGACGTTTGATCCCGAGGCAGTTACGTACCAGACCCCCATCCAGAATAAACGTACGGCCTGCTGCCCAGCTAGAGAAAGAGCCAGCACCTCCCCTGCCCCCACCGTGTGGTTCCACTTGGACAAAGCCCTGAATGGCCTGGAAAGCTGACCACTTGAGTGACCCTGCTTTCCTGCCCGGGCTTTGATATCCGATAGCTACCAATAAAGAGTGAGCCCCCAAGACCCCAGGTCCTCCCCCTGCACCCCAGTAAAAGCAGCCACTCCACCACATCTGCGCGCTCTCTTCCCCCGCCCCCAACCCACACCTGGCTGTGTGGCCCCTGGCCTGCCCTGTGCCCTCCAGCCCTGTCAGCAAGACCCTTGTTCAAAGTCACTGATATGTGTCTTGCCATCGTGCGAAGAGCAAGGCTGGTCCACCCACAACCCTGGCTCCATCGGGAGCTGTCTGTGGGGCTCGCTGTGGAGGACACTGTTGTCCAGGAGGGGGACCCGGGAGGGGAGAGGCCAGGACCGTGGCCCCCGCAGGTAGAACAGAAAGTGTTCTGAAGGGGCAGGACACAGCTTCTACCTCTGCACCCTGGCCTCTCCTCAAAGGCTGACGCTTCCCCACGTCTGCCTCAGCTTCCCCAGCCATAAAGTGGGAATAAACAGGCGCTGAATGTGGCGAGCTGCTCTCACCCCAATGGTCTCCTGAGTGGGGCAGGACCCCGGGGCCAGGCAGGCAGATTCCTCAGACCCAGTGGGAAAGGTTCCGAGAAATGGCCATCACGGGGCTCTCTGCCCACCACATGCCAGCCCTGGGCTGCAACTGCCCAAGTCCCACTGGGCTAGCCTAGTGTCTTCAATGGACACCATGGAGAACACGGAGGATGCCCCTGCCTCCTGGCTTCACTCTGCTCATTCACATGACTGGAGCCCACACGGCCCTTGCCGGCTGCCAAATGCTCAGGGTTCCTCAGACGCAGGGAGGGGGCCAGGCTCTCCTGGCCTCCAGAGTTCCCAGCTCAGCTTCCTTCCTGTGCCCTGGCTCTTAGCCTGGGGCTGATGCCCTGAGACAGACGTGCTGGGCCTCGGGGAGGCCAGTGGCCAGCACAGCTCCCATCCGGGGATATGAAGCAGCCCTGGAGTCTAGCAGTGGCTGTCCCAAGGGGGCAACTGCAGGAGGGATGCCGGGGCCTCCCTGGGGCCAAGGGCCCTCACACCCCCTCCCTGTTTTCGGCCTGCCTGCACCCTCCACTGACCACACAGGGTCTTGCAATGGGTGGTCAGAGAGACACGCAGGGACGTGGCCACCACCTAGCTACCACAACCCTGCCTTCTTGCCAAGAGGAATGCCTTGGGCGGGAAGACCTGAGACAGGGCAACAGGGGGTCAGGCCTCAGTTATCCCTGCATGTGCCCAGCTGGTTCCTCCTCTGGAAACAGCAGCTCGGTCTCCATCTGGGGCCCTCTTCTCACTCCCCTTGGTTCCATCCCGCCCCTGTCCCAGGGGACCCAGGTTGATCAGGGGCATGAGAATGGCCCAGACGTGGGCACCAAACCACGTTCAGACCAGTGAGAGGCAGGCCTGCTGGACTACCAGCAAAGAGGGTCCTCCCGACGGGAAGGGAGATGCTGGTGGGGCCTGGTCCCTTCCACAGAGACTAGAGGCTGCCTAAGAACACAGCCACCGTGGAGTGGAGAAAGCAGAGCGAGAGACAGAGAGACAGCCGTTTGATCACCTAGATCCAGCCATGTCTGAATCCATTCCTACCCCTGGACTAACAGTTTCATGAGCTGATATATTTTCTACCTTGCAGCTGAGATGTCCTGACAAACCTGCCGAGGAAGCCTGTTTCCTGCCCTGCAGGCTCCCCAGCAGAATGGTCCACACTTACTGCCCCCACCCGGAGACCTCCACAGACAGCAGCCCCACTTACCATGACAGGCGTGGTCATGCCCTGCAGGTGGAAGACATCCATGCCAGCCTCTGCGCCGCCCACCACCTCACTGTTTCCCTGGTTTGGCTGGGGAAGGTCAAAGTAGGTGCTGTCTGGTTCCCTGGGAAGAGAGGGGCAGAACCATCAGTCCCAGACCGCCCCGGCCCAGAGCTCCTGGGGAGCTTGCCTTTTCTGCCCACAGGAGCCCTTCAGCACACCGTGTATCTCCTCTGCTGGCCTCTGCAGGCGAGGCTGCCAGGGAGGCATGGACACACATGAGCTCTGCCCCTTGGATCTCAGGCCAGCTGGTCGGAGGAACGAGCCCAGACCCAGACCCTGACCCTGCATCCCCAGGAAAAAGCCCAGGCCAGCAGCCCCTGCCTCCCCGTCACCTAGCCCATGTCCCGCCCTGGCAGCCGGGGAAGTACTCACAGGGAGCTCCAGAGGTGCTCGAACGTGGCCCCCTCATCGTTGGCGGTGGACTGGGACATCTTCCCTGCACCTGGCCCCGAGGGCGGCTTGCTCTGTGGGGAGGGAAGGAGGACATGGGTGCTCTGGGAAGGCCGGCCTCCGCCCTCCTTAGGCATCCCCAGGGACTGGGCAGGCCAACACTCTGACATCGATGGCACCCCGATGAGGAGGAGGGAACACCTCTCAACCCCCCACTTCATCCTCCCCTTTCCTGGGCAGAACCCCACCTTGCAGAGGGGCGGGCCTGGCTCCAGCCCCCAGTTGAGAGGGGGTGCCCTGGGCAGCAGGGGCTCCTCAGAGCCACTACCTATGAGGGGGGTGATGACAGCATCCCTCCATGAGGCTGCAGGCCCCTTTGGGAGCTTGAATTGAGGTCCTTGCTATGCCTGGATCACAAGGAACACTAAACACGTGTGGCCACTCTCACTATGAACTGTCTCTAGGCTTAGCCTTCAGGGCTCAAGTCAGATTTGAGGGCTCCTGGTACCTCTGATACCCCCAGCTCCGAGGTCACCCACTCTCAGGAGGGGCCTGTGCAGGGCACGTCCAGAGGCTGGAGCCGAGCCCCAGATCTGAGGCTGGCTGTGCCCTAGGGCTACAGGATGTCAGATGGCTTCCCCCTCAGAGACGGGGTCCTCCCCTGCAGCCTGGACACAAGAGCAACTCCAACCCTGTGAGCAAGGCCAGGCCAAGGCCGTGAAGCTGTTGCTGGGGCGGGACGACTGCCCGTGGGTTCCCCCCATCACAGGGGATGCCCAGGGACTGGGGTGCCCGATCTGGTACCCAGACAGGCTGACCTGTGTCCCCAGCGTTTCCTCTCCCAAGAGCAACCACGCCCAGCTCCCACCCCATAGCGGCCCTACAGTGGCCCTGCCATCCCAGGACCAGGCCTGGCACAGCTGGCGCTCCTGACTTCCAGTGGTGGAGAAGGGAGGAAACCAGAGCCTGCCCTACCCACCCCCACCCCCGCCAGTGGTGTCTCCCAGAGCCACCCTCGGGTCCTTGGCAAAGGGCCGGGGGAATCAGTTTGGCCACCGTCCACCTGGCATTGCCCAAGCAGGCAGGCCTGGACCTGCCCACAGCCATCGGGGGAGGGAGGGCACACCCACCATCTGTCACTCGGTCCCCAGGTAGGCGGGCGCTGGTGGAGGTCTGGGCACTCTCCTGAGGCCGCCACGTGCCAGGCCACCGGTCTCTGGAGCAGTGGCACGAGCCAGGAGGGCTGCCTCGGCGGCGGGGCTGGGCACTGGCAAGGGAGGCCCAAGGGCTGGGGCGGGCCGGACAAGGATGGCCTGGGACTGGCGGCTTAGAGAGCACTGGCCCCAAACCAACCCTCCCGCAGGCTCAGAGAGGTTAAATGACCTGCTGAGGTCACACAGCGCTGCTGTCTGCAGAGGAATGACCAAGTGGTTTCCTCAGAAGTCAAAATTAACTTAGCTACCCACCCCTGCAACATGTGCACCTTCAGCACACGATCTACCCACAAGGATTTAAGGATTTGGGAGTATTAAAAAATATATTTTATTTATTTGAGAGAGCACGCGAGAGAGCGAGCATGCAGGCACATGCATGCACACAAGCAGGGGAGGGGAAGGGGCAGAGGGAGAGAGAATCTCCAGCAGACTCTGGGACAGCCAACACAGGGCTCTATCTCACGACCCTGAGATCATGACCCGAGCTGAGACCAAGAGTCAAATGCTCAGCCGGTGGTGCCCCCCAGGCATCCCTGCCTGGAGAGTTTAACAAGGCTGGGCAATGCCAATTTGCATGCCTCCTATTCCGGGGAGGTCACTCCCTCCCTAGGCTGAGCTGCCCAAAGCCCAGTAGAGCCGTGTGCGGGGTGTGGAGCTAGGGGTGGACTTAGGAGGCAGAACAGGGCCGGCTGCCCAGCTGTGGGGCCAGCCACCAAGCTGAGGCTGGGCGGAAACCCGCCCTCACATGTTCCCTACGGCTGGTCCTTTCTGGGCGAGCAGGGAGTATTAGTCGAGTGGCCTCTTGGTGTGGACACCGTGTGCTGACAACACGCTCAACTCACCCAGGCCATTTGGGTGCCCTCTTCATTTTAAAGATGGACCATCCAAAGGATGGTCACCCTTGCAAGTCTAATCACAGCAGCCCAGAGATGCCAACAGCCCAGATGTGCACTGACAGACAAATGGAGAGACACAGACACACGTGGCCCATCTGCAGTGGGGTAGCACTTGGCCACGGGAAGGAACGGAGCGTGGACACTTGCGACAGGGTGTGTGAGCCTCGAGGACAACCCCCCAAAGGAGGGAAGCCAGACACAAAGGACCAGGCCCCATGGGCCTGCACTTACAAAGTGTCCAGACAAACCCCGAGGGCACTGAAGGCAGGTCGCTGGGTCTGGGGCTGGGGGAGGAGGACAGGGAGTGATGGGAATGGGGATGGGGTTTCCTTGGAAGCGGCAGGATGTTCTGGAGTCCGATGGAGGTGGACATTGACAGCATTGTGACTATAGTAAATGTCACTGCATGGTTCGTCTTAAAAGGCTTAGTTTATTTCACCTTGACAAAAAAATAATAAAAACCAGGGAGGCTGGGGTAGCCTATGGGGAGAATCCTGCTGCAGAGCATGTCCTGGGCACTCACTGCACCCGCTGCAGGGAAATGAAAGCACTCCCTCTCTGAAGCCCAGGGTCCAAGAGACAGCCCCGGGAGCCCCTGTGGAGAACAGAGAAGAGAGGAGACACCACTGCCCCAGCACCCTGGTTCCAGCCCCTGCACCTCTCTCCTGAGGGAACCCACTGCCAGGGGACACCACCACTGTGTCTGCCCTCCACCCTTGTTGCTGCAGTCCCATCTGCACCCAGTCAGGCTGGTTCTGGCTGGGGGCACACCCGCCCTCCGTGACAGCAGGGCAGATGGAGCCACTTGGCCACACTAGGAGGCCAACAGGAAGCCAAGTGATACCCAAGTCCCTGGGCCCCTGGCAATGGGTGGGGAGGAAGGGGTGATGCAGGTTCACCCACCTCTGCAGGATCAGCACTCTGCATTCGGCAGGTCCCACTGCTTTTGCACCAAACTACCCCCAAACCCAGGACCCCGTGCCCACTGTTCCTCCATTACTGCTTCTCCCATCACCCCTGCCTAGGCCAGGCCCCCTTTGGGTCCATCCTGGCCCCTGCAGAGCCTCAGAGCTGGGCCCTCCCTATCTAACTATTTGCCCCAGCAGGCTGCCCCTTACTCTCAGGATGAAGCCCCAAGTGGCCTCCGGGCCCACCCCCACCCCGACCCAGCCTGTCCCCCACAGGCCGCTGCATGGCCACTCCTGGGCTAGGAGCACTGGCCCCGCGGGCCCCTTCGCAGCACCGGCTCGGAGGCCCCCCTGTGGCATAGAGGTGCCAGTCAAACCAGCCCCTCCACCCAGCTATCTGTCTGTCTAAGAAGGAGCTCTAGACACAGAGGTCGAGGCCTGAGCATGCCTGTTCCCGTCCACTGGGCCCCCGGCCTGGGGCCGGCTCTATGAACACGCAGCCAGGCGTCCCCGTGTGGGGTTGACATCACTGTGTGCTCCCCACCATCCCTGCCTGTCTGTCCAGGCTTCCATACTCCACCACGGGCACAGGCCCCGCAGCAGGGGGCCAGGCCTCGAAGGGGCTTCACCCTGTGCCCAAAGACCTTGGCAGGGGGCCGTCCAGTTTCAGAGACCCCGACCAGGATGCACACTCCAGGGGCACCCGGGGGGCACAGCCGGTTGAGCATCCAACTCTTGTTTCAGCTCAGGTTGTGATCGTGGGGTTGAGCTAAGTGTGGACCCTCCTCCATCTCCCTCTGCCCCTCCCGCATGTGCTCTCTCTCTCAAACAAATAAATAGATCTTAAAAAAAAAAAAAAAAAGCATGTTCTGGGGCTCACCCCAAGGGGCTCCCATGGTGGGAGCTCAGGGATCTGCATCTTTAAGTGGCACCAGGGGATTCTCCGTGACTCTGGGACAGACCCTCGAGGAGAAAGCCTCACACAGGCCCAGCTCCCCCCATGTCACAGGCTCCATCAGTGTCCACCCTGAGGATGGTCACCAGCCTCCACTGGTGGCTTCCACTCAGGAAACCCGCCCTGCCTTACTTACAGGATGCCCTGGGGCCGAACCAGGAAGCCACATTCTCCAGATTTCCAATTTCCCTGGGACACTCCCCAGAGCTTATGGCACTGAAGCCAGGCCCCCGTGACCCTGAGTCAAGGGAGCTGCAGACCCTGTGCCCATAGGCACCAGGAGCTCCTGCAAGGGCATGAGAAAGAGGAAGTGCTGCTGACGGGTGGAGAATCGGGGCCCCTCCCTGGCACCTGCCCCCGACCCCAAGGGCCGCACTCCTCTATCCTCAGGGCAGGGCCAGGATCTGCCCTGTACCTCCTGCAGCATTTTGGCCAAAAGGACAGCAGAGATAAGAAACAGAACAGCTCCTTGGAAGGCACACCCAATGGCCCCAGTGACCCCACTTTATATTTGGAAACAAGCTCACGATGGAAACATGGCTCCCGGACCTCATGGCAACGGCTTTTGCAGATGTTGCAGATCATCTTAAAGATCACACGTGTAGTGGGGGACAGACCTCTGGGTCGCAATAGAGCTGCTAAGGGCAGCCACGTCCGTGGCCCCCGGGGTCTTCCATGGGCAGCCAGTTGTCCTGGAGGGAGCGCTCACTTGGCCTTGACCTCGCAAGGACCCAGGTGCACACGGGGCTCGGGGCTCGGGGCGGTGCTGGGGCTGTGAGGCTGTGGGCTCAGGACGCACGGGGCGTGCCATCCCCAGAACCGCTCCGCAGAGGCACCCCCGGAAAGGGCGCTGTGTGCCTCCCCTGAGCTGCCTGGCCGGGGCCATGCGGCGGGCGCTGCTGACCCTCAGCGCATCACCCCGCTGCACCTCAAGGAATTTCCAGCAAGTATTTGTGAGCCGGAGAGCACCGTGGGGCCGGAAGCGCCCCGGGACCCACAGAGCTCAGGTGGGCTGCAGGCACCGCACAGCCTGGAGCCAGGATGGAGGCGCAGCCTCCCCGCCCCAAATTCTCGATGTGACTCACGGGTTTTCTGAGTCCTCAACTCAAAAGTTCTCAGCTGGGGCCACTTGGCAACACCTGCCAACATTTTCGGTTGTCACCGCTGCTGGGGGAGGGGATGCTTCCCAACGCCTTACAGCGCACAGCAGTCTCCCCACAGCAGAGAATGTTCTGGAGCAGGGGTCAGCGCCAGAGGGGAGACGCAGGGCCACACCACAGCTTCCAGCTGCTGCTGGCCAAGCCCTGAACGGAGCCTCTGGGTGCTTACACCACCTGTCATGTGTCTCCATGTGTCCCCTCCCTGCCCCCTACCCTGTCCCCATGTCCCCTCCCTGTCCCTGCCCTGTTTCCATGTCCCCTGCCCCTGCCCTGTCTCTATGTCCCCTCCTTGCCCCATCCTCATGTGTCCCCACCCCCTGCCCCATCTGTGTCCTCCCAGGCCGGGCAGGCCCAGCTTCCTAGGAAGCCACCGTCCACCCTGATCCCTCATCAGGACACCTTCTTCCTCTGCTGCCCATCCCCCAGCAGGTAGTGGTACAGCTCCCACTGTGTGGCCCATAGGACAGCCTTGTTGGCTGGGCAGAGTTGTATCCCTGTCCTTCCTCCTGCCCTAGGCTCCAACGACGGGGATGGCTGCCCCCACACACCTGCAAGGGCCTGGTTGTCCTGCCCACTGCTGGCAGGGTTCTGAGACAGGGAGCACACCTTTGGCCTGAGCGCAGGTAGGGCCAGCGCGGGGCTCATACCCTCCGTCCTGGCCATCGGGGGCCAGCGTTCAGGGTGGGAGGCAGCTCCCCGCAGTTCCGTGGGGAAAGGCCCAGAGCACCCCACCCTCACCCTCAAACCCTCTGTTTCCACTGCTCTTCTGACACAACGGGCACGACAGGGCCAATTTTCCACTGTAATTTGCCTTTTTCACTCAGTAAACTCAGATCACCACAGTAAGGGACCCCTGGGCCTTCCCGGGCCCCTTCCAATCAGCCCTGTGGCCCTGCTCCAGTGATGGGAATGTTCTGGTGCCCAGAAGGCCCCCTACCTGGGTGGAGGGGTCAGGTGGCCAGCAGGCGAGGACAAAGCGGGCAGGCAACCCCTCTGCAAAATGGCGCTCTTCCCCAGGTGGTGGCCTAGCCAGTTTTAGCCAGATAGCCAGGGCCCAGCCTCCCCAGGCCCTCGATGTCAAGAGGCCTCTGTAGCCCCAACCACCCCCCGGAACAGGGGCTACCCTTGCAGTGTGGGGTGTGGCTGGGCAGGGGACCCAGTCAGAGTCACCGCGCAGAGCGCCTCCCTCCTCAGGGAGCAAGGGCAGCTGCCACCTTTGCCCGCCCCTCCGGCCAGTAGCCTAGGCCACATGACCCCAGGAGCATTGGGCAGCACATGCCACTCAGGGTGGGGTTGGGTGGGCAGGACAGGGCTGGCCAGATCTGCGCCCACGACCTCCTGCGGAAAGATGGGGTCCAGCAGGGCCTGGTGGGGAGGCCATGGCCCCCCAGGGGCCTCACATCACCAAGACGGCCCCTGGCTGCCCCTTGGCCCATGCTGGGGGGTGAGAGACAAATTTAGCCTCCACAGCCTGGGCCAGGGCTCACTTGTGAAATATGAAAACGACAGGAGGCACCCAACTAAGCTGCCCTGCCTCCCTCCTGGGCCAGGGCCCTCTCAGAGGGGGCGGGGGGTGGAGGGCAGACCAGAGCTGCTCCCAAAGCTCCCCTGGCCCTGCTGCTTCTCATGGCCAGCGTCTTCTTCCCCCAGAGGTCGCCAGCCTCTGCCACATGGCCTCTTCCTGCAGCCAGGCCAGGATCCACATGGCCTTCCTTGGGCACCGGGGCCTGGTTTGGAGGGTTGTGGTGTTGCCAGCAGTTCGGGTTTGAGTCTAGGGGTTGGCTCAGCACCCATGTGAGGCAGGACAACGGTGCCAGCCCTCTGACCACATGGGCTTCATGCCTTTCTAGAAGAAACAGTGGTTAAGTGAGCAGCCCAGGGCTGCAGGGATCTGCATTTGGGCCTCAGACCCAGCAGTGGCTGCCCCAACACCCAAACATTGCTAACCACTAGAGCATCCTCCAGGGACATTGTGAGACCAGCAAATTTGCAGCTCATTTTACTGTCAGCACAGATACATGCACAGAGAAGTGAGGTCACCTGCCCAAGGGCACACAGCTAGTTGGGGTGGAGCGTCAAATGCAGCAGTATCCAGCACCCCTGCTCTTGACCCCACCCTCTCCCTGACGGGACCCTCCCCAGCCTGCACATCCACACCTGCAACCATGCATCCTGCCTGGGAAGTCCCCTGCCAGCCCCTTTCTTCACCCAGCCCCTCAAAGCCCCATCCACAGTGAGGCCCACCCTACCCTCTGGGGTCCTACCAGCGTCCCTCCTCCAGTACCCGCCCCTGCCCTCTACAACATGTGCAGGTCAGGCCTGGCCACACAGCTCCTGTCCCCCAGTCTCCTGCTCTGGGCTCCACCCGGCCCCACACCCCCTGCTCCGTCTCCTCCATCCACGTCCACACAGTCCACCTCTGCTGCTCTGCCCTGGACAGCTGTGTTGCCCATTCTGAGCCTCTGTTTCCCTGCCACGTGTGGGAAGAAAGGAATGCACTCAGCAGGGCAGCAGTCCGGACAGACTAGGAGCCTGAGAAACTGTGGGGATTTGCAGCCGACCAGCAGTCACTTAGACTCCGGTGGCAGTGGAGGCAGAGTGAGCGGAGCCCTGATCAGGGGGTGGTGATGCAGAGAGGCCTGTTGCTGCCCTGTCCCTGGTTTGTTCGTAGAGGTCCCCCCACAATGTCCCACAACAGGAGAAACCTTCAGAATGGCCTCAGCAGCTTGCACTGGAGACTGGCTTCCTGGAGCAGGTGTCAGCTCCTCAGGGCTTGGCGGCTGCTGCAGCCCCAGGCCCAAGACTGCCCGGCACACTGAGGTGGCCACCAGTACGTGTCAGAGCAGGTGACTGGCACAGGCCCCAGGTGGGCACACAGCTGCCTTCTCGGGGGACGGCCAGGACGGGGTCGCCAGAGAGCCTGGTGTCAATGACCAGACACCGTCCCCTCACCTACAGGGCTGGAGTCCTTTCTGTCCATCTCCTGAAACCCCCTCCCCGGCCCTGCTTCTGCCCCAAGCGCTCACATGTCCACAGGCTCGTGCCACCACAGGAGGTGCCTGCCCTGTCCTCCAGAATCTTCTCTCTCCCAGACAAGCACGTGCTCTGGACATGCTCCCAAACCATCATCCCACCAGCCAGCCTCCTCTGGACACCCTCACATTCCCAGGAGGAGACCCCCACCCCGCAGACCGTGTGCCTCCTGCACTCTGGGCACCCAGCTCCCTTGTTGACACTCAGCCTGACCCTTACATTCTGCACCTTCCCTGCCCCCAAGTCAGTGGCACGCTGACAGGACTTCACCTGCACTGATGTCATGTTGGTCCATCCCTCCCTCCCTCTCTCCAGAATTGTCCATCAGCCTCCCACAGAGGTGCCTCTGCCCCACTTGCTCCTCCCCATCCCCTAACCTGGCCTTGGGGGCATCTTTCTGATAGTGACACCTAGAATCTACTGCCCACTCTCTGTCCCAGCCCCAGCCCGGAGACCTCTGTGTCCACCGACCTCAATCTTCCAAGTAACCCTGTAGGAAGGGAAGTGCTGCTGCAGCCCCACTCTCCAGATGTTCCTACAGAAGCACAGAGAGGGTAGCTCACCTGCCCTAGGCCACACAGCTTGGAAGTGCCAAGGCTGGGTTTGAGCCTATGCTGGCTCCCACCAGGCAGCACCCTCCCTCCAGGAGCCCCCTCCACTGGGAGTCAGAGAAGCAAACCAGCTTCTGCCGTCCAGCGTGAGGGGTGCTCTGAAGGGGTGTGGACCGTGGCCACAGCTGGCATGAGGGTGTATACAGATGGGAACCCATGTTGGGTTGCCATGTGCTGGTCTCCCAAGCTGACTCTGAGCTTGAGCTGAGCTTGAGGGCTGGGGGAGGCTGGGCATGACAGGGTGGGGCCCCAGCTGTCTTTACGTAGGGGTGGCAGGAATAGCAAGGTGGGCCGGGGAAGGGCCAGGGTCCTCTGGAGGCCACACAACAGGCCCTGAGCCCAGGGACTTCAGGGAGTAAGTTTCAGGGTTCAGCTCAAGTGGCGCACAGTGGGATGTTTGTGGGGAAGGTCACCCTGGCAGGCATGCATGGGCTGGTGAGCCCAGAGGAAGGTCCAGGTGAAGTGGGGGGCTGTGGAATGAATGGGCAGTGCTGGGGGTGCAGAGGGGCAGGGGGGATGAGGACACATGTCCTGCCCCAGGACCCCCTTCCAGACTGACTCAGGGCGGTTAATGTGCTTTTAAGTCAACCTCCAGCTAGTGACAGAGGCAGGTGCCTTCAGCAGCCTGCTCCCAGCTTCGTGCCTGGGCAGGTGCCTCTGCCTTCTGACCTGCACGGTGTTGACGGTCACACCTACGCACATGACTCAGCTATGCAAGGGCAGCTAGCGGGACCCCTGAGCTGGGCAGGGGTGCAAAGCGCAGTGGCCTGCTGGGGCATTTGTGGACCTGCAGTTGAGTCATCTCTGGTCAAACATCCTCCTCCATGCAGGAGCAATCCCCGAAGGCTGCTCCCCTTCATGAAGGGAGGGGCCCGGACCACCGCTGAGCACCCCCATGCCCTTCCACACGCGGTGCACGCTCACTCTGCTTTCTTCACATAGAACCACCCCCCCCACCTCCGACAGTCCCTCTGCAGGTGTGACAGGAACCCCAGCAGTGGCCAGTGGACCTGCTGCTGCCCAGGCCTCCCCAGCAGCGGCAGGAGAAGCAGAGGGGCAGGGCGGGCTCTAGCGCCCGTGGTGTGGGGGAGCCTGGGGGAATGAAGCTGAGGTGGCCCCAAGAAGCTAAGGAGGAGTGGCCTCCTGCCTGGGTGGGCGGTGCCTCCTCGGCAGGAAGTGGAGAGAGTTCCCATCAGGCCAAGGGGTGGAGGCAGCAGCACCAGCGTGACTTCTGCACCCCCACGGCCTGCCCCCCCAACCCGGGGCCATTTGCATCACCCCTGGGAGCAGATGTCTCTCCAAAGTGCTAACAGCCTCACTGGTCCTCCTCGCTCGAGCCCTATTTGGGGAACCATGGCATGGCCTCCCTGTACCAGCCTGGCCACCTGCCTGTCTAGCTCCTGCCTGTGCCCCCAGGGCGGAGGCGGCGGGGAGGGGCTCTGCACTCCGGGGTGGCCCTAAGCAGCTGCTCCTGTGGGGCAGGGAGGCCGCGACAGGACCCCAAGCTCAGGCCTGAGAGAGGTGGGCCAGGCTGAGCCCAAGCCTACCTTGGCGGAGCCGGACCCGAAGGTGGAGGTCGGTGTGGAGGGGAGGCCGCTGGGAGGCCCACGGCTCGTGGCTGGGCAGGCCGTCGGTGGCGGCAGCGTCCTGGTCACCTAGGCGATGACATTGGAACCAAGGAAGCAGCGTGGCCAGTCTGGAGCCTGGGGCAGCCGGGGCGGAGCGTGGCTGGGAGCCCTGAGGCTGGCAGGCAATGCCATGTTCTCCACACGGTGACCTGGTGACAGGTCCCTGAGCACCAGGAAGCGGAGCTGGAGGTGGGGGGGTGTGGATGGGAGCTGACGCGTCAGCCCGTGTGTGTGCCCTTCCTCTGCTCCTCGTAGAAACCCTCCCCACACGCAGTAGACAGAGGTGCCACAAGCCCCTGAGCCTATCCCTGGCCTCCTCAGCCTGTCCTCTAGCGAAAGCAAATTCTACAGGTTGTAGCGTTTCAGCCGTCATATGTCAGTGGGTGATTCTAACAAATAAAGACTCATTGTTTCCAATATTAGGGCCAACCAGGAAACCGTTCGTTCGTTCGTATTCAACAGTGTTTCCCCTGCCCAGGCGTGCATCACATGCGTGGTAAATTCAGAGGATTCAAGGTAATATGCAGCCTGGACACCACATACTGAATTTGCAAGCACATGTTTTAATTGCTGGTCAGAAGGAATTCGCGAAGGCCCAGATTTAGGAGACTAATCTCCGTCTCCTTCCCCCGCCAGGGGCAGAGGCACAGAAAGCTCAGGCCAGCTGAATGGACGTGACAAGGGGCCTGCGCAGATTGGACTGAGGGCCGTGTCTGGAGGCGGAAGCCTTGCATGGGCGGGTGGGCCCGCTATACCCCGGGGTCCAGGTCAGAGGGAGGCCAGCGGGCACTGCCCTGCTGGCTTTGCAGAGGTAGGAAGGGGCTGTGAGCCGCGAAGTGCAGGCGTCTCTAGAACTGAAAAAGCCAAGAGATGCATTCTCCCCTCGGAGGAGGAGGAGGAAGGAGCACAGCCCAGCTCACCCCGAGGTTAGCCTAGGGGAGGGTTTCAGACTTCTGCCCTCCAGAACTACAGGAAAGTACATCTATGCTGCTTTAAGCCTCTACCCCTGGGCTCATTATTAGAGCAACTGCTGAAACTCACACACTTCCACGTAACATAAGTTTGGGGACTGTCATCTGCGGTGGCTTCCCGATTTCCTGGAGGCCCCAGAGCAGGCCCTGCTGCCACGTGAAGTCTGAGGAGAGACCCTTGGGCAGCCGGGTGCTCGGCAGGATGGAGCCCCCCAGCCCTCTCAGGAGCCAAGCCCCTCGCCCTTCAGGGACATAACCTTAACACATGCACTTCGAAGGGACCCTGCCAGGGATGCCTGGTGTTCTCACCTGGACTCTTGGGAGGCCAGGGGAGGCTGGCATCTGTGCAAGTTACCCAAGGCAGGGGGCTCTGCTGTGGGCCCCACAACTCCTGTTGAACATAGATGCAGTTCTGCAGAAGAGCCCATGTCTGTGTGCAGCCCATATGTGCATGGTGGACAGGGCTGCATAAGGCACATGCAGGAGTGAGCTGCTGCGACCACACAGTGGGACAGTGGGGGGTGGTGAGAGGGAGATGTCCCTGGTCCTGGGAAAAGAGGCAAAGGAGCCAGTGGGATGCCAGGCACTCCCTCGTCCTCTCCTGGGACACTGCTGGGCTGCCCTCAGCTGGCATTGACCACAGCAGGTGGGTCCCATGGCCTGCACCTCCCAGAAGTGGCCCCTGACTGAAGCCATGGACTTCGGGGTCCTGCAGAGGTGACTTCCCAGAATGCCCTCCTCCCGAGCCCGGCCCCTGTGGGGGAGGGAAGGCCTGTCAGGAGGCCAGGGCTCAGGCCTCGAGCTGGGCTGCTGTGCAAACACAGCCCTACACACTCTGGGCTCACCGAACCCTCGGCACAGCCTCTGGCACCCATATCAGAGACCAGAGGTGGATGGGGAGCCCTGAGTGATGATGGCAGATGGGCCTCTGGCCACAGGGTGGTTGGTAGAAGACGGCCACCAGCTCTGGGTGGGGCATCAGTAGGGAGCCAGACTCACATTTCCACACACCTTCTTGCCACCAGAAGACCTATTTGGAAAGCTCTTCCTGCAACTCTCTTGCCTAGGCCAGGCCTGATGTTAAGTTAGGAGGTCCAGGCATGAACCTCGGCCCAAGGCCTGGGAGTCTTTGGAGAGGGAGTGGGAACTGGGCAGAAGGACAGCTTTGTGGACGCAGGACTGCCTGAGCCTCCACGGGCTCTCTTAGGCTTCTGGAATCAGAGGCTGAGGGCAGGTCCTTGTGGGACCAAGATCAAGGTGGCGGCAGGGCTGCTCCCTGTCTTCCCCTCTTCCAGCAGCTGGGGTGCCCATGGCCTTCGGCTGGTGGCTCCTTCCCGCAGCTTCACAACACATCCCTGCAGCCTCTGCCCCCATGGCCATGTCTCTTCTGCAATGACCCTCCTGTCTCCATCTCTCCAGGATCTCTGTGAGGACCAGGGCCCATCACGGCTGCATCACTGTCCCTGTGGCCCCGTGAAATAATGTAACTCTGGGTTCTGGGCCTTCGCACATGGGTGCTCAGGGACCCATTACTGTGCCTTGCTTCAGAAATGTGTCCGGTGAGCCGTCCGTGTGAGAGTCAGCTGGGGCCACTGGGGACCCGTGGAGGAACGCACCTTGTGTCAGCTTGGAGACTGATGCTAACCCCAAGGCCCAGGATCGAGCTTTACTCGTTCTGAGGTTGAAGGCACAGGACATGGCTCTCTGAGATCCGTAGTCACCAGGCTTCAGACAACGGCGAGCGAGGTGGGCTGCTGGGGCACATGGGGACTCCGTGAGGGTACAGTCTGCTCATAAACCTCCAGGGTGTCTGCAGCCCCTCCGGGTCTTTCATGTTCACCAGCAGCTCCTCCTCAATGAGGTTGAGCTCCAGCAACCCTGTTGGAAAGTCGCAGGGTGATGCCTGGCAGTCAGCTGACAGGGTCATGTGGCCTCCAGCCCAAGGCAGTGCTGACTGGCTCCATTGGGAACATCGTACAGAGATTAGAAACTGGCTGCCAGGTCAGCCCCATGAGAAAGCCAATCTCCATCCTACGGATCATGAAATGGAGGCTCAGTGGTTAAGGAAGTTCTCCAACACGGGCTGGTTATTGAAAAGTACACTGGAACTGAGGCCCCTGGAGACGCCCTGTGTGCCACCGTGCGTGCACGCACACACTTCCTGCATCTCCTAGGATGTGTTTGCTTCCTCCTTTCTAGTCTTTCTTTTCTCTTCTTTCTTTTTTTTTAAAGTAAGCTCCACGCCCGGTGTGGGGCTTGAACTCATGACACCGAAATAAAAACTCAGATGTTATACCTACACCGACTAAGTGGGCCAGGCGCCCCAAGCCGTGCTGTGCCTGTCTGTTCTCACTGTCAAGGGCAGTCTTTGGGTTTGTGTTCAGTGGCATCAGGTTGGCCAAACCTTGTCACATTTGGCCTGCCTGATGGTGTGTCCATGACCCACTCTCCTGCACACAGGTTTCCAAACACTGAGGGACCAAACTTGGAGGAGCCAAGGGTACAAGCTCTCTTGCTTCCCAGCTGTCCCCTGACGCCCACCCCACCATAAGACCTGTTCCCAGGCCTACGAACAAAGGTTGCTCCCAGGCCCTGGGCGGTGCTTAGAGTCTGGTGAGCTCTGGGCGTGGCCCCCACTTGCTTGCTTAGACTGCCCACATGGTCCACACCAAGTAAAAGCAGGTGCCCCGTAACAAACGATTCATGGATGAATGGACAAATGAAGTCTTATGGGAAATGCAGCCTAGCTCAGTTCTGCATCCTTTTTGTGCATTTTAAAATCCAGAGAGCACATAAACTGGAAGTTTTTCCTTATGTCTGGGGCAGACTCTGGGCAGACGCAAAGCTCTCCATGATCCTTGCTGCCCATCTAGTGTGAACATCTATTCATGTTGTTGGAGGAACGTGGGAGAGCTTGACTGTGCACTGTTTCCATCAGAAACATAAAATATAAAGATGCGGCTTGGTGGTATCATAAAATATGAAGATTCAGGTAATTCAGGTACTGTGTTACTTTTCCAAAATGCATTTTTTTAAAGTCCGAGTTCTGAAACACCAGAGGCCCAGGGATGTGGGATGAGGGATGGTGAGGTGGTGCTTAGTTTGGACCATAAGGGAGGGCACGGCACATCCAGTTAGAAACGGCCCATCAGTCGCTGTTTTACAAGCCCTCTGGCGCCCCCAGGTCAGACCAGGAGACACCCCAATGAGGGGCCGTGGGTGGCGCTCTGGAACCACAGCGGCCCAGCTCCCACACGGTGTTTCTGGGGAGGACAGCTCTTCCTCTCATCTCACAAAAGCCAAGCTTTGAAAGGTCACATGATTAAGATCTGGAGTGGAATTCAGCCAGTTTCTGGATGATTCGTAAGCCAGCAACGCTCACAACACACAATGACTTTTGCTACCTTTGGCCATCCTAAGCTCTTGTCAATGAAATGCCACTGAATAGCACAAAATTTGTAAAGTCTAAAAGGGCAAAGCACCGGTCCCCAGCCAGCCTCCCCCTCCCGCAGTGGGCTGGGCTGTCATCGCTTCTACCGAGAAGGAGACAACCAGAGTGGTTTTCACTACAGTAACGGAAGGGAGGAGACGGCCCGGAAGCTCTAAAAAAGCAGCCTGCTGGGGTTCCTGGCCATTGACCCGCACGCCACTCACACCGCGCCTTCCTCATAACACGTGCTCCACACACGTTACTTACCTGCGCATTTCACTGTCGGGAGTAGACTCTTTCTATTATTCTAATACTTTCAAAAATCAAACCAACTAGAGGGAGATTAGACAGTGTCGTTGGACTTAACATTGACCTCAATCTTACAATCATCTTTTCTGCTATTTTTATCAGAATTCATTATTTTCACATTAATCCAATTAGCGTCCTGTTTACCAATGCCTCATTTTTACATTTACGGCTTCATCTGAAAGCTCAGGGACACGCTCCCCACTCAATTCCTCCTCCCTCATTACTGCCAAATAATTAGCCGAGGAGCATCCCTGATCAAAAATTAAGAACCCAGAAGCAAGTTGGGGCATGCCTACCTCTGAAAGAAAAAAAATGACAGGAGATGCCTAATTACGGGCTTTTGTTGGTGGTCAGGGCCAGCGGGAAGCAGATTAGAGCTAGTAGATCACAGCTGTTAGAGCTCCCCTCCGATTTACATCCCAATGACCAGTGGGCCAGGTCTGTGATCTGGGGAGCTCTCTATTTGCATTGCGCATAGCACATAGCAGGTGCCCAGGGGTACAAACCTGCCGCCCCCTGGGGAGGCATAGCCAAGGCAGTAGGGTCTGTTTATTTAACCATTTGCCCACCTTCCTAAACAGGGAATGCGCCTTTCTCTCTTGTTGCCCCAATGCCAGCTAGTGAGGGCTGCCCTACACTCCTCAAGCTTCTCTACCCCACTTCTCGGGGGTGGGAGGGCAGGACCCACATCAGGACCCGCTGCCCTCCTTGTCCCCACACAGCCTCGCTGAGGAGTGCACCCCCCAGGTAAGCCCTGAGCCTGCAAAAGAGAAATTGCTGGGTTTTGCTCAAGTTCTGCAGAACGAAGAAGACACAGCCCAGGAAGTCACCTCTAAAAATCCCAGGAAATGAGGCAGGAGGGGTGAGGGGGCATACTCCCTGCCCACTTTGAAGGGCCCAGTACAACCCTTCCTCCCCTAAGGAGAA
Source organism: Vulpes vulpes (assembly GCF_048418805.1). Lineage (NCBI taxonomy): Eukaryota > Metazoa > Chordata > Mammalia > Carnivora > Canidae > Vulpes > Vulpes vulpes. The sequence continues at coordinate 159,593,147 of NC_132791.1, read as the reverse complement.
GCTATCTGCCCAATTAGCCAGAGGCTTCCCCAGATGCCTGCTCCCCCACCCCCCAGGGCCTGGCACCTTGGAGCAGCAGGTGAGCAATTAGAGCCCCTTGCCCCCTCCCCACAGGCACCCAGGGCCACAGGGAGTGATTTCACCAGCTGGCTCTGGTTGGGATGGCAGAGACAGGAACTTCCCACATGCAGCCACTCTGAGCAGGATCACAAAGACCAGCCCTGCCTGCTTGGGCCCCCGTACCCTGGCTGGTGGCATGGCAGGATGGGCAATGCCCAGGGTCCTGTGCCTGTCTGGTGGAGGAGGGTGGAGGCTGGACCAGCCTTTCCTGGGCACTTTTGTATCTGCCCTTGGGAGTTCCAGCGTGTTCCCGGGGCAACTCACAGGAGGGATCAGGCTAGATCCTCCCTAGAGAGATGAGGAGGCACCACGAGGGAAGGCACGCAGGCAAACTCCCACACAGACCAAGGGCCGGGGATGGCCCATGGCCATGCATGGCTGAGCCAGGATCTGGACCGCTGCATGCCTATTTGGGACTTCTGGTCCCCAGACCAAGAGAGAGTTTCTTCTGTTGATTAAATCACCCACCCTCCGGTAAATTTGTTATGTGCCCCAGAAAACTTATAGCTATCAAGGCACTTAAAAAGCAAATCTGTGATATCGCTCCCGCATGCTTCTTTATGGGTGAAATGACAAGGCCCCCAACAGGTCTAGTAACTCCTAGTGTCAACATGGTGACAACCACAAACGAAATCTTGGGATTCCTGCAGCAACTGTCACGCAGGATGAAAATATCGGGGATTCCTCTTGGAGGAAAAGTCACAGGCGCCGCTAAAATAGCGGCTTGTCCGAATTTGCACTTTGCAACGGTGCGCAAAGGAAGGAACACAAAGGAAGATGCTGCCTTCCCCACTCGAGCTGGGCAGCACCCCTAAATTCTGCATCCTGGTTCCCAGGACCAGGGTTGGGGCTGTGTCTCGGGTTCACACTGCACCAGTGACAGGATCACCTGGCAGAGGTGGCTGGAGTCCCGGCTGTTCCTCCAACACTGGGGCCCCCACGTGCACACTCTGCTGCTTGTAACCTTGGGCAGGTTTGTAAGTTGTTGAAACCTCCCCCTCCCGTCCCGAAGTCGGCACCCTCAGTCGTTGGGGCTGCCCTCAGCATTACAGGGAAGAAGTATCTGGAGTATTCGGCTAAGTACCAGCTTGAGCCGCTGCTGACGAAATGTTCGAAATGTTCGCTGTTATCAGAGGTGCTCAACCAATACTTGTTTGGCTGACTGGTTGTGTGTGTGTGTGTTTTTTTTTTTCTTTCTCTCCTTGAGTCTCTGATTTAGGGCAGCCTCTCCCGGAAAAGAAAGCACTTTTGATGAGCACCTGTCTGTTCTGCCAAGGAATCCTGGCCAGAGAGTGGGCAGAGATGGGGTGGGGAGGGGGATTGAACGTTTATAACCTCTTGTGCTCGGCTCTCAGTGCCGACTTCGCTATGTCTTTCACTTGAACCCCAACGAGCAGAGGGAGCTTCTCTATAAACCAGAATCCGTTTTCCTCTACAGAACACACAAAGAAAAGATTCTTCTAGGCGTCCTAGAAAACTCACTTAAGAAGGCAGACTTTTTGAAGGAGATGTCGTTGCATGTTTTGGTTACACACAAATAAAAGCTGCTAGTTACAGATGTGCATTCTGTGTTCATTAAAGAAACTTGGGCGCAACCTGGGTGCACTTGGCAAGGGGGATGAACACACGGTGTACTGGACGGGGGTACAGAGTATGGGCCCTGCAGTAAAGCTTTTCCCACCAGGATGCCTGAGTGGCTCAGCGGTTGAGCGTCTGCCTTTGGTCCGGGGCATGATCACATCGGACTCCCTGCGTGGAGCCTGCTTCTCACTCTGTGTCTCTGCCTCTCTCTCTCTGTGTCTCTCATGAATAAATAAATAAGATCCTAAAAAAAAAAAAAAAAAAAAAAGCTTTTCCCCACCAAGAAGGAAAACCCCTGGGGCAGCAGAGGAGCTCTGCGTTACTTAACCATTCCTCTGTTTCTTTTTCCCTTTTTTGCTGTACGAAGTTAAGTGATCAGAAAATGACATTTTAAAATATTGATCCAGCACTCCCACAGAAATGCCCGAATCGGGAAGTAAAGGTGGGCCCTCCTCTTTCTTGGTGGCCAGAGAGAATAAACACACTTGGAAAATGTTTCTGCTTTTTTTTGTTGTTGTTGCAAACTGGAAGTTCACCATGTGTTTGTCTTCTTCACCGCTTATTTTATCTTAGCAACTTCTTTCCTATAAGTATCTACAGAATGAATTCCCCTTGAAACTGTCTTCCACATGGACAAACATGCTGCTTCCACCTACCTACAAATGAGATGAGTTCCCTTTCGGGTGTCAGAATCTCGGGGTGAATGTTTGCCTTTCTCCCAAAGTCCTCAGCCTCTCCACCTCTGTGTTAACTCTGAACATTACATGTGTTCAATGTTACAAATCCATTCCTGGATGTGGGTGGGGCATACTCTATAAATAAATCCTGAACTGAGGCATCCTCCAGCAGTGCCCCTGACAGGGGCCATCAGCCTCCACCCAAACCGGAGGCAGATTCCTGCCTCAGTGCCAGCCACTCCTTCCCTCCAAGGGGAGACCTGCTGGCCACGGAGGAGCTGCCCTCACCCCCAACTCAGGAGCAGCAGCTAGGATCAATAGCGTCACTCTGGGGCCCACTTAGTGGAAGCCAACCATTGCCTTGTAACTGGAGAAGAGGGTATCTGGACCCCAGCATTCTGACTTCACATCCATCTTCTTAACTTCTGTACCAGACTGGCTTTCCCAAGCGCTACCCTTCAGAATTTGGAAACACTACCCTGTTCCCCATAGCCTTCACTAGAAGGATGGCAAGGAGGGTCTAACCATTCTGAGGCCAATCCACAAGTACCAGCTGCCAGGTCAGTTCACCTGGGGCAGCCCCAACGGATGTATGACCAAGTGGCACAGCTCTGCAGCCTCTTATTTTAAAAGTCCTATGCATCATCCATAAATTCGTTTGTTGCAAAATTTCAAACATCCTGTCCCTTTAGTTCTCAACCCAATGCCTTTTTATCTTTTATGAATAGATTAAAAAATGGGTGGCTTGACCGTGGGACAATGCAATATAGTTGCGCTTACTCATTTTCTTCTAAAGCTAATTAAGGCTGAACAAATAAACAGCAACAGTGACAGCAAATAAAACCAAACCATCATGCTAATCAGTTCCCAAACGTCCAGTTATTTAATAAACAGACACAGTCCACTTGGACAGATTCACCTCTGCTCAGAAGTTAACCATACACTGTCTCCCTGGCCCATTGCCGGTTGACAATGGTCTACCTGCCACCCATCTATTTATGTAGACATGTGCACACTTTCTGCATACCGGCTTAGGGACCAGACAAAAATACAAGCTGAGTAAGAAGGTAATAATAGCTTCATCCCTCCAAAGGCTGAAAGGACAGTGGCTACAAGGCAAGGAGAGGGAGCCAGGGTGGAGGAGATGTCTCCCCAGGGTGCACCAGAGGCCTGACTCTGCCCCTCCTCTCTCTAACTGGAACAGACTCACAAGACAGGCTGGGCAGCCCTGGACAGCTCAGAATCACCTGGAAATGCCCCTCCGGAACCCTCACTCCATGGATCTAGCTCTGTGGTCACGCAGGTTCTCCTGGTCCCGCAGAGCACTGGGTCTCTGGGGACTGAGGCAGTAACGGGCTGGATTTGCACAGCCCTCTTGGGTGCGGAGGGAGCAGCGCCGGCGGGGAGGAGCTTGTCAGCGACTTGCACCACACCTGCGCCCCGACCCGACCTGTTCCCCATCGGTTTGGGGGCCTCCCCTCAGAAGCTGGAGTGGACAGGGGTCAGCCGGGGGAAGGTCCCTCCCGGAATCCCAGCGAGGCCGGTCCTGGCCCCAGAGGCACTCCGGCAGGACCTCGCACCCCGGGGCAGCCGCAGCTCCGGGCGGCTCCCTGCCACCTGTGCAGTGTCCCGGGGGGGGGGGGGGCCGGCTGGACTCCGTGGGGAGACCCCACGTCACCCCCTCTCACGGCTCCCGCACGCTCGGGAGCCCCCGCGCCCACCCCACCCCACCCCGCGCCCCGCCCGGCGGGCCGCGCTGCCCCTAGGCCCTCGGCGCTCCCTACCTGGTGCGGTCGCAGCCCGGGGGCATCGACGCCGGCCGGCCCGGCGCTGGCCCCGGAGTGGTGCACGGCGGCGCGGGCTACCCGGGCGGGTTATATGGGCGCCGGGAGGGGAGGCGCCGCGCGCAGGGCCGGCCGCGGGCGTTAGCGCCTTGGGCCCCGGCCGGGCGGGAAGGCGGCGCGGGCGGCGGCGCGGCGGGAGGAGCGCGGGCGGCGGCGCCGGGCCGGGGCAGAGGTGGCCGCCGGCGCCCCGCCCCCCCAGCTGGCCGCGCTCGAGTCGGGGTCCTGGGCGCGCTCGGCCCCGCCTCCTTCCCGCCGCCTTTTGGCGCGCGTCGCCCCGCGGAGCCTGCTGGGCCGCCGGCCGGGCTGGACGCGGGCTGCGCGCCGGGGCTCTCCCCGCGGGGATGCGGCTGCGGCCGTCCGCCAGGCTGGGGCGCGGGCGCGGGCGGGGGCGCGGGGGCGCGGGGGGGGCGGGGGGGGGCGGGCGGGGGCCCGGGGGCGCGGGTGGGGGCGGGCGGGGGCGCGGGGGGGGCGGGCGGGCGCAGCGCTCTCCGCGTCCCAAGCCTCGCTTTCCCGCAGACGCCGCATTTCCCCGCAGCCGGGCCCGACTCCCGCCCGCACTGGCGCTCAGACTCCGGGGCGCGGGGTTTGGGTGCGGCCGTCTGCGCCCCGGCGGCCCGGGGGACTCGCGAGGGCGGGGCCGCTCCGGGAGGGGCTCCCAGGTCCCGGCCCGCGCTCTTCCAGGGCGGAGGCTGCGTCCCTCGGCCCCGGGAGTAACTGGTGACGCGGACACTCCCAGGTCGCGGCCCGCACCCCGCTCCCTCCCTGGCCGCCGCCTGCTGGCCCCGGCGCCGCTGTCTTTCCTGCGCTCGCGCAGGTCCGGGGGTGGGGGGCGTCCGCGGCCACACGTGGCTTGTGCCCTGGGAGCGCGTCTAGGCGCGGAGACTGGCTCAGGCCGGGTGTTCCCGGACCCGCGGGGCGGGGCGGGCCTCGGCCTGGGGTCCCGAGCGCCGGACGCGTTCGGGGAGGCTCGGCGGCCCCCGCGGCGCGCTGCCTTCCGAGGCTCGCGCGACCCGTTATGGCCTCGGGACCGCCGTCCCCGGGCCCGCGTGACCCTCGCGTCGGTGTCGCGGGTGGAGTGAGCGCGAACCGGGCTGGTGCAGACCGGGTTCCGGCCGCCGAGGTCCGCATCTCCCCTGGCGCACTTGGCGCACTTGTACACACCTGTACTGCTCACCTCCTGGCTTCGAGGTGCAGGGGGTAGGACCCGAGGGCGAGTCGCGAGTCGCATGCGCGGATCCGCTTGGCCCTGTGCGGGGGAGGCCGGCACCGCCCACCTGGACGCGTGCGCGCACTTCCTACCCTTTGTTCCAGAAGTTGGGGGGCGTCCTCGGGGAGTGGACCCGGGGCCGTGCGCACGGAGGTGTGCGGGGGAGCCAGGCTGGGTCCGGGCTCTCAGACGGAGGATCGAGCGCAGGTGTCTGGGCCCGCGCGACCCGGTAGGCTGCGTACGCGCTGGCAGGGCCTGGCCGGGACCTGGGGGAAGTCTTGTTCGGGGAAAGAGGACTAGGGGTTCCCAGAAGGCGAGGGGCACGGCACTCGCTGGGAGCGAGCCCGGAGTGCGCGATGCTGATGCAGGTGCCCGCCGCCCCGCGCGAGGACCCCGGCCCAGGTCGGGCTCCCGCGCGGTGCCTCTCCTCTCCGCGGGTCCAAACGCAGAGGGCGCGCGTGCGAGGAACCGGAGGGAGCGCGACGCCCGCCGCTGCGGAGTCAGCGCCCCAGTCGCTCCCCCAGACCTAGGTGGTACCCAGGGGAGGCGGGGTAGGGTTGCCCGATGCCGCTGAAACACCTAGGGAAAAGGAATGCGCATTTACACAGGTGCATATGCACTATTACATATATGGAGAAACACGGTTATATGTAAATATGTTTACATCTAAGTGTTTATATATAGGTACACGTGTAAGAGTAAATACACACGGGACACCCATTTACTTTTGAATTTCAGATAATTGGGTGCCTTTTTTAGTATAGATTTGTCCCATGAAGTTTTAGAAACATTTGTCCACAAAAATGGTTCGTCGTTCGTCTGAAATTCAATTTGAGCGCGCGCCCAGCGTTTTTCTGGCAACCCTGGCGGGAATGGACAGCCGAGTCCGGAAAAAGGGCGGTGGGGCGGAGCCGCCTGAACTACAAGCCCCACAATGCCGCGCGGGCACCCGGGGCCCTGATAGGCTGCGCCATGCTTCCGCTCTCCGTCACTTCCGGCCGCGGAGGTAGCGGTTGCGGCCGCCCCAGCTGCACAGAAGCGCGCGGCCCCGGCTCTGCGGTCGCCATGAACTTCTCCGAGGTGTTCAAGCTCTCCAACCTGCTCTGCAAGTTCTCCCCGGATGGCAAATACCTGGTGAGCGGCCTCGGGCCGGAGGAGGGGCAGCTCGGGGGGCCGCGGGTACTGGCCTCAACGAGTGGTCCCTGGCGGATGCCTGCAACCGGGGCCCGGGGCAAGGGGCCGGGGTGGGGACCGGGAGGGGGACAGGAGTGGGGACCCGGGGCAGGGGGCGGGGGTGGGGACCCGGGGCCGGGGGCCGGGGTGGGTACCCGGGGTGAACACTGGGGTGGGGACCCGGGGCAGGGGGCTGGGGTGGGGACCCGGGGCAGAGGGTGGGGGGGGGACCCGGGGCAGAGGGGGGGGGGGGGGACCCGGGGCAGGGGGGGGGACCCGGGGCACGGGGCCGGGGTGCGTCCCTGGGGTGGACACCGGGGCAGGGGGATGGGGGTGGATACCCGGGGAGGGGGCTGGGGTGGATATCCGGGGCCCGGGTGGATACCTGGGACAGGGGGACGGGGGTGGATATCCGGGTCCGCGTGGATACACGGGGCAGGGGGGGCGGGTGGATACCTGGGACAGGGGGACGGGGGTGGATACCCGGGGCAGGGGACTCAGGCAGTCCTGCTCTAAGCAGGGGACCCCAGGAACTGGATTTGGGCAGGTGTGAGCCTCCCTGCACCTCAGTTTCCATCTGTCAGAGGCAGATAATGGCAATGCTGTCTCCACACATTTGAGGATACGGAGCATATCAGCTCACTGTTGTTATTTTGACACATAAAGGCAGATATATAATTCCATTGACTGGACCCTGGTACAGTAGTGCAGCTGCGTTGTCTTTCCCGGGCTTCTTCGCCGGTCTCTACCATGTGCCAAATAACTGGTTGAAATAATAGTGTTCTATGTCCAAATAAATGGAGTTGTCTGCATTGCTGTTTATTTGAGCTGTTAGGATTTGAGCTGTTCATTACCAGGCGAGAGAATGGTGCTGAAGTCACCGAGCTACTCTGGACAGGAAATGGAAGTTTTGAAATGTACCAATATCATCAGTGTATATGCTTAGAACCTTGGGTGGGGGAGGCGGTAGAGGGGATAATTGACATGGGAAATCCATTAAGAAAAAAATGGTGCTTTACAAAAGGGCATTTAGTTCTCTATATGAACTTATTGATGCCTTATGATTCATTTTCAGATTTAGGCTTATTAACATTCCTGTTGTTTGTCTAGCTCTTTGAGAATATAACTCCTTTATGGAGGTATTCTAAATCATGTAAATTAGCATTCAGCTAAAAAATACATAATGTCTTCTGCTTAAAGTTCACCCCAGAAACCTTGGTGTATTTTTCAAAGTGCTCCCCATATATTGGTTTTATAAAAATCCCAATAAATTACAGAAAGAGACTATATATTACTTTCTTTTTGTTGCTCTTTGGGCTTCTACACTCTAGTGAAAATAAAGCAAGAAGCTTGATAATAATGTTACTGGAATCCTGTTCTTCAAAGCTCTCCTAAATCCTGAAGAAAGTAGGTCTGTGTTGCTATTTTTAATATCTTGCAACAGATTTTTTTGAAGATTTTATTTATTTATTCATGAGAGATACAGAGAGAGGCAGAGACACAGGCAGAGGGAGAAGCAGGCTCCATGCAGGGAGCCCAACGCGGGACTCGATCCCAGGTCTCCAGGATCAGGCCCTGGGCTGAAGGCGGCGCTAAACCGCAGAGCCACCCGGGCTGCCCCCTTGCAACAGATTTGATGTGTTTTTACAAGTGTTGATACAGAAGTTCCATTTCATAAGGAGTTCATTGTAACTGATTGCAAAGCTACAGTATGACCCATGCTTGTTCTAATCTGCAGTTGCCCTCCCCTTTCCTTTTTTTTTAAAAAGAGATTTGAGAGGGAGAGCACAAGCGGGGTGAGGGGCAGAGGAAGAGGGAGAAGCAGGCTCCCTGCTGATCATGACCAGGACCCTGGGATCATGACCTGACTTAAGCTGAAGACAGATGCTTCACCGACCGAGTCCCCCAGTCGCCCCTCCCCTCTCCTTTGGACAAGGACAACTCATGAAGCCTTTGTAAGACGTCTATTCATAGACCACAAACCAATAATCTCGTTTGATCTCGATAAGGACCAGAGGAAGCCGTTAACGTTTAAAAATCAGTTCTTGATTTTTAAACTGTGGTATCATCTATAGTCAGTAGATGAGTAAACTCAAATTGTTTGCTTAGATGTGGGTATTATTAACAAATATGACCATAAACTGTCTTCAAGAAAACAGTGTTGACACTTGAACATTTTGCTAGTCAGTATCCAGAGTAAGGCAGTGCAGTGCGGCTGTGAGGAAAGCATCTCTGCTTCTCCCTCCTATGCCAGGAAAGTATGTTCCTCACCCCATACGTTTCCTTTGCTGTCACACTGCTGCTACACTCACTGCACTGCTGACACTCGCGGTCACGTTTGCCAGAAGCGGGGTGTTCCACAGCCCTTGAACCTCCAGGACACTAGTGGGGTGTCCATTCTGGCACTGTGTGCCTTGAGCCCCACAGGTGGACTGTGCCCATCCCACCTCACATGCCAGCCACAGTAGCAGGCCTTCAGGTTACACACAACTTCTGTCTCACTGGACTGCGAGTCCCACATTCCCACAGCACTCTCGGGTTTGATGACTCTTCCAGAGTGGCTCACAGAGCTCAGGGAAACAGTCGCTTGTGTTTGTGAGTGTGCTAAAGCATATGATAAAAGAGGTGACCAGCCAGATGAAGAGATATGTAGGACAAGGTCTGGGAGGGTCCCGATGCAGGAGCCTCTGTTCCTGTGAGTGTGGGCTGCATCACCTTCCTTACGTGGGTGTGTTCACCAGCCTGGAAGCTCTCTGATCCCTGTACTTCTGGCATTTTACAGAAGATTCCTCATGATCATTTATGAACTCTATTTCCACCCCCTCTCCCCATCTCCAGAGGATGGCACGGGGCTGAAAATTTCAGGTTTCTAATCATAGCTATTGGTATTTCTAGGGACCAGGAACCCACCTAGAGTTGCCTCATTAGAACAAAAGATGCTCCTTTTACACAGGAGGTTTCAGGGGCTTTAAGTGTCCTGTGCCAAGGCTCAGGGGCAGAGACCAGAGTGTATGTTCTGTTACTTGGAAGTAAGCGAGTGTTTACAAAAAGCATCCTTACGTGTCAGTGGTCCTCACCAAGAACCCCGAGTCCTCATCCTCACTTCCTATGGCTTGTCTGTAGGTCGTCCAAGCAGCAGAGCACTTGGTTAGTTCACAGAAGAGCTCGACTCACAGTGCTTCCTACCTTAGTTCTTCAGGTTTAAATAGGAAAGGAGTAGAAAATAACTCGAGTAGAGAGTTTTAACAGAATACTTTACCCTGGAACATAATTTTAACACATAGTTTGTATGTTTCAACTGTATCTTTGTGTGAACTTCCTTTATGTTTGGAGTGGGCAATACAGTTGGTGAACATGAGGTCATCCAGATAGAAGATGCATCTGAAGGGAGAGAAGGAAGTGGAATTCCTGGATGGAGGGGAGCGCGGATATCCCACAGGCTCCCTTCCTTTGGATTGTAGACCATCAAGGGCTTTCTTTTCCCTTTCTAGGCTTCTTGTGTGCAGTACCGGTTAGTGGTCCGCGATGTGAACACCCTTCAGATCCTTCAGCTGTACACATGCCTGGACCAGATCCAGCACATCGAGTGGTCGGCGGACTCCCTGTTTATCCTGTGTGCCATGTACAAGCGGGGGCTGGTGCAGGTGTGCTGCCCTCAGGGCTCAGAGCCAGGAGCCTTCCTGGACAGTGATCATGTTCTGTGCCCTCATAGTTTGAAAAAAAAAAAAAAAAAAAAAAGAGGCAGTGTAGCTCAAAGCTAGTTTTCCCTTAAAAGTTAATACTTTTCATGGTTTAAGTACTTTCAAAACGAGAAAACTCTTAGATATTCTTAATCTGTAACCAAATAGAATTCCATAACAGGAAGTGTTCACAGTGTTCTAGCAACTTGGGCGTCACGGGTTTTGGGAAGTGGTAGATGTGGTGTTTTTTTATAGATCTAAAGTGAACCTAAAGGAGCGCTTAGGGCTGGTGAAGGCATAAACTTTAAAACTCAACATAGCAGATTTGCGCAGAAGTGAGGCTCCGTGCTGCCAGCAGGAACCGGCCCCTCCGCACGGGAGATTTGGAAAGCTTCCCTGGGTTGTGACTGGGAGCAGTTGACGGCCAGCTGTGTTTAGGCTTGGGTAGTGAGCTGATCTGTCGCGGTTCTGCACTTCTGTGTGTTGCAAATACAGGTGTGGTCCTTGGAGCAGCCGGAATGGCACTGCAGAATCGACGAGGGCTCGGCCGGGCTGGTGGCCTCATGCTGGAGCCCCGACGGGCGCCACATTCTCAATACCACTGAGTTCCATGTAAGTGCACAGGCACGCGTCTCGAATCCATTCCTCCTGAAATCACATGGTAGTGGTTATATGGGTAAGTTTTGAAGAAAGATGTGTGTCTTAAATCATCAGGGTGTTAAAATCACACAGTGTTGTTATATAATCTTTCTGCCCAATTTTAAAGAAAAATAAAGCAGATTTGTAAAAAAAATTCTTCAATTACAGTCTTAGGGATTTAAAAGGTTCCTTTACTTTGACAGTAGAAGATGAGCTTCCCTGTGAATGAGTTTACATCTTTCCCTTACGAGGCCTGACCTGTGACCATTGGTCACTGCTTCATCCACAGCGTCCACCCTCGTGCTCCTCCAGGCCACTGGCACTGCCCAGGGGCCCCACATATGGAGACAGGTGTTTGTAATCTGGTAATAACTCCGAGCTAACCCGGGGAGTATAAATATGAGTCATGAATATATAAATACAGGGAATTTGGCAAATACAAGGTGTGAGGGTAGGTCTTTGGTGTCAGTGGTGTTTGTTTTAAATGTAGAAAGTTCCCTGAATCCCTTTATCAGTGTGCTGTTAGAGGGGCATCATAACCCAGTGTTTGGGTCTGAAGCCCCCGAGGGCCATCTGAGGTCTGGGCTGCCAGCTGCCCAGTGTGTGCATGTGGCAAGGGGGTGTATTTGTTCACAGCCATGAGGATGCGGAGTGACCCTGTGGGGTATCACCCAGTCTTTCTGGGTCTTTCTCTTGTTGGCATCGTTTGGGATAAGGTTTGTACCCAGCCTGGCTGGGATGGCTGCTCCAGACGGCTGTGTGGCTCCACATGGCTTCTGCTTCAGTTTGAAATCCTGCTTTAATCTGACATCTGCTGATAGAGGCTCTTGGAGAGTGAGCAGCAGTCGAAGGGCACTCAGTTTCCCTGTGGTCTACACATTGGCCTTTTAAAGATGTTAAAACTCGGTTTCCAGATGCGGTGATTTTAGCTATGTATAAAGCCTCACCTGACAGTCCTCATGATCAGAATTGTTGGGACCAGGATCCAGTCTCCAGATGGGCATGTGCCACGGGCCCTCTGCCTCCCTTACATCAATATGACAGAGAAATCATATCATGCACCTTCTGGATGAGGTTCCGGGGGTATGAGAAAGGAAGGCGTATGTGTGTGCTTCCCCTGGTGCCCGAGAACAGAGCCTCCCAGCGACCCTCTGACCCTGTGCTCATCACGTCTTGCCTTTCTTCAGCTTGTGTACACACTACTGTTTGGTTTGCATTTATTTTATTTAAAGTTTACTTACATGAATTCATCCTCTGTATTCTGTGTCTGTTCCCCCTCCATGGTTGTCCGTTCATCCATGTGGACGGTGTGGCTGGTTCTTCCATCCCTCCTAGGAGAAATCATGCGCCTCTGCTGTTGCTGGGCATTTGAGGTATTGGGATCCACATTTTCCAGAGTCTATTGTACATGACCTGTGTTGAGATGCCCTGTCTTGGGTGTAACCTTGGAGGTTGCCTGGTTAGAGTAAATTGCATTCAATTTTCCAGAGCATTTGTATCAGGATTTATTTGTTTATTACTTTTTTTAATTTATTTTTTTCATGAGAGACACACACACAGAGAGAGACAGAGACACAGGCAGAGGGAGAAGCAGGCCCCATGCAGGGAGCTTGATGTGGGACTCAATCCCGGGACTCCAGGACCACATCCTGGGCCAAAGGCTGGGGCTAAACCACTGAGCCACCCAGGGATCTCGTTTATTACTTTTTAAAAAATATTTTATTTATTCACGAGAGACACAGACAGGGAGACACGCAGACAGAGGAAGAAGCAGGATCCCTGCAGGGAGCCTGATATGGGACTTGATCCCAGGACTCCGGGATCATGACCTGAGTCAAAAGCAGACGCTCAGCCACAGAGCCACCGGCATCCCTGTATCAGGATTTAAAATGATTGCCAATCCAGTAGAGCTATAGTGCTATTGCATTTTGGTTTTAATAGTCATTTCCCTGTTAGTGAGGTCGAATGCTTTCATATCTTGTTTTACAAGCCTATACATTCTCACACTTCATGTAAATATATGGTTCAGGGCCATGTGGAGTCCATAACAATGTGTGGTGTGAGGTGGGGATCAATTTTTATCTTTTTCCCAATAACATTTTCAAGAACTGAATTTCTTTATATTTACAGAACATGTCTGATTTTTTTGAAGTTTTTTTTTTTTATAGATGTTATTTGTTTGAGAGAGAAAGAAAGTAAGTGCAAGAGAAGGGAGGGCAAGGGGGAGAGAACCCCGAGCAGACTCCCCTCTGAGCACAGAGCCCCACAGGGCTTGATCCCACGACCCTGATGTCATGATGACCTGAGCTGAAACCAAGAGTCGGACACATAACCGGCTACACTACCCAGGTGCCCCAAACACTTGACTTCATCCTGCTCTCGCTCCATCGATGTGCCAGTTGCACACTGTTTAAGTCACAGGTTTATAGCATGCCATTGTCTGATGGGTCTAGCCTCTTCGTTGCCCTCGTTCTCTCAGGTGTTTCTCACATACTCGAGGCTGTTACCGGCTATACTCAGTGAGAACTGTTGTATCATCATGGTGAATTGAACCTTTATGTAGATCACCGTTCTTCATTCCTCATGGACCTGTTTGCCTCACAGCCTGCCTTATTGGCTGTTGGTGTAGCATGGTCTCCTGGTTCGGGTGCTCGTGGTGTTTCACTCCTGTTATGTCCCACGTTTCCATGTCTGTGAGTCTTGGGGTCTGCATTGTAAACAGACTACAGCCGCCTCAACAAAAATAAACTGACAAACTTTCTTACACCTCCACAAAGCCAGGTAAGGGCTGGTAAGCAATCCTGCCCAGCGAGAGCAGTGACCCTGTCCACCCTGACGCTGGCCCCAGGACCACATAGCCTGCAGGCTTCTGTCACTCAGCACCACTGTCCTCCAGGGCCTTAGCAGCGGCTCCTGGTAGCTGGGTGCCATCACACTGCACAGGGATGGGCATTTGCTTTCTGTCCACCTATCCACGCGCAGTTGGGCTGTTCCCCATGTGTGCTGTGATGGACACAGTGCAGTGAACACGCACATAGGAGTCTGTGCACACGTCCTCACGTCCTCACTCTTGGGGAGATACCAGGGGTGGGATGCCTGGGTAGAGTGCCAGGAGGGCTGCCTTGGGGGTGGGATACCTAGAGGTGCCCTTGGACTGTTTTAGGAAGCTGCCAATGGTTCTCTCCCATGCCTGCCACCCTTGCCCGTGCCTGCGCCCCCAGGTGAGAGCTCAGGTGTTCTGCGTTCTCATTAACACTTGTCATTCCAGGTTTCTGTTGTTGGTCTCTGCTGTGTCGTGTCTCCTTGCAGTTTTGTGTTTTCCTTATGACTGATGACATTAAACATCCTTCAGGCACTTGTTTTTGTATGACTTGTCCATATCTGTTGAATCTTTATCAGGTTGTTTGTCATGTCACTCAGTTGTGAAGCTTCTGGTGATACTCTGTGGACGCAGGTCCTCTGTTAGGTGGTGTTTGGCAGGTGTTTTCTTCTGCTCTGTGGCTTGCTTTCTCGTTTCCTTAAGCTTCTTTAAAAGAGCAGAAGTGTTTCATTTTGATGGAATCTAACATCCATCTTTTTTCTTTTATGTTTTCTGCGTTTAGCATCTAAAGAAATCCGCCCCCCCCCCCAACCCAAGATCAAAAAAGAGTTTACTCTGTTTTCTTCTAGGAGTGTCATGGTTTGGTGCCTACGTTTAGATCCAGGACCTATTTTGAATCTTTGTCTTCCCCAGTTGCACTTCTGTCAGCAGTTGTCATGTGTGCAGGTCTGTGTCTGGACTCTTGTTCTATTGATCTGTTAGCCTGGCTTTGTGCGTATAGCACGTTCTCTGGTTACTGTGCCCAAGCCCATGTGAACTTTCCAGCTTTGTCTGTGTTCAGAGTCAGCTGCTGGACGCTCCAGGTAGTGAACTTCCATGTTGGCCAATGGCAATGGCATGGAGACAGTTCTCAGAAACAAAACTAGGAATTGGGGTAAAGAAATTGTGGCTATTCTATTCACTTTTCAACTATGAAAGGATCTAGAGGGTTATAGAAGCTCAGTATTAGATGCAAGTATAGACGAGTGTTTGAACACTTGAATGTTGTGACACAGAGGCCTACGTCCCCTCTGAGGTCTTTTTCTGGGGACACGTGTCCGTGTCCACCCCGTCAGGCACTCAGGGACAGGAGAGGACAGGCGGCTGATGCCACACAGTGGTCACCCCAGAAGCCCCATGTGGCACAGCCACCGTGCAGGCAGTCCTGTCCTGCCACCTCCTGCTCATAAGTCTGCTGAGGCACAGGAGGAACCAGGCAACCTCACTCAGTCCTGGGGACACCCATAGTCCTGGACAGCATTCCCACGTGAACATGTTTCCTGGACTACACGGCTTCCGCAGGTCTGTTACAAAAGGAAAACTGTTACTTTGAAATTTCAAACTAAAATGCCCTTATGTTTGACCTTGTGTCGCTCACATAATGGTCACAAAATGAAAAGCAAATACCAAGAACATGAGATTTAGCCACAGTAAACTGTCAGAAGAAAACAGCCCTGGAGCTACTACTGTTTTTGATTCTGCAGTAAACCGCACACTCGGGCTGCTGGTGACCTCAGGCAGTCTTTCGGAACCTGCTGCATCTTCCCTGTGTTCTTTCCCCTTTCTCTCAACAGCTGCGGATAACTGTCTGGTCCTTGTGCACAAAATCTGTGTCCTACATCAAATATCCTAAGGCCTGTCAGCAGGGTGAGTCGGCCGAAGCTGATCTGAAAGCCATGTCTGTGTAGTTTGGGTTCAGAGATTCAGGGAGGGGGTGCCCTGTTCCATCCCTGAGGGTTTATGGGCAGCGTCTCAGCGCAGCACTGGCTTGTCTCTCTGCACCCGTGCCTGCTGATGCTTCTCTGTGATTCCCACGTGTGTCTCTAGAGGATGAGGCAAAATCTCAGTGGGTCAAAGGGCCTCAAAGAAGCAGGCTATATGTGTGGTCCCCATCCCCATGTCGTAGGACTGGGGCCAGGCCCCACCATTCATGCCTCTCCTGAGACCTCCGCGCCCCCCTCCCCTCCCCAATCTGAACTTCAGGCCACTAGGCCTCCTGTCACCAGCCCCGTGCTTTCTGAGCCTGGGGGAGGTGCCACACACTGGGCCTACCACTGTGTGACTCCGGGGGGCTGCCCGGAGTGCCCAGTGGACACCCGACCCTGAATGTGCAGTCACGTGTCTGTCATTCAATAAGCAGAAGGAAGCCTTACGTAATTTGAATATTTCTTCCATTTTTTTCTGTTATTAAGTTTGCGACTTGAATTTGAATGAAATGTGATCGCACATTCATTTTTTATCTTTATAACCTGAGTATGAGTGTCTCTCCAGACAGCATACACATTTCTTGAGTGGAAACAACAGGTATCTGTGTGTTCTTCTGGCTCACGAAGTGTGAGCTGTGGCCTGGGGCTTTTTGAGCCCAAACAGGTCTGGAAAATATAGCTGAGCATTTTCTCCCAAAGATTATTTCCAGATTCTTACTTTAAATTTACTTCTTCCAAGTAAGTACTTTCATTCAAAAGTAAAAATAAGTGTAACGACCAGCTGACTTAAAGCCAGTGGAGTTCCCTATGCTTTGTTTTCTAGGCGTGTGACAACCTGTCAGGGGTCATTTGAGGTCAAAGCTGTATTTCCAGTAACATTCTGTGGCTCTTTGGGGCTCCGGTGCCCCTGGTTTTCCTGCACACATCTCGCCAGCTGGGGGCCTGGGGCATGTATGGAGCAGCCCAGGCTGTAGAGCCAAGACCACAGTCATGGCTCCGTGGCTCCGCTGTGGGCCGCGTGCACCCATCCCTTCCCACATCCTCTGCAAGTGTGATTCCCCTTCCTCGGCCCTGGACAGCAGGCCCTTCTCTCACAGGGATCACCTTCACCCGGGACGGCCGCTACATGGCGCTGGCGGAGCGGCGCGACTGCAAGGATCACGTGAGCGTCTTTGTCTGCAGCGACTGGCAGCTCCTGCGGGTAGGAGGCGCTTGATCCTGCAGGTGGGGTGGCCAACACGGGTTCCCAGCTGCTCCAGGACACTGTCAGGAGAGCATGCAGCACCAAGCTGTCCTCACGCCAGAGGGCAGGGGCTGTGTGCAGCTTCGCAGCCCACCTGGCATGCAGGGGAGGTGACAGGCATCATCGTGAGCCACTTTCCTGAGGTCATACCATACCACTGTATGAGGAGGAGGAGGAGGGCCTGCTCTGGGCAAGATGCCAGGGTGCCTTGGAGCCCAGGGCACAGAGCCCTGCCCTGGCCAGGCTTCTATCTACAGGAGGTTGGAGGCAGAGAAGCCTCCAGAATGGGAATGCCCGTTTCCTCAGAGCACCAAGGAGGCCTCCCCAACTAAGCATGGGGTGTCCTGGCAGGATCTTGCCTGAGTTGGCCTTACAGGAGTGAGGCTGAGCCAGGCAGGGGGAGGGAGAGAGAGGGGCACGTGTGGCCAGTGGTGCTGGGCCTTGCTGGGCTCTGTCCTGCCGGGGAGGTTGCAGCCACTGGCGGCCAGCCTGAGACCTCCTCAGTGCTCAGGCAGGATTTTAATGGCAGGGGACAGAGCTGTAATATTTTTGCCCATTTCTATATAAGTAAATGAAATACTAATGTATTAAAAATATCAATCATAAATTGTGAATCTGTTTAAGGAAACACTTTCCAGTTGAATTTGTTTCTCCCTCTTGCCTTCGGAAGCATTTTGATACGGAGACCCAGGACCTCGCAGGGATTGAGTGGGCCCCCAACGGCTGTGTGCTGGCAGTGTGGGACACCTGTCTGGAGGTATGCAAAGTAGCCAGGTAGGTCCCTGGTGTGTTAAGCGCATCCACCTGTGTTTACCGGATGCTTTCCAAATGTGGCGGCTTGGTTAGTTTCCTGGGCTCTGATGCTGAGCAGCAGCCCTTTGACCAGAAAGTCCTTCCGTTTGTGGCCAAGGTCCATAGGTCACCCCTGTGGGAGGGCCTGTCCTGCGGCACTGTCCTCCCCACTTCCTGCTTGTTCTCCGAGGGTCCCTCCACCCGCCAGGTGCCTATATGCTTCCCATGTGGGACCGGTGTGCGTCTCACCAACCACAGTGTCTCCTGCAGTACAAGGTCCTGCTTTACTCCTTGGATGGCCGGCTCCTGTCTGCGTACTGTGCCTATGAGTGGTCCCTGGGTGTCAAGTCAGTGGCCTGGAGCCCCAGCAGTCAATTCCTGGCGGTTGGAAGCTACGACGGGAAGGTGAGGACAGGGTGGTGTCCTCCATGACACCCAGGGCACAGCGCAGGCCAGGCCCTCATGCTCCCCTTCCCCCCTCAGGTGCGCATTCTTAATCACGTGACTTGGAAAATGATCACAGAGTTTGGGCATCCAGCAACCGTCAATAATCCCAAAATAGTAAGTCTGGAACGCATGTTTCCTTTTGAGCAGTATTTGGGGAAGGGAGGCAGAAGAATACTGCTCTTTACATCACGTTATTGATTGTGATGTAGGTACTTTCATCACCAGAAACTTCTGTCGTTACCACAGTTCACGCATCAGATGCCACCAGTGCTCTCCCTGTCTTCCTGTCCACGTTCACAAAGGACTGGAATGGTGTCCTTGCCCTGTTCTCCCCCACTACCCCCAGTACCTCCCACTTGCAAGCACTGAGCATCTGGAGCTGGGGGACCAGGCTAGAGAAGTGGAGGTGGGTGTCCCTGGGGCAGGCAGGGACAGGCAGCTTGCTGAGGGGTTACAGGGTCAGACACCGGGAAGAAGTGATACAGGATCTGAGGGAGGAGCAGTTCAGGCAACAGGAACAGGAAGTGCAAAGGTCCTGAGGCAGGCATGTGTATCCATTCAGCAGGGCACAGACTGACCTCCGCCTTGGGGAGCTTGACCACAGATGAGAAACATGAGTAAAGATGGAAGGAGGGTCGGCAGGGGCAGGGCTACAGGTACCAGTGTCGAAGGGAAGGGAAGGGAAGGGAAGGAGGGATACCTGGGGATGTTAGGCTCAGGCAGAGGTCCTGAGGCCAGGGAGGTACAGACGAGCCAAGCAATGGTCTTGGGAGGCCAAGACCGAGCAGGCCAGCCATTTAGCCCGCAGCCCAAGCGCGCTCTAATGCTGTAGGGCAGGCGGGGGCTCCTTCACTTCCTCCGGCACAGGCCCGTCAGGCTGCCAGTCACAGATGCCCCTCGCTCCCTTGGCCTGTGTCTGTTAGTTGTGTATAAACCTGCAGTCGGCAGCCACTGAGGGTGCTGAGAATCCCCACAAGGGAGTGGGTGCTGCTGGGCCCCTGCCTTGTGGTGCCGTCATCACATCTGCTTCTGCCCGTCCTGAGCGGGGTGGTGGCAGGACTGTCCTGTGTTCCAGGTTGTGTATAAGGAAGCTGAGAAGAATCCACGGCTAGCCCTGGGCCGCCTTGCCTTCCCCCCACCCAGAGCAGCGCCTGGCCCATCCTCCACCACCGAGAGCAAATGTGAGCAGCAGGCGGGGGGTTCACTTTTTCTCCTTTTTTTTTTATGAGAGACTGCCATTTGTTCAGGTGGAATTCAGACCTTTCTTTTTTTTTTTTAGAGTTTATATATTTGAGAAAGTACACGTAGTCATGCACAAGTTGGGGGGCAGAGGGGGAGGGAGAAGCAGATTCCCTGCTGAGCAGGGAGCCCGATGTGGGACTCTATCTCAGGACCCTGGAACATGATCTGAACTGAAGGCAGATGCTTCGCCCACTGAGCCACCCAGGTGCCCCCAGACATTCTATTTTTTTTTTTTTTAATTTATTTATTCATGAGAAACACAGAGAGAGGCAGAGACACAAGCAGACGAAGAAGCAGGCTCCATGCAGGGAGCCCGATGTGGGACTCGATCCTGGGCTCCAGGATCATGCCCTGGGCCACAGGCAGGCACTAAACCGCTGAGCCATCCAGGTGTTCCTAGACATTCTATTTTTTTTTTTTTCCTAGACATTCTATTTTTAAGGTACATTTTGCTTTTCCTGTAGTAGCTCCAGCCAGCATCCCTCCACCCATGAATCAGGAGACCTGGGGAAATGTTTTGTTGATTGCATCTAAGCACTGGAAATCTCATTTTTGACAGCTGGTCCTCTGAGGGCAATTTCTTTAATGGATGGTAAAACGCCCTTGGATGAGCCAGGAAGAGGAGGAGCCGTTAGTAACGGGGGCCCTGGAGCTGCAGAGCTGTGGGGCCTGGGCAGGGCACCTGTGCCTTGGTTCCCACATTGGTACAGCGGACAGAACTTTAGGATGGAGGAGATGTTGGAGCGGCCCCTGGGCCAGGCCGTGCCCCACTCCCTCAGGCCCAGTAAGCACCCTGAAGGGGGAGGCACACCTGCCTACTTCATCATCCTCTTATAACCTTCTGCTGCTGGTTTTATAATGTGGGGTATTTAAGACTATTTTGTAGAGCAGTTTAGGTTTACACCAAAATTGAGGGGAAGGCATGGTTTCCCACACACCTCTGCCTCATGTGCACAGCCTCTCCACAATGTAGACCCCGTGGTGGTGTGTTCAGGACACTGACAGGTGACATAGCTCCCAGCGCGGGACCCACTCCTGTTAAGCCCCCACCCCACATGTTAACGTAACGTGAGCTTTCCCCATTGGGGCAGGCAGCAGCCCACATGGGTCAAGCAGTGCAAGTGCTGCCCTGAGGTGGAGATTGCAGTGTCCCCTGTCCACGTTCTAGATGAGATCGCCTCGGTGCCAGTTTCCTTACAGACTTTGAAGCCGGTTGCTGACCGAGCAAACCCAAAAATTGGAGTGGGAGCACTGGCCTTCAGTCCAGACAACTACTTCTTGGCGACAAAAAACGGTCAGTGGCTGCAGCCCCACATCCTGTCCTGTTTCCTCCAGTGCCCAGGCATTCAGACTGTATGGGAAGAGACCCTGGTAACAGGCTTCCCAGGATGTTGTGTCCTCCCATCTTGTACTGTGACACTGTGCCCACAGAAGCTTCTGGAGACCAGGCCTTGTCTGCAGAGCAGCAGCAGGTTGACCGCTGTGTGTCAGTGTCCCCTGCCACTGGGCTCTTCTTTTGTTCAGTAGAGAATAGGGTCTGGGCACCACTATGGCTGCTGGTTTGGTTTATACAGGAAGGGTGTTTACATTTTTAAGGGCTTTAAGAACAACCATCCAATGTGCCCTTGTGGCCTATGAACTGGGGTGGGGGGGGTCCAGCCTGTACAGATGCCAGAGTGGCAGCCATGCCCCTGGGTCCCTTGGCCTGCCCCTAGTGTCCTCTCCAGTGTGGATGCTGAAGCAGGCAGGGGGTGGTGAGGAACCCAGGACCTGCCCTGTCTCCCCACCCTCCCTCAGACAGCATCCCCAATGCCGTGTGGATCTGGGACATACAAAAGCTGAAACTCTTCGTGGTCCTGGAGCAGCTGTCCCCAGTGCGTGCCTTCCAGTGGGACCCGCAGCAGCCCCGGCTGGCCATCTGCACGGGAGGCAGCAGGGTGTACCTGTGGTCGCCGGCGGGCTGTGTGTCAGTGCAGGTGCCCGGGGAAGGTGAGCACAATATTCTCGGTCCGCCATAGGCAGAGCCCTAGCACACTGGCACATTTCTGTAGACCTGGACACTGTGGCTCACCTGAGCGCCTCGCTCAGGATCTTCGGGTAAACCTCACGGCCAGACCCTAGTATGCACATCTGGCAAGGGCCCCGAGGTGCTCAGCTTTTCTGGGTGTAGGAGACCCCCCCCCGTGAATGGGCATCTGGGGCTATAGCTGGGGCTCCCCAGGCCTGTTCTCTGCCCACAGGATTTGGGACTGTGCTCACTCTTTAACCCTCTGGCCACCTGTCTCTCTCTAGGTGACTTTCAGGTGCTTTCTCTGTGCTGGCATTTAAACGGAGATTCAGTGGCCCTCCTCAGTAAGGATCACTTCTGTCTGTGTTTCCTGGAGACTGAGGAGAGGGTTGGCACCACCTTCGGACGGCCAGGTGACCACACGTAGGATCCATAAGTATCTAGGCCTGGGTGTGACCAGAGGGGAACACCCTCTGGCACCTGCTGGCTGCAGAGTCGAGTCGGGACCAGGTTTCTCTGGGGAGCTGCTGCAGCTAGTGGCCCAGATGAAAGGACTCGCTTTTATTTTTCTATAGCATTTTTGTAAATATGTATGGTATGAAACGAATTTTTATTTAAAATAAATATTTGGTAATTCACAAAATGGCTGATGCTTGTGTTGGTGAAGGTTTGGGTTGTGGGAAGGATTTCTTGTTTCAGGTTTGGGGTCATTCACAGGAAATAACTGCCCCCCAGCAGCTGTTTGTCCCTCAGATAACATCCTGTCCTGCTCTGGAGCCTCCGCTCCCCATCCCTGGAGTTTCCTGGAGAACGGGCTTGGGTTTCCCATGGGGTGTTGGGGCATGTTCTGGAGTGCAGGGGACAGGAGCCCTGAGTGCTGAGAGGGTGGTGCCCCACCGGGGGGCCACTGGGTTAAGGTCAGCTCTGCAGGGGGTCCACCCTGGCATTCTGTCCAGGGAAATCCCATTCACCTCTACCTTCGGGTGCTTCTGACAGCAGCTGGGATTGAGGAAGTGGAGGAAGTAGGATTCCAAACCTGGGTTCGCCATCCTGGCTACAGGCTAGCTTGCACACCACTGTCTGGGTTTCACCGTGAGAGAGCTGTACCAGAACAGGACCCCCGAGGATCCAGAACAAGCACAGCAAATTGGGAGCTTTACAAAGCTAACAGCTTCAAGGAAGGAGCGACATCCGTTCAACTGTAAATGTCTTTACTATGAGACCAAAAGCAAATGCTCAAGACCCAGGTGGTGTGGAGGCAGCTTTCCAATTTGAGCAGGCTGCTGCATTTGGATCACATCCATGCCAACTAACGCTACACCAGAGTTGTAAATAAGGAGGAAGAAACCAGTGAGCCAGCACTTCAGTTGATAACAAGCGCTCCCAGTCAAGCCAGCAAGCTGAGGACAGGTGGGAGCACGAGCAGCGTGCTGCAGTTCCCATGGACATGCTCTGCGAGCTGCCACAGCTCGGGCGTGTTCAGGGCAAGGCGGGCGGCCTCGGGTCTGCACAGGCGCAGTGGGGACCCAGCCGAGTGTCAGCAGCATGAGAGACAAGAATCTGACAAGATCCCTTCCTTAAAAAGCAAACTGAGCAATCCCCATTTTAAATGTGACTATGGCAACCCAAACCTAGAACAGGCATGGGTGTCAAATTGTTTGCAAAGAACTATCAAGGTAACTCTCATATCAATGAATTGTCTACACACGACTTCCTGCGAACTTCTGGGCCCGGGAAAGATGCCACAGGTATGAACACTATAATTTTAGGAAAAGTAGGACTTTAGGTCAAACATATTTACACAAAGCTACTATTCACTAAGGAGCCAACAAGGCAGACTGGTTTAGTTCACTAGCCTGCTGGCTTGTTTTGCAGTAAGCTTTAAAAAAATGGATTACATTTCAAAATATAAAATTTGACACCAAGTAGAAATGTATTTGCAACTATAGGCACCGGGGTCTCAAGGCTTCTGCCGGGTATAGGCATCTGCACAGTTGAAGTGCTAGCAGGGAGGTTCCGGTGGGAGCACATATTTATTAACATGCTAGAGGACTGGGGGAAGGGCCACGAGAAGCCACACACAGATGCTCCAGGAAAGACACGGAAATAAACTCTAGAAGATGGAATACCAGCCAAGACGAGGACGGCTAGACTCACTTTGCTCTTTGTCTGTAGCTTCTATTACCCAATGTTCAAGATTCAGCTAAAGTATAGAATCCATTTGACTATTCTACTTGCACTGTGCTCCCTAAGGGTTAACAGCCCCGACCCTGCAGGGGCCTTGGAGCCAGCCTCAGGTCTGCTGCCCAAGCCCCCACGTCCACCCGTGGGGGGCAGCTAGAAGCCTATTTTGCCTCTGGTCATGGAATAACCCAATTTAGCCTCATTGTTAATGAAGGACATTAATCCCACGTAGGTCTCGATGAGGAGGGGACGCTCCAAAACCAGTACACCGTTGGCTTGTCCTGGCAAGGGACTCTCTTTCTGGGCTTTTTTGACAGCTTGGATTAACATAGCTTTGAAGCTTTCCAACTTAAAGAGAGAGAAAACAGGTTGCCAATCAGTCATTGACACCAGAAAAAAACCCCACCCATTTCTGTGTCAGCCTTGCCACTGTCCTTGGGAGAGATGCCTCTCCAGCCACATGCTGGCTATCCCTTGGCTCACGGGGACAGGCGACATGGCCTTGCAGAGACTTGCCCTCCGCAGGTCTGAGCTACTCTGTCAGGGGGACAACTTCATCCTGCCCACCACCCGCCAGGCCACCTAAGCAGGTCGAGGGGCACGGCTGGCAGGCAGGGCCCACCCATGTCACTGTCCTCTCTGGCTCAGCAGACTGCTGGCCAGAGTCCTTCTGGGTCCTTCTCCAAGGCCATCATGGCCACCAGAGGCCACATTATAGAGCTACGTTGACCAGGAACCACTAGCCCCGTGAGGCTACTTAAACACAAGATAACTAAGACTTTTAAAAGAAACTTAAAACATTTGCTTCCTCGGTTTTAGCAGAACAGTTCAAATGCTGCACAGCCACAAGTGGGAACCGTGGCGGGCAGGCCTGGCCTAGGATGTCACCGTCACAGCTGGGCAGCACCGCTCCGACGGTCTTACTTGGCACAGAGAGGCCGTCTTCTCATCCGCACCGGCCATCGGGTGCTCTATGAACGTGGCGTAGGGCACGTTGGTGGACCAGGGGTTCCACCTGTTTATGAACGAAGGGCGGCTCTGCTTGTCCCACTGAATGCGAATCCCAAAACCTTCTCGCCTATGGAGAAGAGACAAAGACTTCATGCAGCAGCAAGCCACAGAGCGCTGGGCAGCCCAGGCAGGTGTGGGACCCGGGGACGCTGCTTCACCCCCGTGCTGTGCTGGTCAAGTCCACCTTTACACAGCACAGCTTAGGGGGCAGGGAAGACCGTGCAGGTGGGCTGGGACACAATCGCCACGTTTGTCACTTCAGGTCCCTCGCCCAGAAGGCCTGGCGGCTAGCTGGCACCCTGGTCAGCACAGCTTCCCGACCCAAGCAAACCCCTGCAGCCGAAGTCACCCGACCAGAGTAAAGTCTAGGCTCCGTGTTTCACAACACTCCGTTCCCCAAGCTGCCTGTTAAACGCTCAGATTTAACTTCCAGGGACATCTGTAAACAGAAAAGGACACACTACCTTTCTTCTGTTAAACTTCAACTAGAGCAGAGTGTGAGGTCACGGTGTCACCCTCTCCTGGCCAGGGATAAAATGCTGAGTTAGCCCCATCCTAAGATGCCGAGTCAGGCCTGCCTCCACGGCCTCAAGCTCCGGCCGCCACCAGCCTGAGCCTCTCTGGAGCCAGGATTCCTCCGAGGGCACCTCCTCGCGCTGACGCGCTGACGGGGAGCTGGTGCTGCAAGCACTGCCTACAGGCCCCGACGCCGAACACACTTACTTGTTGAGCGACTTGGGGGGAAACTGGAACTCCCCGCAGGAGATGGTGTCCACCGCGCTGAGGGCGATGCGCACCACCTGCTGGCACTGCAGGCTGATGAAGTCGTACTTGCAGATGAGCAGCGCCTGGTCGGTGATGAGCACCAGCCGCTCCTTCTCGTTGTTCCAGTGGTCCACCCTGCGGGCCCCAGCCGCGTCAGCCCCGGCGGCCCCCGCGCCCCGCGCCCCCGCGCCCCCCGCGGCCCCGCTCACTCGGTCAGCAGCCACACGCCCTGGATGTCGCCGTCCTCCACCGGCCGCACCACCACGCCGATCTCCTCCACCGCCTGCTCGATGGTGCCGGGCTGCGCGGGCGGGGCGGGGCTCAGCGTCCGTCCCGGCCCCCGGCCCCCGGCCCCCGGCCCCCGGCCCCCGCCCCCCGCCCCCCGGGACCCGCGCCCCCCGCCTCACCCGGAACACGAAGTACTCCTTGACGCGGGCGCGGCGCGTGGGGTCGTGGATGCTGAGCGGCCACAGCGTCTGGCGCAGCGGCGTGCCCGCGCCCGGCCGCCCCCCGCCCGCGCCCCCGCCCGCGCCCCCGCCCGCGCCGCCGCCGCCGCCGACCTCCTCGCCGGCCGCCAGCACTGCCGTGGGGCTCGTGCCCGCCGAGTCCACCGAGTCCCGCAGCTGCAGCATGGCCAGGCCGGCCGCAGCCCCGGACCCCGACCCCACACCCCGCCGGAACAGGCCGCCGTCGCCTCCTCCGTCCCTGCCGCCGCGGCCCCGCCCCGGCCCGCCCCGGCCCCGCCCCCGGCCCCGCCCCCGGCCCCGCGGGTCGCCGCGATTGGCTCGGCCTCGCCAGCCCCCGCCCCGGGCTCCGCCCCTGCCCGCGCCCTGCGGCCCTGCCAATTGGCTCGTCCCCAGCCGTCTCCCACGATTGGTCCTCCTCGCCGCCAGTTCGCACTCGCTCCCGCCCCCTTCGTGCCGGAAGCGCACGCCGCGCGCACGCCCATTTCCTCCCGACGCGACCGGGAGAGAGGGGCGGGGCCCAGGCTGGTTGCCAGGGAGACGCAGAGGGTGCGCTCCGAGTCCGGCGCCAGTTACCCACGCGTACGCGGGCGGCCGCCCCGCAACCCGCGCGCCCCCGGCCCCCTCTCGCGCCCCCGCCCGCGGTCCCCGCACCCCACCCCCGCTCCCCCCCCCCACCCCGCGGTCCCCGCACCCCCGCTCCCCCCCCGCGGTCCCCGCACCCCACCCCACCCCGCCCCGCGGTCCCCGCACCCCCGCTCCCCCCGCCCCGCGGTCCCCGCACCCCCGCTCCCCCCGCCCCGCGGTCCCCGCACTCCCGCTCCCCCCCTCGCCCCGCGGTCCCCGCACCCCGCTCCCCCCGCCCCGCGGTCCCCGCACCCCCGCTCCCCCCGCTCGCCCCGCGGTCCCCGCACCCCCACCCCCCACGCGTATCCGCACTCCGCTTCCCTGCGCCAACCCCCCCATCTCCGCCTTACCCCCCGCCCCCTCCCTGGCCCGGGTAATTGCCCCCACCCCGCACCCCGCAGCCACTGTCCCTGGACTTGACCCACCTTCGCCGCCTCCACCCCCTCTCCGGGGAGAACCCCCACCGGTTCCCCACCATGGTTGCTAGTGGTCACCCCCGCGGGACCCACCCCCACCCACCGCCCACTGGCACACCCCGCCCCGCGGTCAGAGCCCCTTAGACTAGCCCGACTCCAGAAAGGGCCGAGGCTCCCGGGGCCTGTCCACACGGCAGGCGTGCCTGGGGCACCCTGGCTCCCACAGCCGGGAGGCACAGGGCTTTCCTGGACACCTGGGCCTTTCCTGGCTGCAGGTTCCGGGATGGAGGTGGAGCGGCTGGGCCTTGGGTCCAGCGCTCTGACCAGCAGAGTCCTCGCTGAGCCTAGGAAAGCGTCCTTCTGTGACCCCTGTTTCACAGAAGGGGACACCGAGGCACGGGCCGGTCACTTGCCACAGCCACTCATGAAGGGTCAAAGCAGGATTGACTCTGCGCCCCTGCTCCCGTCCTCTGGACACTAGAATTGCATCTTCCTGTGGGAGAGACCTCTGGCCCTAGCTGGTGCCATCCTAGGCTTTGGGCCTCCCTGTCAGGACCTCACGGCCGTCTTCATCACCGTCCTCCTGGCAGGAGCCCGAGGGCTGTGCATCCAAATCCTCACCCCACTGGTCACTTGAGACTTCTGCCATCGCCTCTACTCACACCACCCTCTTACTGCCCCACCCGAGGCACTGCCCCAAGCCTTCTTGCCTCACCCCTACTATATTCAGGCCACCCTCCCCAGGGGACATTGCCCTTCACCAGGACTCACTACTTTGTTCTTTCATCTTGTCACTCACCCTCTGCGCACGCGGGGGCTGTGCTAGGAAACTTTGGTGCACTAGCCCTTGGCAAGTGGTTGTGCTGTGGGGTCTGTAGGCACTTCCTTGGCTCTTTTAAGTTTTACCAAAGCACAGGAATGGCCATGCACTACTGTGTGCGCCCCCACAGACTTGGAGAGTGCTGGGGGTACAGCCAGGTGGGTGAGCCACGTCCCTTCCAGTCTGGGCGGACAAGGACGCCCTCACGGTGGTCCACAGTTCACGGATGGCCCCAGGGAGGGTGCTGCAGCTGTGCACACAGCAGGTCCCATACACCACTGACCACTCGCCTTGATGCCAACATCCACAGAAACCGGGTGGGGGTGGGGGAAGGGGGCACCAGAATGCAGAGGCCTGGTGTGTTTGGAGGGCTCAGCTCTTGGATCTCCCACCAAAGATAAAGACAGCCAGAAGGAAGCAGCTTGCCAAGCACAGGATTCTCGGCTGGGGGAGGGGGCAGGCCTGGGGGGAGGTGAGCAACTGCAGTGGGGTGTGGGTCTTTTCATGTCTGCAGAGGTTATGGGTCATAGCCAGGGTGGCCCCCCCACTGAGGTGTTTCCAATCATCTGAGGGATGCCTTCTAAGGTCAGGAGGGGGAGTTTCTGGCCAGGAGAGCAGGACCACTGGCTCCCCTCTCACCCCCCCCTACCTGGCTCCCCCTGCCCCCAACCCCTGGGGAGGCTGAAACCGCAAAGTAAATATATCATGAGGAAGCTAAGGTCACTGTAGGATGGAAAGAAGAGCCCGGCCCTACACCTGCTGTTGTTGGGCTGCTAGCCCGCGGGGGCAGGAAACCACAAAATCACTGCTTGCCACTGCCTCCCCCATGTCCGTCCATACCGGAGTAGTTTTGGTACTTTGCTTGGGAGAGGGAGGATGAAACAAAGATCCCAAAGCATGATGAGTGGGTGTGCAAACATGGGTAGCAAGGTGCTTCTACGCGCTCTGGCCTGCTGTGGGCGGTCAGGTGGGACAGAGGCCGCTGCCTTCTGTTGACCCGGGGTGGGTGACCCCCCTCTTTGGGCCCTGTCCCTGCAGGAGGTGGGGGCGGGGAACCTCTCTTCTCTGGCAACTAGGCCCGGGGCTGAGTCGGCTCTGCCCAGTCCCTGTGTGGTGGGCCTAAATCGGGCCCCTGAGGGGCAGGCTGGACCCCTTGGGCTTGTGCCTTCTGACACCTGTCTTGGGTCCCCTCTCACTCCGGAGGGGGCTCAGAGTGGAGCCAGGGACCGGTTGAGGATGGCAGCAGGCATGTGGGCTCAGAAGCCCTTCCCTCTGTCCACAAGGACCAGCACACTGAAGCTCTCTGTTTCCTTTTCTGTTGAACGTGGATAATAGTAGTTCCCATTTCCAATGGCTGTTGGGAGGATTAAATGAGTTGATTCCTGTGGCGTGCCCAGCACTCTGCCTGGCCCACATTGAGAGCCATGGTCAGTGTCAACCGTCACCCTTCTTCATACTGGTCCGAAGTGCCAGGTATGTCTGCAAATATTGCTTTTGCTCCCAACACGCATGCATGGGGGGCAGTTTTCTTCTCTTACCAAGGAGAAAACAGTTCAGAGAGGTTGTCACCTGGGGAAGGTCACACATCAGCAAAAAGCTAGGACCTCTTGAAGTTCAGAGCCTGCTCCCATGCCAGGGGCTCCCCAGGGGGCAGAGAAGAGTCCTTCCATTGACACCGTGTATGAGGGACTCACCCACTCCACAGGGTGACAAGGGGAAGCAGGAGGTTCCAGTGACCCTCACCTTCAGGGTCATCTCACCCGGGGAGGGAGAAGGGTTGGGAAGGGGAACCAGAGTCCAGGGGATGAGGTCGCTGGTGGGCACGTGTTCCCGGGGAGGGTGGACAGCCGGCCCCCGAAGACCCCCTGCTCTGGGTCTGAGTTCTGGCCCAGCTATGCATTCCTGTGGCTGATTGTGAACCAGTCATGTAACCTTCCTGCTTCCCCTTCTCGTCTGGAAAGCAGGAGTGATAAAACCTAGCTCAGTGGTCGTCAGGAGGCTGACATGAGATAACTCGTACAGAGAAGACCTGTCTGAACAGCTCTCCACCAGCGTTTGTGTCTGAGAGTCCAGCCTGTGGGGATGCCCGGTGAGCACCGTGCAGGCAGGTGAAGATATAGGAGGGCAGGGGCCCAATTAATGGCCCCCAATCCCAGCAGAGGCAGAGGAAACCAGAACCTGGTTTCGGGGGTCCGGGGTTTGGGGTTAGCTTATGGTGGAGGGACACTGTCTACCACCCCTGCTGCTTGTGGATCCTAGAAGTCAAGTTCTAAAGGAACTCTCGTTGACCTTGAACTAACGGAGTTTTGCTGAGGTCCCTGGAACATCTCAAGGGATGAGTTCTCTCTCCTTTTAGCAGAGAGATTACACTAATGAGGCTCACTGCCATGCTCACTCCCACGGGAAGCATGGTCAACTAAGAAGTGACGGCAACCTTGTGCTGGGACATGTTCCTATAAAATCCCTAAGAATCTGATGTGTCCTGGCATGACGGCAGCCATCGTGATTTTCAGAAGTCCCAGGAATACCCCACTTTCCTCATCAGTGCGTTATAACAGATTCTCAGCAGCTCTCCGGCCACGGCCAGTTGTGTTTTCTCCTCTGCACATGGTTATTGCTTTACTCTGATGCTTTGCAAAAGCATTTCTGCAGAAGTACTTCATCCTCACGGAGACACACGGAAAAGATTCTGGCAAGGACGGGTTTCTGGTAAGTAAAGCCCGCCTGCCTGCGCGTGGTGGGGGGCAATGAAGGAGCTCTCAGATGCTTCCCCAAGGCTACCTGAAAGCCCCACCCAACGCAGAGGGCCGGTAGCCTGACTTGTCCCTAATCTCCTTCCCCACGTCCATAAAACGGGCCCATTTCACCGAGGACACAATGTCCAGGGTGAAGGCTCTCCCCTGCGGGCCTCCCTGGAGCCTCTAGGTGGGGCAGGGATGGACAGTGAACCCACAGATGCACAAGGCCCAGGTGCCACCATAAAGTTTTGGCCGGGGCAGATGCACATTTCCTCCAGAATTTGTGGTTGATAAGATGCAAGCCTACCCAACCCCTAGGAACAGGAAAGAGGTGCAAGGCTTTGTAGGAAATGGGGGGCTTGGGAGGACTCTTACTCCCCACGCGACACAGGGCTTCTGTCCCTCATGCCATCTGGCAAAGCAGAGGCACGTGTGGCACTGGAGATTGGAGCAGCAAGTAGCCTTCTAGGGAAGCAGGTGAAAGCCCTGGGCATCCTGCAGGCACGGCTGCCATTTGAGTTAGGTTGTGCCTGTAGGAGGTATGGCTTGGGTGCTATGGCAGAGACAATAGAAGTGTCCCTAGGATTTCAGTGCCACCACTGGAAGGAGCAGGAATTAGATATATCCTGTAGAGCACCAGCTCCAAGCAGTGCATACAGCACTCCTCCAAGAGGAGCCTCTCACCAAGGAACAGTGTATCGTGGCCAGAGGTTCCCTGGCCGTCAAGGGGTGGGATGAGAACACCTTCTAGGGACCCACCTCTGCCACGGCTCCAGTCACCACGCTGGCCATGTCCACCAGCCCAGTGTCTCCAGAAATGCAGACACTACCAGGCCCTGTGGAGCATGCAGGTCCTCCAGATGCACCCAGGCCCCTATTCCTGGGGTGGCCCCTGCAGCCTGAGGGGAGGGAATGAGAGAGTCCCCCGTCCGTCAGCTGCCTGGTGTGCAGACAGTCGTCAGTGCTCAGCCCAACACTGACACCCTCTGGATGGAAACAGAGACAAACCATAGCAGCCAGTGGGCGGAACTCAGAAGGCTGGTGATCACTCTCTGGGCCCCTGGCCCTTAGTGCTGACAGTTGGGCTGTTCTTTTTCTTTTTCTTTTTTAATAAATTAATTTTTTATTGGTGTTCAATTTACTAACATACAGAATAACACCCAGTGCTCATCCCGTCAAGTGTCCCCCTCAGTGCCTGTCACCCATTCACCTCCACCCCCCACCCTTCTCCCCCTCCATCACCGCTAGTTCATTTCCCAGAGTTAGGAGTCTTCATGTTCTGTCTCTCTTTCTGATATCAGTTGGGCTGTTCTAAAGGGATGGACCCTACAGCTCAGCAACAGGAAGCCCAGCGATGAGGATCATGAATAAGCCTTCGTAGTTTCAGGATATCTGAAAAGACATTCAGGTTGATAGGCAGGAGCCTCAGCTGGTCCTCGCTGTCTTCCACATCCAGGCTCATAAGGCACTAACGTGCCCCAGCAGCCTGGAAGATGACGCCCCAGCTCGAGGATGAGCAAGTGATCCTTCAGTCGAAACAGCAGACTGGGCACGCAGAGAGAGTGGCCCCTGCTTACCCACGTGGGGCAGCATGTTGCCAAGGATGTTGGATTGCCCTTGAAGTTCGGTGACCCAGTTAACGCGGTGACAGCCTGTCCTGTGTGTCCTCAACCATACTCAGGGCAAATGCCAAAGGAGTCCAGGACCATCCACCAGAATTCCCAACTAGTATGCTATTGGCGCTTTCCTCTGAGCAAGGGTTCCAAACGTGCCCCGGTTTGTGTGGACACTGTGTCTGGCCTGACCCACGCTCTCTGTCCCCATGCAAACCAGTCTGCCACTGGTAGAGAAGCTGAGTACCAAGTATGGATACCCTCATGAACCAGACTGTGATGGGGGTCACATTTCAAAGGTCATGATGTGGGGGCTCCACCTCCTGTAAGCTGCAAGCAGTGGGGTGGTAGACAGGCAAAATGGAACATCAAATAGCAGATTAAGTTACTAATGAGTCACATCACCTTGCTGGGCATGCAGACGTCCTCTCCAAGTTTTAATACATTTCAGTGATCACTCTCAGTAGGGCCCGTTGCTGCCCCGGCCCAGACTGCGGACCCCTGTGGAGGCACCTAATGCTGACCCAGCCTAAAGGTGTGGAAGCTTTGGGAAAGCACCATTGCCCCAACTCTCACCCTGGATCAATGTGCTGTGCTGCTGAGGACACCAGACTTGTCACACTGGGGAGGGGAACTGGCTGCCAGAGCTGGCAACTGGCTGTCCTGCTGGGCTGGCTGGGGGACTATTCGCTCTCTCCAGGACCTCACTGTTTGGCCACAAGTTGGACCTAAGCAAATGCACTATAGCTGGAATCGACCATTTGCTGTGTCCTGGAATGGACCAGGTCTTCATATCTGACAGCACCGGCTTCCCGCCAGCAGTATGGCGTGCACAACTGGGTCCAGCTTCTGAAGCCACGTCTCCGTCTTCTTGAGGCCAGGCAGGCACACTCTGTGTCCCCTGGGTACGATCATTCGGCTGCTGTCTCTGCCCCTGCCATCGGCCTAGAGGACACTACAGCACATGTCCAGGCCCTGACCAAACTCACCCACCAGGTGGGGAGTGAGAACCAGCAGAGCCTGTCCTCACTGGAAACTAGGGCCCCTGGGAGAAAACCGTCCCCCAGAGTAGGAAGGCCTCAAACCTCACCACTGCCTCTCAAGGAGGCGCCGGCACCAGCATCACAAAAGGGAGTTTGTGTGTTCATACCGGATGCATCTGGGAATATGTCCTCTTTACTAAGTCCCACTGAGGATGCAGGCAAAGGCTGTGAGTGAGCTGACCTCCAGCCTCGGGCATTTACTAAGTCAATGGTTCAGATTGGGGGGCATTTGCTGGAAAAACCTGTTACTTATTTTGGGAATTACTGTCTTAATCTGCGTTTTCTCTTGTGCCTGTCTATACTGTTGTGGTGGCCTCTGCCTCCAAAGCAGTCAGAAAGCCACCAAATGAGCTATGTCCATGCTAGTGACAGCCCTTGCTGACCTCTGAAGCCCACTGCAGAAGTAGGGGCATGTGAGATGGTGAGAGCTGATCACAGGTCACGAGGGGGGGGGTGGAGGAGGTCACAGAGAGGATGTCTGGCTCCTCACCCCACGCCATCCTTGCGATATGCGCTCTGCCCCCCATCCCCACGGCGGGAGCTGCCTGCAGGGACACAGCCTTGAGGTAGTGCGGCATTGGGGCCATCAGGACGATTCGCGTGACTGAGCCCCACGGAGGCCTCTGTATAGGGTTCTGGCTGCAGGTGTGTGGATCCCCTCAACTTGCCTTGCCCAAGACCAGCCTCAGAAATAAGTTCCCTTGCTTATCACACCTGCTACCTGCCAGCCGGAAGTGTCTGCCTCTTTCCCCGTGAACGGGGGTCAGTCTGTACCCCAGTAACTGGAGGGGTGAAGTGCAGGAGCCTGGATGGAGCGAGTCCATGTACAGGAAGCTGGACTTCCTGGCACCATGGACCACAAGCGGGGGCGGGGCGCAGAATGGAGATGCCACAGAGAACACTCTGCTTGGTGGCATGCCTGAGTCTCATCTTGGGGATGGTTGCTGGGGTATTGGGAGGAGAGGCCGGGCACACAGGGGCCTAGGACCCATTAGATGGGGGCCCTGTGGTTCCCAGGGTGGCAGCAAGAGCAGGGACGGGGAGAGAATGCTGGGCAGGGGCTTGAGATTTTGGTGGATGTGGGCACTGGGTAGGCCTGTGGCTCAGGAAATGACAGAAAGGGGACGGAGGGCCCTTGGGTAATGAATAGCATTGGCTGGTGCACTAGTTCCTGGGCTGCCACACCAGCATCCCACACCCCACGGGCCTGGTACAGCAGAGCTTGTCCTCCATCCTGTAGGCCAGAGGCCCAAGGCCAAGGAGCCCTCGGGGCTGTGCTCCCTTTGAAGCCTATAGGGGAAACCTTGCTGGCCCTTCTAGCATCTGGTGGTTGCTGGCAGCCCTTGGCATCCCTGGGCCTGAGGCTGCATCCCGAAAAACTTTGCATCTGTGGTCACATGGCCACCTCCCCCCGAGTGTCTCTCAGTGTCTCCTCCTCATCTAAGGACACCCAATGCCCTCACGCTAACCTGGTGCATTTGTAGAGTCCCTATCTCCAGATGAGGCCACTTGCACGGGACCGGGGTTAGGACTTGCACGTTTGGGGGACACGACTCTGCTGTAGCAGATGGGTCATGTGTACATAAACAATGACAGGGCTCCGTTGGAAACCCCTGCTCGCCACACACATACTGTACACCGGTTGTGGGCTGGGGAGCTCCTGGCTGGCTCCCCCTGGGTTTGTGATACTACCTCTCCCGTGACTTTGGACAGCAGGTGGCAGAGTGGCCCACACTCGGCCTTCCAACCAGAGTGCCTGGCACACTGTAAGATGAAAACACAAATTTTTTTCTCTTCCCAGGAGTACTAGGAAGTGAGGATTCTGATCTTAACTTCCAGATGTTGTGGTTTAGCATTTTATGAGATCAGCGGGTCCCACCTTGGATATCTGCCTCTGAATGGGAGCAGCGGCCGGGGCACCAGGGGCCAGGCTGGTGCCAAACAGGAGCCAGGCTTTCAGAGCTGCCGCGTGTCTCGGTGCTCTGGGCACACCAACTCCCAGTGTCGGAGGTTAACGTGTAGCCTGGAGACTATTCCCATTTGCAGGGCTCATGGGCAGAGCTCATCTTCTAGAGATCATGCACTCTGGGCCGGGGCTGCAGCTGGGGCTGGATAGTGCTTGGAGGCCATGGTGGCCTTGGGACCCGTGTAAGAGCTGTTAGGTGGCGTACTGCAGGCTGCCCTTAGTCTTTGACCGGTCACAGCAGGGGTCAGGACAATGTTGACAGAGACACACCCTTCCCAGCAGATGGGGGGCTATGGTCCTTAGAGACCAAGAAGGCAGGTTTCCAAATGTGGCTTTAAGGCAAAACAGCAGGATTTGGAGAATTCACCAGAGAATTCTCCTGCGGTTTCTAAAAGCTGAGTTGCTTTGATGGTAGCTTCTGCACCAGAGCCCCGGCTTTGCTCTGCCTCCGCCAAGCCACCCACCTGCCGGGCCCAGGTGCCCTGAGGGCTGTGTGCACACCTGGTGAGGGCTGCATCCCACAGATGGTGGGATCCGTGAGAAGGTCTGGCTTTGATGTGCTTCCTGTGGGTGAGCTGGAGCCGGAGGGATGCTGGGGACAGCCGGCGAGATGGGAGGCCAGGAGACCTTGGAATGCACGTTGTCAAGGACTGGTTCTGGTCAGCGCAGCAGGTGAGCGCCCAGGCAGACACATACTACCTCGTTCCTGAGAAATGCAAGGGCCGCCCAGCAGAAAGCACGTCCAGTGACCAAGCCCTGCCTCTCCCAGACTTGGCTTCCAGGGGAGCCTCTGCTGTCCCAGGGCCTGAGATACTTGGCGGGAGGGGCCTCCCCCCATGGATGGCCAGCTACCCTCTAGGCCAGGGGCCCCACTGGCAAGCCGTGGTCTGTCTCACCACAGCTTGCACTGGCTTCCCGGCTGCCAGAAGAAATCCACAGATTCGGCAGCTGTCAACCTTTCTTCTGGTTCTGGAAGCCCAGAAATCTGAAATCCAGGCATGGGCAAGGCTGCTTTCCTTTGGGGGCACCGAAGGATGTCTGTCCAGGCCTCTCGGCTTCCTGGCTTCCAGGGCTGCCAGCGACCTTCATTTGCCTGCCTGTGGCCGGATGGCCTTATTTATCTGCATCCCAAATCTCCATTCTCCATGAGGTCACCTGTCACTGAGTTTAGGGCCACCCTAAGTCCGGGGTGATTCCAACCCAACATCTTTATATCAGGTACCGGGGGTTAGAACGTGGAAATATCTTTTTGGACACGTAATTCAACCCATGATACCGTGGCACCCCAACCTCTGGTCCTTTGTATGAATGGGTTGTGTTTGACTCTCGCTGGGGTGGGTGATCTCAAACATCCCGGTGCCACCGGGAACCTGACTCCTTTCCCAATGGTGTGTCCCAACCTGGGGGGGCCCCATGGTGGGGACGGGGCCATACCTGTCCATTCATCAAACAGGAGCAGGATTCAAGGTGGAATGGGAACCACCATTGGAGGTGCTGCTCTGCTGTTCCTGGCTCACACACCAGGACTAAAGAACAGAAAGACCATGTCCAGGGCCACACGCAGGATGCAAGGCCCATCTCAGGCTCCGTAGCTCATCAACAGATGGGCCCTGACCCAAGCGTCTGCTCCAGAGTCCTCACCCCCCCCCCCCCCCCCGGCCATGCTTGAGGAGATCGCTTCTTTGGTTTAGTTTCTCTTCTGGGCAAACAGGATGTTTAGGAATGAACTTCAGAACCAGCTGTCCACAAAGACTTCCCATTGAACTGGCAAAATATTTGGCATAGGGTTTCAGTCACCATAGAGTTTGCTTATCCACAGTCTCCAAGTGGCGACGGGTGCTGATTCAGCATGTCCCTGGTTTCAGAAGACAGTGGAATCACCCCGCTATGAACTGAACTGTATCCCTCCCAAATGTACATGAAGCTCTAACTCCCGAAGTGCCCGTATTTGGAACAGGGACCTTCAGGAGGTAATAAAGGTCAATGAGGTAAGGGTAGGCCCTGACCCTGTAGGGCTGGTGCCTTCCACAAACAGAAAGGGACACAGAGTATTCTCTCCCGCCCTGCCACCTCCACCAGCTGAGGACAGAGAGGGTGCCCTTCTATGGGCCAGGAAGAGGGTCCTCACCTGGGACCTGCGGCGGTCACCTTGATCACGGACTTCGGGTCTCCAGAACCAGGAAACCATGTCTGGGTTTAGCCTGCTGGGTCTGTGGCATTCTGGTGTGGCAGCTGGAGTAGCCTGGGACACTGTCACTATCAGGCTGGCTGGCCTCCATCTCTGTGCCTCAGTGGTTTTCTCAGATTTATAGGTAGCAGAGTAGGGGGTTTCCCCAAGGTGCCCAGAGTTTGACCCCTGTGTGCTCTGTTGTCACATCTGCAGTTTATAAGCTGGGTCACTTGGTGGTGCTGCTCCCCACACTGACCTCAGGTTGTCCATCTGCACAGCGGGAGGCAGCAGGGCTGGCTTGGCTGCCCCAGTCCCAGGTGACTATAAGTTTCCAGGGGGTGTGGAGGACTCCGAGTGGTCAGTGTGGGAGCATTACTACTCCCCGATTGCTTCTGGATGCTGGTGCTCCCTCCTCCAAAGCCCCTCCCAGCCAGAGTCCCTGTGCTTTTGTATGAGGGCAAGACAGGGCCAGTGGCTCAGAGGACATGAAGTGGTGGACGAAGAAAGAGAGCTTGCTGGCTTGGAAGATGGGCCTCACCATGGGCTGGCCTCTGCACTGGGCCTGGCCACAGCTCTCCCTCCGCAGTGCGTGGCTGACAGGGTGCCTGGTTCTGCACACCTTTCCCTGCTCTTCAAAAACCGTACCCCAGGGATCCCCTGACCCCTCGGACCCCAGAACGCCTGGTCCTCACCTCTGGAGTAAGTGAATTCCAAACTCAAACCAGGTTGGTTGGTTATTTTTTAAAGTAATCCCTATGCCCAGCATAGGCTTGAACTCAGGACCCAAAGAGCAAAAGTCACTCACTCTACTGACTGAGCTGGCCAGGCGCCCCCAAACCAGGTTTATTATTTTTAAAGATTTTTATTTATTTTTTAAATTTTTTTTAAAATTTTTATTTATTTATGATAGTCACAGAGAGATAGAGAGGCAGAGACACAGGCAGAGGGAGAAGCAGGCTCCATGTACCGGGAGCCCGACGTGGGATTCGATCCCAGGCCTCCAGGATCGTGAGATTTTTATTTATTTATTCATGAGAGACACACAGAGAGAGAGAGATGCAGAGACACAGGCAGAGGGAGAAGCAGGCTCCATGCAGGGAGCCCAACGTGGGACTCATCCCCAGTCTCCAGGATCACACCTTGGGCTGCAGGCGGCGTTAAACCGCTGCGCCACCGGAGCTGCCCCCAAACCAGGTTTAAAGGGAGGGAAATAAAGGGAGACTCCTGCCCCAGATGGCCTCTGGGGGCAGGGCACCCCTGACTGCAGGCCGCCGGCTGCTGGGACCCGACCGAGCGGGAGCGCCCTGCACCGTGTAAAAATGTCCAGGGCGAGGCCGGGGACCAACAGCTCAGGGGCCCGGGGAGGAGTGTCCAGAGGGACACGGGGGGGGGGGGTCGGGGGCGCA
The DNA here is from genome assembly GCF_048418805.1 of Vulpes vulpes. NCBI lineage: Eukaryota > Metazoa > Chordata > Mammalia > Carnivora > Canidae > Vulpes > Vulpes vulpes. Next base: position 159,554,486 of record NC_132791.1, on the reverse strand, counting down.
GCGGAGGCGACACCCCCTCCACCCTCAGCCTGGCCAGGGAGGGGAGGGGGCACGGGGATGACAATGGATGCAGCGTCGCGGAATCTTGAAGGTCCGGAGATGAGAGGTCTGAAGGCCGGCGCCTGGGCCCGAGGTCCCGCAGGTCGGTCGCCCCGGGGCGGCAGGAGCGCGCAGCCTGGGGGCGGGGCCTCGCGGCGGGCGGGGCGGGGCGGGGCGGGGCGGGGCGGGGCGGGGGTCCGGGCCGGGGGCGTGGCGAGGGCGGGCGGGCCTCCGGCGACCGGGCCGGGCGCGCAGAGTCGCGGGACGCGGGCGCGGGCCGGGCGGGAAGCCGGACCCTCGGCACCTGCGGCGGCCTGGGGCTCGGCGGGGGCACCTGCGCGCCCCGGGGCCATGGCGCACGCGGAGGCGGCGGCTCCCAGGGCCCGGCAGGGCCTCCAGTGAGCGGGGCCGGCGCGGGGAGCCGGCGCGGGGCGGCGGGCACGATGCCGGGCCTCCCGGAGGCGCGGGCGGCGGGGTGCGCGGTGGTCCTGGCCCTGGCGCTGCTGCTCCCCGCGGAGCCGGCGGGCGCCCTGCTCCGCCTGCACCCCGGCCTGTGAGTAGCGGGAGGGGAGGGCGCCGCTGGCCGGCGGGGCCCCCGGGCAGCTTTGTCCCCACGGCCCCGACCAGGTTGGGCGCTCTGCAGCACCTGGGGAGGGTCGGGCTTGGGTCTGGGGGTCCCGGGAGCGGGGCCGCCCCCTCCTTCCCGGACCGGCGTCCTCCTCCTTCATAACGCGCGCCCGCGCTCTGGGCGAAGCTGCGCTGCAGTCGGGGTCCTGGCGGGCAGGGTCTGGCTCCTGGCTCCTGGCTCCTGGCCCCGAGAACGCAGGAAGGAAGCAGCCCCTTCTCACTTCCTTCCAAAGCAGGCCTCCCGGGGCCGGGGGTGGGGGGGCCTTGCAGGGGCGGGGTGCGCCCAGACAGGGGGCCCCTGGACTTGGTTTATGTGTTAAACACGTGCGTGCTGGGGCTGCGAGCCGGGGAAGGAATTCGGCACCAGAATGGGCAGGAAGAGAGGGTCAGGGAGCCAGCTCAGATGAATTCAGTTTTGAAAGATGATTCCCCAACGGGCCGCTTAGCGGTCTCTCTGAAACAGCACATCAATCCTTGTGCCGGCCTCAAAGGAAGACTGGTACCAAAGTGAGCCAGGGAAGAGGAGGGGGGGCACCTGCTGGTGGCCCCCACCCCCAGGGCTCCTGCGGGGTGCTGGGCCTGGGGCCTGTCCCATGCTGACAGGTGGCCCAAGGTTGCAGAGGGGCAGGTGACCTGGTTAGGGACCCCTGCCCAGCACCTGGTGGTGCGATGGTCACCTCTAGGCACGGCTGGGGGAGGGCAAGTCCTTGCCCCAGGATCTCCACCCTGGGTCTTGCTTTGCCCCAAGCGGGAAGATTTCCTTGCGGCCTTTTCAACAGAAAAGGAAGCCTTTGCATCTAGAAACGTGAGTGGCTTGAATCCTGACTCTCCATGTGACTCCTGCTGGACACCTTTCTTCGCTGTGATCCCCCTGGGTTAGTTTGTCCAAGGGAAGCTGCAGCCTCAGAAGGATTCTCACAGTGGCTGTCTGGCAACTCAGCCTGCCACTGCACTCTGCCCTTTGCATGGTTAGCTGGGGACTTCCCGAGGCCCAGACTGGCGGGGGTTCCAAGTGCTGGCCAGGTGGGCAGCTGCTTAGCCCGTGAGGACAGAGGCCTCCTCCTTCAGAGGGGGCTTCTGCCCCATGTGCTTGTGGAGACTGCTTGTCCCCGGCCTGGGCCCCCTTTCCTGAGCCCCGAGGGGTGGAGCCACAGGCCTGTTTGGCCTGCACCCCTGTGGCTCCAGAAGGCCTCTAGCCAGCCTGGGCAAGTGGGTTGCCTGGGACATCCTTTTTCTGCTCCATGCTTTCCTCAAAGCCTCCTCTCCCCTCTCCCTTCCTCCTCAGGGAGCCTCCACGTGGCAGGGGTGGCTGCCCCTCTGGGGGCCTGAATCCCTATTTCTTGTGAGGTTTCTATTCTCAGACTGCCCCAGGCATGTCGAGTTTTGTGACACCCAGGAGTACACCCTCCAGTGCTCTACTGTCTGATTGTCTCTGACACCCCTGGTGTGTGCCCCGACATGCTGTGGGGTGACAGTGGGCCCTGCTGCCCGGCTGACTGCGTGGGGGAGATCACTGTTCAGCTGGACTGCAGAGATGGGGAAGCTGGAACCAGAATTTTCTCTTTGCTCCTTGTACCCCAGAGGAGCAGGGGAGGGGGCCCAGAGAACAGCCAGGGCCCCAGAACATGTTTTGTCCATGCTGATCCTGTGTTCCCTGCCATCTTTTCCTTGGGGGAAAGCCGATGAGCCTGCAGGTTCTGGTGCAGGCATCCCCATCCCCTGTGTCCGGGTTCCTGAACCACCTGTTGAGCCTCTGGGGGAAGCATAGAGAAGAGGGGTGCCATGGCGGGGGATCCCGCTGACTCACAGGTGCTCAGGGGGCCGTTGTAGAGCTGTAGGAGTGCCTGTGGCTGCTTCTTTGGCTCCCACTGGCTGACCATGTCCAGATTCAAAACCCTGCAGCCTGTCTTTACTTATTTGTGCCCATAAAGTGAATTTCTGTTGGAAGAGTGGTTGGCTTTCCTTCCTGGGGCCTGGAGTGATGCAGGGCTGGCCCAAGGCTGCTGGCTGGGCTGTGGGAGCAGAGTTGGGTCAGGGAGACGGTGTCCCCACCCCCTGGAGCTCCAGCTGGCAGTGGTCTGAGGCTGCAGGGTCCCAGGCTCGAGTACTGCACCCAGGCCAGGGTGATGTGTGTTCAGAGGCCCACTGTGGGGCTCAGAAGGGGAGCCTGTGAGAACAGACCTGATGGAGAGAGACACTTCTCCATAGCCTAGCCCTCCTGGACAGGGGGGTATGAGCAGCTGGCCTTCCCCAGCTGGGCGAGGCTGCCCTGGTTTCCCATCCTCACCTCCTCACTCTGGGGCCCACCCCGGAGGGACGCTTCTCATGCCCACCTTCACCTCAGCTGCAGGCAAGGCTACCAGCCTCTAGGAGCCCCTCTGCCGGCGAGCAGATGTCCGACCGAGCTGTGTTCACTTTGTAGTCGGCCTTCCCTCCCCAGATGGGAATCAGGAGCCGACTGCCACTTGGGCTAACCCTCAGATCTCTGTGTCTGTTCCCCGCCCCCCCAACCTCCTCCACTCTGCAAATGGAGAAGCTGGCCAAGGTTATGCTTGGGAAGGGCTGGGAACTGCCCAGAGGAGACCGTGCTAGCACTCACCCCCGTTCCTGTGAGGCCAGTGGAGAACCGGCAAGGCTGCAGCTGTTTTCAGGAGAAAGCTCCCGCTGGGAGAGCCAGGCGGCTCTGCAGGCCTGGGACAGGGGGTGGGGTGGGGGGCAGTCCCTGGGGAGGAGTCCCTGAGGGAGTGGGGGCCGGAGGGGATGAGCCTTGGGGGCTGCTGTGTGAGCCTCGAGGTGTCAGTGGGCCCATGCGACTGTGGTTTGAGCAGGGCCAGGAAGGGAGGGGGTCCTCAGAGGAGACCATCCCCTTCCTCAGAGGCGTCTGTCTGGTTTCACAAACTTTTCAAAGCTTTGCCTGCTCCCTGGAAATCTGCCTGTGTGATTACCACCCTCCCTGAATCAGGGCATGCCTGGGGCAGGCTGCACCCCTCCCTCCCCTCCTGGAGCAGGGCTGGGCCCTTTCTGTCTCTCAACTATCTTCTTCCTGAGTGTGGCACACTCCTGTCCACTTGTCCGTCTGCAGGGGTTCAAGGATGCAGCAGAACCACTGAAGTCACAGGGCCCCCACTGTGCCCCCCATGCCATGCTCCCTGGATGCTCCCCTCCTTTCCACACCTACCCAGCTGTGTGCCCAGCATGAGGCCAGGGAGTGGCTGGGGAATCTGGGACCTAGGATGGGAGTCACGATGTCACTGTCCCTGCTCAAGGGGGCAGCAGTGTGTATACGTTGGGGTCTTGGCAGTAACACTGTGGGCAGCGGGGGGCCCTTCATGGAGGATGCTCAGATGTGACCCTGTAGCCACCCTTCCTCTTCCTCTGAGGTCCCAGACTCTGAGCCTCCTGCAGCCCTGTGGTAGGGGGGCGTGGGGTGGGAAGCTGTAGGGCCTGGCTGGTCTGAGCCTCACCCTGGATGACTCCATGCCCCGGAGTGGGCGTGCACGAGGACTGCTGCCTGTTGTCTGTGGTGGCTGGGGCGCTGACCACCTGTCCTCTGTCCCAGGCCCCACGTGTGTGCCGAGCAGGAGCTGACCTTGGTGGGCCGCCGCCAGCCCTGTGTGCAGGCTTTCAGCCGAACTGTGCCCGTATGGAAGCCGGGCTGCGGGCGGCAGGCCTGGTGTGTCGGCCACGAGCGGAGGTATGTGCCAGGGTCCCCAGGTGTGGAGTGGGAGCCGGATGGCTGGGGTAGGGGGCTGTCCTCATCTCCAGGCCTCTGGCACCCCTTCCCACTGTCCTGCGTCTGATGTCAAGGCCTCTCGTGCCCCCACCGGGCCACTCCCAGAATGAGGCATTGCTGTGCAGTGGGGGCCCTGCTGGGAGGAGGGGACCCTGTGGGAGGGGTACTCTGAGGAAGGCAGGGATCCAGTAGGGGAGCCGGGGACCCCTGAGGGGGTTTGACCGGATGAGAGGGGAACAGCATGGTGCCCAGCCTGCTGAGTTCTTCGGGACTTTTGTGGCCGAACCCCTGGGCCTCATTCCCAGAAGAGCCAGTGTGAAACCTTTTATTGCTCAAGACTTTATTTCAAGATCAAATTAAGGAGTGCCTTTGCATACCTCTCCTCTTTTTATAGACTCAGGCTCTGGAATCTGGGTGATTGCAAAGCTGGGTGGTGGTGGTGGGGGCCTCAGCTTGGTGACTCCCCTGGCTGGAAGCTGCGCTACTCCTGGCTTAGGTGTGGGGAAGGGGGACTTGGGCTGCAGATGGGGTGTGCTGTCCAGCTCGCAGCGTAGCCTTGAGGGTGGCCTGCATGGTGTCACTGTGTGGAGCACAAGCTCCCTCCCTGGGACCTTGCTGCTGCCTGGGGACAGTGGGACATGTCCATTGCCCTAGGTGAGCTGAGGGGCAGGGTGCTGAATGAGCAGGTGAGGCAGGGACACTGTTCCACATCCTCTGGTGCTCAGGATGGCCCTGCAGCCTCGAAGGGTCCTGCTCCAAGGTCGAGGGGCTGATGTTGAGAAGCCCCGTGGAGGAGGAAGACAGCTGTCCTCATGCTTCCCCCAGAGATGGACTCTGCAGGGTGTCCTCTGGGCCTTCCCACCTGTGCAGTGTCCACTCCTGGGCTATGTCCCCCCGACCACTCACAGTGGAAGCTGCCCGGAGCCCTGTGGCTCCAGGGTCGGAGAGTTGGGTGGGTGGCTGTGCCAAGGAGGCCACCTGGGCCAACTGTTCCCCAGTTTCCCTGTCCCTGGTCCCTAGGCTGGCCGGGGTGGGGTGGCAGCAGCGTTTCCAAAGCATCTGGGTGCCGTCCGCATCCTGGTGGGATGTCTGAGGCCCTGGGAGGAAAGTCCCCCTGCCTGGGTGGGCTTGCTGCCCTATGATGTGGGGCTGGGGCTGCAGGGTCTCTGCCAGGCTTCCTGCCAGTGTGGGGTGGGCCTGGAGTCTCTGTTCCGTGTCGGGGTCTCTTGGGAAGCCTCGGGAGGGACCCCATACAAACGGGTTCTGGGACCCTCCCTTCGAGTTCAGCAGGAACAGTTTGGGTCCCTGACCTGGGGGGGCAGGTGGCTGCCCAGTATGCCTGGCCTGGGGTGTAGTGGGGTTCCTTCCAGCCCACGGCCCTCCACTCCATGTGAACGAGAGCTGTCTCACCACCTCTCTGTCCTGCGGGGTGTCCTGTGACCTGCTCCCAGAACTTTCTAGGCCCCGTTTCACTTCCCTTCCGTGGGGCTCCTGCCTGCTAATGGGTCATGTCCCGTCCTGTGATGCTGCAGCTGAGCCCAGCGTGCTGGCTGTGGGCAGTTGCCGAATGCCTCATCCAGATGTTCCTCCAGTGGCTGTTGAAGCTGTGGCCTCTGGCTGGCAGGCTCCCCTTCATCCTTCAGGAATTCACAGAGGCTCTGGCTTCCCTGGGAGGCCGGCCCTGCCCCCTGCCCCTCACCCCCCACCTGCCAGCCTGGGGGCCAGAGGTCGGCTCTCCTAGCACATCAGGAGCGTCTCCCTGACAGACCACCAGCCAGTACAGTCTGGGGTAGGCCTCAGGAGCCCCCCCTGCCTGGCTGCATGAAAGGCCCCTTGCCTTTTGGGGGGTGCAGTCCGTGCAAAGGGAAGAGGAGAGCGTGCTTGGAGGAGCCAGGAACCCACAAGGAACCCGTCCTTCCGGGTCCATCCCCGGATCTCCTGTCCTGCGGCCCAGGGGATGGTACCCCAGCCCCCCTATGCCCCAGGCCCTGCTGTGAGCCAGCTCTGTGTGGTGACCGGAGCCCATGGAAGGTGTCCTGTGAGCTGTCCCATGTAGGCTGTGGGGGAGTGAGGGGTCAGCTCTTGGGGGCAGAGGGGTAGTAGGCCCACCAGCTGTCTTGGAGGGTCTCTGACTTGTGAGGGTGGGGTAGGTGACAGGGGGCTGGTCGGCTCCCTCATCCGGGTGACCGCGAGGAGCAGCACGTAGCCCCCGGCGAAGGGTAAATATTTACAGTGGAAGGGCTGCAACACGGTTTGCTCTGCCAAATACTGTCCACTGAAGTGGTGGGTTTCTTTCCGGGCAAGTGGTTTCATGTCCTGCCAAGGTGGTGTTTGCAAAGCTCTCCTGAGCTGCTGTGTGCAGTGCACGCGCATGAACTCACGCTTCCGGGAGGTGGCGTTGTTTGTGAGGTCCTGGTCCCCAGCGTGGCCCTGGGTTTCCCACGGCTCCCCTGGTGAGCCCCACCTGGCAGGAGGGTGTTTAGTTCCCTGGAAACAGCAGTCCAGGCCCGAGGGCCACTCCTGGGGCTCAAGGGTCCTTGACCCCTTGGCCGTTGGCCGGGCCCCGGTCCCTGTTCCTACAGACTGTGGTAGGGCAGGGCTGCTGCGTCTGAGGCTGTGGGTGGCCTCGGCTCATCGCCCTCCTCTGTCCTGTGACTGTGCTCTCTCTGATCCCCTTGCCCGGCTTCCTGCCTCCACACACAGCCCGTGACCAGCCCTGTCCTGGGGACACAGGGACCTCACAGCCATGGAGGCGGGGACTGGGCGTGGAGTCCTGTGTTAGTTCTGTTGCCGCTGTGACAACGGTGATGAACGGGGGCAGGGGGCTCCTCTGCCAGTTCTGGGTGCTGGGGGTCCCAGGCCCAGCTGTGGGTGTGGCTCGTTCCCTGTGTCCCAGGCCTCCCCACCCCCGGTCTCCGGTGGTGGTGGTGACACGGCGCTCCGCAGCCTCTCCCCAGTCTGCCGCGGCGGCTGCGTGGCCCTCTCCAGTGTGTCTGTGATGGGTCCCTTCTTGTGAGGACACCAGCCCTTGGATGTGGGACGTGGTCAGATGGCACAGCTGTTGTAACTCGCTCTCTGAAGAAGGGGGATGGAGCTTTCTGGAAGGCAGAGACTCTTCCACAATCTGAGGCCCAGCTGAGATAGAACTGGGGTATGGGAGCCTGGGGGTGTGTGCAGCCACCAGTGGGGGCGGGGGTGTCTGTGTGGGACTGAGGCGCCCTCTGCCTCCCTCCAGCATCAGCTTTGGCTCCAAGTTCACGGCTGAGGGAGGTGAGCCCCTGGACGTTGGCTCCATCAGAGCCACCCAGCCTGCCGTGCAGCTGGTGACATGCAAAGAAGCTGGTTGGAGGCTGGTGCCACCGACTGCCTGCAAAGGGGCAGAGGGTGGCCCCGAGTGGCCCAGCAGTGAAGGTGGTCTGGGGCAGCCCCTGGGTGAGCGGGTCTCTTTCTGGCTTCGACGATGCCTTCCGGTGGCTACTCCCTGTGCCAGGCTGCTGACTGGCTGGATCTGTATTTGGAGGATCCCCCTCCAGCTCCTGCCTGGGACTCTGCCTCTCTCTGCTCGGCCATCGTGGGATCCGCTCCCACCCTGAGCAGGAACCAGCCTTGGACCCAGGGCACCTGGGCTTTTCTCCTCTGAGCAGCCCTTGCACCTGCTCCCCTCTGACCTTGGTGCTGCGTGGTCCTGGTGCTGCTGCCCCCGGTGCCTCTCCCTGTCCCCAGCCTGCACTCCTTGGTGTGTATGTGGGGGCTCGCCTACGCTACAGGTGTCCTGCTGTCTGCCTCCTTGGTACCTGGGTGGACTGAGCCCAGGTCTGGATTGGTACCACCCCTGGCACAGCCTGCTCAGCACTGGGCACCCAGGAAGCCGCTCTAAGCTGGACACTTTGGGCTGACCGCAAGCCCTCAAATCTGGCCTGGTGATGAGAGCCAGATGTGGGGTGCTGTGCCCATCCTGATGCCAGCTTGGAGCTGGGCTCACAGTGGGGATGGAGGGGGAATGGGGTGGCACCCTGCCCTGGGGCAGAGCTGGCCAGGGCAGTCACTTGTCTTGCTGCCCCTGTTCATGCGGGTGGGCTCTGCTCTGGGACAGTCAGAGAATCCTCGAGGATGGAGAGAAATAGCGTCTGCAGTAAATGTTTGCTGTCTCCCTTCTTTTCTAGAACCATCTACTACACAGGCTACAGGCAGGTGTATGCCATGGAGGCCCAGACCGTGTTCAGGTGCTGCCCAGGGTGGAGCCAGCAGCCAGGCGAGCAGGGCTGCCTGTCCCGTGAGTGTCCCTTCCCCGACACGAAATTGCTGCCTCAGAAGAGGCCACGTGTTAAGGGCCTGTCCCTGGCAGTGGTGGGATGCAGGCCCCATTCCTGCATTTGGTGGCACTGGTCACAGCGTGAGGAGCTGTTGGGGCCATGCATCCCCCACTCTGCCCCCTGGAGCTGTTGAAACAGAATCATAAAAGACAGGAGCCATGAACTGCACAGGCTGATATGGGCAGGGGCCAAGGACAGAGGGCTGGGGCTAGGGGCTCTGGGCTGAGGGTGGGGCCTGTCTGCAGGGCCCGGATGTCTGGCATCAAGAGGGGGTGCCATACACTGGTGTCTGTGGGCTCAGACACCTCTTCGGGGTCATGTCTTGGAGTCCCTCACCAGCTTGCCTTGCCACGGCCATGCCCTGCCCTGGGGTCCTGTGGCTCTCTGTTCCCAGGAGGGCCCATGGCTGGGTATCGGGCTCCTGGCTCCTGTCCTGCCTCCTGTGCTGGCAGCCTGGGCTCAGTCTCCCCATTTACTTCATGGGGGTTTGTTGCTGCCTCCCTTGGGGGGGTGGGGGTTCCTGATGGATGCAGGAGGGAGGGTGAGCCTCACTCTGAAGCCTCTGCTTCATAAACTAAACGGGGCTTACAGCTGTGGGATCTGGCTGCAGGGAGTATTTGGGAAGCTGCTCCTGGCCTGTGGGTGTGGGCACAGGTGGCTTGAGGGTGGGTATGGGGACAGGTGGCCTGAAGGTGGGTATAGCACAGGTGGATGGGCAGTTGGGGCTGATAGGTAAGAGGTGAGAGCACCCCTTCCCTGCAGAGGTTGTCCCAGAGTCTGGCCTCCCCTGAGAGAGTGACATGGCACCCCTGACATGAGATGAGGGGTGGGGCCGCGCAGTGGGGGTGCCTGGGGTACCAGGTCGCCCGTGCTGGGATGGGAGCTTGGCTCCTGCCTGTCTCTCCGCTCCTGAGTCCCTCCACACACAGGAAACATGGGAGCTGCTGATTAGGGGCAGACAGTTTTACACGAACTCCAGTGGGAAAAGGGGAAGAGAAGGATGCTGGTGCTGTTTTTCTGGGAAAGGAAATGAATAATCCTCCCCAGGAAGGGAGCAGGAGGGAAGGGGAGAAGGAAGCAGCTCTGGCTTTCCCCGTGGGCAGGAGGATGTCAGGGGACAGGGTGGGTGCCTAGATGCTGGTGGCAGCAGCCCTCCTCCCCACGCTCTCTGATCATGCTGGTGTGTGTTCCCTGCTTCGGGCTCCTAGGCAAACAAAGGGATCTGTTGAGTGGGGTGCAGGGTAGAGGTCAAACCCGGGGGGCTGTGGTTTCTGCTGTGAGATGGGGCCCCTCGGGCCTGCCTAGTAACCTACTAAATGATGGGGGTGGGGAGAGGAGGCTCGGGCCGGGTGTGGTGAGCATGGTGTTTTACACCTGGGAAGGGATGTGGATGCACAATGACATGGCCGGCCTGGGGTCGGGGGACCTCTGGCTTGGCCTCTGGGGCTGGGGGGGTGAGCGTGTGCTCTCACGGGCAAGGGGAAGGGAACCTAGGGACAGGGTCATGCTCCTGAGCTGGGCTCTGATGACCCTTGGTTTCACCTGTGTCTTAGAGTGACCATCCCAGGGGCAGGGCTGAGGAGGAGTGGCAGGGCTCGAGGCCCAGCCAGACCCTGGGAGCCAGGTTGGACACAGGGCCCAAATGCTGGCTTTTGAGGGAGGGAAGGCTGATTTCAGCCCAGGCACACGGGCCGGGACAGTCTCTCCTTTGCAGCCTGGCTTGGCCTGAGCTTCTGGCCTGGCCCACGGCTCTGCCTGTCTGAGCTGGTGGCCAGGAAGGACGAGGTGGCTCTGTGTTGGCCTGGCCAGCTATCAGGAGGGGGCCGTGTGGCGCTGGGGGCAGGGAGGTCGGTGGCAGGTGGGGCCTCAAGCAGCCCTTGGCCTGGCAGAAGTAGAGGAGCTGGGCTGGGGGCAGGGCTGTGGTGGTGCGGAAATGGGGGCGTCTTGGCCACAGGGCCTGGCCTTGGGGCCTTGGGTGCCCAGGTTGTCATGTTGGCCTGGAGACATGGACAGGGTCTTCATCTGTGTCCTGAACTTGAGGCTTTGGCTTTCTTGATCATTTGTTTTTAAGAAGACACTTTCATTTTTTTTTTTTTTAAGATTTTATTTATTTATTCATGAGAGAGAGAGAGAGGCAGAGACACAGGCAGAGGGAGAAGCAGGCTCCACGCAGGGAGCCCAAGATGGGACTCAATCCCGGGTCTCCAGGATCACGCCTTGGGCCAAAGGCGGTGCTAAACTGCTGAGCCACCCGGGCTGCCCAAGAAGACACTTTTAATACGCGATTTACTTATTTATGTATTTGGAGTTCATCTGTTTCTTTGAATGCTCCAGGAAAAGGCCTGTGATCCGGCCTCTTGGGACACCCACTTGTTCCCCCATGTCTGGGTCAGTGGCACGTGAAGGGGAGGGGGGATGTGAGGCTCATGTGGGGCAGAGCCTGAGCCTGGGACCCTGCCCCCCACCCTCCCAGGATGGCTGTCGCTCAGCTGCCGCTAGCTCCGGGGATTTGGGGGGCCCTGCGGGGCCAGTGTCTGCCCATGGGTGCTTGGATCTGACAGGGAGGCTGGTTGCTAGCAGATGCTGATGTGACAGGGGCTGGGGCAGGGCAGGCCAGCAGGGCTGTGGGGTGGAGCGCTCAGGGAGCTGGCTGGGGCCCTAAGAACAGGAGGAAATGTGGAGGGAGGGGGCAGCAGAGGAAAGTAGGAGTGCTTGCTGGAGCCCCGTGGTGTGGCTGTGGCCGAGAAGGTGGGCTGAGCACGGGGAGGGGGCTTCCTGTTGTGAGCTGAGCAGTCACACTATGACCCTGTTGGGGGGTGAGCAGGTGCCCGGAGCCCCTGGGAAGCCCCATCTGTTCAGTCAGGGGACAGTCTGGGGTGGCTGCCCTTGGCCCCCTTCTCGCTGGCTTGCCTGTGGGTGCCGGGGCTGGAGGCTGGGTCGGGGCCCTCTGAGCCCCCAAATGTGAGCCGGGCCGAGGAGCTGGGCCCCCACTGAGGAAAGGTGCCCACTTCCTCCCCAGGGGCCTAGGGGTCGGGATTCTCTGGCTTTGCCGCTGTGTCCATTGCTGTGCCCCATCCCTGTGCCATTCCTCTGGTCCTGGCCAGTACTGTCCCCCCGTCCCAGGCCAGGCTGTTTGAGGTCAGGGGAGACCGAGGGAGCCCACGGTAGGAAGGGGGCAGCCTCCAAGCTGCCGCCAGCCCCAGCCCCCACCAGCTGAGGGTCATGTTCTTGCTTCGTGTGACCTGGACACGAAGCCACGTGCAGGACCCTGTGGGTTTGTGTGGGAGTGAGGAGAAGACGTCATGCTGGGTGAGAATGACAGGAAGCTTCTAATGGCCACTGTGATTTCTCAGAGACCTGCTTAGCAGTGTTTGTGACCTGGAGGTGACGGAAAAGGAACAGTGCTAGCTGGGTGGGGCAGCATTGCCTGGTGACTGGGGGCTTCCTGAGGTCTGCATGGTACACATGTGCCCCAGGGGCAGCTGGGCACTGGCCCCGTCTGCTGTTGGGGGCCCAGATTTCTGCCCAGCGGCACTCTCAATTCCACGTCTGCCTCAGTGGGCTGCAGATTTTGCCTGGATCCCCCAATGCCCTGGGTCCTGCCCCACCTCAGCCAAGAGGGGGCCGTCTGTGCAGGTGGGGGTCTGGCCTAGAGCAGCTCTACCCCCACAGGCTGCTGCCTGCAGACCCTGACATGATCCACCCAGGGGTGGGGTGCCCAGAAGATGGTCTGTGGCTCCCGGCTCTGACTCTCCTGTGCCGGCTGAGCTCCAGCCATCTGAGGGGGCCACGGGATGCAGAGACAGAGCCTGAGTAAGTGCCAGGAGCTGCACCAGCGATGTCGAGTAGGAAGGGGCTCTGTCAACTGGGAAGCTGTGCATAAAGCACAGTCAAGCAGTTTCTATTGTTGCAGGACTTCTCAGAGCACTTAACATGCTCACATGTCCTGCGGATTCCTGAGAAGGACTATGTAGTATTTTCCAGACCAATTCTTTCTTTAAAAAGAATGAAAAGATACAAGAAAGTCGAAAAAATAAAGTGTCCCTAAAGCACACGCTGGGCAGCTCTCTATCAGGCCCCACAAACATTTGCGCAGGGACGGCAGGGTGCTGTGCATGGGCTCAGGCCCGGTAGGGTGGGGGTAGCAGACGCTGGGATGGGCCCTTCCTCCTCGGAATGGCTGTCCTATGGCAGCAGATGCAGGACGCCCTGGAGCACTTCTGTGCTGGCCTGTGAGCCATGCGGGGGTGGGGAAGGCTGTGGGGAAGGCTGAGGTGGGGTTAGAGGCCTCAGGCCTGGTGGGGCTGGGCGGGGCTCGAAGTAGCTACCCTCTGGGGGTGGAGGTGTATGGTCCAGGTGTATGGTCCAGGGACCCTTCTTGCTGCGCCGAGCTTTCCCCCGAGGCCTGGGTGCTCGCTGGCTGGTGGCCGGTCTGTGTGTCCTGGGTCTCCCCAATGTGAGCTCCCCCATAAAGACTGTTTCCCAACGGGGTCACTTTCTGAGGCCCTGGGGCCCTCGTGAGGACAGGTCTGCCTGGGGGGAGGGACACAGTCCCCTCAGGGAGGGGAGTATAGAGGCAAAGCAGGGTTGTCAGGAGCCACCTCAGGGCTGGTCCTGGTGGGTCGCGGGGCACAGTGAGAAGTCGTTGGTTCTAGATGTGTGTGAAGGAGTGGGAACTGGGTCTGGACAGCGTGGCTGTGGCTGGGTTCTCAGGACCCCATGTGTGCCCGGGGTGTGTAGGGCAGTCTCAGTGGAGACCACGGCCTGGGGAGGACGCTGCAGTGTGGCTGCCCAGAGCTTTCTCTGTGGGCTGCCCGGCCTGTCTCGGTCATGCGTGCCTCCTCCTGCCCCGGGGATGCCAGGCCAGCTGGAAGAAATCTGTGGCCTGGGAGGGCTTCATGTGAGTAGGGGAGGGACCGACACGGTGTGTTGCCACAGGAGCTGGGGACGGGCTGTGGGGTTCCTTAAGGGGACAAGCCCAGGCTGCTGCCCACCTGGCGGGCTTGCCCTTCAGATCTCCCTCCCTCCTAGGACGCACCGTCTCCCCTGTGATCCTGTGGCTGCGGGAAGGAGCGGCAGGAAGGCTGCCCTGGGGCCTGGGGACGGCCGCCCTCTGCCTTCCTGCTGCTCTGGTCACTTTTCCTTTTCCGTTCTGGCCGCGGGTCAGCCCTGCGCCCAGTGTGGGAGTTTGCAGAGCTGGCGTTGTTGTGGACATAACTGCGCACACAGTTGCTAGGGGTGTACATGTTGTGCCATGACCCCTGAGCCCCTAGGATGCCCTCTCTGGACGGTGTAGTTAGACTCACACAGTACTATGCCTGGCACATTTGCACGTTTGCACACATGCACACTCGTACACTGGGCCAGCATGCTGTCCACCCAGGCGAGCTCACCCACTTCACACACACATACACACACGTGCACACACACACACATGGTTCATGCTCACACTGATGCACACATGTGCACACAAGTACACATGCTTACATGTGGATGGTCTCACATATACTGACGTGCTCACCCTCAGATATGCCCATACACATGTGCTCATGCACAGGCTCACTCGTGCACACACATGCTCTCTACACACGTGCTCATGCTCACATGCATATGTGTATACCACGTGCCTGCTCACTCATGTGTGTGTGCAGAGCTCACACCTGTGTGTGTGCCTGCACGCCCACATGCACACATGCACAGATGTGCTCACATGTCCTGTTGCAGCCCCACGACATTCACACTGAGCAGGTGCCCTCCCCTTCCCCTGCTCCCCTGTCTTCCAGCCCAGGCAGTGCATGGCCACGGGGAGCCCTGTCTCAGAGTCCCTGGGCCTTGGGCAGGTGCTGGCTTGGCTCTTCCTTGGGAGGTGCTAGAGCAAGTCCCCCACTGCAGCAAGGGTCTGGCACGAGGGGAGTTTGGGGTGGGGGCATGGAGTCCAGGTCTCTAGCCATCAGCTAGCATTGGGTAGAAGGCCAGCAGGTTCAGTGGCAGAATAGGGACAGAGGGACCAAGTGGGCAGGACCTGGGCCTGTCCTGTCCCCTGGGCCCTCAGGGAAGTGATCTCCATCTGTAGCCTCGCTTTGCTGTGAGGTGGGTGCTGTGGTTCCCACTCCTGGTCACTCACAGGCGGCCTGACCAGCACCTTGGATGAGGTTTAGGAAATGCTGCTCTGTGGCCTGGTCGATGAGGTGAGGACCACTCAAGCCACAGTGCTGGTCTAGCTGCCCTGTGGGGGCCTGGGCCCAGCATTGTCCTCACCACCATCCCCTTCATCTGGCTTTCCCCCACTCAGCATTGTTTCAACCCCTAAATGCCTCCATGATGGTGGACAGAGGTGCTTTGTGCCGGGTCCGGCTGACTGCCTGGTGCTGGTTTCCCAGGCTGGTTGCTGCAGGAGAAGCATTGGGGGCCGGTGTGTCCTCTTTGGGTCCCACCCTGCTGTGTGTGCCTGCCCTGTGTCCCGGCAGCCCTAGGAGAGTATCTCTGGGAGACACAAAACCTGTCTCTGGCTAGCCTGGGGGGCTTTGGCCACGGACAGGGCTGTGCCCCATGCTGGTGTCACCTCTTCCTTTGCTGGGTCTGGCAGCTGGGGACCAGCTGTCGTCAGATTCGTTGGCTGCGTTCCATCTGGCTACCTGAGATTCCCGAGAGCCAGGCCCACCCTGGGAGCTCCCGTGGGCGGTTTTATTGGGCCCCACATCCACCACATGTCTTGGTGCTGGGGTGATCCCAAGTGACAGTGGAGGAACTGCTTCCCAGAGAGGCCTCTCCCAGGCTCCATCCTGAAAATTCTGTGTTGGGTGCAGGGAGGGGCTGGGGTCACCTGCAGGCCTGGTCAGGATGTGACTTCAGCCCCAGCCAACAGACAAGCATGCCCCTCCTCTGGAGCTGGCGGAGGAATGGGGCTCCCCTGCTCCTGGGCCCAGCCCTCACTGCAGAGAGAGGACTGGACCCAGAGGCTTCTACACGGGAAGTCCACAGGAGTCCCACAGCTGGAAGAAACCACGCGAGGAGGAACTTGGTCTTGGGTCTAGTTGACCCTTCCAGCCCTGGCCTACTTGAGCTGCAGAATGAGTGTGGGGTGTCAGGGCCGCTTTGGCAGAGGTGCCCAGGAATAGAGCTCGTTTGCAGCGCTAGCCTTGAGGAGGCTGACACTTGGTGACCTTGGCCATGTGTTCAGAGCCTGCAGGTGGGCGGCCAGGCAGACCAGGAGAAACTGATCTCCCTGGATCACACCTGTCCCGCCTCAGGCCACTCAGCTGTCCAGCAGGTAGCTGCTTGGGGAGGAGAAGAAGGGAGGCCATGGGCTCAGCCGAGTGGCCATTCCAGGGATGTGACCTGGGCTTCCTGCCCAGAAACCCAAGCCTTGCAGAGGAGTGGCTGTCCCAGGACAGGTGCCGCTCCTGTTGCCTGCAGCAGGGTTTGCTTGAGGGCTGGCATTAGGAAGCCACAGAAGAT
The DNA here is from genome assembly GCF_048418805.1 of Vulpes vulpes. Lineage (NCBI taxonomy): Eukaryota > Metazoa > Chordata > Mammalia > Carnivora > Canidae > Vulpes > Vulpes vulpes. The sequence continues at coordinate 159,538,316 of NC_132791.1, read as the reverse complement.
GTCCAGGGGCACCTGGGTGGCTCAGTCGGTTCAGCATCTGACTCGTGGTTTCAGCTCAGGTCATAATCTCAGGGTCGTGAGCTTGAGCCCTGCGTCGGGCTCCATGATTAGTACGGACTCTGTTGGAGATTCTCTCCCTTTACCCCTCCCCCGACTCATGTGCATGTGTGCGTGTGTGCTCTCTCCAGCCAGTCTGGCAGGCCGGCTTATGGTGCCGGAGGCTCAGGCTCTAAAATAAATAAATCTTTAAGAAGAAAAAGTAAAGAAAGAAAGAAGAGTCTAGACGTGTTTCCCTTGCCCTGGGAACTGTGCTCCCCAAATCTGTTGTCCTGCAGACTGGACTCCCCTTGGGGCCCTGCCAGCCTTTGGTTCTGAGGATATGTGTAGACCACCGTGTTTCACCCCAAAGCGAAGGCCTGATCGGGGGAGCTGGGATGCTTGGTCCCTGTCCCCGCACCACCAGCCCGTTATGCCACTATGGAGGGCGGTGTTCTCCTCTGTTTAGACCATGGGCAAGGAGGCCTGTCAGCCTGGGAGCGGGCTGCTGTGGCTGGGGAGTGTGCTCAGGTTCAGGCAGTGTGTGGGGGAGACACTGGGCGGGGCAAAGGTCCCCGAGAAGGTTGTACTCCGTGTGCAAATCCCCTGAGTTTCTAACCCACTGATTCATGTCAGACCAGAGCTTGAATGTGTATGTACAAGACTCGAGCAGCCCTGCCTGCTAAGGCATCTGGGCCATGGGGAGCCAGCAGGGGCTTGGGGCAGGGGGAGACGCATGCACAGTGGTTCCTGGGGGGCTTCTGCAGCCCCTTATGGCTCCCCCGGCCCGGCCTTCCTTCTGCCTGCTTGGCCATCACAGAGCTCGACCGCTGGGGCAACAGACCCCGTGGGCACCGGGCGTCCAGGTCCCCTCTGCCTGCCCTGGGGCCCCTGTGGGTCTGGTGACTGCAGGTCTGGCCAGGCTGACAGCCTGCCAGGGAGGGTCCCCAAGCAGACCCCCTGCCACGGCCCCGGGACACAGCAGGTATGTGAACAAATTAGCTAACGTGACTCTCAGACACACTTGTTACTTGGAAATCTCTGAGCTGTTGGCGAGGTGTCCACTGGCCTTCGTTAGCAGCCGTGTGTCACGAGTTTCTGACTCGGTTCTTCCTCCTGCCTGGGCGTCCCTGTTTCTTGTGGAGGGCGTCCTACGAGCTGCTTGGAAAGCCAGGCTCTGGCCGCTGAGCTCTCTGCCCAGGAGTGAGGTCTTCCAGGGCTCGCTCGTCCTGGGTCTTTCCTCAGGGCCGGCGGGTGGGTCCTGGGGGAGCTTGTCTGCTGTCTGCTGTCCCCTCCAAGGGGCAGTGGGAGGGTCGCCCTCCTGACATGGGGGATGCAGGTCCTTGCCCTGCTGCCTGGCCTACCAGGTGGGGTCGTGCAGGTGAGACCCCAGGATGCTCTGCTTCCCAGGCTCCCCTCTGCAGTGTCACGGCCCCCTGATGGGGCATAACTTCATGCATCTTTGCCTTTCTTGGTTTTCGTTTCTTTCATTTTTTTTTTTAAGATTTTATTTATTCATGAGACACACAGAGAAAGGCAGAGACACAGGCAAAGGGAGAAGCAGGCTCCCTGCAGGGAACCCAATGCAGGACTTGATCCCAAGACCCCAGGATCACAACCTGAGCCAAAGGCAGATGCTCAACCCCTGAGCCACTGAAATGCCCCTTGCTTTTTGTTTCTGTGGCTGTGCAGCCATATGTACCCCTCCGGCCAGGAGAACCCCAGCTCTGCCCTCCCCGGAAGGCCTGGCTCCACTTGCTGTGTACTGCCCTCTTGCTTTGATCCATTTAGCAACACTCATGGGGCAGCTTGGAGGTGTTGGCGTGTCGGTGAGGCCGAGGTTCACGGCAGGTGGTGGTCAGGATGGAGCTAGTGCCCGCTCTCAGGTAGTCCATGGCCGCAATGGGAGAGGGTGCTGTGCTATGGGCACTAGTGTCTGGACACTGAAGGCGGCTCCCCGACAAGGTGACATTTGGGGAAGGCGCAGTTTGTCCAGGCAGGTGGCAGCCCAGAGTGGAGCTGGGGTCTGGCAGGCCGGCTTATGGTGCGGGAGGCTCACAGTGTGTGGGGCTCATGGTGTGGGGGGCTTGGTGCCGGCCGTGGAGAGCTGCTGAAGGTGTATAGCCGGGGGCCCTGTGTCCTATTCCCATCGGACAAGATCAGCAGTTGCGGGAGGGAGAAAGTAGGCAAGTAGGAGCCAGGGTGAGGGTAATGGTGGCTTTGACCAGCACCTGGTGCTAGAGGGGGAGGGGCTGGGGGAGGGTAGGTTCCACGGACCCTGGAGGTAGGTTCCCGGCCCTCGGCATCTGGGACACTGATGTGGTCTGTGCCCCGGGTCGGCCTCTCTACCCAGAGCTCCCTGGGTGGACTCCAGGGTCACCATGTGCATTCCCTGCACACCCCTATGGCACCGTTATATCCCCAACCCCCCACTCCTGCCCCTTTTCAGACACATCCCCAGGCTGCAGGTGTGGGGCTGGAGGGAGGAGGCCTGAGGTCTGAGTTGGCCTGCACGGTGATCCAAGCAAGGGGACATGCTCCCTCCACACTGGAACAGCAGCCCTGGTCATGGGACAGGGGAGACCGAAGCATTCCGCAAAGGGCCAGACCCTCCTGACCCCAGATTCTAAGTAGAGAACCCTGGGGTGGGGTCCCTGCTCACTGGCTGTGTGACCTGAAGCCACGTGCTGTCCGTCTCTGAGTCTGTTTCCTTATCAAGCATAGTGTCTGGCACAGAGGGCTGCTTGGACCTAGGTGCCTGGCCAACAGCCCTCCCACCTTCTGAGTCTGTCCCTGCTCCTGGTGGGCATGCCATTGGTGACCCATGAAGGAAGTCACTGAACCCACCATGGGTCACGCCAGGGTCACGCCAGGCTCCCAGAGGCTTTTGTGGGGGGTAGGTCCCTGTGCAGAGCACCCACTCACCCAGTGAGTACCCCTGAAGCCTCTGGACTCGGAGCCAGGCTGCTGGGGTCCCGGGGTGGGGGCCCAGCCCACCCACCTTGGCTGTGCCCTCCTGTATGTAGAGCCAGGAAATTGGTGCTGGACATACGTGGTCCAGCCTGGGGCGGGGTACTCGCTGTGACGGGGCCAGCAGGCAGTTTGGGACTGTCAGGCCCTCAGGACTGCCTGCCTCACCCATAGACTTGCCCTTCCCCTCCCAGAGCCCCTACCCCTGAGGCCAGCTGCTTCATCCCTGTTGTACACTAGTGCTGGGAGGGGAAGGTGGGGCTCAGCACCCCCTTAGTACCCTGAGCCCCGAGTGGGAAGCCTCCTGGGCCCGTGGGGTGGAGTGTGGGGGAAGGCTGTGCTGGCCTGCACTGGCGTTGGCCTTCCTAGGGCTGACCAGCCTGGTGTTGCCACCCTCAGGGCCATGAGCAGGAGGGCGGGGTCCTCAGCGAAGCCTGCAGCCTCCTTTTAGCAGTGGGCAGTCCCCTGCCACCCCTGACTCCCTCCCCGCCTCCTCAAGAAAGTATGGGGAGGGGGCTTCAGGCTCTGGTGGTTGTGGGCCAGTGTGTGACCCAGGACAGCACAGAGCTGGGACCAGTGACCTGACAGCAGGGTAGGGTTGCCGGCCTGGGAGACCTTCCCCTACTCACAAGGTTCGGGGCTCAGCTCTCAAGATGGTCTCTCTGGGCTTTCATGGGAGGAGGGCTTCTTTGGGTGAGGGTCGGGTCCTGTCCAGCCTGAGGCCTTGCCTGATGGGGGGTGCTGAGGGAGGGTCCCCAAGGATGCCATGTCCTGTGGGTGGGCTGGGGCTGCCCCTCGGCTGCAGCCCCTCCTCACATGCCTTCTCTCCTCTCTCTGTAGCCCAATGCAGCACCGGCCTCTGTTTTAACGGCGGCCACTGCGTGCCTGGCTCAGCCCAGCTCTGCTACTGTCCTCGAGGCTTCCAGGGCCCACGCTGTCAGTACGGTGAGTGGACGGACGGGCATTCCCTACCCTCACCCTGCTCCCTGCTGCTCATCTCAGGTGGTTGGGGGGACCCGAGACACTCTGCATGGATGAGACAATGCACCCCATCATCTCAGATCCCGCGCTGTGCAGCCGCGGCCTCCAGTGAGATGGGCAGGCACTGGCCGGGTTGCTGGGTGGCCGGGAGGGGCCTGTCCCAGCCTCCCCAAGAGGCTTTCCTGCCTTGCTGGAGGCCCGGGAGTCCTTGATGGTGAAAGCTGGGGGGCCATGCAGGGTCCTACTGGAGGCAGTTGGTTCCCTTAGCCCTGGCATGTCTGCAGACTGATGCCCTTGAACAACAGAAACTCAGTCCAGTGATTTTTCAAGACCTAATTGCCTTTATCAGCAGATTCATGGGTTGGGCGGAATCCCACGTAGCAGAAAGGAAAGGATTTAAAGGGTTGAGAAAGAGCAGGAGGAAGGAAAGTACTAATAGGCGTCGTTGCCATGGGCGAGGCAGCCGTCCAAGGAGCCCTTTCCCAGAGCCCACCAGGAAGTGCCTGTGCCAGCTGCTTGCAGGCACCGTCCCCGGGGCTCAGGGCCTGGCTTATGGACGTGGGGCCTTAACCTAATGGATGCCACTTTGGGACCATCTTGTGGTTTTCTTTATAATAATGTGCCTTCGGGAAAATGTTGGCTGGGTGCTGGCTGGGGGGTCAGGCTTAGAGCAGGCGTGGAGGCGATGGGGTTTTTATAAAGTACACAGGAGTGCATGAAAATTATCAAAAGAAGCCCCCCAGACATTCATCCTAAGTTCTTTGCGACAGGAAGGCGTGAGCATCTCTCTGGGACTTCCTGCTCCGTCCAGAGTTTCTTCATTGACTGTGTAGCCTTTGGGGTCCTGTTGGAATGGGCGCAGAGCCATGGCCATGCAGTGAAATGAAATACTCCCAGACGGCTTCCGGTTCTTTGAACTTGGTCCTAGCAAGCAGCTGGGGGCTTCTTCCAGGTGGATGCCAGGGCGGACGTCCTACGCCATGCTTCAATGCTTCAGACGTCCAGCAGGCAGCTGGGGGAGGGGTGGGCCTCAGTAAATTGTGGGGAACAGGGGGCCCCCTGTTTGTAGAGGGGCCCCTGCCCTCTGGCCAGTCCTTGTGTGTTCCCAGGTGGTGGTTTCCCATCTACCTCCAGCATGGGCTGCAGGCAGAGGTCCTGGGGAGAGGCTGAGTCCCTGAGTTCTGAGACAGGTGCCAGCACCCCCAGTTGCTGGCAGGCGGCGGCTCTGGCTGCTTACCCAATGCTCTCGGTTAGTTGGAAGGTTCTCTGCTGAGCCAGTTCCTCAATCATGCTGCTTTGTGGGCTCTGTGGGCTGGGAGGACTGATGCCCAGGCTGTGGAGTGAGGCCTGCTGTCTAGAGCACCCCCAGGTGCTGGGGGAATGCTGCCCCATGCCTTGGTCCCTCTGGCTCCATGCCTCAGCCTCACCTCCTGACTTTAGGACCCTGAACCCCTCTGCGGGCTGCCCCATGTGACCCCTATGCCCCACTCCCAAGGCAGGCTGGGGTTCAGGCTAGGTCCAGGCCTGGATGGAGGGGGCCAACTGTCACACTGCGGCTCTTCCAGGTTTGGCCACGAGTAGAAGCGGGGAAATGCTTTGAGGACCTTCTGTCTCATTCAGCTAACCTTTATGAACCGTGTGCTGCTTGTTGGGAGGTTTGTTCAGGTTGGGGTGAGATAGCTGGTCCTGGTGGTGAGCTCCCTTTGGGGATGTTGCTGGAACAGGGTGTAGCTTATGGTCAGCTGCACAGATGCCTCTGGGGTCCCTGCTGGGGAGAGGGCTGTCTTCGGTCATGTCCTCCAGGAAGCAGCTGGGGGCACCTGCCCTACCCCCTAAAGGCCAGCCCTGCTCTGCCCTGCTTCTTGTCAGGCTGAGAGTACAGGGGTGGGTGTGCAGGAGTAGATATGCAGGGTTGGGTGTGCAGGGTTGAGTGTGCATGGCTGGGTGTACAGACTGGACATGCAGGCCTGAGTGTGCAGTGCAGGGGTGGATGGGCAAGGCTGTGTGTGCAGGGGTAGATATGCAGTGTTGGGTGTGCATGGCTGGGTGTGCAGACTGGACATGCAGGGCTGAGCGTGCAGTGAAGGTTTGGATGTGCAGGGCTGGATTTGTAGGGTTGGGCGTGCAGGGCTGGTGTGCAGGGCCTGGTTTGCAGGGTTGGGTGTTCAGGGCTAGGTGTGTAAGGCTAGATTTTCAAGGGTGGATGTGCAGGGCTGGGTGTGCAGGCTGGGTGTGTAGACTGGACGTGCAGGGCCAGGCATAAGGGCTGACCACCTGCAGGGGCGCCCCAGACTGTACTTCCGCCCAGACTTCCGATGGCACCATCTTCCAGTCTCCCTCCTGCTGGGTCTGGATGAGGCGGACCTGAGCCTCAGCACAGTTGGGAATATTTAACTAACCCCCCAATTATAATTGATTCCAGTTTTGAAAATAAAAGCCACATTTTTTTCTGGTTCCCCCAAAGTCTTTCATTTGAACAAAAGAGGTGGGGGAGGAAGGCACCCTGCTAGGTCGATTGTGGCAAGCAGAGGGGGAGGGAGCCCCTAGGAAGAGTCCCACCCCCAATGGCCCTCTCCTCCCTGGGGCTGTAGGCCAGGGGGCTCCAGTGGCTTAGCCCTCTGTCCCCCCTCCCACCACCCCAGCTCCCCTCCCCTCTCCTCCAACCCTCTCCGGAAGGCTTTCTGCACCAGTGGCTGGAACACTAGGGGGCCTATGTGGGCAGAGCCCAGGATAGGGGGCAGAGTGTGGGGGGCTGGGCCCTGGGTCCCCCATAGCAGAGCCCTCACCTCATCCAGCTCAGGCCCTCAGTGTGGCCAGGGCCAGCTTCTGTGGCCTGTACGAGGGCCAGTTGGACCCGGGACAGCATCCTGGACCCTAGTCACTCCTTTGGTCAGGTCGGGACAGAGGGTGGTTTTGTGCAGGTCCCAGGTGTCAGCGCAGGTGAAGTGCAGGGTGCCCTGGTGGAGAACCCTGAGGTGGGAGGCAGCACCATCCCTCATCTGCTGGGCATGAGGGTGTTGGGATGGATGACGCAGTGACTGGGGATTGCCCCTTGTTCTAGGAGTAACTGTAGGGGCAGCATACCTGAGCCTCTGTGGGGTGCAGCTCACGTGTCCCCCCCGCCACCCCCCCCACCCTCCCGCCACTGGCCTGGCCTAGAGAGGGCAGCTGAGGACCCTGGGAGTTCTGGGCTGACCCTACTTCTGCAGTCCCCACCCAGGCTCTCTAGGCCAAGCTTGGCCGGTGGAGGACCTGAGGCCAGGACGGCCGCCTTGGGGCTGGCTGGCCTGGCAGGTGCCCTGTGACCTGCTCCTCTGCCTCCACGTCGACCTCACAGGGAGAGAGGTCAGAGGCCCTTCTGGGAGCCCCCGTGCCCTCACGGGTCCTGCCTTCTGAGCAGGAAGCCAGTGGCTAGGGGCCCGGGGTGTGGGCTGGAGGCTGCTGTGCTGGGAAGCAGAGCAGTAGGATGGGGCTGCAGCGTGAGGGCGTGGGGGTGGGAGCAGGCCCCGCTGTCTGAGCCTCTGGCCCTGGCTCAAGGACAGCTCTGTTTCTAAATTGGGTGGATTGATCAGTGGAGAGGAAGCAGGCCTCCCAGGCTGCCCGTCAGTGCTGCCCACTGTGTCTGACGGTGGGAGTCTGACCCCTGGCCCAAGGTCCAGATACTGCCCAGCGCTGCTCTTGGCCAGCCGCTGGGACCAGGCGTGGGAGCCACTGCTGCTCTGGAGCCTGGTCCTCATTGAGGGGTGAGGGGCGGGAGCCGAGAAGGGCCCGTGCTGCCCCCGATGAGGGGCTGGGGACTCTGGGCCACAGTGTCTCATCTCCTGGCCTCCTTCCCTCCGGCGTGGGCTGAGGGGAATGGCTGATGTCCTGCTGCTCCTGTGGGGGCCACTGTCCTGAAGGTGGCAGCCACTGCAGCCCTAGCCTGGCCTGATTGCTTCGGAGGCGGCTCAGCCAGGGTCCTGTGGCTGTGGCCTTGGGCTAACCTGTCCTGACCAGCCTCTGACCTTGATCCTGGGCCATGGTTCCAGGTTCCCCGTGCGCTTCCCTGTGCCATCTCACACTGGCTGCCTGCAGGAGGTTGCTTTTTGACCCCAGGAGTTAGGGGGCATCCCCTGTGAGCACCTGGCACCTTTCCCCTCAGCCGGGGATGCTTCCTGGCTTCCCTGGGAGGTTGCCCTTGGGATCCAGCCTTTGCAGAGCTGGGTCCACTTTCTGGGTGATCAGAAAACGCAGCCATGCAGTCTGGAGTGGCTCTCCTCTGCCTGCGGGGGGGCCCAAGTGGCAGAGCGGCCGTGGGCTTTGTCTTCTCCATGCACACCTGCTTTAGCTGCATGAAGCACTGCCTCCGAAGACACTTCCTAAAATCTCCAGAGCCCTGCTTTCCTGCAGGAGGCGGCACTGGGGTGTCTGCTTGGTGACTTCTGCTGCCTGGCATGGGGCCACCTCGGCCCTTGGGAGGAGAAGGTTTGGGGGTCACATGGAGGGGGGTAGTGGCTGTGACTCTGCCCTCTGGCCTGTGCCCTGCTGCCCTTGGTGTTGGGCTGGACCAGGGGTGGCTGCTGTAGGCCTGTCCTGCCTGAGGCTGGGCCGCATCCCTGCAGGGTGGCCGGTCTATACGCGGTCTGTTCTAGGACAGCTGAGACCGGCCATGCGTGGCATCCAAGCCAGTCTTTCAAAGCGGCTGACTCTGGGAGAGGCATTTATGTTCACATGGCGAATTGCTTACCTACCAGGTTGTTAAGTACCACCTCCCCCCATAGCCAACCACAAAGGCGCCTCTGTCTTTTGGGATGATCGTGGCCTCTGCGCCTGCCTGTGCACAGCGGGGCTGTGGGCCTCTCCCAGGCCTGACTCCAGAGTCGGGTGGTCTTCTTATGGTGTAATTATAGACAGGAGAGCCGACAGGCAGACCCTCCTGGGAGTGGGGTCTGTGAGCCTGCCCTGCCTGTTCTGATTGGGCGTCTGCAGAGAGGGCATCTCCAATGCCCCTGCCCGTGTGGGGCCTCCCTGCTTCCCCTCCCTAGGCTGCCCCAGGCTAGAGACCCCACCCTGTTCTCCTGGGTGGTCGCTTGAAAGGACCCTGTGAATCTGTCCTCAGCCACATTGTCCTGTCTCCTCCCTCCCCAAAGTTCACCCAGACTCTTCTGTGAAGTATCCTTTCCAGGACTACAGGGTGGTCCTGGGGTGCACCCTGGGTAGGCGGGGTGCTCGTCCCGTTTTATAGATGGGGACCCTGAGCTCGGGCCATTCATCAATTGCTGGGGTTAGTGGTGCTCAGTGGTGCTCGGCAGGCTCCTGGACTCACCAGCGCAGGGCTGGATGCTCACGGGGGCCCCTGCAGGCTGGGATGGGGGAGCCTGGGTGGTTCTGGGGTTTGTCGGCACAGGCATCCGTGTGGATCCCCAGACCGTCGTTACCTTGGGACTGATGGGCTAGGGTGCAGCCACTCCCTCTGATGTGTTTGGGGTGGAGGGGCCTATCCCAGGCCTCAGGCAGATGTTTTCCCAGTAGCCCACTGGCCTGAAGGGAGCCAGGCAGCTGCCCACTTGCCAAGAAGCCTACTGTGCTGGGCCTCCTTCTCACTGCCCCAGGAATCTGCCCCCGTGGGGGCCTCTCACCCCTCTTACCCAGCCCCTCTTACCCTCTTACTGGCTGTAGGGGCACCTCATGAGTCAATGAAACGAAGCTATCCTCCAAGCTGTTGGTGGAGACTTCAGTATCTAAAGTCCTGGAGCATTCCTACCTGGGGGGTGGGGGGGTCCTGCACTCAGCAGTCCTCTCTGGGGCTGGCTCTGCCTTAGTGGTTGGGCCCCTTCTGCGGGCCACATTGCTGGCTCCTGGCCCAGCTGTGCCCTGGGATCTCATGGAGGGAGGGCCTGAGGTGGCCAGCAGAGCAGCTCTGGGCAGGCTCTGAGCTCTGGGATGGTGCCTCGGCCTCGAGTCCACTCCACCCCACCATGCACTGGCTGCCCACCTGCCAAGCGCTGGCAGCCCAGAGCCCTGCCTCTTCCGGGGGCAAATTCTAGGAAATGTGCTGATAGCTCATTTTCAGGATTCCTGGGGCTCGTGCCTGGCTCCCTATCCCGGCAGGATAATTAACGAGGGGTCTGCAAGCAGGGAGTTGGCATCAGCATCCTGAATCTGCTCTCGGGTCTTGGCGGCTCCAGGCATTCCAGAGCAGGGCCTGGCCCTCTGTGCCCGGGTCGAAATGGGGCCTGGGCAGCATCACGTGGAGCCAGGCCAGCTGATAACAGGGCCGTTACTTCAGGAGGAGGAGGTAGTGGCCCAGGGTGCGGACAGCCTGCTACGCTGGCCTCCTGCCAGCTCTGGCGTCAAGGAGCTGCTGCCCAGGCCCGTCTCCGCTGGGAGCTGGTAGCACCAGGGAGGTCACCTTGCTATTTGGGGTCAGGGCAGGATGAACCTGTGGATTAGCCTTCCATTGGGGGCTCCGGCACAGCTGGCCCTGTGAGCAGAGATCTCGGGAGGGAGGAACCCATGTCCCCACAGAGCCCTGTGCTGCCACCCATCCTGCTTTGTGTCGGGTTTCCGCAGAGCCTGTCTCGAGGCCAGCACAGAGCAGGAAGGAGGCACGCTCCCCGCACATCCATGCTCTCCCTCGTGGGTGTGGCCACCCGACCTGGGGACCATTGACCCTAAGCAAACCATGATGTGCGTTGCCAGGCATGGACCTGGGAACCCCCAGGCAGAGAAATCTAGATGGCTCTGTGGCCACTTGGTTTTACTGGGCAATTTGGAAGATTCTTGGACACTGGATAGCTGGGTCGCCTCACTCGGTTCCTAGTGGGAAAGACTGTGCCTCACCTGGCCCAGACTCAGTGCACCCACCAACAGAAGGGGCATGGGTTCCCGGTCCTGCCCTGAGTGCCTGCCCTCCACTCCCAGCTCTGGGGGGCAGTCTGATGCCCCCGGCACGCCCCTGGCTTTCAGATGGGCTGGCTTCGTGCTCGTTGTCTGTGGGCTCCCTTCCAAAGGACTGGCATTGTCTTTTCTGCTCTGGGACAAGGAAGGGCGAGTTTTGGCAGCAAACGCATGACACGACTTGTTCACCAGGAGAGACACACTCCACACCACATCCACCAAACATCTCCATCCTACACAGAGTGGGTGCAGCACATGTCCCTGTGCGTGTTCCTCTGTGCCCTGGCAGGTGTGCAGGGCAGACCGATCTGCCCTGTGCTGGCCGGGCTTAGGGACCTGCAGAGGGCCAGTGTGTTGTGTGACCATCGAGGCCTCTGGGCCTCTCTGCTATCCCTGGGGACTCTGCATCCAGCACTTGGGATTCCAGACTTGTCCTCCTGGAAGTCAGGGTGGCGGGGCTGGGAGCTGAGGCCTCCTGAGAACCTCTCTCTGAGTGTTTGTGCACCACGAGGATGGGCAGGCTGGGATGGGTGGACTTGGGCTGACCCTGGGCTGGTCCAGGACAGACTACCACCTCCCAGGAGCTGTTGTCCTCTGGGATGAGCATCTCTAGACACTCCCAGCTTGACAAGGGCCCACAGGAGGGGTGGGATGTCGTCCTGGGGAAGAGGTGGCACGGATGAGGTGGCTGGTGCTGGTGTAGGACTCAGCACTGGGCACCAGGCCCATGCAAGGAGCTTCTCTCCAGCCCCTGGGGGGAGAGCATGTCTGTGGTCAGGCGCATCTGGAGCCCATGCAGCCTGTCCCTGTTCTGAGCTGTGTGTGGGGTCACTGTCCTTGGGTCAGCCCTGCAAAGACTATGGGGTAGGGAGCCAGTGATGCTTACACTCCCCCGTGGAGTCCTCTGACTTCAATGAAGGCTTCCTGCCCTGCTTCGTAGGTGAGGTCACTGAGGGGCAATGTTCGGAGCCAGGCTGTGCCCCTGTCTGCCCAGCCTCGGGGTGACTTGGTGTGGGGCTGAGCTGGGCCAAGCTGGGCAGCCTGTTTGTCACTTGGCTGAACTGCAGCAGCAGGTGTGGACACAGGGTGGGTGTAGGCCACGCTGGCAGCTCTGCTCACCGCCTTCTGGGCCGGCCCATCGTCTGTGCCCTGGGAACACATACGGAGTTGGCTGAGCCGCCTCGATTCCAGTGTAAGGGGAAAGATGCCAAGGTCTGTGGGGAGAGGGTGCCCTGCCGTGGCCCAGCCAGCCCTGGGATGTGCCTGCTCGATCCACGGCCTCAGGGAGAGCCTCATGTGTCCACCTGGGAGCATCAGGGGATCGTGCAAGCAGGGTCTTGGGCGGTATGACCCCTTTGTTTGGGGGCCCGGACTGTTGGAGTGCCTGGAGGCTGGTACCCGCCCTCGCCCTTTGAGGCCGCAGACACCCCTGCTCCCCCTGTGGGTGGGCGACAACTGGTGAATGGCTTCGGAGTGGCAGGGTGCCTGGAGGGCTGTCTTTGGGAGTGACACGGGCGCCTGCTCATGCTCAAGTGAACATGGCTTCGTCTCCTGTTTCCAAGGCATAGCCAGGCTGGGCCAGTGGGGATGGCCCTGGGGGGGTGGGTGCAGCTACAGAACAGTCACCCATGCTGCTCCCAGCTGTGAGTGTAGAAGGGCTGAACCTGCCCATTTCTGAAGCCAGGCTCTGGGAAGGGGGAGGCTGGGCCCAAGTCTTGGGTAGCTGCCTGGACTCACCTGGCTGTCTCAGAGCAGAAGCATCTCCCCAGGTGGATGGGGACTTGGTTTCCCCCAGATACTTTGGGATGGTGCTTTTGCTGGGGAGGCTGCCTTGACCTGAGAACCCAGGGTCAGAGGTGGTGGTGGATGCTGGCCCAAGCCCCTCCTTCTACAGACAGGACTGTGTTCTGAAGAGGAGGCACATCTGGCCATGGCCCCTCTCCGTGTGCTCCCATGTGGCAGGCACCGAGCTGAGTCCCTGCTGGGCTTTCTATATGCTACTGGAATGAATGACTGACGTGGGTGACCAATAGCCAGGCCCTCTGTGCACCTGCCGACTACATGTTCTCTTCCTTGGGGGCTCATTGGGGTGGGCAGCCCCCCTGGGAGTCTGGAAGGTGGTGGAGGCCCTGAGGGTGGTGGTGGGGGTAGGGGTCCTGGTGGGACAATGTCACTCTGGAGGCCCCAGGGCAGAGTTCTGGTGGGATGGAGGACATCAGCTGGCCCTGTGCTCTGGGTGGTGTCCCCCGTGGCTTTACCCCATGCAAGGCAGATGTCCACACAAGGCCATGTCCTTGTCCATGCTGATCTCTGCCCTCAGCTGGCACCGGGCTCTGTGGGTGGAGTGAGGAAGGCCCAGAGGCTCAGGGGTGGGGGACATGGGAGCCCCAAGCAAACGGGGCCCTCGACCCCAGCCAGCCAGTGGTGCCCCCAGGGCCTCCAGCCCTGCCAACGCTGTCCTCGGGCAGCAGGAAGGAACCAGAGAACAGCCATGGGGAGGGTGGGGCTTACAGACCCCCTCCTGGAAGGGGCTCCTGCCCCAGCCACCTGGCGGTCAGCTCTTCCTACCTTTGCAGTAGGGCTGGGGCACCGGCGCCCCCTGGTGGCAGCAAGAGGCCAGAGCAGGCTCAGGGGCCGCCTGGGATTTCAGGTTGCCCAACTCTGGGCAGACCAAGCATCAGCCCAGCCCTGTGGTGCCAGGTGTCACTTCTGACAGCTGCTGAGGCCTGAGGGACACTGTGGGAAAGAGAGGATGAGACCCAGATGGTCCCAGGGTGAGAAAATAGGGAGATGGCCTGGGAGTCCCCAGGGGGCAGACTGCGGAGGTGAGATGATGATTCAGGAGTGCCAGGTATGAAGGATGAGCTAGGAGGAGGGGTGGGAGTGATGGGGGCTGCATCAGGGAGGATTGTGGGGGGCTCTGAGGGCTTAAGTATTTATTCACCATGGACGTGAGTGTGGAGATGTGGAGACCTGGCGGGTCCCGGGAGGGATGAGTTTGCAGTGGGTCCTCTAGGGCTCGCCAAGGCGTTTATTTGGCCTGGCTGCTTAGCACACGTTTGTGGAACGTGCACATCCTCGGGACTGCTGAGAGCTCTAAGTCGGGACGGTGAGGGGGCAAACTTGTGTTTTAGGGTCTGCCCAGGGTGCTCAGGCTGGACATCCAGGGAGCCGTGGTGACTCAGGCTAGGGACGGCTGGTGGCCAAAGAGCTGGAGCCGGTGGGGTGGGGAGAGAAGGCCAACTATGGGTACAGGCGAGGGGAGGGGTGATGCCGGCCTAGCTCTGTGTGGGGTGTGAGGGAAAGAGGCAGTTCCCAGGGCCTGGTCTGAGGGGTGGGGGGCATAGTGGTCCCTTTTCTGAAATGGACATGACCAGGGCAGGCAAAGGCCAATGGGTACTTGGAGCTTCTGTTTGGGTCTCTGGGCCAGGAGGGGCGGGCAGGGCTGGGAGGTGCCCTCTGGCCTTGGGGTTTTGCCCAGGGCCCAGGGGGGTGGACACTATAGGGCCTGAGGCTCCAGGCACCAAGGTGGCCACATCAGCCTCTCCGGGCTGTGTTCCTATCTGTAGGTTAGGCCTTTGAATGCCTCTTGAATTCTAAGCCCCAAACATCAGCCTCATCCCTCCTCTTAGAGGCATCTGGGGGCCCAGAGGAGGAGCCAGAGGAGGGCTCTTTACAGAAAACAGACAACTTGTACCCAAATCCCAGACGAAATAATCATCACCTTTAATCTCCCCTCTTTCAGCAAACACTCTTCCAATGAGTATTTGTTGGCTTTCACTGTGTGCCAGGTGCTGCTGGGGGCAGTCCCTGGTGGGGGCAGGGGCAGGCATCCCATCACCAGAGGAGTGATGTGGGTGGTGGAGGGAATGTGTAATCTGGATCTGGCCTGGCACCAAGCATGGGGTCAACATGGGGGCCTGTAGGGAAATGCCCTCGAGGTCTCCGGGGACCTAGAGAGACTGGTGTGGAACTAGGGGCAGTGAGTATCTGCTGAGGTTTTGGGCAGATGGGACAGGCCACTTGCAGAGGTACGTGTGATGTGTGTACGTGGGTGGCACTCACTGTGCAGGGGCCTCAGCTGGCCAACAGAGTGGGAGGCTCCTGGGAAAGTGACCCTCGTGTGGGCTAGAAAGGAGCATGGCTGCGAGGCGGGCGGCACAGAGATGCCCGGGTGGGCAGTCGGATGTCTGTCTGGAGAGCTTGGGGAGAACAGCTTGCTCACTGGAGAGTCAGTCCTGAGAGGGGCCAGCTCTCCCCTCTGCTATAGCCATTGCTCAGGAGCCGGCCAGGGCAGGTGGTACCACCATACCTGCTGTCCTGGACAAGGTGAGCCTGGCCTTGGGGCTCCTGGTGGGCCAGGTACACAGCTGACCAGAGGCTCAAGGGGGTCTAGCTCCACAGTTTCACACCAGAGAGGCATGAAGGGCCAACCAGGCATCAAGCAGGGTGTCAGAGCCCAGTGTCTCTCTGGGGCGGCTGGGTGGCTGGGCTCCCAGCGAGGCCCCAGCCCCCTCTGGGTAGAGTTCCAGGCTCTGCTTCAGGAAAGAGCAGGGAGGTGCTGAGCCCCCCAGCCCTTCCTAATCTTGGCCTAGAAACTGAGCAAGATGCAAAGAGGGTGTCACATCCTGTTGTCTAGACGAGAGGGTGGACGCCTGGTGTCAGGGCCTCTAAGGCCTCTGGATTGCACAGTTCTTAGGTCTCGACTGCAGGGGATTAGATCGGCTATGAGTGGACTGATTGTGTGTCCAGAAATCAAGATTCTTGGGACAGAGAAAAACCTGCACACACGCATGTGCACAATGGACATATGTGTGTACAGTGCAAACAAGTAAGGGCACACATGCACATGTATGCATAATACACACATGGGCAATGCACACGTGCATAATGCAAACGTACATGCACATAGTGCACACGTGCACAATGCAAACATACATATGCACACATGCACACTCATGCACACATGCACAAATGGACATATGTGTGCACAGTGCAAACAAGTATATGCATACATGCACATGTATGCTCAATGCACACTTGTGCAATGCACACATGCACAATGTACACGTGCACAATATACACATGCACAATGCACACGTACATGCATGTGCACACAGTGCACAATGCACACACAAAATGCATGCACAATGCAAACATACACACATATGCACACACAATGTACAATGCACAATGCACACACATGCATACACATGCACACACAACACACATGCACATGCACACACGCACAGTGCACACACATGCATGCATACCTGTGCACAGTGCACACATGCGTGCACACACACACATGCACACAGAAGAGCTGGCTCAGAGTGTGCATGGCTCTGCCCACACCAGCCCTTCCTAAGCTTCACCCCTGTCTAGGGTGCAGCTGCAGTTGCCGAAGCAGTGAGCCATCCCGGGAACTTGGTGATGTAGGGAGTAGAGACCTGGACATTTGGGGAACCAAGGAATGTTCTTGGCTCCCTTCTGGGCCTTTTACATTTTGTCATGTTTTCTGGGAAACAAATGGAAAAAACCCCCATTCCCACATATTTGAATGCTGATTTGTATAAACAGACCAAACTCGATAACTTTCAGAGTAAACAGAGGAACTATGTGATGTCAGAGAAGGCAGTTCAGCGTCCTGGGCTGATGGCAGGAGGTGGGGGAGGCCTTCTGGTCCTTCCCCGGGTCGGTCTACCTCCTCCAGTGTCTCTAGTGATGCCTTAAATCAGTTGCCCACAAGGGGCCTGCTTGGGAAGCCTCTGGGCCCCTGGTCTCTAGCCTGGCTGGAACCCTCCCTCATCTTGCACCTCAGGGCCCTTCCTGGACTGGCAGCTGAGAGTGCCTCCCCCACCTCCCAGCCCCTGTGCCTGGATGAGGTCCCCCAAGCTCTGCTGGAAGCCTGAATGTCCTGGTTCCACCACCTTAACAGGCCAGAGCCAGTGTCAGCCTCTGCCTGGTGGTACTGTGCCCACCCCCCCACCCCCCTGCTGAAGGCAGTCTCCTCTGGTCAGGACTCATCCCCATGGCACCCCCTGCTTGCCAGAGACAAAGGTGTGTTTAGCAGGTGCTTCATGAAAACTTGCAGCCTCACTTGACCTCAGGCTACCTCTGTTCCTGGATGTGGGGACACAGGGGCCAAGAGCTGACCCCTGGAATTCTGGGAGAGGCCTGAAAGAGAGAGGACCCACCACCCCACTCTTGACCAGTCCCTGGGACCTTCTCCCAGAGGGGACTGCCAGGTGACCCTGGAAATCCAGAGTGGGTAAGTCCTGTCTGATTGTGTCTAGGCGACTCACTCTTGGTTTCCATGGTTGCCCTGGAGACCACAGATGGGCAGGAGGCTGATGGGTCCTGGGAAGAACTCCCTTGAACTGGGGAGCATTCCCTGCCTCCTAGGACAGATGTCCTCTTGGAAAACCACGTGAACAGCTCAGTGTTCTTAAACACCTATGGCTGAGTGAAGCAAGTGTGTCTCAAAAGGCCACACACTGTATGATTACAACTATAGGACATTTGGGAAAAATAAAGCCACAGAGAGTGTGCAAGGACCCATGGTTGCCAGGGCTGGGAGAGGACCGGTGGGCTGGTGGGGCCCAGGGGATGTTTAGGGCAGTGAAGCCACTTGTGTGACACTGTCGTGGTGCATACACATTGGTGCACATTTGTCTGACCCCTGGAGTTTTAGCCTCTGGCCCAACCCTGTCCAGAAAGTGTGTCCCTGCCCCTGGGACTGGGCTGGGTGACCTGGCTTTCCTGCTGGGTCTCTGTGCTCTCATGGCCTGCTGCTCAGCCTACCTCTGGACGCCTTGTTCCCTTTGTCTCCTGAGGACCTGCTCAGAGTCATTTGGTTTCTAATTGTCATTGTTACAAATGGTTCTTTTTTTTTTAATATTTATTTATTTATTCATGAGACACACAGAGAGAGAGAGAGAGAGAGAGAGAGAGAGAGGCAGGCAGAGACACAGGCAGAGGGAGAATCAGGCTCCTTGCAGGAGGCTGATGCGGGACTCGATCCCGGATTGTGGAATCATGACCTGAGCCGAAGGCAGCTGCCCAACCGCTGAGCCATGCAGGCGTCCCACAAATGATTCTAATTTGATATTTGAACAGTTAGGTGTTGAGGTTCCTTGTGTGAATTCAGTTCCATCCAGCTAACAGTTTCAGACGTGCCAGTTACCGTGGCAACCTCGTAAGACGTATGTGGCGTCTTCTGCCCCAGGGAGCTCACGGGGGTCTCTTTGGACCCAGGCCACAGAATTCAGCATGGAAGCTGGCACCCAGAGTGGTCCAGGTTACCTGAGGGCCCCGGGACTCCTGGCCGTGGCAGAAGCAGGGAGATGGCCCGCCTGCACAGCCAAAATCACACAGTGCCCGGGTCGGTGGAGTGGGGTGGCGGGGGCAGGGGGTTTGCTCTGTCTGTAACAGGCCGAGCCCACTGTGAAGAGGGGCTCACAGCCAAGCCCCCTCCCCTGGGCAGCGCCGCATAGGTTTTGAGACCCTCCCCAAGGACAGTTTCGTCCTCTAGGGTCAGGGCTGGGTCTGGTGTTGGCTGCGGCCCCTGCTCCCTGCTGCCCCTGGCACACGCCTGCCCAGAGCCAGGAAACTGTACCTTGGCCCTGGTGTGGGAGGGAACGTGGCCTGTGAGCATCAGGACAAGCTGAGGCAGGTGCTGCCTTGCCGGGATAATGTAGGCGAACCCAGAGAGGTTCTGTGTGGCCGTGGGGGGTGAGGGCAGTCTCTGCGTTTCCATAACAGGCTGGTGCAGCCACTGAGGAGGGTCGGGGTCTGGGGTCTGGCTGTGGAGGCCTGAGTCCCAGGCTGGGCCCTGGGGCTGCACTGCTTTGGGCTTTGTTTTTTGATCTGAATGGGATCAAAAGCTGGCTGGGGCCTCAGTGCTCTCTGGGGGCCCCTGGAGACCCCAGGCTGACCTCCACTGTGAGCACCGCTCTCCCTGTTTGAGATGAGGTAACAGGCCCAGAGGGTTTTTGCGATGTGCTGTGTTCACCCAGTACCTGGGAGGCCCAGCCAGCCTGGAGCCCTGTGTGCAGGGCTCAGCCCTACGCCAGCCCTGCCTCACCCAGCTCCCAGCTCGCGTGGAGGGGCAGAGGGGGCCCCTTAGCCCCGGGCATCTGGCATAGGACTCAGGTGGGAATGCCCCAGAAGTGGGAGGGCCTCCCTCGGGAATTCCTGAGGAGGCCTGGGCACGGAGGTGGGTGCGGTGCCCCCCAGAAGCCCAGTATGCTGGCCCCTCCTAAAGGCCTCTGGAGCCTCAGGAGGGAGCATGGCCCTGCCGACACCTTGGTTTCAGCCCCATGACGCTGATTCATGTCTGGCCTCCAGAACCCTGAGAGAATACATTTCTGTTGTTCACGCTCCCAGCTGAGGTCCTTTGTCATCACTGCATCCTCAGGACACTGCACGCCTATTGCTACAGCCGGGAACCCCCTTTCCTGACTCCAGGTGAATTTTCTCTCCTGAGTCAAAGCCACGTCCCCTCTGCAACTTTGCCCTGGGACCCAGGGACCTGGCCTGTACTGGGCCCTATGGCCTTGTCCTTGGTCTGGCCCAGCAGTCACTGTGGTCCTCCAGTCAGGCCTGTCACTGCTTCGCATGCTTCCCATAGCGGCTGCCCCCTAGGCTGGTCAGAAGCCCCCACAGGGGTCTCATGTGACCTATCTTGGGGGCCAGAACTCCTGCCCAAGACACGCAGTTGGGTGCATGGGAGAGGGGTCCCTGGGGGTGGGGCGGGTTGCCCATGCTCGGCCCCACCCTGACGGGCTTCTGAAGCAGGCCCAAACCCATTCTGGCTGGGAGCAGGCATGTGGGCCTGCAGAGCAAGCTCACACAGGGAGCCTCAGTTGTCCCGTCTCCCCTGAGGGAAGCAGGGAGGGGGTGTGGAACATTCCTGGAGAGATAGGCAGGGCAGGCCCCAGCCGCACATCCTGCTGGGGCGGGGGCTCCCCAGGTTGGTGCCGTCATGCTCCTGGGTGCCCTTCTTCCCAGATGCATGGAGTGTGAGAGGCTGCCCGTCCCTCCCAAGGGAGGCACCTTTCCAGGCCCCTTGCACCCGGGGCCCTTTGTGGAGTGAGGCCACCCCCCTTACCTGCGGCTCCTGAGCCTCATGCAGGCGACTGCGGTCCAGCTGGCTTTCATCAGCCCTCTCAGCTGAGACTGGGGAGCAGCCCTGGCCTGTCTGGGTGACACCTGGCTGCAGGAAGGGAGGCTTCTTGGGTCCTTGGCAGGCAGGACCTCATAAATCCTGGCTGCTAACAGGTCGCCTGAGGCCTGGGTGGGCTGGCAGGATGAGGACTGACAATCCCCACAGATTCAAGACCCAGGCATCCCCCCCACCTCCCACTGGGCTTTGGTGGCTGTCTCCTGGGCAGTCTTGGCCTTCATGCTGCAGAGTAAGCCCTCCCCATCCTCATGGGCTCCTCTTTCTCTCAGGCAGGGTGGGTTCCCTTGGCTGTGCCCTCCCTGCTCTGCTTCTTTCTGCAGACTCCCAGCAAGGGACTGGACATGCTTGGGGACACAGGGAAGATGATCTGTGTCCCCTCCACCAGCCAGAAAAACTGTGGGAGCCCTACTGTGAGTTCTGGGGGTAACCAAGTCACACATAGCAGCCTGGCAGGGCAGGGGGTGGGAGGGGAAGTCTGGGTCCCAGGCTGGAGAGTCCGCTGGCCTCATGTGGGTCTCAGGCTGGGCGTGGGGTTAGAGGGAAGAGGATGAGCTGCATCTGGCGTGCGGGGTTGCCTGGGCAGGGGAGGGCGGCCTGGCTCTGAGGCCCTGCTGGCCTGACTGAGGCCCTGGAGCCCTGCCCCTTACCCTCAGAGAGAGAGTGGCTGTGCCTTTTCAGTGTTCCTGCTACCCTCACACCAGGGCCACAGGGCAGCTGGGTCTGTCTGGATGGTGGTGAGGGGCCACGGGGTGCAGTGGGTACTTGGCTGGACAGACTACAGGAAGGCCCAGCTCAGAGCCCGGTGTGTCTGGGCAGAAGGCACGTGCTGTGCTCCACCTGCCCCTCAGCCTCCTGCCTCCCTTGAGGACTGGAAGGCAGTGAAGAACTGAAAGGCCTGAGACCCCATGTGGTTGCTTCCCAGTGGGAAGCCTGCAGCCTGGCTGGTTTGTGGCCAGCGTGCTGTGGCCACTACCCTGCCCTGCCTGCCTAGAGCGACTTGAGACCTGTCCTGCGGGAAGGCATGGCTCCGAGGGCTGCCTCCTGCCCTGTGCGGGGAAAGCCATGCACACTGGGGAACCTGGTGGCCGTGTCTCCAGCACTGGGTGAGGGACTGTGGTGCAGGTCCCTGGGGGCCCCTCCAACTCAGAGCCAGCCTTGACAGCCAAGGTCCCGCCCAGGTCTGGGGGGCTCTTGGTCGTGGGGCACCTGCCTGTGGGAGCCGAGTGGTTGGCACTCTGTGGTGAGGCCAGGCTGGTCTGGCCCTGGGAGCCTGGAGCCCTGTGCCTGTTACCTGTTTCCTGCCTGGGGGCTCTGTTGTCCACAAGCGGCCGCCCAGACCAGGCTGGGCTGGACCTCATGGTTGACCTGAGAGCCCATTGCTGGACCCAGGCTGCCGGTGGATGCTGGGGTGGAGGCCACACTGGCTGTGGGGGTTGGCTAAGGGGCAGCGTGCTGAGGGCTCTTGCTCCACAGTGCCTGGTCACCGGTCAGCTGAAAGGGCAGGGCCTTCAGAGGCTTGCCAGGCGGGGTGGCCACTGGCTACTTTGGACATTTGCTGAGCTGCTCCCACCTGAGCAAGGGCCCTGCCCTTTCAGAGCCTGCTAGGAACTGAGGCCAGATCCCCCTTCCTTCTGAAGCATGGTGAGGGATCCAGTTGGAGGAGCGCTTTTCTTTTTGCTTTTCTTTTTGACTTGAAATGCACATAATGTAAAACTGGCCCTTTTAAAGTGGACAACACAGTGGCACTTAGCACATTTGCACTCTTGTGCACCACCACCCCTCCCTAGCTCCAAACATGGTCACTGGCCCTAAGGAGACCCTGTGGCTGTAGGCCAGCCCCTCCCCATGTCCCCTAGGCCTCAGCAACCGCCCACCTGCTTTCTGAGTCTGGAGTGGCCTGCCCTGTGTGGCTGCCGCCGTCCGGCCTCTCTCATGGAGAGGAACGTTGCCGCGGTTCCCCAACATTCACGTATGAGTGGCCATTTGAGTCTCACTTTCGAGGCTTCCGGGCACATGGATTGCTGGCTCCCTTGCTGACTCTTGAACTTGTTGTGGGAGGTATTATTTTCTACTGGTGGAAGGGCCTTCCCAGGGTGGGGAGGGCCGGGGGCTCCCGTCCTGTCCTGCAGCCTGATCTCTTGCTCCCCAGCTCTTCCCACCGCCAGCAGATTTGGGGGGGCAGGGGTCCCTGGGGCTTGCATTGGAGCCAGGGAGGGCCAGCATTTCTGAGTCAGCATCTATGTTCCACGCTCACGGGGGGCCCTGGCTTGAAGGTCAGAGGCAGCCTCCCTCCTGTGACCCCCAGTCTCCCTGGACGGATTCCAGATTCCGGGGAAGTATTGCCATGTTCTCCTGTGGGTTGGGGGGCACTGCTATGCTCGTTGTATAAGGGGCCAGGGTCTCTGGACATGAGCTTCCCCAGCACTTGTGATGCTCTCCGGAGCAGTGTGCTCTCTGCCGGCATCCAGGGCGTCCTGACAGGCCTGGCTCCAGGTGAGGGATTGGCTCATAGCAGGGTCAGAGTGGGGCTAGGACCTGGCCTGGGGTCTCCTGACCCTGCTGGGCTTGGGCTTCCCTGGAGATATACCAGACTGAGGGGCCTATGTGGTGCTCAGCCCGCTGGGTTGTGAGATGCACCCCCAGCCTGAAGGGCAGTGAGACTGCCTGGGGAGGTCTCCTGGGCTGCAGCTCTGCTCAAGTGAAACTCTGGTCCACGCATGACAAGCCAGAGCTGGATGGGGTGCTAGCTGCAGAGAGGAGTGGGGGCTGTGGGGGTCACTTCTGGAATTCGGGCTCCAGGGCACCTGATGTGGGGTTCTTGGTGAATTGATGGATCACTCTATAAGCAGTCAACCAATGAGGTCTGTGGGACATGTCGACGGGTCAGTACCTCCCAGGATTTGCTTCCAAAAACCCCTAGGCAGCTCCAGGCTCCTGTGTAGACCTGGAGCCCTGACAGAGACAGGGCTGGGGGCCGTGTGGGGAGAAGCCCTCCCAGCCCCTGGACCTGTCCTTCCTTCCCCTGGCTGCTTCACGTGTTCGAAGCCCTTTGGCCCAGGCCTGGGGTACCCACAGCTGCCCCCTAGCCCTGTCCACGGGTGCAGTAGAATTTTAAAAAGCTGGCTTTGAGAGGGGCCTGCTGGAGGGGACAGTAAACAGGTGATCTGGTGCACTTCCACCCTCCAAGCAGGTGACTCTATACCTGAGGTGTGGAGTCTGGGCCCTTCCCACTGCATCATCCCCTCCGTCTCCTGTGTTCTCCCCCTGCCCAGGACAGTGGGGTCCCTCATCTGCATCCTTGACTCCCAGATTCGTGCACACAGGGGTTTAACAGAAGGGAGCCTGCCGAATCCACCCTGCCCCCCTCTCCGGCCCTGGTCAGGGTCACCTCCTGCTTAGTCTGGGCTGCCATTTCCTGAGGAAGGGACTTGGCCGGGGGCAGCCACTTGCCTGTTCTGCTTCTCTTGAGGAGGCTGTTGGTGTGATGTTTGTTCAGGATTTGCCGAGGGTGTCTTGTTGCCCGCTGTGTGCTGGCCTGGGCCAGTGGGGTCCTGTCCCCATGCTGAGGACGGACAGTCCAGCTGTGGATGGACACAGGTGCCGAGCAGCCTGCTGAGGCAGAGCCACAAGGGGCGCAGCCCAGTCAGGGAGCGGGGAGCTTCCTGGGGGTTCTGGAGCCAAGAGGTACAGCACGGGGCTCAGGGTCACAGCACAGCTGTGCAGATGCAGCGGGTGCCTCCAGGGGTGCCATCCAGGGCTACAGGCAGAGCGACCCAGCAGGCGCCTATCATGAGCTGCTACACCAGTACTGGGGGCTTTTTCATGGGTGTGGGGCAGCCGTGGGGTTAGGGTAGGATGCTGCTGGGGGCACCTGGTGCTAGAGGGGCCATCTGTGCCTGGGCCCTGTGAACCCTGCATGCCAGCAGCTCTGAGGGAGCTCCTGTGGCCCGTGGCCCGCCTGCCTGGCCACATGCCCTCCTACTCCTCACGAGTGGCTCGAATGCCAGGACATGTCTTGGAGCTTCTCTGTGCCCCTCTCACCTGGCCACTCCTTGTCTTGGGGGGCCGCCTCTGTGCTGTCTCCCCAGGCCCATGCTGACTCCGGCCCTGGGCACCCAGTGTTGACCCCTGGGCTGGGCTGGCCCCTGTCTCCTCCTGTGTAACTCTCTAGGAATTCCCAGAAAATTCCTGGTGTTAACCTCCATGGGCCTCGGCTGATGGTTGTGTTCCATCAATCACATGGAGAGTTGTGGCCATAGCCTTTGGCTCTGTAGCCTGAGCCCAACTCGGGGTCTTCCAGGGACCTTCCAAGGGAGGGGCAGAGATGATGAAGCCATCAGGGGAGGCCTGGACTTGGTGGGAATGCCAGCATGGGGTGGGGCATGGGTGGTTCACTGAGCCCCTGTGCAGGGACTGTTCCCCGTGTGGCCAGGAAGGATCTGGTGCTTTCCAGTCTAGCACCCAGTGGGCCATGCCAGCACCTGGCTGTCTGTGGCCTGTGGCACAATGAGGTCTCTGCATGGTCTGTGCCTGCCTCTGGGTGATGTTGCCCACGAACCCATGGGAGCCTTGGCCTTTGGCCTTGAGAGGCCAGGAGGAGAGCAGAGCCCCTCAGATCTCAGGGGTGGGGGGTGCTGGGCGTGTGGAGCTCCCCCTGCTATCCCACAGGCAGTTGCAGCTCTATAGGGTCCCCAGCAGGCTGGGATCAGGAGCATGTGGGGCAGCGATGCAGGTCTGGGGGCCGCCGTGAGGGGCTCTCCTGGCCTCAACAGCTGGGGGGAAGCCTGGTTTCCTTGGAACACTGACCGTGGGACCAGAACATGTGCACAGGCCCTTCTTCTGTAGACCGGTGGGGCAGGTATGGTTCCTCTCTGGGGGCGCAGGGCCCACTCCTGGGCCAAGATGTACATGGTGGCCTTCCAAAAAAATCATTCTCAATGCTGTAGACAGGCTGCTTGCCCTGGGTGTGCGGAGACCCAGGTACCCGGCCTTCCTTGCTGCGGGATTGACATGTCAAGTGTCCCCCTGTCGTGGGGCCTGTCTGCAGGGGTGAGGTTTGCCTGTCTCTGCTGGTCAGGGCCCTCGTGTGGCCTTTTGGGTCTGGGTGATGGGCCTTGGGATGGGTAGTGGCTGGGAGGGAGCTTCCCAGCGCTCACCAGTGTCCCCTGCCCTCACAGACGTGAACGAGTGTGCCAGCGGCAATGGGGGCTGTGAAGACCAGTGCTACAACACCGTGGGGGGCTTCTACTGCCGCTGCCCCCCCGGCCACCAGCTGCAGGGAGACGGCAGGACCTGCCAAGGTAGACCCCAAGCCCAGCCCATGTTGCCCACTGCCACGATCCACCACTGTGGGCTGCGTCAATACTGCATCCCTGCCCCAGCTCGTCTCTGGGTGGTGCCCGGGTGGCGGGGTCCTCTCTGCTCAACCCACTCATCGTGGCTTTAGGGTATCCATGTGTGTCTGAAAACGAGCCTTGGGCACCTCAGAGAGCCTGATGTGGGTGGGGGGCACCTGGGGGCTGTGCTGCGGGAGATGTAGCTGGGGAGGGAGGGTAGGTGGAGGGCTGACCAGCCCAAGCTCAGGCAGTGGGGCCTCAGGAGGCAGGGATGATGGGCTGTGTGCCTGAGCATGTGTGGGGCTCCGGTGGGTGCAGAGCCCCAACTAGGGCTTCCCAAGGCCTGGGCTGGACATGTTGGCTAGCCCCCAGGTCTGCTCCCCACCTCAGCCTTGTGGTTGCTGGCAGGCTGTCAGCAACATTGAGAACAGATGGAAGATTCCCCGGGGGTGAGGAGGGAGAGGACCAATTAGGGTCCCCTGGCACCCCCTCACACTCCTTTGTCTGCTCTAGACCCCACTTGACCCCTAACCTCAGGGCCAGGTCTGGGCAGCATGGGCCAACAGCATGTGCTCCCTTACCCATACTGGACAGTCACCCCATCTCTGTGCCCCAGAATTCCTTTCCAGAGAAGGACATTGACTCCTGCTGTGCCAGCGGGAGCTGTCCGTCAGGGGGCTGGGAGGGGCACAGCCTGTTGGAATGGGGCCTGGGGGTGGTGGAGGTGCTTTGCAAACATGGGGGGTGGTCCTTATTGGAATGGAGTCTGGGGGTGGCAGAGGTACTCTGCAAACATGGGAGTGGTCCCTGTTGGAACGGGGTCTGGGGGCGGCGGAGGTGCTCTGCAAACACGGGGGGCATTCCCTGTGCGGAGTCTTGTTTCCAGTGTTTTCGTGGCCAGAAGGAGGTCGTAGGGAGGGAAGCAAGTGCAGCAGGGCGGGGGTCCTATGCCTGGCAGGGAGGGTGAGAAGCCCAGGCTGAGTGAGAAGGGAGTCCTGCTTTGGCCTTGGTTCACCGTCTGTGACATGGGCCCCCTGCGGATGATAGAACTTGTGTGGTCTGTACCCCCCAGGACCCACAGAGTGCAGGGGCCCCTAGGCCCGGCTGCTGACAGCTGCCCTCCTGCCAAATCCAGATGTCCAGCAGCCCATCGACATTTTAGGAATCCAGGGTGGAGGTTTGGCACCAAGGAGGAGCATTTCTGGCATCCATGGTAGAGTCCTGGGGGTCCCGCCTGGGAACACCTGCCAGTGCCTTCAGAGCCCAGTGGCTGGACAAATCTCTCCTCCACTGACAGCCTGTACCCCCCAGGCGGGGAGGACGGTTGACGTAGTGAGCGAATCAAGGGGCCCAGGGCCTGCAAGGCCCACGGCAAGTCCTGTGAGCGTCAACTCCCTGGCCAGCCTCGCCGGCCTCCATGTGCCATAGGGATGCCCACATGCAAGATGCACACTTCTTCCCCTGAGGTCGCCCGGGCCCCAGCGCACGCAGGTGCCCTTGGAGGGTCCTGGTTCCAGCCCCCAGCTGCTGCCGGCACACTGCCCAGTCTCAGTGGGCCTGGCCCTTTGGGGCCTCAGCTTGGCATCGGGGTCTCCATGCTGGGAAGCTGCTGTGTGCTCCTTCTGGGCTGGCTTGTGCTCAGTCTGAGGTGGAGTCAGAGTCCCCACCATGAGGGGCTTTCTAGCCCAGTGGCCTCCCAGACGGACTGGATCCTGGGTTTCCCATCCTGCCTCTCCTGGTCCTTGGCCCCTAGAGCTGGGCAAGCACCCCCCAGCCCTCGTCCATGACCAGGAGGCCCGGGGGAGGGCGCTGGGGCTGCTCCAGAGCTTGGGGGTCTGACCTGGGCTCTGGGCTCCCAGGGCTGACTTGGGGCCAGGTGTGCCCACAGATGTGTCTGCCGGTCCTGGAAGATAAGTCTGCATTCCAGCCGGTGACCAGAGCCCTGCACGGAGCTGGCCCAGCACAGGCTCTGCAAATGAGACCTCTCCAAGTTCCTCTGGGAAGCTTTGGAATCCCTTAATCCACTGGGTCCCGGAGTGCAGGCGAGGTTGCCGCCATCTGGCAGAGCTGTCAGAGGGCCGTGCCGCAGACAAAATGACCAGGAGGGGAGGGCAGGCTGGGGGGATTGGCCTCAGACCCCGTGTCCTGCTGCGCTGGCCCTTTCTTCCCCGCCCAGGCCGCTCCCTGGCCTCGGCCCCTGGGAGTTTGCCGACCCCTGGCCCTGCGTGTTTGGGATGGCTGGGGCTCGGAGTCACCGCGCGGCCGGCAGCCGAGAGCCGAGCGCCTGCTGTGTTTTCTCTGTCCCCCTGCCAGCCCAGCCCAGCCCCCCTGGAACGGCAGCCCCGCCAGCAAACAGGACTGCTACGGCGGCCGTGAGTGAGCAGGGCCGGCGGGAAATCAAGACGTTACCTCCGAGGGAAGGGCGGCTCTGCTCGCTCCCACGTAGCGTGGTGTGCCCCGAGTTGATGGTGGGGTGAGCCCAGAAACCGCTCAGAGTGATGAATTGACTATAAAACCCTGAGTGCTGGCACGGGAGCCTGGCCGGAGGGTGCCTTGGCCCTCGCTCCGGGAGCGTTGCCAGCCCCGTGTGCTTGTCATGTTCTGGGAGACCGTCCTGGAGCGGGGGCCGGGAAGGCCGGGAAGGAGGCCGGAGCAGGCGCATCCCCGAGGTGAGGCTGCACGCCTGCTGCGGCTTCTCTTGCTCCCCAGGGTGTGCTCTCTGACCTGAGGGCCCTGAGTTTATGGAGGCGCAGGCCCTGGGAAGAGATGCCGACTGCCTTGTGAACCTCACGCCCTGGCAGCCAGGGGGCCCGGAGCCCCCTTCCAGGACTGCCTGGCTTTCCACGTCAGCACCTCTGCAAAGGTCGTTCCAGGGCCAGGCTTTGGTGTCTGCAAGGCCCAGGGTGAGTCTCAGCCTCGTACCTTGTGACTCTGAGCCTCATTCTCCTTATCTAGAAAGTGGGACGAAAAAGACTCTTTGCCTCTCAGGGAACTGGAAGGGCCCTGGGAAGTGTCTCGAGGCCGGTGGCCCAGTGTCTGTGCAGACCCCCTGCCCCAGGCCTGCTTTGGCTGGGGGGGCTGTGTGTGTGTGTGTGCAGGGGGCGGGGTGGAGAGGACTCTCCCAACCTGAGCTGAACCCCTCCTCACTGGCCTTGGGGTCCTTGCCTCTTGACCAGGGTCCTCAGGGGCAAGGCCCTGAGGTCAGGGAGACCACATTGAAGCCAGGGTGGGGGGTTCCCAACTGGCAGGTGTTCTTGCCTGCCCTGAGCCCCCCCACCCTGCAACCGCTGGCTGGTTGGGTACTCATTCTGGAGTGCCCCATCAGGAACCAGTGTCCAGGCTTCATGCAAGGCCAGATGGTGTGGCCCAAAGGCCACCGTGACACTGTAACAGCTGGGCTCCCCCAGCTGAGACTGAGGTCTCAGCTTCAGTCTCAGGGGACGCTGATGCAGTGCTTTGGAGAGAATCGAGGTGTCTCCTGGGGGGAGGGGATGTGAGGCCCATAGGCCTGCTTTCCCACGGCAGGAGACCCACTGTTCCCACGGCTCCAACCCCCCTCCTTCCAGGAGATAAGGGCGGTCCTGGGGGAGGGGCCATGGGGGGCTGCCAGGGGGCTGTGCAGGGAGCAGGCTTCCTCCGGGTGGGAGTCCTCCCTCGGCCCAACAGGAGCACAGCTGACTCCCTTCTGGGGGTGCTGGGCACGCCCAGCCCTGTTCTGTGGTTCCTCCTTGGCTGCGGGTGGGAGGGGGGCAGCAGAGCTGGGGTCTGCATCCAGGTGTCTGTGAGAAGCCTGTGGGTGCTCGAGGCTGTCTCCCAGCCCCCATAGGCCAGGCTTGGGCGTCTGCACTGAGCACATGGTTCTGCTGGCCCGTGGCCCCTGGGGGACATCATGGGGACCTGCTGTGAGGCACATGTGCCTGGGGTGGTGTGGGCACAAAGGGACCTCTCTCTGGGCCGCCTGCCCACCCCCACCCACTTTGGCTGTGACCACGGGCTTCAGGCCTGTCTTTATCCTGGGAAGCAGCCGAGACACAGCCGGACAAGTGCTTCTCTCTCACTCCCACTCTGCCTGGCCGGACTCCTGGCCTGGCCTTCCCTGGCCTCCTGGAGATGGCTGCAGGCTCTCACCGTCCCGAGGGAGAGGCAGGAATGTGGGAAGTGACAGGCCTTGATTGGGAGCCTCCAGGACTCCGGCCTGGGCTGGGAGGGCTGTGGGCTGACTGGAGCCAGCTGTGCTGTCCTGCAGCGGTGCCCTCCTGGGGGCATGGCAAGCTGCTAGGGACCCTCGTCCCGGTGCCCAGGTGGCACCTGCCTGCACTTCCATCGACCCTTCATGGGGTGGGGGTGGACTTTTCCTGACCCCACCTGGAATAACACTTGGTGCCTTCGATGGAAGTGTGACTCACCAGTGGTCCCTGTGAGTCTTGAGAAAGGTTTTATCATGTAAGATCTGCATCTCCCAGGATAACCCTGCTCTTGCTGAGTCAGGAGAATGGGAAGGGTGGCAGTTGTCCTGGTGACCTCAAGAAGGAATCCGTGTCCTGTCCAGCCTACACTGCTTGCCAGGCCTGCTCTGCTGCTCAGTGCTCAGGCTGCCCTGGGGCCCATCTTATACCAGGCAGCAGGAGGCCCCGAGGGGCAGCAGTACACCTGGGGTCCCAGCTGGGGGCGGGCAGTAAAGCCCAGGGTGACTTCCTGGGTGCTCAGGCCCCATCTGGGGGCACCCTCCCTGTGTCCTCTGGCTTGCTGGCTTCTCTGGAGTTGGAGGGGCTTCTCCTTCATCCCCCGCTGTCCAAGCAGGCCATGTGTGCCACACAGTGGGTGTCCAGCATGTATCTGTTGGGTGACCTCTGGTATGGATGTGAAACCCTGGACGAGAGAGGCTGCCAGGTAGGCTCATCATGCACCTGTGGGCCTCAGAGCCCAGCATGAACTCGGGCCTCTGGTCACTCCTACAAGGGCCTGGTCCCGTGGCCTCCTGGCCTCTGGACACAGGCGAGCAAGCCCAGCTGAGAACCGCCATCCTTCCGGGCAGGATGGCGGCATTTCCGACCAGGCGTGTGAGGCCAGAGGCCTCCTCTGACGGAAGCGCTGAGAGCCAAACACTTTCATTTCCCAGCCCTGTTTGTTCCTCTAGTGAACAGATTCTGGTAGGTACGCCCTTGGTTAGGACCAAGGCAGGAGAAATGATAGCCGTCCCCATCGGCCGTCAGGGCCGCTGGCAGCAGAAGGACCACAGCCTGCCCCACGGCCTGCCCGCCCCCCTGAGCCATGGCGTGGTTGTCGGGAGGGGACCTCAGATGTGCAGCCTGCAGGTGCCCACACGGCTGAGTGCCCCCGTGCCCGAGGCCAGCTGTAGGGCCTGTGGGTGGATGCCGAGGTGCGGGGTGAGAGCTGGATGCAGGGCTTGGAAAGGCCGGATTCACATCCCTGAGCCTGATGTACCACAGGTGTGGCCGGGGTGGGGGCTGAGTAACTGCTGGAGGCCATGGTCCTCAGCTCGGGGCTCGGTGAGAGGAGGTGGACACGGGCTAACAGGGAGCCCCGCCTGGCCAGGCAGTGCTGTGGGGAGGGCACCGCACACGAGTCAGGCCTGCCCCAGAAGGTTCCACTGCTGAGCTGGGCACCTGCTGTGTGGGGCAGCCACTTTCACCCAGTGTCCAGCCCCCGGATTGGATTCTCCTGCCCCAGGTCTCTGTCCCTCCCTGTGGAGTGACGGCCGCACCTTCCCCACCCTCCCTGGCTCTTCTCCAGGTGTCTGTGGGAGGCAGGTCTGGGCTGAGTCTCCACTCCCGTCACTCTCCACACCCACTGGCTTCTGACCCCATCCAGCCCCAGCCAGACCCCAGAATCCCATGGACAAACCCTCCTCACTCCCTGCTCCCCAGGGTCTGGCCAGAGCAGCTCTGGGGCAAAGGGGCAGCTGTACCAGAATGCCGAGGGTGAGAGCTCTTCCTCCCGCCTGTGGTGAGATGCCAGGACTAGTGTGTCTTCCGTGAACAGACCCTAGGGAGCGGGTGTGGGTGCTCAGAGCCAGGCTCCTGTCTGGCCGGGTCAGGGTGGGGAGTCCACTGGGCTTAATCCTTGTCCCTCTGCATGTCATGTGAACAGCATCCAGCTGTGTGCTCAGCCTGAGCACTGGGTGGCCTTGGGTACTTGTGCGGTGGCATCGAGTCCTCAGACAGGAGGGGCCAATGGGCAGCCCTGCCTGCTTCAGGCTTGGGCACCCAAAGGGAGCCTATGTGCTGGCTGGCCCTGGGCACTGGCACAGCTGGCTTCCACCCTGTGGCCACAACGTCCTGCAGTCAGGCTTGGCCTTTGGGTGAGGAAGGCCCAGCGGGAGGGTGACCAACGGCCTGGCACCTGTGTGGGTTGTTGGATGCAGGCCTGGTGATGTGCTTGACCATCTCTCTGAGTGGCTGCACTGGACCAGGGCCAGGCACACGGCTTCAGCCAGCCTCCCTGCCTTGCATCCTCCCCTCCTGCCTCTGTGGCAGCAACCCTGCACCTGCCCGGATGTCCTCTTACGAGCCCCTGTGTACACCCGCCCCCTTCCCTTGCTTCCTGGCCACAAGCTGGCTCAACACCTTCTCCAGGAAACCTCTCCATCAATCAGTCTCTGTGTCCTCTCCTCTGGGTGCAGCGTGAGCTCTGGGGCTGTCCCTGGGTCTCTGGCAGCTCAGTGTCCTCAGTGAGAGCCAGGCCTTGAGGGCTGTGCCCAAGGTGGAGGCTGTCCACATTCCAGGACTCTGGTGCTCCTGGGGTGAGACCTGGCCTCCCCGCTGCCTTTGTATGACAGCCGGGGAGTGAGGCCAGGTGGCCGGCAGCCACAGGGAGGGCCGGTCACGCGCATCCATGCATGCACGCACGTGTGTGGGCGCCCTCCAGAATGGCACTGGGCTGGTGCTCCTTGGGTGCCTCCTGGAGCAGACCAGGCCTTGGGCACTCTGGCTGTGGTGCTGGCATCCGAGGCCCCCCAAGCTGGCTGGTCCCCGGAGGAGAGCATATGTGAGGGAGGCTGCTCTACCTGGGGCTCTCCTGGGGGGCCATGTGTGAAAGAGAAGGGGGCTCCCCTATTTCCGCCTGGCTTCAGCCAGGGCAGCTGCAGTCAGGAATGGCAACTGGGCTCTCGGAAACTACTGTGGTTTTAATTTTCCTTCCCTCTGCTTGGGTGAGGAGTCCAGCCGGGTAATGGGTTTACCATGAGGCTGGTGCTAGGACCAGCTGGCTCCCTGCTCCTGAAATAAACTTAGCAGCAGCCCATTGAGGGGTGAGGTGGTAGAGAGGGGGTAGAGAGGGGCAGGGGAAGGGGTGGGCAGGCAGGGTGGACCATGTGTGGCCCCAGACCAGAAGCTGACCTCCTGCCGTGGGCTGGGCTCTGGAGGAAACAGCCAGGCAGGGTGTTCATTCCCCAAGGGACCAGAGGTGGCAGGGAGGACTTTGGGATGAGAAGCCCTGAGCCCCATGTAAGGCAGGTGAGGAGATAAGCCTCCTTCCAGCCCCTTTCTGGCCCTTCTTTCCTCCTTTTTTTTTTTTTTTTAAGATTTTATTTATTTATTCATGAGAGACACAGAGAGAAAGGCAGAGACACAGGCAGAGGAAGAGAAACAGGCTCCATGCAGGGAGCCCGATGCATGCCCTGGGCTGAAGGCAGGTGCTCAACTGCTGAGCCTCCCAGGGATCCCCGTGGCCCTTCTTTCCTGCCACTGGGGGTCCTGTCGGGGGCTGTCTGGTCACTGTCCTGTCCTGTTGCAGTCCTATGGCTCCCGGATGGCACCCACACTGCGTTCCAGGCCACCCTCCCCCACTCCCCCTGTGTCCCACCCCGTTCATCCAGTGCTGTCAGAGGAGCCTCCCCTGGGCCCCAGGCAGGAGGAACCCCATGTGTGTCCCAGGGCATACTGGCCGTGGGGAGTGGGGCCACCTGGCACTTGCTTATCATTGCTTCCACCCCGAAGGGACACAGGACATGCCCAACTTGAGCAGGAGGGGAGTGAGCAGAGGTGCTTGCAGAGCCAGAGCGGGAGCCAGAGTATCTGGGGCTACCTGTCCTCCCATGAGCGGGCACAGCCTGGGATCAGCCCCTGCCTAGCACCCAGTGCCCAGCTACCTGTGGGTCAGTGCCTGCCACTCCACTCAGGACTCTGCTGTGCCCATGGACCCTCAGAGCGCGGGCACCTAGGGATCGGGCAGGGACTTCTGGAGGCTTCTCGAGTGCCCCTTCTCTCTCGCACCTCCTGCTTGCGGAGGGTTTAGCTCTTCCTGAGAAGACCCGGGAATGCCCAGCCCCTAGCCAGACCTGGGGATCCCCCCTCAGGGGCCAGACAGGGTACCTGATGCCTCCGTCTCCCTGTTCTGTTGGAGGGCCTGCTCACCCCCGGTTCTGGCCCCCGGGAACAGACAGACACCACAAGAGGGGGGAGGCTCGGTTGTGTTCTGCTTCCCGCTGGCCCAATGACCCCGGAACAGGGCAGCTCTGCACTGAAGCCTATGTCAGGGGCCCGTGGTGGGAGGGGCCCAGCTCTAAGGGGCAAGTGTGGTGTTTGTGAGGCAGCTTGGGGCCCTCACCCCAGCCTGGGTCCTGGTGAAGGAGCCCCGCGCCGCCCAGCTTGGAGAGGAGAGCTGGAGCCAGCCTGGCGGGTGGGGGGAGCCACTCCTTCTGCTGACACACAGACATTCCCCGGGCAGAGCCGCCCAGCCCGCATTTCCGCATCGAGAAAGCATTTCCCAAACAGCTTCCAGACCCCACAGCCTGGGGCCTGGATGCGCTTGGCGGCACTGGCGGGGTTGGGGGGGCAGTGGGGTGGCTGTGGGCACTGTCTGCGTGGCTGGTGGCATTCTGCACTTGTTGGGCTCCTGCCCCGCAGGGCTGTGCTCCGGTCCTCCTGCCTGGGCTCGTGGGGATGGAGGCCCAGGGCCACCCACACCCCCGGTCCTTCAGGATCCTGCTGCTGGAGCTCATCCCATACCTTGAGTTATTCTGGGCTCTGAGGATCCCACTGTGGCTGTCAGTCAGGTGGGGAGATGTTGCTGGTTCCCCAGAACTGTGTCCTGCCCACTGTATATACAGGGAAGCAGGCTCAGTGGGGTCCTGGGCCTCGTCTGTGCTGCCTGGCTCTTCAGTGGGCCTGGACCCCTGCCCTGTGCTGGCTTATCTGGGGAGGGGGCAGCAGGAGCACCGGGGAGATGGCTTTTGTGGGATAGGGACAGTCCTCAGGTCCCTCGACTCTTCTCAGGCTGGTGGGGCTGGGTCCCAGGATGCTACCCCTTGAGACCCAGCTCTGGACACTGCCATGGGTCTCGCTGCTTGGCCTGGGGACGGGGCAGCATGTGTGGAGACCCGACTACCAACTTTTATTGACTCTCACTGACTCAGTGAGGCATCTTCGCTGTCACCTTGCCTCGTCGTCATATAAGGCAGGTCTGTGATGGTCATCCCTCGTTACAGATGAGGAAATGGGCACAGAGAGTTTGGTGCCCCTGAAGAGCAGGGCTGGAGGCTGGGTGCCCCGATGGGAGTAGACAGTGAGCCATGCCGGGAGCCATGCGTGTAGTTCGACGTTTTCCCAAAGCAGCACTAAAAAAGTAAAAAAAAAATTGATTTTAATCGTGTATTTTTTTATTTCATGCAATGTATCCAAATAAAGTCATTCTAACATGTAATTCATAGAAAAGCAATTGAGAGGATGCTTCACCTCCCTCTCACACCAAGAAAGTGGCGTATTTTACGGGACGAGCGACAGCTCACGTGCTCGGTAGCCACAGGGGCTTGTGGCCCTCCCCTGTGACACAGAACAAGGCAGAGAGCCTTTGCCCAGGGTGGGCAAGACCTGGGGGCTGGGCAGGGGGGACCGAGGCCTGTGTCCCCGCTTCCTGTCTTTGATTCTCCTCCCTCCCAGGGCTGAGTCCTGAGAGATGACAGAGTGGCATCTGCATAACAGTTAGTGATTCCTGGAGGGGCCTCTGTAGGGCCTCCACCCCAGAAGGGTGCTTGTGGAGGAACCCCAGCCCTGTTGCCCATCGGTGTGGGTGATCTCTGACCTGAAGTTCTCTGCAGCCTCCTGTCCCCCTGCGTCCTGGCTGGTGGCTGCAGATGGTGGGACCCACAGCCTTCTATGAGCACTGGTTTGTGAGCTGGTGGAAAATGAGATGTACGTTCAGCGATAAACTGCTAGCCCGTGGGGAAGACACGGTTCCAACAGCAGCCTGACTGTGCCCGTCAGGGAGACTTGCAGAGGCTCCCAGGGTGAGAGGCTGGGGTTCAAGGGCTGCTGTGCAGTTCACAAGGAGGACAGGAGAGAAGCTTACCCAGGGGGTGGTGGCAGACAGGCAGGCAGGCCCCAGGCAGGCCCTTTTCTGCCCTGCCAGGCGCCTGGCAGGCAGGGGGCCAATGGGAAGGGCTGGCTCTGCATCGCAGGCAGGACTGGGCCAGATGAGCTGGTGCCTCTCTCCCATGGGCCCACGGTTGCCCCCTGGGACCCTGCACACAGGTGGCCGGGCAGAGTGCTGGCCAGCAAGGCCTTGGCCCTGGTAGTTAACCCCAGGGAGGAGGTCCGGCCAAGGCAGGGTGCTGGGTGTGCGACCTCAGGGGGCAGCATAGGGTCAAGGCTCATTGAGGTCCTTATGAGGCACAGTGGCTGCTGCCTGCTTCAGACAAAGTTGGAAGCTCCAGCTGTGCCCTTGAGCAACGTGGGGCTCTGGGCTTTGGGGTTGGACGCACCTCTGGGGCTTCTGTAGCCTGCCCCCCGGGGCTTGCTGTCCTTGCTGGGGAGTCCATGTTCGCTCTGAGCCTCCCTGCTCTCAGGGTACAGGGATTCCCCTTGCCCAGGCTCCCTCTGGGTGCCAGTCCCCATCCAGTCCAGCAGAGGACATGGTAGTGCAGGGTGCTGGACCCCAGGCCTGGGGGCAGCCTGCGTCTTCAACCCCTTGGGATTTCCACTTCGGTGGGTGGGACTCAAAGTCCCTGGCTCCCCACCCACTCATCCTTGACGGAACCCAACTGCACCAAACTGTCTTTCTGGAGCCCCCAGTGGCATTGCCAGGGTAGCCTCCTTTTCTGCTTTGGGGTCTTTTCGGTGCAGGAGCTGGGAACGCTTGTGTGCGTGCGTGTGGCTGTACATTGTGCAGGGTCCGGCGTGTGTGTGTATTTGCGCACGTGGGTCTGTTTGTGCACGTGTCCCCGGGTGCCTGCCTGAGGAGGGCCTGTGCGCCCCCCGCGGGGCGGGCCGGGGCGGGGCGGGCCGGGGCCCAGGGGGGCGGGGCGGGGCCCAGGGGGCGGGGCGGGGCCCAGGGGGCGGGGCGGGGCCCAGGGGGCGGGGCGGGGCCCAGGGGGCGGGGCGGCCGGGCCGGGCCCTCCGCCGCGGGGATTCGCCTTCACCTGCGGGGGGCGGAGGGAGAGCGAGGACTGAAAGGCGCGGGCGGGCGGGCGGCGGCGCAGAGCGCGGGGCGGCGGGCGGCGGGCGCAGCTCGCGGCCATGGGGGCGTCCCGCGGGGGCCTGGCGGCGCTCTGGTGCCTCGGGCTCCTGGGGGGCCTGGCGCGCGTGGCGGGCACGCACTACCGCTACCTCTGGAGGGGCTGCTACCCGTGCCACCTGGGCCAGGCCGGCTACGCCGCGGGCGTCGGGGACCGCAGGCCAGGTGGGCGCCCGCGGGCCCTGCGCGGGGTGGGGGGGCGCGCGCCCTCCGCCGGGGCTCCCGGGCTCCCGGGCTCCCGGGCCCCCCCCAAGCAGGCGGCGGGCTGGCGGCGCGGGGCTGCAGGGCCTGGGGGAGCGGGGCGGGGGCCGTGCGCTGGCGGCGCTTCCTCTGGGACGGGCCCTGCGCCCTGAGTCATCGGACACTGCGACTCCCCTCTCCCGCCCGCCCGGCCCGGCCGCGGAGGCTGCTGACAGCAGAATGTCCCCACCGGAGGGAAGAGAAACGGGCCCTGGGTTTGCCTGCGGCGGCGGCGCCCTGGGGTCGAGCGAGAAGGCAGGCTCAAGAGAGAGCCCTCTGGGGTCCCTAAAGGCAAGGTCTGCCCTTACGGGGTCACCAGAGCCTGAGCCCCTTTGGGGGTGGTGTGTGATGTGGCAGGTGCCATCCTCTTGCTGTCACTTTCCCCAAACCCGGGGAGTGTGGTCAGCCCAGTGGGCTGCAGGGTGATCCACGAGGACCCCGGCAGCTCAGGGAGAGTGGATACACCCCTGTCCTGGTGGATCCTGCCTCTCCCTGCCCTTGGATCTGGTGCCCAGCCTCCCTGCAGGAGCTCCTTAGAGCTCGGAGCTGGCATCCTGAGGAATGGGAAACAGGATGCGGTGAGTGCCCCCCGAATCACAGTGGGGGCGGGGTGCTGCCCTCCAGGCTGTTCCTGGCCCCTGCACGGCTCTGCAGGGCACCTGGTCTTGGAGGTTTGGGGCCTGCTCCCCTGTGCCCTGGCCAGTCTCTGCCGCTGTCCCTGCAGGGGGGCACACGGAGCTCTGAGCTGCAGGCCCTTGGTAGTGGTAGTCTCCTGCCTCCTCTGGCTTTGTCGCTTGGCCAGCTGGGTCTCAGGCTGGGTCTCCACGGGGTAGGCAGCCCTCCCACTTGGTGGCTCAGCCAAGGCCAGGCCAGCACTGTCACTGGTCCATCGGTCACACTGAGTGCTGTGAGGCTGCGTAGCCTCCAGGGGCCAGGGGCTGTGTGTGGCTGGGCTTTGGGGAGCCCCCACCCTGCTCCAGGGCCCGTGTGAACTTGTGGAGAGAAGAGGACAAGGGTGGATGTGGATGGTGGGGTGCAGTCTCTGGGCATGAGGAGGACCCTGTGGCATATTTGGGGGGAAAGCAGGATTCTGAACTCGATAACCACGTGAGCGGGCTTCCTGGCATCGTCCCAGCAGGCTCAGGTTTCCATGTAAGCATGGGCGAGGCTTCAGAAGGGGCTGAGTGGGGGGTTTCTGCAGGAGCAGCTGACTCTACCCTGGCCTCCTTGGGCTCCCCGTAGCATGCTGATGGGCGGCCCAAGGCAGCACCTGGGGAGCCACCCGGTGTCAGCACAGTGATGTCACCGAGTGCCAGTGTGGGAGGCAGTTCCCATCTTCGGGCTGCCGAAGTCCCCAGCCACACCTCTCAGCTAAGGGATGCACCAGCACTGGTGCCCGTTCCTGAGGGCCTCTGGCCTGGCTGTTCCTGCAAATAGCCGGGCTCTGGACCTGTGGGCTCCTGGGCTCCCAGCTCCTCCCCATGCGGGTGTGGGCTGCACCCGGCATGTGGTGGCTGGGCCTAAGGTTGGGGAGGGCAGAGGAGGTTTGCACCAGGCTGGGTGTTATCTCCTGGCTCCATGGGGTCAGCATGGGAGACATGGGGTCCTCGAGTTCTTTCAGTCAGGGGACGGAGGAGGGGACCCAGGCCTCCCTCTGTGCTGGCTGGGAGAGTTGGGGCCCTGCTGTTTGGAGGGTCTCGAGGTGTTCCACTGCAGGAATCACCATGTGTAGACCAGTTGGCATATCCGGAGGGAGTGGGCCTGCAGGACTGGGCCCAGGGGAGTGTATCCCACCCCCACAGAGCACAGTGGGCCTCCCTAGGTGGGGGTCAGGAGGCCAGGCTGGCCAGAGTGCACATTCGGAAACCTGGATGCTCCAGGTTTCCTTGTCCTTCCAGTGTCTGGAGGGACTGCATCCCTGGCTGTGGCCCTGCCTCCGTCGACACTGCCAGAGGCCCCCTGTCTCCCCACCTTCTCCTCTCTGACCTCCTGCCCCCTCTTCTAAGGACCCTATGATGACCCTGGGCCCACCTGGGTACTCCAGGATCATTGCCCACCTCACGATCCTTGACCTAAGCCCGCTGCACAGTCACTTTTGCCAGGTAAGGCTCCAAGGGTTAGGATGTGGGTCCTTTGGAGGGCCATTATTCAGCTGACCCCACTCTCCTTGAAGATCAGGGACCCTGTGGCTCTTTAGTCACAGCCATGGCCACAGCCATGGTCACGGCCATGGTCACGGCCATGGTCACAGGGTCTCTAAATGGTGGGCGTCAGCTGAAGACAACACTGTTCTGCCCCCACATGGCTGCTTCAGGAGTGGGGTGGGCTGGTTAGGGAACCAGGTGCTGGCTTGCTTCCTCTGTAAAGGGGCCCAGCAGGAGGTCATGTGGCCAGATGCCCTGCTGCTCTGCAGAAGAGGTGGAGGGGGAACCCTCCAGCTGCCGGCTGTGTCTCGATACCCACACAGGCTGACCGCACTCAGTGGTGCTGGAAATGGTGGCTGGGCGTTGTCGCACCTGTCAGGCTGCTGTTCACAGATCCTGTCCCCATGGGTGGTGGACTGCAGACCCCCAGGCCAGTGCAGCTCCAGGGCCAGGGGAGAGCTTGGAGCCACAGTCAGTGTGCCAGTCCTTCCCAAGAGGAGCGCCGGAGGAGACAGCTTGCAGCTGTGCCTTGTATATCTTAGCAAGGAGTAGGATTTCTGTCCACTGATGTGGATACTTGAGTCCGAATGTCCCTTTGTGGGCAACAGGGGGGCCAGGAGAACACTGGTCATGTGGTCAGGGGGTGAGCCAGGGTAGGAGGCCTCAGCTGTGGGGGCAGGCCCATTGGTGGGGCCCTGCTGGCTGATGGCAACCTCCTGCCCCAGGTCTAAGTGCTTCTTCCCAGACTGTCCACTTGATGTCCCTGTGGCCCACAGGGCAGCTGGGCTGGCGGAGGCTCGGATGCTGTCCGGGGCTCCCAGTGTGTCCTGGACGGCTTGCTTGGACCTGCCTAGGAGTTGCTGGAAGATGTGGTCCTCCAGGTGGGCTTGGCCTCCCAGCCAGGTGTCCGAGCGGCTCAGGGGTGTAGAGCCACCCGAATCAGCCTGTCCCCCAGCTTGGGGTCTACAGTGAGCCGAGCGTGAGCGTGAAGCTGCTGGCCGAGAGCAGAGTTTCCAGAAGCCAGCAGCCCTGCCTGCCTGCTCACCCAGCACCTGCCTCCAAGGCCTGTCAGGAGCACAGCAGCATGCCAGAATGACACCTAGAATGCTAGAATGATGCCTGGCAGGGTTGCTCTAGACGGTGAGACTGCCGTCACCTGCCCTTGGACCACACACACCTGGCACATCTTCCCCAAAGCTTTACTGAGCACCTACCATGTGCCCAGAGCTGTGCCCTCTGGGGTCACATCTTTACCTCTTAGGGATCCTTTCAGAGAGAGGGATCTGAGCTTGGGAGGGATGGGCAGGGTCTCCTCCCTGAGCCCCCCTGGGTGCTGCCCGCCCTGCCCTTTCGTCCATTCCCCGTTCCCTCCCTCTCCCAGCTGACTGTCTTATGGGAGGGCTCTGGTGCTCTCTGTCCCCCATCCTCTCTGGGGCTCTACTGGGGAGCCTTTGACCTCTGCCTTCAAGGTTCTTCCCGAGAATCATCCTGACTCCGTTCTGAGAGAGCTCCAGGCTGCCACAGGCAATGGAGTGCCTTTGTGGGTCTTCATCTTCTCTCTGAGGCAGTCTCAGGGCTTGGCAGGGCCTTGGGGTTCTCCCTGGAGTGGACCTGGCCTGTGTGCTGAGCAGAGGCCCTGGCCTCCTTGGGTTTGTTTGGTGTCGTTTCTGGGGGCCTGGGTACATATCAGAGTGCTGGCTGGCGGCATGGTTCCCATGTGTGGGAAGCATTGCCTGCGGGCAGGCGCTGGGGTGTTTGGGGGGGCCTAGCCCCCCTCACAAGTGGGCTCGGATGGCTGGCATGTTAGGGTGGGAGCATGGAAAGCGGGCATTTTCACGGGGGGGCACTGGAGGGTGGAGTCCTGGCTTGTAGAGGTTTGCGTGGGGCGTCTGTGTGTCTGTCTCCCTGCTTTTGTGGTTGGGGAAGCTGGCTGCTCAGCCGGTGAGGCTGGCGTCTGCAGTGTGGGCTGGCCGGAGGCCCAGGCACGGGCTTCCGTCCCCATGCCCAGTGTGCCGGGGCTGCCCTGTGTCTGCAGCGGCCTCCTCCCTCCATCCCCGTGTCTCCCGACAGTTGTGTCTCTCCTGGCGTTAGCCGGGAACACAGGTGTCTTCGGCAGCTTATTCTGACCACCTCAGCTGCTGCCCAGCCTCCCCTGGTGCCCCGGGATGAGGTGAGGGCAGCCTCACCTGCAGGTGTTCCTGCAGAAGGAGGGGACCCTCCTGGGGTGCAGGCCCCCTGGCCGCTAGCTCTGGGGAGGGTCTTCTTGCTTCTCCTGTCCTCAGCTGGGTTCCTGGGGCAGCTACCCCAGGCCTTTGGGGTGGCCTTATCCCCTTCTGGTCAACGCTTGCCCTGTGGCCTGAGGTACCATGGGCACAGGTGTCCTGCTCTGGAGGCCGGTGATCTCAGATGGGAGCTGTTCTCTTAGAAGTGGAGTGCCTGGGACCTGCACGAGGTCCTGTCCTGGGGATGTGGCTGGTGGGCTCCTGACCCCAGCATTGGGAGCCCCCTCCTCAGGCAGACGGCACCTGAATTAGTTTCCTGGGACCCAAACAAACACAGACATAGACACGTATTCTCTTATTCTCCTGGAGGCTGGAAGTCCGGCATGGAGGTATCCACAGCTCCCTCTGAAACCTCCAGAGGAGACGCTTCCCTGCCTCGTCCTTCCAGCGTCTCATGGCTACTCCTGTTCCTTGGCTTGTGGCCACCTCTGTCTACCCTCTGCCTCCCTGTGTAGCTCTTATCAGGACCCCAGTCCTGGATTTAGGGCTTATCTTACCCAGTACAGATAACAAATTATACCTACCTCTCAAGGTCACGTTCTGAGGCTCAGGATGGATGTGAATTTGGGGGCACATTGTTCGACCTGCCTCCCCCTTGCTGAAGCCTGGGCAAGGACATCTCATGAATTCCTGGCTTTTCCTTTTGGGCTCATGGGCTCTGGAGAAGCGGCTGGCACCATCCTGAGGGTGTTTCTGGATTTGGGCTTTGGAAAAGAGCATGTGCTCTGAGCTCAGCCTTGAAAGGCATGAGGAGCTAGGCCTCCCCTGACCTCAGCCCAGTGCCCACTGCAGCCACCTCACTAGTCAGACCACTGCTGCCTGTGTTCTTTCTGACCCTCTCAGTTGCTCCCCATGTCCTGGCCACCCCAGAGGTGGTGGCTC
This sequence comes from Vulpes vulpes, assembly GCF_048418805.1. Lineage (NCBI taxonomy): Eukaryota > Metazoa > Chordata > Mammalia > Carnivora > Canidae > Vulpes > Vulpes vulpes. The sequence continues at coordinate 159,495,907 of NC_132791.1, read as the reverse complement.
TTCCTCCTGTGCAGGCTGGCCAGGTGTGAGGATAGGCCCAGCCTTCTCCCCACTCTGCTCCAGCAAGCGTGGACTCGGAGCTTGGGCACCCGGGCAGGGGTTCATGTGCTCAGTGAGGGGCCCAGATTGGGGTCCCTGGGGCCAGCTCAGATGATGACTAGCTGTTAACCTTTGGCACTGTGTCCCCGTCCAGATGTGGATGAATGCCAGGTGCACAATGGCGGCTGTCAGCACAGGTGTGTGAACACACCTGGCTCCTACCTCTGCGAGTGCAAGCCCGGATTCCGGCTCCATGCAGATGGCAGGACCTGCTTGGGTAAGTGCCCTGCGGCCCTGGAAGCGGCTGGCCCTCCCTCTGGGCCCGTGCCACCTCCCCACCTGGGCTCCTGGCCTCAGGTGTGCACCTGCCCTGGGTCTACCCGGTGGTAGATGGGGCTGGGGTCCCTGTACTCTGGGACAAGGAGACCCTATGGGGCTTGTCTGCTCAGCAGCAGCCTCTTTTATGATGGCTCCATTGTGCAGAATGTGTTTGGCTCCTGGGGGCCCTCGCTGGCCTGCCCCCTCCATGCATGGGAGGGAAGGAAGAGTCCCAGGGGCCTGGCTCCCCCATGCTGAGGTGGAACCTTGTGAGCCTGGGATGCTGAGGCCATGTTCCTTGTGGGGAGCCCCTGGGCCACCACCATACTCTAGAGCCCTCTCTGAGCAGCAGCTGTGGTGGGTCAGTGGAGTCCCAGGCCCGGGACCAGACTCAGGGATGACTTGGGTGCTTGCAGGGTGGCAGGGGAGGCTGGTGAGGGCAGGGTCAGGGGAGCATGAGGCCAGTCTTGGCCTGTGGAGCTAGGGTTCCTGGCCCTGGTCCCCCCACCCCAGCCTTGGGAGGTGTAGGGATTGGCCAGTGGCAGGCGGGGAAGAGGGAGCCAAGAAGCGGGACCTCGACCCCTCACTTCCTCTGTAGGGTCTTTATTCCGTGGACAGTGGGCTTGTTGGAGGTGCCCTGGCCACAGCCTGCCATCCCTGCAAGCACAGGATTCCCAGGGACAGCGCTGGGCACCTGCTGAGGTGGAAGGTGGAGGGGCTGCAGGCCAGGGTCCAGCGCTAGCTGTCCACCCTCCCTTGCCCCTCTCCCTGCTGGCTCTGGATGCAGTGGTGGAGGGTAGGGGGCCACTGTCTGGGAGGCTGTGTGGTGGTCGTTCTCTGGGGGAGGGTGGGGGGCAGGACATCCCTTGTTTCCACCTTGGAGGCCTGGAGCGGGCCCGGCGGGCTCTGAGTGGCCTCGTCCCGCGTGCCTTGCTGCTATGTGGCAGGGCGGCGTGCCAGCCCCGGGGGGGCCTCAGGGCACACACACTCTCACGTGTCCGGGCGCCGCTCGGGCAGTGGGACAGCTGCCCCGCAGTTTCTCTGGTCGGAAAGTGGAAACAGATGTGGGAAGTGTTGTAATGCGCTTCCAGACAAATCCGATGGCGTCGCCACCCCCAGCTGCCGCCCGTTGGGGGCTGGGAGAGGGGGCTTCTGAGAGCTGCTGGTTTACCCAGGCCCCCCACATCCCTTCTCAGCCTTCTTCTGGGTGAGGGTGTCCCTGGGGGCTGATCCAGGGGGGCCGAGACACCCCCAGTCTGTCGAGGGCCCCCCCATCTATGCTGACAATGGCCTTCACCGAGGCTGGATGGCAGGAATGTGGGTGCTGATGGGAGGGGCCTTTGAGAGAGGCTTGAAGCCATGGGCTGCGGGCAGTTCAGGATGGATGCCCTTCACCCTCGCTGTGGTCCCCAGCCCATCCCCTTGCCACATAGGAGCCTTCCCTAGGAGATGCCAGTGCTCTGGGCCCCAGAAATCTTGATCTGTGGCATTTGCTTATTTTAAAAGTCTTTTGGGGGGTCTGATGCCAGGGCTCCTGGGCATGGTCTGCTCGGCCTGGCATGAAGCCGCTGGGACCTCACGTCCCCTCTGTGTGGTGCCCCCAGCATGGCACCCGCAGCATAGCACCCCCAGCATGGCACCCCCAGCATGGGACCCCAGCACTGCACATGCAGGCGAGCTCCAGACGGCCTGCAGCTCCCTCAGTGCGGGTTCCCAGCTCCTGGAGCCCCCCATCGCTGTAAGCTGTCTCTTCAATGCTGGTGTTTGGCCTCTGGCTTTCTCTTTTCTTTGACCGTCACTCCCAGCAGAAGTGCACACTGTGTCCCCCTTACCTACATGCACCTGGCTATTTCTAGTAAATTCTCTGTACCTGGAATTCCCGGGAGCTGGCAGCCTGCCAGGATGCAGGCTGGTACCCAGTCTGGGATTGGGGTGGGTTTGTCTGACATGGCCTGCAGGAAGCTGCCCTTCCTTTTTTAAAAAAAAAATTTTTAATTTATTCATGAGAGACAGAGAGAGAGAGAGAGAGAGAGAGAGAGAGAGAGAGGCAGAGACACAGGCAGAGGGAGAAGCAGGCTCCATGCAGGGAGCCCAATATGGGTCTCGATCCAGGGACCCCAGGATCATGCCCTGGGCCAAAGGCAGGGGCTAAACCGCAGAGCCACCCAGGTGTCCTGGGAGCTGCCCTTCCTGGAGGGGCCTGGGCCTTGCAGAGAAACTCCCACCGTGGGCAGGGGTCTCCAGGAAGCTTCTCTACAGGCAGAGCGGGAAGTGTTTGCACAGGGCCACCTCTCCCTGCTTGCTAATGTACCCTTCTGGTTGCTGAGGGACCTGCCCAGCTGCAGTGGTGGTCTTGGGTGGGTAGGCAGGGGTGGCCATGCATCCCAAGTCATAGGACAGTGGCTTCAAGGTGGGGGCCTGATGGAGACCCTCCTAGACCCTCAAGTGTTCTGAGTGGGGTACAACTGGACTTCCTGCCCCTGAGATGTGGGGCCTTGTCCCCCTGTCCTCTGGAGCTCCCAGGGTGCAGGACATGGGGAGGAGCTGCTCTTGTCCAAGCTTTACAGGGTGCCTTCTGAGCTTGGGCCACCCTGGGGCTGCAGCAGATGATTATGGGAAGAATCCATATAGGTATCAGCAGCTGTGGGGTAGGCTGCACCGCCGGAGTGCAGCTGCTCTGGACCCCTCCCCTGGGGCCTTCTGGGCTCCTCTTCTGGGGGAGGGGTGCTGTGAGCTCTCCGGGGACTCTGCAGGCTGGCAGGAAACAGCCCCAGGCCCCCGATACTACCCAGCAGCTTGGAGTGGGCATTAGAGATGTGGGATGGGCGTGGAGAAGGTGTCCCCGGCGATGTCCCCGTCCTGCGTGCTGGGATCTCTTAGGGTGCTGCATGTCCCTGGGCCCTGTGGGCTGCGGGAGGTCCTCAGAGGAAGCCTGCTTGAGAGGGGGCCTTGAAACACACAAGCGGGGCCTTGAAACACTTGTGGAACTTGCCTCCGAGGCAGGGAGAGGACAGGAAATGCACAGCTTTCTCTCATCTCTCCTTTGCAGAGATTTGGTGGATATAAAACACAGAAAGATTTCAATTCTTAAAATGAGAATTTGCAAGGATTTTGCCATCAGCCTGAGGCCCATGAGCACCACCCACTTAGCCTGGCTTGGGAGAAGCAGAAGTAGCCTGGCATCCCTCTGGTGCCAGGGAGCCTCCGGGGTGGGAAGAGCAGGGCTCGGGATTACTTGACCCTGCTTGTCACTCTTGGGTCACAGAGTTGGCCTCTTTCCTTTCCTGACTCAGGGCCTGGGAGTGCTTTGGTCAGGTGATGTGTTAAGGTCGGTCATTATAGCTTTGTTGTGACGTCTCACACAGCGCCAGCCTGTAAACCCATGGAGACCCGCCGCTGGGTGGTTTAACACTTGGTACAGGGAAACCCACCTCCTCCCTGCAGCTGGCTGCTCTGAGCCACCAGGACACCTGCCTAGTGGTCCCTTCTGGGCCCTGGCCTCGGACAGGGATGCTTCTCCATGTTCCAGCCCGGCAGGCAATGCACTAGGGGGTCCGTGTGAGGGATCACTGCATCCCTGGCTCAACCAGTAGAGGGTCTCATGGGATGCTCTGGGCCAGCCACTGGGAAGAGATGGGCTCTCCATCCTGCCCCTCCCCTTGGCCTCTGCCCCTGCTTGCCTTTTGGATTAACACCCGCCTCCCTGCCCCAACACCAGCCCTTGGGGAGGAGTCTGTTGTCAGCATGCATGCCCCACCCGCCTTCAACAGTAGCCAGATGACCCTGCCCTGGTTCCTCCTCCTAGGAGGGTGGTGGGAAGGGCTCCCCAGCCCTGCTTTTCCCTGGGCTTCTGTCAGACTAGTGCCACATGGCCTTGGGGCAGCCCCCTCCCCACCAGGCCTGGCTCTCCCAGTGAGAGGGCAGCAAGGGGCTTCACAGGTCCTCCAGCCCCAGAGGGGAGGCCTGGGGAGGCTGCCTGGCCCCCCTAGAGGCCCTGCTGGCAGCATCTGGGGCTGATGCCAAAGCCCCAGGCAGCGGGAAGGTGCAGATCTCCAGGCTTGTCTCTATACCCATCCCTGCAGAGCCACACATGCGGTTCTGGGAATGTTCTCCAGCACCCTCCAGATCTGCAGCTGCAGGAAAGGAGGGTGCCTTCCCAGCCCCAAGGGGCCCCTGTATCTGGATGGGGCCATGGGAGAAGCAGCCCTGCTCCTGAGACTCCCTGCCCAGGACCCCAGAAGTGCAGCCTGCTGGCACCCAGGGGTGGTGGGATGGTCATACCCCAAGCCAGGGGAGCCAGAGGTGGTGGTCACAGGCCCTGGGCTGGATGAGGAAACCCAGCAGGGAAGCAAAGACAGACTGGGCCGTGCGGTGGGGAAGGTTGGTGAGTGTAAGCAGGGCAGAAATGAGCTTGGAGCCGGGGCTGGGGGCTGGGTGGCTGTGTGAACGGCAGCCTGGTATGTACCTCGGGGCTGCAGCGGAGCCGGGGGCTCACCCCTCCGCTTTACCCTCGGGTATGCTGGGCAGGCAGTAGGCACCACGGGGGCCCTGGGGCTGCCCTCGTGGCTGTCTTTCCTTGGCTGGGCCTGGGAGTGGTGGTGGCTGATGGGTTTGTGGTCTGTGAGGAGGCCGGCCGGTCCAGCCTCTGGCACGTGGGTGAGGGCGGCCTCTTGCACAGCCACAATAATCGTGCTTGCCTTGCAGGACAGAGGCCCCAACCTGAGGGTGGGAGACAGGATAGCACGCACAAGGCAGAGTAGCAGGCAACCCACGACGGCCTGGGGGGGCTGAGGCGGGCAGAGCCCAGGAGAGGTCCCCCTTGGCTCAGCCAGGCGGCCACCACCTCCCGCCCGGTCATGCTGGTCCTGTCCCCAACAGAGGGCTTTCTAGAAGGAAGGACTGTGTGGGTGGCCTTTGACCACATGTGGTGTGAGACTCTTGGGACCTCGAAAAACCAAGCCAGTCTGAGAGCAGTAATTACCAAACCCCATGAAGGCAGCGGGAACCAGGGCCACCCCCGAGCCTGCCCAGAAACCACGGGGCTGGCTTTCGAGGCTGCAGCAGAACTGGCCGGTGGGTGCGGCGTCCCCCTGACAGCCCTGCGTCCTGCTGGCAGCCCTGTGTCCCGCTGGGGGCCTGCCAGGGCACAGCCCCTTGCCTCGCCCCAGAGCCGCTCCAAGCTAGCTGTCCACAGCACCCCCCGCCCGGGCTGCTTCCTCCCTGGTGCTCGGATGCACCTGGTGCTGGGCTCCCGCCCTGGATCCCCGCCCAGGGCTCAGGGCTGCCGCCTGTGGCCCCAAGAGCAGGGACCTGTCGGCCCAGGCAGAGTGGGCCCTCCACCCCGGGGAGTCGTGTGTTTCCCACATGTGTCCGGTCTCCTGACCCGGTGGGGCCCCGTGCCTCTGTGAGTGGACGCCTCACCCCTGCGGCTCGTGGGTGGTGGTGGCCCCTGCTGGCAGCTCCTGGAACCCACAAGGGGCTGAGCAGCCCTGGGCTGAAGCCCCGGGTCCTGGGATTCACAAGCTGGGCAGGGAGGGTGTATGAGCTCAGGCCGCTGGAACAGGTGCCACAGCGGGGTGGCTTGAAGAGCAGAAATGTATTTTCTCACCACTCTGGAGGCAAGAAGTGCCAGCCAAGGGGGTTCCTGGTGGGGTCCCCTTCCTGGACGCCCCCTCCCCCTGGCCCCGTGTCCTCCTGCTGCAGGAGACACAGAACCAGAGATCTCACATCTCTTCGTATAAGGACACAGATTCTGTTACTTCAGGGCCACACGTTTGTGATCTCCTATAACCTTAAGTGTCTCCACGAAAGCTCTGTCTCCAGGGACACACTGGGGGTTCAGGATTAGGGGTACACATACGAATCCTGCAGGGACACAAGCATTAGCCCCCTAACTGCCCATTTTCTGAAGGGCCGTCAGCTTTGCTTCGGGCCCAAGTCCTTAATTGCAGGAGTGCCCGGGCTGGCAGGTGGGTTCCACAGCCGGGTTTAGAAACGACCGAGGGGGCTGGAACCCTCACCCCCAGCTCTGGGCACCGGCCACGCCAGAGCCGGCCCCTCCCCGCGCTGCACAGCCCAGTGCCTGAGAAACATCCGCCCCGTTCAGCTTTCTGGAAACCCGTGGCACATGATGTGCAGGATGACACTGGGCTTGGCTCCACTACGCACACAGCTTGGGAGCATCTGGAATGTTAGGACTTGAGCAGAGCAGGAGACGGGGGCCCAGGCTCCCCCTGCCTGGCCCACCCGCTGGTGATTTCTGTCTGATTGCCCCTGGGCTCAACTTGGGGGCTCTGCCTTTCGGGAGGGGCTTCTTTCTAGCCCGGCCACCACTCCCAGGGTCCTCCTGGTGCCCCCTACCACCCCCTGGGCTCCAAGACCCTCTCTGTGTGCCTGGCCCTCTGTCAGGAGGGGCTTCTGGTTCCCATTATGAGTCTCAAGCATCGATGCACTTAGAGTCATGAAGACAAACAGCTCCAGGAATGGGGGTGGCTTAGGTCATGCTCAGAAACGTCTGAGTGATGGTGGTGCCTTTTTTTTTTTTAAAGATTGTATTTATTTATTCATGAGAGACACAGAGAGGCAGAGGGAGAGGGAGAGGCAGGCTCCCTGCAGGGATCCCGATGTGGGACTCGATCCCGGAACCCCGGGATCACGCCCTGAGCTGAAAGCAGGTGCTCAACCACTGAGCCACCCAGGCATCCTGATGGTGGTGCCTAAAGCACAGCGTATGAGGAGAGGCAGGCAGGGCCCTGGGGGGATCAGCGCAGAGTCGGGGGTGGCAGGATGGGGAAAGGGCTTTGAGGCTAAGGGGGCAGCAGACCATCTTGATTTGGCGCAGGCCTCATGTCTCCACTGCTTCTCTGTGCATATGACAGGGCAGGTGCAACCAGGAGACAGAGTCGTGTCCTTCCTTGTGTACCCCCCTCCAGGGCTGGCTTGGCTTTGGAGGGGACCCTCGGCAGAGGCTCCCAAACTGTGTGCCTCACGTGAGGAAACAGAGTGCTCTCACAAGGGCCTTGTTTTGGATTTTTCAAACTTACCTGCCTTGAAGGGCATTGCTTCTGCCATCAGTATGGTCCTAGTGTCCTCAGAGCTTCAAGGTCACAACCCAGTCCGTGTGGATGTCGTGGCTGCTCCTGTGGCTCCTGCTCCCACATAAACCATGCAGGGTGGGCATGAGCTGGGCTGCTCCACGAGGAGTGGGAGGCTAGATCTATGGCAACCCCTCGCCTGCCCCTGCGCTGGCCTGACAGGGCGGTGGAGACGTCTGGACCTCCGCCACCTCCTCCAGGAGTCTCCCAGTCCACTCGGCCCCTGGATCCCGAACTCACTGGCTCTCAGAGCATGCCCCGTGTTTTGCATTCCATGCCAGGTGATGCAGGGTAGCTCTGCAGTGCCAGGCTACACCCAGTCCTTGGGCCAGCTGGGGACAAGGATCCAGAGGCGGCCCGTGGTTCTGCGTACCCTGTCTCTGGGCTGGGAAGTTGAAGCCAAACCCGTCAACACCCTCTCAAAGTCCCTGCTCCTGGGACACACACAGGAAGGAAGTGGAGTCTTTCTGCAGGAGGCGGTCGTGTCTTGTCCCTGCTCTGTGTCTGATGACAGGAGGCTCCTCCTAGGCTGACCTGTGCTCCTGTCTGTGTCCCCAGCCATAAATTCCTGTGCCCTGGGGAACGGTGGCTGCCAGCACGAGTGTGTTCAGCTCACAGTGACCCAGCACCGCTGTCAGTGCCGGCCCGAGTTCCAGCTCCAGGAAGACGGAAAGCGCTGTGTCCGTGAGTGTCCGTGTGCTGCCTGCCCTCAGGAGTCCCCACTGGGACCGTCATACCCCACACAGCCACAGACCCACCCAGGGACCCTGAAACCCAAGCCCAGGGCAGGAGCTGGGATAGATATTGGATTCACCTCCTTGCTTGGCTGCTGGGGCTGGACACGGGCCTCAGGAGAGGCAGGGCCCCCTCGGCTGCCCAGGCGTGTTTTGGGCATCGTTTAGCCCCTGGTGGGTGTTGGGGATGAAGCTCCCTCAGCTGTGCTCAGGGATGACACGCCTGTTGGCCAGGAGCAAGGGTGGGCAGAGGGGCTGAACAGTGGAGGCAGAGTGGCCTTGGGTCGCAGGGCTGGGGGGTTGCAGGGCTGGGGGGTTGCAGGTCAGGAGGAGCTGTCTTCTCGGAGGTGTCTTGGGGCTCCCACATCTGGGAGAGCCCATTAGACTGGAGCCCAGAGGAACAAGAGCATAGGGAGGGGGGCTCCTGAGAGGCCTGAGGCACCCCAGACCTGAGGAGCACCCCGCCTACCCCTTGCCTCCATCCCTCTGGGCCTGTGGCCACAGGGAGGAATCCATGCGCAGACCGGAATGGTGGCTGCATGCACACGTGCCAGGCGCGCCGGGGCCTTGCCCACTGTGAGTGCCATGCGGGCTTCCTGCTGGCAGCTGACCGCAGGTCCTGCGAAGGTAAGGTGCCTCTCCCCGTACCCTGCCCCACCCTGGGGATAGCTTTGGGGGTCCTGGGCCCCGAGGGTGGAGATGGGGAGGGGACAAGGATGTATACCAGGAGCCCAAGTCTTATTTTGGCAGAAGTAAGCAGGAGATCTCGGGTAGTGTTTTTAAGTAGTTCTTGTATTAGCTTAGTAGCACGTGGTTGTCATGGAAACAGGAGACCACAAGGAGAAAGGAAGGGGCATCCCTGTAGCCCCGGTGCCATCTCTACGGCCAACTTCCGAATGTTTCTGCCGGTTGTTAGCATGCACACTTAGAATTGTCCCAGGTCCCAGTTGGGCACCACTTTCTAGATACGTGCTTCTTCATCCTCTGCCTCAGGGGAGTGCGCTGAGCGGCCGGCTGTGTTCATTATCCCATCACAGGAGTGGGGGGGCTCCCTCCTCCCTGCACATGCAGCTCTGAGCAGGGGTCTTGCACATCCCCTGTAACCCTCAGGGTGCACCTAGGGCAGGCTGTGGCCTTTCCCCCAGGTATTCCAGGCGGGGGTCCAAGAGACAGGGGTGCCCCAAGGTGCTGACACCAGGAAGGGGTGTGTTAGGTGTTGTTGGCCTGCTGCTCTGGGTGCAGGGGCTGCAGTGGACTCTGCAGGGGTCGGGCTGAGGGTCAGCGTCATCCCAAGGAATCTCAGGGGCTGTGACCAGAGCAGTGGCGGGGATTGCACACCGGGGTTTGGGCCCTAATGGCCAGTGATGTGGGTGGACAGCCCCTGGGAAAGACCCCTCCTGTGTCAGGCCCTATACCAGGCTTGGTGACTGTGGGGTGGCACTGTCATGGGAGGTGAGTTCAGAGACGGCCCCCCCTCCCTGATGCTGCGGGCAGGGGTGCAAGCTGGCGGGGCTCCAGGGCAGACCTGTGTCCTTGCCCTGAGAGGGAGCATGACTCTGCACCTGGTCCTGTTGAGGAGAACGGCGATGCTCAGGTGGGCTGCCCTGGTCGTGAAGCCGGGGAACAAGAAGTAGGAATAGAACCCTGGGTGGCCCCTCTCGGCACAAAGGGCCTGAGCCCTGAACCCCAGGGGGACCCCTTCTGGCACGGCAGGCCTGACACCCAGGGGGACCCCTCCCAGCACAGTGGGCCTGAGCCTGGACCCCCAGGGGGACCCCTCTATACTGAGGCCTCTCCCCAGGGGCTGCCCCTCCCAGGCCAGCAGCCCAGAGCCCCCCTGACTTGATCTCTCCCATCCAGATGTGGATGAATGTGCCACGGGGCAGGCCCAGTGCGCCCATGGCTGCCTCAACACCCGGGGGTCCTTTAAGTGCATGTGCCATGCTGGCTACGAGCTGGGTGCTGATGGCCGGCAGTGCTACCGTGAGTGGATGGTGGGCGGGCATTGCTGCCCTGGGCTGTGGAGGGACCCGGGACAGCAGCTCACTTCCTCAGTTCCCCACAGTCACTGGCATGCTGTGGGCTGGCCAAGGGGAGGAGCTTTCCTGCCCAGGGCAAGGGAATGCTGGGTGTGGGGCTGCGTGGGCTTGAAGAGGGGAGTGGGGAACCCGGCAGAATGTTCCAGAGCCCCCCAGCCCAGGAGCTGTGTGCTGCCCGTTTCCCAGTAGGAAGGGCCTGGGGGCCACGGCCTGGCTGCTGGGGCCAGGGAGGACCACCGGCAGGGGTCACCTAGCCCCCACCCCACATCCCTGCTGGCGGTCTCCTCACAGGTATCGAGATGGAGATCGTGAACAGCTGTGAGGCCAACAATGGGGGCTGCTCGCATGGCTGCAGCCACAGCAGTGCGGGGCCCCTCTGCACCTGCCCCCGTGGCTACGAGCTGGATGAGGACCAGAAGACGTGCATCGGTGTGCACTGGTTCCCCGCAACCTGCCTCCCATCTGCACAAGGGCTTGATGCTGTGACTGGGCAGCTGCTTCTGGGTCCCCTCCCCGTCCTGCTTGCTCTGCCCTGGGCAGCATGATGATGCTGAGCACCCACCACCCACACCCCATCCAGGCTTCCCTCCTCCCCTCTGCTCAGTCCCGAGTGCTGGGAGCAGCACCTGGAACCCTGGGGTGTGCAGGGTCCCCTCTTCAGGAGGGACCCCGCTACAAGATGGACTCCTCACCACCCTGCAGCCCCCAATCTGGCCCCTACAGCCAGCTGGTGGCCGTAAGGCCATGGCATACACCCTGTGTGTGTGTATGCAGGGGGCCGGGACAGTGCATGGATGCATGTGAGCGCATGTGGGGGCACGTGTGTTGGTGGGTGTGGGAGGGCGTGCGAGCCAGCAGTTGCCAGTGGCCTTGGTGTGTGCCCCGCAGACGTGGACGACTGCGCTGACTCACCGTGCTGCCAGCAGGTCTGCACCAACAGCCCCGGCGGGTATGAGTGTGGCTGCTACGCCGGCTACCGGCTCAGCACTGATGGCTGCGGATGTGAGGGTGAGTGAGGGGAAGCGGGGGGAGTGGGGGTCCCTTGGGGCCCAGGCTGGCCCCTCCCTGTGCTCTGCCTCCAGGACTTAGTTGAGTGCCTGGTGTCCACAGGGCCGTGCGGACCTGCCTGTGACCCCCACCAGCAGTGGCTCATGCACGGGCTAGGCCTGCACCCCTGGCTGCTCCTGGCCTGGCTTTCCCTGTTGCTCTGACTCTGGAGCCAGGAGGACGGCTGTGGTGTGGGCATCCTCCAGCAGCTGCAGCCACGGCCTTAGTCCAGTGGGCAGAGGCAGGCTGGGAGGGCCCTGATCCCTGACCCCCAGAGGATAGGCCCCACCCCATCAACCCCGGGTTTGCCCGCAGACGTGGATGAATGTGCCTCCGGCCGCGGTGGCTGTGAGCACCACTGCGCCAACCTGGCCGGCTCCTTCCAGTGCTCCTGTGAGGCTGGCTTCCGGCTGGACGAGGACCGTAGGGGCTGTGTCCGTGAGTCTGCCCCTCTCACCTCAGGGACCCTGCCTTCTAGGCACCTGCTCCTGGTGTCCCCATGCACCCCCTCCTGGCTGGCTGGGCCCACCTCAGTCCTGCCTCCTGCTGTGGGCCAGGCCTGGGGCAGCAGGGTCCGGGAAGGGGCTGGCCAGACGGGCATCCTCGAGGGCAGGGTGTTGCCAGGGGGCCCTGGGTGGTCTAGCTCCTGCCCTGCCCAGGTGACACAAGGGACAGAAGTGAGGACAGCATCCAAAGGGAAGACAGCTGCCCCTGCCTCTACCTCCCCATCCATGCTGGGTCAGGAGTGCAACTGGGATTCTCCCTTGCCACCAGGCTGAGGAGGGATGGGCACAGCAGGGGCTATAGGTGGGAGCCCACAGGCGGTAGGGCTCAGGCTCTGAGCCACCTGTGGGCTCTGGGCAGCGAGGGGGCAGGAGGGTCCAGTACTGGGTGGCAGAGGCTAAGGGGCCTCTGTGACCCCACCCAGCCCTGGAGATACCCGAGGTGGACCTGGACGGCCAGCTGCCCGTTGTGCGGCCCCTCCCACATGTGGCGATGCTCCAGGATGATTTGCCCCACCTCTTCCAAGACGACTACATCGGGGCCCAGGAGGAAGAGGAGGCAGCGGAGGCCCGGGGTGAACACACGCTGATGGAGAAGTTTGGTGAGAGGTGGGCCCAGCCGTGGGGCTTCTGCTCTCAGGGACCACAGCCAGTGCCCCCTCGGCCCAGCCGCTGTCCATCCTGTGGTCTTGGGCTTGAGGAAGAGCCCTGTAGTGGTCTTGTTTGACCAAGGCCCAGAGAAGGTGCTGGGTTTGCACAGCACGTGTGGGGCTGAGCCCGGCTGGACCAGGTAGGCCCTGACATGCCCCCCACACCTCAATCTGCCCCCAGTTTGCCTGGACGCCTCCTTTGGCCAGGACTGCAGCCTCACCTGTGATGACTGTCGGAATGGGGCGGCCTGCCTCCCGGGCCTGGACGGCTGTGACTGCCCCGAGGGCTGGACTGGGCTCATCTGCAATGAGAGTGAGGCTGTGGGGCTGGGGGTGGCATGAGTCCTGGGACCCTGGACAGGGGGGCCGGTGGGCCCACCCACTCGCTCCCACAGTCCATGGGCAGCCCACTCAGTGCCAGGCACTGCTGTAGGCACTGGGGGAGCCTGGGGCCTGGTGGGCCCTGGTGGGGCCTGGTAGGGCCTGGAGGGGCCTGGTGGGGCCTGGCGTCTGCCCCTCGTGGATGGTCTGGGGTCAGGCAGGCCAACAGCTAAGGCAGCCAAGGAGGTGTGACACAGAGTAGCTGGTGGGCGGGCCGGTCCCGTCCGTGTCCTGGGTGAGAGCAGCCACGACCCAGGCCGCCTGGCAGGTTGGTAGCGGGACCTGCTCTCCCTGCCTCTGTCCTGTAACCCTGGGCCAGGCACACGGCGCTGGTTGGTTCAGGGCCATCGTGACCATCTCCGGGGCTCTGCCTGCGGAAAGCCCTGCTGAGAAGTTGGACGTGCCGCAGTTCTGTGGGAGAGGACGTGGGACTGATTAGCGATGCCTGCCATGTGCTGGGGCAGGACTGGGGGCGCAATGGCACTGTTTGTGGTGCTGGGTGGCTCACTCCCTGGGAGGGTGTCTCCATGTCCCCCAGAGGGCCTTTCTGGGCCCAGACTCCTGCAGGCTGTGACCCTCGTGCTCCACTGCCCCTGCCCGCAGCTTGTCCTCCAGACACCTTCGGGAAGAACTGCAGCCTCTCCTGCGGCTGTCAGAACGGTGGGACCTGCGACCCTGTGACGGGTGCCTGCCGCTGCCCTCCTGGCGTCGGTGGGACCCGCTGTGAGGACGGTGGGTGCAGCCCCTCCTGGAACTCTGGAGCATCCCTGGGGTGGAGGAGACAGGACACAGCTTGGCAGCTGGCCTGCCAGCTTTCTCCTTGCCGCCTGCCTTCTGTGGGAGTGGAGAGGGGGAAGGCCGTACGATGGGAGTGGTGCAGCGTTTTCACTGTTTGCTTCACCTGGGGCCCAACTGTAGCACCTGTTGACGACTTAGCAGAGTAGCACTTGTGCAGCGGGCACCCCTTTGAGGTAGTGAGCTCCCTGTCCCTGGAAGCATTCAAGTAGAGCTCTTTGATGGCTGCATGGGACAAGACCACTGTCCTTTCGGACTGCGAAGCGCCTACAATTTTGAAGGAATTCTAGGGTCCCCGTAAATAAGTCTCCCAGGCAGCTGATGCATCGCCTTTAAGTCTGCAGACATTTAAAATCCTGCCTCTTTTATTGGAGAGCATAGTTAAGGTATTGAGAACTTCCTGCCTTAGCGAGGGAGTAGTTTCAGTCCCTGGAAGCCATTCCTGCAGTTGTAGGGCTGGGCCTTGCAGGGCCTCCGGCTCCCTCTGGTGGGACTTCACGGCCACCCTTCCCTTTGAGATCTGCCCTCCACTCGAAGCTGCCTGTGTGCAGAGCTCTGAAGGGATCCCGGGCTCCTGGCAGGTTAAGGTTTTATGTTGTGCTTCTGCCTGCGACATGGCGGGGCTTCCCTGGGGCCTGGGTCTCCATGGGGGTGTCCATGAGGGTCCTGTGGGGAAGTGCACCTGTGCAGGTGAGCCTGAGGCACCTATCCCGGGAGAGGCTGGGCGGGAGGGCTCCTCCTGGACTCCGGGCTCTCAGGGGTCTGGGGCTGTGTCCCTCCAGCCTCTGCCTCTGCCTTCCCGAGTCTGGCTTTCCTCTCCTTTCTCCTTCATGGATGCTCATGGGATTAGGATAACCTAGGAGGGTCTCATCCATAGGTCCCAGGGACTCAGACATGGATGCATGTTGGGGTGACCCTCTAGCTCCTGCAGCCCTTCAGGAGGCAGGACAGGGCAGGACTGACCCTGAGGGAGGCAGTCTGGGGAGGAAATCCAAAAGGCTTCTCCTGACCCGCGTTCCCCTGAGCTTGGGCCTGGGGCGCTGGCCTCGTCTGGGGGACAGAGGTTGGGTTAGGTCACCACCGAGGGATGGGAGTCAGGATGCAGATGGGGGTCAGACGCAGACTGGGGTGAGGTCGCTATGCATCTCCCACGCGTATGCTGAAGAATGTGCTTGGCTTCACGCCCTGGGCCGTTCTCCAGACCACAGACGCTGGGGAGCCAGGCCAGCCAGGGCAGATGGCCACATCCATGGCTCATCTTGTGTCTGCCCTGTCCTCGTGGTGCCTTTGTCTGCCCCCTGGGCCCCTCCCTGTCTAGGATGCTGAGTCCTCAGGCTGCTAGTGGCCCTGCCCCAGTGGCCTGGGCCACCCCTAGCTCCTGTGCTCAGCATGGGGGATGCTTGGAGCATCTCCACGGGCAAGGGGACATGTCCAGGTGAGCACTAAAGAGGCCCTGTCTCTCGCAGGCTGCCCCAAGGGCTTCTACGGCAAGCAGTGCCACAAGAAGTGCCACTGTGCTAACCGTGGCCGGTGCCACCGCCTCTATGGGGCCTGCCTCTGTGATCCAGGGCTCTACGGCCGCTTCTGCCACCTGGGTGAGTCCCCTGCCCTGGCTGCCTGTGTCTGTGGGGACGGAGTGGCACTGTCTTAGGGCCGCTGTTCCTTGCTGCCCACACTATGGCTTGGGAGTGACCGTTCATCTGCAGGTGAGGACGTGGGGCTCCGAGGTACCCCCATGGGGATGCAGGCTCCACCCCAGGGACGCAGAACTGTATCCTCTGGACTGTGGGGGCCTTCAGGGCATCTGGGTGGGTGGTCCCCAGCCTTCTAATGCCTCCTGGTCCCAACCAGGCTAATGGGCAGGCAGCAGTGTGGGCAGGGGCAGGCCTCCCTCCCTGGAGCACAGGGTTCCCCTTGGCTCTTGGAATTTCCCAGCAGCAAAGATGAGTCCTGATCCCCAGTAGGGCTGGTGGAGAAAAGGTGGGTGACAATGAACAGATGTTATCTAGGTCCTCTGTACCCTACCTTGTAGAAGGGTCACTTAATGGGGGACGAGGAGGATTCTGAGAGACTCCTGGCTGGGAAGTTGCATGACCCAGGGCAGGTGCCTAGACTCTGCTGGGACCCTGTGTCTCACCTGCAGAACAGGCTCAGTGGCCCCATGCTCTGGACAGCAGTGTCTGGGGCAGGCAGGGCCTCTCCTGTGGGCCCTGGGGGCTGGTACGTGCAAGCAGGCAGACCCCCCTCTTGGTTCTGTGGGTGCAGCCTGTCCGCCGTGGGCCTTTGGGCCAGGCTGCTCTGAGGAGTGCCAGTGTGAGCAGCAGAACACGCTTGCCTGTGACCGGAGAGACGGCAGCTGTTCCTGCAAGGCAGGCTTCCAGGGCGAGTGGTGTCAGGACGGTGAGTGCGGGGTGGTGGGGTGGCCGGGTGGGGGTCCCCAGGCTGGCTGACCCTGCAGGCCCATCTCCTCTCACCCTCTGCAGAGTGTGCGCCAGGCTTCTTTGGGCCAGGGTGCCTGCAGGCGTGCACCTGCCCTCAGGGCGTGGCCTGTGACCCCGTCAGCGGCCAGTGTGAGAAGCAGTGTCCTGCCGGCTACCAGGGGAAGGGCTGCGACCAAGGTCAGTGGCGGGCCCCCACGATGCCCAGGGTCAGGAGGGGTGGGCCCCCAGAAGTGCTCTGACCAGGAGGCTGAGTTCGCTGTGCAGCCTGGTCCCGAGGACGCTTCTACCTGCCTTGGCCCCGTGTGGCTGCACAGTGGTGACTCACATTGGCCTTCCTGTCCCCGGTGTGCTGGTCGGGCCTGCTGAGGCAGGAGTGGGTCTGTGTGCCCAGGGCCTGGCCCAGGGAAGGGGTCGTGCCCCCCAACATTGTTGTCTCCTTACTCACCCCTCCACTCACTAGTGTGCCGGCATCTGGGGTGCTGGCACTTCTTCCTGGTGGGTCTGCGTTTGCGGGATCTGGGAAGCTGCCTGAAATGTAGACTAGGGCTGGAGGTGCAATTTGGGGTGTGGAGCATGGTGCACGCAGTGTGGTGCGTGGTACGTGGAGTGCAGTGTATGGTGTGTGGGGCACGGAACTTGGTGCAGAGCATGGAGCGTGGTGTGTTGTGCGTGGAACGTGGAGCATGAGTAAGGCCCTCCGCATGGCTGCCCTGGTCTGGGGGTGGAGGGAAAGGGTGCAGGATGGTGAGCACGGCTGGAGACTCGGCCCACATTCATACCCCAGGCAGATGTGGGGGGAGGAGCACTCTCAGCAGGAGTCCTGGGGTGGCCCAGCCCCATTCACAGGGTGCAGGCAGCTGGGGACCTCCCATGGCACGAGGTGTGCGCACTGTCCACACCTGTTGACCCCTGGTGTATGGGGACCACCGGACCTGCAGGGTGACTGTTGTGAACATGCCTGGGGACTGACTGTCTCGACCTCCCCCTAGCCTTGGCCTGTCCCCTATAGGCAATGAGGAGGGGCCCTGGGGCCCCAGTCTGAGCCAAGGGGTCTGTGTCTCCCTCTGCACCCAGGCCACATCCCTCCAGAGTGTGGTCCTGGAGATCACAGCGATGGGCCCCTGCAGGGCTCTTGGGTCCCAGGGGTCTAGGAGAGGAGTGTGGGGTGCTGGGAACCCAACCTAGACACCCCCCAGCCCCACGTGCAGCACAAGGGGCTCCATGGTGTCTGGTGCCCTTCAGCACCTGCTTTCCTGTCTTCCTGTCCGGATCCCTGACCCTTCTCTGGGCTTCCCCTCGATCCCAGTGGACACTCAGGAGTGCTTGTGCACATGAGCCCATGGGCACACGGGTACCTGCTCCCCATCCTGCAGCGACCAGGAGGTCTCCCTGGAGAAGCAGCCGTCCTGCCCACCGCCACCCTGCCCTGCTGGTCTACTTTCTCTCATTTCTCCTGTTTTCTGGGCAGTCCCCTGTGCCCTGAGGATGCCCCCCAGGAAACGCTATACGTGGTCTTCTAGGAACGATGGGCTCCCCACTGTTGTCTGGTCTGCAAAGATTTACAGCCCAAATGCTTGTCTGCCAGGCTCCCTGCAGCCCGACGGGACCACTTCAGCTGATGCTGTGAGGGCTTCCGTTCCCTGGTCCCCTGTGGGGAAGCCTGTGGGCACCTCCCATTCTGCGGGTCCTGTAGACGCTGTGGACCCTGTGGAGGCTGGCGGGTGCCCGTGGGTGATGTGCCCTCAGGACGGGGTTCACTAGGCTGTGCCCTCTTCCCTGGAGCCCCTTTGCCCGCCGTGGAAAGCCCCCAGGCTGGGACTCCACCCATCCCGCTGACACTCCTCCCCAGGGCACCGTGTGTTCCCCCCACACCCCCAGGAGTGCTCTGCTTAGCGGCTCCGTGTCTGTGTCTGCCTTCCTGGGCCTGTAAGAGCTTTCCTGGCAGCTCAAGTGGAGGAGCTGCAGGGCTTCCCAGGGTTACTGGGATTGGTGGGCTGTGGGAGAGGTTGCACCCAGGCTGGTCAGGGGCTCCCAGCACCAGGGGTTCGGCACGTCCTCAGGGGGGACACAAGGGTCCTGGCACCCACATTCTTTGCTGTGGCCCTGCTGTGGGCACAGAGCACCCCAGCCAGTGCTCAGGAGGCCCTCACTCCTTGGTCTCTGCTCTTACCTGGGGTCTTGCCGAGCAGAGGTGTGGGGGACCCAGTACTCTAGGAGGCCCCCGCCCGATGCCCATGACAGCCTCCAACCTGCTGGGAGAGGGCCACTGAGGGTAAAGTGGTGTATGCAGACCCCCACCCCATCCCATCCCATGCTCTTTGGAGATCTGAGACCAAGGGACCAGACTTGTCCTGGGTGACCTGGCAGGGTGGGGACAGTGGTGCCTGCAGGCTATGCCAGGGAGGGGGAAGGAAAGAGGCAGAGCTGCCTCCAGCTTGCTCCAGTGCCCTCCAGGATGGCCCCGTGGTGCTGGGTGCCCGCAGAGTCTGCTCAGCACCCCTCCCTTCCATGCACCATCAGCCCAAGCAGGCCCCTCCTGGCTGTGTGCTCCCGTGGTTGCCCAGGGGACCCTGGCTGTGCCCAGCAGCCCCGCTGGGGCAGGGGGCAGCTCCACAAGCAGGTGGCTGAGGCTTTCTCATTCTTTCTGGCAGAGTGCCCAGCAGGGACGTTCGGTGTGAACTGCTCTGGCTCCTGTTACTGTGGGGGGGCCCCCTGCGACCGGGTTACGGGGCAGTGCCTGTGCCCTCCAGGGAAAACTGGGGATGACTGTGGGGCAGGTGAGTGGCAGCAGTGTCCTGCGATACCCCCTACCTCCCCTGCCATTTGACTCTGGGTGGTCCCAATCCTGGACCAAGTTTGGGGACCCCAGCCTGGACCACGATTGGTCCTGCAGACCCCAGGCCTGTCCTTAACAGCTGGGAGCCCACACCAAACCACCCTTGGGTCTGGGCTGGGGAGTCTGTGCTGACCTGGGTGGCCACACCCCATTGAGGGGTGCACGGGGAACCTGTCAGCTGGGGTGTCAGGTTGGCCAGCAGAGCCCCTAGCCCTCCCTGGGGGCTGTGGTTTGCCCTCCAGGCTGCCTGCCCACCACATGGGCATCTCCCATCCCGTGATGGGCTTCCTGTTTTGCTTTCTGAGCTGTCCCAGAGCAAGGACTCATCTTCTGGGGGTGGTGCTCTGCAGCCTGCAGCCCATGAAAGTTGGGAGCTCCCATGACCCCCCTCTTCCTCCCCTGGGCCAGCTTAGTTGGCAGCAGCAGTTCCCAGTCCTAGGCTATGATGGAGGCCCTGGGATGGGGCAGGAGACTGACTGCCTGTGGGGTGGGGGGTGCCTAGATTGTCCCGAGGGCCGCTGGGGGCTCGGCTGCCAGGAGATCTGCCCAGCGTGTGAGCATGGAGCTGCCTGTGAGCCTGGGACTGGAGCCTGCCTGTGCCGCCCCGGCTACGTGGGCAGCCGCTGCCAGGACAGTGAGTATGGTGTCCCCCAACCTGCAGTACAGTCAGCCCTTCGCCTGTGCCCTCAGCCGCCCCTCCGCACTTACACTCCCTGGTCCCGCAGCGTGCCCAGCAGGCTGGTTTGGGCCTGGCTGCCAGATGAGATGTTCCTGCGCCAATGATGGGCTCTGCCACCCAGTCACTGGGCGTTGCAGCTGTGCCCCTGGATGGACCGGCCTCAGCTGCCAGAGAGGTAGGTGGCACAGAGTGTGGGGGCTGGGGGCCTGGCCTGGCCACGGTGCCCACGTCTCTGCTGGGCCCGGGAAGGCTGACGTGGGCTGTGTTGCAGCCTGTGACGGCGGGCGCTGGGGACCTGACTGCAGCCACCCCTGCACCTGCAGCCCAGGCCACGGGAGTTGTGACGCAGTCAGTGGCCTGTGTGTGTGTGAGGCCGGCTACACAGGCCGTCGGTGTGAACAGCGTGAGTCCTGGCCCACCCACAGCCATGCTCCCACACAGGGCATGCATATACACGCACCCATGCACATATGTGCCGGGGTCCTGGTCCTGCCCTTCTGTCCACGGTATGGGCAGGGGCTCCTCCCCTGAGCTCCCTCAGCTCCCTTGTCCCGCTAGGCCCAGCTCCCAGCCCCTGCCCTCCCCCCCAGCCTATCTGAGCCTGTCAGGTGCACCCGGAGCAGCAGGCAGGGAGAGCAGGGAGCAGGTCCCTGGAGGGGGGCAGGGTTGAGGGCCGTGACCTTCTGTGTATGCCTCCCGCCCTCCCCTGGGGCAGGGGTTCCTAGTGTCAGCTCCAAGGGTCATGCCTGGGGGGTCCTACCTCCCCACAGTGGGGGGGCCTCAATCCTTAGCCAGGCAAGGAGGAGGTTGAGGCAGGTGGGTGAGCCCCCCTGCCCTAGGACTGCCCTACAGACCCATCCCCCAGCTCAGATGGTGGAGGCGCAGGCGGGTCCGTGTCAGTCTCACCCTCTCCAGCTGATGGTGGGCCGGGGTTGTGTGTCTCAGGGTGTCCCCAGGGCCACTTTGGGCCGGGCTGTGGGCGGCAGTGCCAGTGTGAGCATGGGGCGGCCTGTGACCACGTCAGCGGGGCTTGCACCTGCCCGGCCGGCTGGAGGGGAGCCCTCTGTGAACGCGGTGAGCTGGGGCATGTGCCAGGGCTGGTGGGCAGACCCCATCACCCTGGCCATCTCCCATCACCGCCTGCTCTCTGCAGCCTGCCCCGCGGGCTTCTTCGGCCTGGATTGCCGCAGTGTCTGTGACTGTGCCGCTGGAGCCCCCTGTGACTCTGTGAGCGGCTCCTGCCTCTGCCCTGCTGGCCGCCAAGGTCCCCGCTGTGACCAGGGTGCGTGAGGCCCAGGTGGCCCTGAGAGCTCTGGGAGAGGGGCCAGGGCCACTGTGCCAGGCTCACTTCTGGGGCCTCCTCCCGGGTTCTGAAGCTACCAGGTGGCCACTTTGGAAACGCTGCTTTGCTCACAACATGCCAGCATGTTGGTCCCTCTATGTGGCCGCCATGAGGGGTGCCCAGGCTGGAGGGAAGGGAAGATTGCCCAGCTGCCCCAGATCTACCGCAACCCCTCCCGGGGGGCTGACCTCCAGACCCCTGACCTTCCCCTCCCTCTTGCAGCCTGCCCTGCCCACACCTTTGGGCACAACTGCAGCCAGACCTGCTCCTGCTTTAATGGGGCCTCCTGCGACCCTGTCCATGGACAGTGCCACTGTGGCCCTGGCTGGATGGGTCCCACCTGCCTGGAAGGTAAGCCCCCATCACCGAGGAGGGAGTCTTTTAGGAGCAAAGGACCCACCCCAGCAGCCTGGGACCAGGGATTGTGTCTGCCTCTCTGTGGGCCACACAGGGTCACATGGGTGTGGGGTGACATGGGTCTCACAAGGACTGATGGGCAAGGAGGGCCTGTGGCACACCCCCTCACAGGGCCCCTGGCACCAGAGGATGGGCAGGAAGGTGGTGAGGTCAGTGGCCCGGGGTGGCCTGGGGCAGGTGTCTTAGAGCAATTCTCCCCACAAAGTCTGGTGTTGGGTTTTGGGGTGGACTGGAACATGCAGAACCTCTGGGCAGAGGTGTCGGGCCCGCTGCGTCCAGCTGCAGGGGTGCTGCATGTGCTCCCTTCCTCCCCTAGCCTGCCCCACGGGCTCATACGGCCAGAACTGTCAGCACACCTGCCTCTGCCAGCACGGAGGCACCTGTGACCCTGTCTCAGGCCACTGCACGTGCCCGGAGGGCTGGACTGGGCTGGCCTGCGAGGAGGGTGAGCACGGGGCAGGAGGAGGAGGGGGTGGGGGAGCCCCGGGGCCAGGGTTGGGTGCCCCGAAGTATCCTGGCACACCCCCACCCTCTGTGGGCAAAGATGGCTTTCTCCCGGTGGGGGTGGCATCCTGGCTGTGGCCACAGGTCTGTGGTGTGACCAACGCAGGCCCCTCTCTTCAACGACACGGGGCCCAAGGGTCTGGGTGGAAGAAGCATGGCGGGGCGGAGGTGCTGGTCTCCTTGGCCATGAGGGCGTATAGCACTCCTGGGGTGCCCTGCCCTGCAGAGTGCCTCCCTGGACGCTTCGGAGCCGGCTGCAAGCACAGTTGCAGGTGTCTCAACGGTGGCGACTGTGACCGGCATTCAGGCCGCTGCCTCTGCCCAGCTGGCTGGACCGGGGACCAGTGTCAGAGCCGTGAGTGGGCAGGGTTGGGAGCTGGAGGCGAGGGGAAGGCCAGGAGGCCCCTCTGGGCCCGTCGGGGGGTGGCCTCAGCCTTGCTCCAGGGTGGAGGGCCCCGTGAGGTGGTCACTTGGCAGGTGGGGGCAGGGGCTACCATCCGAGCTCCCAGGGTCCCCTGTGGGGGGCTGGGGGGGGTTTGGCCCTGCTTGAACCCCCACAGCAGGACTCAACCCTCTGCCTTGTCTCACCCACCCCAGCCTGTGCTGACGGTACGTTTGGGGCACGCTGTGAGGAGCACTGTACCTGCCGGCGGGGGGCCACCTGCCACCATGTCACGGGGGCCTGCCTCTGCCCCCCAGGATGGAGAGGTTCGCGGTGTGAGAACGGTGAGCCCCTCGGCTCCGCCAGCTCCCATGGGACTGACTGCTCGGGTGGAGGGGGGTTCCCTCCAGGCTGCACTGGCCCCAGGGCTCCCCACCACCCCCTGCACGTGGCTTCCTGCAGCCTGCCCGCACGGCTGGTTTGGAGAGGCCTGTGCCCAGCGCTGCCAGTGCCCACCCGGCGCCGCCTGCCACCACATCACTGGGGAGTGTCGTTGTCCACGAGGCTTCACAGGGCCTGGTTGTGAGCAGGGTAGGTGACCCCACCTGGGGAGGGGACAGAGTGGCTGGTAACTGAGGCTGCAGGGACCCCCGAGCCGCACCGAAACCTTCACCCCCAGGAGGGGGCCGTGCGGTGGGCAGCGTTCCTGAGCTAGGCCAGGATTGACCTCTGCCGCCTGCACCCAGCCTGCCCCCCCGGCACCTTTGGGGAGAGCTGTGGGCAGAAGTGCCATTGTCCCGGTGAGAACCAGGCCTGCCACCCTGCCCTGGGCACGTGTGTGTGTGCCGCCGGCTACCACGGCTCCGGCTGCCGGCAACGTGAGTGCTGCCCTGCCTCTTCCCTGGCTGTCCTCAGAGGGGCTGCTCAGCTGGGGTGTGTGGGGGGGCACCGGGGGCTGTGTGCCCTAGGGGGCGAGGCCCAGCCTCTGGCAACACCCCTATCCCTGCAGGGTGCCCCCCTGGGCGCTTCGGGCCTGGCTGTGAGCAGCCATGTGGGTGTCTCAACGGGGGCTCCTGTGATGCGGCCACTGGGGCCTGCCTCTGCCCTGCTGGGTTCCTGGGGGCCGACTGCAGTCTGCGTGAGTGGCCGGGGAGAGGGCTGCATGGATGGGGAGGGAGAGGGTGGCAGCTCCCCGCACCTCGGTGCTCAGGGCCCCCCAGCCTGTAGGGAGGATAGCCCCCCGACCAGACCATCTGTGTCCCTGATCCTCCTGCTGGGCCTGTGTCAGGCTGGGCTAAAGTAGGGGGGGTGTCAGTGTGACCTCAGTGATCCTGCCGGCCAGCTCTGGCCCCTCTGCCTCCCCGCCGCTGGCCATGCCCTGCAGAGGGAAGGGGACCTGGCAGCAGTGGCCACCCTCCTGTCCCCTCCCGGCAGCCTGTCCACAGGGCCACTTCGGCCCCGGCTGTGCGCACGTGTGCAGGTGTGGGCAGGCCGTAACCTGTGACCCCGTGACCGGCAGCTGCGCCTGCCCCCCAGGAACGACTGGCACCCACTGTGAGCATGGTGAGTGCCCACGTGGCCCCCCCTTCTGCATGTCACAGATGTTGCTGGATCAGCCCTGGGGAGGGGCGCCGGTGGGGTGAAGCCGAGGGTCCCCTGATGGGAGCCAGGCCCTAGAGCCGGGTGGTGCCGTCACATGAACACTCTTTGTCAATCCCCTCAAGTGGCTGGTGGGGGCTGAACAGGTTCCAACCCGGAGCCTTCTAGTGGGAGGGCCCAGTGGCTATTTTGTCTGAGGACAGGTGGGCTCCCTGGCTCATGTGCCCGTGGCACAGGGTCCTGCTGGCCCTTCCTGCTGGGCCCCCAGGTGGAGGGCAGCCTGGAGCACAGGGCCTAGTGGAGAACAGGGGTGCCCCAGGAGCAGTCATGGGCCTCCCACCTATGATGGCACCCCGGCCCCCATGGCCACAGCTATGGCCCTGTGGCCTGGCTCCCATACCCTGGTGGATAGAGCGCTGTGCCATCCTATGGTTCTTATCAAGGGTCAGTGACCACACCCCTCCCTAATTCTTAGCTAGTGGCAGCAGTCATAAGCCCTGTGTCCTGGCAGCAGCTAGACCACATCCCTCCCTCCAGGGAAGTATGGCAGCTGCAGGCCAATCAGATTACAATCAGGGGCCGCGTGCAGTGCCTGGCAGCCCAGCTGCCTCAGCTTGGAGGATGCACCAGTGCAGAGGGCCACCACCTCCAGGAAGGCTTCCCTAACCCGCTCCTGCCACCTGGGCAGGCACTCCCTGCCCCTCCTTGGCGCTCAGGGAGGCCTTGTGTTTGCCGAGAAGATGGATGGATGGGCAGGGCACAGCTGGTGTCCCTCCCTGGCATGTGTGTGTCTGAGGGCAGAGACTGGCCCCAGGAGGCCCCGGGAAGGGTTTGTGGAATGAAGGCCAGATGTGGTGGGGACGTGTCTCCAGAGTGTGTCCAGCCCTGGGCAGAGCTCTGAGCGCTGCTGGACTTCTGCCCCCAGGCTGCCCTCAGAACCGGTTTGGGGTGAACTGTGAGCGCGTGTGCTCCTGCAGAAACGGGGGCCTGTGCCATGCCTCCGACGGCAGCTGCTCCTGTGGCCTAGGCTGGACAGGGCCAAACTGCGAGCAGGGTGAGTGTGCGGGCCCGCCGACAGGGCCGTGTCCCATCCCTGAGCCAGCTGGAGGGTCGGGGCCTATGGGGACAGGAGGGCTGCCGGGGGCTGGGCAGGGCCCCAAGGTCACCTGAATCAGGCTAGTTCCCCGGGGGCTGTCCCTCGGGCCCCCTGCTCTACCTGCTGGCTCTCCCCCAGCCTGCCCTCCTGGTCACTACGGTGCTGCCTGCCATCTGGAGTGCTCTTGCCAAAACAACGGCACATGTGAGCCCACCACGGGTGCCTGCCGCTGTGGCCCTGGCTTCTACGGCCAGGCCTGCCAGCATGGTGAGTCCTGGGGTGGGGAGGCCGCTGGCCCTGTCCCTCCCCGTGGTGGCTGGTGAGCTAAGGCCTGACCCCGCTTACTGTGGGACTCCCAGGCCAGAGGCGCTGGGCTTGGGTCACAGGAGAGCATGTGGACCTCCCTCCTGACCCTCAGCCATGATGGCGGGCCGGGCCTAGGTGGAGAGAGGGGGAGCACAAGCCTCTGAACCAGGTCCTTTGCTCACCCTGCGTGAACGGACATAGGGGCTCTAACTGCAGTGTCCTTCAGCCTGTCCCCCCGGCTTCCATGGGGCTGGCTGCCGGGCAGCGTGTGAGTGTCAGCATGGAGCGTCCTGCGACCCGGTCAGCGGCCAGTGTGTCTGCCCTGCTGGCTTCTACGGCCAGCTCTGTGAGAAGGGTGAGTGCCCACTGCTCCCACGTGCTCCCCTGGCCCTGTCCAGTTGGGCATGGGACAGGAGGGGACACGGACTCTGCTGCCCCCCTGCAGGGTGTGAACCAGGCTCCTTCGGAGAGGGTTGCCGTGAGCACTGTGACTGTGAGATGGGGGCAGCCTGCGACCCCATCACCGGCCAGTGTCTTTGTCCCCCAGGGCGCACAGGGGCCACCTGTGACCTTGGTGAGTCTGGGTCCCGCTTGGCAGGGCACGGGGGTGGGCCTCAGCGGGTGTGTGAGCATTGCTTGTGTAAGGGGGAGCCTCAGCTGTGTTCTGGCTGGGGCACTGTGCCCCCTGTGCCCATCCTGTCCCTCTGCAGGGGGTGCCCAGCACGCAGCTCCTGCTCAGAGTTGTCAAGGCCACATGCTGCTCTCTGGCCAGGATGGGGGCACAGTGAGGTGGGAGGGGTGCCCTCCCAAGCTGCCAGCCTGCCTGGGCATAGGAGGGACTGTCTGGCACAGGCTGCGTATGCAACCTCATGGCTGACCTTATGGTTGTGTGTTGCTTGACCCGGGGAGGAGTGTCCCTGGCTGCCGGGCCCCCTTTGCCAGCCCCTGGGGCTGGGCAGGGACATGGGGTGATGATGCCGGGCAGGTGCTTTCCCACATGGGAGCTCACACAGGGCAGGCAAAGTGAGGCCCGAGAGGCCTGTGCTCCCTTGCACCCCTGCACAGAGGGCCTGGGGTCCCCTGGTGGGGGCAGGCAGGACTGGCACTCAGGCCCGTCTCTCCCTCTCCCTTCACCTTAGACTGCAGACCTGGCTTCTTCGGGCCGGGCTGTGCCCTGCGCTGTAGCTGTGGGGGTGGCGCTGCCTGTGACCCGGTCAGTGGGCAGTGCCGCTGCATGGATGGCTACATGGGCCCCACCTGCCAGCAAGGTGAGCCAGGTTTCCAAGGGGGAGGTGGGAGGATGACATGCTCGCTATTTCTGCCCCCTACACACATCGGGATGGCCAGGGCAGGACAGCTGGCGAGAGTGTTGCCATCCCTGCACAGTCGGTGCCCGTGGCTTCTTGCAGGGGAGGCGGGGACCTCGCAGCTGCTGAATGGTGGGGCAAGGTTGTGCCACACCAGCAACCCCCAGCAGCCCTCTGCTCCCGTGTAGGTGGGCTCTGACCCAGCCCTGCACGCATACTCACCCCTGTGTGTGCACGCCAGCACCTGCCCGTCCCCCATCCCCCTGGGTGGTGGGGGCAGGTGTAGTGACGGCACCTTGGGCTCTCAGCCCTCACGGCCTGGGGGGGGAACATGCATCTGCATGCCAAGCTTGGGGGGGTGCCCTGGAGTCCCCCGGTCAGCTTGCCGAGGCCCGACCTGGACAGGACACGTCTGCTGAGAGAGTTGGGTCTGGGGCCGGTGAGGACGGCTCTATAGACAGTGGGGATTCCAGACAGGTCCACAGCCTGGGAACCTCAAGTGTGGGCTGACATGTGTGTGTGTTTTTGAGCCTCTGGGAGGCAGCTCAAGACTGTTAGGGGCCATAGGGCGGCAGTGGGGGGATCTCACTCTGGCAGTGGAGGCCTGGCTGGGGCTGCCCATGGCGGCACCTGGTGGTCATCTGTGGTACTGCGCCCCAGGCCCTGGGTGGTCCTGACCTCAGGGATTGCAGCTGGGGTCTGCGACCTGGGTCACCCCTGAGGCTGTGCTGGTTTGGAGTCCTGGGCCCTGCCCCCTGCTCCCTGCCCTGAAGCTGACTGTCTGGCTTCTAGTAAAGCACCTCCCAGCCCATCATGCTGCTGGGCTGGGGGGACTGGGAGCTTTCATTTGGGGAGGAGGAGAGGCCCCCCCTTTGTATATTTGCATAGGAGGGAGGGGGAGGCTTTGCTGAGAGGGCCTGTGAGCCTAGGGGGAGAGTGGTGTTTGCATCTGGTGGCCTCGCTGGCCTGTGACCAGCAGACTGAGCCCAGAGGAGGGAGGAGGATTGTGCTCTCATATAACGTGGGTCCCACAAGGCAGCCAGCGATCCAGAGCCTGGACCTCAGAGATGAGGCCGGCGAAAGCTGGGGAGGAAGTGGGGCCATCTCCCCTCCATTGGGCTGGAGCTGGAGGGGCAGGAGGGGACACGTGAGTGTGAGCCCAGAACTCTGGCAGCTTCAAAACGTCCACCTGCCCTGGAGCTGACCTTCTTTCCCCCTGTCCCCTACAGTGGCCTCACAACCAGCTCATGGACCAGCACTCAGGCTCAGCAGCGGGGCAGAGAAACACTAGCTCAGAGGCAGCCCCCAGCAGGCCCGTCTTCTAAGTACCTTGGTGATGACTGAGGAGGGGTGCCCGTGGGCCAGGACTTCAACCCCAGCCTTATCTTCTGGGGCTATGCCCAGCCCTGCGGCCTCTCACTGGGCAAGGATCAGCTGGCCATGGGGAGGGAGGCCCTGCCTGGCCTAGCTTAAGGGGCCCAGGCTCGTGCCAGGCCTCGGGCTGCACAGCCACACAGCTGCGCGGGCCGCATGTGCTGATGAAGCCGGCCACCCACCCCTTGCCCCCTGCCCTCCCGTCCCCGCACCGACCCCTCCACAGCCCTGGGTCAGGACCCAGGGTCCTTGGGGACAGCTATAGGCAGGGGGCAGTTCTTCTGGTGCTAGGCCCTGGGACCCTTGCGCTCAGCCTGTTTCCTTGGAATTGCAGCCGCTGTATTTATGTAAAAGTATTTATGGGCAGCTGGCCACCCCCATGCACCCCGGGCACTGCCCGTCCCAGGAAACGCCGCTGCGGGACTTTGGGGCATGCAGGGCCTCTGGGTGGCAGGCTCTGTACATGTGAAACCCAGAAACTTAAGAAAGAAGCCACCACTTCCTTGTGGCCTGTGTGTCCATTGCTTTGGGCTCCTTGCACCGGCCCTCCCAAGTGTGCCAGCCTGTGTGTTTGGACAGGAACCTCTCCCAGACCAGGGGGGCCCCACAGGCACCTGGCCCCTCCCTGGGGA
The DNA here is from genome assembly GCF_048418805.1 of Vulpes vulpes. NCBI lineage: Eukaryota > Metazoa > Chordata > Mammalia > Carnivora > Canidae > Vulpes > Vulpes vulpes. The sequence continues at coordinate 159,467,392 of NC_132791.1, read as the reverse complement.
TGGAGGTTGCGCATGAGGAGAGATGGCATTTGTCCTGGTTTCTGGTGCTCTAGAGGGGCCTGCAGAGGGGCTGGTCTGGGAGGGAGTATGGCCCCATGGGGAGGGGCTGGCCTGAGGGCAGTGGTGATGGGGGGGCAACATGGTACCCCCCTCCTGTCTTCAGGGTGGAAACAGCAGAGGGGGGTGAAGAGCGTCCCAGGGGCAGGGTGACCAGTGGGCTGGGTTGGACCCAGATGGCCACACCAGGCACTTAGGGTCTGGGCGGTAGTCCCATGTGTCCACCACGTCTACACCAGCCCAGCTAGTGGATACCCTCAAGGCAGAGGATCTCAGGGAGGAAAATAAGGAGGATTCTAGTAGCTGCAGCCCCTCAAATAGACGAGGGAACAGCCTGTGGCAGAAAAAGCCAAGTTAGTGCGCTGTAGTGTCAAGGGTTTCAGATAAGTGTAGTGAATGCCCCAGGAAGAGACACGGAGCCAGGCTGCAGGACAAGAGAGCCAGGCTGCTGAAGAAGCAGTTTCAGGAGCTGCAGTGATGAGGGCCCGGGAGGGAGCTGTGGGGCGCGGCCTGGCGCTGCCTGGACAGCAGGCTCTCTGGTCTTGGCCATGGTGCTGGGTGGGGGATGGGGGTGCGAGCTGCTGGGGGGGGGTGTGCAGCTGGGGTGGGGGGCTTAGTCCCTAGTGCACTGTTGGGAGGCTCGGAGGGAGAGGACGCCACAGGAGGTTAATGGAAATGAATGAAGGGAGATCCGTCTAATTGAAGCTCTGGAGCAAGAAAAACATTGAGGTGAAGCCACCAGGTCTCAGGGCAGGTGAATGGTCTCAGGCAGAAGGTGAATGGTCTCAGACTGAAGGAATGCAACACCGTAGAACAGAAATAAAAAAGCCACGATCTAAAGAACTTTCAGGAAATCACCAGCAAGGAGAAATCCTAGAGCACCCAGGAAAGGAGAACAGAAATCTGTGTGGCATCAGACTTCACAGCGAAACCCTGGGAACCAGGACCCCGATGTTCTGTTGTCACAGTGCTAAAGAAAAAGTTTTGAAAGTTGACATGTGTATGTGCTGTTGAAGTATCTGAAAAATAAAACCCGGTTCCTCTCGGGGTTTAACCCTCCAGAGCCAGACCTGGAGACGGACCCAGAGGATGCTCTCCAGCAAGGAGAGAGAGAACCCCAGCAGGTGTGCTGAGAGATTCCCCAGGATGTCTCCTGCATCACCTTGTCCCAGAGAGAACCAAATATTCACAGTGACCACGAGCGTGCAGGGCAGGGGTGGAGAGAGTGTGCTGGGTCCCTCCCTCTGGCGAGGGGCCGACAGACCATGGACAGTCGCGCTGGCAAGGCGAGTAGGCCTGTGTGCAGACATGTCCTACTAAGACAGGTGTCCTCCTGCAAGGACAGGACGGGTAGCCTTTCAGCCACTTGCAGGACGGCCTCGCTCCAGTGGAAGGAGGAAGAATGGAGCAGAGTGAGAAAGTACATCAGTAAAGCCCACAAATGGGTACAAGGGACGCTCAAAACGCAGACGCGTCTAATGCAGCTGAACAGGATTTTCACTGTTAAAGACTTCCCTAGAGGGATGGACGTGGAAGCCTACAGAGTCCATCAAAAGCTGGGGTGGGAGTTTTAATGTTTCGGGCTGAAAAGCGTAATGAGAAGTGGTTGTGTATAAATCCACGCACGGATGTATGCACGTTAACAGCGGAGGCTTGGAAATCCATAGAACTGACGCTATAAGAGCTCAAATGAACTTTGCCAACTGGAGATTTTAACGTGTTCTTAAAAAAAAAAACCCAAAACACACAACCCATAAACAGGTTAAGCAAACAGACGCAAGCAGTGATAAAACTTTAGTAGGATTTAACACAGATGGTTTATACGTATCTATGCTCATATTCACGCATTTGTTATATTCTATGCATAGAATTCGTATCTATTTAAACTTCACACAGATGGAGAATGATCCACATAAAAGTCGAAATTCCTCTGAAAATGAGTAAGGAAGAAAAGTAGCGAGATGGATGATTTTTCTGAACACAGAGAAGATACAAGAGGAAGAATTAATACACAAACATGACAGAGATATAAAAGTTATATGAGTGACCACATACCAGTAACTTGGCTTTTTTTTTTTTTTTTTTTTTTTAATGGGCAGGTTTTGAGGGAAAATACGAAACGCCAGGATTGGTGTTGGTAGAAATGAAAAAAACTTGAATAAACTAAATAAATAAATGCAAATAGGACCTGGAGCCGGTCACCACCCACAGGAGTGCCTGAGACATCGGCTGGTATGGGTGCTTGTGCCACAGTTTCCAGACACGGTGAAGCCGTTTAATAGGAATTATGTTGGAAACCCTACAAGCAGGAAAAGCGGCTCATCCTCATTTCATGAGGCTGGTATAACCTTGTTCTAAAATCAGGTGAGGACAGTACAAGGAGACGAGATTACAGACTCCTTATGTGTATGCAGAAATCCTAATTCTAGATATTAGCTGCACAAAAATATTTTTTAAGGATGTATTTATTAGTGTGTGGGTGAGCAAGAGGGGCCAGGGGGAGGGAGAATCATCAAGTGGACTCCCTGCCCAATGTGGGGCTCGACCTCATGACCCCAAGATCACAACCTGAGCTGAAATCAAGAGTTGGATGCTTAACTGACTGAGCCACTCAGTTGCCTCTTCTACTCAAAATTTAAAAAAATATCAGCTTGATCCGGCGGGGATGGAACTCAAGATGCCAGGACAATCTCACGTCACAAAGTGCTTCGATGTATTTGGTAAGACGAGAAATTGGACGATTGTCTGACAGAAGCAGAAAGCGCATTCTATAGAATTCATCCTTTTAGGGTATACATTCTTGGAAGGCCGGGTGGGTATAGACAAGGGCTTCGTGGACAATGGTCGTGTACAAGGATCTCTTGCAAGTCTGGTGGAGAAACCAGGGAGCTCAAGTCTTTGTGAGTGAAGCCACGCGGGCCACCGTGCCCACCCAGCACACCCCTGGGGCCCTGCTGTCTGCTTCCCGTGCCGTCCACCCCCCTAGACTCTGGCTGTCTCCTGCCTCCCACCCCCACCCCAGCAGAGCTCGGCAGTCTCCAGGCCACAAGGTGAGAGCAAGAAACTAGTGTGAGGCTGTCGGAAAGAGAGAACCTGCTGGGGGTGGCCTGGGGGCAGGACTTGAAAAGTCATGGAAGAGCCAGTGGGGCCAGCAGACACGTGAGCCTGACTATAAGAATCAGCAGGGCGTGGGGTGGAGGGGTCGGGGGTGGGGTGTGTGTGAGGAGCATCTGTATCCTATGAAACCTGTAAAACCTGTGAAGGTCAGCAGCGCTTCAGCAGAGGCAGAGGCCAACCAGGAAAGGGCCACGTACGACATCCTTCTCCGCCGCGGCAAGGCCCATTCATGCCTGCGGGTTTATCTCCAAAAGGATGCATGAAGCCCCAAACCAGGAGCCCTGCGAGGGGTAGAGGGCCCCCGTCTGATGTGACCCTAGTCCTAAGAGAGCCCTGTGATGTGCTGGCGGGTGACAGCTGGGGAGAGGGGGTTTGGGATGTCTAACACGGGCCAGGGGCCGATCTCGGGACTGGTGACCGTACCCAAGGGTGATTGATAATGAAGTGTGTGGGATTCATGGACACCCCAAGAAGGTACAGATGGAGATGCCAACCTGCATGCCTAAGCGGCAAGAGCCCGGGGGTCTGAGGGTTCTCGTGCATGGGGCATGGGAGCCTGGGTGCTGCTGGGGCACCACTGTTGTCACCTAGGAGCGCTGGATGCCTTCAGGGCTGCAAGCCCAGCTGCAGTGCCCCCGCCAGCCCCCTACCCTCATCCCCCCGGCCCGGGGCACTCTCGGGAGGTAGGTCCTCCCTGCAGAAAGGGCCCGGGATGTTCTGGAGTGGTTCTAACAGCACTAACACAACACCTTGGTGTCTGTTCCCACTGGGCCCCACCGGGGTGGATGACGTCCTAGGAAGCCCCGATGGCCCTGCAAGCCCACTGCCCCCTGCAGTGGGACCTATTTCCCTGCCTGCAACAGAAGGGGCAGTGCAGCTGGCTGGGAGGTGGGGCTGGGCTGGAGGGCCCCTGGAGACCCCTCCCCAGCATGGTTGGTATGGCAGGGTTCTCCCCAAGACACCCTGGCATCTGGGAGTGGGGGTAGGGGGCAGAAAGGTTGTTTGAGGTCTTAGGACGAGCTTGGCTGGAAGGCAGGTCAGAGCAGCCTCTGCCTGGGAAGGGCCAGGGTCCAGGCTGCCCTGCCCTGCCCTCAGGAAGGGACCCGGGCTGAGCAGAGTCCCCTCAGTCTCAAGTGGGCACTGGTGTTGGGGGAAGCCCTAGCCTTCCTCCCTTCACTGCCCACCCACCTGGGCCCCTCCAGACCTCGAGACAGTTGGGCCCTGTGCTTCTTCTTCTTCTTCTTCTTTTTTTTTTTTTTTTTGTGCTTCTTGATCCCTCTTTGAAGGGTGTCTGTCCTGCTGAGCTGGCCAGCTCTGGCCCTGCCCCGGTGGACCCAGCACCCCCTACCCCCAGCAGCCCTGCATCTGGTGGCAGCCCCTACAGTGTCCTGAACACCCTCCCTCCGGGCTAAGCATTCCTCCTGCATGTTTGGGAACCACTCTGCAGACCCAAGAGGACCCAAGGCTGTGTCCTCAGGTCAGGACAGGAAGGGTGTGGCCCCAGGGCCTCCCAAATCTCCTAAGGAACCTGTGCCTGGCGGAGGACAGGCAGCAGACAGGCCTGCCTCCCTGGGGAGCTAGGGACAGCTAGGGACGGGGTCAGCGGTGAGAGCAAGCAGGTGGACTTCCTTGGGGGAGCTTAGTTCTATGGGGGAGCCAGGCTTCCGCAAAAGTGCCACTCCTGCCTGGCGCGTGCGCGCGCGCACACACACACACACACACACACATGGATGCACATGTGCGTGCACCTGCCTGGCCCTGGCTACCGCTCGCCCCCACCGCAGCTCTGAGAAAAAAGCAGGGAGTTGACCTAGCTCATGGGTGGGGAAGTCCAGGTCCCAGATTCCCACCTGTACGGAAGTACTTCTCCCTGCATAGCTCCTGGGGCTCACCCCTGCGACCGCAGTCCTGACCTGTCCCGTCCCCCCATCATGCAAAGCCCCTGCCCAGGACCACCAGTGCAGCTTGGGCTCTGACCTAGGCCTGGCCCTTCTGACTGCCTGAGGCCCTGGAGGTCACCTTGGTGGTCACTGGGGAGGAGCTGCCCACCCCTCCAGGTACAGATCACCTTCCTTGACCTGATTCGAAGGGTGGGGCTCAGGGCAGCCCCTCCTCCTCCCTCCCTGCTCCTACTGGCTCAGCCCCTCCCCACACCCCCTGTCTCCCCGCCCCACCTGGCCAAGCCCAGGGCTGGGAGGGTCAGAAGGCCGGCCACCCAGTCACCCACTTCTGGCTGGGAGGCAGGAGCCACATTCCTGGCTTTGCAACCAAAGCTGGAGCCCCAGTGGGATCTGGGCAGATTCTCATAGTGCTGGGAGCTCCCACCCCAAGGACAGCACTGCCCATGCCGGGAGGGGCACTGGCAGGCACGGAGGAATTGCAGGCCTAGCAGGGCACGACGCAGCCTTCCTACCTGGCCTGGTGGCCAAGAGCCCAGGCCAGCCTGCCCCTCCCCACCTGGGGGGGGGGGGGCCTGGGGGAGCAGGTGGACTATGAGGGAGGTAGGGGTGGGGGACATTCCCATGGGGTCCCTAGACCTATTGGCCCCCCTGAGCCCTGCAAAGGAATGTGTGGGGATGGGGGTTAGGAGCTCCTGGCCTTGCTCACTGTGCTACACGTGGACAGGCCAAGGCCACAGATGGGCATGGAGTGACCATGAACAAGGGGCCCAAGCAAGGCCCTAGGACCAACATGAGTGACCACACATGTGGAGACAATCCTGGCCCATTGCACCTTGGGAAGTTTGCAGGGGCTCATCTGGCTTTCTGGGCGCAGACTCCCATGGAAATCCAGGTGTTAAAGAAATATTTTAATGTGTATGAAAACCCCAGGATCTCAGCACTGGCTCTGTAGGGTCATCTCCCTCTGGGGGACCTCCGCTCAGTAAGTGGGGCTGCCCTGGACGCTCAGGCCCTTTGTCCCACAGGCAGGGGGCTGGGCAGGGGGGACAGGGAGGAAGCTGGGCCCACATCCTGCATCACTTGCCCTGCACCATTGCCCTAGGGGTGTATAGGACGCCGGGGGAGGCCGGGGGTCAGTCAGGCTGCTGTGGCCCCGAGAGCTTGCTTGGAGGATGCTCCTGGGGGCGGGCAGCACATGTGATCACCCTCCCTGGGAGTGTCTGGATCCGGCACTGCGGACCACGGGGCCTCACGGAGACCCACGGACTGTCTGGGCTCCTAGGACAAGCGCACCACACTCCAAGGACCAGGCTGCTTCCTGGAGCACGGCATGAAGCAGCAGCCTGGCCTCCGTGCTGGGCACAACAGGCTACACGCCCGTCTCCACACGCAGCCGCTCCATCCTGCGCACGTTGCCCTCCACGGCCACACGGCTGGTGATGCACCGGGCAAAGTCCTCAGGGAACCAGCCCATCTCCCCATCTCTCAGCCTCTCGCCATAGAACCATCCTGAACACAGATGTGGGGCAGGTGAGGGCGGAGTCCAGGCTCCAGGGAGGGGCTTCCATACCCACACCCCCGGCCCTCTGAGCTTCTGTGCCAGAAGACGCCAGGGCCAGGCCCCCTTGCAGCAGACCACCACCCGCTCCGGCACAGGGGGCCAGGGGCCAGGTCACACAGGCACCTGGTCCTCCAGCAGGTGCTCAGCCTGGACACTGGCGTCAGGGGCTGAGCTCCCTCCAGCCAGCTTTCATGCCCTGTGCAGGCGAGTGCAGGGGCCCCCAGGGGTAGCAGAGCCACCCTCCTCCTGCTCAGGACACAGAATGACAAAGAAGCGGATTTTGATCCTGTGACTGAGGGAGGTCTGAAGATGTCCTTGAAGGAAGGTGCTGAGGGGACCTTGGACCAGACCCACCATGGGCAGTTGCAGAAACTGCTTCCAGGGGGCCAGGCTCAGGGTCGGCTGCCCGCATCTGGTGTGCTCCCTCGTGGGGCTGTCAGGCCCTCCCTCTGGGGGCCACCTCGCCTACATCCTGCCACCACCACACACCCGGCCCTACTCTGCTCACCATCCTCCTGCTCCAGCACCAGGACCACATCCGCCTGCTGCAGCGTGATCTCATCCGCTTGCTTGGCCAAGTAAGCCTTGGTGACCTCGACCTGGAGCAGGTCTGGGGGGTGGGGGTGGGGGTGAGGGTGGGTGTCAGCAACACCGCTGTCCCCAGGAGGGCCTGGGCCAGGAGTCCTGCTGCCCTGAGTCAGGCATGGCTCCACCATGGCCTGGTCTCACTGGGGCCTGGGGGGCTCTGGACACATGGTAGCTTCCCTCCAGAGGCCACCAGACAGACTGCCCCTGCTCTCAGGGCCAAAGCACCAGCCCCGGCAGAGGCAGCACCATCTAACTCCACCCCTGCGGCCCGTTCTGCTCCAGTTGTTGGGCATGGGGCAGCATTCTCCCTCCCGCACAGAAGGGGAGGCCCCGTGTGCACGGGTGCATACATACCTACCCGGCTGTGGGGTCCCTCACCTGGGCGGTCACCCCGGAGGGTAGGCAGGACAGAGGGCTGGACAATGCCTCAGCTCCGTGCTAGCCCCCTGCCCGGGGCTGGGGCTGTGAGCCCCGTTCAGCGTGGAGCGTCTGGTGCTTACCTCCCTTGTTGGTGGGGCCCCGTCCCTGCCTCTCCCTGTGTGTGAGCGCCGTGATCCACCGGGCCCGGTCACTCCTGGGGTTGGAGAGAGGCTGCGTCAGGCTCTGGGCCAACCTTGCCTGCCTTGGGGCCTCTGGCTTCATGACCCTGTCCCCACCTGGCAGTGTGGGGAGATGGTCCCTGTGATGGGCTGTGGTGCTGAAGGTTCATGCTGCTCGGTGCCCTATTGTGACCCCCCCTTAACCACTGAGGGACCACACACGGGAAGTCACGGGGCAGGAAGGAGCCACAGGCAGGCCAACCCTGAGTCTCACCTTCCCAGAGTCATGGGGTCACATGCAGACACACCCCTATGACCTGGGCCACCCTGTTTGCTGGTGCTGGGCCCCAAGCCCACTGTCCCTTATCAATTCAGTTTTAAACCATCAGCTTCCGCCTCCCGCCGCCTGAAGGGACTGTGGAGATCAGTCACCCTTGTCTCCTCCCCCGTCATCTGAGCCCCCACTGTGCTGGCACCCGTGTGCTGCCCACCCCACTTCTAGACTGTTCTGACCTCCACCCCCCCAGCCCCCGCCGGCATCAGCTGCTTCTCAGCAGAGGCCTCCTGCCTCAGGGCCTTTGCGCTGCCATGCCTCCACCAGGTCCTCCTCCCCACCGGCCCCCACCTGGCACTCCCTTCCCCACCTTGTGCTCCTCCTCAGTCTGCACTCCCTGGACACAGCTGCTCATTTTGTGGCTGATGGGTTGCTGTCCCAGTGATGTGACCTCCGTGAGGACCAGGTTGCCCTTGTGTCGGCACACGGCAGTGCTCGAGAATAGAACGGCATGAACACCCTCCCCCTGGGAGCCCTCCCCCAACTCACGCGGAGTCGGAGGACAGCAGGATCTTCTCCTGGCGGCCCTCGCTGTTGTGCAGCATGGTCACCTGGAAGACGTGTGGCACCAAGGAGCTGCGGCTACTACCCCCCACCAGAGAGGGATCAGAGGGCTCCATCTTCTGGACCCGGATGTGGTCCACCTGGGCATAGTCTTGTACCACAAAGCTGTCCTCGCTGTGGGGAGACGGGCAGTTGGATGCTATGGGGGGGCGGTTTGGGCAGCCTGGGTCCCCACCCAGCTGGACGCTCCCAAGAACTGCCCCCCAGGACAGAGACTGTGTGTCTCCTTGTCCTTGTGGCCTGGGCAGGCCGGCTCAGGCCTGCCCCACAGTAAGAAACACCCAGCCACCTCAAGTCACTTGGAAGGGGACCCCCATGTCACATGGAGGGGGACCCTGGCCGCCACCGTGGACAAGCCAGGCTTGGAGCCTCTCCCAATCCTGAGGTCGGAGGAGGCTGCGCGGCTCCCCCTGCCCCTCCTGGCCCCATCACAGGCTCACCTCTTCTTCTTGGTAATCACCAGGACGTCATTGAACAGAAATAGGTAGCACGTCGGCCGGCTGGCCAGTTTTCGGAAAATCCCAGTTTCTTCTACCACGAAGAGCTCCCCACGCTTCAGCAGCCAGCGGGAGGCAGAGATCAGAGGAAGGGACTGGAGGGAAGAACCAGAGAGCTGCCTGAGTCAGGGTGGGGGTGAGGAGGACGGGGCAAGGAGGTCCAGCACAGTCCCTACCACCCAGGACCGGGGGACTGGCCGCCCTGGGCTGGACCAAGGATGGGGGCGAGATGTGTCCTTGCCTCAGACAAAGGGCTATTCAGGTGGCCAGCAGGCACAGATGGGCAGCTGCACTGTGCCAGGTCCCCGGCCCAGGTCCCGCCCAGCAAGCAGGCCAGTCCACCAGGCCGTCCTGGGGAAGCCTCCACACACCCCTCACACCTTCTTCTGGACCTCGGGGTCCTCCCTCCATCGCTCTGTGGCCCTCATGCCCTGCCCTGCCCACGGCACCTGTTCCCCCAAGCTCCGGCCTGCTGGGCAGCCTCCAGGTCAGGGGCCCAGCCTGAGTGATGACAAGCTGAGGCTCGCCCACAGAGCTGCCTCCAGGCCAATTCCTGCAAAGCAGCTCCCACGAGGAAGTGTCTGTCTGTTTCTGGCTGGATGTCCCCCTCCCAGGGAGGTGCTTCCTGCAGAAGCAGGAGCCTGATGGCCTGGAGCACCGCAGGGACTCGGGGACAGAGGTGTGAGCCCTGCTTGCTTGGGAGGGCCTGCAGGTTGGCTAGGCCCCCTCTCCGGGGCTGAGGGACAGTTCCTGGCTTTACAGGAGGCCCCAACTCCATCCTTTCCCTGTTCTCAGTGTGCTGCCAGGAGCCCTGGACCAGGGCATGCCCTCTGGCCCAGCCCCTTGGGGCAGCCCTGGGGTGGGGGCAGGGGCCAGAGAGCCTCCCACATGCACCCAGCCCCAGGCAGGAGGGCGGCAGAGCTGAGCCTCTGCGGCCAAGGGGAGTGGGAGTCACAAGGGACGGTGCCCCCGGAGAGGCTGGGGCAAGGCCTCCTTCCAGCCCAAATGCCCAGGGGCCATGACCCCGACCCCCAAGGGGCTGGCTGAGGGGAGGCCCGATGCCTACCTTGACTTTGCCGAAGTCCAGCTGTGTATGCAGCGTGTACATCTGCTCTGTGCGCTCCATCTTATGGGCTCCCTCGTTGCATTGCCTCACCAGCTGTGGGGAGGGGGGGCACCCGGAGAGCAGGCTGTGTTGTGGGCTGTGGTCAGGCCGCCCTGCTGCCCTGGCACTCCCCACCCTACCCCTGGGCTGTCTTAGCTGCTGCCCTGCCTCGGGCTGTGCTGTGGGTTGTGGCCTGGCCACCACAGGAACCCCCCTCCCCCACCCAACCCCAGGGCTGTCCTTACTGCTGCCCTGCCTCAGGCTGTGCTGTGGGTTGTGGCCTGGCCACCCCAGGAACCCCCCCACCCGACCCCGGGGCTATCCTAACTGCAGCCCTAACTTGGGCTGTGCTGTGGGCTGTGGTCCAGCCACCCCACGGCCCAGGCACCCCCACCCTACCCCAGGGCTGTCCTAGCTGCTGCCCTAACTCAGGCTCACTGATTGAGTTCAAGATTCACCCCTTCTGGGCCTTGGTTTCCCCATCAGCACCATGAAAAGCTTGAGATGGACAATGTGGAAGCCCTCCCTGCCCTGCCCTGCCCTCAGGGTCTCCACTACTGGGTGGGGTATGGACAGACTTGGGGGCTGTGCTTGGTCCAGGTGCCCCCTCCTCTCCCCTGGATACCCCTCACCTTGCTGATGGCCTTGAGTGCGCGGCTGGCAGCCTTGTATCTCTCAGGGTGGCCTTGACTCTTGAGGCAGAGGGTCTGCAGACAGGACCCGGCAGGTCAGGCACCAAGTACCATTCTGCACTCCAGGCTCACGGGCCTGCGTAGACAGAGGCGCCCCCTACGAACAGCAGACCCCGGTGGGGGCTGCGGGGAGGTGGGGAGCCCATGTCCAGGTCCTGCCAGGCCCCACTGGGGTACACAGCCTGGCTGGTTGGTGGGAATGCAGCGGGGGCACTGTCCCAGGACCCCAGCCCTTCCAGCCCTGGGCTGTCTCGGTCCAGTCTGGGGGCGGCCCGCAGCCTGTTTCTATACTTGTGACAGGCCCGGACAGATGATCCTCCAGCATGAGCCGCACGCTGCCTCTGGGGGCCTAGCCGGGCTCCCGCCGTGTGCATGCTTATGTGTGCATATGTACATGTGTGTGTGCTGCGTGCACGCCTGCATGTGTGCATGTGCACACATGTGCACAAATGCCCTTTGGCCCCACCTGCCCCTCGGCCCCAGGAGCAGACATCTGAGAGGCATGAGCTCCTCTCTCTGCCCACAGAAGGGGCAGTGAGTGGTGCCCGGGCTGCCCTGGGGGCCCACACCCGGGACAGTGGGCCGACGATCCTGGGTGGGAGGCAGCGGCCCAGGACCCACGCTCAGGAGAGGCCTGGGTAACACTGCTTCTGCCTCATCCACATGAACAAACCTCGAGAACCTTCCAGGAAGTGCTGGAAAGCTCCAGGCAGGGAGCTCTTGGGCAAAAGCTGTTCAAGCTGTCTCAGACTGAGCAGCACCAGGGAGGGGGGGTAGGGGGTCGCGAAAGGGGGGCCAGGCCGACCTCCTTCCCCTGATGGGTCTCTGTGCTGAGTACTCACGTCCGTCAGGAGGGGCAGCCGGGTTACCCTCTGCATGGGGAGAATCAGAAAGGAGATCATGGGGAGACCCCCGCATGCGGGACGCTTCTCGATCTCCTTCAGGGCCTCGTGAAAGGCAGCATTACTGCTTCTGCAACAGAGGTGCGGTGGCGGGAGGTCAGTGGGTGCCCACAGAAGCTGGGCTGCGAGCAGGAATGTGCTCCTGGCGCAAGGCACCCAGAGCAGACCCCGGGCACCGGGAAGCTCCTCTCACGTCAGCTTCTGCAGGGCGCGCTGCTGGTAGACCTCGTTGGAGCAGTAGACAACATAGGGGTGGAAGTGCTTCTCGGCGTGCTCCTCCAGGATGTCGCTAATGTCCTCCACGCACACCTGTGCTTTGTGCCGCTGCTCCAGGTCCTCAAAGAACCTACAGGGGCGGGGTGGGTGAGGGCCCGGCCATCCAGCACCGCGGTGAAGCCCCCAGAAGCAGCGCGGCAGGCATGTGGGGGACCAGCTGCCCAGGCCGCTGTGAGCCCAAGCCTTCCTGGGGAAACCCCAGGGCAGATCAGCTTCTTATGCCTGAAATAACTGGGCAAATCCAGGGCCACTTCCTGCTAAGAGGCTGGCAGAGGCTCCAGCAGGCCCCCAGGATTCAGACAGGCAGGACTGAGAACCTGTCACTCTGATTTGAGTCCCTGGACTTGGGTCACCCCTGCCTGGAGCCCTGGTGTCCTCCGCCCAGCTCCGTGTGAGAAAGCTCTGGGTGGACTTTGCAGCGGTGGTCACCAGGCCCCACTTCCTCCTGGGGTCCCCTTCTGAGATCATCTGTAACCCGGGCCTTGACCACAGAGATTGTGCTGACTGCTGCTGCCACAGCCGGGCCTGGCTGCACCTGCACCAGGACATCTGGTATGCGAGGGCACCGGTCAGACCCCAGGCAGTGTCACCTCTCCAGGCCATAGCCTAGGCCGCTGGGAGGCCCTCTCACCCCCTCCCTGAGGCTCCTCAGCCCCATCCTGGGCTTCCAACTACTCCAATGGCAGCGTCTCTCCTGAACCGGACTCTGAAAGCCCGGTGTAGCGGGCTCCTGGGACTGCTCCAGGCGGTCCGGTCTGGGAGAGAAGACAGCTGGCTGACCTCTGGAGGGCAGAGAGCAGTGTCCCCAAGCACACATCCACCTCCCAGGCGACCCGGACCAGCAACCAGGGACTGACCAGGCCGAGGGCAGCCAGCTCCGCTGCCCTTACTATTTACCCTGGCTGATGGGAGGGGGGGCATCCAGCACTGTGACAGAGACAGGGCTTGGGGACAAGGCCAGGGTGGGAAGGAGGTCCCAGGTCCTCAACAGTGAGGGCACCAGGGGCCTGCCATCTGCCTCACCTAGCTCCTGTGGTGGGGAGGCCACCCCACCAATCTGGGGACCCCCCTGGGAAGATGGGGGCCTTGCCTTGGTTCCCTTGGTAAGGCCAGGGACAGGGGACAAGGCCCTGCTCATGGGGCCTTAGCCTGACCTCCACCTTCGGGGGCCCTGTGTGTCCCCTAAGGGGGAGCTCTGAGAGTCATACTCCTGGGCAGCCTGGGCAGAGGTGGGCAGTGCGACAGGGATGCGTACGGAGGCCCCAGCTGCCCAGGTGCAGGGCCATGCTGGCCAGCACCTCCCACGGGCGATTCCGTGGGCTTCTGAGGAGGGTCTGGGAAAGGTAGCTATCAGCTGCTGACCCAGGATAACCGAGTCCCAGGGAGGCCACCATGAATGGCTCGGAGCTGCCAGGACCCAGCTGGGGGAGGAGGTGGGACCATCCTACCCTGGGACAGTGGTGGCCGATCAGAGGCCCCAAGGGTCAGAAGCAACTGATGGCTGCTCAGCATAAACAGAAGTGGCCAGTGGGACGTCGAGCAAAGGGGCAGAGCTGGGTGGAGGGGCCGCCGCTTACCCAGGCCCCCATGGAGTCAGGAACCGCAAGCTGGGCACTGTGGCTCTGCAGGAAGACCCATCTCCAGGGACAAGACAGCACCCCCTCCTGCCATGTGGCCCCGAAACTTCACAGAGGCCACAAGTAGCAGGTGGGGGTGGGGCTCAGGGGACTGGCCCGATGTCAACACAACCTGCCCCTACCCTGGTCTGCGAGAAGACTCAGGGGACCCACCTCCTCAGGTGAGGGGGGATGCTGAGGCATGAGGGAGGGTGTCACGGGGTCTCCTGGGGCCCAGGGCCGTCTGGGGCTGTGGCTTCCATGCACACACCTGTGCAAGCACATACACACCTTCCCTCTGGCATGTGGGTGCACACACAGGCCTGTGCAGGCCTGCAGCTGCACACCTGGCCTCTCCTCCACCTCTGGGCCCTGCAACCGGAGCCTGGGATGGGCACCGGACACCGCCGGGCAGAACATGACCCGGGCCTGCAACTCGAGGTCCCCCCGCCTGCCCCGTCCCTTGGCCACCTCACACCTCGTCGTTCGGCCTCCTGCACCTGATGTCCTGGTGGGAATGTGCATGTCATCTGGCAGGGCAGTGTCCTGGGGCAGGTACTCTGCCCTCCCAAACATCCAAGGGATGGGGTGCTGGGGGGGGGGTGCCAGGATGCCCACATGCCCACAGACCCAGTGCTCAGCCTGTCACGGGGCCCAGTCTCGGTGGCCTTGAGGTCTGAGGAGGTCGAGTTCCCTCCTGGCCAGCAGGTCCTTTCAACCTTCCGCCCATGGTCCCACACTGAGAGTCTTTGGAGCCCTGCTCGCCCTGCCCACCCCCCTGAGACCCCATGGCCATGGTGCCTCAGGGCCAGGTGGCCCTCGCAGCACGGTGGAGAGCTGGGCACAGGCCTCACCGCTGACTGGCGCTCAGCACGTCCAGGATGTTGGAGAAGAGGTGGTGGTGCTCTGTCTGGGTCATCGTGGCCCGTAGCTGCCTGGAGTGCAGGAACTCGGCCACGAGGATGCTCAGGCTGTGCTGGTACGAGAACTCTGACGTGAGGATCTCGAAGATGGCCTGGAGGGGGGACAGCAGCTGCCAGGGCCACCCTGCACCTTGGGGGCAGGAGCAGGAGGCAGGGGGCAGGGCAGGCTGGACCTGGGCCCTGAAACCGGAACCGGGGTGGGGCTGTGAGCACGGCCATGGGCATAAGGGCCTGACACCTCCATATGCGCTCTGGCTTGGCCTCTTATGAGCTGTGATGCTGGTGATCACAGGTGTGATGCCCCCACCTGCATCCAAGGAGGGGTGATGGTAGCCCCCTCCCCCAAAGGGCATCAGCCACGATCCCAGGGGCTGGCGCAGGAGATGGCCAACAGGTGGGTGGGCAAGAGGCCTCACTGTGGCCTTGGTCCTGCCCTGCAGATGTTGTGTGGTCACCAGATCTGGGGCACAGGGCTGGCTCCCCTGCCCAGCCCCCTTACCTCCTGCCTCTTGCGCTCCTCGGGGGGCAGCGTGTCCAGGAGGCCCGACTCCACCACCTGAGGAGGGCACAGGCCTGGGCATCATGGGTTCGGCCCTCCCTGGAAGCCCGCCCTTCCTCCGAAGAGCCCGGGGCAGCCAAGGGAGAAGTCGGGCATCCTGGGGAGCGGCCAGCAGACCCCTGAGGACGGGGAGGGGCCTCTGTCCCACAGAGCTGTCTGGGCGTGGAGAGACACAAAGCCACGTGGGAAAACCAAGCCAGGGATGGGCCGCAAGCTGGCCAGGTGAGTCTGCGCCCCATCCCGGGGCCTGGGAGATGGTCCGGTTCTCCATGGCCTCAGGCTCAGCGGCCCCCGGGCCGCCCTGGCCGAAGTGCTGCTTGTTTGGGGCGGGTGACCTGACCCAGGAGACCACGCACACTCTGATGCCTCCCTGCCCACAGGCCACAGGCTCTCAGGGAATGGGTCAGCAGCATGTCTGCCCTCCTCGGGCGGGACGGCTACCCCCCACCCCCACTTGCTCAGGGCACCAGAGCCTCTGTCTCAGCCAGGCTCCCTCCGGGCCCCCCCACCCCACCTGCAGCACAGGGCTCTCCCGAAGCCAAGGCCCGTCCCTCTCCCCACTCGGGCCCTCCTGGCATCTTCCTGGGGGCGGCGCCCTAGGAAGGGGGTCCCTTGCCCACAGCTCCAGGAGGTTGGTCTGAGTAGGGAGCTGGAGAGGAGCTCACCTGAGGGAGGCTCGTCACACACACAGCGACATCGCTTGGCCCTAACTGCTCTACCCCATGGAACTAAGCTCAGAGTGCCCTCGGGGCAGGGCAGCTCTGAGGGCACCAGGAAGGGGCTCCCCTGCACGCTGGGCATAGTAGGTACTTCGGGAAGGCTGCTCCCCACACTGGGGGCCCCGGGCTGGCTCGGAAGGGCCAAGCGCCCACCATCCTGGCCCTACCTCTGGGAGCTGGCTCCAGGTGATCTGCGCAGGCCGGTAGCTCTTGACCACGATGGGCGCATCCGCCTTTCCTGTGCCATCGGGGCTGGGCGGCTCGTCGAGCATATCGTCGTCGGACTCATGGCTGGTGTTCAGGCCCCGCTCCCGGATCTCCTGGTAGAACCCGGGGTCTGGGGAGAGGCGGGGTGTCACCTGCCGACCTGGGGGCTCTGAGCAGCTGGGGCCCCCTGGGAACCTGCAGGTTGAAGCCTCCCAAGGAGGCTCTGAGAGGGTCAGGCAGCGCAGGGCCCCCCGGAGCAGGCTCCCCTCAGGCTGGCTGGCCCCCATGGTGGGTCAGGCCCAGCCCAGGACGGGGGTGACGTCCCAGTGCAGAATGTGGCACCATCAAGCCAGCGCTGAGCTGACGAATCAGCGCAGCTGCCTCGGGTGCGGGCTGTTCCGGGGGTGGGGGCTATTCCCTGGCTGGGCAGAGAGCACTGGGTGCGGGTTCCCTGGAGCACAGCCCCCAGGTGCCCTGTCCCGTTCTCAGCTCTGCAGCAGCCCCCCTGGGACGGGCGGCGCCTGGCCCTCGGCGACCCTCCCCACCCCTCCTGCTGTCCTGCGTCCTCCCCCTCCCAGGAACCCTCCCCGCTCCTCCCCACGCCTCCTGCCGTCCTGTCTCCCCCTCCAGGGCACCCTAGGAGCCCTGCCCCTCACAGACACTAGGGCTGCATCCTGGCTGGGCAGGCCCCTACCCCTACCTCCCCTGCTCTGAGCCCTCCTGAGCCCCCAACACTGCACCCCTGCATGCTGGGAAATTACGGGCGATGCACACAGCACAGGTGTCCACACCCAGGGCCAGCGCCCTGCAGCTGACCTTGGTCCCAGAGGTGCAACCATGTTGGGCCGGGCACACGATGTGCGACAGCCCCCTCCCGGGGTGAGTGTGGGGCCTCTGCCTGTCTCTTGCCCTTGGTAAGGTGCAGACAGGAGCTCAAGGGAACTCTCTAGACTCTCAGAACGACCAGGCCGGACGAGCCACCAGGACCTCCTGTCCCAGGAGGATGCCCCTTCAGTGGGTTCTGTTGCACAGCACCAGCCTCCCCGCCCCCAGCCTGGCCCACGGCAGCCCCCTGATCCACCTCCCTCGGCTACACTCACCGTCCTTGAAGGAGCCCTTGTGGGCGCGCTTCCGCCCCAGCGTCTTCTGCGCAAACTGGAGAGACACAGAGACACCAGCAGTCAGCCGGGAGGGCAGGCCGCTGTGAGTCTGCAGCAGGTCCTCCAGCCTCTGGGCCCAGAGACCTCACCGCGCCACATGCTCAACAGGAGGGGTTTCCGCTGGGCACCCAGAAGCTGCTCAATAAATGCCGGCTCAGCGAGGGAAGCAGGGCTGCCAAGCGAAGGCCAGGGCAGGTAGGATGGGGTGACATAGGGGCTCAGAACAGGCAGGGCAGTTTGACTGAGAGCTAGGCAGATCCAGGAGGGCTGCCTGGAGGAGGAGGCAGAAGGGTCGAACAAATCAAAACAAGTGCTCAGGTCAGCGGGGTATTCCGACGAGGTCTGAAGGAAGCCCCGGGAGGCTGCCCAGGTCTGGCTGGTGGGGGTTGAGAAGGCACAGGGGTGGGAGCTGGGGCTACACATGGGGCCCCACACAGCCTGGGACCTGGGGCGGCAGGAAGGACCGAGACTGGCAGGCTGGTGTCTAGCTCCCAGCACAGGTCTGGGGTCCCAGCAGCCTCTGCCAGGGCTGCAGAGGAAGGTGGGGGTGGCCAGGCTCTCTGGGGTGGGGGTGGGGCACAGCCCTTGCCCCACCCACCATCTACTGGGTCCTACCTACTTGGCTGGGACTCTGTTTTTCCTGACCTCGAAGCTGTGCTGGTTCCAGAAAGTGAGCTGGTTTCTCAAACGCGTTGGGGCCTGAAAACTTCTCACTGCTGGGCTGGAATGTGTGGCACCCCAGCCGCACCTGGCTCTGCCCCCCACCGCCCCCTTCCACACCCCTCCTGCCTCAGGCCTGTGCCTCTCGTCCACACCACCTCTTCACCTGAACCATCCCCCCACCCTGGGCACCCCTGCATTCCCAGCCCGGATCTGAGCACCCCAGCACACCCCTGCCTGCTCACTGCCCTGGGAACTCCCTGGGGGCCTGCTCTCGGGGCTCCCCTGGCTCCCTTGGCACCCCAGCAGCAGGGGCAGGAGAGCTCAGGAAACCACCCGTGAGTGAGCAAACGGGCAGCGGGCAGGGCCTGGGTGGCTGCAGAGTGCCGAGGCCCCGAGGCAGCTCCTGGGGGCCTGGGCGTCTCAGGGGGCATCTTTCAGCTGAGGACAGCGGCCAAGATGGTCCCAGGACTCCCCTCTGCGTGCCAGAGAACTTCAACTCTGAGTGTGGGGACCCGAGCAAGGCCGCCCTTCCCATGGGCCTATGCCCGCCTGCTGGCCCGAGAACACTGAGGTAGAGCGGCTGTCAGGTGGGCAGAGGAGCGCGTGTGCGTCGAGGGGCATCAGACCTCTCCTGAGCCAGATGTGCTCGGCTGCTGAGTCCCCAGTGGGGCGCCTGGGGCAAGGCGACCCGAGCCAGGTGCTGCTCCAAAGCCCTCCCTGAAGCTCAGCCTTCACACGGGCTGGCTATCCTTGGGGCGCAGAGAGGCTGGTCCCCCCAAAGGCTATTCTCCCCACGGCGGCTGAGAGAAGGGAGACCCCTTGGCCTTTCTGTAAAACGGCGACGTTCATGCTCTGCTCAGAGCCTGTCCATCACACCTAACCCGGATAACCTGGGTCAGGAGCTTGCACACAGGAGGTGCTCACTGAGTGCCAGCTGCAGGATCAGGCGATGTGATGGTGAGGCCCCAAGGCTAGTGGCACGCAGGGGCATATAGGGGTACACAGGGGCACGCCTATAAGCTCCCAAGGCCCCCCGAGGCACAGCCCCTCCCCACCGTCCAGGCAGACAGGCCCCCTACCTTATTCTTGGCCGGGCACCGTGCAGACGGCTGGCTGGGCTCCTCAGCCAGAGCCTGGAGCTTGGGGCTGAGCTGGCTGGGGCCCCTGTTCCCACTGGGAGCCCCCAGGCCCTTCATGGCCGCCCTGTATGATCGGTTCCGCAGGTTCCGTCTCAGCGCTCCCTCGGAGCCCATGTCCACATCCATGTCGTCGAGGGAGAAGCTGGGGGCTGAGAGGAGCTGGGGGTCCCGCCGGGCAGCCTCCTTGCTGAGCACGGCAGCCCCGAAGCTCTGGTGGCGGGCTGGGGTCTTGGCCTTGCTGGACACGGCCAGGCTCCTGGGGATCAGCTGCTGAGTGCCCATCTTGAGGGCTGCCGGGCTCTGCGTGCTCAGGATCACAGTCCGTGAATCCTGGTCCTTAGGGGACAGAGGTGGGGGCCCTGAGGTATCCACCTGGAAGGGGGCATTGTCCCTGACCACCTGCAGGGAGCCCCGGACCATCGGGAGCCCTGATGCCGGGTTCCCCTTGGCATCAAGCCGTAGCTCTGAGTGGAAGCGGTATTCCAGCAGCTTCTCTTCCAAGGAGCTGTCCGAGTGTCGCTGAGACATGCTGACTGGCCACAGTGTCCTGTGACAAGAGGGCAGAGGTGAGGGCAGCACACAGACGTCCACCCTGCAGTTCCCCTGCATACAAGCCCCTCCACTGCTTCCCAGCATCCGCCCCAGCCAGAGACCCTGCTCAGGATACCTGGAGCAGGGCTGGGGAGGCCCAGGGAGGTGCACGCAGGGTCAGGAGACTCAGGCCTGCAGGGACCTGGCTGCTGGGACAGGGGCAGAGGACAGGCAACCAGTGCGCTTCCTCTGATGGGTCCATATGCCCTCACTGGGGGTGCAAGCATGGGCAGTGAGGAGTGCACAGACCTGGGGGCCTGAAGATCCAAGTTGGGTCAGCCCCAGGGCCTCTCAGCACCATTTCTCCCTGGTCAGTGAAAGCATGAGGATGATGCCATCTGTGGGGCTCTTCTGAGGCCTGCTTAGGACAACGTGGTTGTGACCCCAGCCTCTGTGTCACCCCCAACTTCTGAGCACGCAGGGCCAGGCTCTGCTGTGCTGGGTTAGATGCATGATCTCACCTGCTCCCAAAACACACTGGCTGTCTTTATTTTGGAAAGGAAGAAACAAGGCCCGGAGAAGCCCAGGAGATGGCCCTGGGATGTGAGCCAGGAAGTGTGGCTCACGGGGACCTGAACCCAGGCCTGCCGATTCCAGACCCTTTCCCTTGGCTGCCCCATGTGGCGAAGCCACCATGGCTGGCTGTCCACCCAGCCTTTTTGCACGTCCAGGGACACATCTGCATTTTCCCACATATATGAACTCAGAACGGGGCCAACAATCCCTTCCTCCAGGGCCTTGCTGGGTATGGTCACTGTGTGTGGACACAAGGTAGGAGGGAAGCATTTGCAGAGCCCAAGCCCATAGCCCCAGCCTACTCTTCCTGCGTCCCTTGGGTGCTTCCCTTGGATGCCCATCCCTCCTGGGACCCTGAGTGCCTTGGATGGGTGGAGCCCCACTGACCAGTGTCTGGAATCATTTGGGTTCAGCTCAGCCTGGCTCATCCTGGCTGAAGGCACACTGCTCTGCCAGTGTGGACGGGGCCACTGCCACCTTTCCACTCAGGGCCAGGCAGAGCCAACACAAGCCTCCTGTCTCCTAGGCACCAGCCTCTGGCCAGCCACCAACCCATCCCGAGGGGCTGCCCACCACTGTAACTGTCCTCTACTGCTTTTTGTGCCTCTGTCTCAAAATCAGCAAAGTGGGCAGAGTAGCAATGAGGCCCACCTTCTGCAGGTACAGGAGTCTCACAGGCTCCCAAGCATGAAGTGTGGCCAGAGCCAGCCGACAAGCCGGGGCAGCAACGGGAGACCAGCTTATGCTCCCACTCCTTGCACCACACCCACAAGTGGACAGGCACCAGGTTAGGAGGACTTCGCAGGACTGGGGAAAACTCACTCTGTGTCTTTTCCTTTTAGTTTTGATAAAAGCAAGCAGAGCCACTGCTCGTACCCTGCTTGCAGATGCAGGGCTTATATATGTTACAAGGGCCACTCGAGGGCGGAAGCCTATTTTCTGGATGGAAAAATGAAGTCTCCAAATCACCAGCCCAGGCTGCCGAGACTCAGCTCAGAGCGTCAGCGCGGTGCCCTCTGCCAAGTTCCCTGCAGACCTGGGAGGGAACACATCCCGTTTATCCAGCAGCCCCGTGTGGGTGAAGGGGCGTCACCGGCTCGCTCATACCCAAGGGCACCTGCAGCCAGAGGTGCCCAAGCCTGTGCTGGCGGGCGCTGGGCCTCTGGAGCCGAGGGCTCCATGGACCCCAGGGACGCCCCCGCATCGTCCCAGGACACACCAGGCAGGTCCCAGCCTGGGCCTACCTCCCACGCCTGCCTCCCAGCCTTGCACCTTGTGCTTCCCTAGGGAGGTTTCAGGCCTCAGCTCCAGAATCCCTCCCTGAGGGGCAGCCCGGCTGTGGAGGGACCTGCACCACGGCATGGACAGGGTGACAGCGGCAGCCGGAAGCCTGGCTCCCAGTGCTCCTGCTCTCAGCACACAGGTTCTCTGCTAACACCATCCCAGCCGCAGGGAGGGACTGCCTGTGGAGCCCCAGCCACTCCCACGCCTGGAGGACAGCCCACACATTCCTGGGGACATTCTGAGTCAAAGGCAGCTAGGGCGGGTGGTGCCATCCTGGCTCACCCACCCCCATGTTAACTCCGTCTGCACTGGCCAGGCCTGGCCCAGAAAGGGCTCTCTGGGAGACATCGAGCTAGATGCACTCCCACCAAAGTGCACCCAAGAGCATAAGGAGCCCGGAAACTTCTTTGAGGCCTCCTCTTCCAGAGGTGACAGTAGCTGGAGGTCACACTGCTGCACGGAGCATGGTAGTGAAATGCCAGCACCGGGCTGGCCCTCCATGGGACCTGGCCCCGACTTGCCTTCCCCAACCTAGGCCCCAGGCGTGGGTCTTCACAGCCCCGTCCTCTGGGCCTGGACCCTGGACCCAGCCAGGGGCACGGCCTCTCCCAGCAGAGGGCAAAGTCTGCTCTGGGGCCGGAGGTGCTCGGCAGGAACCTGCCAGGCAAGCCACTGCCGGGTGTGGCCCCTGTTCCCAGCCAGGTGGCCGCACCCACGGGCCCGGGTGCCACCAGTCCAGGTACCAGGGCCGGCGGCAGCCAGCTCTCGGGAGCCACAGCCGGCAGGGGCATCCCGGGGTCTCCTTCCTTCGAACATCCGGTTTATCAGAAATCCCTGCACACGGGTCCAGAACACCAGTGGCACCAAAAAGCTGTTCGTGAAAGAAAGACGTCCTCTCTTCCACTGCCTGGTCCCCCAGAGGCCACCGCTCCATGCTCTGCGGCTGGCCCTTGACTTCTGCTCCTCTGGGAGCTCCTGATTGTGGGCCTCGGCTGCCCGCTGCCTGCCACAGGGATGGGACTCCAGCCCCAGTGTCCTGGCCGTAGCCAGGGGTGTCGGTGTGAGCAGAGCCAGCTGGGCCGGCAGGACGCCAGTGCCCCGCCTCCTCGTTAATAATTCCCTCTAGCCTCCCTGGGCTCTCCTGCTCCCCCACCCCGCAGTCTGGCTTCCAGGCCTTGGCGACCTTGACGTGTGCTCCATGTGGTCGCTGCATCGGCTCCAGCTCCGTGTTTCGCAGAGACCCCGCCTTCTCTCCCTGGCACCCCGCCCCCAGTCCTCAGCCGGGTTGTTTCCTCCACCCCCACCCCCAGCCCCACCCCCACCCCGGGTACTAGGCAGCCTCCCTCGCACGCATACATCCTGTCCCTCGGGCTGGTAACTGGCTGAGATTGAGTCCCCTGGCAGATTCTTTCTTCCAGAACCGAGGAGGCCTCTTCCCTGGATGATGGCCCGAGGCTCTCCCCAGCCTGCGGGAGTCCCAGTGCTCCGGGGACAGCTCTGTGCTCACCCCCAAGCCATGGCCTCGTGCCTCCTTACTACCCCGACCTTGGGTCTGGCAGACCTTGGGTCTGGCAGGCCGGGCCCACCTGGTGATACTTCTCTACGCTTTCCCCAACCTGTTCCCTCTGGTCCCTCCCCACCCCCCTGCCCCCAAGGCAGCCCGAGTTCCCATTGTAGGATGTTTATAGTTCCTTTCTGCCCCTGCCCAGTCCCTGCCTGTCTCGGCCCCTGTGGCCTCCTCGCAGCACCAGGCTGTCCTCAAACACCTGGTGGGCCAGCTGGGCCGGCTGCTTCAACTTAGCAGGGAGGACCGGCGTTGCGTGGGGAGGCCTGTGTGCGGAGTGTGCACACGCACGTGAGCGAAGGCTCCTCGGGCGCCCGCTGCCCCACATCTGTACCCGGGGCCTCTCCCTTGGCTGGCTCTGCAGAGCGGCTCTCCCAGTGTCCTCACTGGCTGCTGGCCGGCTCCTGGTGTCCTGGGGTCAGTGCGGGGGCAGGGGACCCGAGGGCAGACTCTCCTCTCAGCTGCCTCAGGGCAGATGCCAGCCACGCTGTCTGGGCAACAGTGTTGCCAAGAGGGAGGCCAGATGGCCTGCAGTGACCACTCGCGTCACAGGGGTGGGTCCACTCCCCAGCACAGGTGGCCCGGGAAAGCTCCTCCAGAGATGCCAGGGCGATGAGGGTGGCAAGTGGTGAGTCTGTCTCTGACGGGTCTGTGGGTCCTTTGGGAGTGGGGACAATTTCCTGTTCACGTCCCTACCAGGAGGTGGACTCAATTCCCAAACTGAGGAGTGACCGCTGGACATCGTGGTACTTGCTGTGCTCTATCCCCTCACCCTTGTGCCGCATCCTTCCTACGAGGCCCTGGGTCCCAGGCCTGGAGCCCACCCACATGGGGCACTTAGCTTCAAGCTAGCAGAAAGCACCAGGCTCCATCACAGGGGGCTTCCAGGTCTGGCCATGCCACCTTCCCGGAGACTTTCAGGTGACTTCCTGCTGTTTCTGCTCGAGGTGTCTGGGGGGCTGGGTGTCGTTGGGTCCTTGCAATGTAGGATGGAGGAAGGACAGCAGGTGGAGTTCGGAAAGGACCAGGAGATCCGACTTGGCCTGGCCAGGCCGAAGCTGCGCTTGGTACCACCCTGGCCATGATGCAGCCTGGCCCGGTGGGTCCCTTGCAGCCTAGTGCTCTCCACGTCCCCGTCCTTCCCAACAGATGGGCTTCCTGGGACCTGGGTGGGCTTGGCACTGTCTATTCCACTCCCTTGTGGACGGGATCGGCGTTGACCTGTGGCTCTGCCCACAGCGGCTCCCACAGCCACCAGGGCCCAAATTACTCCATCTATGGGGCCTCTGTCCCACCTGCCTTGGTCTCTGGGTCTGCTGACCCCACCCTGCCTGGTGGGGCCCGGCCTGTCTGGCTCCATCTGCCTGAGCCTGGTCTTTGCTCAGGCTGACCTGAGCCACAGGGCTGGCCTTGGGCCTGGCCGAGCTCAGACCTCAGAGTCGCATGGAATCTGGGGGCAGTGTCTGGCTTTTTGGGCAGAGCACATGGCACACGGTTCCATTTCAAGGTGGCTGGGGTGAGGGGTTCTCAGGGACTCTCAGCTGGGCTGGCTTTGCCCCCCAGGCCCCTGGGACACCTGGTAAGGTCTGGAGACATTCTTAGAGGTGGCAGCTAGGCTGAGTTACCAGCCTGCCTGTGTTGGTGGAGGCCATGGGGGTCCCACAATAAGGAATTGTCTGGAGTGACACCTGCAGTGCCAAGACTGGGAGCCTGGCTTTACTGACCAGAGGCCCCTCCTTCGTGGTGGGGATCAGGGACACCCACCTGGCCGGGCCCCACCTCACACACAGTCTGGCAGTAGGCAGGGGTCATGCTGGGCCTGCCCTGTGTAGAAGCCTCCTGCTGCCTCCTGCTCTGGGGCTCCCAGGCGTGGGCATCAGTCACCGAAAAGACCACCCTCCTGGCTCAGCCTGCAGGGCTGCCCCTCACAGGCCCTCCAATTGCTCCCCAGCTCCTGTCTCTTACTCCTGACATCCCATAAACCTGGCCCCTGGCCCTCCTTGGCTGACATTCATAGTGTTTCCCCAAAGAAGCCCCGGCTGGGAAGTCAGAGCCCTGACTCCCACAGGTAGCCTAGCCAGGTGACCAGCAGGTGTTCCAGAAGCTCTTCCCCTCACTTGTCTGCCATTCCCCACCGACCTTCTGGAAGGTGGGTACATGCCTTGAAAGGTGAGGAAGCCAGGGGGTCAGGCTGCCTGTCGCCAGAGAGTCCGGCGAGGAGCCAGGCCCCTGCTGACCTAGATCCCATTCCGACAGGCCGGCGGGAAAGCAGGGATTCTCCCTACAAGTCAGGATGCTCTTACACATGAACTGTCGCCCGAGCATGGTAACCACCCCAGGTAAGAAGACAAGCAGCCGCAATCCTTCTGGAAACCAAAACTAACATCCTGGGCCCAGATGCAGGGTGAGTGGCTGTGCCGTCCTCAGGGGCAGCACCCTGGCCACCCCGGCGGGCTGCTCACCTGCCTGCCTCACTTCCTCAAATGCGTGTGAAGAGCTGGTCTGTGCAGGGTGGGAGACGAGCCCAGGGGGTGGGGTGGGGAGAGCCCTCCTGGCACAGGTGACTCCCCCAAAGGTGTCCAGGACCGGGCATGGGGCAGGCCTCTGTGCAGATGGCTCCCTCTTACTCTCCAGGTCACTTTTGTCCAAGTGACTTAAGACTTTACTTCTGGGAACCCCTAAGACCCCCTCTCCTGCCACTCTTTCCCACCAGGACTAGGGAGCCCTGGGCAGTGCCCCTCAGCCACCTGGTCAGAGGTTCTGCGCCTGTGGCTGTGGGCATCGTCCCAGCAGAGTCCAGAGCAGAGGCTCGGCTGCAGCTGACCCCAGCACCCTGCCTGTGGATACTCTGACTGGTCCCCTTCTATGAATGAGGACACTGAGGCCCAGAGGGCTTAGTTCACACGGACCCAGGAATGGAACCCAAGGACCACGGGGCTGGCTGAGCAAGACAGGTGTACAGGTCCCAGTCAGACTCCACAGGTGCCCACGGAGCCCCCACACTTGGAGGGGCAGACCATTCACCTCAAGGACAGAGGGGAGAGTCAGGCACTCCTGGGCCCCAGGTCCGGTGCAGAGGCTCCCCCCATCCCCGCCCTGTCCGGATGCTGGGCTGAGGTCCACCTCAATCTCCAAAGGGATTCTTGCTTCCCCGATGCAGAAATGGAGGCTGGTCAGCAGGAAGTGGGGTCCTCGGCCCTCAGGAGCTGCCCCCACACCCCTTATTAGATATAAGCAGGCAGGACACCCCCTGCCTGGCTGGGTCTGCCCTCCACCTCCACCAGTGATGGGGGGCATTTCTTTCTGGTGTGTTGGAGGGACAGTCTTCATTTGGGGGGTTGCTAGCTCTTGAGGCCGACCCGGGTTTGGACAGCAGATTATCCAAAGATCTGGGGATAGTGGCTTTGCCGCCATCCTGACCCTCATTTGCAAAAGTCCTGGGCCCCCCTATGGTCTCAGGCTCTGACGTCTACACTGGAGAGCCCGGGACAGAAGCATCCCTGCTGGGGTGAGGACGCTGCCCCTGGGCCCCAGGGAAGGCCGCGGGTGGGGTCCGGCCTGGGTGGGTCGGCGCCTTGGGTCCAGCCGGGCCAGTCCTGGCTCCGGCCCTGCTGCAGCCCCCGCCAGGGACCCGCCCCGAAGTTCCTCCGACCTGCGCAGGCTCTGAGGGGTCGCGCCCCAGGGTCACCGGCCCCCGGCCCCCCTTCGCTCACCTGTCCTGGGCTCACCTGCGCTGCGGGCGAGGACGTGGCGGCCAGCGGGCGGCGACTCGCACAGGTCTGGCCTCCGGGCACCGCGCCCCGCCAGGCCAGGCGGCCGACACGGGCCGAGCTCGAGCCACCGCCGGTCCCTCCCCGTCCCCGCCCCGCTTCCTGGCGGCCCCGCGGGAGGCGGCGCTCAGCCAGTGGCCGGACAGGTGGGCGCCCAGGTCGCGGGAGGGGCCGGCCGCGGGCCCCGGGGCACCTGGCCACCTGGCCGGCCGCCTGCGTCACCCTCCCCACCTGGCCGGCGCTCACGTGACGGCGGCGGGCGGGCTCACCTCCGGAGGCCGGGTGTCGCCCTCGGCCCGCCCACCTTGCCCTGGCCGGCCTGCAGATCTGGGGCGGGGGTGGCCGGCGGTGACCCGGAATCCGCTCCCGCTCTCCTTCCGGGCCTGGCTCGGCTGCCTCCTCCTTCGGGAAGCCCTCCCGGAAGCTGATCTTTGTGAGGCAGAAAAGGCCCGGACTTCAGGATTCTTTGAAAAAGCGGCAGCCAGCGGGTGGCCGAGCGTGGCCCAAGGCACTCTGGCTGCCTTTATGGTGTGCTTGTTGGGGTCCGGGCGTGAGCATTCAAGAGAGAATTCTTGAGATGTCTTCAGTACAAAAGGGTGGTTTTATTAAATCATTGGGGGAAAGGCCCTTGAAGGCAGAAAGAGCTGCCCTGGGGTCAGGAGGAGGGGCTGATAATATACTTTTGAAGTTGGGAGGGGGGTAGGGAGACTGTAAGTCTCTAAGGAATTTGGAAGCAAGGTTCCCAGCACTTGGAGGGACTGGCCGGTTAGGAAAGGTCTTTTACCAAAATTAGAGAGGGAGACAAACCCTGAAAGATTTCTGACTCTAGGAAAAAAAGGGGGTGGAGGTTGGGGTCACTGGGGGATGGGCATGAAGGAGGGCAATGATGGGGTGAGCTCTGGGTGTTATGTGCAACCGATGAATCACTGACTTCCATCTCTGAAAACAGATAATACACTGTATGTTAATTTATTGAAGTTAAATAAAATAAAATTTATAAAAAGGGAAGGTCGTTTACTACTGCCTAATAAACCTGTGCTCATGAGACCCTGCAGATGTATATTGGGGGCCGTGGGCTTGGGGGGGGGGGGACTGCTAACACATATCTTGGGGAGGGGCAGGGGCAGAGAAATAAAGGAAGTTTCCAAAAGGATTTTTACAGGATCCTGGCGGTTGGGCTACTGTGAGGCTAAGGTCGCCTCTGCCTCTAGTGGAGTTATTAGCATCAAGGCAGCTGAGCTCCTGGAGGATGGTCACCCTGCCTGTCCCAAGTGCATGGAGATGTAATGTTTCATTAATGTGTTTTACCCTTGTTCCTCCAGGAGTGGTTTCCATGATCCCCTGAGGCTTGGAAAGGAAGCGTGGTGCTTGCTGGCCTGCACAAGGTTGGGCCTGGACTCCAAGCCTGGCCTTTCCAGGTCTTGTCCGCAGTGGGCGCCCTGGGCAGAGGCAGAGGAAGCAGGTCCCTGGTGCCCTGGGAGGCACCGGGGGCCAGGACAGGTCGGCGTCCACCCTGAGCCAATCGGCCATCCTGTCGGGCAGGGCCATCCTGGTCGTCCTGGTCCTCCTACCTGCCTTGTCACCCAGCATCCCCGTCAGCCCAGGGCCGTGACCACAGCATGTGCTTGCAGCTTCCAGTCCCTGTTCAGGAACTGCTGTGGCTCCCGGTGGCCTCTTCCATCAAGGGCAGTGGCCTTGCCTTCTGCGGGAGGCTGGCCACTGTCCCTCAGAGTCTGCTTGTGCAGCCCCCGACCCCTCCGGGGAAGGCCGGTGTGACTGGAAAATGCAGCCCCCTGCTCAGGAGACCAGCAGCCCTCTCTGTGGGAGGAGCACCCTCACGCCCCGCTGAGCCGCTGGTGAGCTGCTGCTGAGGCTCTGAGAGCCATCGGGTGCTGGCAGGCGTCACTGGGCCTCGGCCTCCTCCAAGAGAGCTGCGTGTCCCTGCTCCACCCCTCCTGCGGCTAGAGACCCCGGAGGAGAAGGCACGTGGAGCGGGGCCAGCACCCCTGTTGGAAGCCCCTGGCACGGGGCCTGTTTGTTACAGCGGCATGTCCTGCTGTGGTCAGAGAGCTGACCAACGTCCCCTCTCTCCTTCCCCATGTCCCGGCCCTTCCTCTGGGGCTAGCCCAGCCTCCCTGCAGAGCAAGATTCCTCCTCACTCTCCTTCCTCCTCCCGCTCGGAGGAGATATTTATTGAGCCCCTGTTGTGTGCTGACTATTGTGCACAGCGTTGGAGACATGTCTCTGCACAAACCAGATGTGTTCTCTGCCCTCATGGAGCTCCCTGCAGCCTGTAGCATGTGTGTGTGTGTGGGGAGCACTACCATCTTGCTCCTACAAGGGCCAGTGGGCCTGAGACCTGGGGGGTGAAAGGGGACAGAGGAGTGTCAGGCAGGGTCACAGCAGGTACAGAGCCTCTGGGCAGGAGTTGAGGTTAGAATGACAGCCCAAGGGCTGAGGGGCTGGGGTAGAGGGAGCAGGACGGAGGTGGGAGTGGGAGACTCGCCATCGGGGGTGGGGGGGTTGGGGGTGGGGGTCTGTCATTTGTCCTCAGTGCAGCAAGGAACCACTGGGGGTTCGAGCAAAGGGACAAAGTGATCGGATCTGGTGGGAAGACCCCTCTGGCCACTGAGGAGGGGCAGAGTGAAGGACTGAAACAGACCCCTTGAGTGCCCACCCGGACCAAGGAAGCTAACGCCTTGCCTCTGCTTGAATACTTCCAGGATGGGGAGCTCCCACTATAGATGGCCCCATTGTCTGCTTTAATCGTGTTCTTTAGACATTGTTGACATGACATGGAATCCAGGCTGTTCAGTATCCTGGCATGTTCCCCCAGGAGCCTTCAGAATGTGGTCTTCTGAACAGAACCCAGTGCCATGCCAGTGGTATCTCTTTGGGATATTATACCTCCGTTAGTACAGCCTCTTCCCGCTGCAGCTCTTACAAGTGTCCATCCCACAGCACGGAGCCCTAGGCCCTATATGCAGCAGGTGCTCAGCCTAGCACCTGGTGAGTCCCTGATGTGATCTGAGGTGCCGGGACTCAGCCCCAGAGATGCTGGGTGTGACGATCTCTTTCTGATCCGTCTCTGGGATCCCTTTGCAGGAAAAGCCTATTGTCAAGTGAGTCACCATCAGGATTCCGCTTGACCCCCCCCCGGGCTGTGCATTTGGGTGAACTTTCAAGGCACCTTGGACCCTTCACTGACCCTAGGCCCGAGTGCAGCGGGCAAGCTGCCAGGGCGTGCTGGCTGCAGGGGACGGTCTAGCGCCTCCACATCTCCTGGCACCTACCTCTGCAGGGCCTGCCACTGTGTGAGCTGCTCTGTGCCAGGCGAGGGGGCCACAGCCTCACATGGCTGGCTTGGCATTTTCTTGGGTGTTGTGGTGGGAAGGGCGGTCCTGCCCAGCACGCCAGGGGCTGCCCAGTCCTTGCCCAGCATCAGTGCCCTGGGCCCCAGTGTCAGTCCTGCAATGGGGAATGCATAGTGTGCACCCACGTGCAGGTGCCACCTTGGCAGGTGTGTGGGTATGCCGGGTAGAGGTGCTAGTGGCTGACCCCTGTGGGTGGACACCTGGCCCTGCAGCCACCAGCCTGGACTTAGGGTGTCAGGGCAGCTCCGAGGAAAGGTGGGGCGCTGCTGCCCTCCAGAGGCCATCCTGGGTTCTGCACCCACAAGGCCCGGGCCCATAGGAAGGGAGCTGCGGGCAGGACACCTTTGGGGAGACCAGGCCCGTGGGTGCCCGACCCCCACTCGATGCTTTCCTATGAAACTCGCTTTTGGAACTCGGCTCAGTCGTGGTAGGCTGAGCCCGACCCCACCTCTTCTTGCCCCATCATCTGGCACCTGCTGGGCAGCTCCAGCACCCTGAGTCTGGCTCTGCCACCACCCTGCGAGGCTTTGGTGGGCATCTCCCAGTCTCTAGCCGGCTCAGTGTGTGGTGGGAGCCCGGTGACCCAGATGGAGTGGCTTGTCCTGCCTGAACCCCTGCTGTCTCAGCGGTCAGGGCAGGGGATGGTGGTGTACGTGGAAGTAACGCCGAGCGGGTGCTCAGGGGGTGCCCAGGAGGAAACAGCCCGGGTCATAGATGCTGGAGAGAGACCCCATGGCCACCAACAGGGGTGGGTCTCTAGAGCTCTCTGCACCTTGTGGCGGAGACTGTGAGTATGTGGGGCTGGTGAGGTCAGAGACCGTGGCCTGCCTTCTCCACCTCAGACCTCCGGGCTGGCCCTGCCCTGGCTGAGAGAGGGGGCTCCTCATCTCATGGAGGCCCATGGCACCCTCTCTAAGGGTCCCCTAACAGCCAAAATAAGGACCCCAGTTGCAAAAAATTGTGTTTGGCCCCCAAAGCTCAGGGCCTTTGCCCATGTCACAGTCGCTGCCGGGAACAGTCTTCTCCGAGGTCTTCAGGAGCTGCCCCCTGGTCCTGTACACCTTTGCTTCCAGGGCGCCCGCTCAACCAGGCCTTTGTTCACCACCCCATGGAGGATGGAAACACCCTTCCACAGCTCCGTGTACTGATTCCCTGTGGAGGGTTGCACTAAGACACCCCCCCTTCAAATTGTTAAAATCTAACCCCAGCATCTGTGCCCTTATTTGGAAATAGGTCTTTGCAGATGTGAGCAAGACAGGATCACCATGGATTAGGCTGGGCCTGAAATCCAGCAGCCAGCATCCTTATAAAAAAAGGGACATGTAGATGCAGAGTGGAGAAGCCAAGTGATGATAGAGGCAGAGAGCCAGGGGCAGTGGGTGGGTGGGGCCTGGAGGGACAGCCGTGAGACAGGAGGATGGCCAGCAGCCCCAGAGGCTGGGAGAGAGATGCCAGTACCTGCCCTGGAGCCCCCTTGAGAACTGCTGGCCAGAGGCAGGCAAGAGCAGCTGCTGTGTGGCTCCTGGTTCCCTGCACTGAGCCTCGGAGTGACACCACTGTCCCTTCAATGGGCCCCAGGCCTGGGTCATGGAAGCTGTGGGCTGCCTTAGCAACTAGAACCAGGGTCCCAGAACAGGAGCCTACACACCAGCATTGAGCTTAGGAAGGTAAGATGGGGGTCAGCTGTGTGCTTGGCACTCACTAAATGACGGGCCTTCCCCCTGCAGCATCCCCAGCAGTGGGGAGGATGTGAATCCCCAACCCCAAGGCCGTCCAGCATTTCCCCTGGGAAGGAGCCCCTTTCCTGTGGCTGGGGAGCATCCCGTGAACCTGCGCAGCTTGCTTCGAGTTTCCCAAAATTTGCTCAGCCACTGGGGCCACAGCCGAGAAAGTCTATGCCCTGAGCTAGTAGCCCCCCAGGAGGCCTTGGAGCCTGACCATCCCAGTGTCCAGGGCTGAGGACCAGACTGTGGAGTGTGGCCATCTCCCCTCCAGGGCCGAGTGGACAGTGCCTTGAGTTGCCTGCACCCCTCCCTCCCCCGGGGCCTCAAGGATTGTGCTGGGTGGCGGGAAGGGCACAACTGCCTCCTTTCTTCTCTGGTGCTGGCACTGGGCTGACCTATCACTTGCTGTAGGGTCCCATGGATGCCTCATCCAGCCGGCAGGCAGCTGGGAAAGGTCTTCTTGGTCTCGGATGATGCTGTGGCTATGAGTGGGCCTGAGGACAGAGGCTCTTCTGTGCTGGCTGAGGGAAGGCCCCAGTGGGTGGAGTCCACAGACGGGTGTGTGTGGGGGTACAGGGCCCGGGTTGCCGAAGGGGGCTGGCTGCCTCTCTGGCCCACCGGGGTGGCCTTGCTGACCAGGGGCTCAGCTCAGGGGTCACACAGCCACTCTCCCAGTACCCTAGAGAGTGAGTGGTCACTACTTTCTGTTAGGCATCTACTGTGTGCATTATTTTATTGGATTCTACAGACACTCCCTGAGGCATGTGCATCATCATCCCCACGTAACTGAGAGGTGAGGTTTGCCCTTTATCACCTGGCTAGTGAGTGACGCAGCCAGGGTAAGAACCCAGGTCTGTCCATCTCCAAAGTTCAGGCCCCTGTGTGATAATTTGGGGGCTATTTCAGGTTTCCAAAGGAGTAGGGAATTGAAAGATAGTGTGTGTATTTGACTCCAGTTGAGAATTTAAAACATTACAGACATTTTGGCTGCAATGAAGCAGCTCCCACCAGCATCAACAATAAACCTGTTTCAGACATTGGACAACAGTCAGGGATGGGTCCTAGGAGAAAAAGACAAATCAGGAGAGCCCTGTGGCTGCCTGGCTTTCTTCTAAAAGATGGAGCATGGTGGCGTCACTGAGTCAGGGGGATGGACATGGGGTTCAGGGAGGTTGGTCGGGGGACAGCAGACTTTGGGCAGCAGTGCAGAGCAGTGGAGCTCCAGAAACCCTCCAGAAGTGCTATTTTGTGCATGTGCAAAGTGTGGTCCCAAGAAGGCAGGCACAGAGCAGCGCTAGGACGAACAGCTCCTAGTGTCTACGCAGGGCCAGGGACACTTAAATGCCAGCCATCCAGAATGAAGGGGCTTTGTGGTCACCCAGGCATTTGATGGGGACCAAAAGCAGTGTCCAGGTGTGGGGCTATCCTCACCTGGAGTGCAGGGTGAAGGCTGCTCTGTGCCTGACCTGATGAGTTTTGCCACAAGCCTTCAAAAACCAGGCTGGCCTCTACCATCACTTAACACCCCATTGGCATGAAACTCAACATTCTTAAAAAGAAAGCCCACAGAATCTACGATTTCAATGATTTAGCATTTACTTGATAAAATATAATTGGACCTGTGAAGAAGCAAGAGCATGTCACCGATAGTCAAGAGCAAAAGCAGGCAACAGACACAGACCCAGAAATGACACAATGACAGACTTAGCAGATGAAGCATTTAAAACTATTAAAACTATGTCCAAGGATTTAAAGAAAGTCATGCGCAAAACCAAAAAGAAATGTATGGTGAATACAATCACAAGAGAAAGCATGATACTGAATCAAATGAAAACTCTAAAGACAAAGATACACACTCTGAAAAAAAAAAAAAAAAAAGTCCTGGCAGGGATTAACAGCAGGTTAGATACTGCAGAAAAAAAAGACTCATGACCTTGAAGGTAGGATGATGTGCGTTGTCCAAAATGAAACACAGAGAAAACACAGCCTGGAAATGTAAGCAGAGCCCTGCTGGTGTGGGGACAGAACTGGCCTAGCAGCGACCTAACATTACATGGGATCAGAGGCCTGGGGGGTGGGGGCAAAGGGGAGAGCAGGTGTTTAACCAAATAATGGCCAAAGATGTTCCAAGCATGAGGAGACCCTCAAGTCCACAGACTGAAGAGCTTAACGAACTCAAAGCAGCACGAGTACAGTGAAAGCCCCACCGAGGCTCCTCGTGGATTGACCTGTGGTTGGAAAGCCCGTGAGCCCGCAGAACTGGATGCTGTCTCTCACGTGTGAAAATTGCCAACCACGATGTCCATGTCTGGTGAAGATATCCTTCAAAACTGCAAGTGAAATCAAGACATTTTAAGGCAAAAGATGAGAGAACTCATCACCAACACACTTGCGCTACAAGAAGCATCAAGGGAAATGTTTTGGGCCAAAAGGAAATGATGAGAGCAGTGAATTCGGGTCCGCACAAGCGATAGAAGCCTGCTGGAAACTGTAAACACGTGAATACACACCAGAGACATTTTTCCTCTATGTATTAAAAAAAAATTCCTTAGATTCTTTAAAGCAAGAGTAACGACAGCCCATCATGGAGTTTATAACACGCGTGGACTGTGATAATAGTACGAAAGACAGGGAGAGGTTAGAATTATACTCTTGCAAAGGCCATATATTTTATGCAAACTGGTATAATGTCACTTAGAGATAGATGCTCTTTATCGTACAGATAAAGCGTTTGACCTGACCCAGTCCTTGATAGTGATAAAGGCCTGGGCGCCGTAGGGACATGTCGTCCAGTTGCAGGCATCTACAGCTGGCATCGTGCAAGTGGAGAGAAGTGGACGGCGTCTTCCTGGAGTTCTGGACAGAGGCGGAGAGGTCCACTCTGCCTGCTTCTGCTCCCTGTTGGTCCTCGCCAGGGCAGTGGGGCAAGAAAACACAGGAATTTTGGAAAGGAAGAGCTGTTTCTCCCCCACCCCCATCTCTTTGGTACGTGACCTGATGTGTGTTTAAATGACCCCAAATTGTCTATAAGTCATTGCAGATAGGATTGAGGCCCCTCTCTGGCCTCCCCCCACTGCCTCCTCTGCCTCTCTGGCATCCCAGAAAAAACCACTCCTCTGCGGTGGGTATGTATCCACCTTGTGCGTGTTTTTACGCGCTTCCTGCACATCTATACAATCATCAGCAGCCTGCAGTGCTGCTCCTGGCATTTTTAAACTTTGCACAGATGGTTTCGACTGAAAGTCTGTGCTTGTAAGCTCTGCAGTAGGTGGTCCTGGTGGGGTTTTGGGCGGCTAAAGGTTAAAGGGTATGGCTAAGCAAGACTGGGAGCCTCCAGCTGGCCCTTGGGGGGCTAAGCCAGAGGCCCCTCAGGCCCCTCTGCTCCAGCCTGGGTGCTGTGGAGGAAGGGCTGCTCCAGGGCAGGTGGGATGGGTGGGGACCAGCCCTTGCCAGCCTGGGCGGAAGTGCAAGGCCCATCTAGGGACTTCCAGCTTGGACATGGTGGGGATCAGCCCTTGCCAGCCTGGGCGGAAGTGCGAAGCCCATCTAGGGACTTCCAGCTTCCTCATGGACCCATGCCTTCAAGTGGGGGTGGGCAGGACAAGTTTTCAAGAAGTCAGGTTAATTGAGGCACAATGTACCTGGAATAAGATCTTCCCTTCAAAGTAATGGTCAGCTGAGTCTTCCACAAATGTGTAGCTGTGTAACTACAGTCACAGTATAGAGCACCTTCACTACCGAGGTGGCTTCCTCTCTCCCCTCCCCAGCCCCTGCCCCCTGACCGATACCCCAGCCCTGCAGCTCTGCATCCCCTAGAATGCCCTGGGACAGGGATTATAGATGCGTCCATGTGTTTTCAGAGACTAAGTGTACAGACAATGGCCAGACCATACCTAAAAATAGGACTCTGGCCTCTGACCCACAATCTATGAGAACTAACCAGAAAGTCAAACAGTGACACTCATAACAATGGGCCTGAAAAAGCCTGGACTTGGTCTATCATGGGCGGCTTCTCCAAGATGTACCCTGCCTCCAACTCTGGAGCAGCCAGAGGAAGCCGCGTGGTCCCCCCCAACCAATCAGCTGGGATGCTGCTTCTCGTCACTGCCTCCAGCTCCCCGGGCCACATGTCTGGGCCCACCTGGAACCTTCCCTGTTTCCACCACAAAGCTGCCTCACTCCCCTGCCTGCCTGCATCTCTGCCCGATTAATCAGGTGCTGGTGGTGTCTCCCTGCTGCAAGGAGCGCTGAGTGAAAGGCCTTGGCCTGCTCTTATGGTGTGTGTGTGGGACAGTGGCCTTCGTTTGTGTCCATGGTTGGTGCTTTCACTCACCAGTAGGTGGACATTTGGATTCTTCCCAATTTGGGGCTGTTACGGGTCAAGCTGCCCTGAATGTGGGCATACAGGTCTTTGTGTGGATGCTGGTTCTCAGCTCCTGCTTTCTACCAGCTCTAAGGCTTCCTGGGGCTTCCTGGTGGGCTCGGGGGGGCACTCCCTCCCTTGGGGTTCTGGGGGGAATCTCAGCTGGTGCCCAGGCTTCCCCTTCTTGTAACCTTGGAGGTCCATCCTCTTCTGGCCTGGACCCTGGAGCTAACTCTGCCTCCCTTTCTTGGATGGGGAAGAAGCCATGCAGAAGATGCTGCCCAGCCATCATAAGCACGGGTACATTTTCTTTCACAGGAAGTGATCCGGGTTGGAAACTGGCCGCCACCTCATACCCCAGAACCCCCTCTGGCTCCTCTGGGCCCATGAAAGCCAGCTTGCATCTGGCCATTTTACCCTGAATCAGGACTCATCTCGATTTTTGGAAGACATTTGCTGCCACGAGAAGTAAGGTTAACGATTCTCAAAATAGCTTCTCTGCAAATAACCAACAAGCTCACTTGGCCCAAAATGAATCTGAGGAGGAATTCAAAAGCATCTCTTTTCCCAGAAAACAGATTCCTCATTGACACATTTTTCTCTAGTTGATTTCCACCCCCCTCCCCACCCCACCCCTGGTTTCCAAAACGGAGCCTTTTTCTCAGTCCTTTATGCAAGGAGCCAGGCTGCAGAAAGACAGAGTCCACTTGTCTGGGTTCTGTTTCTCTCTGTTCTCCCCTTGCTCCGGGGTCCCCCTGACAATAGGGCCATTATCATATAGCACCCTGGTTGCAGAGATTCCCCTCTCCCTTTGGGGGCTAACTAAGAGAAAAGCTGCCAGGCTGAGGAGGGTGGGAGGGAGTATAGTTCCAGCTGACCGGAGGCCCAGGGTAGCAAGCTCCAGGAAGGGTCGTGGCGGGGGTGGGGGGTGCTGGACATGGTCACTCTTCCCTGTGAATGACTTGGAAGTATGGCCATTCAACAGATTCATGATTCACACGATCTGTCCTCTGAGAACGGAAATGTACTTTCCAGAGAGAAGCCTCATGCTGCCTCTGTGCCTGGAGCTCTGGGGTGAACCCCACATCTGACTATTGGGGCATACGACCTCACCAATGCTTCACTGACACTTCGTCAATCACATCTGGGAATAGAACTGCCTTGAGATGTTTAAACACCTCCCCCAACCAATGCATCACTGGGCAACTGTTTCTTCCCTTTGGTGGCTACCAGAACTGCTTAGTGCAGGGACCCCAGGCCTCCCTCCCATTACTTCCGTCAGAGCATATTCAGGCCCCTCAGAGACACTGGTGTTCCTGGAATCCATATGGAAACTTGCCTGGAGTGAGGGTCCTTATAGCAAATCATTCATCCACAATGCATCCCTCTATCCACCCATCTATCCATCTTTCCATCCGTCCATAATCCATCCATCCACTCATCCATCCATCCATCCATCCGTCCATCCATCCATCCATCTACTTGTGTAATGCACCTTCTACTGAGTGAGTATTTCAGGCCAGGTCTTGGGGACAGAGAGAGAAGTCCCTGGCACTTCCTATCTTACAG
Organism: Vulpes vulpes; assembly: GCF_048418805.1. Classification (NCBI taxonomy): domain Eukaryota; kingdom Metazoa; phylum Chordata; class Mammalia; order Carnivora; family Canidae; genus Vulpes; species Vulpes vulpes. The sequence goes on along the minus strand of NC_132791.1, from coordinate 159,429,518 downwards.
TCCCAAACCCATTGCCAGTGGTGATTTCTGACTAGGGAACAGAAGCCCATGGGCTCCTGCATTTTCTGGGGACCCAAGAGGTTGTCTTTGGGGAGACTCTGGACCAGACACTTCTATAGCTGTTGAAAGGAAGGCATGCCCCCCCCCCCCGCCCGATTTCTTATTTGACAGTGTAATCTTGGTTTCTTCCTGTCCCACACACCTGGGGAAAGACCGTGTGCCATCTTGGCGAGGGTGAGGGTTGTTCTGTCAGAGAAACATCTCTGGGTGTGCAAGGCATACTGCCCACCCCACCCCCATGCCCTGGTGGTGGAAGGAGAGGGGCCACAGGGTGGACTTTGTGGTATAAGGCCCTGGAATTTAAGGGTTGTCTCGCACACTTGAGGGGTGAAGGTGGGTGGCATGTAAAGAGGGGGTGGCTCCACGCTCAGTCCCTGGCTATCTGGCCATCATCTGGTAGGCAGCCTCAGGTCCTTGCTGGGCACAGTAGGCACAGCCACTGTGAAGGGTGGTCATTGAGGAAGACTGGCAGATGTGGAGGGATGACCATTGGGAGGTCCACCCTTAGGAAGGGGCATGTTTAGGACTGGCCTTACAGGGTGGGTTCCTCCACCACAAAGAGGCCCCTGGTGAGAGTTCATGGTAGCCAGCTCTGGACCCTGGTGCACCTGGAAGCAGATGCACCTGAAGGTGGACACAGTTGGAGGTGGATGCACCTGGGGTGGACACACCTGGAGGCCAATATGCCTTGAGTAGACACACTTAGGAGAGAGCATACCTGGAGACTACCACTGTCACTATAGGGCCACCCAGGGCAGTTGGTGCTTTCCCTGAACTTGTTTTTTCCTGGAAAACATGAATAGCAGGGTTCCTTGCCCTGGTGGTGGTGTTGAGGTGATGGTTTTGCACATCTCAGAGCCTGTCCCCAGGGACCCTGGACTCAGGCTGGCGAGCCTTGCCCCTGGCCAGGCTTCCATCTCAGGGCCTTCCCCCAACCCGGGGGCTTCCACTCTCCCTCAGTGAAGCTCGAGGGCGAGACTGAGAAAAGCACACGGATTTATTGCATATCAATCTCATGTATAAATTCATTGTCGCATTGGAAAGATTACATTTGGTGTACAGTCCTATTCTACAGCATTAACCTCGAATCAGCTGCTCCTAGGCTTCATCTTAAAGATGCTTCTCTACACAAGTACATCTGTCTTTATCACAAGCATCAAAATGAGATCTGCAGAATCAATCTGATGATTCCCGACATGGGGTGGCTTGTACGTCATCCTTCTCTGTCAGCCGTTTCCACGTTGCTTACGAGCTGCGCTTCTTTCACGCTAGCAGTTCCGAGCTCCTAATCTGGAGGACGTAGACCCTAATCACATATTCAACAAGTGCATCTACCGAATTTTCCTTTTCATAAAAATTTCACAAACAGACACAATAATGACCGCTAAACACGAGTCATGCACAGTTTACTTATAACAGAAGCAATTTACAATCAGGGGGACAAAGGACATACACCGGCCTCCTTCTCAATGGTTTTTTTTTTTTTTAAACATTATATGAAAACCTGACATTTACATTTGATTTCTTTTTCAACACTATACAGTTCTAAAAGAAAAAAAAACCCAAACAAACCCAAACAACGAAAACAAACGGAACCAAGTCTGTACTAGAACAATGGCAAGAGAGAGATGTGGACGCGCAGGTATGGGGTTCTTGCCAGCAGGTACACACACACACACACACACACACACACACACACACACACGTATGCTCCGCGTGATGCGCTCCGACACCGGGGCTCAGCTTCCCTCGCCGCGGGAACATGGACGATATAAAACACACCGATAAAAACCTCCGGAATTTCTTTGCTCACAAGTGAATTGCACGTTTGGAAAACTCAAGCTGCCTTTTAGTTTTATTTCATTTTTTTCCAAAAGCGGTAATCCGAATCCGTGACAGAGAGGAAGAATGTAACAAACTGGAATGCAAAGAGGAGAGGGAAGCTCCTGGAATCACGCAGGAATGTCTTGTCACAGTATCACTCGCTGCTGCTGCTGCTGCGGAGACAGGTTCATGGCTTCTGATACCCGGCTGACCTCCACCCACCAGGAGCGGCCGCGGCCTTGCGACCCCAGCCGGGAGGGGCGCAAAGGTGCCTGGCTCTCCTGGGTAGCGTTGCCCCCTCACCTCTCCCCCCGGACAGCACAGTGAATACAGCTCAGTAGATTTCAGTCATTGGGCATGGGGACGAGGGGCATGGGGACAGGACAGGGGGACCACGATCCAGTGCTTCGAGGCTTCAAGCCTACCAATGGGTGATATGTATTTGGGCAAGTGCTTTGCGAACGCTCACTGAAGAAGCAGCTAGGACAGAGAAGGCCGAGGGCCCTGGGAGTTTCCAGGGCCATGCTCGGGCCACAGAGAGGCTGGGCTAGTCAGGGTCTGGACAGACCGACTGCGCTCCTGCCTTGGACAGGACGGCCATGCAGGCTCACCTGGGTCCATGGACCCACACCCAGGGTCCCAGGTGGGCTGCAGGCACACCCACCCTGGGTTCAAAACAGGGGGTCCCTGGGTCCCACTCATGAAGGGTCCGGCTGGCCAAAGGATCGGCAGCTCTGTGTATCCTACCCGGTTGTCTCAGGAATGAGAGCAGTGGCTGGGGGCTGGTGTCGGCCCGCCTGGGGCCAGGGTCTGAGGGGTGGTAGAGGGGAGAGCAAGGAATCTTCCTTTTGAGCTTCCATTTGGGGATGTCAACCATCCAAAGGAGGAATGCCGTTGATGCTAGACGGCAGGGCCCCAGGTTCACAGGCCTGACCCTGGCCACCAACTGTGGACATGGTGGTCAGCCTGCTGGGGGGCCTGCTGTAGCCAGGTTCCAAGGCTGGGGTCTCAGCATCCTGGCCACCCAGCCCTCTGGCCCCATGGTCCATGCTAGTGCTGCGCCCTGGGTACAGAGCAGGGAGGCAGCTCGCTGTGGTCTGGGGTGGGGGGATACACCAGGGTGGGGAGGAAACTCCCTTGTCAGGGGTCCAAGGACAGACCCCCCCCCCCAAAACCTATCAGTGCTTGGGCCCCAGGGGTTGAGTGTCTCAGAGAAATGGGGCTAGCTCTAATTGTTTGCAGGGGGGATAAAAGCGAGGGCTGAAGATGTGCAGGGGGAAGGAGGGCAGAGAAGACGCTGGCCAGGGCCAGCTGAAGCTGATACACTGCCGCAGCCCATAGGGCAGCCTGGAGGCAGCGGCCCAGCCCCTGATCTGCTCTGGGGCCACAGGAATCAGCCGCTTGGGTCTCCACCCGGCCGAACTTCCTATTTTAGGCAGAGAGAGTAATGTCACACAAAAAAGCACACACCTTATTCTTTAGCAGAAGAAATATAATTTGAGTTTACAGAAATGGGCAGTTGCATCTGAGGTTGACTCTGCAAAGGGGTCCCATCTGGATGGAGGGGAACATGGAAATCCCACGCAGTGCCCGGCGAGCCTTGCGGTGGAGATGGATGCAGGTGAGGAGGTGAGGGGCTGTGTTTGCAGAGCCTTGCCCACAGGGGTGCACGTGCTCTTCCTTGCCCAGGACGCCCTGCCAGCCTGCAGGTGCGCCGGAGTGGCGTGGCGCCCTTGGCGGCTCCCCCCACGCGGAAGCACACGATTGTCGCTGGCCTGGAGCAGCGGGGAAACGGGGACATGGCTGCTCTGACCGGCCTGCTGCCCCTGGGCCAGCGCCCAGGACCCACGCACCGCCAGAGCCCCATCCCCAGGCGGCCCGCGCCCCTATCGCTTGCATCTACATTCTTTTCTAAGGGCACCTTGGAGGATCTTTTTCTCTTCCTGTTGGGACGCTATTCTTTTTTTTTTTTTCCTTCCAAATAATAAAACAAATAAATAGAACACTTGTCTTAAATGCAAATGTAACTGAAACTCTAATTTAACAAAAACACGTGATTGTCTGGAGATGGGCAGCAGGATCCGTCCGGGGGCGCGGGGGTATTTGGCACATTAAAAACCTCCCCACTCCCTGGTTATCGATCACACAACACACAACCTTATACACGGTTTTGGTCCTTCACTACATACTTATATTAACATTATTTCTTCACAATAAGAATGTCTAATGCCAAAATACTGTTAAGGAAGAAATAAAATAAGAAAAGAAATGAATTAGAAAAAATTACAAGTTATATACAGATTAAGGTAAATTCCATCAGGGAAAAACATGATTTGAAATTGGCCCCTATGGGAATAATTTAAAGCCCATCCGAGTGGAGAAGCAGACCCATCCCGAGGAGGAGGAGGCGATGGCATCCGTGGCAGGTCCCGCCTGGATGGCCTTCTGTCCTGGAGCTGGTCTGGCAGTCGTGTCCTGGAGCCCGGGGTTCACACAGGCGGAGAGCCTGGCGGCCAGGGGCAGAGGAGCTGCAGAGTGACCCCAGGGTGGCCACAATAGGATGCCCGCTTCCTTCCCCTTGTCCAGATGGGGTGGGTGAGGGTGTGGCTGGAGACGTGGATGCAGCTGGCAGGTCCTGCCTTCTGCAGAACAGCCGTGGGGGGCTGGCACCGGGGTGGCTGATGGGCAGACCTGGTCCGGAGGAGTGTCAGGTGCCTGGCCCCTACCTCTGCACAGGGGACTGGAGCCACCGCTCTCACCTTCCCCATACAATCGGGGTGGGGGGTCTTGCTGGGGGCCACAGGCATGAATCACATGCCGCACACATGCGATGTGTGCCACGGGCGTATCTCGCAGCCTTGGGCCAGCCCAGGATACCATGTCTAAGAATTCCATGGCACAGTTTGAAACTGCTCACAGGAGTGGGCCCCAGGCCCCTCGGTTCTGCTCGGGGCCACCCAGAATCACGTTGGCTTTACAAATACAGTCAGGGATAGAAAATTTCTCCATTATCTACAGTATAAAGAACACGCCCAGGCACGGTATCAGTTCCCAAGCGGGCTCGGGTTTGCAAAGAAGCTGAGATTTCGAAGCAAATGCAAAATTACTTTTAAAAAACAATTTGCAAGTCATCTTTCGATCTTTTAAAAAATACTGTCTATTTTTAAAACCACATGCTTAAATAGACTCTGTCGTCAATAAGATTACCAAAAGGGTTACTCTTGTAATTCTCATTATAAAAAAATCATTTGGGCGGTCTCCCTTTGCAGAGCACGCCCGTGTCTGTCCGATCCTCTCTGCGACACCACACTGGTGCCCGAAGTGACCCACTGCCTTCAGTTTGGGATGAAAATCCTGCCCTCACCCACCGGGTTGGTTCCGCGAGGCAGCTCCCAAGCTGCACGTGGCCGGCCTTGTGCTGTACCCTTCTGGAAGGCTGTTCTTAAGACCAATTCTTGGACGGTAGGCCTCCAGGACGGCTCAGGGACTCCTGGGAAAAGTTAGAGCTGAACCGTGGTGTGTGTGGGGACAAGCGCCAAGGAGTGGTCAATGCAGGTGACGGGGCAGGGGGGTGTCTCTCTGGCCCAGGCCACGCCGCTCCCCGAGGCTCACTTCTCCATCTTCTGCAGCCGGGATTTCTGTTGGGACATTGGGGCCCTTGAGGTTGCCTGGCTTGGGCTCTGACCCCAGCCCCTCCTGGGCCGGTCAGAGGTGGTTGATGGGGTTAAAGGCTCCAGATTCCGGCGTGGCTCCCGTGATGTTCAACCAAGCATCCAGAGGGCTCTGGGAGGAGGTATGGAGAGGAGCATCCTCGGAAAGAGACAGCATCATTGCATACGCCTGGCCGGGGAGAGGACGGGGACACACACACACAGGACAGGCAGGTGAGCCATGTGGCTGAGGGTCCTGCAGATCCCAGGCTGACCCCTCCCAGGCCAGCCCCTACTTGCCCTCTTGCTGGGCTCAGCCTCTCCCAGATCCAGACTCTCCCCTGGGGCCCAGAAGAGGACGATGTGGGTGGCAGGGCTGGGGGTGTACATCGCTGGGCTCCCATGCACAAGGGTGCCAGGGTGCTGTGGTCCTGGCTTCCACACCCTGGGGCTCCTGCAGCTCTGTGGGGTACTCCCCTCCTGTGGTTACCTCTCTGCCCCACTCCCACCTTCGTGGGGGCCCCAGGCATCAGCAGGAGCCGACCAGAGGCAGTCCCTGTCTGCTGTGCCTGGGGGCTGCCTGTTTGCACGACCATGAGGACAGCACAGAGCTACCTGGGGAACTGGGTGCCCGGCTTGTCTGAGCTGAGAGCCGATGTATTTCTGGGCCTGGCACACGGCTGGTCCACAGGACCGTCCTTCTGCCACTCGCTGTAGGGCACGAGGCAGCGGGAGGTATGGGCCCGTTGCTCATAGCAGAGCAGGGTGGAGGAAGGCCAGCCCTCCTCCCACCTGGTTCACACCCTGGACAGGATTAGTAAGACACAGACAGACACGCAGACGGTTCTTGCTGAGACTGGGGGTGGGCTGATGGAGACCCCGCCTGTCCAGTGGACGGCAGCAGGGAGCAGGGCCCTGTGGCCACCTGCACTAGAGACCGGGGTGGAGGCATGCCCTGGTCCCTCGCTGACCCTGTCACGGCATGGTGTTAGTGACCGCGTGATGGACAGCTTCCTTCAAGAGAGGCCTGGGCTACAGGCCGTTCTTGCTCGAGTCAGAGAGGGAGGGAGGCCTACACAGCTTCCAGGCTGGACATCTGCTCATGGACGCCTGGACGAGAGCGTCAGTGAGCACCTGGCTCACATCCCTCTGCCTCACTCTCTCCCTGCCCCACCCCTGCTCATGGGGAAGCGGCAGTCACTCGGGTGTCTCTCTAGCCGATGCAATGGCTAGACCTGGTCCTGCTGTGACCCAGGCCTAGGACGGCCACCACCAAAGGAGGCGTGGCTGCCACCTGCCATCTGGCCTGAGGGTGCCGGGAAGGGGGCTCTGCTGGGTACCTACCTGGTTCTTAGCCTGCCTGTACAGTGTCTGCTTTAAAGTCTCAGAATCTAAGGTGGGATTAAGCACATCTTTAACGCCAAACGCTTCCTCAGCTGCTCTGCGGAGATCCAGCCCCTTCCCAAAAGTCGGCATCGGCTCCAAAGCTAACAGACCGCCTGGTTGCTCCTCAATACACCTGCACCAATGACCGGGGAGAGGAGGGCCTGGCGTTAGCTGGTCTGGCCTCTGGCCACCTCTCTGCTGCCCCACGGCCGGCTCCGTGCCTGCATGCACGCCGCGGCGTCTCCACGAGCCACATGCACCAGGAGACAGACACACAGACACATGGACACCTGGACAGAAGCCACACGGATGCAGGAGAGGGATGGACAGAGGGTCATGAAAGGGGGTGAGGACGTGCACACATGTTGCAAGCAGCAGGCGGGGTGCCCTGGTCTGTGGGAATGCAGCACAGATCAGGAGGTGGCTCTGGGGGACCCGGGGCTCCCACTCCCAGCATCCAGGGGAGAGGGATCATTAGCCTCTTGGATCTACAGGACTCCCCCAGGACCATGGGGAACGCTGGTAACATCCCTAGTACCAAACACAGGCAGTGGGCAGTTGGGGTTTGCGGTAGGTGGCCCCAGCCTGTACCGCTTTCAACCGTGCCCAGCCCTGCTCTGCACAGCCCAGCCAGGGCCAGAGGTCACTGTGGGCCAAGGCACCAGAGACTATGTGGCTGTAGGCTCAGCTCCTTCTCAGCTCGGGAGGGTGCCTTTCCCTCCCACACTCTGCCTCCAGGCCTGGGGAAGTGCGTGTGGCGAGGTGGGCTGGGCCCTGACCCTTTCCTTGGGCTGGGCCTCACCTGGGCCGGCAGGCATAGGGACGCCTCCCGGTCCCACTAGGAGACACCTGCTGGGGATAGGGGTGAGTCCAGAGGGGAGGATGCTGGACTCAGGTGGTTTGAGAGTGAGGTTGCCCCCATGATGCTCAGGCCCCTCCCTGGCCTGGGCCCTGGCACACGAGGCTGCCCGTGTCGGCCCATGGAGGCCTGGTCCTTACCTTCGGGTGTGTTCAAAGCCCACGGCCAGGGAGGCAGGTGGCTCCTCGTCCTCCTCGTCCTCGTAGGCACCTTGGGGCTCGGGCGTGGGTGACACAGTGTCATCCTGGGACTTTCCTGCCAGACTGTCATCATCTTCCTCCTCTAGTTCCTCCTCCTCCTCCTCCTCCACGTCCTCCGGCTTCCCACTGGCTAGGCCCGGGCACTGGGAGCTGCCGTCCAGGTCCTGGACCTCCGGCCTGAAGTGACAGGGGAGAGAGTTGGCCTTGGACCCTGAAAGGCCTGCGACTGGGCTCTAGTCGGCTCTCCCCTCAAGACTGTCCTTACCCTCTGCAAAGAGAGCCTGCATTCATGGTCATGGGGACCTTCAGAGCTGAGGTCCCTGTGGAGTGAGTCAAGAAGAAGAGGGGGCCCACTGAGGCCGTGGCAGGGAGGGGCCTCAGCAGTGGAGCTCCTGTGATGCCAGAGTGGACATCGGCCATCAGATATTCAGGGTGTGTGTCAGGGAAGGAAGCTATGGCCAGTCTGGTGGGGATGGGGGTCTCAAGTGCTGGAGCTGGGGTTGGGCACTGCACAAGGGGCGCCCTTGGGGAGGTTTGCTGATTGACCCTTGCTCATTCCTCCTGGTCAGTCATGAGGACATAGGGAGACTGGCAACCCAGAGTGACAGGTCCCCTCTGCAGATGGAAGGTCTGGGATCCTGGGTCCTGCAGAATGAGGCCTGGGCTATTGTCAGCCAGGGAAACCTGCCCAGATGAGTTTGTTTCAGAGCCTGGTGGCTTCTGTCCTGCAGCCCAGACCCTATCTCATTTCTATCACGGTCACTCCAACTGGTTGAAATTTTCCATTCTGGATTCTCGTTTTTAAAAGGAAGGAATCCATGCTGAGCAAAGGTTGAGGCTTCTTGTTTCTTTAGAAAATCCACTAGCAGGTGGAGGGGCACGGGGAGGGCAGCCACATGCTTCCTGAGCCCACGTCTGGGCCCCCATTCCTCCTGGACCATGCACGGCCCACAGAGATCCATCCACTGCTGTCTGGGGAGGCAGGAGTCCTGCTCTGGGCATCGAGGCAGACGGAACACCCTTCCTTGAGTGAGCACTGGCCTCCAGACCAGAGGCCTGTGCACATGGGCCCGGGAGGCCCCTGAGGGCCAGGCTCTCGGCCATCCTTAGTTTCCCTCCTGGCCTTTCCCAGAGAAAGTAGGAGATGTTGCACCTGCCCTGCCTTCCCAGATAGGCAGTACCCTGCCTGACGTTTCCCTTCTCAGTGGTCACCTGTGCTGCTGGCCTGTGCTGCCTTTCTCCCTGGCTCTCTGCCCGCTGACCTTGCCAGCTCACAGCCTGTGCCCTCTTGGCAACGTGGGAACACCTCACCCTGAGGATGGGATAAACGGTGCAGGTGGGTGACTTGGGGGCTGGAACTTGGATTATGCACAGCAGGTTGCCCTGAGCACCTCTGATAGAACCTGAGCATGTGTGTGGTTCTATGTGGGAGCCCCCCTATTCGGAGCAGGGCCCACCACCTTACGGCCGATCTGCTCACTGGCAGGTGGCCTGCCTCAAGCAGGAGCACCCAGTGAGGGGCAGCAGGACCTAGGCGGGGGGTCCAGCAGGCTGGCGGCAGCTCCAGACATAGGGTACCTGCACGAGTGTCTGGGCCTCCGAACAGCCGCTGCGTGATGTCCTGTGGCCGCCATGACCCTGCGCCGGGGCCGGGCTTAAAGCAGTCTCTCCTGGTTCTGGAGGCTGGAGCCCGAGATCCTGGCGTGGTTGGGCCTGGTTCCTTCTGAGGCAGTGGTTCTTCCTCGGTGCCCCTCGGCTATGGGGACATCTTGCCCCGCCCCCTCCTCTGCTTCATCCACAGAGAAGTGTGTGTCTGCGTCCTACTCTCCCCTTGTGACATGGTGTGGCATCGGGGGTCTCCCTGGCAGCTCAGTTTTACTCACTCATCAACAATGAATTGATTTCAAGTAAGGCCACATTCTGAGGCACAAGGGGTTAGGATTTTGGGGGGCACACAATTCAGCCCAGGTGTTAAATGGGGTGATAGGGCCAGGAAGCCTGACTGTCCCTAAATTCTCCTTGATGGTCAAGAGAAGCTGGTTCTGGATGAGAACTGGATAATGTTGAAATCGGCCCAAATAGAACTGCCAATGTCTCACCACTCAACACAGATTGGTGGATTCAAGTCAACCATGACGGTGGCTCTTGCTCCGGACAATGACCCGGGGCATCTCCCGGAGGCTCCCACGACAAGGCCTCAGCAGGACAGGCCATCCAAGTTCAGCTCTGTGGTCAGCTCTGCCCCAGGGCTTTCTGGGGGATTTGGGGCCAGTGTCCTCCATCTGAGACTTGCTCCCTGTCCCCAGCCCTAAGGCTGTTGGGAAAGCCCCACTGAGACTGAGACCTCGGTGGTGAGGGCTACAGTGGTGTGGTCTCCTCTTCCCTCTGTCCCCCTGAGTCTCATGGAGGGTCCCCCGCCTCTTTATGACTAAGAGCTGGGCCTGCCTCCTGGGCTTGAGGTGTGAAGGCCTTTCTGGTGCTCCTGGAGGACTGCCCGCCCCATGGAGGATGCCACTGATTCTTGTAGGTTCTCCATCCACCTTTGTCCTGGGTGCAGGGAGTCCCAGTTCAAAGGATTGTCTTTAACAGCCAGGACATGTGTTGTGACCCATCTGTGGGGTTCTGATAAGGCCTGACACCTGGTGCTCTCATCTGTGACTTCTCCAAAGGCAGAGATCACACTGCTGAGACCTGAGGCAGCTCTCAAACAGGCTGCAGAGCTGCCTCAACAGGTCTGGGCCCCACTGAGTGGCAGGGATCTAGGTTCCCATGAGACCATCATGCCTGTGCCCAGAGCCAAGGATGGACACGGGCACTCTGTCCACCCCAGAGCAGGCAGGCCTGCACCCACATGAGAATCTCCACTGCCAAGCAGGGTGAGGCTCTGGCAAACGTAGCCCACAGTCAGCCTCTCCACCATCCCCTCCTCTGAGCTCACCCCTGGCAGGCAGGTGAGATCACCTTCCAGGGAGCATGGCAGGATGTGGTGGCCCAGAAAACGTCCAAGTGTCACGTTCCTTTATAAATTGGACAGGCCTTCCCGGTGCCCCCTCTAGTACTGTCCTCTAGCAGTACTGCCTGCCCTAGCGGAGGCTGTGTCTCCTCAGGACCCTCCTCACCTGCTGGAGGTGGGCAGGGAGGGCGTTGGGTCCTGGGGGGTGGGACAGAGCTGTGTGAGGGCCAGGGCTCTGGCTTCAGGTTCTGGGCCTGGCTTTATGGCGGGAGAAAGGCCCCCACCTCGCTGGGCGCAGTGTTCTTCTGCAGAATCAGCCGATTGCATCCCGAAGCCTCCTGGTGTTTGGAGTGTCTCTGGTTTTCCACCAGCTGGTCTGGCACCAGCTTTCACCCAAGGAGACTGTCCTCCTGGGGGTCTGAAGTGTCCTTCCAGAAGGGATCCCGGAGCAAATGCCACCTGCTGAGCTTTGGGATCCAGGGCTGTGTGGAACAGTCTCCACAGCTTGAATCTGAATTCTGCCGTTTTCCTGCAACCGTGTGTATGGGTGTGTGCATGTGCATAGGTCTGCATGTGTGCACGAGTGTGTTTGCACGTGTTTTTACGTTTGTGTACGCGTGAGTGTATGTGCATGTGTACACACACATGATTCCATGTGCATGCACATGAGTGTGTGCATTATGACCGCATGTGTGGCACTGCAATGTATATACATGTGTATGTGTGCATGCATGTATATGTGTACCCACGAGTGCATGCGTGTGCATGCACGTGTGCACCAGTGTATGTGTGGTTACATGTGAGTGTAAAAGAGTTTCCATGCATGTATGCATGCCTGCACAAGTGAACATGTGTGCACAAGTGTAAATATGTGTACATCTGAGTGCATGCATGTGTGCACACATCTATACACACATGCAGGCATGTGTGATTTTGAGTGCATACATATGTGTGTGTATGTGCACCAGTGTATGTGTGTATATGTGTGTGTGCATGCATGAGTAAGTGTACTTACTTATGTGCATGCACATAAGTGTACTCATAAGTGTATATGCACGTGTGGTTTCATGCACCTGTACATGTGCATGTGTGAGTTTGTGCGCATGTATATGCACGTGCACCAGTTCACGTGTGTATACGTGTGTGCATGTGTATATATGTGTGAGCATGTACCTGCACACATGTGCATGCACGTGTGGTTTGTGCACACTTATACGTGTATGTGTGCACACGTGTGGGTGCATGCGCATGTATGTGTGTGTGTTTCAAGGGGCAGCACTCCTGTTTGGAAACCTTCAGTGCCTCAGAGTAAACAGAAATGTTCTGAACTGTCAGACTCTCAGTAGAGGTCACGTCAGGAGCCCTTACCCGGCTTGTACTTTGTTGCACATCTGTGACACCCAAGCCAATCAGGCCAGCACCTCGGTGAGGCAATAAGCACACGGTGCCCATCACTCGTCAGGGTGCTTACTCTCCTCACCGTCTGCAGACCCAGAGACAGGCAGGAGGGGAGCCATCGCTGAAGCACCCCCTTCCAGGGGACAGAGCTGGGGCCAGGACAGATGCTGGCATGCCTGTCAGTCTCCCCTCTGCTGTGCACCTCAGTCCCTCTCAGGGGGCGGGGGCTGGGGTGGGGGTGCCCCTTCTCTGGGTGTGGCCACACAGGTTTGAATCGAGGCCTTCTTGGGGTCCAGAATAGACTTCTTACCGTTTGTCCGTTCGTGTTGATGCTTGGTTCATCTCACTATTGGCAATAAAGTTTCTGATTTCAGAGAAATAAGAGTCTTCTTTCTCATCTAAAAGTGCATGGTTGTCTGACTCGGAGGTGGGAGAGGAGGCACTGGTCCCCAGGTGGTTCGTGAGGACCCCGGAGTGCTGGCTCACTGTGAGGACAGGGGAGCATCAGAGGAGGGGCCTCCCTCAGCTGAGCCCTGTCTTCCCCCTCCCTCCCTTCCCCTGTGTCCCCACTCCCCATCCTCTCCCTTGTCTTCCCCCCCTCCCCTGTCATCCCCCTCCCTCCCCTCCTCTCCTTCCACCTGTGCCCCTGGGGCCATACCTGGAGCGTGCTCGTGCTCGTGCTTCTTGAGGTGCCGGTCCAGGTTGGTCTGCTGCCCAAAGCAGCGGTTGCACAGGTGGCACCTGAAGGGCTTCTCCTTGTTGTGGATGTTCCGGACGTGCCGCTGGAGGTTGGAGGAGATGCTGAAGGAGCGGTCGCAGTACTTACACCTGGAGGACACACGCATCTCAGAGGGGCCCCAGACCCCACCCCGTACAGCCAGAGATGGGGCTTCAGCCCCCGTCCGCAACCTGGAAGAGGCCCCTGTGTCCCCCACCCCCCCACTGTTTCCCAGGGTGGGTGGAGCTGGAATGAGCCCCCCACCTCCCTGCATCTGGGTCCCCAGCTCGGAGGCCCTGCCCAGGGCCGCGTGCTCCCAGCAGCCTCAAGGGGGCGGCCGTGCACCGTGGAAAGACCCTGGGGCGGCGTTTCTGAGAAGGAGGAGACCTGCTCCCAGTGACTTTCCTCCTGGCGGGAGACCCCGACTCTGGCACGAGGAGAGCTGGCCCGGGCCTGGCCGACTGTCAGTGGGTCCTGGGGCACATGGGCCCAGCCTCCCAGCTCATTCATCGTGGGTTCGGGGAGCTGCCCCAGCCCTCTTCAGCACCCGTAGGCACCCTGCCACGGGGGCTCACTGGTCTCGCCATCTGTCAACCACCTCTGTTACACGGACCACGCGTGACCACACCCTTCGGGCCAGGGTGCCACCAGCCCCACACCATCCCGTTATTTCTGTGCCCTTCTGCGGAAGGGGATCGCCAGCCTGCCCATGGTTTTGGGAAAACCTGAAAAAGACACTCCTTCCTCCGGACGCTTCAGTCGTGTCCTCCAGGACTTTGGTGCCCGGAGCGGTGTCCTCTCGGGGTTGGGCCTCGTGCAGCTGCAGCCTTCCCTGCCTCGCTCGCAGCCCCGGGGGCGGGAAACAGAGGGCCAGCTTCCCAGTTCAGGGAAACAGCCGCCCGAGAGGCCAGAAACGGAGCAGGAGAGAGGGGAGGCCCAGGGAGCCGCGGGCACGTCTGCAGACCCACGCGGGGTCTCGCTGGGGTGCCAGCGCCTCCTGGTGGCGAAAGTCCAAGCAGAGGCCTCGGAGCCGCTCCGCCACCCCGGCCTGCCACGGCAGGGGGATTCGCTTCAGCTGTTTCCAGGTCACACCACGTGTGCCAATGTGGGCGAGTGCACACACGTGTTGTGTGTGCACATGCACATGCGTCCCCGTGCCTGGGCTTCAGCGCGCCTCCTTGGGGATGCTTCGCTGGGCGTCAGAGGCACGTGAACCTGCGAACACTGTCTACGCATTTATTTTCCACGTTTGGAGACAAACAAGCTTCTGCAATGGGACGGGAGGCAGGTGGGCACAATCCTGGCCTGCTGAGTCTTCAGGAGCCGGTCTGCATGGCAGGTCCCGGCAGGGCGCACATGTGGAGGGTACCAGGGACCTATCCTTGTATGGAGCCCCCCCGCCCCGCCCTGATTACACCAGCACAGAATACAGGCCCTGCATCCGGGCCACAGGACGGAGCAGCGCCTGGGGTTGGTGCCGGGGCCGGACCAGCAGGGCCATGTAAGGCCAGACTCCGAGGCGCTGCCCTGTGACACCTGCCCAGGTGTCTGGCCAGCACAGAATACCAGGGGCCCCTGAGGCAGGAAGCTTTCGCCCCTAGTGGCCACCGGTGCCTGCGGGGGTGTTAGTGCCGTGCCAGGAGGGGCCCTTTCCCTGCCCGGAGGGGCAGCTTGATGAACCTGTCCTGGAAGCCCAGGTCCTGCCTCACGGCCCCCACGGGGCTGGTGGTGGGGCCACAGGAAACAGGCAGAGTCCCTACTAGTGGGGCTCCAGGTGGCTCCCCTACCCCCTATACGGCTCCAGAGCTCCTCTCTTCGTGTCTGGACCTTCTCCGCCATGGCCTGTGGACTCTGGTTTCCTCCATAGTCAGTGGGCAAAGAGCTGTCTGTGATTTTTACACGAATGAAGGTCCTGGGCCACAGTCCTTGGCCTCCTCTTTCCATCATCCCAGGCCCCCTGGGCTTGGCTCCGGCTCCTCAATGGGCCCACTAAGCTGTCTCCAGGCCCCCAGGAGCAGGGGGCTTTGGTCATGGCCCCTCTTCCCGCGCCTTGTGATGTTCACTAGTTCCCAAGGACCCGCCGTCCTGGAAGCCTACACGTCCTGGAAGCCTACACGCTGTTGGCTGCTTGTCTCAGCCTGCCCAGGGACGGAGGGTTGAGCCCTCTCCACCATGGTCCATCTCGCTCCACCACAGACACATCCTAGCCCCCACAGTGCCAGGCTCCCAGACAACTGTCCTGCTCCTCCGGGCGATGGCTCAGGAAGGACCAAGTGCAAGGCCAAGGTGGTCTGGGCACTCACCCTCTGCCCAGTCAACTGGCCTTCCCAGGGGTCTGTCCGCCTCTGTGCTCACCCGCACTCCTGGGGCCCGTCTGCCTGTGCGCTCGCCCGCACTGTGCATGGCATTTCCTGCCTTGTTTCTCTGGGAAGACAGGGACCTTTTGACAGGTTCCACCTAACACAGCCTCATAAACTTTGAACGGTACGAGTCCTGAGGGGGAGATGGGGTTGGGCAGGATTGTTTCTTGTTACCAGAAATGGAGTTCTCTTTCCAGCGTCGTGGGGGTGAAGAGCGAGCAGGAGGGAGCCATACATTGGATCTGCTCACAGAGAGCCCTGAGTCTGGCCCTCTCCTGGTTCTAATCTAAATAAATGGCCCAGACAGAGAAGCCCATTTGGAATTTAGGGGAGCAGTGAGCCCTGGGCTTCGGGGGAGCAGAGTTCTCTGAGCAGCTGGGATTTGCGTTGTAAATAAACTGACAAGTGGCTAGTGAAATTTATGGCCTCGCTGTGTAAAATAGCACGCCACTGCACCCGCTGCGACAAGGAGTGACCGGCCGGCCGCGGCAGTGTGCAGCGGAGTGCCTGGGGAGGACCTTGCCGCGACCGTGGCCCCCTCCCCCGCCAAGGAAGCCCGGGGGTGGGGGAGGGCACAGTGTCCTCCACGGGACCCAGCCTGCCACACCAGCTGTCCCAGGGAGAGATGCTTTTGGTCATTGTGAAAGCAGGGGAAGGGAAGGAAAGAGGAGATTTTTGAAATCCAGCCCTAAACACAGAAGTAGAAAAGCAAGGGGACAGGTTTGGGCCACCTGAGGGGATGAGAACTGCCCTTGCTCATGGGGAGGAGACCAGCCGCAGATGGAGAAGCCCGTGTCCCCAGAGCCAGAAGCTCATGTCCCACCAGGAGCATGCTGGCCAGCCTGTGAGGGCTTGCACCCGGAGCATGACCAAGGCCCCGCCAGGCAGCATCCAGGAGGGACCCCAGGCGTGGCTGCCAGGGAGGGTGCAGGAAGCAGCCCCCCATTCCGTTCTTGAGTCTGGCATTCTGCTCGTCCAGCCCAAATTGTCACAAGTCCTACCTGCCGCAGCTCTGAGGCAGGACAGTGAGTCTTCTACTTAGCAGCCAAGATCTCTGAGCTGAGGACACTGGCTGGTGGGAGGTTTGAGTGTCCCTCCAGGAAACGGTCACACGAAAGAGTCTTTCTTTCCCCGAGCCAGGGCTTTGACACACCTTCAGAGTGATTTCAGGTCATCTCCGGCCAGGACTTAAGAGGAAGAGTGTTCCAGCATTGTGTTGTTTGTCACCCTGCAGCCCGTGACGAGCCCCGGCTCCTCCTGCTTGCAAGGGTCGGGTGCACACGGAGTCGTGCACACATCAGGCCCAAAGTGGAGCTCACGCCTGGCAGGTAGCGGGCGGCTGGGAGGTGAGAGTCAGCTTGCCAGTGGTGGGGAGTCCTTCTCCCTTGGTGGGGCCTGTCCCCTGGACACACAAACTTTCCTCTTCCAATTTAAATTCTTCCAACGACCAAAGGGATCCCAGAAAGCCCCAGTGATGTCAAGGAGAAAGCCACACACGCCAAACTCCCCAACTCAGGGCTGCCTCGAGCCAGATAACGTCAGGATTTGCAACGCAAACTTTCCGAGCAATCATTGTTACGCAAGTCGAAACTCACAGATTGGAGAGAGCAAAAAGGTTTCAGTGGTAATGAAATTCTTCTATAAACACAGCCGGACCCTCTGGGGGCTCCTCCGCGCAACACCGTCCAGAAGGCGGCTCTCGTTTCAGGGAGGAGGCCAGACCGAGTCATTCCTTTCTTTGCGAGCCTTTGTGGAGTCATGAGCCGCTTTTCTATGGGGCGGGAGGCCTGTGTATGGGGCATGGGCTGGGGGCACCGAGGAGACTGCTGCTAAGTAGATGTGCTATCGCTCGTCCAGCCGGGACAGGATGCAGCCCTGCAGTGGGTACCCCGTGTGGCTGCCCTTCCCAGGGACAGGGACCCATACCGAGTCTCTGGAGCTGATGGGGGCCTTGGAGCTCTGTATGGCCGGTTGTTAGGATCTCATGCTGCCAACTTAACACCATGCAAAGCCTTTTTCCCAACGGTGGCCGTCCACCAGACACACCCTGGACAGAATGAGGTCTCGGCATCTAAACCAACTTTTTTCTCTGATTTGCCTCGTGGTCTCCACCACCTGGGTGTCTCATTTTCATTTAAAATGCGAACTCTCAGGCCGCTCCCTCGGCTGGGTCCCTGAAAGCCAGGGTGTCCCCCTCAGTCCTTCTCCTGCCCGACAAAGGCCCTAGGGACCAAGGAGCAGGATCTGCTTCTTGCGAGGCCAGAATGGTCTGCTGGAGCCGCCATGGACTCTGACTCTGGGGTCTAAGCCTCTGACTCTGTGTCTTCAAAACGAGGACGATGCCGGCACCAGTGAATGGGAAATGTGATGGTTCTCGCACTGACGCGCTGTGTGCCTGCTTCTCTCCAGGCCGAAGCCCAGCATCGAGGAGGCACATGGCTTCCATGCAGGGCTGATGCGTGAGTCCCTCAGGACGCCCCCAGCCCAGGCTGGGACCCACAGTTGCATGGAGGTCCTTTTCCACTGCCCACCCGGCCTTGGGCACGTGCCCTGGCCCACCACCCACTCTATGGGAGCTGAGCTGGAGGGAGCTGGGGTGGAGCGAGGCTTCCCCCACAGACCACCCGGGGCCCTGGCTTTGGCTACTGCTGCTCTGAACCCCACCCCCACCCCAGGCAACAGCAGCAGGTGGGAGAGCTGCTCTAAGGCACCCCATTCTGGGAGAAGGCAGGAACCTTCAGGAAGCCCACTGAGCACCTCCTGCCTAATCTTTATAACACCCCAGGGCCCAGGGTCATTGTGGGGCCAGGAGGGAGGGGCCCAGGGAGCCACCTGACACAAGCATGCTGGCTCCCAGCTCACCAGAAGCCTGCCTCCCCCTACCCACGTGGGACAGGCTCCTACCTGTATGGCTGCTCCCCGGTGTGCGTCCTCAGGTGTCTCGTGAGGTTTGCTGATCGGGGGAAGATCTTGCCACAGTACCTGGAGTGGAGGCCCGGTGAGGGGGGCATTAGGCAGCTGCACTGCCATAGGTTCAGGCACCCATGAGCTTTACTGCTGTGGTTCCTCCAACTCGAGGTCTAGGGCCTGAGGTCCCACAGGGGGGCAGGTGGGTTCAGCCCACCCTGGCCTGCTCGGGCTGCGCCCCTTCCCCAGGCAGTGTGTCAGCCAGGGGGCCCGAAGGCAGCCGAGCTGGCTTGGACCCCCTAGGACAGGCTCCTGCAGCCGGGGACAGACACAGCAGGAGTCTCTTCCCAACACTGGGCTTCCCGCCCAAACTCCAGGAGCCCGGGTTAAACGCTGACCAGCATGCCTTGGCTTGGGCCTGACTGGCAGGGCTAAGGCTACATCCCCTGTGCTCACAGGAGCACAGCTGGGGCGGGGGGGGGGGGGGGCGGGCAGGGGACGTCCAGCCTCTGCAGACACACGTGTGGGCAGTTATTGCCATCGGCGAACGGACCGCGTGTGGCCACCATGCTGTGCTGTGGCTGTGACAGCTTTTCCAGGGACCCCGGGCTCCTGTGGCTGCCTGGCCGGAGCTGCCCTCCACCTCGCCCTTGCATCCCACCTTACCTGCAGGTGTAGCGCTCCTTGCCCTTCCTGAGGATGGGGTCCGAGAGCGTGGGGGGCGGGGACCGGAAGTTGAAGGGGTGGTGGGGGAGGGGCTGCAGGGAGCTGCCGGAGTCCGCCTTCATGGCTGCAAAACTCTCCAGCTTGTCTGTCATGGTCTCGATGGCTGACATCTGCCGGCAGGACAGTGGGAAAGACGGGACGTGGGGACTCCTGAGGAGGCCGGCCCCACCCCCAGGGCATCCCAAGTCCTCAGGGACGGAGCAAGGACCAGAAGCTGGAGCAGCCTCAGGCTGTGGGTGGAAGAGGCCTCTCCCAGGCTTCCTGGCCACCACTTTTCCGCAGCCAGCCCTGGGCCTGTCCTTCCCTTCAGCCCGGTGTCAGCCCAGGGCCCAGGCCAGGGGAGCTGGAGCCAGCCTCTGCCAGCCAGCATGCCTCCCTGCCTGGCTCAGGGCATACAGGGGGCAGGGGACAGGCTCCGGCCTCAGGGGACACATCCCCTGACATCTGGCCAGCACTCCTGAGGGCTAACTTCGTTTAAAGACAGAATCACATCCCACTTTTCTCTCCTCTTCTCTCCCTCTCTCTCTCTCTCTCTCTCTTTCCCTCTTTCTCTCTTTTGATAAGAGAGCTCCCTTCATCCTGGGTTAAAAGGGGCCTCGGGCCTGGGCAGTGTCCCCTAGTGGCAGCAGGCCACTATTGCCGGCAAAGTTCCTGGGGAATCCAGCAGCCTAGGGCTAGACACTGAACTGAACCTCAGGAGGAGGATGCCCATGTGACCCAATGCGGGACATGGTGACATGGACCTGAGGAGCCAGCTCTCCAGGCCCTGGAGGTGTCAAGGGCTGGCTTGGCTTGGGGAGGATTCGGGGGTGTGGCACTAGCCACTTCCCCTTGGTCGGCAGAGCTGTGATTGGAGCCCCCAATGGTGCCCATCCCCAAGGGCGTAGGTTTGGGACAGGATGGGGGTAGGGGGGTTGCACAGGCCTCAGGGCCTGTTCTGCTCTCCTTCCCCCTGGGATGCCTGTGCCCTCCTCAGGTGCACGATGCTGCCAGCTGTGGGCTGCCCACCCTGTCCCTGCTGCCCAGCAGGTGGGAGCTACCATCAGCACCGGGACATGGAACCCGGGTGCAAGGACCGCTGCCCACCTGGCTTCCTGTCTCAGTGTTAGCCGCGGCCTTGAAAGGCTCTGGAACTCTGCACACAGAGACTCCCCTGGAGCTCCAGAGGTGGTGAGGGTTTATGGTGCACCCTGCCCCCCAGGGGCTGCACACACGTGTGTCAGGTCTCCCCAGCCAAAGGCCCTGGCAGCGTCCTGCTGGGCACCTCAACACCACGGCTGATGCCTTCATCAGTAGTGAGCCCATACTTTGTAGAGGCCATCAGTTACCATGCCTGAGTGATGGCCTGACCTCAGACCATCTAATGAGGTGGCTTCCTGGTCCTCGTCCCATCCCCCTGCCTGGCACTCTGGCTGGGGGGCAGGCAATGGGGGTGGCAGGGCTGGGGGTAGGGGGGTTCGTGGGCAGGAGAGACAATGGGCAGCCGGCCCCCTGCCAGGCCTCCCATCCTCAGGCCTGGGCGGGTCTCCCTGAGGCTGCCTGCAGGTCTGGCCTGCTGGGCCTGCTCCGCCTGACCAGATATTCCCGGCGGGGCTCCCACAAACACAGGATGCGCCTGGCGGGCTTGTCGGCTCTTTCCAGCCCGACCCGAGGAAAATCAGGGGAAGTTATTAAGCAAACCCTCTGGCCTGGTGAAACAATGGGAGGCCCTAAGTTTAGCTGTGAACCCAGGCAGGGGGCAGGTTTCACCATGGGGCTGTTTGTCCAAGGTGGGAAGGACCAAGAAGCAGAACAATGCTTCAGCCTGGCTCAGGCCACCCCCACCAACTCAGCTCCCAGGACCCCCGAGTGTGCTGGGGGAGGTCTGTGGCTCTGGGAAGGATGCTGGGCCTCAAGGAGTCAGGACAGGTGGGCTCTGGGGGGATGAGGCCGGCCATGAGCTCAGGATTGCCTGTGGGGGGTGTGTGGCCACTGTCCAGAGGGGGAGGTTCTCTTTCCCAACCCCATCCTTAGTCTCGGCGGACAGGCCTGCCACTGCCAGTGCACTCCCTGGGGGGCGGTGTTCCTCCTGCCCACCACCTGCTGGACCCTTGTCCTTGCGGCCAGCCTATCTGATTCTGTCCTGTTCCCTTCCCTCTGCCCTCCCACCCCATCCCCCATGCCCACTGGGTGCCCACTGGGTGCCTGCTGTGTTCAGATCTCTGCTCTCCTGGTCTTATGTATGTGTCCTGCTCATACCCATGCCTCCTGGATCTGTCCCTTTCATCCCCAATCCCTGGACTATCTGCATCTGAGCATCTGTCCACTGCTCCTCCTAGTGCCTGAACTGTGGGTCAGTGAGGGGCCCTGCAGTCTGGGGTCTTTGGTCACCTCTTAGGGACCCACGGGCTGCCCACAGAGCACCACGCTCCTTCCTCACATGTCCTGGCCCATCTCATCCTCTTCAGCCTCATGGGGACCCATCAAGGCTGCAGGGAGAGAATTCCCTGCGCACCTGCCGGGCAGGGGAACTGAGGCCCGCCTCAGGTGTGGCCGGGTCTGAACGGAAGCTCAGGGAGCCTGCCCCCTGCAGAGACCGCCTGTCTGGGCAGCCCATCTGGAGACCACACCCCGCTGCCCTCCCCCCACCCCGGCCTGGCGTGCCACGGGTCTTACCTGGGGGTGGAAGAGCAGTGGGGACGGCCGCAGATACTTCTCCTTCAGGACTCCCACGGGGTCGGTCACCTTCCGCTTCTCTACCCTGCTGGACAACAACGCAGAGGGTTACGTACCTCACCGAGCTGCCCAGGGCTGCGCACGAGGGTGCCCGCCTGCGCCCCAGCAGTCACAGGGCTGGGGGCCTTAGCACGGATGCAGGGGCCACGTGTCTCCCTGACAGTGGTGGTGGGGGGGGTTCATGACCGAGCACACCTGTTCACCTCCACGGCCTCTGAGCCCATACCTGGCCTGAACACTCGCTTCACCTCCTCTACGTGCTCCCTATCTCCACACCCAGGTCCTGGCCCTGGCAAGGATCCCCCGATACCCCCAACCACCCCAACTGTCATCCCGCAGAGTCCCCAGGGCCTCCCTATAGCTGCCACTTTGCACGTGGGGTCTACCTACAAACTCGCAATGGCTGCTGGAGAGGACAATTCTAGAATATTTTCCGAATGCTGCTGACAACTCTGTTCATCACAGAGCAAGTGGAGGAAGCAGCCAGGGCAGGGCGCTGAGGTCCCTCTTCACACTGTCTCCTAGTAAAGCCAGCCTCAGCATCCTCTTGGGGGTGGGGGTTCACAGAGTGGCATGTAGGGAAACCTGCCACTTCTCCGCACACACATATGGCCCTGCTGCGCAAACCCTATACCAGCCGCTCCCGTTGTGTCCGTGAGAGGGCCTGGCTCTGCTGCACAGCTGCCCACCAGGCACCGGCTGGGACACCGAGCAGAGCACGAAGGGGTGATGGCACCAGGAGAGGAGGAGGAGCTGCAGAAGGACAGCACAGCCACCCAGGGAGCATCCCCCCAGGCCTGGGGCCACAGGGAACCCTGCAGGACCACCAGCCTGGCCCAGCAGGAGAGGGTGTGAAGGGTCCCTCACCCCCAGAGAGGCAGTGTCCATTGTGTGGGAAGTTGGCGTGGAGGGCAGCTTGCTCTGAAGGGCCTACCCAGGGCCATCTTCAAAGCTGGGCCATGTTGGACGCAGCCTTTCAGCAAGACGCTGTAGTGTTGGTGGCATGAGCCTATAGCAGGGGGACCCACCTGGGAGAGGGTGTGTGGGGTCTGTGTTAGGCTGGCTCCTGAGCAACCAAGGCCAGCTGACCCCAGGCAGCCACTGGGTGGCCCTGTGTGCTGAGTGCCCAGGGGGTGGCTGCCTGGCTATATTAGGGTTCCCTGAGCCTGGGGGATGGAGGATTGCGGGTTGTGTGTGTTAAGGGTGAGCAGGATCTGGGGGCTGGCCTGTGGGGCTGGTGTGGAGTTTTCCTGGAGTCACCCAGGAGCAGAGGAGGGCCCCAACCCCTAGCTCCAGGGCCCAGCCTGTGGGCAGTTGTGGTCATCCACAATTTGTGTGAAGAGGGACCTTCCAACACCACACATGCTTGTTTACCTTGATGGGCTTGGGGGTGGCAGGGAGACGATGTGGGGGGTAACCTGTACCTGGATACGTTGCTGGCATCTACGTGCAAAGTTGGGACACAGGGATCCCCTCCCTTAGCCGATGGACCTCAGATCCACGCTGGGTCTCAGAGGACCCCTGATAGACCTCACCATCTGTTCTTCTAGCTTCCAGACAAAGGCCCATGGCCCTAACCAAGGTGAGAGGGGGCAGGGGAGCAGTGAGGGCCTGGGGAGGGGGCAGGGGGATTGGGGACAGAGCAGTAGGATGTTAACTCAGAGCCTGCTGATTCCAGCTCTGCGGCCTGAGTGGAAGTTCCCATCACCCTCCTGTCCTCTACATCAGGGTTGTGTGTCTCATGGGGCCCTGGAGGGTCTCTCCCCAGGCCCCCTGATGGCACATTTGCCCCAGAAAGCTAAGGAGCACCTTCAGCAGGTGCAAGTCACCACTTCTCAACAAGCGTCTGGTCAACTCTCTCAGACCATCTATGGATGGCATATTCTGAACAAAACACCTAGAGAGGCATGTTTTCCATCTCCTGTGATGCAGATGTCGGCCCCGAAAGGAAATAGCACTGGCTGGACACAGGCGTCCCCAACCGGCCGCTGACTTGCTCTGGCTTCATTCTGCCCCACAAGTACCCTCAGCTGCTGTGGCCTGTTCACCTGCACACCTGCCTCTTTACCTGCACACTGCAGAGAATACAGGCCACATGTGCCCGTCTCCCCGAGTGCTGGGTGTACACGCATGTCTGCATGTGGGCCTGTCCACATGGGCATGGGCCTGAGCCCCACAGTGGCACCCTGCGCAGGTTCCTGGATCTGCATGCCTGCCCCAGGCCCACCCCATGCACAGCCCTCTCTCCTCCAGGCTTGGCCAGCCCGGCACCCGCAGGACACGTGTGATGGGGATTGGACCCCTCCACCTAATAAACCCACCTGATCAAAGCCCAGACTTTGCAACTGCCCAGAGCTTGGCGAGGGGAATTAAATTTGCCTCTCACCAGAAGGGCTATCACAAAGGTGGGTGCTTATTTTTTGCAAACCCTCTAGAGCTTCCTCCTCCTCATCGTCCTCTTCCTCCTCCTCCCCCTCTTCCTCCTCCTCTCTCCTCCCCTCTGTTGCTCCAGTGGCTTCCCTGGGGCACCAGAAACCCCAGTGGTGGCTCCAGGGGGTCAGTGGGGACCACCAGGGCAGCCTCAGGGAAGTGCAGGCTCTGGGAGCAGAGGAGAGAGCACGGATCTGAGTTTTGCCGAAGGCAGAGCTGGTCCAGAGAAGACGGCTGGAGGCCGAGGGCGGCCCAGGTGAGGTCTGAGGGGAGGCTGGGAGTCCCCTGTGGCTCTTGGCCCAGCTGCCCAGCCAGGCCAGGGCCCCTTTGGGAGAGCAGGGAAAGGCGGGGCGTGTTAATACCTGTAAATGGGGTCCATGAAAAAGGGCGACGGCTTGGCGTAGTGTAGGGAGGGCTGCTGGGGCAGCTGCGCTGGGCATGCCTTGGGCAGCCCCTCCCCAGCCCCCAGCTTGCGCTCCCCGTAGATGTGGTTCTTGCGGGGCTCCCGCCCCCCTCCATTCTGGCTGGCTCGGACACGGCTGCCAATGCTCAGGTCCAGCGGCTGCTCCTCCCCGGATGCCGGGGCCGGGGGCGCCTTGGGCGCGGGCAGCACGGGCTTCGCCTCTTTTGGTTTGGTGGTGAGGTCGAAAGGGGACTCGGCGCTGGGGCCGCCCACCTTGAGGGCGTCCCGGGGTGACCGCGGCTCGGCCTTGACCAGGAGGTTGTGGGCGAGGGAGCGGTCCGCGAAGGGGCAGAGGGCAGGGGGGAAGTTGGGCAGGAACTGGAAGGGGAACACGGAGTGGTAGGGCAGCGAGGCCAGCTTCTTCTCCTGCATGCCCACGAAGCCGGGGCCGAAGTACTTCTCGGCGATGGAGGCGATGGCCTTGATGGAGTCGCCCGCGGCGCCCGAGGCGGCCAGCAGCTGCTCGTCGGGCGGCGGGAAGAAGGCGTGCTGGGAGTAGAAGACCGGCAGCTCGGCCGCCGCCGTCGGGGCCCCCGGGGCCGCCGCGCCGCCCCCGCACTCGGGCTTGGCCTCCGCCGCCTTGCCCTTGTCCTTGGCCTTGTCCCGGTCGCTGTCCACATCGCTGTCCAGGTCCGAGCCCGTGCCGGTGGTCGTGTCCAGGTCGGTACCCGTTGTGGTGTTGACGTCCTCAAAGTCGCTGCCGTCCGACATGTCGCTGCCTCTCGTCTTGAGCTTGTCTGTGTAGGAGTCGTCCAGGCGGCGCTCAAACTTGTCGTCGGGCCCCGCAGCAGCTGTGGCGCCCTGGCCGCTGCTGCTGACAGCGGACACGAGGGGCAGCGCCGGGTTGCCCAGGGGGCTGGGGAGCTTGGCATCCTGGGTGTGGTTCAGGGGGCTCTTGAGCAGCGGCGTGGGAGGTAGCAAAGGCGGCCGGGGGTACAGGGATGGAGGGAAGATGCCCGGGAAGCCCGGGGTGAGGGCGGGGAAGGCAGGTGGAGCCGCCGAGAAGGGCAGGCTGCCGGGGTGTGGCCTGGATGGGAAGTACTCGTTGAAGCCCAGGCTGGCGTGGTTGAGGGTTGGGGGGGGCTTGGCCTTGTCCATCATGGGGCTGGCGGTCAAGGGCAGGCCCGGGGCGAAGATGCCGCCCGGCGTGTAATGGTTCTTGCCCTCACAGAAACGCCGGTGTTTGTTGAGGGAGGAGGTAGTGCTGAACATCTGCCCGCAGTCCTTGCACTTGATCTGCGTGCGACAGTCGGCGTGCATCCGCTTATGTCGGCACAGGTTGGAGAACTGTGTGTAGGACTTGTGGCAGACCTCACCTAAAACATCAGCAGAGAGCAAACACAAACACGATATGAAATTACCAGGAAACCCTGCGGGGGGCGGGGGGCGGGGGGCTGGGCGTGGTGGCGGCCACTGCCATCCAGAGCCGTGAGGGCTGCTGGGTGTGGCACATGTCACAGTGTATGGACCTGTCTGAGCGTGCACAATGTGTGTGTGCATGTGTAGGTGTGTGTATGTGTCTGCGTGCATGCTTGCAATGTGTGTACATGTACCTATGAGTATGTGTATCTGCATGTCATGAGTGTCCGTGCACATGCATTTCGTGTGTGTGCTGTGTCTGCCCATGTGCATGAGTGTGTGTGCGTATGTGTCTGCCTGCATGCTTGTATGTGCATGTACCTGTACCTATGGGTATGTGTGTACATGTGCACTTTGTGTGTGTGCTGTGTCAGCACGTGTGAATGAGTGTGTGCATGTGCACACACCTATGTGTGTGTGCATGCATCCCACCCTGGGGCTGAGCTCCAGTGACCAGCACTGGCTTCCCACCTGGATAGATCTCAAGGCTCCTCGACCTTTCTCAGTGGAAACTGGGGTACCTCTGCTATTTGTGCCATTCCCCGCCAGGAATGTTTGTCACGTGGAGCTGAGGTCCTCTGAGATCACTCCCAGGGTGGATAAAGCCATGGTGTGTAGCCATATGTGCACTGGTCCCCCTCAGCGGGGTTGGTCCTGCAGGGGTTGGGGGAAACCCCAACCACCAGATTGCCTCTCCTGCACTCTGTCCGGGGAGAGAGGCCTCAGGGGGGAGCAGCCCACTCGGGGGAGTCTCTGGGAGTCTGGGCTTCCACTGGCATGCAGTGGCCACCGTCTGGGCCTGGCTTAAAGCTGGGGACAGGAGGGACGCCCAGGCAGGGCTGCGTGGAGTGGGGCTGGCTTCATGTTTGAGTTAAGTGAAGCCTCCCCATATTGGGATGTGGAAGTGGCGCCAGGCTCAGGTTGATGGACACTGGCCTGGGCTCTGGACAAGATGGGCGGTAGCCAGCCAGAGCCACTGGGGGGCCCCGGGGACCCCATCTCGCCACTTTCCCGAGGCCTATGAGTTGAGTGCTGTCAGAAAATCACCAGCTTTTCTTTCTTTCTTCCTTCTCTTGTTTTTCTAACCAGAAAGGGAGGAACACACACGCACGCACACATACACGCGCACACACACACACACACACACACACACACACACACACATACGTTGCTCTCGGCAGGACAATTTGCTTCCTAAATGCAGCCCGGTGGAAACAATGGATCCAGCCTGTTTCTCGTTCACCACAAATCCTGACTGCCTGGTGCCCTGCTATTCTAGCCGGCGCCCGGCCCCACATCGCCGAGTTCTTTCAGCACGGTATCTATTTCTATAAAGGGCCCTGCCTTCCCGTCGTCTGCGTGGTGGGATGCTTTCAAGGCTGAGGGGCAAGAGCATGGCCTCATTGGATCACATCTGCCCTCTTTGCGGGAGGGGTGGGGGCGGTGGCTGATTCAGAGGTGCCGGGCCACGGAGCCGGTCCATAAATACACTTGGGTCACCCACCCGGCCTGGGGGAGCAAGGCCATTTCTCAGCTCAGGCCTTGCTGGACAAACAAGTGACACTGTGCTGCATCTGGCCCAGCTTGCCAGTGCCTGGTTACTGGCTGCTGCCAACCTGAGCTTGGAAACTGGCCTTGACCAGGACCCCCACCTGGGGCAGCTTCCCGAAGGGCCCTGGGCCAGCCCCATGCCTGGTTGTGGGGAGCCTGGGACCCTCAGCTCTCACCCCTCCGCTCACATGATGGTGGGGTCCAGCAGAAATGCCAGGGCTACAGAGACACCTCTGAGAGCCTGAGGTCCCCAGAGCCGGTAGAGGGAGGTGGCTGCCCAGAGGGACTGAGGAAGGCCTGGGCAGCCCACAGTGGACTGGACGTGAGAGGGTGTCCTGGCAGAGGGTGCCCTCAGGCCATGGCAGGGTGCAGGGGGGCCCCCGGCCACTGCTCACAGGTGTTTCCTTTCTGTGTAGGGCACGTGAATGGGTATACACACACACTCACTCTAGAGAAGGTTCTTTTGTGCAAAGTGCCCACAAGGAGACTGACCAGCCATGTGCCCAGATACTGCCCTCCTGTGCACCCCCAGGGAATGAATGCTGCCACAGCCATGTGGTCCATGAGGGCAGGGCTTAGGGGCTCCTAGGCAGGTTTGACTGCAGGACTGAGTGTGCTGTGTGTGTGCACCCAGGTGGTGCCCAGCAGGTGGATGCAGTCTGTGCTCACTAGTGACTGTGTTGCTGTGAGCCTGAGCCCCTCCCAGCCACCCATCTTTCCTGAGAGGTGCCATGTTGTCTGTGCCCCCTGCTTGTTTGCAGAGCCCAACGTGGCCTTTACCAGGGGCCAAAGGATGCTCAGCCGTGACTTGGAGGATGTGCAAAGTCACATTTCACATGTCCCATTCTTGAAATTTGTGCCACCCTATCTGAATGACATGTCTCTGCAAGCAACCTGCTCATGTGTGGGGTTTTCTCTCTAGCTTCACCCCTTTAGCCAAAAGCCAAGGCACCCAGGCAAGCGTGCAGCACAGACCGGAGGTGGGGCTGCTGCCACCTGGTGGGCCTGGCCAGGCTGCTTGCGCTCTGCTGGTCCCCACTGGAGTCCCCAGTGCCGGCAATGGAAACACTGGGCTCAGATCCTAGGAAGGCACCGTGGTTCCCGGAACTTACATTATTACATACACTCCAAGGACACGTCACAAAACTTTGTCTATGTGCCCAGGAAGGTAGTGACTTCAGAACCTATGCACGGTTTCCTGCTCCTAAGCTTACCTAAAAACTCCAAGCTACTATTTGATGTCTCACAGTGGGACTTCCTGAGACTCTTATCTACGGAAAGCAGGACATGCTCCTCTGGTCCCTGTCATGGCTCCCAGCCCCCATCCCACCTTCCCAAAGGGAACAGGCTCTGCTGCACCACTGCTCATGGTCTCTATCCAGAATCTGCAGGTGACAGGAGCAATGACCCCAGAAGACTGGTATCTCCCTGTAGCCGGGCAGTGGAAGCTTGGGCTGGGGATAGTGGGCAGGAGGAGGGCACAGCCTCAGCCACCCAACAAAGGCTTGACCTGCCAGTCTGCATGGTCCCTTTGGGGCAGGTGTCATGCACCTGAACATCATTGGGGATACCACCCAACTCCAGTCCCCAAGCAACCAGGGTTATTCCTCTCACACTGATGCCATGGGGTGTGAGGGGTTCCAGCCCCCTGGCCAAGGCTCAGGGGTCAGGTTGGGGCTGCAACTCCGGCTCTGTAGGGTGGTCATGAGCACCTGGTCACTTAGTGTCCACAAGCTCAGTTTCCATCTCTGTCAGGCGGAGACAGTGTGGCCCTTGCTTGGTGAGAATTTTTGAATATGTTATGAGCTTCTGTGTGTGGATGATGGCTACCTGCAATCCATGTGAACCACCTCGCATAGTCTCCAGTGATGTGAGGACTCAGCACAATTCGTATGATGACCCTGCATGACCTTGTGTGGCGGATGAGCCTATAACCTCATGTGGGTGATGACAGTGAACAACCTCATGTGGGTGATGAGCCTGCACGACCTTGTGTGGATGATGATAGTGAACAAACTCGTGCGGGTGATGAACCTGCACAACCTCGTGTGGAGGATGAGCCCGCGACCTCATGTGGATGATGATAGTGAACAGCCTTCTGTGGGTGATGAGCCTGCGTGATCTCATGTGGAGGATGAGCCTTCACAACCTCGGGTGGAAGATGAGCCTGCAGGACCTTGTATGGGTGATGAACCTGTACGACTTCATGTGGAGGATGGGCCTGCACGTGAACAACTTTGTGTGGGTGATGAACCTGTACGACCTCATGTGGATGATGACCCTGCATGACCTCATGTGGGTAATGATCCTGCATGACCCCGTGTGGTTGATGAGCCTCACAACCTCATGTGGGTGATGAGTGAACAAACTCAAGTGGATGGTGAGCCTGTACAACCTTGTGTGGATGGTGACCCTGCACGACCTCGTGTGGGTGATGAGCCTGCACAACTTCATGTGGATGATGACAGTGAACAACCTCCTACAGGTGATGAGCCTGTACAACCTCGTGTGAGTGATGACAGTGAACAATTTTGTGTGGGTGATGACGTGACTAGCCTCATGTGGGTGATGAGCCTGCACAACCTCGTGTGAATGATGACAGTGAACAACCTCGTGTGAATGATGACGGTGCAAATCACATGAAATGATGGCTTAGCACTATCTTATGTGAATGAGTCAGCACACCTCTAGGTAGAGAGGAATCCTCTGTGGCTTCCAAACTCACTGAGAATAAGGATCATGCTCCCATTCTGGTTCACATTGTCCCGAAGACCTGGCCTTTGTGACCTCTGTCCTCTCTCCTATTACTCCCCCTCACCTCCCCAAAAACATGCTGGCCTCAAGGCCTCTATGCTCCCAGTCCCCATCCCCTGCTAGTGCCCCCTCAGCTCACACCTGCCTTTCCTCCAGGTCTGTGCTAGAATGCCTCCCTTTGACAAGCCATCCTGGCCCCCCACTGTATTCACAGGACGAGCACCCACTGGGGCCAGCCTGAGGTATTGGAGAGCCTCCTAACCCTGTGCCACCATCTCTAGGCTGATATACCTGTCTCACGTGTCATTACTGTTCATATGGCTTAGCATGTATCTCCTGTACTGCATGTAAGCTCCGTGGGGACAGTGGCATTTACAGCTGGCCCCTGCTGCCCTGACAGCACAGGGAACACAGGCTGGCCTTCCTAAGGCTGTTGCGGGGATGAGCAGAACTCCATGTGTGTCACTGAGATCTTCATGCCTCCTGGAGCTCAGTTTGGGGTGTGAGTACAGGGGAGAGAAGGGGAATGGGGGTGGGGTGGGCTGCTGAACCGGTCCTACCACACTGCCTACCACCCACCTCTGGCCACTGTAGGGTAAGCAAGGGGAGGAGCCAAGAACAGCAGGAGGGAAAAATGAGGCCACAGCAAGAGAGATGGATCACAAGATGAGCAGGTGCGGCAGAGCAAAGTGGTGAAGAGGCGGTACCAGGAGAGTGTCCGGGGCCTGGGCTTCACCCAGCAGAGGTTTCTGAGCAAGCAGGGGTCCTGCGAATGGGAGAGCCCAGGGGTTTCATGCCTTGGCCTGACCTCCGAGCAACCCCCCACGGAGGCCAGGCTGGGGGACCACTTACATATGAAAGGTTTGACGGTGCTGTGGATGTGCTTGTGCTGCTTGAGGCCGGAGGATGTGGCAAATGTCTTCCCACAGTCGGGGCAGGCATGAGCCCGGGCGCCGACGTGCTGGGAACGGATGTGCCGCTGCAGGTTGCTGGGGTCCGTGAACACCTGGGGGGACAGACACCATTGCTCACTCCCCTGTTGGCCCCGTTCTGGCCTCTGCTGGGTGGGGCTCTCATTGCTGCTCTGGTCCCTGCACTGAACCTGGCTGGGAGGGGTCTCTGCTGTAGGGATGGGTGACCCCCCCTCCCTTGATGACCTGAGGTGAGCTGCCGAGCCTCCCCCTAGACTCTGTGCCTTTGACAATAATTCCTGGGGCAGCTGTGGCGGGGATGTTCGAAGTGGGAGCTCAGAACATGATTTTGTAAGCAGAGTAGCTCAGACACCCTGGTGAGGGCAGGAGCCCACCCCGGAGAGGATGGGGTCTTGTCCCCCTGGCCTGCTCCCTAGCTGTGTGACCTGGTGTGACCTGGCGCATTCCCTCCTTCCCTGAGGGACCCAAAGGGCTTCAGGTGTCTTGTCTGCTCTGCATACTTCATCTGCATTTCCGTGGGGAGTGCGGGTGGGAGCAGCAGGTGCACATGTGTGTTACCTACCTTCACACAGTTTTCACATTCGAAGCGCTTGCCACTGTCGTGGGACATCTGGTGTCGGATGAGGTTGGACTTCCAGTTGAAGGCCTTGGGGCACTGATCACACTTGTACTCTCGCTCCTCCGTGTGCACAACCATGTGCTGCTCCAGGCTATGCACGGACAGGGGACAGGAGTCATGGGGGGGCCTGCCTGCCCCCTGCCTACTGTGCCCCCTGAGCCCCCCAACCATGCTGGGAGCCAAGAGTGAGTCCCGGCAGCCTGTCTGTCCACCCCCCCCCCCCAGACAGGACGACTGGACGGAGGGGCAGGGGCAGCCCTCCCTTATCACGTGAGGAGGAAGCAATGCCTGCACACAGCTCAGAGACCAAGCATCCGAGACCACTCCTCCAGGCAGCAGAGGCAGGGCAGGACCCCAGCCCACGATGCCCGGCTATACTTCAAGATGATCTTAACCTTGAGGCTAACCTTGGCCCTCAGAAAAGGGGTGCAGAAGCTCCCAACATTGCCACGATCCCCAGAGTGGGGGTGAGGAGCAGGAAAGCCAAGGCCGCCCTGGCCTACCCACCGCGTGCAACGAGGAGGCGGGCTGGGGTTGAACGCGTGGGTCTCCTAATGCGGCCTGATAAGGTGGGAAGATCCCAGCTGCTGGGAAGGGGCGGCTGTGCTCGGATGAAGGAGCAGCAACTGACCCCCTCCTCTCGGGGGACGTCCTGGTTCTCCTCCTGTCCCAGGTGTGACCGTTAATCTCCATGAGCAAAGCAGCAATACATCACGGCCCGTTAATTACGGGGCCCAGCCATCCATTTACATCAGAAACGCTTGGTTCTTGAGCACTGGCAGATTGTATCTTTTTCCCTGTTGTTAATTGTGATTTATGTGTTTATGTAAAGAAAACACGGACCCTCTTGAGCAGCGCTTACCGCTGAGGGCCTCGGTTGAGATTTGCCCAAACGCTTATTTTCTCAGGCATCTGTTCAGGGCAGAGAGTTTCCCATCCCTGGGGGGGCCGTGGTGGGATTGGCGACCGGGTCCCAGCAACACCACAGCCAGTGCGTGACTTGGTGGGGTTTTACTCTGACCTTGCCAGACCTTCCTAGAGAAAGTCTCAAAGGCTGGTGGAGGGGGCCTTGGAAAAGTTGTCATGCTTCCCTGGAGCAATGGGACCGCAGCCCTGGTGCTCTTTGCACAAAGCCCAGGAGGTTCATCTTTCCTTGGGGTTCCCATGGGTCCTCAGAGCTCCCACTTCCCAGGGAAGGGCCAGTTTGTGCCTGCTTTAGGCTGACCATATCCAGCTGTCTCACAGCTGGCCCAGCACACTGTGCCTGGGACAGGTGGGTTCCATCCGTGGGGAGCAGAGGCCAGTGCCTGGGTGTGGGGGTGGGTAAGGGATCCCTCGGTGACCCCTTCCAGCTGCTGCCCAGTGTGTGTCCAGAGGTCAGATTAACCCCGGATCCGAGGGCAGCAGGGTGCTGCCATCCCCTGATCCTGGTCTTGGACTTTGCTACAGAAGTCTCCTTGGGGTCTGGCCTGCATTTCTCACTCTCCTCCCAGCCCGGCTCACAGCTGAGCCCTGACTCCAGAACAGCAGGGCTGGGTATGTCTCTCCCGGGCCACCTGCGGATCTTCTAGGGTGGGGGGCTCCAACCAGGGACCGGGCCTTCACAGCCAGAGCCAGAAATACCTATGGCCTTAGCCAGCCGCTCATGGGCCTGCTCTGTCCCTAATGCCTGATGGGTGGGCTGGGGTACCTGCCTCCAAGGTGTGCCACCCTGGAGGTCACCCTTGTCTTTAGCTGTCCCTGGAGCTCTCAGCTCATCCGTGTGGACAGGACTGAGAGACAAGGACAGACCCCTGCCTTTCTCGGGTCTCCCTCTGTGCTGGCTCGGGCTCCTGGGGTTGGAGGCTGGGGGAGGGGAATAGGGCAGGGGTGGGGGCAGGGGAGGTGGCACCTGTATTTGTTGGGGAACATCCGTTCGCAGTCCTTGCACTCATGGGCCTGCTCACTGCCCCCGCTGCTGAGCCCCTCCGGCTTGAGCTCCTCGCCCAGGCCCTCATAGAGCGTGGCCCCCACGGAGCTGCATGCATACTTCCTGTGGCGCCGCAGGTCCAGCTTGGACTGGAAGAGCTCGTCACAGGCGTCACAGCGGAACGTGGGCTCCTCTGCTAGGAAGAGAGCAGGGGAGGTGGGTGGGGAGCATGAGACACAGGGCCCAGGCACTGGCCCAGGATAGGGTGCAGGGGGACCCCGGGCCCTGCCTCCCACATTGGCTGTTCCTGCTCCTGCTTCCTTCCTGGCTGCTTCTTGGACCGAGGTGTGGCTGCCCCAGGAGCCTGGGACCATGGGGACCCTGTGTCTGCATCGTCAGAAACACGGAGAAGCACTGGGCCCCACCCCGTGTGGCAGGAGGCCACCCCGGGCTCTCGAAGGCCCTGCAAACGGGGAGCAGAGAAGGAAGCTGGCGAGCACTTTGTTTATGAATTAGGAGAAAACACGCGGCAGAGCTCTAATGCATATCATAAATTACTGTCGTCAAGGTCAAACAAATTAAAAGGGGGGCAGCTATTATTAAGTTTACGAGACAGCATCCTGACCACCGTGCCAAACCAAACAGTCAGCTCAAAGCCGTAAATTTCTCCGGGGAGACAACCTCGGGGGCCCATCCCCAGCCCCACCCCAGGCAACAGCCTACCAGTAGCTTCTCCCCAGAGCGGGTGTTCCCCTCCCTGCCCGAGGTGGGGAGAGAACACTTGCAATAAAAGCTCTTGCACAAATGAATGGAGAGATGCGCATGTGTGTGCTTGTAGCAAATGTGGGAATGCGTGTGTGCCTGTGTGCAGGCGTGTAACTATGCAGGTGTGAATGTGTGTATCAGGTGAATGTGGATGTGCAGCTGTGTGTGTGTGCACTGTGTGGCCCAGGTGTGCAGCTGCGACAGTGTGTCGAGTGTGTATTTGAACATACCTGTGTCCATGTCTGTACATCTTTGTGGGAATGTGTAGGTATATTTGGACATCGACCCTGGTTTGTGTTGCTGTCCGTATATATTCATGTGCATGGCTGTGAGTGCGTACATGTGCTTCTGTATGTGGCTACATATGTGAAAGTTTATGTCTTTGCATATGTTCATGTTTGCATGCATGTGCATGAAAGTGTGTGTGGGTGCTAGGGCAGGTGCATGTGTCGTGTGTTAATCTGAATGTCTGCTTCAATGCACACATGTGTGCTGTATGCATGTGTATGTGCATGTTATGTATACACATTTGTGCACGGCTGACCATGTGTTCTGCATGTTAAGTGTGAATATGTGCATATTTGAATGTATGCACATGTGTGTGAATATGCAGTTGGGTATGTGCACCTGTGTGAATGTGTGTGCAGTTGTTCATGTGTGCATGTATTTGTGTGTGAATATGCGCGCATCATGTGACTGTATGTGTGTGATTGTTCTAGGGTGTGTTCGTGTGAATGTGTGTGGGCCAGCATGCCTATGTGTGCAGGAGTGATGTGTGCAGGAGTGAATGTGTCTTTGTGGACCTGGGAATGTGTGTGAGTGTGGATGTATGTGCCTATGTGTCCACAGGGGACATAGAGTGTGTGTGTGAGCATGTGTGCATGGGCAGAGCTGAGCCCCAGTGGCCTTGGGCTAAGCCTCATTGACATCGGGCTAAATGTGGCCCCAAATGGCCTGACCCCGAGGGATGTAGAAGCCAAGGAGGCAGGGAGATGGAGGGGCACAGACATGTTAGAGGGACACCATAAACATCTCAGAGTGCCAAGGAGAGGGTGGGGGAGCTTTGCAGCCTGGGCAGGGGGTCAGGGGAGGAGGCTGGGGAGAACGAGGACCACCTGCTCAGGACAGAAGCTTCACCAACAGTAATGGTGGAGGTGCCGCTCCCGGTGTCTGGCCACTCTTGGCATCTCCACCAGTGGGCACCTGGGTCCCTCCGATCCCTGACAACAAGGGGCAGACTCCATGGGAGCTGGCTCTGAGGTGCACCTGGTTGGGCCCTGGGCGCTTGGATGACACTCTTGGATACACAAATATTACTTCTGTTCACATCCATGCATGGACGTGGATATCCAGGTGACAGGGAAGGGCCCTGGGGACAGGCCGGGCAGATGCTCAGAGGCCAGGTGTGGTGGCCTGCTTGCCGCTGAGAGCCCGCTCTCAAGGAAGCGTTTGTCTGGAGGAATACAACACCAGTGGGGGAAAGGCAGCTCCCGCTGAGTCAGGTTACAGCACTCAGCCAGCACTGGGGCTGAGAGCACGAGGGCCGGCCTTGTTCAGGCTCTGGGGCTCGGAAGTCTCTGTCCCAAACATCTCCCAGAAAGGCCGTCCCTGGAGCTTGCCCAGACACACATGCTGAACTGCAAAATGGATGGAGGGAGGCAAGGCAGCCTGTCCACACAAACCACAGACACGGGGCTGGAGGAGACAGGGAGGGAGGGTATGTCTGCAAACACAACGGCCGGCAGCACCCTGCATCCCTGCAAGAGCAGAGCAGGGGTGGGAGGAATGTGCGCCGCGGGGCCCGTGGCCACCCCGAGTGCCAAGTCCGAGAAGACTCTAAAACAAAAGCCATCCGGGATCCCTGGGTGGCGCAGCGGTTTGGCGCCTGCCTTTGGCCCAGGGCGCGATCCTGGAGACCCGGGATCGAATCCCACGCCGGGCTCCCGGTGCATGGAGCCTGCTTCTCCCTCTGCCTGTGTCTCTGCCTCTCTCTCTCTCTCTCTGTGACTATCAAAAATAAATAAAAATTAAAAAAAAAAATAAAACAAAAGCCATCCAAGCACTGGGCTGGTCCCGGGCACCAGGGTGGACGCCAGGCAGCAAGCAGGCAGAGAGGGCAGCGGGCAGGGAGGATGCAAGTCTACAGAGTGGTGCCCTTGAAGTAGAACTCAGGCGTGTGAAGTCTTCAGGAGAAGGGTCCACTGGGAGAATGATGGAGCAGCAGGGCTGATACTCAAGGTCTGGGAAGCGCCACGCAGCAGGCACCGTGCTAGGAACTCTATGGTGCTCAGACATCTGAGGCTCACATCAAATCCACGCGTGCCTGGGGGGAGACTTACGCCCGTGTTATGACGGGTAAATGGAGGCCGGGACAGACCGGGTGAGTGGCCCAGGGCACCCAGGCAGGAGGTGGTAGAGCTGTGTAACCAGAGCCTGGGCACCGGGCGGGGCCCGGGAAGGAGGGAAGCAGAGTCCCAGCTTCCCGCGGGGCGCCCAGAAGAGCGCCAGACGTGGCATGTGCGCTCGGAACGCCCCGGCATTCCCCTGCAGGCCCTCCTCGTCTTTAGAAATGTGGATTTCCTCTACATCTGAGGACCGAGGACACCATCTCAGAAGGGAGCCGGATACACAGACCCACAAAACTGCCCCTGTGGGTTTGTGCTGACTTCCTGGGGCCCTCCCACCACCGCCAGCACCGTGAGGAAGTGAGAAATGCCAGTTTGCAGTTTACTCTTTCTGGACCCAACTGGGAACAGTCACAGAGGTTGAGATTTGAAAACAAAGACAAGAAGAAATGCCAACCCCACCCGTCCATCACACCGGTCAACTTACTCTTTCGGTTTTGATCTGGAATTTGGATTTAAAATGAAAACTGATCCCGATTCCCGCTCTGGCGGCATTTGAGTTTGAGGACATCGTGGAAGTGAGCGGGGAGGTAAACGTTGCCCTCTTCCCCTGCCCTCTCATCCCTCCATGGACCCAAGTTCAACCCTGAGTGAAGGATGGAGCTGGGGGCTGGCTGTGCACAAGCCTCGCCACCTCCCTCCCACCCCATGCCGTGGTATGGACAGGTGTCCCAGCATCCTCCACGCAGGTAAGGCTGGCACACAGCACAGACGCTGGATGCACCACGAAGGATGCGCACAGCCCGTGCGGTTCCACTGCCCAGCATGATAATTCCATATTAAAAAAAAAAACTAAAAGAATATGCTTTACGGTTATATTATGTTACATCGTATTGTACAGCATTGTTGTCTATCATGTTGTTGCATTGTTATATTATATCATAATCCGCCTCATACATATGCTTTATACGCAATTCAGTGCATCCTCTTGACTTTTTATGGAGGGGGGGAAAAGTTAACAATTTTGAGCCTTTCTCCAAAGAAAAGCATATTTGAATGGAAATGATTTTCTTTATTTTCTCCCAAGAGCAAGAAGCTTTCCTGAAAGAGAAATCTTTCCCCTCTCCGCTGAGAGTAAAAACAAAATAAAAAGTCGCTGGAACTAATGAATCCGAAAGTGGCTTCCCCCTGGTCTGAGTCACTTGCGGGGAAATTGGAAGTGCATTTCTTTACAAAGCTGCGGCTTTGAAAGAGCATTCCCAGGCTCAGATCTGCAGGCCCGGTGCTCTGTGCCCCCAGCGGGCTGGCAAACCGGGGGCCTCCGTTTCTTCCGGGGTACCTGAATGCTGTACCCTGCCCCGCCAGCAAAGGCCCCTGCCCCCAACAGCAGCACACACAAAAAATTGTGATTTGAAACTGAACTCCCTTCATCTAAATCTGGTGGGGGCCCGTGGGGGCCACTGGCTGGGGCAGGAGCTCCACGTTCTCCCCAAACCAGACCGGACCCATGCGTGGCCGCTGACGTGGCATGTGTCAGGTCTGCGTCTGGCCCGTCTATCTGAAGTTCCATCAGCAACTTTTCATGGCAGAGCAGGAATGTAACAGAAAAATAAATCAGTGCCTAATGGCTTCAGAGAGCCGAGGGGGACACAATTATGTGGCATCTACATGCTAATCTACCAGACTGGAGACTCAAAAGCGCTCGAGAGCCCACTCCAAATTCCTGCCGTGATAAGGGGCCTCTGCATTTAGCTGGGGCTGGGATAAAAGATTTTTTATGATAATTATCTTAGTGAGGAACATTTTTGCATTTTCTTTCTGTGCGATTCCGAGTTTAGCTGGGGAGGGGGCGGCCGTTGGGGGGCAAGGGGGTGACCGTGACAGCAGAGAGTATGAAAAGTCAGACGTTTGATGCTGGACTATTATGTGTGGAAAGCAATTAGCCCACAAATGTTTGATGAATTATTAGGGAAATGCGGACCTAGCTTATTTAAGATTGGGGGCCGGGCTGGGGGGAGCGGGTGGTGGTGGTGGATGGCAATCAAGGTTTTTAAAACCTTTTGGAAGAAAGAAGTTTCATTATACAAACGAAATCTCGTCGCCGGGTGCTCCCCTGAGGTAAGTGGGTTTATCTTTCGGAGTTCTTGTGTGCTACCTGAGATCCATAGGTCTTTTCAACAATTATTGTAAGGAAAACGAGACCATCCCCTCACGACCCAGACCCTCAGCCATTTATTTTTCTTTTCTCAACGGCCTAATTAAAACCAAACTTTAGAGGCACGTACAGATAGGATCCGGCTCTGTGGTCTCTGGATCAGAGGCTCAGAGACACGAGCCGTGCACGGAGGAAGGACCCTCCCTGCTGGGTCATGCTCAGGGATCGAAAGGGAAAACCGAGGCAGAGATCTCTGCGTCTGCTCCCGGGCCCACCCAGTGCCATGCCCTCACATGACACTATTAGCGGAACTTGCAGTAAGTGGCGTTAATCATTAAGCCTCTGTGCCTTCAGAGGGGAAGAAAGAAAGACAGGAAGGAGAAAACCAAGCCCCCCCCCTGCCCTGGCCTCGCTAGAAGGGGAGGCTGCTTTTCTTTTCACCCGCGGGATCTCGTTCAGAGAGAAGATGCGGTGTGCTCAGCAGCGGCACTCGGGGAGTTAATGGACCAGTCCTCCGGCTGCCGGCACAGCACAGCGTTCCTCGAATGGACTTAAAGAGTGTTCAAGAATCCCAAGGTGAATGGCACATTGCTTCACAGTGTGGATGAAGGAAAATAAATCTGCATTTCAGAAATACTAGCCTCCGTGCAGCAGGAATTTCCTAGCATCCTCTGAGAAGCACTCGGGCGTGGATGAGGGAGGAAAGCAAGCACCGAGGGGCTTAGGGACCGGCGGTCAGAGGCGGAGGGCAGCAGGAATGCTTTCTGCAGGCAGTTGGAGGGGCTCATCCACCATCCATGCCCCTGTGGGACCCCCTGAGCCCCTAAAACATCTCCATGGCATGAGCTTTGGAGGGTGACGGTTTCCAAGCCACAAAATGTTGATTTTTTTTTTTTTTTAAGTACTGGGGACAGCAAATCATACTGCTGCTGCTGC
Source organism: Vulpes vulpes (assembly GCF_048418805.1). Lineage (NCBI taxonomy): Eukaryota > Metazoa > Chordata > Mammalia > Carnivora > Canidae > Vulpes > Vulpes vulpes. Next base: position 159,389,544 of record NC_132791.1, on the reverse strand, counting down.
TGCTGCTGCTAATAATAATAATAATAATACAGTTTTTAAATCCGCACCCCCCCCACCCCGGATTCTACTACGACAGAGCTATAAAGCCACACAACACCCATTCACTCATATCATCTGAAGTCGAATCTTGAACACGGCGTGTAGCTCATATAACCCACAGAACGGAAAAGCACAGCACTTCGGCAGGGAGGTTGTGTGAAGGGGGCTGGTCCTGCCGGCCTGGGGCCCAAGGCTAGCAGTGAGGCCCCTGTCATGTGCGGTGATGTGACAGGAAGCCTCAGGAGCTCCTGCGGGCCGGGGGCTTACCATCCAGACTGGGGGGCACTGTCCCCAGGGAGTATGCGCCTTCCTTCACGTGCACCAGCAGCTCTTCCCCGGGCTCAATGTCCTTGATGACTTTATAATAAATCTAGGACAGAAAAGCAGAGAGAAGGGGTAAGCGCTGCTGTCCTCGTGGCTCAGAGAGCGGCGCTGGGCCCGTACTGCCGAGGCTGCTCATCCCAGGGGCTGGCCCCGCTGGCCACTTGACCTGCCTACTAATTGCTGCTAAGAGGTTCCCCTCTGGAACTTTGTAGATGATGCTTGAAAGGACTAGAGTCCCTTTTATTTTGATTCATCCAGTTGTTGGATATCAGTAAAGGGGATGCAAGTTGAGATCTGTGAAGATCAGCCCAAAAGTTCCCAGGCAGGGTGCGTCCCAGTGGGAAGCATCGGGGAGGCTGGCTCCTTTCGTTGGGAGCAGGGCCTGGCTTGGTCCTCAGGCTCCTTTGCTCAGTGTCTGTGTGAGACGCCCTTTGCTGCGGCTGGGGGCTTGGGGTCTAGAGGGGGTCGACAGTGAATCTGGATATTTTGAAAATGGCCATGAGCTCAGACAGAGTGCTCCACAGGCTGGGGCAGCAGGCCGTGAGTCTCACATGAGTGTGGACACCATTCACAAGGGAAGCCGAGGAACATGTGTGCCTGCAGCAAGCCTGGTGCCCAGGAACCATCAGGGTCCAGATAGGGGTGCCCTTGAAAACAAGGAGGGGTGCATGGGGCTCAGGGCAGTTACTGCAGCCTGGAGCAGCAGACTCTGAGATCTGGGGAGGAGAATTTAGAACGTCCAGCCTCAGTACTCAGCATAGCTCTTTAGCTTGCCCTGGAGGTGTGGCCAAGATCTGGAAAACCGAATGGCTCAGAAGGGCAACAGGGCAGAGGCCATTTGGGAACAGGCTAGAAACGCCTGGATGACTGTGGGAGAGGACCAGGGTCTTCCTTGCCCAGGACCCCCTACCCTCTCTGGAGAGCAGAGACATAGGTCCCTGAGTATGTGTGGGGGGGCAGGTACCAACTCCTCACATGAGTGGGGCTGACCCCAGGGAATATTACATCTCAATTCCAGAAATGTCACACAGCCAAACCACTGCCTACCACCCCGGCACATGCGTATTTGGGTCTCTGTCCCGCTAACAGTAAACAAAGTGCTTTTAGAAGCCTGAAGGCCTGGCCGCAGGACTGTCTAGGAGGCCAGAGAAAGACCAAGATGATTCCATCTGCCCTGGAAACACAAGCGTCCAGGCTTCTCCAGGCTGATCCCACCCAGAGGCGCTCGGGTATTGTCCTCCTCACAGAAGACCTGGAGGGTTCGGTATTAAGCCACACTTTCCAGCAGCAGCAGGACATGGTTCCGACACCCGGTGCCTAAGCGGGGCACACGGCCTGCACGCCAGTTGTGCCTCTCCCCTTGCCCCTTGCCCCCAGGCCCTGGGAGTCATCCGGAGGGCTGAGCTCCCTCATCACTTATTGGACGGGTCACATCCTTGTGGACTCCCTCACAAGCCACCAGTCCTAACTGACCCCAGAATGACAGCAGGGAACCCCCGAAAGGACACATAAACCCCCCCAGGTCCTCAGTGCCCCCCTGGACTTATTCCCAGGGCACCCAGATGTCAGAACTGCACACGGTACATGTAAGACACAGTGGGCAAACCTCCCCGCCCCTGCACTCATTCATTTTATGTGGCAATTGTCCTCAGATACGTCGCTAAATTAGGGACAAGATTTTAAAATGGAGAATAGGATCTGGAGCTTATTAACTTTTGTAATTAAGCCAATTGTTAAGACCTCAGTTTTGTATCACTTTATCTAAAGAAATTACAGTGGCCAAATAACTGTTTTAAAAAAATCAGACTTGAGCCACTGTATTTCAAAATGGGGTCCACAGTATATGGGACCCCCCAAAAGCCCAGGGACACCCTGAGCAATGGGTAGGGTGGGTCAGTAATCAGCAGGGGTAGGCGCTTCCATTTGCAAGCACAGCCAGCAAGTGCGTTGAGCACCCAGCTCGAAGGCTGGGGCCCGGCTGGGGACAGAGGCGGGTCCTCGGCTGGCTTCCAGGGGCCCCTTTAGAGGGCAACATGGGCCCTCCCCCCATGACCCTCCCGGAGGCCCCGCTCTGACCTGGCGTCCCGCTCCGTGTGTGCGGCTCCTGGGGCCGCGTCCTCCCTCTGGCCGGGCTGCTGGGCTCCAACTGGGGCCGGAGCTGGCCGGGGGCTGCGCACAGCCCGCCTCCCCTCTCCGCCTCCCTGTCCGACCCCCTCGGAGGGCCACCCGGCCTCTCTCGGGACCCCCCACCTTCCTCAACCCCCACCCCCTGAGTGCAACTGGCTCTCCTGGGACCCCCCACCCTGGCTCTGAGGGCCGTGGGCCTCCTGGAATCTCCCGCGAGCTCTGAGGCTGCCCAGGTCCCCGCCCCCACACCCCTCCCAGCTTCCAGGGCTGCTGACCTTCCTGGGACCCCTATGGAGCCCCTGAGGCCCCGCGACCCTGCTCCCCAGCTGCCAGGCTGGAGGGAGGCTGGGACCCACACCCCGGCGGCCCACAGAGTCCCCAGTAGGAGCAGAGGGATGGTCAGCTCTCTTGGCCACGGGGAGCAGTTTTGTGCATGGCAGGCAACCCTACCCCAGTCTGGACCTGCAAGACTGTTCTGGGGCAACTGGCTGGGCTGCAGCTCAGGACACGAGGGCAGTGGCCCGCCGAGGCGGCCTGGACTTTGAGCAGCAGACGTTATTAATCGCTATTAGAGCTCATTGCAGGGCCCACGGCAGGGTGGGGGTTGGGGGTGTCCCCAACCTGCCTCCACCTGGAAGGGGGGGGCCAGGATGTGGACAGGAACCCGCAGAGCCGGGGTGCCTGGGCTAAGGGCACAGAGGTGTGAAGGTAACCCTGGGACACACAAAAGTCGGCCGTTTTTATGACCTCTTCCCACTGGCACAAAGGCCTCATCAGCCAGATTCAGGAAGAAAGCCACAGTTCCAGGTCTGTGGGCGCCGACTTCCCAGGACAAAGGCCGGCTTCCTTGGGACCCAGGCTGGGCAGCTCCTGGCCTCTGGGGCGTTGCAAATTGCGCATTGACTACACTGAGCCGGCCCCTTCCGCTGGGCCTGGGATGCGTGGTTACTGAAGCCAACTGAAGCCAACTCCGGATTCCTGCCGGGGTTGAGGTCGGTAAGCTCCTTCCATGGTGCGCCCCTCAGGGGGTGGTCAGACCCCAGGGCCCCGCGGGCAGCGTGGCAGAGGGGGCTGAGAGGTCTGTTCCTCCAGGAGCAGAGACCCTCTGCTCTGCTGCCAGGTCCATGCGGGAGAAGGACAGAGATCTGCGGGGTGACAGCCGCTTTCCCAACAGCTGCCGTCCCGTACCCCTGAAAGCCTGTCCTGGGGGCTCTGGCAAGCCCCGGCTGGAATCTTCCTCTCTGCTTTCAGGATCCGGGAGCTGGGAAGCCACCACCGTGGAGTTCGCAGGAGCCGATTGACGTCTGCTCTCAAAGAGCTTTCAAAGGAGTGAAGCCAAACAGACGGGCCTGAAGTCAGGTCCTGTTTCAAGGTCCCAGGCTCTCCACTCCATCAAATGGGGGCAAACCACACCAAACCCGGGTCCTCAGAGCCACTGCCGTGTCATCTTGTCTTCCCCGTCATCCCGTCGTCCCTCTCCCAACACAGAGGTGGCTCCCTGCCGGTGGACGGGGCTCAGGGACAAATAACGGCCACGTACTGAGGAAAGTTGGCTTTCACAGGCCACGCTCATCCAGACAGACCCTTCCGTGAACACAGACATCACTGTCCCCTAACCACATTCTTTAATTTTCAATTTAAAATGGTTGTCAATTTTGGACGCTTTCTCGTGTTCCTTCAATGTGTTTTTTTTTTTTTTTTAAATATCCAATCAACTCACAAGGATAGATACTATTTTTGAATATGAGGATTTAAGTTCCACCATTTTCATTCCTACTTAATCTTAGAATCTTACCATTGAAATTATGAGAAACTCCACACTCAAACTACCCTGGGTGGCTGGGCTGTGGTGCCCCCCACCAGCCCCCCACTGCCCCAGAGCCAACAGGTTTTCAGAGACGTGACAGTGGTCAAGCGCATGCCACTGCTTCCCCTCTTTGGCCAGTTTGAGACACTTTCAAGGAGCAATTCAGTAAAATGGGTGAAATCTCTTGTCAGCGTGTTTATCTTAAAAAAAAAAATAACCTCTCTGTGTCCTGGATTTGGGGACAGTGCTGGGATTTGTGAAGGCCTCTGGGGTGCTATGGGAGGGGCTCTTCACAAAAGGCAAACACCCAGGGAAATCAGAGTGATCCATCACCTCTGGTCCGTCCCAAGGGAGGACACTGGTCCTGGGGCATCTTTGTCTCTCAGGGACCCCAGGTGGGACCCGTGCTGCCTCATTGCTTTCCGGACTCTGGAAACGCCTCTGTGTGTTTGTGCCTGCACTACTTGCCATCCCCAAATTATGGGCCGCCTGTTTCTAAGTCCTGAAGCCTGGAGTGTTTGGAGTTGACAAAGCCCCTGAGGCGGGGGGAGGGAGGGGGGGCACAGGCCAGAGCACGGACAGGCCGGGGTGGCCGCTGGGGGCTGGGGTGCAGGCCTGTGTCTCTGTGGCTTGTCTGGGCCTTCCCTGAGGGAGCCCGCACTGGTGCCTGCCATATCAGAGCTGAGCAAGAGCACGGGGACAGCACTTCTGGGCTGGGTGCCCTGGGCTGGCTGCAGGGACATGCAGACGGCTCTTTCCTCCGGTCGACAGAGGTGACCTGGGGTTTGCCCTGCTCCCGTCTTCCCCTGTGGGGCCAAAGCAATTGTGTTCAAGTCTTCACGGTCTTGCTGCTGTAACCCGTCACCTTCCCAGCAGCACAAACATGGGAAGAAACGGTCCACTCTGCTCTCTTCCATCGCCGTGCAGTTTGGGCCTGGAGAGCGCGTCTATGCATTCACAGACGTGACCGGCCACAGTTAGAGACGTCCGCTCCGCTCCACTCTTACGTGGCTTCTCCTAATAAAGTATTCCATTCAATTCATCCTGACAAGCGATTACAGCTGGCATCGTGACGGCACGATTGAATTCAGATCTCATTCTTTGCCAAAGAGAGGATCATTTTGCTCCGAAGAGGGTGCCGGAAAATTCGGCAGCTTTCGGACGCAAATGCGTTTGGTATATACGTGAAGCCTTTTGTGAACTGGCCAAGAAATGCGACAATGAATCTCCTGCCTTTCTCATTTCAAAGGGGAAATTGTATCTAATTGTCTGCGAATCTAACTGTCCCGGCCAACCCGTTTACAATGTTGAATTTAGAAAGTCGTGGGGGTCGAGAGCAGAGGGCGGCAGGGACGGGGTGCTGGATGCCATCCTGCCAGTCCCGACCCCGGCCGGCTGACGGCTCGCACGCCCCGCCGGTGACCGGCAGAGGGGTCCGCGTGCAGGGAAAGGAAGCGAAAGCAAAAGAGAAGCTGCCAGGGCCAGCGCGCGGCCGGGAGCACCAGGTTTTCATTAAAAACAAGCGTTGGCTCGCATGCACGCGGCGCTGCGTGCTTATCAATCGGCTAATCTGCTAACGAAATGCCTTTCTTTAACACGCTTGTCTGCTTCCACTTTGGGGAGCCCCGGCCCCTCTGCCCAGGCAGAGCGGTGTCTGCCGGGGGAATGTGCTGGTGCTGTCGGGGTTCTCCCGGCCGGGCCTGGGGCTGTGGCGTGGGCCTTGCGGCCTCTGCTGGGAGCGCCAGGGTGTCCAGAGCCCCTGAGTCGTGCTTCCCGACATCTGTTTGTGACCCCGGCGCCGTGTCACACTGTCCTCAGCCTCACTGGCCGCTCGCCACCCTGCCACCACATCCTTGCCCTGTGAAGGCGAGGTGGGACAGGGAAAAGCCATGCTGTGAATGGGCCTCCGCACCCCTGCCCCCTCCGTGGGCGCCTCACTCCCCAGCTCTTGTTTTCATTCTTAACGTTAAAGCCAATCCAGGGACAGACCTTGTCTGTCTCCCGAAACATTTCAAACGAACTCGCTTGCTCATAATTGCGGGAGAAAGAACCACCCAGGGGTGATCTGAGTGTCTCAGATTTTCCAAAAGGAAAAGCAGGAGCCAGCAGGCGGCAGCGGGGAGGGAGAAGTTGCCCAGGGCTGGAGGAGGGGTCCTACCACCCAGAGTGAACTGAGGTACCGGCGGGCTTTGCCTTCCATTTATGCTAAGTGGGAAAGGTAAAACAAAGCATCCCAGGGGCTACAGCTGAGATCCGACCACCCCCAAAAGTCCCGGAGGGAAGCTTGGTCCCCCCAGCCAGCTATGGTGAACATGTTGTCCTAAGCAGCCCGGCCGCCCTAAGTCCTGGGGTCTCTCAGGATCGTCTGTGGGCTCCATAAGGCTAGCAAGCCACTAGCCACTGTCTAGCTGATGGGGCTTAGTCCGGGGGAAACTCAAGGCCCAGTGTGGCCTCTGTTGTCCTGGGTCCCCCATCTGGAGCCACAGAGAGGATAGAGGTGGCCGCCAGAGGAGCTGAGCAGAGTGATCAGAGGTAGCTATCCTCGATGTCCCCTGGGGCTAGGACCTCTCGGAGCCACGGGGCACCAAAAGCGGGTCTTGTGGCAAAAATTGGAAGCTGAAGGCAGGGTTGAGTTCTGGGCTGTGGGTCCCACAGTCCATGGAGGAGATGCATGGCTCTCTCCTAGGGACCATCTCCTGCTCAGAGCTGTCTCTCTTCAGGTCATTTCTTCGGGGAGCTGAGACTCCAGCGGCTCTGTCTTTAGGTCCCTGGAAGTCCCTCCTGCCCAGGCCCCTCTGTCTTCTCAAAACTGGGGCTCAGGTCATGTGACTTGAGCTTCTGAATGCTGTCTGGCAAACCCCGCACGGCTTTATGGATCTTAGATGTTCCATCTGGATGCTGCCCCTCTGTGTCCTTGTGTCGGGAGCTGGTTTGTGTGGGAGATAGAGAGAGAAAGGGGACTTGTTTGCTTCAGTATTGCACGTGTATGTGCACGTGTGCACGCACATGTATGTGTATATACACGTGCATGTGTGTGCATGTGCATGCATGTGTGCGTGCGCATGCATGTGTGCGTGTGTGCATGGCAGGGGTGGGGGGATGTCCATAAGTGCCAGGAAATCCTGTTAGAAACCGTTGGGATTATGGAAATCTGAGAAACCCCATTAACATCGTGTAATGTTTCCTTCTCAAAGAGAAGCCTGTCTTCAAGAATCTTTGTTTTATTATTAATATTTTGGGGATGTTTTTATTCCAGCTCCACTTCATAGCAGCCGGTGTTCCCAACAGTCAGGACGAGAATGGAAGCACTTTCTGCGGAGGCCTCGTGGCCACCGCACCCAAGGGAGCGCTAGGCAGTCTTGGGGAGACTGCTGAAAAAATAGTTTGGAATCTATCAGATCCCTTTCAAGAAGACATTTCTGGGGGCCCCTTGGTGCCTCAGTCTGGTTAAGTGTCCGGCTCTTGATTTCAGCTCAGGTCATGATCTCAGGGTTGTAGGATGGAGCCCCAAGTGGGCTCCGTGGGTTTTGTGCTCAGCATGGGGTCTGCTAGGGATTCTCTCTCCCTCTCCCTCTGCCCTTCCCTCTGCTAGTGCCTTCTCTCTCTCTCCTTAAATAAATAAAAATCTTTTAAAAAAAATTATCTGTAAGATTCATTTTATTCAACCAACAAATAATGAGGCTCTTGTAGATGTATCTAAGAGCAGTTCCTCATTAGGCCTTCAAATTATTATTATTTTGCAAAGGAAAATATGTCCCACTGTTTCCTCATTTTTCCTTTAATATCTGAAATGCAGAGGGAAGACTTTGGGATGAGAACTGAGGAACCTGACAGCCTTCTGAGCACCTCCTGACCCGGGGCCTGGCCGGCCAGCCTTCCACCTCTCCCCTGCCTGACACGGAGGCCATTCCATGTGGCTGCTTAAATGCACAGGTGTGCCTCCTCAGGAGGGATGCTGGCCAGCCCCTCGGTGCCCTGTAACACCAGGATGGACTCGTGGTCCTCAAGGGTGCTCCAAGGGTGGGGGCTCCTCTCTCCCTCAGAGGGCTGGGGGTTGGGAATGCCCCAGGTAGACGAATTCTGATGCTTTGGGCCATGCCAGTGATGCACACGCTTAAATGTGCAACTCAAGTTCCCTCAGAGCTTGTGAGCTAAAATGGGGATAGTTAATCCCCCAGGGACTTGATAGAAACATCCAGCAGGTGAGGAGGGTCTGCAGGAATTTCGATGTCATAATGGCTTTTTTTTTTAAATGACATTTTTGCTATTTATTTTTTTTCTTTTTTTTTAATTTTTATTTATTTATGATAGTCACACAGAGAGAGAGAGAGAGAGGCAGAGACATAGGCAGAAGGGGAAGCAGGCTCTGTGCACTGGGAGCCTGACGTGGGATTCGATCCCGGGTCTCCAGGATGGTGCCCTGGGCCAAAGGCAGGCGCTAAACCGCTGCGCCACCCAGGGATCCCTATGGCTTTGAATAAAAGAGCCCTGAGTATTTCTGACCCTGAATCGAGGAGGGTAAGCATTGGGGGACCTGTGTGGGCTAAAGGGGATCAGTAAGAATTAAGGACTATCATTCTATCCCAGCAGCAAGTATTTCTGTCCCCTGGTGGAAAGAGATGGAAAGGCTTTGCTGCAAAACAGTCAATTCCATGTGGAGCTGGCATAAATGCTTCCCTGGAAGATTAATAATAAAACAAAGATGTTTGGAGACAGGCTTCTCTTTGAGAAGCTTATGCATCTGTTTACTTTTCCACAAGCTGGTCACAAAAAGGTATCTACTTTGCTACTAAAGTTTGGTTCAAACACTTTAACAAATCTATTTCTTAAATAAAGGATCTGGATCCTTTGTCTTTCTATTCTGTATATCCCAAAAGTGCCATTGTGGGCCTGGATCATAGTTTCCGGACGCATGACCACGGGCACATGCCGTCCACGAAGGAGGGGAGCTGGGGAGCCCATCCTCACCACGTGCCTAGATCTGATTCTCCGTCACGCACATTTCACCTTCATTTGGAGGAAGAAAAAGCGTTTAAGTTCTAATTTTTATGATTATCCTTTTGCTTTAATTTCTGCAATATTTTTTGTTATCAGAAGAAAAAATATACTGGGATGCCTGGGTGGCTCAGCAGTCGAGCGTCTGCCTTCGGCTCAGGTCGTGATCCCAGGGTCCTGGGATCAAGTCCCTCACTGGGCTCCCTGCAGGGAGCCTGCTTCTCCCTCTGTCTGTGTCTCTGCCTCTTTATGTGTGTCTCATGAATAAACAAATAAAATCTTTTTAAAAAAAAAAAAGGAGAAGAAAACCTCATCTTATTTTCAAAATGCTGGGTTTTAAGTACAAGCTGTAGACACTCCAGGAGCAGAGGTGGATTCAAACCTCACCAGTTAGTGAGGCAAGCACCAGCTTGAGTCCAGCGGGGAGCTGCTCAATCCAGGCAGAGTCTCGGGGCCGAGAAGGAGTCTGAGCAGAAGAGGGGGGAGCCAGGGGCAGCTCCCGGGGGTCCTAGGGACCTCCCTGGTGTGTGCGTTCTGCGTTTCTTCATGCAAAACTGTTTCTCTGAAGTCAAGAGCCTCGAACCGCTTTTAATGGTTTGCACAGGCGATGGGAGAATGTACTCTTTGTTATGTGGTCTCTGAAAAAATTTTTGAAAGCAGTGGAATCCTTTTTGTAGATGAAATCTCAAGTGTTACCCCCAGATATTGTAGGCAAAAGCAAACTGCTCTGGTGGGAGGGGCTGGGGCCCCCAGCATCCCGAGGAGCTTGGCGCTCTGGGAGCACGGTGGAGACGCACCCGAGGGGCCTGGCTCCAGAGGGTGCAGGCTCCAGGGTCCATTTGCAAACTTGTAATGAAAGACACAGACTACGAACTCCCAGCACTGGGGATGCGTGGCTTTCTTGGTCAAAAGAAACGCTCCATGGTATCTTCTCTCCTGTTCAGCTCACGGCCTGGAGGCTACCACGAGGAGGGAGAGCCAGCCATGCTTGCGTTCCCGGAGCAAGGAAGTGAGGATCCAGTGTGCTTGGCCTCTGGAGGGTTGGCAGCACTGGTGAGGTGTCCCTTGGCCCTGGGGGGGCCAGAAGCTGAAGTCATGGCCATGGAGCTCAAGAAAATTATCAGTTGGCTACCAGCGAGCTCAGGAGTTTTTGCCCTGACAAGGCCGGCTTTGTGGCCAAACACAGCCATGTGGACGACGATTCCTAAGTGGATGGGCCCAGCTCTCCACTTCGCTCCTGCCTCCTGGGCGGCATGAGGAGGGGAAGGGGACCCTGTGTTCAGGTCTTGCCCCTCCCAACACTTTGCTTCACAAAAACCGCCATCTTTTGGTTCTCAGGACTGGGCAAGCTGCCAACCAAAGGCTCCGATGGAGCGACCACCATGGGGTGTCGCTGAGCTCCTGGAAACTTAGCGCTGGCCAAGTGTCAGATCGCTGCCCAAACCATAGGACAGGGCTTGGCAAAAGTATTTGGCGGAGGCGCAGCTGACCCTTGACCTCGGCAGGCCCCCTGTCGTGGGTCTGGGTGCCGAGGCCCCAGCGATCACGCTGAGGGCCCGTGTGCAAGCCCTGGACCTACCTGCTCGTTGATCTGGCACATGGTGAGGTTCTGGTCGTCGCAGGAGCATGCCACCCGGATGTACTTGAGCCAGCTGCCGGACCCCGCCTGACCAGCATCCATGCAGAGCTTCTCACTGCTCAGGTCTTCAGAGATCTGGCGGGGAGAGAGAGAACCCAGGGGGGTCAGAGGCATCCTGTGTGCGAGAGTCTACACACTCTGCGTCTACCCAATGAGGGACCGGCTGTTTGGGCCCAGTAGGAGGGCAGTCCAGCACCTGGACATGAGCAGACGCCCTGGGCACTGGTGAGGTCCTGGTCCCGCCCAGCTGCCCATCCCAGGAGCCCCCGAGAGCCCGGCAGAGAGGCAGGAGGATGGCCCTTCTTCTCACCAAGCAGATTGCTGCCCTGGCCTGGCAATAAAAGGAGCCACCAGTGTTGCAAGAACCCCCAGCACAGCCGTCCCACATGTGAGAAAGCGGAGGTCACTGTGTCTCAGAACAGAGCCCTCTGTTAAGGGGAGTTGGGGCGTGGGGCTGGAGAAAACCATTCTAGAAGGTAAAGGTGTTGTTGGGGTGTGTGGCTGCGTATGTGTTGGCGTGAGTGTGCGTGTGTGCGTGCGTGTGCATGTGTACACATCACCCTAAATGTAAGAAAAACATTCAGTTTTCTTAAAGGTGGAAAGTTTCCACTTGACACCTGGGGCCTGCAGAGGCCCAGCCTCTCAGCGCACCCTCAGTGGCCAGCGCCCTGGTGACTGGCATTATCTACTTTGTTGTTGCCACTGGTTTCTGAGCGTGCTTCTCAGGGTGTGCATCTCTGAGTGGGTCATTCCATAGGAGACCTTAATGCTGTCCCCTTTGGAGAGAGGGATGCCCCTGGACCTCTGGATGCCAAGGCGAAGCTGCAGCAGAGTCCCCTCCCATCCCCACACCTGCTCTGTTCAGTGCCAGCTTCCGGGTCTGAATCCTGAGCATTCGAGCCAGCAGCATCTGGCCAGCTTCCTGGGCAGTCCAGCCCCAACTCTTAGAGGGTATGAGGAAGGGGCTGAAGCCTCAAAATAGGAAGGGGTGTCCAAGTGGGCAGGTATGTCTTGGTGGGCAGGTGTGTTTAAGTGAGCAGCTGTGTCCTAGTGAGCAGCTGTGTCCTAGTGGGCAGGGGTGTCCTGGTGAGCATGAGTGTCCAGGTGGGCTGGTGTGTCCTAGTGACCAGGAGTGTCCAAGTGGGCAGGTGTGTCCAGGTGAGCTGGTGTGTCCTGGTAGACAGGTATGTAGCTGTGTCCTGGTGGGTAGGTGTGTTTAAGTGAGCAGATGTGCCTGGCAGGGGACAGATGTGTTCTAGTGGCCAGGTGTGTCCTGGTGAGCAGTTATGTCCTGGTGGGCAGGTATGTTTAAGTGAACAGGTGTGTCCTAGTGAGCAGCTGTGTCCTGGTAGGCAGATGTGTTTAGGTGGGCAGGTGGGTCCTAGTGAGCAGCTGTGTCCTGGTAGACAGCTGTGTCCTGGTGGGCAAGGGTGTCCTGGTGGGCAGGGGTGTCCTGGTGAGCAGGGGTGTCCAGGTGGGCAGGGGTGTCCTGGTGAGCAGGGGTGTCCAGGTAGGCAGGGGTGTCCTGGTGAACAGGGTGTCATAAAGACCCAGTAAAGTCAGGACAAGGGGTAGTGACCTGTACCAGCAAAGATGGAAGAGGCTGATTCCAGGCACCATGGCCCCTGCTCCCTGGAGGGTGTCCCAAGTGCCTGTTCTAAACAATAAGGACCTGGGAAGGGTAAGAGGTGTCCCCACTAAGGCCTGGAGAAGCTGCTTCTGACCAGCGACTCAGGATACTTTGTAACAGTGCAAGTGCTCCCTAGATGTGCTCAGACACTTTCTGAGTGCCCAAGGGTGGCCTCTGAGCGATGAGGAAGTGGAAGTTTTGGGAGGCAGGTGTATTGTTGTGGGAGGTACTGAACCTGCTCTGGTCGATCTGTCCACGTACACCTGGGGCGCCCTGAGACCCTCCTGGAGCCCCTCCTGTACACGACGAGTCTAGGGGCTGATGGCTCAGACCCAGCTTTGCTGACATCTCTGGAGTCTGATCCGGAAGGGGCTTCGAATCTGGGGCCTCAGTTCTGTGATTCTCCTTTATGGGGGGCTTTCCCCAAATGGGCCTAATTCTGAGAGAGGGGAGCGAGGCCAGATGTCCTGGCCAGGGGAGGGCAAGAGAGGGGTGGGTGGGGCTGGAGGGGTGGCATGGCACAGAGGCCCTCCGTCCAGCCCCCGAGCCCTCTGCTGTCCGCGTCTGGACCCTCGGGAGGCCACCACGGGCTGGCCAGCAGGGTAGGAACACAGCCCCACGTGGGAGAGACCCTCTCTGGGCACTAATGCCTCCCAGGGCTCCCCTTGCACCTCCCACCCCAACTGCAGGAAATCCTCAGAGAAGACCCACAAAGCAAACCCTGTGGTTTGTGGCACCTCAACGGATGGGGCAGCCCCGCTGGCTTCCTCTGCCACAGGGAGAATGGGGCAGGGGGTGGAGGGGTGGGGAAGCCAGGACCCGCAGACCCCACCCCACCCGGCGGGCCTGGGCTCCGTGTGGTGCCCACCCCCAGCCTCGGGCTCTGTCCACACCGGCCTGTGCCATGGGCTGGGGCAGAGGGTGCTCGCTGCTGGAACCATCGAGCCTCGGGCTCTGCCCCCCCTCCCCCCCACTGTTCCTCAGGCCTACTTGGTGCCTCAAGGGTGTTGCTTCACCTCAACAGGCCCGTCCCCCCAGGTTGTTGCTACAAGAAGAGTGAACCCTAACTAACCACCTGAGACCTGCTCTGAGCCCTCGGAGCCCCTCCCTGTCCAGTTTGCTCACATGTGTGTGAGTATGAGTGTGTGAGGGGCCACTCGGATGGGGGTGGGGGGCAGCAGTGTGTTTTTGGGAAAAGACAAACCAGCCCCAGTGAGGGCGTGGCCCGGGGGCAGCCCGCAGGGAGGCCCACCTGCCCCACAAGAGGCCCGGGCTCCCCACCCGAGTCCTCCTGTGCCTCCGTCCACCACGTCTCACGCTCCCGTCTGTCGTCCCCACATCCCCCAGGGGGATGCCCTGGACGCGGGTCTCAAACACAGACTTGGGAGCCCCTCCGAGGCCCTGATGAGGGACCGGGGGTCTGCCTCGTGTCCTGCAGGTTCACTTCCCAAGGGGCTCCTGACCTCCCACCATGAGGGGAGCGCTGTGCCACACAGGGGGTCCCCTGTCACTGTTACCCCAAAGAGAGGGCTCGAGGGTTTGGGTGCGCCAAGGATGTGTCCTGGGGACAGGGGAGGGAAAGCAGATTGTGTGGAACCACCTGTGGTGCTCGGCGCTTGCAAGTGCTGTCCCCTGAACCATGGCCTGTGCTGCCCACGGCCTGCTCTCCTGGTCTCCATGACCCCACTGCATCACAGGGAATGCCGTCCGGGCACGCAAACCCTGCCTTCTGGTCAGCTTTCTAGGGCCTTGTCAGACTGGCCTCTCCCTTCTCCATAGGTTGGTCCCATACGTGCTGGAGCACGGTCCCTGTCCTAAACCCTCCCTGGACCCAGCAAAAGTCTCTAGTTCTCTCCAGCGTGTCTAAAGGACTGGTCACTCACTCACATGGGACACCAACCTGTCCCTGTCCCTGTCAGCGTGCAGCTCCAGGGTGTGTCCACTCTCTGGCTAGCAGCCCTCCTTCCCTGAGACTCCTGGGAAATGTCCCCACCCTGCGACCCAGGAGACCTGGCCATTTGCAAGGTCATGGGGTGGGAGTTACCTCCTGGCAAGCCCCAGGGGTTGGAGGAAACCCCTCTTCCCTGAAACTACCTCTGAGCAGCATCAAGTGAGGCGCTGGCCTTTCTTTCAGGGAAGACAGAAGTCCTGGTCTGGGGGCCAAAGCAGAATGCACGAGCAGGGAGAGGGCCCAGACCTGTGTCCACCATCGTCACCTGGGTGCACCTGGACCCTGCTTCCAGCTCAGACAGCAGGACACAGCAGGCCTGGCTCTTGCTAGGCGTTTGGATGGGCCCAGGCCCTCTTTGACTCCCAAAAGGGAGAAACGGGGTACAGACATTTATCTTGCTCTTGCTTCTCTTCCTTTCATCCTGCGTCCTCCCCCCGGGGACTCTGCTGGGCCTTCGGGAAGCTCACATTAAGAGCCCGTGTGGGCGCAAGTCTCTCTGTGTTGGTCACCACAGGCCTCCGAGGCAGGGGTTGGGATCACCCTGTTTCCCATCAGAGGAGATAGAGGCCCCAGGAGTGGAGACCTGGAGCCGAGTTAGGGGCCAGAGGGAGGGTCTCTTCGGGGTCCTGGAGTCAGGAAAGCAAGACCGGACGGCCACGGATCCCTCTTGCTGCCTCTTTTACAGTGAGATTCTCCAAAACAGTAGGACAGGTGGAGGCCACCCCTCCCCAGCTGGGCGGCAGGGTTGAGGCCTGCTCAGGTCCCAGGAGGCCAAGAGTCACAAGTGGATGGAGGAGGACGAGTGTCAGCAAGGTGGCAGAGCCCGTGATTCTGCACAATGCAAGAGGAGGGAAAGAAGGGGGAGCCCAACCCCCAGGCTTTGCCTCTGGGCCCCTGGCCCCTTTAGCAGACAGTGCCTGAATCTCTTTCCAGATTTGAAATCTGGCTCCCCTGCCCAATCCCACTCCAAAGCCTTGCTCTGGTTTATTTGGAGCTGAGTCTTGAGAATCCCAGAGCCTCCAAAGGAAGCTGCCCTCCTGCCCATTCTCCTCACTCGGCCTCACAGGCCTCCACACCCCTGATCCCCCTGCCAGGTCCCCCAGCTCATAAATCACCCCCATCAGAAATGCTGAGTTATGAAGCAAAAGGATGGAAAAATTCTCTTAACCTTGACGATTTTTTTTGCACATCATTTGAGGTTTCCTGCACTTCTAATTTGTGGGCTCTCTGCTGGGCTGCTTCTCTCACATTTGATAGGTATGGCTGGCCACCGGGCCCGTCCGGGGTGTGCACGCAGGCGGGCATGCCGAGGCGTCTGTCATTAGCTCACCTAATGGAGTCCGTGCATGCAGCAAATGCAGCAAAGCTGGGGCCTGCAAGCCTGCCCTCCTGCCACCACAGCCTGGGGCTGTAAGGCAGCACCCTGGAAGCTCGGGCATGGTGTCTGCCTGTGGCAGCAGCCGGGGAACAGGGGAGGGCCTCCTTCTCTTACCCTGACCCTCCTCTAAAGGCCCACCAAGCTGTGTGGGTCTCTTTCCTGTGCACAGGCACACACACACACACACTGTGGTTACAATTTATGAGGTCCACGCATAGCTGAAACAGAAAGTCCATTCTTGTGACGGAAGGAGGTGGGGGAAAGCATTCTGGAAACACCTCTGTCCGGGTGTGGACACGGAGCCTGGATGAGCTCATAAATCCCTGTCCTAACTCTCATTATGGGCTCGGTGCTGATATGACCAAGCACTGCTGGCGGTGTGGCTGGCGCATGGGGTCACACGGCTGCCAGGCACACGGGAGTCCTGGCAGGCGGGTCATGGGCAGGGGCCCCCACCTGCTCTGACTGGGAAGGAGGAGGGGAGGGAGGCAGGACAGAGGGGCTGTTTCCAGGGGAAAGAGAACCTCATGGAAGCTGTTTCTAAGATGGAGGCCGCCTGGCTCCTGAGCTCATGGAGAGGGGGCTAGAAAGCTGTCATTCCTGGGCCTTTGCCTAGAAGAGGCTGGGTGGGCTCTCAGATTGCCTCCAGAGCAGTGGCTATTGTGTTCTGGGGGGCCAAAGGCCAAGGCTGTTGTCTCAGAAACCCAGGAGCACGGTGAAGCCCAGGGTGAGGGTGCTGCAAGAGGCAGCTGGGGTGCCCCACAGGGGCTCTGACAGCAGGGTCCACGCAGGGGGCTTTGCTCCTGTAACCTCGAGGTGCACAGACTCTCGGTTGAGAGCCAGACTCCATCGTGTCGTGAAGCCACAGATGTCTTCAGGGATCTGATGAAAGCCACAGCCCAGAAGTTCCTCAGACATCTGATGCCACACAAGATGCACAGGGTTCTCAGCCCGTCTCCTGCTAAATGCCCAGGCACCCAAGCCTGCTCCTGCCCCTGGGTTTCCTTGCCGCCCTCTCTGCCCCTGCTCCGTCCCCGCTCTGCTCCCATTATTCTCAGATATGGACTCCCCATTTTCCTGCCCAGGTGGGCTCTGCACCCCTTGAGAGACCGTCCCAGTAGCGGTGGGGTTTGCGGAAAACTGGAGGCGGAGCAGAGTTTCAGCCTGGTGTCATGCAGCACCTGAGCCCTCCCAGGCCCCCTAAGTGGGGTGCACAACCCCTGATCTCATCAATAGCACGCAGGGGCTGAGAAGAGGGGCACCTGGGTCAGAACCCTGCTCACCAGCCCTTGGTGTGAGCTGAATGCCACCCCTCTCCAGGGGTGTCCCCGCACTCTGCGGGCTGAGAGCATGCTTGGGGGCTGGGCTTCCTCCCAAGGGCACATCTCGTCCATCAGCCTCGGGCTGTGGCCCTGACCTAAGAGAGACACTCCGGCAAACTGGTGATCAGACTAGCACTTTCAAGTGTCCAAAGAAATAAATGAATGAAAACCAACTCACTCAGATACAGAAGCCCCTCAGGGTGGCCTGCAATGGGGGAGGCCCAGCAGCAGGGCATCTTGAGATAGGCAAGGAGCCTTGCCAAGGGGTGAGCACCCCATCACTGGGGGAAGTCAAGGGGTCTTCGTGGCCCCCTCCCTCCAGGGTACTCAGAAGGGAGGTTGGACTTTCTGAACTCCATGTGTCTTCCCAGCCCTGAAATTGCATAATTCATTTGACAACACAGAAGTTGTCTTGTCTGGGGTCCTGCTTCAGTTTCTCCTTTGGAACTAGAAAGCCTCTTTCCTGATTTCTGGCTGGGTGGAGGCCTGTGGCTCTGTGCACATGGGGTGCATTATTAGAAATAGTTGGCTGCAGCGCCGGCCGCTTCCCTGGCTGGCTGCACCTGCTCACAGGCTCTTCGGAGGCAGGCTAAGGGGTTCTGCCCACCATAGGATGATGAGGGTACTGGCCAGAGTAGGGCCTTCTCTGGGTCTCCTGGGTGGCCAGTCAGGGGGTGGCCCCAGAACCCCAAAGGGGACAAACCAGCTCTGGCTATGAATAGGAGAGGGACACTCAGCAGATAGACTCCATCCTGCCTCCTTCAAGAGCCCTACTGCCCGTCTGTGTGGGGGACTCCCAGAGTTTCTCAGGGTGCTCCCAAAGAGAAAGCCCCTGGTCACTGCCGAGAGCCCTGGGCCCAGCCTGGGCCCCAGGAAGAAAGGGTCCTGTCACACTCCTTGGCTGGCATCCCGATAGCCAGCCGAGCAAGAGGCTGCTGGGTGGGAGTCCCAAGGACCCTCTCCCCTTGCCCTGCCCGGGGGTTGCAGGCTACTATAGCCACTCCCAGGGGGCGACGGCCTGGAGGCTCTGTCTTCAGATGTCACTGATGGGATCACACGATGGAATGAGACCCTCACCTATGATGTTGTTTATAAACCGAATTTCTGTAGTGGGGGCCCTGTTTACAGACGTGTCCTCCTTAAAGATGTTCTGCATCGTGATTGAATGGAGAGTTCCTTCAGAAGGTGAGCGCTCTGTGTGTCACTGCCTCATTTCAGCTAGGAGCGGGGTGGGGAGGAGGCGGGAGGGGACATTGAGGCAGGTGCAGTAGCGAGGGACTCGCCCAGCCCCCTCCCGGGAGACACCTGGGACCCCAGCGTCTGGTGCCAGAACTCCCATGGATGTGCCCAATGCTAACATTCTCCACATCTTTGCAGGGATGCCGAGGTGTCACCTGGGGGCCTGCTTCAATCACTTCCTCCCAGCCGACCCCACAAAGACACCTGAGTGGGTCAAACTCTACCAACGCTTACCAAGAAAAACTACTGGGATGACATGTTACCAGCGCCTGGGTTCTGCTCTGTCCTCTCCCTGTGGACAGTCCTGAGCACACCATCACAGGACTGGCCTTGTGTCCTCATGGGTATGCCAGGTTGGCAGACTGCACGGAGCCCCTGCCGCCCCTGTCACTGTTGGACAGAGGGGGTTCTTCACGCCCACTGCCCCAGCCACTCTCACCCCTGGGGGGCAGCTCTGGGTGTCCACTGTCTGCCCCCGCTGTGGGCCTGACCCACCGAGGAAAGCAAGCCACCTCAGGCCCCAGGGTCTTCCTTCTGGCCCTCTGAGAGGACAACTGGTGTCAGAAGGGTGGCTACTTGCCAGAGCAGGTCTTGCAGATGTTTCTGACCTCAAACAACCCAGCTATAATCTGGGTGTTGATGCTCTGTCCCTGTGTGCCTGCCCACCTCGACCTGGCACTGCTGTCTTGTGGGTGCCCACGTGCAGAAGGACAGTCCCAACAGGGCCCCCAGCAAACACCAGCACACAGGGCCCCAGCCCTACTTTGCCCCAGCTCACAGGGGTTCTGCTCCTGGTGAGGTGGAAATTTTACACCTGACTTGGCTGCTGTTGTCTGGGCCTGGAGGCTGCCCAGGAGATTTTATGCCCAGGGCAGGGTAGAGCCACGAAGAGCCGGCGACTTGCCATCACTTGCAACAGTTTGGGCTGGTAAAGGCTACCAGTGCCCAGAAGCCCCCCAAATCCTGGCCTGGTCTCCAAAGTCCCCCAGCTGGCAGGTTCCACACTCACCCCTCCCAGGCCCCTGTCGACCCACCCCTGCCCTCGAGCTAATGTGGTTAAATTGCTAACAGCCCAAACGTTTTTTTCCAACCCTAACTTGATTTGAAGTTGGGTCAGGAGCAGAAGTCTCTGAGTCTAAGGGCTGCGTGTTACCACAGACTCAGCTGTGACATTCTGAAGTGAGACACTTTTGTTTTGTTCTTGATCATAAAAAAGATTGGAAAAAAAAGCCCAAACAACCAAAACCAAAGGCTTGTGGCAGCGTCCTTGCCCAGGGGTAGGTGGGAGCCTGGGGTCTGCCCACAGGAAGCGGTTCCACCGGCAAGTTGTTGCAAAGCCCCAAGAGGTGTCACATACATAACCCTTCTCTGGCCACACAGACGGTGACAAACTGCAGAGCTTATGAACGGCACCCCCTGCCCAGCAGGTGCAGGAGGAATTCTCACAGTGGCTAAGCTGCTGCAAACCTGGGGGCTGCAGACCTCTAAGCACAGCCGGCATGCTCCCTGGGACCGTTCTCTTGCTGGACAAAAGCCCCAAGTGTGGAAGCCAATGTGGAAGCCAGGCTGAGAAGCCCACCGAGGACCCCTCAGCCCAGCTCTGTTGCCTTGGCTGGGACTTCTGCATCCTTCAGCCCACGAGCTTGGTGGGAGTGCTCAGAGGTCCAGGGCCTTGTCGTCCTCAGACCCTCTTGGTCATCCCTGTATCTGGATATCATGGGCTTCTCAGGCTCTGTCATCCTGGCCAGAGGCCATCCGAGTTGTGTCTCAGAGTCTCCCCACCCCTTCCTCTTTAGATGTTCTCTGTAGAGGCTTCCCACTGGGCTCTTCACACCACTCTGTCATGAGGAGGCAACATGTTCCTCTGGCCACCACCACCTGGTAGATGGCTGACACTGTAGTCACCACTGCTTTAGCTACTAGCCACTGCTGACCCTCCCCACCGAGTCACAAGAGGCTCTCAACCACCCTCCGCCAAGGGGCAGTCACTATTGTAGCCACCTTCGTAGATGAGGAAATTTTACACAGAGGAGTTCAGTAACCCACCCAATTTTGCACAGCAAGAAGGGGGCAGA
Source organism: Vulpes vulpes (assembly GCF_048418805.1). NCBI lineage: Eukaryota > Metazoa > Chordata > Mammalia > Carnivora > Canidae > Vulpes > Vulpes vulpes. The sequence goes on along the minus strand of NC_132791.1, from coordinate 159,369,018 downwards.
CACGCTGGATGATGGGTACTGGCCACCTGTCTCACCCCTTTTATGATCTTTGGGGACCAGTGCTTCACATCCTGGCTGGTCTCATCCTTGTCACCTCTCTTCTACCTGAAGATGGTGGCAAGAGCAACTAAGACTTTCCCAGAGCCTTGCCAAGGACTAGTGTTCAGTTGAGACTCACTGAATGTCTCTTCATGGTTGGATGGATAGATGGATGGATGGATGGATGGATGGATGGAAAGATGGATGATGGATGGATAGACAGATGGATGGTGGATCGATGGATGGGTGGATAGTTGGTAGGTGAGTAGGCAGATAGATGGATGAATAGGTTGTTAGATGAATGAATGGATAGATGGTTGGATGGATGGATGGATGGATGGATGGGGCACAGTTTTCCAGACCTGCCCAGATGATTTTGGCTTCTCTACTTCCACAAGTGAGATATAAGGGAACATCTTTCCAGGAGATATAAAGGTAGAAGAACACAGGGACACCCCTCCCATATCAGGGTGGGTCCCTCTGAGGGGCTCTCACAGCCCCTGTCCCACCATAGTACAGATTGTGGTGGGTCATGACTGTCTTGTCCACATAATTACTTTCTCTTACCCTTGGATGATGGTAGTGTTCAGGGTTTCGTCTACCTGCTTCCCAGAGCCAGGTAAACAATAGATGCTCAGTGAATATTTGAGAGACAAATGGGTATGGTGCTTCTGGACACCTGAGACTCCTCCCCACAATATTCCATAGGGATTTTCCCAGTGGGTCTTTCTTTCCTCTCTCCCCTTATCCCACTCTGGACCCCTTCCTTCTTGTTCCTCCATGGGTTCTGCTCAAGGAAGCACACACCCTCCTTCTGACTACTCTGCCTCACTAGAAATCAGAGTTGCAATTTCTCCCAGGTCCAGGGTGACCGTATGATTTCCCCCAGGTCAATGTGACAGCATCCTATTCCCAGGACAGAGGCCATGCTCACTTGTCCATCTCAGCATCCTGTGGGACCTGGCACACAGTGGGCACTCAGCAGAGCTCTGGCGGTGGCCAGGATGGAGCCAGATGGGTATATTTAGTGCCTTCTCTGCTGTTGACTCAGTCCCTGTGAGCCCATCCTTCTTCCTCCTTGGGGACACATCAGTCTAGAGAAGCTCCGTGACTCACTGTGTTCCATATCAGGCCTTGTGTTTTGAGATCAGCTCCTGCAAATAGCTCAAATCTCAATAGGCCAAATCTAAGCAAATACCTGCCAATCCCCAGAAGGAGCACTTCTCGCTGCTCTTTGACATACAAAAATGGTCATTGGCAGAGGGCTTCTGGTGCAGATGGTGTTGTCTTTGGAGGCCCGGCAAATAGGCAACACTGGGTCCTTCCACAGAAGGCCCAGGTCTGCATGCATAAAAATGCCGGCCTTTGTTCTGGCTTTCTAGAGATTGGAAGTGTGCTTTCCTCCAAATAGTTTGCTGTAATGATTCTGCTTCCTAGGATTTCTTTCTTCCCAGGGGATGCAGAGCTCAGCCACGGTCTCGTTGGTTGAGTGGGGCGAGGCTTGGAGGTCCCGTGACTGTAACCCAAGGGCCTTTCCTTTCTCTCACACCCAATGCTCCCTGAGTATCATTTATTCATGAGAGACAGAGAGAGGGAGAGACACAGGCAGAGGAAGAAGCAGGCTCCCTGTGGGGAACCCGATGCAGGACTCCATCCCAGGGTCCCGGGATCATGCCCTGAACCGAAGGCAGATGCTCAACCACTGAGCCACGCAGTCGCCCCTCTTGCTGAGTATCAGACATGGAAGATAGAGATGGGGAGTGGCAATGCCTACACTCTGGATATCACAAGCTTCTCGGGCGCTGTCACCCTGGCCATAGGCCATCCGGGTTCTTGGGGATGGACCATGTGCCACAGGCTGGGCCTGCCCCTGGATGCAAGCTCAGCCTGAGATGACGTCTCCCCCAGAGCCCGAAGCCAGCTTCCTTCCCAAGCTGGGGGCACATTTGGTCCGATTGGCAAGTTTAAAAATGATTCATAGACAGAAGTGGGCAAAGTCAGTCTTGAATGACAAATGGGACCAATTAAATTCAATAGCCCTCCCTCTTTGCCCACGTTCCAGCCACTTCCTACAGCCAGTCACCTCTGACGAGATATGTCAAAGGAATTAAAAGTGTGTCCCCCACAATGATATTACCTGGGTCCCTTTCAGGTCCACACCAGCCAAATTCAAACATCTATTCAAGCCCAGGAAATAGAATCGAAACGGTTTATTAAAAACCTAATCACAAGCATTTATACGACACAAATGATTCTGAACTGCACCCACCAACCCCGCGGCCCCTCCCAGGGACAGCACAATGCAGCCGATTACCCGGAATTTAAATGGGGGTGTTTAAGAGCCTGGGAACATTTTAATGGGGATCTTTCTTTGTAGATTCTGCTATTGTGTTTTTTTTTTTCCACTTGAAAAAAGGCAAAGGATGGGAGGGCGCATTCACTTTCCTCCCTTGAGTGATATAAGAATATATGACTTATTCTGCAGATCTGTTTCTATTGATGCTGTCAGGATGTGAATATAAACCCCTGGGAAAAGGGAACACCCTGCTTGCTTAATTAAAGTGGCACAGCGTGGCTTAGGGCGGCTCCCCGTCAGCTGTCCCGAGCCTGAGCAGGCCCTCCAGCAGGTGATTGCATTGGCGCTCTCTGGGGAGGAGAAGCTGTATGAGCAGAGGCTCCTTCCCTCCTCAGGCCCTGGCTCCGGGGCCAGGGGCCCTGCTGGTCACCGTTCCATCTTGGCTTTCTAGATCCTGGGCTCCCCCGCAGATGGTGAGAAGAGCTATGGGTCAGAGGAGTTCCTTTGACGCTTTCCCAGCCAGCGGTGGCCACCTGGGGCTTGCTCACGAGGCCCCTCTCTCCGGGGCGGGGACCATTGTCTCCCCAAACATCCTCCAGATGGAGATGCTGGAGACTTGGTCTCCTGGGTTCTGTCTCCTGGGTTCTTTGCCTTTGGAGCCGGCACCCAGCCCCACGCCGGCTAGGTTTGGGGTAGCTCTGGCCAGACAGGTCTCAGAGACCCCGTGAAGGTCAGGAGCTGATTCTTTCCCGAGAGCCTTGTTTTGAAGATGAGGCTCTCTTGTTCTACCAACCTATAATTTTCTAACAACATAGTGAAAAATACATCAGAATGGAAACATTTAAGATTAAGTACATCCTTCCCATCACAGTGATTCGTTTGTCATACCAACTACCAATGGTGAATGCCAGCTTCAGAAGCATAACTGGTTGAAAACTCACGACTAACTCCACTTCTGTCGATAATTCGCATTTACGTGTATACTGTACAGTGGAAGCAGAAATTCTCCCTGAAAACGTTGTCTCCCTAAAATCCTGGGGTGCGCATTGGAGCCACAGGCAACATCTGATGGGCATCCTGAATTTTGCATTTTGTTGGTGCGATACGCCGACCTGGGTGTGTTTGACAACGAAGCCCCAGCCGCATGTGTCCCAGCCCAGCACTGCAGCCCCTCTCAGCTGTCTCCCAGTGTTTCCTTAGACAGTTTCCTTACAAACTGGCACAGACTGGGGGGCGTCCCAGGCAGCTACCGGGTGTAGCTCCCTGTGGTCGAATGTATTTCTTCTGAGCCTCAGAGGCTGGCTGTGACAGAGGACTCCAGGCTGGATCATGCCAGGGCTTCGCAGGAGCCTGCTGTCTGGGGTCCTGGTCAGGGTCCCTGGGGACACCTGGCTGCAGCACAGAGCTATCCCCGGGAAAGGAGCCCCATCCTAGGTCCTGGGCTCCAGCTCTCTGTGCTCTGGGGAGGGGCAGGGCAGGGACCAGGCGCGTGGAGGTGCACCCATAGGATGACTGCTTGCTCACCCGGCCCACAGCTGCCGCCTCTCATGCCATGGGGCGAGACTCCAGAGGTGGCTTCTCCAGGCTGTGTGCTCCACAGGTACACCAAGGGGTCCTTGCATTATAACTGCTCATGAGAAGATCCTCCATCCTTGGCTTTTCTGCAGGGGTTGGTAGAGGAATTCCTGGATTTGCATGGAATTCAGTTCCTGGAATGTTTCAGTGGACAGTTCACACGCAGACAGCGATTAGGCTTCATGTGTTGGGGGTGTGGGGCTGGGCGGGTGGAACTCTGAGTGGAAATACTCTGCAGCTTGGCCGAATCACCTCCTACCTGATACGGGCTCAGCTTCTCCTCCAACAACCCGCCTCGGAGGGGCTCCTTCCCTTCTCATGTTTGGGTGGAAAGGCATTCAAATTAGGTTTGAGATTTTCATTGTGTTGTGGCTTCTAGAGGGATGTCCTTTCACGGGGATCTTTGAGAATTAGCTGGTCTCTTCGAGGAGCTGGTAAGTCGAGACACAGCCATGAAATTGGAGAACCACAAGGCTGCATGCATGTTTTGGGCAACAGACGCCTGGGTGCAGCGTTTCAAGGCGGGGTGTGTGTGTCTGGGCCGCATCGCATCCTAGTGACTCCTGAAGAGCCATCCGGCTGTCCTGTGTGCTGGACTTAAGGGTCACCTGAAAGGTAACTTCTCTCAAGATCCCCACCCACCCAGCAAAGCAAAGAGCTTGCATTTAACTTTCCCCTCTGCTGGAGGAGACCCCTCCCAAGCCACAGGCCACACCTCCCATGCCATCCACATGCAGGACCTCCTGTCATTGGAAACGGGGAAGAGGTGACCCCCTTCCAGGGACACCCAGAAACCCCCAGCTGCAGAGACCCCTCTGCTCGTCGGGGCACAAACACTAGAAGCCCTGTGCTGCTGCTTTAACTGGCCATCATCTCAGAAATAAAGTGGAGCGAGATAAAACAGGCCGGCGCAGCCCCCCACGGCCCCCAGTGCCACAGAGTTCCCTTTGTGTGCCCGCCGACTGGGGAGGACCCGGCGAGGTGTGCGACGACACGGCTACGGCCCAGTGTGATGCAATAGGATGTTAACCACACATTCTAATAATAAAATAAAATAAATACTAATAAACATTCGACCTAGAGCAAAGATCCTTCACGAGACACCCTAATCATTTTTCTGCTCCCACTTCAGTTTTTTCTGGAACCGCTCCAGCGAGCCCAGGTTGGTGCAACAGCCTTTTTCTCGGAGGGAACAAAAGGTCTTTCTTAGTCGTAAGGGCTGTCAAGTTTATCCAAATATTCTCAGCTTACTACTAGCCCCTTTCTGAATTGATATTTCCAATAAAAGGACACTTTGTATCTTTAAGCCGTATGGCCCCCCCCCCGAGCGAGGATGCAGAGGGCAGGGAACCCGCTGGGTCGCCGGGCCTGCCACTTCCTCAACGATGGGCGGGAAGGGGCTGTCCCTGGCACACTGAGGGAGGAAGGGAGGCCCACGGGGGCCCACGGGGGGTGCCCACCCTGCACTGCGCCATGGGCCTCACTTAGGCGCATGCCATCCAGGCTGCCAAGCATGTGAGGTGATGAGCGCACTCGGGGGCAGAGATGTGAGGCCCACATCCTGGGCCGTGAGCAGCCTCGAGGGAGCCGGCCTCTCACGCTGTGGCACAGCCTGTTTCTAAGCACGGGCTCCTCCCCACCTGCCCAGAACCTGTCCCACCGCCGGCCTCAGGGCCCCGTGCTCTGTGTGCCCTCAGTACGCACACGGGTGCAGCTGACACCCGGGGGAGTGGTCCCCATGGCCCCACCGAGGGCACTTCCTTCCAGCCCAGCCTCCTCCAAACAGCTCTGATTCGAGTTAATGATAATTCTCATTAATCACTTTCATGGCTGCATAATGGAAATAAGGTGTCAGTGAGGTGACAGGAGCCACATAGACGGTATTTATGACTTGTGTGCACGCTGGCAGCCCTGGGTCCTGACCCCTCGGGCCGTGGCTGCCCAGCACAGAGCCCTTTGTGCTTATTTTCCTGGCCTGACCTCAGGGATGCCGCCAGCCTCAGGGGCCCTCCTCCTGCACAACTGAGCAGAGGGTGGAAAGGGGACTTCGGGATGTGGGGTGGGAAAGAAGCAGGGGGGGGCGGCTCTTGTATTGCCAGCAAGCTTCCCAAGAGAAGCCCCAACCCCCTCTCCTCTCCCTGACCTCCAGGGAGGGTGGACTGCCTCCATGGAGCCCAACTTGGAGACGGGACTGCGTCTGGTCTACCTGTGATCTCTGGCAACATGCACAGTAGGTACTTTGGGGGGATTCCGTGGCTCAGCATGGGCTGTGTGTGGGGCAGAGGAGGAATCGAAGTGGTGGAGCCCGTGGGAATCCAACTGGGAGTCCCCCCCACACCAGCCGAGCGGCCATGCAAGGTCTTGGGTCACTGCTGACTCTGCAACTCAACTTACACGTTCCCGCGCGGACCACACAGAGCCACAGCTTCCGGAGCCCCCGCCCCCTGCATGGCCTTGCCCACTGGCCCAGCAGCTCCCTGGCTGAGTGGAACCCTGTTTATTCAGGGGACCTCTACACATTTGTCTGTCTCCACATGCAGCCCTGCCCTGGGGAGGGAGGGGGACTCTGCTTGGTTCAGAGGCAGCTTGCACAGGTGCGGGAAAGGAAGTGCCCTAAGGACACTGAGCCACCCTAAACCTCTCTGCTTCCTTAAGAAGCAACACAAGGGTCCTTCTTGGGACTCAGGGAGGAGTGGCCCATATGTCGGGTTTCTGGTCCTCCTGGCTGGACCGTGATAATTAAAACTGTGCTCTGGCCCTGGTTTCCATAAGGCCCACCTGTCCCCAGGGGCAGCTGGGGGTGGGGGTGGGGAAGGAAGTCACCGCCCTGGCAGCAAATAACTATGCTGCCATCAGCCGGGTTTAATTTTGTGCTTGCACCAGGGGGCCGCGTGCAGGAGCACAGGGTCATTACTAGGGTGTTGCCGGGGCAAAGGAGTGGGCGGGAGTGGCTTGGACGGTGGATATTCTGGATGCAGAGGCTCCGTTAACCGGGGCTGAACTGGAGAAGGAATCGGGACGTGAGTTGCCCACCTTGTCCAGAAGTACCCTGGTTGGGGTGGCTGTGACCCAGTGTGATGACCTCCTGGGCTGTCGCCAGGCCTCTTGGCCTTCCCAAGTGGCAAGGTCAAGGTGAGCTCCCTGAAGGCTGCTATTCAGGGATGTCTGGGGGTCCACATAATGGCAAACTAGGAACCCTGAAGAGCCATTAAACCACCGGCAGTACAGAGCCACATCCCAGATCTCCCATCGGGAAGAAAAGCTTGTGAAGCAAGGGAACCCCACACCACGGCAAGAACGGGGCAGATGTGGCTAGTCTGTACCCTACACCCTTCCAGACGCCCACCTGAAGCCCTCGGAGATGGGAACACTCACGGCTGCCATGAGGGAGCCTACATAATCCCCGGCCCCTAAGAAGGTAGAGCTTCTCCATGCTTCTAAGGAGCTCCTGGGTTGCCTCAAGTGGACGGTGCTGTTTTGGGTGCCTCTGGTCTTGGATCTGGAGGGTTTTCACTGGAGGTAGGACCTGTGTGGATCTGGGTTTGGCTTGTTTTGGATCCTCCACCTGCTTCAAAAGGATTTTTGTCCCAACATCCAGCTTCCTGAGCATTTCTATGGGGTGGCCTTCATCACTTTGGAAGGTGACCATCAGGTGGCATTGTCATGGCTGTGCTGCCTGGTGGCCAGCATTGGGGCTTCTTTGGAAGGGGCCTTTTCTGGGGCTCGGGGGAGCTTATCAAGGACTTTATGCCTCTTTGAGTCTAGAGGCTGGATCACACTCCCCTGCACGAAGACCTCTGTGAATGACCCTCTGGTGAAGCAGCCTCATGTGGGGCCCAGGGAGGACCTGGGCGTCTCGGCTTGCCTGTGCTCCCTAGACTTCTCCCTGAGACCTCCGGGCCATCCATAAGGAGAGGAATCCCCTGGACATGAATACTTTCCTGCAGAAAGTTTAATTACGGATGGTGCAGCCCTTTTCACATTGATGGTTACAACAGTTGTCAAAGGACAATGACAATAGGCGGACAACAGTTATGGGACCACCAGCCCATAGGGCATGCAGTCCCTCCAATGCTGCCATTGTAGAGGAGGATGGGGGCCTTGCACCCGGGGCTGGAGGTCTGCCTCTGGCACCTGACCCGGCTGAGAACCAGGTGTCCCCGGGGGGTCATCTCTGCACACTTGCATCTGTGGGGTCAGGGCATCCCTGGGCTACAGCTGGCCTCTCAGATTCTGGGTTTCCTTCCTTCAGGGGGAGGTCCTTTTACCATCTTTTGCACGTTGTGGTGCCTTCAAATCTCTGCTTTTCTGAGAGTTCTGTAGAGACATCCTTCTGTTCTTTAGAAGGAGGTAAAACTATTTGAAATCAAGCTTCTCGATGCCCTTGGCCATCCAGGTGAGCCTGGATCCCCATGTCCACAAGTCTGGGCTGGTAGTCCCGTGACTGTGCAGCCTCTGCCCTACCATCCCCACCTGCCCTCGATGTCCCCAGCTCCTCTCCTCCCAGGAGCCTCCTGACTCTGGCTGCACGGTCAGGTCTTCTGTTAAATCCCTCCCGCTTCTTGCAGGAACCCTGATGTGCTGCACACCCGAGTCCCTCTATATCCCCTTGCTTCTCAGTGGAAGACCCCCAGGCTGTCCTGTACATGGAGCCGCTGAGCCCTGTGTCACCACATCCCCTCTGGTTACAGGGTTTCCAGCAGGATTTGACATTTGCACAATAAACACCAGGAGGGGAATGAGGCCTTTGCTGGAGGAGGAAGGACGAGGTCACCAACCTGTGGCTACCCCACACTCCTTGCAGAAAAGTCTTGCTGAGGGGTGGGACCCAGACAGGACAGGGTGCTTTCCTTCAGCCTCAGCACAGACATCCCAGGGCTGGCGGGCGGCCAGCAGACGCCTGCACCAGGCTGGGGCCAGTTGGGCCTTGTCACTTGCCACCTGCCGAAAGTCCTTCTGGTTCATTCTTCTCCCTGGCTTGTTTGGGGCCTTTTCCCAAAGTCTGAGACATGTTCCATCCTCTTTTTCAACTGCTCCTTCCTCTGAGAAAGTGGGGGTTTGCCAGGTGTTAGGCCCGAAATGAACTTCAGGGTGTTAGCTGGGTAACATCTGACTACATGACAGACAAACCACGTGGCTGTGCCCGACAACTCCCCCCACCCTTCTGTGAACCTCCCTCCCTTAACAAAACAATGATCATCTTGGACTACACACAGCCTGGAAGGGGCTTGAGTGGGGCTCCCCAGCATCAGAAAAGGTTCTAGGTGATCGATGCTGCAGTGTTAGCATCGGGTCCCAGGGGCTTCCTTGTCTGCTGGGACCCCATCTCCATCTGCTCCCCCATCTCAGCTCCCATGAGCGCTGGCATGCAGGTGAGGCCCGCAGGCTGAGGGAGGCCACGGGGAAGGTCAGGGAAGAAGACCCCGCAGGCGGAGATCATTAAGACAGGTTCATGGCTCAAAGGAGGAGCCTCCTGTCGAGTGTCTGGCACCCTGTCTACCCACAGTGGTAAGATCCAAAATCCGGGGCCGGAAATGCCATGGTTTAAGCCGCTGCCCACGTTGGAAAGGCTCTTCGCCACGCTCTGTGGCGCATGTTGTGCAGACGCAGCCGTGGTGGCTGAGCTGGTGTCTTCACTCAAGCACCCGAAGAGGGTCTGCTGGGTAAAGGAGGTTCATGGAGCCGCAGCCCTCTGCAGCAGGCAGCCCCTCGTGTCTGGCATTGGTTTTGTGACTTTTCAGGGATGTTCCACTTTGGAGAAATGGAGTCAGTGGGTCCACATGCAAGGCTGGGACAGGACAGCTCGGTCTGCCTCCCTGCTGTCGGCCGGGACAGGCTCTCCTCCCACTGGGGCCCCTGTGCTGGTGGCCCTGCTGGGCACAGCGTTTGGCCTGTCCAGGTCTCCCAGGTTCCCAAGGAAGGCGGCGAGGACGCCACTCTGGCATCCAGCTCAGAACGTGGGCCCTTCCTCCTGGTCAGTGAGAGAACCCCCGAGGGAAGGCCAGTGACCTCGCAGCCATGCAGCACACGGTGTCCTCTCTATGGAGCCCAGGATCGCGCTCCACATTATCTGCAGGGGGCTTGTCCGCAGGAGATGGGCATCACCACAACTCACAAGAATGTAAGCCACCCTCAACACACTTGGCCTCCTCCCCGACGGGAGGGTGCCCACCCCTCACACGGCACAATGACGGAGGGTGCCCACCCCTCACACGGCACAATGACGTCCATCCCAGCAGAGCAGAACCTTTTGTCCAAGAACACAGAGCAGCACAGTTCTAGAAGAATCTGGCTGCTTCCAGAGGCAACTCGGCCCTGTGTAGTGGAAGATATCTCTGGACGGAAGTCTCTGGGCCTCCCACGCAAGTTCTGCACATACGGTCATCATTAGCACACCGTGTCCCGGATGGCGGGATGAAAGAATGTTTGATTCATTTGCCAGAGCTTCCAAATAGGTGACAATTAGGGACAAGGGACAGTGGCCTGGCTGATAGGGTTGTGAGCAGCGAATTACGTGTGCCTGGTGCTTCTCACCGGATGCAGAGCTGCCGCGGGAGCCCCGTGCTAACAGGCGGGGCGGGTGGCCGCATCGTCTGTTTTCAGAGCGTGCCTGTCTGCACGGGAGGCCCAAGTCGCGTCCAAGCCCAGACAAAGGCCTGCATCATGGCATCCGTTTTCCAACAGACCTTACATGCTGCCCACGTGAAGTCCTCGTCTGGTGCCAACTTCCAAACAGACCTGACTTTCCAGCACGGCCGTTGCTCTACTGGCGGCACTCTCTGAGTGTGTGAGCTTGGTGGCCACACTGAGGACGCATTTTTTTTTCCAAGGGAAAGAAATTGGGATTGCCAACAATTTTCTAAGACTCTTTAAAGGGAGGCCCCCAGGATGGCGCTGAGAGGGCTGCTGAGGATAAGCGGGGGTGACAGGTGGAGTGGAGAGTGAAACCTGAGCCCCAGAGTAACTGCGGGGAGAGAGGCTTCCTGCAGATGGCGGGCTGGCCTCCCCGATGGCGATGGCGGCCGCTGCCTGGGAGGAGGGACAGGGACAGCGGCCTCTTCCCAGAGCCCTGGCCCTGAGCCCCAGACAGTGGACAGCAGGCCCGGCCTAGCGGCTTCGTGTGCACAGCTCAGGAGGGGCTGCTCTCACACCCGTTAGCGCCTGGGACAGGAGGCGGTCGCCCTGTCCAGAAGCCAGCTGGTCCCCACGGGGTGGCTGTAGTTCCGTCTATGTCCCTGATCTTCCGAGTGTGCCTCACAGCGCTGAATTTAAAAATTGCACAAATACACATGGCAGGGCTGCAGCGGGCCCTACCGAGCCGTGGGTTGGCCAGCCCTCGGTGACAGTATTAGCTGTGGTGGCAATGGCGTCCTCCGTCCGGCTCCCCACGGGGCTGCTGGCTCTTGCTCAGCCCCACAAGGTTCTCTTCTCCTAGGGCACCGAGGAGCTTCTGGTTCCCTCAGAATGGTTTGAATTAGGAAGGAACTCCCCTCTTCTCTGGGCACAAACCACCACACGGGGACGGTGTGAGACATGGGATGAAGTGGAACTCGGACGTTGTCTCCTAGTGTCACGTCAAACAGCCTTCGGTGCTGCTTTGCCCATGTGGCATGTTTATTTCTGATGCCCCATCTGGTGTGCGGTGCCAGGGAGCCACTGCCCTTGTGGTCAGTGGGGGGCAGCCTCTTCCCAGGCTCGGTGGGAGCCCCAGGCGCCACCCCTGCTGCTCACAGAGGTCCCGGCAAGGCGTCTACAGCCAGGTAGCCACGAAGGTCGGAGGTCGGCAGCAGGCACTTCCCTACAGCTGTTCCCTGGCTGTACCTCTGTCCAGGCCTCACCCCTAGTGCCCTCTTAGGGTGGGTGAAGGTCTTATGTCCTGAAAAAAACTCCTTTCTGGATCTGCTCACCCAAGTTCCTAGAGACAGCCTGTGAGATTAGTGGTGACTTTTTTCTGCACTTGGGGGCCTGAGACACATGTCCTCCTAGGTGGACAGTGGCCCATGGAACCGTGTCTGTGTCATCCATGTGGACCCAGCTGTGTCCTGGCCCCAAGGTCAGAACAGGCACACAGGGTAGAGACATGCATGGCCTGAGAGGGAGGGCCAGGGCCTGTGGCCCATGCGCATGGCCTTCACAAGTCTTCCTTCAAGCCAAATGGCTTCTATGTTCTCAAATCCTGGCATCATGTTAAGAGCACAGCAAGATTCACCCAGGAGCACAGTTTTGCAGCAGCATGAATACATGTCAGTGGTTTGGTTTGGTTAGGACGACAGCCTTGGATGGGGTTTCTCTACCTTCCCACTGCTGACCATGCTCCACTCCTGGGAGCCTCCTGGGCCCCGTAGGGTGTCGAGCAGTGTCCCCCGGCTCTACCCAGAGGTCGCAGCCAGAAATGTCTCCAGGTATTGCCAGCATCTCCTGGAAGGCAGTGTGGCCGTGGTTGAGAACCAGTGGTCTTTCCTGCAGAGGCAGAGGCTCCGCTGCCATCACAGACAGACCCCTGGGAGCACCTGAGCCACTCTGCCGAGGAGTGGGTTAGTTGTCAGAGTGGAATCTGGAGGGGGATCTCCGTGAGAGATGTCTGCATCTCTCCCATGGGCACTAATCTGGGGCCTGGAGGAAAAACTGCTTTCTGGATCCAGGGAAGAGAGGAGGGCTGGGCAGAGGCTCAAGGCTCTAGAAGACTCTGCACGCGAGCCATGTGGAGGGCATCCACCCAGGTGCCTTGGTGGGTTTTCTCAGCTCCACACAGTGATGGCATCACGATTCCCACGGCTGGTGCTGGGACCAGGAGGGGAAGAGGCTGTGGGAGCCTCTCCAGCCCAGCCAGGACTGGCTGGCTTCTCAGGGAGAGCCGACCCTCCATCAGGTGCACACAGCCGCTGTGGGTGCTTTGAAGAAGGCGTTTTGCTCACTAGAAAGTACATCGTGAACAGAGCAGGGCTCCGGCGGCAGAGAGAGCATGACTTCCAGACAGGCTGATCCTCTTTCTTCGAGGTGGGTGCTGGCTGGGCTTGACCACAGCCCCCCACCCTCCAACCTCTGTTTGGAGCCTGAGGGGGGGCACGCGAACAAGGCCAGTAAGATCCGCCCAGCGGGCACCGTGTCTTCCTTCTGGGCGTGGGGCTGTACATAGTGCAGAAGCCGCTCATCTGTGCCTGGCCGCGGATTGTGGTGGCTCTCACGGGTCGGGGCTGGGGGCCTGGGCCCCCCTCTGTGTCTGTGTGGGTTCTACACCTGGGCAAGCCACTGGCCTGCATGTTTCTCCAAGGCTGGCAGGACGGGAAGCCACACTGCCCCATCTGTTTGGAGACCCAGGGTCCCAACCACCGGGACAGCAGGTGGTTTAGTTCCCTGAACATTTCTGCAGTTTGGGGACCTTCTCAGTCAGGGGTGACCGGCTTCCCAGACTTTGTCCTGCTCTCAGGGCAGCATCCCATCCAGCTTCTCCCTCACCACCTCTAGCTGCCTGACCTGCCCCCCCAGATGTCACTTTCCTGGCCTTGGGCTTGCTTCTCTGTGCAATGGGGGCAGAGCCTGTCTGGTGGGGCTGCCTGTTTGCACCTGACAAGGACTGAGAGGCCAGCGCACCTGTACCTCTCTGCAAACAGGCAAGGGGAGCAGGGACGGGGGCTTCTGGGAGAGCAACAATGCTGCTCTGCTGGAGGAGGAGGGTTTCAAACCCCGCCTTCCCCGCCTGTGGGAATCGGGCATGCATGCTCCTTCGTTCCCCCGCTGACCCTCAAACGACCACGTTTCCACCTGCCCAGAATGGCTCCCTCTGGCCTGGGGGGACTCTCTCCCCTTTAGCTTCTGGGCTGAGAGATGCCGGCTGTGTGTGGGGCTGGGGACGCAGGTGGACCAATGCATAGGTCATAGGTGTAGGCAGAGGCACCATCTGCTTAAGATGAGGGAAGTTTTGTGAATGCAGCATGGGAATCATGGGAGAAGCGACTGGCACTTTGTCCACAAGAATGCAGAGCGTCTTGCATCATTTTTGTGGGGAGGTGCCCAGGGAGCCGGAGCTGACTGTCTTCACCCACAGTCATCCCCCATCTCACAGCTGGGGGTGTTTGGGGTAGGAGGGCTCTGGGATTGGCCGGGCACCCTGATTTCCAGCTGGTAGCGCCAGAGGTCAGGAGCCACGGCCTGCACCGCTGTCCAGCTCTGTCTCCCTGGAGCAGGGGCTCAGGCTTCTCCTGCTCTACTCTCTTATCCATGTCACCCCAGAGGAATGAGGGTCCCCACTTGGTGGCAGGTCACGACGGTCATATGAGCAAACGTGTGGATTGCACTCAGTGTGGTGTGTTCAGCGGGAGTGGACGCTGTCCTTATTCTTACGGTCATTGTCGCACACCTGCCCAGACTGGGGCTTCTCCCAATCGGGCCCCTTAGAGTAAGAGTTGCTGTCGGGAAAGCCTCTGACACTGTTTCCCTGGAGGTCAGTGAGCAAGGGTGGCAACAGCCTTGCTCCCAGGACCCTGCCTCATCCTGGCCGCAGAGACACAGTCTGTGTGTCCTTGGGCGCAGGGCTCCTATACATAGACCTCACACATGCCCTTGGAGAGTTCTGTGTGTTCATAGGGAAACTGAGGCTGAGCTGCTCCCCCCACGCTGACCAAATGGACAGAGAAGGTATGAGGGTGGACTGAGCTGTGTGGACCCAACTGGAAGGTGAGAGGATGAGACCAGGGGCCCCACAGCATTGTGTCACCTACAGGTGGCCACAGCCCCTCCCCTGACACGGCATCCCGGGCCCCATGCACCCCTTGCACACCCACAGTTCTGGGCCTTCTGGGACCCTCGCTCCCACCATCCCCCAACCGGCCTCCAGGACTGCTCCCACTGTCTGAAGTTGCTCCCCATGACACTCCTGGCAAACCACCTCCCTTCTAGCCTGCCTGCCGTGCTGTTGGGCCTGTCTGCCCCTGGTGCTCTTCTGCCTGTGGTCACGCTCCTGCGGGCTCCGGAATGCCTGGCCTGACCTTGCTGCTTCCTGCCTGGCACCCCTGGTGCTCCCCTCCTTGAGCCCCACCCACACTCCCTGTGCATGGTCTTCAGCGGCCAGATGTCCCTGTCCTGTCTCCACATGACTGCGTATCAGACACAGCCTCTTGCCTTCTCTCGCCCAATGGGACTTGCTGGAAGGAGGGTCATGATTTCAGGCGTCGGTGTCCCAGATCCTGGGAGAAAGCTGTGGAGCAGGCGTGTACTCGCTGAGTTCAAAGGGGAAGGAAATCATTCTATTGCCTGTTACAAATGGGCCCGTCTGCGAACACCCCCGCTGTCCCAACTACAGCCTCTCTCCAGGGATGCTCTGCACCTAGGAATAGGGGCCTCTGGGCTCCTCCTTGTACCCACAGTAAACTGCTACGGAAACGTCCTATCCCCCCACCCGCATCCACTACTCTGATCTAGCCAGTCCTTACACCCATCCCCAAAGTGTTGTGTCTGAGGGGACCCCCAAGCCTGGGCATCAGCAGCCAAGGAGTGGACAACGTGCCAAGACCAGACAAAGTCCTACATCTCTTACAGTCCCTCCAATGCCATAAAATTTGTAATCTCTGGTCACCTGATCGGTAATGCCATTTCACCCACTTATAGTGATTCACTCAGGTTCTCCCCAGAAAAGTGTCTCTTGACCAAGAACCAGTTCCACAAGCAAGGACCTGGCAGCAAAGCCACCCATAGCCTGGGACACCACGGCTTCCCCTTCTCTGGGGACCTGTGGCCAGGCCTGTGTGTGCTGAGCTGCCTGGGGCATACCTGTGTGCAGGTCCCTAGGCCGTTGGGTGGCCTCTGGAGAGACCCCTGTGGGCTTGGGGAGCAGCTCTTGGCTCAGCTGGGAGCCAGCATGATCTCTGGGGAGGGAGTGGCTCTGCAGCTCGGGGCCGCCCAGGAGGACGTGGGGCCCACTGGGCTTTCTAGCTGTCTGTCTGCAGATCTCATAGGAGACAATACAAATGAAATGTCGGTGGAGGGTACGTGTCACCAGCCCATGGTCAACTGAGCACTTAACGTGGCTCTTAAGTGTCTGACACGGGGGGCCAGCCTCGACAGTGGCATCCGGGGATGACCCTGGATGACATAGAGGGCCGCTGGACAGAGGTCCACCTCCAAGCCATGAGCAAGGTGCCCTGGCCCCCCTCCCCCGCCACACCGAGCAGTGGGGCCCGGCTGGTGGCCCCAGGGACCCGGGATGCTGCCTGCAGGTGAGCAGCAGAGCCCGTGCTCTGAACAGGTCAGGGGCAGATTATCCGCCGTCATAAACTTTTACCACATTTCACACCCGGTTAACTTTTATGACAACCTTTAGGAGGAAGCGGCGGCAGCTGGGGAGCAGGCTGGGCCTGGCCACAAGGGTGAACCCCAGGGGTGCAGGAGTCTGGCTGGGGGCCAGCGTGTGAGCTCTTCCTGCCTCGCCCCCGCTGCTGGGACTGGCGGCTCAGGAGGCTGCCCAGAAATGGCCCTCAGCCCGGCCCCCTGCCAGCTCCCCGCAGAGACCCCAGCTGTTCTTGGGGACAAGCCCACAGGGCGAGCACCCCAAGGCACACCCTGTGCTTGCACGTAGGCCCCCCTCAACGACGCAGCCCACTCCCCGCCTCTGCGTCACTTTTGCACACGACACGGAACTTTTATGAGTACCAAATGTGGCCTGACCCACACCCTGAGCTACCTATTGTTCATTAGTCAGGGCAGAGGCCCTGGTGGGGGCCCTGGAAATGGGGGGGGGGGTGAGGCAGGGGTGGGGGCTAGGGTCTGTTTTCAATATGCGGCCAATCACGGCCTTTTTTTTTTTTTCCTGTTTAGTATAATTTTATACTGGGTGGATGTATTTAGGGCCTGAATGGCTTGACAGTAATGATTGATACCGTGCATTAGGAGGCTCCCGCGCCGGCATTGGGACGAGCTGCGCCAGTCCGCTCTCATCAGATGGCCAGGCCCGCAGGCCTATTAAAAGCAGCAGGAGAGCTTGAGGCTTAATCACAGAGGCCGGGCCCGCGGAGGGAGAAGAAAGAGAAGGGGACGGAGAACAAATAAAGTGATAGAACGCAGAGGCGGAAATGCTACCGGAGGCCCCCCCACGCGCAGCGAGGAGCAGCCGGGGCGAGGCGGCGGAGGGGAAGGGACGGGGAGGGCAGTGAGGGAGGGAAACAATTAAAACTGCAGCCACCGCCAGAGGCCACAGTGCCGCAGGGCGGTCTTCCCCGGGAGGGGGCGGGGTGGGTGGGAAGGGTACTGGGCGGGGTGGGTGGGAAGGGTACTGGGCTGGGGGGGTTGCGGCCAGAGCCCCTGGAGGATGGCCACTTTCACCTTCCTTCCCAAGGGGGGGTTCCCCTCTGGACGTCAAGTGTGTGGTCATCCTGCTTCTCGGGGCCTGGGGGTGGGGACCCGGGGAGGCCGGTGCTGGCACAGCTGGGCCCTCCTCGGGCACCTGCTTCTCAGGCCCCACGGCCTCAGAATCCTGTCCCAGGCTTGGGGGGTGAGGCTTCTGCTCAGGAAGAGGGAGGTCTCACTGGAGCCAGAGCCTCTGAAGTAGGCTGGAGAGTGGGGTTACTGGGCTAGAGGGAGAGACAGAGATAGACAGACACAGAGAGACAAAGAGACAGAGACAGACACAGAGAGACAGAGAAAGAGATAGACAGAAACAGAGACAGAGAAGGTGAGAAAATGGCTCAAACATGTGGCTATTGGTGCCAGGTGAGATGCTCTGCAGATGGGGAGGCCCCGGGCCCTGCCTCCCCTTCCAGGCAAGAGAAGGCTGCCCCTTCCAGGCACCTGTGGGCCCCACCCCGGGGAAGCAGGTCCTGCTGAGGGCCGTGATGTAGTTTGGACCATGTGCTTCCTCCAGGAGGAAAGCATTCCTTAGGGTAAAAGGTGGAGTTCAGGGGCAGGGAGGCTTGGTTTTGTCTGAAAATGAGGCTGAAGCTTCCAGAAAATTTTTCAGAGCGCCTCTGTTTGGGGGAGAAGGGGGAAAATAGGTTTGGAGGCAGTGGCACCCTGCCTCCCAGGAACCTCACTGCCTCACCCTCGGCTTCCTTCTCTGACAAGTGGACTTCATGGGCTCAGACCTTCCAGGGTCAGTGCCAGTATCATTTAGAAGTTGAGGGGAAATGAATAAAAGGCAGAAACCTCCTCTGAATTTTTAATTAATACAAATATAAAAATCACCCAGTCAATCTGAACAGAAGTCAGATCCTGGTCCCTGCAGGTACCCAGCTGTCACCATCCACAGGAGATGGGCAGGCAACAGTCTGGGGCTTGCTAAGTCCTTTGGGCACCCACAGACCTGGGCACCCAGCTTCAGGACCAGGAAGGGATGGGGTGAAGACCACCCTCTTTGGAGAGCTCCGGCACCTGCTGGCACTTCCTCTCAAGTTCCCATAGAGACAGGCTCTGGAGAGCTCCTGAGACCCTGGGGTGGGTGGGTCCCAGGACAGAGTTTTTTCCTAATATAGCCAGGTGAACATGTGTTCCCAAGTCAGACATCTCCAGATGGGGCTTCTGAACACCTACCCAGATCAGGGTGTTTCCCCTACTGAAAGGCTGGGGGGGGGGGGTCCCGCCTTGTGCCAAAACCTGGGACATTCCCGCTGTCTGCCCTGTGGGTGAGGGTGTGGCTGGGATGCAGGCAGGCATCCTGGGTGACCCTGTGGGGCATGCTCGGCCCTGCTCAGACGTCCCCAAGCCAGTGGACACACCATCTACAATGCCATGCCTGCCCTAGCCAGCTGATGACCATTCCCAGGAAGCAGGGCCCAGTGGGGGCTGCCCAGCGAGCCTGGTCTTCCTGGGTCTGGGAGACAGCTCCCACCAGCTCCATCAGCCTCAGCGGGCCAGCAGGCAGCGAGCAACAGCCCAGACAGTTCCCGCTCTCTGCTGGCTATTTTTGGAAATGGTTTTCTGATTTTTTTTTTTTTTTTCCCCAAGGTCTGGAATAAAAAGAGCCGAAGTGCAGCCCTGACACCTCCTTCAGAACAGGCTCTGTAAGGGCTGGGCCATATGACCCGGAACGGCTAAGACTGGCCAGGTGCCACAACATGGGCATAAAAATGAAGCCTGGAAAGAGGAAAGCACTGGCCACTGCATGGGGGGGTGGGGGCGGGTGTGGGATGCCTCACAGATACCAAGCTCTTGCCTGGCGAGGGAGCTGTGTGCTGGGACACCTAGCTCTGGTTTTGAGCTGGGGGAGACCCCTTAGACACTGGGATCTGGGTGCTACCTGGGAAACTGCCTCTGCCGTGGGCGCTGCTGGCCAGGCACTCCCAGGCCAGGCCACCCCAGGGACTTCAGTGAGGCCAAGCTGTGCCCCCGTCCCACCAGGCAGGGTCCAGCTCCCCTGCTTCCTCTGCCTTCCCTCCACCTGGCAGAGATTCCTTCCACAGCCTCAGCGCGAGGAACCCCAGACAGCCAGGGCTACTGGCTGGAGTCCTGGGGGTGCTCTGTCTTTGCACTCACACACATTTCAGCGAGAATCCAACTGGGCTGAAACCGCGCACTCTCACACTCACCAAGCCAGCCCCTGACTGCAGCCCCGGGCCACACAGATGGGGGTGGGGGGCCTCTCCCAGGGCACTCTGTGCCTGGCACTTTTGTCCTCTTCCTTCACGAATAGGCTTCCCAGGGATGGGTGCACACCGGCTGACCTCTGCTCCCCCTGTCTAGTGCCAATGGCTCAGCTGGGGCAAACAGCGAGGGTCCCAGGTTGGATGGAGGCCACTGAACTGAGCATTCACAGCAGAGGGCACCTGAGCAAACCCAGAGCCGGGCCAGGCAGGCCCATATTCCCCAGGCCCAGCACAGTGTCTGGCAGGCCCCGCTCTATGTATATCCCAGACAGCAGCGCTCTTGCAGGACACCCAGCCCCGGAGACTTAACCCCCCCCCCCCCAGGCCCAACGCAGCCTCTGAGCTGACCCTTGACCTGGCAGGGAGGAGAAGGCACAGTGGGAGCTGGCTTTGACGGATGCCTTGAGCCCCCTGGCCGAAGGCTGCCCCTGCTTGCTGCTGTCTGCCACCAGTGCCCCGGCCGGGGTTCCCCTCGGCTGTCCTGGGACAAGGCTCCTTGCTGGCTTTAGGATGACCGCTTGAAATGAGTGGACGCTGGGCTTTGACGGGTGGCGACGGGCGGCCACACTTCCCACCCCTGCCGCTTGGTGGGTGCCTGACCCCAGGTTATCAGGGCAGCAGCTTACACGATGACCTCATTAAATGTGGTGGCCACGTCAGCACCTTTCTGAAGCCCCTTTTATCACTCACAGCGCGCCGGTGCAGCCCCGTCGGCACCTCCTCCCCGACACGGCTCTATCTTATCTCCCTCGGGGTGGGGACCCTCGCTGGGAGCCAGAGAGCAGGTCTGGGAATGCCTCCTCCAGACAGCCCGGCCATCAGCTGTTGACACGGGCAGGGGGTGGGGCAGGCCGAATGGACCATGGATTCTTGCTGACAAAACATTGCAAACATGCATTGCCCTCTGGCTCCTGAAATTTAATAATACATGGTGACGGTGCACGCGAAGCCCCGGCCTGTTGTCCATCACGGTGCGCACTGGCCCCCAGCACCTGGAGCTCCCCCAGCCCTGGCACCCGCCCCCTCCCCCCCCCCCCCCCCACACACACACACTGGCAGGAGGACAACTGTCCTCTACAGAACCTAGTGGCTGGTTTTGGGAGCCCTGGTGTGACTGGGTGGCACCTGGCATTCAAGGTCACCTCCCAAAAGGAGCTGGAAGAGAGGCTGGAAGACACTCACCCGTGCCCCTCACACAGCCCTGCACACTCAGAGCGCCTTTGTGAGAGGCAGGCTGTGCCTGCTGCTCTGATGAAGACGGCTCTTTGTCCCCTGCCCTTGGCCCACGGTTTTAGGGACGGTGCTGAATAGCTGCCCTCCTGCTCGTCTCTCTCCTCCACTCTTGCTTTGCTTCCCTCAAGCCTCCACACGAATACTAACAAGGTCCAACCAGGCGGTGAATGTTTGCTCCAGAAAGCTCAGGCCCCAGGCCCAGGCTTGGGGGGCCATGGGGGCGGAGTAGTTCCCAGAGCCCCTGCAGAGCGAGCAGGCCTCATGCTCACAGTCAAACCTGCATGGAAGCCTCTGGGGGCCAGGCCTGGGGCCACTAGGCTGGTGCCGGGGGCTGGCCACCCCTGCCCTCTGTGAGCTCCATCCCATGCTCTCTGTACTCCTCTCCTGACTCTCCAGTGCTCCTTTCCTGTCCTCTCCAAAGCTCTGCTTCCTGCCGCCAAATGGCTTCTCTCGGCCCAGCAGCCTGAGCTGCAGCTCGCTTTTGGCCAAGGCAGGACAGACACACAGGCCAGAGTCCAAATCCTCAGGAGGACCCAGAGTCCAGCTCCAATGCTGGGGATGGGGATGCCCAGGGGGGCCCTGCAGCCCCATGGGATGGGGCTAGGAGGGACTACTGTACAGGACCAGGTGGTGTCCTTCCCGCCACGGGGCCCCTGTGGCCACTGCTTGCCTATGGAAAGTGATGAGGACCAAGGACAGGTCAGCACTGGAGTAGCCTGTAGCCTGCAGCTTGCTCTCATACAGCCCCCAGCTCCAGCTCCTCCTCAGCTCAGGCCCTGTGTGTCTGCTGTGGCACAGCCCAGAAGTCAGAGAGGCACCGATGTCATGCACCAAACTGATCAGTGACCTTTCCCCTTGACTTGGGCTCAGCTGCCCCTAATGAGAATTGACCCTGCCCTGCAGAGCAAGAATACTTTGACTTCGCCTTGGTGCCCTGCCCTCAGCTGGCCCCTGACTGCCTCTTGCATTTACTCCATAGCACTTGTTGTGCACCCCCTG
The DNA here is from genome assembly GCF_048418805.1 of Vulpes vulpes. Taxonomy (NCBI): domain Eukaryota; kingdom Metazoa; phylum Chordata; class Mammalia; order Carnivora; family Canidae; genus Vulpes; species Vulpes vulpes. The sequence goes on along the minus strand of NC_132791.1, from coordinate 159,347,307 downwards.
TATGCAGAGCTCTGCCTCGGGTGCAGAAGGGATAGGGATGGACTTTGCAGAGGCCAATAGACAGCATTTATCAGAGGGACCTAAGACGCCCCCATAGGAGGTCCAGGGCACTCCAGACTCCTTCTGTGCCAGAACCTGCAGAAGCTCCCAGGGATCTCTCCCTCCCTCGGCCTGATTCCCCAGCTAGAACAGGAGCCGCAGTCTCTTTCAACCTCTGGGTCTTGCTCTTTGGCTGCCCTGGTGCCTGTCCACATAGCTGCTGGACACGGAACCTCACATGAGATCATAATCCCAGGGTGAGTGGCCTGGGGCGTGCAACCCCAATTCCTTCCTGCTTCCACAGGGCCACACATCATTTCAGACTCCTCCTGCCCTGCTGGAACAAGACTCTATAGCTAGGTCTTCTGAGGCCCTCAAGGAGCTCATAGTGAATCTGTGGGACATCTTCTGGGCCTCCCTGAGCCTGGTTGTGCCCCCGTGCCAGTGCTGAGTAGTGCTGGGGAATGATATGGTTGCAGTGTGAGCCCCTGAAACAGAGGTCATGGGCTGTCTCAGATGAAAACACAGACACTTGTGGAGAGTGGTGGCAGAGCCACATGGAAACAATTGGCAGGACTTGCTCCAGAGCCAATTCAAGTGACCGATCGAACGTGTGGTTTGCTCAACCAGCCCGCAAATGTGTGCCAAGCATTGGCCAGATCCCAAGAATAGGTGTGCATCTGAGGCAAGGCCCCTTGGTCACTTGGCCACCAGCCCACTCAAAGTGGGGTTCTGTGCAGGGTGCCAAGAGGGACCTCTGGCCTCAGTGTAGCCTGGGCAGGATGAGGCATTAGGTGTGCATCTAAGCAGACAGTGGACCCTGTTTTAAACGCACTTGGAGGATGAAGGTGGTGGGCCTGGCTCACCCCCAGGATATATTTCAAGGAGGAGGTGGTTTTGGCACAGTCCCTGGGAGATGGGGGTAGATGGAGATGAAAGGGGACCCCTGGACAGAATGGAGGGGGTTCCCGAAGAAGCTTTGGCTATCCTGGGGGGACCATGGGGCACCCAAAGAGGAACAAGGAGGAATCAAGCTGTGGGCATGTTGAGGACCGGCGGGTCAGACTTAACCCATCGGGATGGGCACTACCTCTAGCTGGGAAGGCCCCAGCGTCCCCCCCAAATCCCCGACTCTCCACAGCCCCTTTACTCACAAGAGCCATCTCAGCAGCCTGAGCCTTATCTCCTGGGAAACCTGAAGCCCCCCGCCTGCTCTGTACAGAACGCAAAGCACACACACCTCTGCCGATGTGCTATGGGGGGGGGGCGGGCACTGCCACTCGCCACTGCAGGGCAAAGCCAGTGGGAGAAACAAAAAAGGAAACCTGATAAACAGTTTCCATATCCAACATTTTCCACATTCAATTATTTTTAAATTAAATAATCTCTCCCTAGGAGAAAAAGGAACGTTCCCGCTCAGCTCAGCCCTGCCAGGCCTTACAAAGCCCACATTGTGGGGCCCCGATGGAGAATGAGTCTCCCTGGAGCCCGCCCCTCAATGCCCGCTTTTATACTCCTGCTCGTAGGCAGCCCCTCAGACCGCTCCTGCATGGCGGAGACCCTGGCCCACAGCCACACGGCCTCTGTGGGGCTCTGTTGGCTCCCGGGAACCTGGGGTGGGGGCACCAAGTGGCTCTGGGTGGAGCGAAGAGGCGGCCAAGAAAAACCAAGCTATAGAAGACAGCATGGAGGATGTGAGGGGTGACCAGGATGGAGGATCTGAGTGATGACCAGCATGGAGGATGTGAGGGGTGACCAGCATGGAGGATCTGAGGGGTGACCAGGATGGAGATGTGAGGGGTGACAGGCATGAAGGATCTGAGGGGTGGCCAGGATGGAGGTCCTGTGGAACCTGGGTAACACATTCAGAATCAAGAGCTAGAAGAGCCTGAAGCTTGTATCAGCCCCTTGGGGTTTAAGACCCAAGTCCTTTCCCTACCAGTGAGGAGTTCTTGGGTGAGGTGCTTAACTGGTTTGAATATCACTACTGCCAGTGACACAAGGAGAATGGTGTCTGTGTTAGCCACTTCACCAGGCCACACAGACATGGAACACTAAAGAGAGTAGGCTCTGGAGGCTCAGATTCCAGACTAGTCCCTAGCAGAGTAGGCTGTGTCGGCCTCATCCTCCTGCGAATGACAATCACATACTCTAAAGGCAATAGGGAGTAAGTGAAAGGAGGTAGGAATCAACCCTTGAAAGAAAGCTCTACTGGTCAAGTTCATAGTCATCTGGCTTTGTCCTTGAGGCTGCCACCCTGTCTACTTGCCATGGGGAGGTGAGTGCTCCAGCGGAAAGGCACAGTATTGTCACATTGAGGTGTCAGAGGATGGGGGTCAGAGCTACCAGAGCAGCCGGAAGCAGAAGGAGGAAATCCTGGAGAGGAAGGGGCCCCAGACAGGTGATCCCCAGTGTGCCCCTAACCCCCCCCCCCCCAAATCCTGGGCTTCCTCCTGAACTGGCCAGGCCTGGGGGAGACTGCAAGGGGCCCAGGCAAAGGCAACAGCTGGGAGGTTGTGAGAGCTGAGCAATAACTCCAGCTGCTGCCCACCACAATGGTGGTGGGAGGGGGATCTGGAGTTGGGGACCTGCCAACTCAGGGGAGCTTGGGGAACAGCTTTGACTTTCTACTAAAACCTAGAGAGGCCACACCTTAAGAGCAAAGCCCACATCTTGGGAGTGAGATTGAAACAGGCACATCCTAGCCAAGTACTAGCTGAGTTTCTCTAAGGTGAGCTCAAGGTGAGCAGCTAGTGACTGCTAGAACAAAACCCAACACTCTCCAGAGGAAAATCACAGAATCTTGACTTTCTAAAATGTGCCATGTACGATGCCCAATACAATAAAATAAAAGGTAATCACTAAATGTACAAAGACACAGGAAAATGTGACCCATAGCCAGGAAAACTTAATCAACACAAGCCGACTCTGATATGACCCAGATGGTGGAATTAGCAACAAAAACTTTAAAGCAGCTATTACATATATGTCCAAAGACTTAAGTAAAAAGATGATCATAAGGAGTGAACAGAGAAGAAATGCCACCAGAGAAATGGAAAATGTAATGAAGAACCAAATAGAATATCTGGAACTGAAAAGGACAATGTGTGAAATGAACAAGTTCTTGGATGGGCTTTAAAAACAAATTGAAGATGGCAGAAGAAAGCCTAAGTGAACTTGGAGACAGATCCAGAAAAATTATCCAACCACAATAATAAAAAATATTAAAACAAAAATGAATAGAGCCCCAGTAACATGTGGGATATTATTTGATGTATTTGTAACCCAAGTGCCAGAAGAAAAGAGGAGATGGGAGATGGAACAGCAAAAAAAAATTTTTTTAAAGGCTAAAAACAAACAAACACAAAGCATTAAAAAATATCCACTAATCAAAAACCCAATTAAGGAAGTGGAAAGACAAGCTATGTGCGGAGAGGAAGTTTTTGCCATACATATAAGTGACTAAGGATGGTATGGTACCTTCTAAAAATCAATCAACAAAAAGACAATCCAATAAAAAAGTGGACAAAAGAGTTGAACAAATATTTCACAAAAGCAATTACACTCAAGACTAATAAGCACCTGACATGAAAATATGCTCCTCATCGGTCCTCAGGGAAATGCATACTGAAACCTCACAGAGATACTATTTTTTACACACTAAAATGGCTAGAATTTAGAAGATTGACAACTCTCAATGTCAACGAGGAAAGGAGAAACTGGAAGAGTCGACCACAGCTGCTGGGGATGAGAAATATTTCATTCCTTTAGAAGCCAACTTGGTGATGTCTTATAAATTTAGATATACACTTACTCGATGACCCAATCATTTTACTCCCAAGTAATTCACACAAAAGAAATAAGAACTTTGGTCCACAAGTCTTGTACATGAGTGTTCATAGTGACTATATTCACAATAGCCCCAATCTGGAAATAACTCCACATGTCCCGCCCACAAGACGATGGATAAGCCACCTGTGATCTATTTATGTCATAGGAGCCTACTCCATGATAACAGAGAATGAATTACTGACAAATGCGACAGCATGGATACATCTCAAACACCGTTACGATGAGCAGAAGAAGCTACAAGAGTGCAAAATGTATGAGTCTCTCCACATGGATTTCAGAGAGAGGTAAGACTGATCTGGTGAAGGGAGAGGAGTCAGAAGGTGATTGCCCGTCTGCCCGTGGGAGTCCCAGCTGGCAGGGCTGGGAGTGATGGGAAGGCCCTCTGGCTTAGCCCGAGCAGTGTTACACCTGTCATCAGCCATCTGGGTGCATGCTGGCGATCTGTGCCGTGTAGGGTCTCTGTGATGGAGATTGCATGTGGGGCTCTGAGGCCAGGCTGCCCCAGTTTGATCTCGGCTTCACCCCTGGCTGGACGGCAAGCTGTGAGACTCTCATACCTCTCTGGGGCCTGAGGTCTCTGATTCATAAAATGGGCGCAAAGTCAACCATGTGGATCACTGTGACAGGTGCATGAGATACTCAGGTAAACGCCTCAGTCAGTGTTGGCACAGGAGAAAGCGCTCAGCCTTTGCTAGCCCTTGCTATTTTTCATATAAGTGGGGTGGAACCCCACTGAACAGATTCCTAAGCTGTGACCCTGCATCGGCCACCTTCCCTGCAGGCCGAGAGCAGGGCTCCAGCAGCGGCCGCTGAATTAGCAGGTGGCCCCCGGCTTCCCCAGATATGTGGTTGTTCATGTCTCTCTCTCCTGGAACTTCTCACAAACACCCCCGGTTGTCTCTCTGGAGTGGGAGGAGAATGCTCCCGAAGCCCCCTCCAAGGACCCGGTGTGGACTGTGGGTTTCGAGGTTATTTCTGGGGTTCAGAGGGAGGAGCTGCCCTCAGAGGCTGAGGGCTATGCTTCTCTGGGGGCTGCCATCAGCTGAGCAAGGCAGGCCTGGAAAAGTTATTTTAAACTTGAGCTTGAAGCAGGCCTTACTCATTTTGACTATTTCTGATTTTTAAAAAATTTATTTATTCATGACAGACACACACACACACACACACACACACACACACACACACACACAGAGAGAGAGAGAGAGAGAGAGAGAGAGGCAGAGACACAGGCAGAGGGAGAAGCAGGCTCTGCACAGGGAGCCTGACGCAGGACTCGATCTCAGGTCCCCAGGATCACACCCCGGGCCGAAGGTGGCACTAAACCACTGGGCCACAGGGGCTGCCCTATTTCTGATCTTTGAACTAAGGAAGTGTGTGCGCTTCCTAGCATCCTGGCTTCCTCATTTTTGTTCGCTCCTCACGGTGGGCTGTGATGGCCAGGCTGGCTGGACACACTGACAGAGGCTGAGGGAGCTCCCGGGATGTCCCCGGCTGTTCGCTTCAGGAGATGTTTACAGGCATACAGCTCAGCTGTCACTTTGCACCAGCCTCTTCCCTCAGCCGACTGGAAGCTTCTGGAGGGGACGGCTGTCTGCACATGCTCCACCCCCCGCCAGGGTTGCCAGCCCCTGGCACACAGCCTGACCCTTGCTGGGCGAGCAGGAGGCCACATGAGCTCTCGTCACTGCCCCTACGCCTGCATACACTAGCTGGGTGCACCCCCTGGTTGGGTGCACCTGTAAACTCCACCTGGCATTGGTGGTGGTCACCACCTGAGCATCCTGCCCAGGTGAGCCTGTGCGGTCCCCCAGCTTCCTTCTGCTGCGTGGGCGCTCTTCCTACCATAGCAGGAGGGTGGGGGGACTGAGGCTCAGCAGTCAGCCCCGTGGCTAACTGGAGTAGGCCATTTGACACGTCCTCCTGCCCAGCCGGGGCCTCTGGCCCTACGATGCCTGGCCCGATGGTGCTCTGGGCTGAGTGTTGCTGGGCACAGGCTCTGCTTCCTCCTCCGGGAGGCCCTCAGCAGCTCTGCCGTCTGGGAGCACCCCTCTCACCACATGCCCCGCCGTGCTCCTCTGCCCCCGTTCGCAGGGGCACGGGGGCACTTCCCCCGGTCACTGTGTCCTGTCCTCACCGATCCCTTTGGCCGTTAATTTCATAAAGAGGCCATTGTTCATCTAGATGGTCTTTACAGAAGCGTGTCCCCTGCGAGTGGAAACATTTAGTTAATAATTTAACACTGTGCTGTCTGCTGAATTTTCAGGCCCCCAAATAAGATCGATGGGGCTAACAATTGGCTTATTGAGTTTCCCGGCTCTGTTTCCTGAAGACACAGACGAGCAGGGAACAGACGGCTGTGGGGTGGGGGAGGGGAACACTGTACTGGGGAAAAAATGTAGATGGTATTGATGCGAGTTGTCAAAAATAATTGTTTTATTTTCCCTGGGAATGTTCCAGACACCCCCGGATGCACTGATCCGTGACTCGGGCTCTCCAGAAGCAGGAGTTTGGCATTTATCGGCATTTGGCCGCCCCCTCCTGAGATGTTCATCAGGTAAATGCTTGCGCTCATTATGTTACAGCCTATCCCCAAATTGTTTCAGGACGGAGGCGAAGGGAAGGAGAGGCGATGGCCTGCACGCCCTTTCTGCTGGCCTTCTGAGGGACAGGTGGGAGCTCGGGGGGCTCGCACTGCGGGGTTGGAGGTATCCACATCTGTGTGGGTGTTGGGGATGCTTTGGGGTTCGGAACGTCCACAGCCAGGAGAAACAAGGGACATGGAACCCAGGCCGCATGAGCAGGACCCCAGTAGGAACTTGGCAGGTGCCGCTGAGGACCCAGCGGGAGCCCCCATGTCCCATACACGCTGCTTGCGTCACCAGAAGGAAATGAGGATCCAGCTCCGTTGTGAGGACCCTGGGTGGCAGATTCCAGAGGGTGGGTGCATGAGTGTCTGCCCCAAGGCTCATCTCAGATTTCTGCTGGGACCCCAGAGAGGGAGGGGTGCTCAGACAGAGCTCACCGTACTTGGTCCCAGCACCTGCCTGTCTAACGGTTCTCCCACTCTAGCCTGCTGCCCCGAAGAACCACATCTTCTCACGGAGCCTCCTGCTGGGTGGGTTTGCTCTTCCCAGGAGTGGATGGCTCTCTGCAATCTGGCAGATGCGGGGCAGGTGAGGGAGTCAGCCCCATTTGCCTGTTTCCCATGTGTGGGGCCCATGGTGAGGGTGTCACCTTCGCCTTTGCTGCTGGTAGTGGGGACTCAGGAGACCAAGGTGCCTGTCTGTCTGAAACCCCTCCCACGCCCATGCAGCCTCCCTGCCTGGGTCCCTCGGCCAGGATGGAGCCTCGATGCCCTCTGAATTCCCAGCCTAGCAGTGCCTTCTCCAGGGAGGTAAACGCCCTTTGCACTGAGCTCTGAGCACTTCCTAGGGCTGGCTGCCCGGGACTGTCGTCGCTTCTCTGTCTGTTTGTCCATCCATTCACATTTCCATGCATTGATGCACCAGTGCCTGTCTGGGCCTCACTCCAGGCAGGGCCGGGGTAGCTGAGGTGGGCGGGACACCTCCTACCCCAAGGGGGCTGTTTCCATTGGGGGCCATGTCCCACAAGACATGGTTCAGTGCTTGGAGGAGAGTGTGTCTCAGAAATGGCTTTAGGGGGTGAGTGATCAGGGGATGTCTGAGTACCTGGAAAGGTGAGGCTGGGGAGGACAGAGTGAACCAATGGTTCAGAAGATCCAGTTGATGGCCTGAAGAGGCAAACTCTGCAGTGAGAGGACTCTAGGGCTGCCCGTCACCCTCAGAACTGGGTCCTTCCCACTGGCTGGGACTTGCGGAGCTCATCACCATCCTCCCAGAGGGGTAGTAAGGTTTGGTGGCCGCCATTGGGCAGGGCTTTCTCAGCAGCTCAACCACAAGAGTTCTGTCTGCCCTGGTCAGCTCCAAACTTGGCCCAGCTCCCAGCATGGCACCAGGAAGGTGAGGCCCATGTGCTGCCCACAGAGGACCCTCACCTCGTCCATACTTGGAGAACTTCTGTCCTTGCTACATCTGGAGCCCCCAGGGGGCATGGTGGCGGGGACCACCTGGGTTCTGGGCGCCTCCCCCGCCAGTCAAGTGCCTGGCCTGATTAGCACCAGAGCCAAGCCTGGGAAAGACTCATCAACTGCCCTCCCTGGGTCTGCAGATGGGGCAGGAGTCCCAGTACCCCAACTTTGAAAGGAGCCTCTGAAGTCAGTGAGTTGGGTTAGGGGCCCAGGGACCTCCCAGGTTCTCGCTTCTTGGTTGTTTGCTCAGATGATGGAGAGTAGATCCAGCATCCTGGTCCGATAAGACATCAGTGGAAAGTCCCAGAACTGAACCTTCTGGGGCCTCTCCAGCCCTGCTCCAAAGCGGAAGGGGAGCCCCTGGCCCCCGATGACACATCTTATCTGAGGATTGTGAAGGGTTTCTGGAGGCACACGGAGGCTTTTGCGTCATGTTGGGACCGTGTTCCGTTTTCCTTCCTTACTGTCAGATCCCTGCCAGGAGTCTCCCTAGGGAACGCCAAGTAAGGTTGCCTGCAGCCCCCAAAGGGGATTTGTTTGTTTGTTTCCCTAAAACTGAAAAAAATTACCTCTGGCTTGTGTGTGTCCGTGGGCATGTGTGTGTTTCATCTTTTTCCCCATCTTCTTTCTTTCCAACACCAAAGCTTGGGGTGTCTGGCTCTGGATCACCAGGTGAGGAGGGGTTGGGAATGCCAATCAGGAAAGAAGTTTTCCTCCTGTGACATCTGGGGTCCCCAAGCAGAGAGGACAAATGGAAGATTGTCCCAAATCACGCAAGGGCAAGTCGGCCAGCTCAGAGCTGTGACGCTGCGTGGTGCGCACCCAGGGCAGCCCCCTCGCTGGCCGGCAGGGCCTGGGCCCTGAGCAAAGCCTGGGATGGAGCCAGTGTGCGCATCCCTCTGCTGAGAAGCCCTCCATGGCCCTCAGCTCTCCCTCTAATCTGCGGCTTCAGAAATCCGGGTGCTCCCAAGAACTCACATGAGGGCTGTTCTCCCAGAAAGGAGGCTGCTGGCTCAGAGAAGCAACAACTGGACACTGTCAGTGCAGGAAACACTTGGAACGCTCAAAGCATCGAGGAGAAAAACATGCTCACCCTTGTGAGGTTCCTTCTGTTCCTCTCCCCTGATTTAAGCTTTGACGGCGGGGAGCGCGCACGTGCAGACCCAAACCAACACGAGTGTGTACATGCACACCCAAACATACATCTCCATGCATGCACACAGGCATATACACACATGTACACATTCACAGGTGCACACACACGCTCCCACCCCAGGGCACATGCATGCACATGTGTGTACACCCCTGTGATCTGAGTGTCCAAAAGGCACACACAATGGATGGGCCAGGCAGTCAGACCCTCACTACACCTTCACTGCCACAACCCTACAAAGACAGCTTCCGGGACTGGGGTGGCCATGCTGGGTTAGTAACGGGTCAGAGTATCTTCAACGGAGAGGTCATGGCTTTCTCTGTCAGAGGTAGAGGGATCCGCATCTGGAATTCCACGAGGGAGAGTCCCAGGAAAGCGAGGTTCTGATGCCCGGAGGGAGAGTGGCCCTGGGCCCAGGTGAGGGGGAGCAGCCCCTGTGGCCCCTATGGCCCTGGCTGGGGCTTCCGGGGTGTCTGGGGAGGTACTAGGAGCCTCACTGTGGCTGCCCTCCTCGCTCGTGCCAGGTGGAGTTTTCTACCAAGATTCGGGGAGGAACACGGAATAAAGGTGGATTCTGAAAGAAGTAGATGTTTTCCTTTGGAAAGTTTATTTGTAGAATTTATGTCCAAGGGTATGTTTTTTTTTTAAGCCTCAGCCTCTAGGGTCAGATTTCAGATGTCCTTCTGCCCACCCTGCTTCTTTGATGTGCTATTTATTTGTTTGGGTTGGCCAGTCAAAAGTCAAGACACACACACTCAGCTCCATTAAGCACACTTTCCGACACACGCCATGTGGCCGTGATCGCACGAATAACGCGCTCTCTGTGGACACCTCGCGGGAGGGGCTTCCCACCGTCCTCAGAGTTTTTCACGCCGCCCCTCGCTCAGAGTCAATAACATTCTTTCATTCACTTTTCAAAGCGGAAGGATTGAGGAAGGGCTGCAAGGCGAGCTTCCTCGTGCAAGGCCCTGGCCCGCGCAGCTGCCAAACCTCAGCCTGCCCTGCGCCGGAGTCCGGGCTCCTGGAACACAGCCTCTGCTAAGATTTCTGCACAGGACACAGCAGACCGCAGGCACTGTGACTCCTGGGTTGGGCCGGGGCCGGGCAGTGAGTCCCTGGTCCTCTGTGGGAGACGGAGTGTGTCTCCTCCCCACCCACCTGTGCCTGAGTGCAGGTGGGGCCAGGGTCCCTGAGGTGGTGTGTCCAGCAGGGGTGTGGGCGCTGTCTTATGGGCTGGGGGATGGACGGCAGGTCATTGATGAACTTGGAAGCCACCTTTTCCTCTGTACCCTGGGTTTGGTTGTTGGCCCTGAATTTGCTGAGAGGAGCCACCTGCCTGCTGCCCTGTGGTGGCTCAGGACGACCACTGATGGCAGAAGGCAGACCAAGCCAGGACTCAGGTGCAGCTGGTGGTGGTCAGTGTGGCAGTGGAGGCATCCCGGAGCAGGCGGTCTCTGGGGGGCACTCCGGGTCAGCTTCCACCATCTCTTCCAGCACCAGCCACAGCATGGTGACCTCGGCACCATAGGGATCCTGGATTCCATGTCCTGCTTTCTTGTCCGATGACAGGCCTTGCCGGCAGCTCCAGCAAGCAGGGCGGGTAAGGCTGGCAGGGCACACATCTGGCAGCAAACCTGGGAAACTCTGAGACACCACTTCTGAGACCAGAAGTGGAGGATTTGACCATGTCGACTTTGGGAATGACCTGAGTGACATGTAGGGCACCCTTCAGAGAATGGGATGGTTGGGCTTGGGGCTTACTCACTAACCTAGGCATCTCTCTTAGACTTCATGGCCTTGCTGATGGGACTCCTGGACCTTAGGCTGGCATCCAGGGCTCTGGCTTTTCATGTGGAAGCTTCATGACCTTACCATGGTCCAAGTCTGCTGTGTCTTCACTGTTCTCTGAAGCTCACGTTGCTTTGGGGCCATGCAGACTGCCGTCCTCAGGTGTAGAGTAGCTCTGTGAGCCTGTCTTTATCGGGTAAGACAGCCGATGCTCAGGATCGTGGGGCAGCACAATCACAGTTTATAAGATGTGGGCCAAGTCAGTAGACCTCCACATCTACGACCTAGACCACGATGGCTTTTGACAGAGAGATGACCGGAAGACCTGGGAGGAAGCCACCTTAGCCCAGAGAAGAGAGGCCCCCTGGTACATTCCAAAGTCATCTGTCTCTCTCTGATCCTGTGCTCTGGTCTGAGGATCATGGAAGGTTTCTTGATAGAAGCCCACAATCACGAAGTGAGATGAAGAAGTTAGGAAATGCTCCAGCGTCTGCATTCTGGAATCTATGGGCTCAGAGGCAGTCTGGGTCTCCTCATCCAGATCACTGTCCCTGGCCCTGCCAGCCCTCCTCCTGTGCTGACTGGCCTCTCTGCTGCATCCACTGAGCACACAGGGCCTTGCATTTCCCAGGCCAGACCGTTTTCCCACTGAGCAGGGTCCCTGGTTCTCCTGACACATCTGCTCCAGGCCCCTCCCGGAGGGCCTCCCAGTGTCCCCAGAAGGATGGGCACCCACTTCCTGAGGATACCTCAGCCCTTCTTCCCTGCACCCCTGCTGCCCAATTGTGTATACTGTCACTATAAGATCAGTAGGTAGACCAGACGACCCAGCAATACTGCTCCTAGACCTTGATGCCCCAGTAACTGAAGTTCAAGCAGATGCTTGAACACCAATGTTCACAGCAGCACCATTCACAACGACCACCTCATAATAAAGGTGGAGCACTGGGATGGCTCAGTGGTTGAGTGTGTGCTTCTGTTCACGGTGTGACCCCGGGGTCCTGGGATCGAGTCCCACATTGGGCTCCCCACAGGGAGCCTGCTTCTCCCTCTGCCTGTGTCTCTGCCTCTCTCTGTGTCTCTCATGAATAAATAAATACAATCTTAAAAAGAAAACAAAAAACAAAAGGTGGAAAGAACCGAAAGGCCCATCAACAGAGGAATGGACGACCAAAATGCGGTCCCTCCATACAACAGAATATCATTCAGCCCCGAAAAAGGAATCCACTGCCGCCCCTGCTGCGTCGTGGACAAACCTCCGAAACAGAGGAAGGAAGCCGCACACAAGAGGCCGCACGCGGTGAGACTCCATTTCTATGGCGTGTCATACAAATACAGAGCAAATACAGAGAGACGCAGAGCAGATTAGTGGTTGCCGGGGCAGCGAATGCTCACAGGGAAGGAGATGTTCTGGAACACACTGGTCACACCCACTGTGGATGCCCTAGATGCCATTGAACTGTATACTTTAAAATTGGTTAAAACGGTAAATTTATGTTACTCATTTTACCACAATAAAAAAAAATTACTCATTGATACTTCAGACTGATTCGGAAAGGAAGCAACAAAAAAAGTCAAAATGAAGCAAATGGAGCCTTTCAACAGCTTTAGGACCCGACTCTCCCTGCCCAGCGATTCCCCGGTCCACGAAGGCATTTCATGCGGCTGGACCGCAGGCTGGGGCGCGAGCGGCCCCCACAATCCCGGGACGCGTTTCCCTGGGTGGTGAAGTCGCTGTCCCCGCAGGACAGAGGGGAGGGAAGGCACCGTGAGGACCCAGGCCACCGTCTGCCTGACACAGAGGCAGGAGGCTCCAAGGTCCTAAGGGAAAGGACGGGGCTTGGTGCTCCCAGGCCATGGAAGCCCAGGGCTGCGGGAGCCGAGGCCACCCCTGGCCCTGGCCGTCACCTCTCGGCAGAGCCCCCCCTGCAGCCCCCGCCATCAGAGGCGTGATGATTGCTTGTCCAACCCGGAGCTCCTGCCTGTAACAACGGGGCCGCCTAATTGAAATGTATGAGAAACAATTAAGAGTAATTGGAATCAATTAATAGATGATTTTCTTGGGAACTAGTACACAACGTGAGGCAGAATCTAATTACAATTTGCAAGTGCACACACCTCCCCAATCAGGAGCCAGCTTATGCCATCAGAGTGGCCACCTGAGCGTGAGGAGGGGCTGGAGCGGGGGGCAGGGCTGGCCAGGCTGCAGACAGGGCAGGACGGGCTGGCATTCCCTAGCAGGTGGGTCCCCCTGGGACACAGCCCGGGGGGTCCCCCCAGCCTGCCCCCAGCCCAGGGGCTACCCATCCAGCCCCAGGGCCAGGCTTTATTTGCTTTTTTTTTAAAAAAAAGATTTTAGGTATTTATTTGTTTGGAAGAGAGGGAGAGAGGGAGTGCATACGAGCAGGGGGAGGGAGGAGGGGCCGGGGTGCAGGAGGGGGTGGGGAAGAGAACCTCAGGCAGATTCCCTGCTGAGCACAGAGTCTGACACAGCTCTATCCAGGACCCTGAGATCATGACCTGAGCCGAAATCAAGAATTAGAGCCTCAACCAAGTGGGCCACCCAGGCGCCCTCAGTCTTTATTTTTCAGAGCAATGTGGTTGAGCCACTGCCTGGACATGGATGTGGAGGTCACACCTCCCTCATCCTTTGAGACTAGGGGACATCTGTGTCACATGAAAAGAAGACCCCAAGCCTGGAGTCCCCAGACCCCTCCAGGACTGTGAGAGAGCGGACAGAAAGGGGAGCCAGGCGACAGCTCATGGCTATGCTACCCGAGGAGGGGAGCCTGCTAATGAGGACCAATTAGCCCAGAACAGAGCCGCCAAGAGCCCAGGACAGGGGACCCAGGGGTGACGGCTGCTCAGCCTCTTGCCAACGCCTCTGCCCAGGGTGCCGGGCAACAGAGAGAAAGGCCATCTCTGCCTGTTCCCACCAGAGGGGTTGTCGGTGTCCCGGGTACTGGGATCCTGCTCAGCTGCTAATTAGGGGCTTTTGGACAAACGTGTTTTTCCTGCAGGATTTGGCTTAATTCTTAAAGAACAGGCCAAGAGAAGCCCCCTCCCTGTGCTGCCCGCCCCAGTTCCTGCCACCTTTTCAGTAGCGGCTCAGCCTGGAAATAGAGCCCAGGATATCTGCTCCTTGGTCCATCCATCCATCCATCCATCCATCCATCCATCCATCCATCTGTCCATCCATCCATCCAACCCTTCCTTTCTTTGGCAAGGGTGTTTCTTTGGCACCCCTCTGTGGGTGCGGTGTCCATCTGGGGCAGTGGGAGGGGGGGATTTGCCAACAGGCTCTCTCTCCTCTGAGGGAGCAGCCATGTGTCTTAACTAAGGGGCCCTGGGATAGAGTGGCTGCCAGCAAAGCCAGTGGGGAGTGTGTAGGGGGTGAGGTGGGGAAGCAGCCCCCAGACAGACTCCTGGGGGCCCTCTCAGGTGTACAAGGGGGAAGGGGCAAGGAGAAGTCACAATCCAACCGGGGCCAAAGCCCACCCAGGTAAGGGGGCTGGAGGCTGAGGCCCCCTCCCCAGGGAAGGCTCCCCACGCTGGCCGGCCGGCCGTTCCGGGCTGGTGGGCAGGAGCCTCCTGGGACCGAGTGGGGCTGGGGTGGGCACAGGCCTGTAAGTGTGGTTTAGTGTCCTTCCTTATCAGATGGAATCCGGCCCCCACTGAGCGCTGTTCTCAGCCTTTCAGGCCCACTTCCTGTGTGCTGAAAGCCAGGCTCCCAGCACAAAGGGCCGGCTCTTATCTCCACCCCCTCTGACCCCTGCCTGCATGGGAGGCCGGCTCTAATTTCTGCCCCAGAGCTGCAGGTGAGAAAGTCTCTGGCTGAGGAGCTCAGGGGGCAGGAGAACAGAAGGCTCCTTCCCCAGGAGGTGGGGGCTGCAAGCTCAGCCCCTGGAGTCCCTCACTCTGCCCAAAGACCTGAGAGGGTTTTGCAGGGTCTGACTCTTCCCTGGGAGCCCCCCACTCTCTGCCCCTGGGCTTGCTTGTCTTCTCTCACTGGACTGGACTCATGTGCAGCCAGGAAGAATGGGTCCTGGGACGGGGTGTCTTTGGCTTGGGATCTGGGGAGGGGCACAGCCGGAGAACGGGGGCATGTCTGTGCCCCCGGGTAAGGCCTGGGCACACTTTGAGGGTGGATGGGGACAGAAAAGGCGCCAGGCACCTTGCCAGGTGGAGATGGGGCTGGCAGGGCTGGTGGAGGCAGGAGGTGGGTGCGTGGAGAGCAGAGGCAGCCAGCGAGGAGGAGATCAGGGATTCTGGAGGCTCCGTGGGCTGGAGCATGTGCCCCCAGGGCTCTAGTTGAGCGTCACCCACGCCTGCAGCTTGGGGCTCTGGCCAGGCGAGGGTTAACCAAGGCGGTGTGACTTGACAAGTCCAAGGTGAAGTGGGTGGCCAGAAGTCTCAAAGGCGTCCTTAACCCCTCTTGGCTGAGAATTCCAGCTGTTGTTCTCCAGATAGACTCCCGTCATCACTTGTCACGGGAATCAGAGAGGCTGGCAGCAGGATGGGCCTGCGTTCTTAAAGGGACAGTGAGCCCCGAACCTCCTCCCCTGGGAGGCACGTGCACTTTCCAGGGCTCAGCACCTGGGTGTGATCCTTCCCAGCTAGAGATGCTCCCTCAGCTGCACATAAACCCGAAGTAGGGCTCAGTGTCTGAGCAATGACAAGGGCCCCTGGGGAGGACGTGCCCCCTCTGGAACCTGTACAGCCTGGAGGTGCCCCTCTTCCCAGGACCTCTTCCTTACCTGCCAGGCTGGGCAGCTGGGGGTGGGGATGGGGGCCGAGGCAGGGGATGTCTGCCCCCCAGGAGCTAACCCACAGGGAGTCCTGCTCTGCCTTCTGCGCCAGGAACCTTGTCACTGGCTCTGTGGGTCTTAGGAGCAAGAAGGGCCCCTGGAAAGGCCACTTCCTGCTAAGCCCACTGCCCCTTCCTCACTCGGTTTTCCTTTTACATTGAGGTCAGGACGATTCTAAACACTGTGCCCAGCACCTTGGCCCCTTGAATTTCTCCGGCATCAGTGGCTGGCCCTGCTCTGCTCTCTGTAGGCCCCATGCAGTGGTCCAGCATTGATTAGCCAGCCAGGGTCTCTAACTCCCAAATTCAGACAGTGGGATGCTGTGGGGAACAGGGGAGGGGGTCAGTGGGATGGTCAGTGGGAGGGGCCTCACTCCAATGCTTAACCCTTTAGATGAAGAAGTGAGAGGAGGAGCCCCACTGTTCTCAGACTCACAGCACATCTGCCTCCCACCCTAGAGCCTGGAGTTCAGGATGGCCTCTTTCTGCCCCCCTGCGAGGCACCACTGGAGCCCAGCCCACCGCCAGCTGCCAGTGCTGCCCCAGCACAGATATCAGAGGGTCCTGAATGGGACCCCTGGGTGGGGATGACCAGGGAGCAGTCTCCTAAGCTGTGTGGTACAGGCTCCACAGACCTGAGGTCAAGGCCACACTCAGGAGATGAGCCCTGTCCCCTCCCAGGGCAAAGTGTCGAGGTCCAATCTGGGCTCCCTCACCTGGCAGCTCCCTCCATGTCTGCACCCACACCTGCCTCTAACAGAATGTGCTTGGTGGCTTCAGGGAGAGCTTGGGAGGCCCTTCGGTGGGAAGAGCAGCCGATGGAGGGGTTGCAAACTCTTTCCTGGAGCCCTGCTAGTACTGGTGCTCAGTCCACAGCCTTATGTACACTGAGGAAGAAGCTGACAGGCAAGCTCTGTGCTTCTTGCCTCTTTGTGACAGGGAAACTAAGTTGTTCACAATCCTACCCAGCAACAGAGCCTCAGTGTGAATCAGCTCTTGGTCCCCAGAGTCCTTGCCAGGTCCCAGCACCTGAGCCTGGTTCTCTAGGAGGGATGGAGGGTTGTTCCAGTGTCTGGTAAAATTCACTTCCAGCAGCAAAATGTCTCTGCATGGAACCCTCTATGTCCCAGGGCAGGGGCTGTCCTGTGTGGCAGTGCCTGGTGACATGTGTGTGCACTGTGTCCTGTCTGCTCCAGGCAGGATGCCACAGCCCAATGCTCTTTGAATGAGGAGAGTCTCTGCATGTTTCCTACTGCAGGGGCTCTGGGGGGACAAAGTCCACCCCCACCCCGGGAAGCCAGACTGACCTGGCAGGCGTGACCCACTGCACCTGCCGTGACACTTCACAGTGTCTTAAACAGTTCTGGTCGTCCCTGGCATCTGATAAGTGGAAGCCAGGGGTGCTGTAACTGTCTCACTGTGCACAGGACAGCCCCACCATAGACTGATCTGAGCCTGAGTATCAGCAGTTTCCAGGTTGAGAAACCCCAACAAGGGAACAGTATGGATGCAACTGCTGGTGGGGAATTTCAGGAGCCTGTTGGGCCTCCCCAGGCCCAGCCAGCTCACCACTCAGCCCAGCAGGGGCTTTGTCTCTGGGGACTCTGTGCCCAGATGCCCAGCCCTTGGAGGCATGAGATGCACCCAAAGAAGCAGCCGACAGCTTGTGCTTCAGGCTTGCTCTTCTGCTAGAGAATCCCAGGCCCAGAGACCTCCCCACTCCTGAGCCCTGAGTGCCCTGGGTCTCCGACCCTCCATTGAACATCTGCTGCCAGGGTGCTGTCAGGGCCGGGGGCCGGGAGCAGCTGCCCAGGGAGGATGTGAGGTTCACCCTCGAAGCCCTGAGACCCCAGCACGTGGAGCTCCCCAGACCTCCCTGCTGACCTTCCTCCCTCCTGGATAAGTGTCTCCCCGGGCCCCTTGTGTGTCCTCCCTGCCATGGCGACACGGCCTCCCCAGCGAGGCCCAGCCTCTCGCCCCAGATGTCTGCAAGTGACAGCCGTGTGCAGTGGCCAGCCGGCAGAGAGCTGATACACTCACTATCAGAAACCAGATCAGCGTCCGGGTTGAATAACTTATTGCCGGGATAACAGAATTCCTGCGCGGGACCCACTGCGTTTGTTAGTCCCCATTGCATGGATGGGTATGGAGAGGACCTCCGGGGTGTGTGGTTAGGGAGGGTGGGGTGCGGGGGCCGAAGGCTAATGTCCAGGGAGGTGGGGAGGCAAGTGGGTAGCAGAGGCCTGGGAAGAGGCTGTCGGCCAAGCCGCGGCCTCACAGGTGGACCCAATGTCTTAGCGCCCATCCCACCAACGGCCCAAGGCGCTGCCTCCCCCTGAGGCACAGATCTCCAGCTCAGAGTCCAGTTGGGAGAGAGACGCCTGGATTGGGACAGTGTTATACTTGGAGTCTCACGAGGGGACTATGAGCTGAGTGACAGACAATTCAGAAAAAAGAGGCTGTAGAAACAAGAGTTCAACTGCCCAATGTTGGTTTCAGGAGGTTGGCGCCTGCCTGCCCGCCCTCAGGCCTCAGCCTTCCTGCTGGTTGGGGAGGTGTTGGGGTCCTCAGCCCGGCCAGGCCCGCTCCCTACCCCGCTTGTGTGGCCCTTTCATCCCACGGAGGGTGGTCTGTGGCAGCCCGCAGTGGCCTGGAGGCTCCGAGAGCTTTTTTCTCTCTGAGATGGGGGAGATGCGGTGCCAGTGAGGCGGAGCATGGCCTGGAGGGCGCAGGAGACCCTCTTCCCTGCTCCCAGCCCACAGATGCAGCAGCCGCCCCTGCTGTCAGGCCTGGGGGCAGCCCATCGGGGCAAAGGAGCCTAGGAGCTGCTGCTGGGCAGGTGTGGGCTGGGACAGGTGGCTGGGGCAGGTGGCCACGCCCAGTGTCCCTGAAGTCTGCTGGGGCCATCCTCCATCCCAGACTCTGGCTCCCAGGCCACGCTGGGCCCCTTCCTCTTCTGCTCTTCAGATCAGTCCTCAGTGGGAGCCACACACATATATGGCGTGAGGACATAGGGGTGAGGTTTAGTATGTTGGGGCTTCAGAAAGAGGAGGGGAGCAGTCACCCAGGCTATTGCCTTGGTTGACAGGCCTCCAACCCTGGCAGCGCTTACCCTGACCTCCCAGAGCCCTCCGTGGTCCCGAGGGTGAATTCAACAGTGTTCCCCTAAAGTTTATGTCTGCCCAGAACCTCAAAACGTGCCTTCCTTGCAAGTAGGGTGTTTGTGGACACACGGGGAGAAGCCATGTGAGCACAGAGGCAGAGGTTGGGTGTGGGGTCGGTGAGACAAGGATGGCTGGCCACACCAGGACAGGTCCCCTCACAGCCCCCAAAAGGAACCAGCCCCAGGACACCTGGATTCTGGCCCCAGACTCTAGCCCTGACAGAGAAATGGGTATTGGTGTACACCTCCCAGCGTGTGCTATGTCATTATGGCAGCCCCAGGACGCTAAGCCCGTCCCCGAGTGCCATCGCCAGGGACCCCTGCTGGACACCCGCTCAGGCCAGTAGTCAGGGGCACAGGCAGGTCTCCACCTCAGCCATAGGGAACCCACCCCCAGGGATAGTGTCCACTGCTTTTATCTCCCCAGAGAGTGTTGACCCAACAGGATGGAGCCGGCCTGAGGCCTTGCCCACCAGGGTGGGAGGGTCTGACCCCATCCTGGGAGCCAGTGGCCTCGTCACAGTTAGCTTCCCTCTTACCCGCCTCACTCACCCCACTCACCCCGCTCAGTGGGGCTAGTCATCACAGAGGGTAGTGCTTTGTGGCTTTCAGGCAGTGAGAGGTTTCCTGGAAGCTACTCCCTGTGTCCCTCAGAGAAGGTCTGGAGGTTTCTGGCAACCACTTCAAGAAAGAGTTTTCCTTAAGTCTGAATGCAAAGAGCAGAGGACCTGGAGGGGTGGGCGTTGGGCCGCCAGTCCTGGGAGCCGTGGTCCCCTGTCTGGGGCTGGGATGAGAAGTGTGCCCCTACAAGGGACTCTGGGGCATCCTTCCATGGAGCCAGTGGCCCTTCTCCTGCATGGGCCCGGGCTCAGTGCATGAGCTGCCCGGCTTTCACTACAGGTGATGACTAGAGAGTTTCCTCAGGGAATGAATGGATGAATGAATGAATGAATCTCTCAGATCTGTGTCTTATGATGGCCTCCCAGCCTGGCAGCACGTGGACGGTGCACAGGGCGATTGTTTGGAAGCTATTCTAAGTGTCCTAACAGAACAAGGATGGCAGGGATGGGGAGGGCCCAGGATGGGCAGGACGGGCCAGGCAGGGGCAGATGTGTCTGCGGAGCTTAGGGGGTAAGGGGGGTGGGCAGGCCTGGATAGGGCACCCTGCAAGGCAAGGCCTTTCCTCAGAGCGCCCAGTTGTGAGAGTCCTGCCCTGTGCCCGCTTTGCAGAGCGGCTAGGGAGGAGGGAGGGGGTCACTACCCTGTCCTGGCTGCACCCAGGCCAGGCAGGCTTGTTTCTCTGGCTGTGGGAGGTAAGTGTCCAGGAGACGCCTGCCCCTCTGCCATGACCCCTGCATTTGGGCTTCTGGTCCAGCTCCATTCTGCAGCCCAGGCCTCCCTTCCATCCTGAGCCTAGGGAGACCGTGAGCCCCTCCTTGCCCCCCGCTTGCCCTGTCTTTTCCTCTTCAGCGAGGAGGCTGTTCTTGCTTCCGGGCCCACCTGCAGCCCCACAGCTGCGGGAGGTTCTGCGTGTGGAGCCAGGGCCCATCAGAGGCTCTCTAAGCTGGAAAGGCCTCTTGACATCATTACATAAGCTGTCACATTGTTACCCGCCTTGCCAGAAGTTGTAAATACTCTGGGAAAAGGCGCTCTTTGTTGATGAGGTTCTGGGATACCAGGCCTTACGGCTTTTACTGCTCTGGATTAAGGGCAATCAGGCCTGCTGGAGAGTCGGCGGCTCCGGGAACCTCCGCACGCCCTTGAAGGGGCTTTTTCTGATTGTGCACGTTTGGTTTCCAGCCCTGACGGCGGGGGTGGAGATTCCCTGCCAGGGGCTCACGGGCACCCATAGGTGGCTGGCAGGGTGCCCCTTGGTCCCCACAAACTCCCGCTGGGGGTCCCAGGGCAGAAGCCCCTCCTGAGAGGGGGGAGGAGAGGCTTTCCCAGGTGGGCAGGGCAGGGTCCACCCTTGGCAGCTTACAGAGCACTTTACTGGCTTCAGCCCCCCAGGTGGCCTGAAGGTCAAACTCAAACCACTGCCCACTGCAGCCTCAGCATTCTAACTACATTCCAATTTGTTCCAAGCCCAGGTGGCCCGACTAGCAAAGCCTCCTTTGGGGATGGCAGATGTCTTGTCATTCCCAGATTCACGGTGTGGCACTACCAATGCCGTTGAGGGATGGGGCTGCTTGTGGCGGGAGTCCCCAGTGTTCCCGGGTGCTAAGTCCCAAGAGAAACCCTCCCAAAATCCCAGGTTGAAAAGAAGACAACAGCATCTCATGTCCGCGCTGGACACACACAGCAGGTGCTAGCAAGAGGTGCACAGACGCCCCCCGACCGCTGCCTGAGGGATGCTGGGTTGCCCAAAGCCAATGCACCGGATGGTCACACAGGGATCCAGAGTCCCGTCCAGGGGGACATTTCCTGGGAGCCAGTGGCTTCCTGGGAGGCGGCACCACACCCCCCAACACCACGCACTGGCTGGCACCCTGCCCTTGGCACCCCTGGGCCCAGAAATCCTTCAGCTTGGAAGCTGAGCTCCTCCTCAGCAGAGTACATTCGAGCGGGGAGTGCCATTCAAGTGAGCCACAGGCAGCAAGCAGAAAGTCCACTTTTAGAATAAGATGGATTTTTCTTTCATTTCTCCCTCAGGGGATGGGCAGGGATGGGAGGTCCTCAGTGGTGTGGAGCTTTGCATGGAAGAGGGAAGATGAACGGACATCTACCCACTGTCATGGGTGACAGTGGCCCAGACTCCGGGTAACAGGATGCTCTGCCCATCAAGGGGTGGCGTCTGATGGAGAGGCCGGGACATTGGGTGCAGGAATTCCCGTCTGCGGAGCTGGTGGCTGCAGGCTGCCTGCCTGTGACGTCTGGGCCCACCCGGGCTGGGAGGACAGTGGAACCCACAAACCAGCGGGGTGCCTGGGCCGCTGGCCTCAGCGCAGGTCCGGTGGGGCAGGACCTGCCCATGAGCGCTCACCCGCCCTGTCCACAGGCCACAGGGGCTGGGCCTGGACTTGGCTGGGAGTCTCGATTGTTTTTAAATTCTATTTTTACAAGGAGCGGGAGATTTATAGGGTCTCTAGGGGAGGAGAGTGATGTAACTTGAGTCAATCAACGGACGGCTTATTCTAGGCCCTGTTTCCTCTCTGTCTCTGAGCTCCAGAGGCAGCCTGGTGAGCATGTGCCCTCCCAGACAACCACACACCCATGTACACACGCTCACTGCTATTCTCACGCCTGCCCCCACTGCACACACAGGTGCCCACGGAGGCCCCCTCAGGTCCAAGCAGCTTCAGGCTTTGTGGAGGGATGCTCCCACATGCCTCCACCCTCACACTCCTCCATCCTCTGGCTTCCCCGCCTTCCCTTCTGTTTGTGAAGACCCCGTGGTGTCGCACACAGCACCTGGAGCTGCGTGACAAAAGCAAACCCCAGTGTCTAGCCTTCATCCCTCTGACAGTGTGATAATGTGCCTGGGTGCCAGGGTGGCACTGCCTGGCCAGGGTCATGGATGGAGCAGGCAGGGAGGTGCCTGTCCTCTCTAAATGGTGCCTCCCACCCTCACCCTGGGCCTGGCCTCACCTGACCCCTTGGAGGGCATGGCGGGAACTGGCTGAGCAGGTGTAGCTCTCAAGCTCTTCCTGTCACAACAGGGGCAGGGGGTGGGGCTGGGTGGGCGGTGTCTCTGAGTCACCTCAGCTTGGGGAGAAGCCTTTAGAGGGATCGATGGAGATCAAAGAACTTTGTCTTATCTCAGGAGGACCTTTGCGCGGTGCCCAGGAGGATGGCTTCAGCAGGAGGCTTTTCTTTAGAAAGGCAGGCCCACCTTATCGAGTCTTCTCCCTGCCTGCTCAGGGTCAAGGTGGATGCAGACTTTGTGCCCTGGGAGGGTGATAACAATGGCCTGGGCCACCTGGAAAATGAGCCTGTTTCTCCAGAACCCAGGTGTGCCACCAGCCCCCAGCACCTGCCCCTCCTCCCATGGCTGCACCCTACAGGCAGCCCTTGCCTTCGCTCACGCTCACCTTACACATAGGTACACATGAAGCGCACCATCTACCATTTTGTTGGACCTTGCAAACGCCAACGCCTCGCCTTCAAATTCCCAGGGACCTGTAGGGTCTGGTTCTTAACAGACAGCAAGCAATTTTTTTTTTGTCTTGGCCTGATTTATATGCTTCTTTTAATTCTGCACCCTTGTGCATTTTCTCTTGGCACCGCAGTACAGCTAATTAACAGTAGAGGGCACGAGTGTACACCCTGCATTACTCTGCATGGAGGAAAAAGGAAGTAGGTCTTTCAAAAGGTCGTACCCGGCCACTGTGGCAGCAAGTCCCAAGCACCCTCCTCTAAGGGACAGCCTTGTCACTGTCTCTGCCACATGTAGGCAGGGTCATGCCGACCTGTCCATAGACAATGGCTTTTAGTGTCATGTACGTAGCCTGGGTGACACAGGAGAAAGAACTCTACACTGGGAGCAGCAAGGCTGGGCTGAGCCTCAGCTGTGCCCCGAAGTTGGGGAAGTCAGTATGACTCCTGGGGCTCAGGGTCCCTACCTAGGCAGTGAAGTGGGTCATTACACGGGTGCTCAGCCCCCACCCCCACCCCCAATCCCTGGAGCCAGGGGCTGGCCAGCAAGATGCCCACGCTGGGAGGGCCTCTCTCCTCTTCTCTCCCCCACTCTCCCTGCACCTGCTTTGAAGGCCTCAGACTTCAGCCACCACTCCGCTGGAACCAGAAGCCACAGTCCACATCATTCCCTGTCATTCCCCTACTGCCCCAGAGGACAATGCTCTCAAGCCAGTGAAGGCTGGACTATTTGAAATAAATGCCCAAGCATGTCAGAAGAAAACTGGCCAGTTTTGATTCACACTTAAAATATCGAGCCTATTGCCAGCTTCTAGTCTCTCCTTTGACCTCCAAAGGGATCAGTAGGATCCCGTGTGGAGCCACGTATCCAAGACCTCCTCCTAGCTGACCTCCTTGTTCCTCCACCCCTGCTGGGCTACAGGAGGACAGGGAGGTGGCCTCTGGATCCCCTAGCCCCCAGTCCATAGCATCCTCATTTCTCCTAAATGTCACCCAAAAGTGCCTCTGCTCCCTTGCTTCTGGAGGAGCATTCTCCTCCCAACTTCAGACAATGGAAGCAGGACACACTGGGTCGGAATTCCTGGGTGTCACTTCAAATGTCATGCCACGTTTGTAGCCACTTGTGGCATTAAACATGTAAATAAATTTGAAAATGTGAATGAATTAATTATAGAGCTCAGGGGCTGTTCTTTCTCATTCACAGTCGTGTTTTTCCAGTGGAAGTGGGTAGAGTGCTGGCCACAAGCACAATTCCCTCAGCGGTTTTTCTTTTTTTTCCCCTCAGCGTTTTGATTACTTTTTACTGTTACGAATCTTTCAGTAAGCAGGGGAAAACACACCCTCTCTTGCTTTCTGGCATGCCTGAAATATCCAGAAGATGCTCAGAATTTATAAATTTGCTTTTGTTTCTTGCAGTTTGGAAATGTGATTATTGAGATTCCCTACCCTACAAGGAAGTTCAAGGCCACAAGAGTTTGCTGGCAATGATGGAGCAAAGAACCCCAAGCCGGAAAAGAAATTATCTATCTGTGCACATGTATATGTGTGTGTGCACGTGTATATAGGTGTGCATACATGTATGAGTGTGTGCACGAGTGTGTATGTGAGTGTACAAGTGTGTGCACATATGTGAGTGTGAATGTGTGTGCACGTGTATAGGTGAGTGTGTGTGTATGTGACTGTGTGTGCATGTGTGCGTGTGCATATGTGTGCATATGTGAGCGAGCGTGTGTATAGGTGAGTGTGTGTATTGTGTGAGCGTGCCTGCATGTATATGTGTGTGTTTGCACATGTATGGGTATGTGTGCATGAGTGTTCATACATGTGTGTGCATTTATGTGAGTGTATAAGAATGTGCGCATACGTGTATAGGTGAGTGTGTGACTGTGCGCATGTGTGGGTATGTGTGAGAATGTATATGTGAGTGTGTGTTTGTGAGTGTGTGCATATGTGTGGGCGTGCGCATGTGTATAGGTAAGTGTGTATATGTGCGTGTGCGCATGCGCATGCATGCTTACGTACGTGTGTGGGTGTGAGTGTGTATATGCATATATGATGTGCTGAAGCGTCCTTTCCCACACTTTCTAGTTTAAGCTGTAGAAGGATAAGAAGAAACATGACATGAAAAAAGAAGAAAACATGACAATGAAAAAATTCGAAGCAGATAATTTTCTTTAAAAACACACACACACTCATAGGACACCCTACCTCCTTGAGAATAGTAACAAGTCTGAGAAAGCTGTAGGTTAGCAACCTGACAAGATGGAGCAGAAAGGAGCTCGAAAGATGCTCTTAATACAGTTATTAAAAGTCCTATACGTGTCTTCCCTTGTAATTGAATTTCACCGCATAATTTAAGAAAAGCCACACAAAAAAAACTTGTAGTAAAAAACTGGGGTATAATTTTCTTCAATCAACTCCGGCTCATGACTGCAATTACCCCGAACCCTTTGCGAGCCTCGCTGTGATGCTCGGGGCCGGGCTCGGAGCCGCCGTGGGTGGCGCCCTTTCATGTGCCTCTCAAACCCTTCTTTATTGTAAGGTTTCAAATTAGCGCTAGCAGCAATGAGCAAATTTGATAATTCCATCTCAAATTAGTTAATGTAATGTGCCAGTAACCACTAACTAGTGCATTACAAAGAGGAAAATGTATCTTTTTGGAGTTGGGATATAAAGTTAACCAGCCTGTCATTTTGCCTTTGGAAACTTTTTTGGTCTTTATTAAAAGGAAATAATCCTATGAGCAATGAGCATCCCTCACGGAGCTGGTGGTGTTGGGATGAGGAGGCTGGGGTGTGTGGAAGGCGTGGGGCCCGTGACGCTGGCCCCCCCAGGCCTGCCCTCAGAGGGCTTCCCGGAGCTGCTGGGCCCCGAGGCCAGGGCTGCTGAGGAGTGGTGAGGCCCTAGGGACACCCCCCACCCCCCCATGGCAGCTTCATGGGAGGAAGTTGGATCTGGGTCGAAGCAAGATGCTGCGGGGACCCCCGTGATCCCCCCTTGGAGACTTCCCATGGCTCTGCACCGTAGACCCTAGGACCCTGGCCACCCAAGCCCGTACCCAGCTTCGTAATGGAGCCAGCAACAAGAGACAGCGCCCAGAGAGAACATGCATCCGGTGCTGGGACCCTCAACGGAGTCAAGGCTGGCCAGGACTGTTTGCTCCTCAACTCATGACTGTCACTGCCCGAATAAGTGCCAGCAACACCTCCCCAACCCCATGCCTGCTTACGTCACAGGAGCAGGCTGCCAAGGGGGCAAACATCCCTTGTACCAATGGCCAGAGATAAGGTCCTCCCATTTTCTGTCATATTGTCAAACCACAGGGGGTTCCTGAGGGAACATTTATCCCATGCTTTCCGTGCATCAGGCTGTGAAGAACCACATGCCTGTGTCTGGGTCATTGCACCTGTCACTGGTTCTGGCCACACTGCTTCCTGCTACAGTGTCTCCTATCTTCCTGCTACACGTATCCATTTCCTACCACTATATCCCTGCTTCCTGCTACAATGTCTCCCGCTTCCTCCTACACTGTATCCTTTTCCTACAGACTACATCTCTACTTCTCCCCACAGTGCCCACCCCCTTTCTCTTCCCCATCGCTCCCCTTCCTGGTTCCTCCCAGTGCTTGATGAATACTGTCGGTATTTAATAATAAACACCCAGTCCTCCCTGGAAGCTGGATGGATCTGCAATAGGGACCTGAGGACCTGGAGCGCTGGGGCGGTACCTGATACGGGTGCCATGGAATACGAGGGTTCCCTTTGGATGCCAGGCTGGCGTCCCTTCCCCCACAGCTGGGCAAACCCCACAAGCAGGGCTGCAAAGACTTTGGAAATCTCCCTTGTGGCCCTGAACTTGCTCTCTAATCAGAGCTGAAAGGTCCCTCCCCACCCCCACCCGCCCTGAGTCAGTGACAGACGACTCCTGCCTGAAACGGTTTAGGAGGAACAGGAGAAGCTCTTTATCTGTGTGGCCCGAGCCCATTTACCGCGGGAGAGAACCCCAGCCCCTGTCCCACTGAAAGCCATGGCTTGTTCTCTCATCTGATGGATGAAAGGAATGTGGAAGCCTGATCCTGTCCCCTGAGATGTCATTCAAATCCTCAGATACCTTCCCTGGCAGGGCCACCGCCACTTGCAGGCACCCCGCCCTGCCCCCAGTCCATCCTGGGCCCTCACCTCGGAGCCGGGCTCTAATCAATAGAAACCAGAGTGACCTGGGGGGGTCTCCAAATGGTGGACCAGGAAAGTAAAAACATGATTAGAAATGAAGTCGCTGGGGATGCTCTAAATTGGAGCTCTTTGAAACCAGCCCGGGCAGATCGGCTTTCCTTCATGGGGGGATTTCTTGTCAGTTTTCATGTAAACGAAAAAGATGAAAAATATAAAAGACAAAGCCTGTGACCCCTCCTCTCGGGGGCTGCGCGGGGACAGGGCAATGTTCTCTTGGCTCATTAAAAAACGACAACAAAAACCAACAAATTGTTAAGTGTTTCCTCTTAAAAAGAACAAAGAGAAAGCCGCAGGTCTTAATGGTTCCTATTGATGGCTTATAAATGTGCCTATGTCCTTCAGCTAGGAGCTCTTCCTTGGCCAGTCCTCCCTGGTTTTATTCCAAACTCCCCTTCCACTCTGCACCGCACCCCCCCCTTAATAATTCAAGCAAACTTTAAAATCTATAGATGCAGCATTCCAGGGTGATGGATTTGCCCCTCTTCCTGAAATTCAAATATAAATCCCCCAGCCTTCTGCAAAGTAACCATGGCAGCTTGATTTATTTGGGCTGCTGTAGAGTTGCCCTGTAGACTTTCAAAAACTTGGAAAGGCAAAGAATGTAGGGAGAGGGAGAGGGAGGGAGGGGGAATGAGGGGGAGAGGGAAGGAGGGATGGATGGAAGAGGAGGGGGGACGGATGGGGGAGGAGATACAGGGAGGGAGGGATGGGTGGGGGAGGGGAGGGAGAGGTGGGGAGGGTGAGGGGCTGCGGCAAGTATCTCCCAGGCTCTATGGGGGGGGGGGTTCCCACCAGCCCCACGGAGGGGCTCCCCCCGCCCAGCAGAGCTGGGAGGGGTCTGCTCGGTGCAATCTCAGGAACTCACTCAATCCATCTTTGCCCGGATATCACTAATCTGCACATTTCTCTTCTCGTGTGATGTTACCATCGCTTTATCATAAATGGGCTATGAAGACATTTGGAGCTGCTACTGTTGTAATCTATCCAAGATGAAGAGGGGCGAAGGCTGAAAGAAACTCCCCGTTTCCTGTCCCATCTGTCTGCCAGACTGCGGCTGCAGGTCAGGGGCAGCCTCCCTCCAGGCTGCTAAGTGCAGAAAACGAAGCAGCTGAACCCGAACCAGAAGATCAAAGCCCAGGAGAAGGGGAGGCGGGGGTCGAGCTTTCTGTGAACAAACTGGCCCCCAGGGCCGAGGAGATTAGGGGAAACAAGACAAGACCCCAACCTTCCATGAGCAGAGGGAGAGAAGAGGTGGCAGGTGACGCTTGCTCCGGGGGTAACTGAACACAATGTGGTGGGGGGATGCACCGGGCCAGGGGGCTCTGATGTCCTAGGTCCTGGTCTCTCTGGCCCTGTGACCTGCAGGCTCTGGGTCATCTGATCAGCCTCCAAAGAGAGGCACAGTCTCCGGCCCTCCCTCTCTCCCCCTCTCCTCTCCAAGGCCAATGGGAAAACAGTCTTGGCCACAACAGAGTGAGAAGAGTCAGGAAGAGTGGTGCTGAGTGTCTTACCTCACCCCAACCACGGCCCCCGACACACTGGGCCTTGTCCCCAAGTGTCTGTCCTCTTCCATCACGTACAGGGTCCCGTCAATCTCCCAAGAACCCCTGCACCCAAAACCTCGTGGGCTACCCGATGACCCCAGCTTTCCTTCTCTCGGTCTGAGGGATGGAGGGGTAGCTGGGCTGTTTCTCGACTCCCGCCCCCTGAGGGGAGGACAGTGCGTTCAGGAGCCCATCCCACACCCTGAAAACCAAGTAGGTGGACCTATTTCCCAGTGCCCCACACTTGGTGACTCATTAATTACATTTTATATTCAAATGGACGAAACTCTGCAACCAAACGATGTTTCCCCACCATCGGCAATAAATCGCAGCCGGGAGTGCTAACAGCACTCACATTTACTCCTGTTAATTCTTCCTGTTTCTGAATGCTGGGCTGGGTCCAGACTCCCTGCCTTACAAGCTTTCCTGCTGGAGGGCGAGGCCCCAGGCTGCGTTCCAGTTCCAACTGGCAGCTAATACCTTCACACATTCGCAGATCCCAGGCCAGGGCAGCGGGAGCGTGAGGTTTGCTGGGGTCAGCACGCGGCAGGGCTGGGTCCCCGGGAGGCGGTCCCATCCCGGGGGTGCGGGGTGAGCAGCACGTCCCCAGCTCTCACTTTCTCACTTTGAGAAAAATTTTCCGTGAACATTTGATTTTTCTCTCCACTTGGTTTCTGAGCTCTGGACACGGATGGGGTGGGGCTGCGAGCATCCTCCTTGCTGGCCTCAGCCTCCCGGAGTGGCCTTAGGTTCCGCAGGCACCAGGCTCCTTCTTCACAAAGGCTTCTGGTAAATTCCGTCCCAGGCGGTTGGAGGCTGCGCTCTCACTTTCTGACTCACAGCTTCAGGGATGACTAATCCTGGAGGCCAGCATGGGGCCAGCTGCACGGACCAGTGAGTGTTTCAGAGACAGTGAGGGTGACATTCCTTTCTGAGGCCTGGAGGCTCCAGCCTCAACCCCCTACCCCCTTGTGGGCAGAAGGCCGCGGAGTAGGCAGTGGAACCACAGCCCCTTTGGCATCGGCACACTGGAAAGGACACTGACTCTGGGGGCTGGACGGAGGGTCTGAGGTCCCTGGGCTCACTCAGGGGATGCATGTGGAACATGCGCCCAGCCCACACCTGCGCCGCCGCATGTGACATGGCCCTCGTGGGGACGGCTCAGCCCCTCCTCAGAGACCCCGTGGATGAATGGACGCAGCACTTCCTAGGATGCCTGCCCGGGGCACGCGCAGCGTGTGGGTACACGCGTCCATGTGGATGTGACTTGAAAGCCTTTCTCCCTGTATGTCAGGATCACACGTGTTCAAAATCCAGGCACACTTTTCAGAAGTTATTTCTGGAAAAATGTTGAATCTCATAACAGCAATAAAAGGAAAACACTGCCTGAGCCAACATAAATGTCTATTTGGAACATGCTTGAAAAGGACTGGAATATTTGTGTAAGTTTGAAATTCCAGCCTTCGGAGTGGAGCAGGGTGGCTGTCGGTGGGCTCCGTGGCGGAGGATGGAAGGTCTGTTTCTGAAAGCCCCTTACTGAGCTTATCCGCTCAGGGGACCCACTGGCCCAGGGCTCTGGACGGCTCGAGACACTTTCCACAAGGGGAGAGATGCTGGCGTCAGATGCAGGCAAGGGGGAGCGGGGCAGTTGGGGTGCTGCTGGCAAGGGTGGGTAGCTGGGCTCAGGGACCAGCCTCGGCAGAGGGTGCAGGAGCAGCCTCTCGCTGCGTGGGGTCCTGTGGCCCACACCCCAATGCCTGTCCTGCTGAACATCTTGTGGCCTCATCGGTGGCACACCTGTCCCTCCCCAGCATGTCCAGGGTGTGGACTGCCAAGTGCAGGACGTGCCTCCCCTCCGGGACCCCGGCATAGGATGAGTGTGGTACTAGCAGAGGAGAACCCGATGGGGGTGAGGATGCACACGGCTCCCCTGCTGCCTGCCAAGGGCCCAAGAAAGCCAGGCTGAGCCCGGATGCTTTCTTGCCCTGTCCTGTGATGCCCACAGCACCAGGAGTCTGGGCCGCCATGCCCTTTCACAGAAAAGGAGGCAGAAAGTGAGGGTCAGAGCCTGGAGCATGTCTTCAGCGTCCGTCAAGCTGGAATTTGAACCTACTGTCAACATGCGAAGCCTGGGCATTGCTTTCCAGGAGCTGACCTGTGACTCTGGGGTGGGACCGTGTAGACCCTGCTGGCTCGGCAGCCCCTCTGCACTCACGGGCAAGGGGGCAGCAGGGTGTGGGCCTTCTGATTACGTGTAAGCAAGGCTCTCTGAAGTTTGGTGGCTTGTTAGGAAGATGTTGAATCCAGGCTTCCCTGGGCAGGAGGTGGGATGGACCTGGGATCAGTCTCCTAGGACGAGAGACAAGGCACGGGCTATTGTTGGGGTCAGGCAGGCCTGGCCTCCTGCTCTCGCCCTTCCTGGCTGGCCCACCCGGGGGAACTTCCCAATCTCTCTGTGCCTCAGTTTCCCCATCAGTTAGACCATCAAGGAGGCTTCAATGAAGACCGATCTGTTCCATGTTTGGCCTGGTCCTCGGCCGTACTGATCCCTGACAATGTCCTTCATTTTTTCCCCTGCATCTCTGACCTCCCAAGACCTGCCCAACGGGCCTGGAGCACACTGGCCGGGAGGGCTCCCTGGAGCCAGGATTTGCCTCAGACTGGTGGGCACGGGGCAGAGGGAGGCACGCATCATGGAGGGGCAGGTTTCTAGGCGATTTGGAGAGGAAATAAAGAATCTCTCTCTCCGGACTTGGCTTCTCCTATTTGTTTCCAAAAGCAAAAGAAAGCAAGGCAGCAAATGCAGACACACCGAGCCTACTTTTTGGGAGTAACAACAAAGATGCGTCCCTGGGAGCAGCGGTTAACACTGCCTCAATTGTTGCAGGAGGGGGTCTGGTTTTCATTAGCGGGAAGTGACGGGCCCGTCTTGGCACAGGACCCTGCGCCCGGCCCGGTGGGTTAACCCCTTCCCCGCCTCATGGCCCTTACCCATAGAGTACGGGCAGCCTGAGCTGGGCGGTCCCAGCCCAGGTTCAGGTGAGGACTGTCTGCACCCTGCCACCAATGACAGATCATGTAGGTGCTCACATACATGTGTGCACACACATGTCCACACATGCACATACATAGGGATACTCCTCCCTGGGGCTGTCACCTCAGGTTCTGCAGAGAGGCACCCAAATAATTAATGGGCAAGAAGGAGTGGGGCAGTGGAGGGAAGGAGCTGGGAAAGCCTGGGGCTAGATCCCTCCGGGTAAGAAGGGCTCACTGGCTGGTTTGACGAATGGAGCAGCCATGGGCACTGGGAACCAAGTAGCCCAACTGGTTCATAGCTCTGTGTCTGGAGAGCCGGACTTCACCCGGGCTGGGCATGGCTGGGACCCTGTTGGCCACGTAACCAGAAATGGGCAAAGCTGGGGGCAGGCAGGCAGGTGCTGTAGCCCCACCAGACTGACAGTGCCTTAGCAGGGGAGGGGGTGTGTGAGTGTGCCTGGGACTTCTTGGGGGCATGGGTGGTGGGATGCTGAGCTCCAGAGGCTGAGGGATGAGGAAACTCTCTCGCTCACTGTGGGCTTCCTGCTTTTGGGTTCACCTCCGAATAGGCTCTGTATGTATTTTCCCAACTAACCTCCCCCCTCCCCAGTACTGTGCAGTGAGGCAGTACTCTGCCACTGTGCAGAGGCAGTGAGTCGTCCAGATGGTGTGACCTGTCCCGGTCCTGGCACCTGCATGTCCAGGCTCCCCACTCTGCTGTAAAGTCTCAAACTAACACGGACCTGTATATGTGACTAGACCCTGGCTTTCTATATTAAATGCACCTTCCCTGTGGAAGATGATTAAAACAAAGTGCAATCCACGTGATGCATATACATGCGCCTGCACCCTTGGTGAGGTCGGGTCCAGGGGCCCCTGCCTGGGGGCCAGACTTGCTCTGACCCCTGCAGGCATCCCGGGGCTGGCAGGAAAAGTGCTCTTGCACTTTCCTCAGAATCTGTGGTCTGAATATGGCACCGTGCATGCCACACAAATTCTCAGAAGACTCTGACCCCTTGGCCCTATAGCCTCGCTTCGGCCTCCACCCTCTTCTCTGCCAGGCCCTCTGTCCACCCTGTCCCTGATGGCAGAGGGCCTCCAAGGAGAAGACTGTGCTTCCAGAAGGTCCCCAGCTTCAGCCCAGATTGCCTCGGGCTCCAGAGTCACAGCAAACACACTCAAGGTGTGCACAAGTCACGCTGGCTTGGGGAGATATGGGAAGTGGCACCATCATCATCATCATCATCACGATAGCTTTGTTACATTTATTGAGCATCTTCTCCATGCCAAGTACAGCTGCTGCTCGTCATGCCCTTGGTCCTCATTACTCTCTATGGTATTTTACAGATAGTAAATGAAGCACAGAGAGGTCAAGAATGTTGCCCAAGTCTGCGGAGCCAGGATGGTAGATCTACTAAGCCATGTCAGTGCTCCCCACATCTGTGTACACAGTGGCCAGACCCAGCCCTGCACCCTGATGCGAGGGGAGATGCCAGGCTCGGCTTGTGAGTCCTGAGTAGAACTACACATCAGAGGTCCAGCTGAATGATCAGAATCAGGTTTCCTCCCCGTGAGCCTCCTACCCTCACTGCTCTGAGGAAGCAGAGGGCAGATGCACTGTTGATAGAGGAGGATGCGCCTGGGGGCCTTCTTGTCCATGGAAGGAGGAACCAGAAGGCCTTCCAGGATGGGAACCAGGCGCTGAGAGGGAGAGAAGCCTGGTGACTGCAGGTTTTCCCCATCCTTGCGGTGAGAACCTAAGAAGACAGCACAGACGGGATTTGGGGAATTGGGTTGGAGGGTAGGGTGGTTGGTATTTTTCAAGGAGGAGCCATGGAAAAATCAAGCCTCCTGAGAATGCTCAGGTTTGTTAGGGACTGACCTACCCTGGGCCCCACTGTAGCTGTCCCTGCAGCACATCACCCAGACATTGTTAGCACCATCTCCGACAGAGGAAACTGAGGTGCAGAGATGTGGTGTCAGCTATTAGGGCCACATAGCCTGGAAGTGGCAAAGGCAGAAGATGAGCCAGTGGTCTGGCTGGAACCTGGGTCTGCAGTGACCCCTCCCTGGGTAGCATGTGGGCCTGAGTTCAGTTCTTTCTCAGAGCAGCAGAAGACACAGCAAAGCCACACCTGAGCTGGGGGCTCAGGGATTACAGGTGCGCTGCTCTTTAAGAAACCCAGGTACAAGGACACAGATCATAAACGCAAGTGGCAGCAGTGATTTGTACCAAGAAGTTGAGTTCCTCCCCAACTGGATAGGCAGGTGGCACATTGCTCTCCATCCCCAACATACACTTGCCCTCCTGGTTGCTGATCTGGGTTGGGGAGCAGGGGTACCACAGGCCACAGTCAGGGTTGGACTCCCAATGCCACTGGTCTGCTGGGTGACCAGCCATCCTGGCCTGCAGGAGACCAGAAGTGTCCTGGGGGTGCTAAAACTGGAAAAGTCCTGGGCGAACCAGAACCCTTTGCTGCCCTACCGAGGCCACACATAGTGGCGTGTGGTCTGAACAGGCAGTGTTGGCCTGGAGGAGGAAGGACACTGCCTGCCTGCCAGCAGGCTGCTCGGCCTGATGCTCAGTGGGAAGGCACGCAGGGCCCCTCAGTGAGGCTCCAGGACCCTAGGTGAGTGTGGATCAGGTAGGTGAGGTTGGAGCGATCACTGTCCTTGGAGAAGATCACCAAGCAAACACAGAGCAAGACAGTTGTCCACAGCTGAGTGATGCCAACCCAAGACAACATTCCCTAAATTGAGCAATTAAGTGACTGGATAATTTGCTTGGGAGGTGAGTTATATCTCAGAAAGCCGCCTTAAAAGTTCAATTAGTGCAAATATCTTCCAGCATTCATATTTTCCTGTGGAATACTTAAAATCCCTCCCAAACATCCTGCCCCTGTGTGCATAAGAGAGCTGCATGGCGGACACCCGCAGAGTGATCTCTATCCATGGCCCTTGCAAGTCCCCACGTGGCTATGTCTCAGTGTAACTGAAACTCAGCCTTCCAGAACATTCAGTGCCCAGCTTGCTTGGACCACGATGTTTTCCAGGTCAGAGAAGGTATGTCCCTTGACAACCACTCAGCCTCTCATGTGGAAGATTCCTTAAGCCTGTGTCCCGATTCCTGGCCTTTGGTTGTGGAGTTCCGCCTCAGTGAGGCACGTGGATAAAGCAGATCCACAACCCACGGGAGCCACGGTGATGGGCCCAACAATCCCGCCCACCTTGCACCCTCCTCACCATTCTCAGGCTGCTCGGCTCCCTGACTGTGGCTCTCAGACCTGCGTGTCACGGCGTTTTGCTGCTGTGATGGTCAGTCAGCCACACCAGTGTTGTACCGACTGATGAACTTCAGCCAAAATCATTAGTGACATATAAGAGGCCATGAGTAAGTAAGCAAATAGGAAGAAAAAAAGGAAAATCTACTTACACCTAATTATGGAGCTGGATGTTTGCCACTGATCAGGCCCAGGGTGTTTAAGAACAGCAAGCAGCCAGAGGTGGCGCAGAGCGGAGGGTGGACAGGACGGCTCTGTGGGCCGCGCTGCCTGAGCTCAAGCTCCCTCGCCATCCAGGGTGCTGTCCATGCAGCAGGCTTTGCACATGGGTCCAATTGCCCTTCTGTCCCTCTGCCAGGATCTCCTTACTTCAGCGTCCATGGGGACCTCTCCCAGAGTGGATCCTTTGTGAGTGTTAGTGAAATGGTCGCACACAAAAGGACCACAATGTGGAACGGCTGCTTGAAGGCAGGCGGCCTTCCTCATTCGCACTATTTCTGGCCCACAGAGACTCTCATATGTGTTTATTCACTGCTCAGGGTCCATGCAATCCATTCTGTGGGTCAGAGTGCAGAGGTGGGCCAGCCCTGCACTGGCTGGGCCCCTGGGGCTGAGTTGTCTCCCCAGGTGCCCAGTGGCTGTGGTGCAGCGACCGGGGTAAAGGGACCCTGGGAGGTGACTCTGCACTCTGAGGCCACCTGTGGCCTCTGCAGAGGATCTGGGTCCTGCTGGACACTTGGAGATGGAGGGGGCAGCGAGTGTGGGTTGGGTGCTGTCCAACGGCTCCCCGAGAGCCCTGCCTGTCCCTGCCGGTATGAGAGCACAACCACCCCCTCCCAAGCTGCCGCCCTTCACGGGCTCCATCCTGCACCCGTGCTCGGAGGCCAGTCAAGCCCAGTGGCTCTGCAGGGCTGAGGCTGAAGCACAGACCTTCTTTGTGTCACAACGTAGGGTGGGCATTTGTCTTGGGCTACGAATCTGGTTTCGGCAGCCTAAAACCTGTCAAGAGAAAGTTCCACAGAAAATTGCCTTCTTTGCTCCCTGCTGCTTCAGAGGCAGCGTTGTTCAGAGACGTGACCAGCCCCCTGCAAGTCCTTGGCTGGACTCCTGCCTTCTCATCCCCAGCACCCAAAAGCTGGTCTCCTCTTGAACTCCCTAGAGCTTCATCTCAAAAAACAGCACACACAGGAGATGGAGGTCATGACTGGCAAATCCACCCCTAGGTGTGCACTCAGGAGAATTCAGCACATATCCACACAAAAACTTGTACAAGGACATTCACAGCGGCACCATTCACTGTAGCCCAAGCCTGGAAACAACCCGAGGGTCCACAGAATGGAGATGGGCAGCGATATGGTCCATCCATGCAGTGGACCATCACTGTGTTGTAACGAGGAACGAACGCCAGTACACACCAGAGCCTGGACGAACCTAACACAGGACGCTCAGTGAAAGGAGCTGATAGGAAAGGACACATATCCATGATTCCGTGTACGAGCGTGTCCAGAACAGGCCAATCCGCAGACGCTGAGGGTGGACTCGTGGTTTCCCGGGGCTGGGGTGGGGGGATGGGGAAGGCATGATGAGATGTTCTCAGAATGGGCAGTGGCAGCTCCACCACTGTGTGCATATCCAGAACCCACCCCCGAAACCGTACACCTCAAAGGGGTAAAGTTTACTGTGCATGGGTTATATCTCAGTCAAGCTGATGTCTGTTCCATCGTCTCATGTACAGTTGACCCTCGTGCACACATTGTGTACTTGTGAATCCACATACTCACTCAAATGTATTTGTGATCCCCAGATCAGTCAGCACACCTGTGCCGTCTCTTGTGGATGCGCACGGATGGATGAGGAGCCTGGGCTGATGCCACACACGCTCCCCGCGGAGGCTGGTGGGACGGCGCTGTCTGCTGTGGAGCGACCAGACTGTAACCAGGCATCCTTTTTGCTGTGCATTTTGTCTCTGTGTTTTGCATTTTTTGTGTTTTGTTGTTGTTGTTGTTGTTGTTGGTGGTGGTGATTTCACTATTTAAAGTGGCTCTTACACACAGGGCTGAAGGGCTGTCCAGTGTCCCAAGCACCGGAAGGCTCTGCTGTGCCTTATGGAGAAAAGGTGTCAGAGAAGCTTTGTGTATGCCCCGACTTTTGGCGCTGCTGTCTGGGAGTTCAATGTTCACGAGTCAGCGCTACACACAGATGTGTCTGTAAACAGAAGCGCGTATGAAACAGGCTTGTGTACTGATGGGCTGACAGAAATGTGGCCAGAGGCTGGTGGGAACCAGCCCCCTGCGTCACCCAGGAGCAGTGTGAGAGATTCAGTGTCCCTGGAAATTTTATACAACGTAACTTCCACAAACAATGAGGATTGGTTATGTGTCTATCTATCTATCTATCTATCTATCTATCTATCTATCTATCTACCTATCTGTATAAATGGGAATGATCTGGGTTCTCATTTAGTTTAAGGTGTCCCCAAATTTTGCCTGAGCTAAATATGTGCACCCAATGGCTCAGCGCATGCCAGCAGCTCCTGAGGGAGGGCCCCAAGCCAGAGAAGTTGGGAGACCCTCCCCGCCCCTCCCCGAGGCTTCCACTGTGCCGTGCAAAGTGCATCCAACCGGTAACAGCAGGAATGAGTCTCAAGGACGCTCCAGGATGCTCAGGCTAAGAAGGCGGCCTTGGAAACACAGAGCTGGTTCAGGTGTGAGCATGGACATCTGAGAGCACGTGGATACCGGGGCCCATTTGGGACCAGGGCTTTGCTCAGCATAACAACCCAGCAGACCGAGAGTGAAGCCTGCTCTGCAGCCGCGCCTCCCACAGTCTGTTCACTGGGGAGCATGCCTGTGCCAACCAGCTCTCGGCCCTGTGAGCCTGGGTCACGGTCTGTGGCTGGGGCTTGGACAAAACCTTGTCACGGCCAACGGCATCCCGCCGTTAGTAGGGGGCTACACATGGGGTCGTGAGATGTTTTCCTTGGAAAACAGAAATGCTGGCAGGCATGATGGCCAAGGAGCCATGTAAAGTGATGCAAACCCGACTTCCCTCTGTGTCTGATGCATGTACCTCCAACCACAAAAGCACCTGTTCCTTTTCTGTGTGTTCATCTGTGGGCAGGTATTTATTCCTCGTTCCTGGGAAGCTCGTCCAGGAGCAGGGGGATAGGAAGGCAGTAACGGCTGTGCGTGGTAAGCACACAAAGCAAGCAGGCGGCCCCACTGAGCTGCCTTCCCTCCATCCAGGGGCATGGCCCTCAGGTGTGGCCCTCGTGTGCAGCGTTGCAGGAAAGACAGGCACCTGGTAGAGATGGAAGCTGTTTCTGTTTGTGCTTGCCCCTCACTCGCCTGGTGGATAGGTGGATGGATCTCACACACAAATGAGTGGGGCGGGTGGAAGGGTGGCGGGGTGGGGGGCGGCACACAGGATAAAAACGAAAAATAACAAGAAACGAAGTTGGAGGAAAGGTTAAGACAGCACACAGGCCTCAGCAGGATCAGACCATGGGGGGGCGGGGGGGAGTCACAAAACCAAGTGTGATAATCCATGCACGTGCCCCAACGACACAACCATTCCAGAAGCCAGTGAGCCAGGCATTCCTGGAAGAAGAAACACGTTCACCAACAGCAAAGACGGAAGAATCTGAAACACGAGTACCCACAACACGATATTTTCCCCAATGGCAGAGTCGATGTGTTGGAGGAGGTGGGTGTTGGAGCAGGAATGTCTGGGAGCATGGCGTGTGGCTCCATCGACCCTGCGGTCCTGGCTGGACCAGCCAGTGATACAGGTGCCCCATCTAGGTGGTCAGGGCACACTGTGGGGACAGCCGACCTTGCAGCCAGAGGGAAAGCTCACAGCAAAACAGAAGTACAACTAAAAAGGAATGACTCTGCCCAAAAGTAACCAAAGCATCATGACAGGGCCCCTCCTCTGTGGCTCGGGATGCTCTAGGCCCCATGTGGCTAGGAGTTCGTCTGCCCTGGGTCCCAGGCAGGGGCCCCAGACCTTGGTCGACAGGACGGCCATGTCATAAGAACAGGGGAAGCCCTCCTGGGAATGCCTCTCGCCCAGAGGAGCCTCTGCAGAGAGCTCCCAGCTGCCTCTCGAGACCTCAGACTGGAAGGAGCGGCCTTTCATGAAGCCAGGCCTCTGCCACCATCATTTGTCCACTGTGGCAGCCCTCTAGGCGCTGCCGGGAAGCAGAGGTCCGCGATCTGATGTAAAAGAATGAAACTTGGGAAAATGTAAACTTGGGTGCCTCCCTTGTCCCAACCTCATCCCGTGGACTCAGAGATCACATCTGGATTGTGGCTCTCGCACAGGCCATGTCCTTCATCGCAAACAGGCCCTCTGCTCTGGCAGTCGTGCCCTAGGGAGGCTGGACCGGGACCCCAGGTCGACAGAGGGAGCCATCTCCTGCTGATTCGAATCTGGGAATTGAAGGGACAGCCTCCCAATGTCTGGTTCTTGGGGACTGGTCTACCAGCCCTGCCCCTGGAGACCCCCCTGCTGCGGGGGGCAGGGGGTGGTCTCGGTGATGTTTGGGGACTCCCACCCCAGGGTTGGCCACTACATTTCATTTCCTTTTCCTCCGGACTCCTGAGCCCCACTCTCCTGCTTCCTTCCTACCCTGGGGCAGCCTTTCTTTGACTTTGAGTTCCCTTGAACACATCCCAGACCCTGGTGCCGAGGGTAGGGGTGCATGTGTATTGGCTTCAGCTTAATGCAGGAGACTGGTTCCCCTCCCTGACCCTTCATGCCTCACCATCCTCCCACCACCGCCAGCCCTAGGATCTCCTCAGACATGTGGATGGGGCTCCCTGAGCCCAGGACATTGAGCCACAAAGAGGGGTCTGAGGCCCCGCAGACCCCAGCACCCACTGCAGGGAGGTCCTGACGGATGACAAAGCTCATGAGCACAGATGGGAGAGGGGAAGGGATACCCCCACGGGAAAACAGCTGCACAGACAATGGATGGGGCAGGGACAGGGTGCAGGGTGGGGTCATCCATCCCAAATCCCTAATTGCTCCTTCCTTTCCTTATGCTTAAGACAGTACACAAACCACCCCACGTCATGTCTTCCTTGCCTACTGGCACGAGCCCCTGGCCCTGTGGAAGCCTCCCCTGGCCCTGGCCCCTGAGCACAGAAAAGCAGATTAAGTGCTAAGTCACCTTTCTATGTGTCCCTTTCACCCCCAATCTTCTTGGATTCCTTGAAAGCCAGGCAGTGGCATGAGCAGATTCTCACCTCTTCCCCCTGGAGCCCAGCATCCTGTGGGAAGTGGGGATCACGTATTTGTCTGGTTACAGGGCAGATTTGTGCCACTCCCTGGGGCTGTGCCGCCTCTGGGACCATAGTGACTTGACCACATCTTTTGCAGGAGGGAAGTGGGGCTCCCGTGTCCCTGACCAGGGGACTGGATGTCACATCAATCGGGGCTTCACTCGAGAACCTAATGCCACCGAGAGGCAGTTGGCAGAGCTGAGAACCGTCCCTCTGGCGGGCAGCCTGCAGCCACCACCTCAGCGTGGTCTTGACTCAGAATCGAAGGGAGTGAGGCCCTTGGTCTGGGATTCCAGTGGATGGTTCAGTCTGGTTTGGAGACCACCCTCTGTCCCAGCGGCAGTCCTGAGTTCAGGACGGCAGGGGGAATGCCGGCGCCCTTCCTCCTGCCTGGGCTTGCGAGGCCTTCCGGTGGGGCGTGGGGGTGTCATGCTTCAGTGACCCTCCTTCTCCCGGCTTGCTATCACCCTCGGGAGAGACAGGAACTTCTCCATCGAGGAGGGTTATTTACTCTTCCCTTGGGCTGCATGAGTGGTGTCTTCAGCCTACAGAATTTTGGAAGAATTTGGAGAAAAAAAGAGCCCGACGCCCAGAAACTCAGACTAAACAAAGCGTGTAGTGGGCGAGCTGCGGCGTGCGGGCCTCGGGAGCCGGACGGTGCAGAGGGAGCGGAGGCAGTGTGGCTCCTGGGTCGCAGGCGGGGCGGGCGCCCGGCCCCCCAGGGAGGTGACAGTGAAGGGGTCCTTTGTTCCTCTGGAAACACGTGCAGGCTACCTTTAATGAGCGGGGGCTGCACACCTGCATCAAAGCCTGCATCTTCCATCCCCCACGGCACAGACGCTCCTGGGGGTCAGAGCCGGGGACGCAGGACCAGCCAGGCACCCGGACACGAGTGTTACCTGCATGAGCCATCACAGGAGGTCCAGCCGCACGGGGGAGGGGGGTGCGGGGTGGCATGCATGAGGAACCTGAAGGGACCCTTTCAGGTGTCTCCCATAAACACGACCCCTCCTGACCTATTATGAGACTAGCCCATCCTTGTGTAAAGAGGGGGAAACTGAGGCTGGAAGGGGGGAAACCCACGAGCCCACCATCCTGCACGCTGTCTGATGTAGCGGTCTTGCCCTCAGTAGCCTGGTCCCTCCTGCCTCTGAGCACCAGTCCTCCTGCATCAGCAGCTCCCATGAGTGCAAAGATGGTTGGACACAGGACTTCTATGGGGTCGGTCAGACCTAGGGTCCTGGGGTAGGGGGCAGATTTCTGAAGGCCTGTCAGGCCCCACAGGTGGGAGATTTTTTGGAATACACAGGACAACACGGGGGTGCAGGGATGAACGGACCCCAGAACCCGCCATGGGGACTGTCCCGGCTGTGGGCATCCCGGATGCTGGGCTGAGAGCTCCCTCCCAGCACTCCCAGCCAGGTGGGCTGGCTCTGTCTGCGGGCACATGCTGGCCCTCCCACAATGGGGATACCTGGCTGGCTTTGTGTGGTCCTGCCCAAGGTGCTGGCTCCGGGTTCCTGTGGGCATTCCTTGTGGGATCCAAGGGTCACAGTCTGCTAGTTCAGAACACAACATGGCCCAATAAGGTACAGCCCGGGGTCAGTACAGAGCTGGGGGGTGACTGGGGGGAGTGTCTCTGCCTTTCAGGTTCCTTGGGATCCAGCTTGCTGTGGGGCACTGGTTGTTCTGGGGTCTGCACTCTTGGGGGTGGAGTAGCCGCTGAGGAGAAGAGGAGGCACTTGTGTTCCCCCAGGTGGGAGGGGCTGTGCCCATGGATGTCCGGGTAGAGGGGCTGGGTGCTGACACCATGGCTTAACTGAGGGGATACCCCAGGGGCCTCAATCCATGTGATCCCACAGCCAAGCTGGGAAGGAAAAGCTGGACTACAGGCTGTAGTCTTCTGGAAATGTCCCCCAGACCAAGAAGGCTGAGCACAGACGGGCATGGAGAGAGGGATTCAAGCTGTCAACTGCTTTCTCTGCCCTGAAAAGGCCCTTTGGGGAGGCTCTATGGAGAAGGCCCAGGGGCACACTGCCCTCTCCACCCTAGGGACACCCCACTCCACAGTGCTTCTGAGCTGGTCTCTGCCCTGACAGGGAAGCTCTTTGCACCTGACGACACTTCACCTGTTCACCTAGATCTGGCTTGTCATGTCCTGCTGCCTCTCTCTGGTGGATACAAGGCGGGGGGGGGCGCCCCTGGACCCGAAGGAAATGGAAGCAAATGGCCCAGCCGAGGCTCTTGTCCCCAAATCCCGCACATGTGCACACACATGCACACACTTGCACACATGCACACACATTCTCACACACACATGCATGCTTTTTGAGCACCTACTAGGAGCTGCGCCAGTGCTGCGGCCGTGCCCTTCAACTACCCCAGCCTCTGCAGGGGCGGATGGAGCCAAACCGTTTCCTAGGGGTGATGTTAACCAGGAGACGGTGAGAAACCCACTAGCTCCCCATCTCCCGGCAACCGCCGAGCATCCGGCACAAACAGCCGCGCAGGATTCTTCCATAAATCCCGTTCAACAAGCTCTTAACAATGAAATACCCTACTATTAGCCGAGACAACCACTTACTCAAAACAAATACTAGTCTCGAGTTTAGCTAACGCGCAATCCCCTATGATCATCGGTTCCTGGCCTGGGCACTTCAATCTCTCTATTTATGAAACAATAATGGAATTCTATTTAACGACGTGGCGCCCGGAGTTCACTGCTCTGATGAGCTAGCATTCCAACTTTGCCCCCGGCGATCGGCTCCTTCCTATTACCGCCTCGTCCTGCTTCACAGATGGA
This sequence comes from Vulpes vulpes, assembly GCF_048418805.1. Taxonomy (NCBI): domain Eukaryota; kingdom Metazoa; phylum Chordata; class Mammalia; order Carnivora; family Canidae; genus Vulpes; species Vulpes vulpes. The sequence goes on along the minus strand of NC_132791.1, from coordinate 159,304,178 downwards.
TGAATCACCGCTCAGATAGCAATACAACCTTTACCCACGTATTATTATCAAAACCAGTGTCCATGGCGATTTTCAAAGGTTTCATTCCGACACAGCGGATGGGCTTGGGATGGAGATGCAAATGTGGGTTCTGGTTACCATAATTCCATCCCCGAGGTCCCGCTGGTGTGACACTGCATTTCTCAGGTGGAGAGAGAACCCTCCGGGCCACCATGCATTCTGGAGGGCTCTGCTGAAGCCCCTCCTTCCTGGACAAGACCCTTCCCATCTCCTCTGATGACTGGGTGTTTGTGCAAATGCCGGAGAGCCCCGGCCACATGTCAAGCATGAGGGTGGGATATGGGGTCAGTAGGTTCCCGCCCCATCCTTGTGGGTCAAATAGTCCTTGTGCGATACTCAATGTGGGCACAGCCCCTGGTCTGGTGATTAGTTGTGGAACAGACAGTCTAACTGAGGCTGAGCCGAAGTCCAAGGTCATGAGACAGATGCCCCTGTTTGAGGCAATTCCAGTAGGATGAGCAGGAAAGTCTCAGGGGCTTCCCTGCAGAGCTCACCACACCTTTCAGCTGCTGAGGATCTAGGGGATCGATTTTTCCGTTGCTCAGCTGTGGTTGGACACCCTCCCTCCCCCCAACCTCCCCAGCCAACATGTTGGTGGAGGATGTTCAGCCTGGGTCCCCGTCTCTGCCTCTGCCTCTGCATCAACCCTCGAGTCCTACCTCCTGAACACCCCCAGCCTCAAGGGAGCCCGCAGCATGTCAGGCCGTCTGCTTCATCCTTCCTTGGTGGGGGGGCAGGCATGTTTTGCCTTTCCTTTCCCCTCCCCAACACCCCCATCTTCTTATCTGCCACCAGACAGCACGGTCAAGGGCGAAGGTTACGTGTGCCCTACTTGCCAAGAGAGCTCTTGTCAACACGCAGAGCGGCAGAGAGAGGTGCAGGGGGCCAGCATGGCTCACTCAAGTGCTGTTTATCTCTTCGTGCTCTGTCTCTCCGGGGGCGGGGCCCCTGTGGCCGGGCCGGAGGATCAAAGGCTCCCTGGATGGGCCGGACGCTACTTTGATTCACAGGGGGCTAAAAATGAACAGGTTTGGGCAGGCCGCGCACCCTCCCTGCTGCGTTATCACCTTCCCGCGCTCTCTCATCTGGCTTCGGCCCGTAATAATGCGAGTGTTGAGTAACAGGCTTGAGGCTCGGCCACGGAAGATTCCTTCTGGTGACGCCATTGGACAAAACAACTCAACATGTTTTCCCCTCAATAAATCCATCATGCTTGGAAGGTCATTAGCGCGACCTTGAAAGGCAAGCATCCTGCCAAGGCCTCTTTGACCCAAAGACTCTGGCCCCTACAGCAGCCTTTCTGAAATGGTCACGCGCCTTCCCACTGGCCTTCCCCTGCCACATCGCACTCCGGGAGGATGCAGGGGCATCTCGAGGTGCCGGGCCCCAGCGGGGCCCTTGTGGGAAGCCCTGTGGGAATGTGCCCATCATAGGTGGGAGATACAGGCCCAGGATGCATGCCTGGACTTCCGGGGGGACATCCTGAGCAATGGGAGGCCCCTGCTTCCTTCCCACAGAGAAGGTCCTTGGGGAATAGCAGCTGCACCCAGCCTGGCCTGCTTTGTACCAGCCCGTGGTCTCACCCTAGAATCAGGGTCCCTCGAGGGACTTGATAAGAACAGAACAGAGTGCTGACCACGGTCCAAGAGCTCTAGCCAGGAAGTCTGGGCTGGACCCCGAGAATCTGCATTTCTTATGAGTCCCCAGATGACACTGGGACTGGCCACCTTCGGCGATCACATGCTTGACACTTACCATTTAGAACTTATTTAAAATAGGCACTGGTTTCATCCACAGGCAACAGGCTGGGGAGGCCCTGACCCACAGTGGCCGGCGGGCGGTCTGTGTGACATGTGACCCCAGGGCTGGCCCTCAGCTGTCAGCAGATGATGTTTACTGAGTGTCCTACAAGGTCAGATGCCTTCTCTGCTAGATCCTTGTCCTCTGACTCCTAATTCTCTGAAAGTCACGTCGCTGCTGGTACTCCTAGGGCCCGGGACCCTGCCGCTCCCACCTCCCCGGTGCTGAGGACGAGACAGCCTCTCCCAGGCCCTTCCGTCAGGCGGCTGGCCGCCCTCTCACACCGCAGGACAGTTAATAAGGCCCCGATGAATGACGGGGATGGATTTCTGCACCACTAATTTCCGTAACTATCGCTCTTTGAAAGATAGCTCTGGTCCCCAGTGCTCCCGGCCCTTCCCAGACAGAGCTGTATTATGTGGCCAAGTTCAGGACACATATCCCATTTCACCGATCGAATAGGGCCTGCCTTGGAAAATTTTGCAATATTTTGCGATCCGTGGCTCTTGTCTTGAGTTTCTTCCTCTGTGAGGCCTCCTGGAGCCCCTCTTCCCTGACGAAGGGGATGGTGCTCTGTAGCCAGCACCCGGCAGGCTCAGGCCCCATGGCCTGTCAGCAGGATAGAGAGCACTCAGGACAAGTGGTGGGAGCCACATGCCTGCTCTGTGGTTGCCCCGGTGCTATCCAGAGCACGTCCCTCTGTCCCCATCACAGCTGCCAGACTCAGTTGGGTTTGGGCTCAGACGTGGAGTGACCAGCAGGAGGGAGAGCGCGTGAGCACTGTTGGGAATGTGGGGTGCTGGCCGTCTATGTCCCATCCGCTCTGGGGGACTCTAGGAAGCTCCATCCTCTCTGCCTCAGTTTCTACATGTGTGCAGCGGGGACACTGAGATCCTTCCTGTCGCCAGGCCGTGGCAAGGTGGAAGGAGCTGATACTTTCAGAAGCTCAGAGCTGAGCTGGGCTGCCCGGTGTGACATTGTATTTGTTTCCATTTTCTTCCCCAAACGCTGGGAGCCTGCCCTCTTAGGAGGCCTGCACAGAAGTTCTGGGGGTAAAGCTCAGGAGCCCAGCACCTTGGTCAGTATTACCATGATGCTGCTTGTGGGCCGGGCTGCATGGGGCCAGTTTAGAAAGCACCCAATGGACAGATGGCACAGGGGCCAGAGGCCAGAGGTCCAGGCTACATAGGGGTAGAAATGTGCTGCCAGCACACAGACGTGACCCAGTACATAAGCACCTGCATGGCACCTGCATGGCCAGGAACATGGACATTAGCCACTTTAATTGCCCCAGTAGGTGTCCTGTCTTACAGGGGTCTAAAATGAGGCCCCAGGGCTAAGTGGCTGGGCTGGGTCTCCTGCGGGGTCTGTCTGCAGAGTCCTTGTCATATAGCCTGGCCACCAGATTGTGATGGCACCAGGATTCCCAGGGGGCTCGTCAACCTGTACGAGCAGATCCCCCAGCTGACACCCTCACCCTCACACATACAGTGTCCAGCATGCTTAGCATGTACCCCGGGTCCTGGGGCCACCTTCCCTGTAGTCCTTGTGATCCCCAGGTCATAAGCCTTTCCTGTGACCACAAGGGCAAACTCCCCTCCCTTCTGGGAGTTCGCCCATCTCAGGCCTGTAGCAAGTGCCCAGAACATGAGGAAGAAGGCAGGGCCCAGACACAGCTCCAGCCCCCTCGGCTGCAGGGACTGGGGTCATCAGCCAGGGACTGACGGTGTTCAGGCAGTGGGCCAGCTGAACACCCTGCCCCGAGGCTCCATACAGGGGTGACTCCAGGGGCAGCATGTCGGCTCTTCCCCCATCAGGCCCTCCCCAGTTTGGAAATTCTGCCCAGAGTTGGACAGGGAGCCTACATGCTCCCCCTTGATAGGTGTCACCTTGCTTTCTCAGTGCAGATCCCGTGGACCCCAGAGGGTGGGCTTCCCCTGCCAACAGGGAAGAAGAGCCTGGAGGACGCTTTCTTCTGGAAGTCACCAGGTGAAGAGCAAAAGAAAGAGCAGGAAAGAGGGTCCCAGCTGTGCCCTGGCGTAACCCAGCTCCTCCTCCCACAGAGGACATCGAGGACCTGCCTGGAGCTGCCCCCCCCCCCCCCGGGTCTCTGCTCCCCAAGCAAGGGTCTGGGCATGAGGGTCACAGGTCAGCACTCACAGGAAGGCCCTGAAATGCTGGGAAGTCTGTTGCATTGTCCTTGAGGCTGGGACAGCCAGGTTCCTTAGGGAGAAGCCTTGCCTGCTCGTGTGTAGCTTGCATGGCCCTAAGCAGACCAGCCTGGAGGCCCAGCTCTTTCCCTGGCAGCACGCGAGCTGGGCAGGCCTCTTGCCCCTCTGTGCGTCTGCTTCCCACTTTGGAGAAAGGCCCTGAGAGAGCTAAGTGTGCAGCACGCCGAGGCCTGTGGATGTGGAGGCGGGTCCGACAGCCTTCCCAAGTGTCGCTGGAGTGAGATGTCTAAGCATCTCTGAAGACCCGCAGGCCCCCATGGTGGGGGTGCAGTGCTCAGAACCCTCTGCCTGGGGCAGCCCTCACGCTCTCCCTTCCCAGCTACAGGGGAGCCCCCGGGCCTCCTCGGGAAGCCAGAGGGCTGGGCCGCACAGGGTAGGCGCCGAGGGCATGGAGGAAGCCCAGCAGGGGCTGACGGAATCTGCAGCCACCCTGGACCTTTGGGAGTGTTTCTGCTCCACTGGGGACAGGGTGGGGCTGCAGCACACGTGCTTTCTGTTCATCACAAGACTTTGGATATTTTTGGTGTCTGTATCCACTCGATTTGATGTCTGGGGCCACATGAAAGGGGTATTCCCTGCAGGGACCCCTGTGAGCACTCCAGTGCCTGTGGACGGCGCAGGAGAGCAAGCTGGCAGGAGGAGGGCCCGGAGAATGCTGACTTCATTGCTTCAAAATTCCTGTAATTGACTTTTTAAAAAATGACATTAGCATTTAAATAGTCCCATCGTTATGAGGTGAAGGTTCACTGGAATATGATCAATTTATTGAGCTCTTCAAATGTTCTTTTGATATTTATTTTTTGTTGTCTCCTGCCGCAGGGGCTTTTTCAGCCCAGCTCTCTGATTAGGCTCCATGGTCCGTCAGCACAGAGAAAGGTGCCCAGGTGGCCTCACCGTCTTCCTGAGCAAGCGCAGCTGCGCATGGGTGCTGCGGGCGGGCACCCCTCCCCCATGTCCGTGAGGCACCCCACCCTCACCTGATGGATGAGGTGCCCACTGCCCCAGGGAGCCCTGGGCTGGGACAGGCCATGCCTACAGCAGACGCTGACCCCAGGGTGTGGGTGGAGGACCCAGTCTGGGCGAGTGCGTGAGTTCCACCTGGGGGCCACAGACCTGCCCGCCCGGGGGAACCCGCACCAGAACAGGAAGAAACATCCGTCTGAGCTTTGCGAGCAGGGACGAGACACCAGCTGCAGCGGGGTCGCCTTGTGGCCTGGGAACGTTTTACAGAATTACAGGGATCAGGTGAAAATGTAAAATGACCTAAAGGAGAGTCGGGGGAACAATGGGGTGCAGGCAGGAGGGCGAGCTGCTTTCCCAGCGACACCTGGAGACGTAATAAGAACGTCCAGGTGGCCAACGGGAGGGGAGAGGTGCTTGGCCTCTATGGGGCTGGGGCAGAGGGATAGGGTGCCCGCGCCAGACTTGGCTTGATGGCTGTAGCTCACACATCCACCTCCACCCGGGCCCCCCGAGTGCACCCAGTGGACTCTGAAAACCTCACCAAGGGCTGGGGGGAGAGGTTCCCACTGGAGCTGGGGCCACAGAGGGCCAGCTTGCCTCCACCCCAGGCTGTCCCAGGCCGCCTCCAACCCCCGGACCTCCAGTTCTGTGCTCAAGGACTATGCTGGCTGGAGCTCACCATCTGCCCCTGAGCACATCACTCTAGGGCTCACAGCTGGGGGGACAGGGGGGCCATAGAGTGGCCAGGTGCACGGGCCACGCAGATGCCTGAGCCTGGAAGCCTCCGTCAGTAGCTGCGCTTTGGACTGCAGGCACCAGGCTCCAGCTCTGGTCCTCCCTGGCTTTGCCCCTGGCCTGGCCAGGACACTTTGCATTTCTGCAGCTCTGTTGTGCAGGCTCGGCATGCTCTCTGAAGTTCCCTACATGAAAGGCCTTTATGAGAAGCCAAACACAGACATCTGACTGCCCAGGGTTGCAACCCTCTGTCCCTGGCACAGGATGAACCATTCAATTTCCCATCATAAGGTTACAAGTTCTGTCTAGAGACCATTTATCCGTATGGAGACCACATCCCCATCCGTCAGGGCGAGGGGGTCTCCGTGGGACTCATCCACATAGTGACAAAATGAGCTCTCGTCCTGACTGCTTGACCCCAGATGGGTAAGGGACCTATGGACGACAGTAATACTTCTGGCATTCCAGCAGGCCCTCCAGGGCACCCAGGGGGCATTCTCTCAGGCTACGTTATGCACCCACCACCTTGACCACCACGGCTGCTGGGTCCTCCATAAATTAATTCTCGAGCGTGCGACTCAAAATCTTAGCCAACAGCGCTGAGCCTGCGTGCCTTGAAAATGCTTCCTTCCAGTGCTATTAGAAATCTGAACGGTGTGGGTTGTGTGGGGATACTGTTGGTGAGCCTGGGACCTCATTCTAGTGTGGCCCAGGGGTCAGCAGGGTCTCCAGTGATTAAAGGTGGTCTGGCCGCTCCCAGGAGACCACAGATGTGGAACTCCTCTAAGCTGGGAGGGTCCCCGAGATTCTCTCTCCAGAACCCAACTTGAACTGCCAGGGAAGGCTCACTGTTTCGGGAAGGGCCAGCTCAGTGATGCTTCCCTCTCCTCAGCCCCCACCAACCTGTCTCTCCTGCTCTGTCCTGCTGGCAAAGACCTCTATGCTCCCCACTCCTCAAGAATGGAGCCTCCCCTCAGGGAGCCCTGGGGACCCTGGGGCTTCCCACGTGCAGGGCTGGCATCCACTTGTCTGGCCAGGAAAGCCATACGGACACCCTAGGGCGTAACTGTCCCCACCTCGAGTCAAGAAAATGATCACAAATCACTGCTGAGGAAGGAAAGAACTATAGCATATTTGCCCCCAGGTGGAAAACTGATATTTTAGACACTGACACACACACACACAGAACCTAGGCCACCCCCCATAAAGCATTTAAAGATGCTTATTAAATCTGATGTTTGAATACACGCAGGCAGTGTTGAACTTGGGGAGGAAAATTCTCTCTCTAAGCTGGAACATGCAACGGAAAACCGTAAAGACAGAGCTTCGCAGCCCTGCCTGCCCGATGCCTGGCAACAACTGGTGCCCACCCTGGGAGGAGCCCCCAGGACCCCCTGCCCCACGGTTGATGCAATGCTGGGACAGCACCAAGGAGAGCCGGCCCTGCGAAGGTGTGCCTCCGCTCTGTTTCCAGAGCTTTCTGAAATGCTTTCGCCCGAGACAGAATGCCAGGCCACTGGGAAACAAATTCATCATTTTGGCCGTATCTTCGATTGCTTTTCTACAAACACTGACTTAATAGGAGAATGTCCATTCCCCCCCCTCCCCAGGTATGCAGCGCCACTTAAACGCTTTAAAACTGCTCACGCTTCAAGAACCACGCGGTTTATATTAAGTCAGACGGGAGCTGGAAAGGCTTGAGTCTATTTTAAAGGTTCCCAAAAGGCAGATAATGTCTGGGGAACCTGGGGCGTTTGACGTTGGTTTGCACAGGCTTTCGGGCCGCTGGGGTGCTCTGGAGGAAAGACATCCCCCAAGCAGGCGACAGAGGGCGCCTTCACCCCAGCCTCTGGGCAGCCTGGTGGCAGCCCCTGCCCAGGCCAGGACCGCAGGACACCAACTGACCAGAACCTGGGGTCCCTCCAGGCTGCCGGCCACCCGCCACACAGCCGGCCCGCTACCAGCGGCTGGGCCTTGAGCTTTGTGTCTTGAGACGCTCCTTTGACCACCAAGTGGGAGCCGAGATCCACCCCCCAGAGAGCTGGAGTCACATGCCCGGTCTCCTGCAGATGATGGACTTGGACATCCGGGGCTTGGCTGGAAGGTTCTGGAGGAAATCGATGGGCGACATGCTCATGCTTCCCATCAGGTCAGGGAGGCTGCCTGGCCTTGCATCGTCCTGCCCAGGACCCTCTGCTCCCTCACTCTGCGTCCCTGGGTGTCTGCCCAGGGCTTCCCAGCCCTCTCGCTTGGACAATCATGGGGCCAATGGGTGGCAATGCCCCACTGCTGGGACGAATTCTTCCAAATAAAGTGTCTGGCAGGGAGAAGGGAGTGAAACAACCACTACCCGCTCCACCCCCACGCCGACGAACTCTCCCCTCTGCCTGGGTCCCACAGAGCCCCCCTCCTTCGCCACTAGGAGAGCACTTAGCTGTCCCCACTGAACGGTGATAATATTGAGGGAGATGCAGGAAAGAAAGGAAGATAGTGTCCCTCTGCTCTGATGCAGCCCTCACCTGGGCCTTCAGGGAGAAGGTTCCCTCCACGCCGAGCACCCGGCCCTGTGGCCTCTGCTCTCGCCACCCTACAGAGGGGGTAAACCTTAGGTTACTGAGGGTGGCACACACAGTGACAAAACAGTAAGAACCGGCAGTAATGACCAAGCGGACTTGCCGGCTCTAGATGCACTCAGGCCTGCTTGCTTTTACTGCATGTGTTCTCCAGACACAAGATTGGGATCCAGGGGACCTCGGTGGCCTTGGCCATTACCGAGCTCCTTGGCTACTTGGTCCTAAGACCTTCCTCTATCTTGGCAGGAGGTGGCCCTCCTCACCGTGGGTTGAGCAGCCTGCATGTGGAGGGCTGCTGAGACCCTGTGCCATAGAGGTAGCTGCAGGGGCAGAGCAGATGGGGAATGGGGCTTCTCAAACCAGAGGCCCCTGGTAGAGCTGGCCTCTGCTCTCAAGGTATCCCAGGGCCTAGACCATGGGGGTGGCCAGCCAGCAGCCCCTGTATCACAGGAGGGGGCAAGGTCTCAGAGTCAAGGACGTATGGCAGCTGACAAGGAGTCGGGAGCCTCCTCCTGGCTCACAGACAGCTCCTGGGCTGACCCAGCCAGGCTGCGTTTCCAGGGTAAGTGCCAGAGCCTGGCACTTACCAGCCTCTCCATGGAGATGTCTGCATGCCAAAGCCAGCCCCAAGCACATTCCTCTTCTAGAACATTCTGAGAACTCACGAATCAGGCCTGTTTATAGGTAGGCGGGTGGAGCCAAGTTGGATGCCAGTTTCAGATGCTTTTCATTTGCAAGTCCAAAGGGGCTTCTTTGGCAAAGGAGGGGCTGGCAACCGCGCCCCACGGGGGCTGGACCGGGGCCCTGAGCAGAATGCAAGCTCAACCGAACGCCTGTGAGGACCCCTGGGCTTCGGCAGGGCCTTTGGGTGGCCTCTGATGGGCTATGGCCCCACAGAAGGCAAAACCCCGAGGGAGGCCCAGACCTGCATCCTGAGGGGCCTTCGGGACCGCAGAAAACATTCTACTCTGGAACCACCTCCCTGAGGTGTCCCTCCCATCTTACCTGGCCTCTAGGCATCCATTCAGAAAATACCTGCCAAACACCTACTAGGTGCCGGGCCGCAATCTGGGGGCCAAGCGTCCATGTGAGAGACAGATTCTGCTATCATGGGGCCCACGTCAGGACCTCCAGGCTCTCGGGGGTCCCTGTGTCTGCCCACCTACCCCAGGGTTCATGGCTGATGTCCATAGCCTGAGACATGGCTGTCCACACCAACTGGTCCTGGGGGACCACCCCCCACAGACGGGTCCTCAGGCAGAGGTGGATGGGGAGCCAGCAGCACAGATTGACAAGATGCTCAGTGAGGGAATCTCTGGGCACCTGCAGCTTTGTCCTGGGTGCCCAGATTGGCCGATGCTGCAGGCTCCCCGCCCCCACCAGCCGGTGCCCTGGGCTCTGCTGCGGCACCTCTCTCCACCCTCACGGCAGCCGTGGGGCTGACTGCAGAGTGCCCACTATAGATGAGGTCAGGGACCTGCCCACAGCCAGCCTCCCCACTCTGCTCGCTGAGCCCCGGGGCCCAACTGGGGAGGGAGCACCTGACCTCATCTGTCGTAAGTCAAGCCTTCGGGTCCTCACTATTTCTGACCTGCCTCCCCAGACCCCATCTGCGTCCCCACCCCCCCCCCCCCCCCACCGCCCCCGCCGATTCTCGCTCCCTCCCTGCCTGCCAAAGGGACCTGGGCTGGACTCCCTGTGGCCCCAGGAGGCCCACCAGCTCTGCCTCCCACCTACCCAGGAATGGCTCTTGCCCATGTTTCCTTTTATTGGAATGTTTTTTCCAAAGGTAAATTTCTCTTTTCAGATTTCAGAGAAGACTTCAGTTGGTGCCACTGTTTCTTGAAGCCATGACCCTTGGTGGAAGCCAGGGTGACCCGTGGGGCTCTCCCAGCCGCCTGCAGCCTCAACACACACGGGGATGAAGGGAGCCCGGGGTCCTAAGGTGGACACTCCCTTACGTGGGACTGGACGCTGCCTTGAGGGTGAACAAGGCAGAAAACATGACCTCGTGTGGGAGACACAGGCGTGGAGCAGAAAACTTCCCACCTGGCCAGACCCCGGCCCGGGGGAGGCAGGGAGCCTCAGTGCGCCAAGTGACGGCTCCAGAGAGTGCCACTGGTGGGCCAGCCATTGGTGATGCTACACCATGGCTGTGTGGCGGGTGTGACTCTGCAGAGCTCACACATGTGTGTACCCACCACCCTTGAACACACATGTGCACAGGTTGGCGCTGGCCTGGACGGGTCCTCGAGGGGGTGTGTGTCTGTCCTGAGAGCCCGTGTATGCATCCTTACGTACAGTGGAGGAGACGGGTGATGGGGGTTTTCCTTTTTAGGTGATCTTGGTTTTTTTCCCCCATTGTCTCACAAAGAATACACACTATGATCCCAAGAAGATAATCCATGTTTCTTTTAGGAGCCTTCGGGTAGCAAGGCTTCTGCCCTAACCTGGCTCATGCTTTCCTGGTGACAGAACAGGAAGGTGGTGGGCAGTGGGCAGCCACCTGCCAATTCTGCGTTGGCAGGCTTTCTAAGTGACACTGCTCCAGGGGCGTGCTGGGCACAGGCTGGCTTCCCCGTCACCTCCCCTGGCAGGCCCCATGCCCCACCTAGCTCCTGGGTGGGCTCCCCTCTGTGGGGTCCTGGGTGAAGCCCCCTTGACCCCATCCTCCCTCCCTTCCTCTGTGGCCCCTCACTCCGCTCTGGACACTCTTGTGGGACCCACCCTCCCGAGCCCCCCAGTTGAAGTGTGCAGGGCCCTCTGAGTGCTGCACTCCCCACCGCCCATCTGTAGGATCTGACACGAGCTCATTCACCCCCAGATCCAGCTGTGTCCTGGGCCTTGCTCTGTCTGCCTCGCATCTGCCTGCCGGGGGTCATGCCCTGCCTCTCTCTGAGATGCCCCCAGTCCTGGGTGGATGGGCTGGGCAGTGGGGACCCTCTGCCCTTTGGTAAGAGGAGGTTCCCACAGCACGTCCCACACTTCAGGGACAGAACTGCTCTGGTGGCCATGGAGGAGGTGTCTGCACCTGGTCTCTTTGCAAAGGCTGAGCATCCAGCACTCTGGAGGACAGATGACAGGCAGCTTCTCCCCAAGACCTGCTGCAGCTGCCCCTCGAGGCAGGAAGAACTAGGAGGGCTTTGAACAATTGCTGCCCAAGGGCTTCGTGGGCCTGGCCACGAGGAGAGGGGACATGGGTGGATGTGCTTTGTTGCATCACCATTTCTCCTTGGGGCCTCTGTTTGTGGGCCAGCAGAGGTTTACTGAGTTCACACACATCCTCCAGGAAGCACCATCCGATGATCTGTCAGTGCAGTTGAGAAAGTTCTTGGACGGTCAGTTTCCAAAGGGTCAAGGAGAATTCAGACCTTAGAGATGGGGGCCTTGGATGGAGATGTCCCAGGTAACATTGGCTATAGGCTCCCCAGCCGGTCTGTCTGTCGCTGCATGTCCTGGCTCATGGTGGGGCCCGAGGGACCCTGAGGTCTGAGGGCTGGTGCTTCTTTGCCAGCCTAGGGGGTCCTGGTGGCACAGCACATTTGCTGAGCAGCTGTTTTACCTGGCCAGGCCATCCTGGGGAAGTATGTCATGGGAGACAATCCATGGGAGGAACTGGGGTGCCTGGGGAGGCCCCATGAGGCCTCAGAGGGTTCGCTCCACCACAGGAAGAGGGGGATTGAGAACCAGGTAAGCACCAGGAAGACAGGGCAGGGGAAACACTGCGATGGCTGAGGGGGCATCCGGGTGTGGGCTGGCCAAGTGCCCTGACAGTGGGCTCCCGGGTTCTCCAGACTGTGTCCCCAAACCACTGCTCTGGCCTTGTTGGAGTAGAGGACTTCATGGCTTGCTGACATGACGGCTCACATACAGCTCCCAGACAACGGATGAGTGATCTTAGGACGGCGTGCACACGTGTGCATGTGGAAAGGACATGGAGCAAACGGGGACTCACTCCCCTTTCTGAGGCACCTTGGGGATTCATTTGGGGCCAGTGCCCCCCATTTCACCTAGGCCCCCATGTATGGGACGCAGGCCAATCCTGAGCCTGGCCACACCCCCAAGGGCATCAGCAGATTCCTAAACCCATTCCTTCTTCCCCAAAAGGGAAGGGTTGGGCCAGCAGGGGGCTCCCCTTCATCACACTCTTTGTGCCCTTGTGCCTGGGGACCCAGGGGGTCAGCACTCCGGAGAGCCCACACCACCTTCCCAGCCAAGGTGCCCATTGGCCTCCCAGCTGCCCTCTGAGGTTTGTCAGTTTAGCCACAGGGAGAGAGTAGCCCATGGTGCTTGGTGACGTCCCCAGAGGGCACTGGACCCAGTGGCGGGTGCTCTGTTCGACCTTCTGGCAGGTCCGACGGCATGCAGACACAGCCAATGGCCCACAGCACCGAGCTGGCCCCTCCTGCAGCCCTGTCCCAGCCTGGTTCCTGTCTGTCTGCTGGTCATCGTGCACAGTGACCACAGAGTAAGTGACGAATGGCTGGTGTCAAGTCCTGTCATGCCAAGGGGGTCCTGGGGGAAATGTGAGAGGCTCTCAAAACGGCTTTATTACCAACCTGTGGCCGCAGAGATGATCAATCAAACTGATTGGTGATGGCAAACACGGAGAGACGAGAGGCAGACGCCGGCCCCGGGGGCTGAGGGTCAGCGACGGGGGCGGGGCGTCCGGGAGAGGATGGTGTAGTAAATGCTGAACTTGACTGCGGCCCAGGGTCCAGGCCCCAGCGGTCCATGCTCGCCTCGGCCATTGCCGAGGCTGGCCTCGGGGGCCTGTTGGGCCCCACCCCAGGGATGGAACCGGCCAGACTGGCAGGCCGCGGGGCTGCGTGGGCATGGGGTGCGCTCCTTACCAGGGGGGTCTTGCAGTAAGCGGGGACTCTGTCTCCACGCCCGGTGCGCTGGCCGGCGTGGGCGTGGACTGTGAACGGGACCCGAGGACCAGGCCCCGCGGCTTCCCTGGGACCCGAGCCCCGGCCTTCCCGGGGGCCGGGGGCTGCAGCAGCTTCCCGCTCGGGCCGTCCAGGGCAGGATGAATCAGACCTTTCTTGGGGAAGTGCCTCCCGCACAAGGACGTTTTAGTCAGACATAATTGCGAGGAAAAATAAACCTGCCTTAACAGAAAACAGATTTCTAGTCGTTTCTTCCCGGCCTTGAAGCCCTTTCAACTCCAGGTTTTGGCAAGTCCTGGCTGCGGGTGATTGTCAACACGGTGCCGTGTCCAGAGACCAAAGCCAGCAGAACGGAAGTGGCACCCACAGTGTGAGGGGGACGGGGACGGGGCCCTGAAGCACGCGAACACTCCCGTGTGCGCACACGCCCTCGCAGGGCCACCGACCACAGGCGAGGGGGATCGTGGTCCTGGCCGTGGCGCGGATGTCTCAGAAGCACCTCAGAGGCTCTGAGCCCTGAGACAGGGAGACGCAGGCCTTGCGGGAGCGGCCGGGAGTGCGGTTCGGCTGTAGGGGAGCTCCTGGTTGGGGGCAACCCCCTCCTACCCTCTGGGTGACGCCCCCGATCCTCCTGACCCCCAGAGGAAGGTCACCCAGAGTGCCAGGAAGCATGGGGCATGCTTTCCCCAGGGCCCGATGGACTTCCTGGTAGCCCTGGGTGTGCTGGCTGTGCCCCTGACTGCCCCCGAATGACGGTCCCGGCCTGGAGCAGAGCTGGGTGACTCAGGATCCACGTGGTCATCATCGCGCTGGCCGGCAGCACATTAGATGACCACAGTCTTTAACTGCCCCCTGGACAGGCCCAGCCAGACCCTCCTCCTCCCTCAGACCCTGTCTGTCATCGGGGTCCCGCCAAAGGGCCATGGGTCAAGCAGGAGGCCAGTGACAGGCCACTGTGGGCAGGGGCTCGGGCTGGGGCCTGCGGGGCCTGAAGGACGGGGCACCCACCACCTTGTCATCGCTGACGTCCTGTTGTTCATTTGCGGGAACCTGTTACAAGGCCTGTCAAGCCCACGGCTGACAAGCTGATGTTACTCACTTGGCTGGGTTCTGGAAGACTCGGGCTCATTTGCCAGGCAAAATTAATGAGAAAAGAAAGACGTAAACGAGATAGTAATTTATGACTTCCACTGGGCCACTCTGCCTGTTCCCCACGCATGGCGGCGCATCGCAGTTGAAAGAAGGCTCCTCCTGCCGAGGACCAGGACCCGGACCGGGACCCGGACCAGGCCGGCCTCTGAGCTGCCCCGCGCGGGTCCCCCCTTCGCCCCCTGGATGAGGCGAGCTCTCAGGGTCTCCGGCTGGCGATCGCTGCACCCGTCTCCAGCTCAGGCCGCCAGGAGCAAACCCGCGGCGCTCTTGTGACGCCTGCTCTGACGGCGCAGCAGCTGGTCTCCCGAGGACCCGGGACCCAGGCCGCGATGCGCCTTTTCTCTCCTGGCCCTCGCCGCCGCCAACCCCCAAAAACACAAAGGAGAAAAATGGAACGGGAAAGCCAGCAATGCGGCAGCAAAATAAACCTTCCCTAATGGCTACCAAACTTGCTGAGTGTCAGCTATAGTTACTTTGTGCAGAGAGTCTGTAATAATCACGCAGCTCAGAGACAAGGCCTCTCTCCGGCAGGAGCCAACGTGACACGGCCTGCAAGGCAGGTGTTACTGTAATTAGCTATTGTTTGACTATCAAAAGTCAAGGCTGATTAAAGCCACTAAGCACAAGTGCACTATTTTATTTCAAAGAATATTATGAACTGCACGCTGAGTCCTTTCAGAGAGGACCTTCCTTCCGCAGCCGGCTAAGAGCCCATGCCAGCAGTAATCAAACGCGAAATCTGCATAAACCTTCAGGGTTTAATTCAAGCAGAGACCTTTCATTAGAAATATGTTACTTTATGAAATCTGGTCGCCAGCAAGGGGAGAAAAATGTGACTTCTTAAGAAAAGTGAATGGCACCTCTTTAGTGATTAACCCGAGATTAATGGAGGTCCCCACTGCTCGGTCTAAGTCCATTTTATTGCTAATTCATTTAGGTACCATTTCAGATATGCTTGATGAAAGTTACCTGCCAGGGCGTCAGGTTTTGGCAAGCAAGGATAGCCATTACGGTCAAATCCCTGGTACACTTTTTATTAGAGAAGCTTTGAAAAGTGTCCTGTACTAGTCTTTCTTTTCTTTTCTTTTTTAGGGACTTTTTTTTTTTTTTTTTTTTTTAATGTACTCAATTAGTTAAAGGTTTGGATCCTGATTCATTATTCAGAGACTGATGTGGCTGGCTCACCGTCAGGGGCTCTCTCCTGCCTCCCCACGCACGCGCCCACGCACACACCCCGTATACACACATGTGCACAAGCACTCTAGCACACGGAGATCACGGGTGCTCACGATGCCGTGGACAGGATCATAAGAGATGGGAAGGGGTCACCCCCACTCACCGCTTCTCCTCAGTGGCCCCTCTCATGGCCGAGCACCCTTGGTCCTTCTGGGCTCCTGGGCCTCGGGGATGGCAGGGCCCTGGGACATAGCCCTCCAGTGGGCCCCCTCACACGGTTCAGAGAAAATAGGGTTTGGAGGGGAGGGAAGTTAGGACCTGCAGAACCATCTCACCCTGCCCCTGCCCTGTCCTGGGACCTTTCTGTTTCTGGGGGTGCTTTGTCTCATCTTTCTGTTCCAAAGGCACCTCCCTTCCCACTCAGGCATTGGCCTTCCTCCTGGCAGCCTCCGCCCCACACAGGACACAAGCCCAGGTTCAGGTGCCGGGTGGCTCCTCCCTCACATTGGGGCTCCCAGAGCATCCCTGCCCCACTCTCAGGGGCTGCAGGGGTGGACTTGCAGCCCCAAGAAAGAGGGTGGGTCAGTGTGCAGGGGCTTTTCAGTGCCTAGTCTTTTCCCAAAATGTTATCGGAGTCTTGGTTTGTTTCAAGGGGTTTGAACAAAGCAGCAAAGCACATGCAATAGTGTAAAACATTACTGTTGACAATTAGGAACATTTTATCCTATTTGCTGTGAATTGTTCTTTTTCGTGGAAGAACAGCTTTCTAGGTAAGGGGGTTCCTGCTTGGGTTGGACTCCGTCAGTCTGCGTGGCCACATGCAGCCAGAGCAGCCAGGGACCCCATCGCTCCAGGGCAGGTGCCCCCTCCGTTCCCCAGCTGCTGGCAGTGCCCTGGGGCACTCACCGCTGTGTCCTCTGCTTGCTGCCCTCCAGGAACACATGCACTTGGGCCCCAGACACACCCCAAACATGAGCGATCTGCAACTGGCTTCCTTCTTCCCTCTCCCTTCCTTCCTTCCTTCCTTCCTTCCTTCCTTCCTTCCTTCCTTCCTTCCTTCCTTCCTCCCTTCCTCCCTTCCTTCCTCTTTCTTTTTAAAGATTTAGTTGTCCATTTTAGAGAGAGGGGAAGGGAGAAGCCGAAGGAGAGGGAATCCCAAGCAGACTCTGCACTGAGTGTGAAGCCCAGCTCGGGGCTCAATACCACAACCCTGAAACCATGACCTGAATAGAAACTAAGAGTTATGCTCAAATGACAGAACCACGCAGGTGCCCCACGACCTGCAACTTTCTACATCCTGTTCCCCATGTTATTCCATGCTGTTGGGCCTTTGCACATTCTGTTCCCTCCTAGGAATGTCCTTCCTTGGACTGATGACCTACTGCTCTGCCTCTTAGGTCCTGCGAAGCCTTCCCAGCAGGAAGCTTTCTGCAGCCCCTGCCACACCCCTGTCCTCCAGTAGCCATGAGCTCTGGCCACATCAGCTGACTTTGTGTGAACCCCTACATGGAAAGGGCAGGGCCCCATGAGCCATGCAGGCCTTGTGGCAGGTGTGGCTAATGAACAAGTAGATGGATGGGTGGGTGTGGGAAGACCCTGCCCAACCTTGGATACAGTCTAGAGGTAGGGCCATTGGGCTCTTCCCAGGAAGGCTGAGAGCCTCGCCTCATGGGGCTCTGTTGACTGTGGGTCTGTCTACACCAAGTGTGGGGTCTCCCTGTTTGGGGGCAGGGGCCACCCAGTGTCATATAGACCCAATGAAGGGATAAGGCATAGAGGAGGCCCCCAAGCCTCTCAGAGGAAACACAGGGGTTGGCCCCCTGCCACAGACTCGTCTGTGAGACACCGACTATGTGTCCTGCTCAGTGCTCAGCACAAACCCACATGATGATACAACATGGCCCCAGGACCACAGTCTCCACTGTTTGGCAGGTTAGAGGCCCCTCCCACAGAAGAGCACCCTCTGTTCTTCCAGGCACTGGGGGTTTTGGAGGTAGCAAGCCAGGTGGGCTCCTAGGTGTGTCCTGCTTTCCCTTCACCCACAGGTCTCCCATGGCCACTGCCATTCCTTACCCTCCAGGGTGTAAGGCATGGAACCATGTTCCAGCCCTGGGACACCAGTCCCCTCTGCCTTGTGAAGGCAGCCGCCAAGGGGTCCTGGCCTGGCACCTCCCAAAGATCCGGGCATCACACCAGGAGCTTTTAGATCTCCCTCAACGGATGCAAAACTGAGGATTTGTAGCCATGTGACTGTTATTCCAAACCTGCACCATCCCAGGGTAAACCGTGAATATTGTGGCCACAGGGAGCTGAGCCCCAGGACACCGTGTGTCCGGAGAACATGCCACGAGCCCTGCACCCTGCCAGGCCCCTGAGGGCCAGACCTGGGATGGATGGAGCAGCTGGGCCCCTGGGAGACCCAAAGCTGGGGCCAGAGGGTTGGCCTATGCCTGTGGTCCGGGGGAGCCCAGCTCCATGCATTGGGGTGTTCATTCCTCTGTGTCCTGCCAATGGCAAGTGAGGACATGTCCAGTGCCTGCCCCAGAGGCCCTGCCTCCTAACGGAACCCCACCTCTGTAGGTGGAACCTGCAACACATGAACCGGGGCCATAGGTTCTGGACTCCAGCCTGGTCTGCATCTCAAGCCTGGTAGGATTTGCCCTGAAAGAAACTGTGGATTTAAGCATGTCCTGGGCTCCGGCCATCTTCAGAAGCTTCTGGGAGCTCCCAGAACTTGCCATCCTCCTGCAACCCACAGGGCACTATGCCCAACCTGGGTCAGACAGCCGTCTCACTGAAAAAGCAAACCCATATGCAGAGGGGCCTGTGGAGCTGTGAGGGCTTGTCTGTCATGCAGGGGACAGGGGCTGGGGCCAGGGCAGGGGAGGATCTACCTGCAAGACAGGCAGCCAAGAGTGCAGTGGGCATGAAGAGGTCTGAGAGAGCAGAGGACAGAAGGGGACCATGGCACCCTGGGCTTCTAAGGGCTGGTGGCCACAGTGTGCTCTTATGCCCGAGGGGCAGAGATGGGCAGACCCAGGCCAAGGTTAAGCCAGAGTTGCCTTGGCCTTTCCTGCCATGCGGCTCTGCCTCCAACTGACCTCAGGGCATGGCCTGGCCTTGCCCCAGAAATGGAGCTGAGAAGCACAGCCCAGCATTATGCAGGCCGAAGCAGGTGCCCCCCTGCAGTCTGCAGGCCTGAGGATAGGTCCCACGTGAGCTTTCATCACCCGTGGGGCCAGGCTTGGAGCTGGTCAGCAGTGGCTTCAAAGTGAACTCTACCCCAAACTTCCCTCTGTCACTTTTCTCTGAGGTGAGAGATCCCCAGGGTCTTCCCTGCAGAAGCAGGCAGCTGTCAGGGGCTCTCCTGGCCATGAATGACCCCAGGGACCTGGCTGGGGTCTGCAGAGGTTCAGGAAGATACCCTGCCCCAGGGCTCTGTTTAGAAGTGCAGGGGTGGGCAGCCTCCACAACTTACTGCTTCTTCCTCGGGGACCCGCACGAGAGGGTGGGCCTTATCAATTCTGACTCAAGACTTCTAGGTCCCCAAGCAGGCCCAGGTGCCCTACCACTGCCTGAGAAGCTGGGAGTGCCCCCCCTCTGCCTGCCTGCCTCCTTGCACCTTCCGGGCAGGCATAAGGTCACGCCATGGCCTCCCCAGGCCTGACCTTCGGGTTCCTCTGCCCACTGCCTTACCTGCTCCTGGTCTGAAGGTCAGCCTTGACCTTTATGAATCCTAGTGGCTGTTGCCAGTAGCTCCTTTCCCTTGTGCCTTATCCTAACTGCCCCTGAAACCTATACCGGGGGTCTTCTGTTCTCTGCCTTGAAATCGAGACATGCACCAGAGACCCCATCTTCAGGACCCCATTTCCAGCCACATCTAGCAGAGCCTGGTATTTGGTTTCAGAAAGGATTTGCTGGTGGGAACCTGTGGCAGGTCATGGGGTCAAAGGCCCTGAAGAATCAGGGGCTTGTGCCCCCCTGGAGGAGGTCCAGGTATTTGGTGTTTTCAGTTGTTCCCCCAGCAGAGGAGGCAATACCCTCATCCAGCCAGCACCAGAGTGGAACCACAGGTGAAGACCGAGAGGTCAGTAGAGAAGATGGGTTTGGCCGATGTGGATGGTAAAGCCTATGCCCAGTCTCCTTCCCTTAGAGGCACAGGGGGGCACCAGCCCCTGATTCTGGGCTGGGGGGCCAGGGCCAGGTCATTGCTGATGGCCTGGCACCTCAAACATCTTAAGGACATTAGGATATCCTAGCAACTCCAGTGGACTCCCAGGTTGGGTGGGCTGGAGGGTGTTGAGTGCCCAGGAGGCCGTGGCTTCCATTGAGGACTATGGAGTTTCTATTCCAGAGCTGATCTGGGGCTTTCTGTGACCTGCCGGGGGATCTGGAGCCAAGGGGTCTGCCAACCGTGCCACATGGTCCCCCAGGAGCCATGTGTCCCCGGTGGGGCCCTCTCACCTTCCTGGCCTGCCCCACATAGCCCAGACCCCCTGTCCCGATAGCTCGTCTGCCAGTCTCTCATGAACGCACATGTTAATTATCTTGCCACTGCTATAATTTCTCCCCATAGTCCATTAATTAAGGGGTCACAGTCTGAGAGCATGTTTACCCAATAAGCTTTATTTTTTAATTATCCTAATTGCTCAGAGACTGACAAAGACTCTGCTCTTCTCCTTCCCTTGGTGGATTAGTGGATGACGAACACACTTGCACACACCCCACCCTGTGCTCCCTGAGTGGCTGAGTCTATATCCACAGCAGGATTGCATGGCTCTTCCTTGGGGTCAGGTGCTCCCGGGTGGCTGGCATGGGGCTGGTGGGCTTGCACGCAGGGCCTGCTCATGGTGTGTTCACATGTGTGTGCCAATGGGAGCCACAGCTGGTCACAGTCTGAGGGCTGAGGGCACAGGCTAACAGGGATGTAGGCACCTGCTTGCCGGATCCTAAGGCCAGGGGGAGTCAGCCCACATGCGTGCACGTCCTCTGTAAATGGCAGGCCATCCCAGCCCCAGTCTAAGCAGGACCTAAACCCACAGTTTAACCTCTTAGGGACATTCGCTCTGACTTGGCCAGAACCAGCGTCAAGGCCCTGCATGATGGGTCCCTGCCTCCGTGCCCACTCCCCACTGATGCAGGGGGTGGTGACTTGCTCTACCCCCACTTGCAGGAGGAACAGAAGCTCGGGGGGCCCAGGGGCGGGGGGCCAACCCTTTGGCCAGTCTGTGAAGCCCACTCTCTTTTTGGAGCAACTCTGAGTCACAGGAGCACAGACACTTGGGGAAGCAGCATGGGGAGGCTGTGGGGAGAACAGACTGGCAGCTCAGAGAGTTAGACCCCAGGCCACCTGAGGACCCAGCACGTCCACAGCTGGCAGCCCACCCAGGGGACCTGCACACAGGGACTCACACCGACATGCCAGAGCGTGCGTTCACGGCAGCACTGCTCACGAGAGCAAAGGTTGGCGAGAGCTCCTGTGTGCATGAGCGGGCAAGTGAGGGCATGAAGACTCGGGGCCAGTCCCCACGCGGGACAGGGGGTGAAGCCCTGACACGTGCTCCAGAGCAGATGAGCCTGGAAGGCAATCAGGATGCCCAGAGCCCCAAGGCCGCACACTGTGATTCCACGTGTGGAGCCGACCTGAGGAGGCGAACCACCAAGCCAGCACTCGGGCCTGTGGCCGCCTGGGACTGGAGCAGGGTGGCCACAGAGTGACTGCGGAGTGGACGCAGAGTGGCTGCGCACAGGTCAGCGAAGAGGCCCACAGTACCCAGGAAGGTACCAAATGCCACTGAGCTGTTGCTTGCACGCGGTGAATTTGTGCTTTCATAAATTTCACCTCCACCAAAATGGGAAACCGAAAAAAAGTGGTGGCCCCAGAGGCATGCCACCACCACAGCCCCCACTGCGCGCGCTGCGGCCCCTCGGAGGCTCCTGGGGGGACACGAGCGCGTCTGCTGAGGTGAGCGGGCAGGGAGGCCCCGCGCACATTGTTCTGTGGGGATTAGGGGGTGCAGCGTCCCCGGCCACTTCCTGCAGGCCCTCGCGGCGTCCGGCTGTGCTGGGCAGGCCTGCCCGTTCCGTGCAAGGTTATGTCTCTTTAATAAAGATTAAGATGTCAGAGGGCCAGCGTTGCACAAAATCCCACTTTTATTAACTTCTCATTACCAGCTGAAGGGCGAAGCCTATTCTTGAGCTTCTGAGGCAGTGAGGGGAAAGTAGTTATTAAATATGCATTTATGACGACTGGAGCTTCTGGCAGCGCTCGCTGACTCAGCGAATGGGCCGCAGGCCTCCCTGGCTGGACGGAGACAATGGGGACCTCATGCAAAGAGTGACTGCACAGCCTGGCCCGGGGCGCAGTGTGGGGAGGAGGGAGGGTCCTGGCTCCTGGACGCCTGGGTGGAGGGCACGGTGTGAGCATGGGACTCACACTGCGGTGAGGGCATCAAAGAGAGTGAGGGTCCCAGGCCCACACCTGAGACTGACCGCCAAGTGCTCCATGCCGTCCAGGTGGCACGCCAGTCCAGCGGGGGGTCACCACAACATCCTCATGAACTGCGCCTGGCCCCCAGCCTTGGCCTCCCGGGGTGGACCCCACAGACCACCTGCTCTGGGCCTCTGGAAGTGTCTCAGGTCAGCACACTCCTCCCCAGGAACCCCAGGTCACCATGCACCTTCTCACAGGGAAAAGTGCCATCCGCACCCTCACTCCCAGGGGAATGAATGCTCTTGTCTAGGCCATGGCCACGCTGCCCCACACGAGGGGGCATGTTCTCTCTGCCTCTGCTCTCCACTGTGACCTCTCCACCTCTGCTCTCCACTGGTCTCATCACCAGAGCTGCTCGGGCTCTCACCTCACCCCTTCCACCTTGCAACCCTAGGGGAGTGGCCCCAGCTGCAGGGATTCTGAGCTTGTCCATCCACATCCACATACCTGATGCCCTTCTGGGACATCTGTCTAAGGGGCATCTCAAAAGTAGGGTGTACCAGGCTGACATCTCCATTTCTACTTGTCCGCATGCCCCCACCCCGACCAGGTTCCCCCTGTAAATGGCACCTCTGCATCCCTGTCCTGGGACCTATCTTAAGGCCACTTGTCTTCCATATACTGAGTCTTCTCCCACTGAAGTATCCCAGAACAGCCATCTCCCTACCCACACCCCTCACCCCTGCTGGG
Organism: Vulpes vulpes; assembly: GCF_048418805.1. NCBI lineage: Eukaryota > Metazoa > Chordata > Mammalia > Carnivora > Canidae > Vulpes > Vulpes vulpes. Next base: position 159,281,413 of record NC_132791.1, on the reverse strand, counting down.
CACCCAGTGACGGGCTGAGCATGGGACCTGTAAGCCCCTCCACAATGCAGTCCTGCAACACTCTTGGCTCTGTCCTCTTAAGTCTTGCCCCCTAGGCCTCAGGGAGCTCCTCCAGTGCCCCCCAGAGGTGCCCTGGGGGTACCTGCCTGGGTCCCTATCACACAGCCCACATCTGCCATCCTGCCTGCAGCACTTCTGGTCACTTGCTCACGTGCTTACTGCTTTGTGTTGGCGCTTTATCTGCCTCTTCAGTGATATTATAGACCGAATGCTTGTGTCCCCCCAAATTCATATGTTGAAACCTATTCCCAGGGTGATGGTTTTTGGAGGTGGGGCCTTAAGGAAGTGGTTAGGTTTAGATGAAGTTGTGGAGGGAGTGGGCCTTCACAATGGGAACAGGAAAGACATTGGACACCTTGCTCTACTGCCCATCTCTCCCAGTCTTTGCCATTTGAGGACACTGAGAAAGGATGGCTGTCTGCAGACTGGGAAGATAGTCCTCACCAGACCTGCAATCTGCTGGGGTCTTGCTCATGCACTTGCAGCCCCCAGAACCACAAGACAGAAGTGTCTGTGTTTTGCCAGCCCCATCTGTGGCCAGCTGTCATAAGGGCAGAGCCCACTGAGGGCCATAGGCAAAGACCTCACTGTTCACAGCTGTGGCTTGGAGCCTGATGCCCTGGCCCCATCAGCACTTGCACGCGAGTGCGCACACACACGGTCCCTTCAGCCGGCGGCAACACCGGGTGGCTGTAAGGCAAGGTCCTGCCCAGGGGCCCAACCTTGTCTATTGTTCTAGCATCACTTATAGGGGCTTCACGGAATCCCTTCCCCGCAGAGAGCACCCCCTCTATGGCACTCCAGCCTTCTTATCCAGTGTTGGGAACAGGATACCAGGGAGCAGAAGCAAGTGTGGGCACCAAGGGAGGCTTGCACTCACGTCGTCTCTAATTAAGTGGGTCTCTCGGGGCCTTGAAATCTGCTGGGTTTGTTTTTCCTGGTTGGCTGGCTCTGCTTGCATGGACTCTCACCAACTCACAAGTGGGGTGCTGCCCCCCAGACTCCCCTGTGCTAACAGAATAATGCTGAGTCCCTCAGGGAAAGAAGGGAGCTCTGGGTCCTCAGAGTCCAGGAACCCACCCACATGAGCAAATGCACATTTATTGAGCAGATGCTTGTTGAGGAGCATCACATCATACTGCTCAAGAGCACAGAACCAGATGACCTGGCTTCAAACCCTGTCTCTACCTCTCACAGCTGTGTGACATTGGACAGGTTACTTAATATCTCTGTGGCTCATGCCATCCCTATAGAAGGGCATCAATTGATCTAGAGTGTTGGCAAGTGTAAGTGCTCAAGGAAACATTAGCCACATGCAGAAGCAGAGCCCGTGCTCAAGTCTTTCCCCCAGAAAACACCCCGTGATGGGGCCTTCAATTCAGCTTTGGGGCAGTGGGGTAGATGGCTCAAAAAGGAAAGGGAATGGAGGGCTCTACAGCATGGCCCTTCCCATCATGCTGCCTCATGGCCCAGAATGGCAGCGGGACAGGCTCCCTTTGGCCAAGGAGCCAAGCAGGCTTCAGCCCAGACCCACCACCAGCTGAGGAAACCAGCCCCATGGGGGATGTTTCTGGATTGGGGCCAGGGTGGAGGGAGACACTGGCTATGAAGGAAATGTCCTGTCCACGGACCTGAGTCCTCGGTGTGTCAGTGGAGGGGTGCCCAGGCCGGCCTGCCCGGGAGCTGGCGTAGAGTGTGGCTGGGCAGGCAGTGGTCCTGTGCCCCCAGCCCTCATCCGCCCCAGGGCTCACCAGCCTGTGCTCAGGTCTGTTTACCGAGGGGGTGAAAAGGCTTCTCACTGCTGTGTAAATAGACTTTGCAAAGGCCTCCGCTTTCTCACCCGCTACAGCTTTCTGAACGCACATTATGAACTGGCGGGCTTATCGGGAGGGCCGTCTGGCAGTTAAAAGATGTTTCCCCGCATTGTGAGGCTGCATGGAAACCGAGTCATGTCAGCCCCAAGGACAAAGGAACTCAAGTGTTTGAAATGCAAAAATATTTTGACCTGACTACATCATTTTTCAAAGGAAAAAAGTAATTCACGGCTCACAATTCACTTGCTATCTTGCAGGAAGTCCTGTATTTCTTATTAACTCCCCAAGGCCTGCTTCTCTGTGTGAGAGGTCATCTTGGAGGGCCAGCATGTGAGGGACATTTACGACTTTCCTTTCCGTCTCTTCCTGTTGTTTTTTCTCTTAGTGCTGCCTCATGTTTGTGAGGGGCCCGCCAGTACACGGCTCCAGGCCTTATCTCAGGGCCCCTCCCAGACCAGAAACTTGAGTGGCGTACAGAGTGTCTGCCCTATGTTGCCAGGTCGGAAACCAAGGTCCCGGGAGGTTAAGTGACTTTCCCCAGGTCACACTAATTAATGTAGAGCTACAACTGGAGTTCCAGGGGTCTTCTGATCCCTCCTTGAGTGTCCTCTCCTGGGCTCTTGGCTCCCCCATGTAATGACTGTGTCTGGATGGGACCCCAAAGGTTCATCAGTCACTATTAGCATCACCACCACCACCATCATCACTACCATCATCGTCATCACCCTCATCACCATCATCACCACATCATCACCATCATCACCATCATCATCACCATGTCCACCACCACCATCACTACCATCACCATCACCACCATTATCATCATCGTCATCACCATCTTCACCATCACCACCATCACCATCTTCATCACCATCATCATCACCATCACCATCACCATCAACACCATCATCAGCACCATCATCATCACCATTATCACATCATCACTGTCATCACCATCATCTTTACTATTATCACCACCACCATCATCATCACCATCAGCACCATAATCTTCACCATTATCACCATCATCATCACCACCATCATCATTGCCCTTGTCACCATCACCATCATCATCACCACCACCATCATCATCATCACCCTTATTACCATCACAACCACCACCATCATCACCACCATCCCCATCATCACCACCTTGCTCTCACTCTGAGCCCTGAGCATGTACCAGGTGCTATTTTAAGTGTGTTCTATGCATAACATCTCATGTAATCACTCACCACAACCTTGAGGCAGGAGCTATTATCACCTACACTCTACAGATGAGGAAATCAAGGTGCTGGAGGATAAAGAAAACTTTGGACAATCTTTTGCCTTCTAAAAGATCTTTCCACCACCAGACTCCCCCCCTGCCAAGCTCTTAGAAAGTGCCATGGACAGGCCTTAATGGTGGCTGCTTAGCAGCTCAGTGGAGGCTGAGCAAAAAGGCAACCTTTGGGGTTAGCTGAGCAAATCCTGAATGACTCTAAAGCTGTGTCTGGGGGTCTGGCCCCTAAAACTACAGGAACCAGAAGACCCCTGAAAGTCCTCCCACAGGAGCAGCAGGTTGGGGCACTTGCTGGGGTGCATACACCCAAAGCTGTTTTGTCCTGCTGGCAGAGCAGAGAGTCTCCCCCTGTGAGTGAGTCTGCAGAAGTGGGACCAGGAGGGATGAGCCAGGGAGACACAAAGCTCCCCTTGTATGGCATCATCGGGGTGGGGCTCTGAGGAGATGAGTGATGCATCATGTTGGGAAGCCAGGGGTCCAAAGAGCAGTGAGGGCTTTGAGGAGTATTACAGTGATACACTGGGGGCCAAACAGTGATTATTCAAGACAAGTCCTAGTGTTTAATAAGGTGGCCGGGGTGCAGGATGTTTGGTACACTGGCAGGAGGAGAGAGTGGGGACAACCATGGCATCTGTCCCCCTGGGTCCTGGCCCCAGCATGGCCTGACTCCTCAGACAGACACTATCGTGGTGCCCTGAGCACTGGCTCTGTCCCAGCCACCCACGGTGGCACCTGGCGCTAGGCCTCACCCCAGCACCTTCCGGTCTGAGCTGGCCTTGACCGTCCTCTTGGGTGAGCGAGTGGGGACAGACATAGGCCACCCTTCTGATTTGTTCTCCCTCCTGGAGGGCCGCACGTTGGCAGACATGGGTCAGAGATGCCCCTCGTGCCCCCAGCTCTCCCCCACCTAGGATGGCCCCTACCAAGCCAGGCCTTTCTGAAGGCTAATTTGATGTTTTTCTCTACCTTGCCAGTTCCCCTTTACGCCTGCCTCTGCATCTCTTGTCCAAAACAGAAATACAAAGGGAGGAAGTCTATTCAAAATTCCTCCTCCTCATTTTATTTCTGCTGCTCTCTGGGGTGTCCACACTTCAGATTCTCTTCCAATAATTACCTGCCCTTTCGGGGCCTCGGTAACCCAGAGCCTTGGGTTTGGGAGGCACGAAGAAAGTGTCGGCCTGCCTGCGGCACGCGGACACCCTGCGGGAAACTCTGAGGTGCACCAGCCCACCCGTCCCCTTCCCGCCCAGTGCAAGGCCAGGGAAGAGGATTTTTGTTATTTATTTTTGTTTGTTTTTGAATCCCTGCTTCCTCTCAGCTGATCCGTGATGAACACCACATCAGACCCTCTTTATGTGATAATTTTCCATCTCCGGCAATGCAAACATTTCTGTGGCTAATACTCTGAATCCTGGCCATTGCTCAGAAATAACAGAGGCAAGGTTCCAACATAAAATAATAAGTCTTGCTTTTTATTACTTAATTTATCAACACTATACTGGAGAAACATCTTGTTAACTGGATAAGCAGAAACCGTTCGGCAACACAGCCTAGGCTGATGGAAGGGGGTGTCGCGTAGAATAATGAATCCTGTTAGCATACAAAGAGGCCCTGGCTGAAGGAGGGTATTATTCAAAGAAGGAAATATTATCAAGAAAGCGGTGCGCTCACACTGAATCTGTTAAATTAAGAAGCCCACTCTTCCTGGCCAAAATCAATTTGTTATCCTTACAATTTCCCTCCGTATATAACAGAGGATAAAAATGAATAATGGCCTGGAGAAAGGACTCCCTCAAATCCCCGACCTGCAGGGACGGGGCCGAGCCAACATGGCAAGATGGGGTCGCTTCCACCAAAAATGAACAGAGCAAACAGCACAAGAGGCTCTCGGAAGCCCCACCACTGGGAGCAGTGTCTGATCGGGAACTTGGCGGGTGGGTGTCCCCAGAGGCCAGGGACACCAGGCATGAGGCTGCGGGTGACCGGGATCTCAAACGGACAGACATGAACCCTGGGAGGGTAGAGACCTCGAGGAATTCCAACTGGCATCTCCAGCACCTGCGCATAGTAGGCACGTGGTCAGCATTGCTGAATGTGTGCGTGACAAGGTCACACTGCAGTGACAGACTCCAAAGCCCAGACACCTAACAAAACAGCCTGTGGCTGGATTTCTCCTGTATACCTCGCGTGGCTCGCAGGGTGGCTCTGCCTATGGTGACTGCCGCAGGACCTATCCAGCATTTCCTGGCCGCTGTGTTGGAGGGAGCAGAGTTCTGGGGGCCATCATGCCAGTAAGTGTAGAAATACCCACAGACTAGATGGTCCATCCCACCTCAAGGCGGGCAGAAGGCCCCGTGTGACCGCGGTCCCCGAAGGCAGAGGCTCGGGCGTTCGGTGAGTGGCACCACGTGGAGGCAGGAGGGGAATCCTGACCACACGGGGTTTATGATCCAGCACACGGGAACAGTGCCCACATCTGGCCGACACCACCGACCGCAGCAGTAGTGTCCCTCGCCATCTGGCATGGGTGTGGGCCAGGCCCTGGATAAGCACTTCACCTAAGTCAGCATATTTAATAAGCAAAACACCCCCTACGGATGTTAAGTTTTACAAACTCAGACATGATGTCACAGCAAAGAGTGACATTATCACGCTTGTATTATTCCCTGTGCAGCCTGTTCCTATACGCACGTCCTAATATGTGAGCGATGCTTCACGGAAAACGTGCATGCCTGTCACGTCCACTTTTCCGAAACTCTTGCTTTTAAAAAACGAATAGTCTTTATATTTTCGGGCAGTTTTAGTTTTATAGGATAATGAGTATAAAGTGCAGAGCATTCCCATCACCCCCACCCCTCCCAACCACCTAACATGAACGTCTTGTGTGAGCGCGATTGTTTCTTATAAATGATGAGCCAGTACTGACGCGTCGTTGAGTCAGGCCCACGATCAGTATTAGGCTTTGCTGTTGGGGTCGGTTGTACCTTCTATGGATCCAGATAAACACCTGTGTCTGTAGCCACTCCTGTATAGCGTCACTGACCTACCGCTCCTCTGCTCTGCACCTGTCCGGCCCTCCCTCCACCCACCCCTGGAATCCACAGATCTTTTCACTGTGTCCACAGTTCTGTCTTTTCCAGAATGTCCTGCAGCTGGCATCACAAAGTGCATACATAGCCTTCTCAGATTGGGCTTCTGTCACCTGGTCCTAAGGACTTAAGGTTCTTCCCATGGCCTGAGGGCAAAGCTCTCTTTCTAGTGGGAGGTTATCCAAATGCCTCTTTTAGGGCCGGGGGTGGGGCTGAGTTGATTTATCCTCCCCCATCCTAGTCTGCCTCCCTACAGGGGCTCCTGAGTCCCTCCCAGCAAGGAGACCGAGGACAACTCCGAACACTGGCATTGCTGTTCCTCGGCAACCCCAGACCACAGATCAAAGCCCCCAGGGGAAGAGGGGATCGTCCCTTAGGGTCGTGTGCATCTAAGAGATCCCAGTATCCGGGGAGGCGGGGAAGCTGTGCCAGTGAGGCGTCCTCGTCTTTTCCTGCCTGCTCACAATGTATTTGCCTCACATGGACTCCATTCATTCTCTATCCACACACCTCAAGTGACCCTCCTCACATCAGCTTGTCACCTGTGAACGGGTCATGTGTCACCTCCAGGACCACCTCCTCCAAGAAGCCTGCTACAGTAGAACATGCTAGTGGCCCCACCTCCATGCCCTCTGCCCCATGACCGCATCCATGAGAGGCAGAGCTCATTCTCCCACCCTATGCTATTGGCTGTGGTAGATGCGGGTGTAACGTACTCATTCTGAGCCTAGGCCTCGTGATGATTGCGTGCATCCCCTCTTCTTCTGCCATCACAATGACAACAACACGCCCCCATGTAGCCCACAGGTCTAAGGAGGGTAACAGAGCCAACCATGGCCAGCTGAGCCCAGCCTGGACCAGCCTGCTGCACACGTATGAGAACCAGTGAGTACTGCTGTAAGCCACAGTTTGGGGACAGTTTGCTATGCAGCAGGATTGTGGCAATGGTTGACTGGTACACCTGCTTCCCACATGTGCAACCCACAATGGCTTACTGAACTCAGCGCCCTCTGAACTCTGAGGTGTGTAGGTGAGCTCTGACTTGGGGTCCAGGGAGCAACAATGGAGGCATGTGATTCAACTGGGAACTCAGGAACATGTGCCCCCGAGTCTCACTGGCTGGTGGTGGAAACCCTCAACCTCTCCGCTGAATTGTGTCCCTACCTAGTTCAGTGACTTAAATTCTCCGTGCCTGAGTTTCCTACTCAGTACAGACAACAAGACCTGTTGGGGTAACTGGGCTACGTGATGGACATCCAGTGGCTGGTATGCAGCAAGCATTCTATAAATGACCGCAATAGAGGACCCCTCACTGGGACCCCAAGCAGGGCCTGATGCCCCCTCTACAGCCCTTGCACCTGCCTGCTCTCCTTCCCTTGCACCCTCCTCCTGGCCCTGTGACCTCCCACCAGGTTGAGCCCAACAGCAGCATGAGCCTCAAAGCTTCTGGGGGGTGGGGCAGGGCAGAGGCTCGACAGTGCCAGCTGGTGTCCCCCACTGAGACCACCACATGCACACCCACACGGATGGAGGAAGCCAGTGCCACAGCCCAGAGAAGGTGGGGAACTGGTGGACTCGTCCCCTCTGCAAACCTGGTGCAGGAGCCCACTTGCTCGGATAGCAGGTGCCCTTGTAGATGGGGTGGGGAGGGCCCAGCCTTCCCTGGCCAAGAGCTTCCACTGCCCGGTGGGCCCCAGAGACCCCCAAATCCAACCCCATTTTCCTGTATCCAAGTGAACAGGCTTTCCCAAGCCCTCACGCAGGCCTGTGCAGGGACAGGGTGGGGTCCTGGGTTCTGGCGTGCGGCACTGGCACAGCCTGGCCCCGAGACCTCCCAAGGGAATACCATCTGAGGGGACCTCAGGAGCCAGCCCTCCCTTGAGGCCTGAGATGTCCCACGTATGCCCCAAGAGAGAAGTGGGCAGCGCAGAAGTGACCAGGCGGACGGAGGGCTTCACAGCATCTTTCATGCTCCATCCTGTCTTTTACCCTGAGAGGGACCAGCCCCTTTGACATCCCTGTTTGTGTGAAACTAGAAGTCTGCCTGCCTTACCTTCCAAATGATGACAGTCACACTAATGGACAATGGCAGGGCTTTCAGAGCAGAGGTGAGCCCCTGGGTGGGTTTCTCGTCTGAGAGCAGCAGCCAGTACTAGGGGAGAGGCCCCCCAGACCAGGGCTGCAGGCTTCGCTGAGGTGAGTGTCTGTGTGTTTAAAGCAGAAGACGCTAAATAGGCCTCAGAGCTGATATATTTTTCTCTCCTAATAGTGAGGCACAATTTAATTAACTCAGTATTGCACCCACCTGAAGATTACGGAGTTTATTGACACCACCATCTGGCTCCTATAAAGCCAGTAATGTAGATAATAAATCCGCTTCATTACCCGGCGCGAGAGGCGTCCTGCTCTAAACGATCTCTCTTAGCACCTCCTATGAGCGCCACCTTGGACACCCCGAGGTTCTGCATGGTGTCCAGGAGGGCCCCATGGCCTCCGCTCCACTGCCTGTGCACTTGGACCCCAGACAGCCTTGACACCCTCGGCCCAAGGCCAGCGTCCCCCCAGGGCCCTCTACCCCCAAGGCCCCCTTGGCTCCATGCTGGCCAGGCAGCCACATCCCCAACTCCAGTAAGCAGGCCCAGGTGCCCAGAGTGGCGCCCAACCACTGTCCTGTTCCCCAGTTGAATGCCTGGAGCAGGTCTGGCCCTGGACATGTGTTATCCGATTATCCGTCCAGCCTGCAGAGGAGGAGCTGGAAACGCACAAGGCCAAGCTCAAGGCCGAGGGCCACAGTGTCCAGGCAGGACCAGGTGTGGGGGGCTAAGGTGGGTTGAGAGGGGCACCGGGTCTCCAGCCACAACGAGGAGTTCCTTGTTTACCTTCCAGGTTAAGGGTATTTTTTCTTTCTGAGTGTGTTCTACAAAAGGCGTGATGTTCTCAGCCTTTGAGATTTAAGTCTGGGCAGAAAGTGTCAGCAGGGCAGGGCGGGGGGAGGGCCTGACCCCAGTGAGGCCCCCCCCCCAGTCACCTGCTCTCACAAGCCCTACCAGGGGGGCTGCTGGGCCCTGAGGGGGGCGTCCTCCTTCCGGATCCCATGCCACAGCCTTTCAGAGCCCAATTCTCAATTCTGGGGGGGGGGGGGGGTAGTGGGGGGTGGTGCTGGGGAGAGAATGGACTGGCACGTGGCCTTTCTCAGTTGCAAAGAGGAGAAGCTAAACTCTCTCCCCGCCCCCCAGGTGTGGCTCTGGGGCACGGGCTGTCTGTGGGAGCTGCTGCACCCCCAGGCCCAGGCCGGCCTTCGTCAGATCCCCAGCAACCCGAGTGATAAATCCCCTGCACCTCTCCCAGCAGATCCCATGCTTTAAGCTGGTTTTGGGGACCCCAGGACAGGGCGGGGGCGAAGTAAGGGAAATCGGCTCCACTAAGGGGCCTGAAAATGCAGAAATATCACATTTGTAACATGGTCGCCGGCCGCAGCTGCCTGTGGCTCACCCTCGCTGTCACCGTGGGCCCATTAATCACCCTTATCGGGGCGGGAAGGGGCCCCAGCGCCGCCCCCCCCATCCCAGGGACAAGTTCAGGTGCCCGGAGGTGGCCCGAGGTCAGAGTCCGCCCTCCGCCCTCCGAGTGGCAGCAGAGCCTCCAGGCCACGGCCCCTCCCTGGGGCCTGACTTTCTGCTGGGGAACCGGAGCCACTGAAGTCACACCTTCTCGGCCTCTCCAGATAAGCGTCACAGTTGTGAAATCAGAGCCCTCCCGGGTGGGGCCGGAAGCCAGACTCGGCTGGGCCATCGGGAAGGGGACTCGTGGAGGCGGCGCGCTCCTACTCTCTGGTCACGGCCCCCTACACCTCTCCGCTTTGCAGCCTTTGATTCAGCAAAATCACGGATGCAAACTTCTTAGGAGTACTTAGTTTCCATGGCAACCGAAGCTGACCTCAACATTATTGTTCTCAAGAGGCACTGACTTTACTATATGTTCATTCACTGAATTAATGGACTCCTGGTTCTTTTATCAGCGGCCCCCGAACAAAGGAGAGGGAGACGTGCCGTCAGAGGGCTTTCAGCCACTGCCCAGCCTTTTGTTGGGGGCTTACTGCATCCGAGCAAGTCTATTCAGCCCCAGATTATCAAAATCAACTCGGGGCTGTCTCCGTGGCAGCTAAACACACTTTGATTTCATAAAGACATAACCGATCCCACATGCAAATTATTAATTGTGATCGCAGGGCTCTGAGGCCTGGGGTCTCCCATGTGATGGTTTTTGGGGTAATAGAGCGACTTTGCAGGTAGAATTTGGGTGAGCCTTAGGGTGCTGGTGGCTCCTGAGTGTTGCTGGCTGGCGGGAGAAGGGGAAAAGGGAAAGGATTGCTGGAACCGTCCTCGCCAGAGCAGGAGAAGGACCCAGTGAACCTTGCCAGGGCCACTAAGGCCAGCTGAGCTCATGTGTGCACATTGACACTTCTTGCTGGGGCTTCTGCATTTTTGGATGTGGCTTCTTGGGCCAGCCACCTCCTTTCTGTCTGCACCGCCCTCCCCGGCCCCCCAGCCACCTCCAGAACAGCGCCAGAGCAACAGACCACAGATCGCAGCAGTGCCCACCGAATCTGGCTACGCGGCGCTGTGCTGCACTTCCTCGACCCGGGCCAGGCCAAGAACCAGGCCTGCAAACCCCCAGGGGCACAGCTGGGTGGCGTTTGGGCTTCCCAGGGAATCCCTGCACACACCCAGCAGTTGTCTGCGGTCTCTGCTCCCACCTTCCTGCGGCTCAAAGAGTTGTCTTTCCGGACTCACTGGCCAGGCCTCCCAGCCCCCAGCCACCACCACCCCCCCCAACCCTGCCGCCGCAGGAGGGATCTCAGAGACCAGAGCCATCGCCCCGGGGCCAGGCTCGGGCACACAGGAGCGCACACACAACAGCCCAGCGATGCACACCACGGTTCTAACATCCAAATAATCATTTCACAAATTATAATAATTATCAATCCATCACCCTGTGTGGACAGTGCCAGGCTGGGCTATCGGATGGCTTTTATGACCTGTAGCATTTTGCACGTGATGACGGGGAAGAGATTTATGAAGCCATCGTGCTCCCTCCTCCAGCAGCGGGACTTCATTAGCTTTCTCTACTTCTGACTCTCTGTGCACCCCCAGCACCCCCCCTCCGCCCCAGCTCCCCCAGAGCTGCGGCGGCGAGACGGCTGCCATCCTCGTGGCTTGTCAAGAGGCACCCTTCCCCTTCTGGTCCTGGCCCTGCTAGTGCAGATTCCTGATTTTTGGTGGGGTGGGGGCAGACAGAGAAGGGGAGGAGAGGAAAAAATAAAAATAAGAAAAGGAGAAGGTCACTTCCTTTTGTGTGCCGTTCCCCCCAGTTGTACCGTATTAACACGTCCTTCCTTTTCAAGATGGTCAAAGGAAACAAGATAAACTGGGACAAAGGGGAGGCTGCCCCGGGCTTGTGTGTCCCCTTTTCATATCACCGGAGAGATTAAATCAAAATTCTTTTAGCTGATACCATCTCCCCGGGCGGACTACACTCTTGTTAACGGATAAATTCAAGCCCTCCAGAAAGTCAAAGAATAAATTTAAGCCTTTTGCCAAATGTCTATCCTATTGGATTTTGATAAGACGGCCATTGAACCTTAATAATGTCTTCCATCCATTTGCAGCGGGCCCTTAACACGGCTCTTTATTCGTCCCCAAAGCCTCTTCGCTGGGCCTTTTTATTACAAGCTCCGGCGGGCTCTCCAGGGAGCCGGGCGACCCGAGTGATGGATGGACAACTCGCTAGATTATCTCCCGCAGATGTTTGCTCTGCAGGAGCCCCGGGCTTTCCCTCTAAGTAAACAGAGACGAAATAGAGTCCGCTGGAGGGAGCAGTCCCAGAGGTCCTAGGCGCTGAGGCTGGAAGAGGCCACGCAGCTAGACCTGCAGACCTGCAGTCAAAGTGACTTTGTAGGTAGCAGTGTGGGTTCCTGCCCAGGACACACTGGGCAGGCACGAGGATGCAAGATGGCAAGGGTGCCAGGGGTAGCAAGCGCGGGTCCCAGTCTCACCAGCACCAAGGCTGCGGGAAGCTGCAGGCCGTGAAAGAATGTGGGCGCAAGGGATGGGGATGGATGTGGGATTGCGGCACAGAGTAGGGGGGACAGGGCGTAAGGGATGCAGGCGATGCCACGGAGGCGTGCGGCGGGGAGGGGCATCTGGGGACCTCAGAGGCAAGGCTTTTATGCTGTGGTCCCAGCCCATCACTCCCACCAGAGCCTGCCCTGTGCTGTAGGCCCAGCCACTCCTGAGTTTGAATCCTGCCTTCACAGTGCCTATGGGTTCAGCCAAACTCCCTGGGCCTGGGCCAGGGCCAGGGCCAGGGCCAGGGCCAGGGCCGGGGCCAGGGCCAGGGCCGGGGCCAGGGCCAGGGCCGGGGTCGGGGTTGGGGTCTGGGCTTCTGCCTGAGCTCCCACAGAGGGATTCCACCGGCACTACCAGCAACCTGGCTCTCCAGTGCTTAGAATTTATAACCACGACTTGCCCACAAAGTATCACATTTTCCTGTATCTGTGTCAAGTCGCTGATGGCATTTGTTACCTTTTGTTTCACTTCACTGATGCACATAAAAAATGGGAAGAATCATCCTCCTAGAGATGGACTGACTGAAGCTGCAGATGTCCATGGACCCACCCAAGGCCCCCTGCGACTGCCCGAGGTGTTTGACAGCTCCCAAACGTGCGGGGAAGGAGAGGCCCATCCAGCCAGACACAAAAATCCCAAACCACAAAACTGATAAATGGAGGTCTGCATCCTCCTGCCAAGGAATTCACTAAATGTGTCCTTAAAGCAGCACACAGAGGCATGTGTGGTCATATTCTATAATATATGTGCACGCACAGATCTCCACGGCTGTAAGTCACACAGCTCCTGGTAAGGTGGGACCTGTGTTTTGGATAGAAGGTCAAACGAACACTGTATTTACTCGTTTCTCAGCCTCAGCACGTGAACCCATTTGGCTTTGCATTTTAGCTCCCATCTCCCTCCCCTCTCCCTCCCTCTCGATTGTCTGGGCACGGAACCGTAACCGGATGGGTCCAGATCTAAGCACCAGGGCTAGGTTTTGATCATCCCACCCATGTGACCCTGGGCACCCATCCCGTCACACTTGAATGCCCCAAATGCTGATAAAGTCTTAGGTCAGTGCGAGGCCAGAAAAATCCCAGAATTCAGCAGATGGCTGAGTGCCGTGGGGAGAGGTGCGCATGAGAGAGTGGCAGGGCTCCCTTGCAGGCAGCAGCCTCCTCCTGCAACAGGGGCCTGCAGGGTGGCGGCAGGCAGAGAGGCAGAGGTGCCCGGCTGGGCGTCTGGAGGCCTTTTTTGAAACAGGCGCCCGCCCAGGCTCCCTTTGCTCTGTGTCCGGGCCCCCTGACTATCCGGCTGCTGTGGGCGTTGGGTCAGTTAGGATTCTGCATGGAGAAGGAACCTCAGACGCCTCGTCTGGGCCTCACAAGGGCCAAACACAAGGTGTTTGAGGGGATACCCGTGCACCACAGTGTGGGTGGGTCCCTGGTGGCTGGCTCCTTCCACCCATAACCTGAGCAGCTCTCCAGAAAGACCTATGACCAGACTGGAAAGGTCAGCCAGGGCCTGACGGGCTGAGTGTTTAGAAGAGGAAAAGGCGAGTCAGCAACCACGATGCTCCAGGAGCGCAGCGGAGGCACTGTGGTTCTCCCCATTGCATTTTGTCCTGCCTCAAAAGCATCCAACACTGGCCTCACCATCTTTGCGTTTAGACTTGACTTGTGGGCCTTCTGCCTTGACCCTGGTACCCATGCTGGACAACCGCCTGCCCCCACCCCGGCCACCGCCCCCATCCTACTGTAAATGCATCATCACCTCTAACCTCCCATCCGTCCACCCCACTGTCAGAGGCAAGTCACCCGGTGGCAGGTGGTCAGTTGCTTGCTCATGGTGAGAAAAATGAAGATTTCATGTTCTCTCTAGGAGTTAAGAGAAAGACTGAAGTGCAGGTCCTTTCTCGTGGGGAGAGAAAAGACTTCAATTCTTTGAAATATGGGAAAGTTGTTTTAAGTCTCTGGCTACCTTACATCCGTTAGGGATGTATAAGTTTGTCCTCAGAGGCGGGAGGAGGGAAGGGGGCCATTGGGAGGGCAGCTGTGTTTTAACGAAGAAAGGCCCCCAGCTGCCCTGGGCAGTGGCGCTGGGACAGGCCAGTCCTTGGCCAGACACAGACCATGGGTAAAGAATGAGCTAAAAAATCACCCCTGCCAGAGCTCCCGCCGGGGGTCACTTCAGGGTGGGACCATCCCTCCCTTCACAGGGTTTCCTCCAAAATCAGTATCTGTGGGGTTGAACCCAGCGAGAAGGGGCAGGTGCCTGGCCCCTGACAGAGCGCTCTGCCCAGAGTCCCGGGCTCAGACCCTTGAGCCAGGCACAGGGTACACCTGTGATGTCATAGGCAGGACTGTTCCCTTTGCGAGGACTGCGGCACTTGGCTCCCCAGGAGAGGCTGACCATGCCCCATAGCACATGTCTTGCAATCTGCATAGGCAGCAACGGTGCTTGATGGGGGCAAGACAACCCAGGGCCCAGGCATCCGGACACCGTCTATACATCCTAGATGGGCACCACGCCCCACCTCATCTGGGTGGTGCTTTGAGGCAAGCGCGACATGAGGGTGCTGTTTATATTCTTCTGAAGATCCATATACCCACCATACACGAGTGTGGGTAGTGTGTCCTGTGTGTGTGCATGTGCATGGGTGACCCCATCTGGGTGGGACCGACCCTGTCTGATGAGTGGCTTCTGGGTTTGGGGCTGACTTCTGGATCCCATCCTAGCTGCTGGCTGTGCAGCCCGCAGCAGCATGCAGGAACGTCGCTCTGTATGGGTTTTTTTCTGGGCCTAGTTTACTCTCTAGATCCTGCAGCGCTAACGTCTACCACCCAGCTACCGTCCGTCACCCGCCAGGAGGGCAGGAGACCGTGCCCACGTTGACACTTTTTCTTTCACCTAATGGGCTGCTTATTTAACGCCCTGCCTGAGCCCTCTTTGGAGGCTGAGTACAGCAAAGGCTTTGTGGAATTTGCAGCCAATTGTGGTTTTCTTCTCCCGTCTCCATATTCTTTTCATGTGAGTATCCAGTGGAGATGGTTAAACAAACATGACCTGTGTTTATTTAATTTTCCTGCATCTGCGTGGCCTGAGTGTTCCCACTGGTGCAGGCTCTCCAGATCCTCAGGAGTCAGGGTGGTTCAGCCCCCCTGACCCCCTACCTGCCAGCATCCGTCCTAACATCATCGGAACCCCTGTCCTGGGCATGCATTCCACCACACACGACGCATTGCTTGCGAACGGCTGGCCGCACCAAGGACCTGGCGACGCGCGTGCGAGCTCAGGATGGCACATGGCCCGTGGTGAGGGAGAAGGCGTGGAACCAGCTCTCCTACCTTTTGGATGCAGCCCTCCTGGGACGACACTTCCGTATCCGTCAGCATTTGCTGCAAAACAATTGTGAAAGGGGACGTTAGTTTCTGACCAACAAGATATTGTCCTCAGGCTGCGGCAGGCTGTAAACCGTAGGGGCAGATCAAATGTTCTCTGAAATGAGGGGGGTAAGACCTAGGGCTTCTCCGTAAAATGGAAGACAGCACTCTGTTGAGAAGTCTGGTCCTTTATTCCAATGGTGTCTCCTCATTTGTTGAGAGCGCCAAGGACCCCTCCTGGTGTTGCCTCCCTGGAAAGGCAGCTGGTTCCTGGTAGAGAAGGACCCGCTCCTGGTGGCTCTGACCGCAGTCCTTAAGGCAAGCCACACATATTACCAGAAACAGTTCCATGGGGGCAGCAAGGCATCCGTGTGGCCTCTGAGCTCTGCCAGCAGGGCCTGTCTAGATGCGACTCTGCTGTGAGCCGTGCAGCCCTGCCGGGGGAGCAGGAGCATGCAGGGCATCGGGCCCCATGGGGCTTGCAGTCTGCCTGGTGAGGCAAAGCCTCGCTGAGCACCCCACTTCGCCCTGGGGCTCGGTCAAGCCACACTCCAAGGGAAGCCGCGGTGGGGGAGCAACGGGAGAGGGTGGAGGCTGGCTGGAGCCTGGCACCACCTGCCTGTCACCGGTGGGGCTGGTGGGGCTGTGATTTGATGCCATTTCTCTACTGCTTCTCTTTTGGCAAATCAGAGGGGGCAGCATTTAACTTGCTCTTTATCCCAGGCCCCTGGGAAGTGGATGTGGTTTTTGGAGGAAGCTTCTCAGAGGAAACCAGGCGAAGGCAAGAAGCAGCAGTGCCCACGTCACGGAAGCACCCTAGGCTGGCCATTAACGACCAGCTCCTCCAGCGGTGGGCAGTGCCAGGAACTGCTGCCCTGCCCTCGGCCTGTGGACACAGGCTTGGGGTCGTGGGGAGAAAAGATACCAGCCCTTTTGGGTCTTTCTTTCACCTGACAATTTTGACCGGGAGCTTTTCTTGGCTCGGCTTTGGAGAGCTGTAGCATTTTGCCTGCCTGGCGTCTCCTCTTAAAAACCACCAAGCTGCGCTCCAGAGGGACGGCGTTTCAGTGACGGGTCCCGGAGTGCTTTCTAAGCTAAGCAAACTGACAAATTAGCTGTATAAATGGGATTTTCCCTTCTGGATCACAAATCTGGGCATAGACGCATATATAAATTGCAACGTCGTTTCCATAAGAATAGAAACCAAGATTGAAACTAATATTTGAAAAACAATGTGAGAAATGGTGTCAAATCCAGGGGTTTTATTTAGCCACCCCTTAAAATCACACTACTGCTCTTCCAAATCACAAGCCCAGAGCGTGGAGTGCCGGCCAGTGCCCACGCACGCTGGCTAAGGGGCCAGGGTGCACGTTTGCTGGGCTCAGCTGTAATAACAATAAGTCATATTTTTAAATGTTGAGAATTCTAAGCAGTTGGAGATTTTATGTTTCTTTTAATAGATTCTGAAACTGTGGTTTGGAAGGTGGTTCTGCATTTGAAGAGAATGAGTTGGAGAAGGTGAGCCCCACGGAGACCATGGAGCCTCCCAGGGCACCCTCAAGGGGCGAGGTCGCCAGGTGCTGACCACGGGGGCCTGGAAGGGCAGCCTCAGAGGCCGGGGGCTAAGTCTGGTCGGTAGGCAGGCCCACATTTCTACTCTCTCGTGTGTCTGCTTTTCACTCTGGATCCAGAGCCAGGAAGGCTGGTCGGTGGCTCGGCCAACTGAGCAAGGTAAGGGAGAATGAGGCAGACCGTCTCAGCAGAGCCGTGGCTTCCAGGAGGGGGCCCTGCTCACAGCCACCTGAAGGCCAGGGATGGGGTCCACTCTTCCGCCAGGGCCGCCCAGGCCTGCACCCCAGACAGCACAGAGATGTCTGTCACCCTGGACACAGCACGGGGGGCTCCATGCTTGAGGCATGAGGTCCCTGGAACCACATGGACCTACCCCACATGGAGGGGAGAACATGTTCTTGATTCTCAAGAACACGGCGCTTTAACTAGGTGGGGGGTGCAGAGCCTGCGGCACGGCCCACAACCATGGGAAGCATCCACAGGAGGATAGTGCCCCTCGGGACAATCTCCCTTCCTGGGAACTCCGGAACCTTGCATCATGGCCCCTGGGGACTGGGGCGCACACACCACGCGGTTGCCCGAAGAGCCCGGGAGAGCGTGCTGCTGGCACCAAGGCTACCACACGGCTCTCTGAGGACCGAGCGTCAGCTGGCTTTCTCCAGCTGGCCTCCAGCCCTGCGCAGGAGGTAGAGCACTGTCCTAACCGGCAGCGCTAGCGCCGACTGCAGGCATCTAGGGCGGCTGTGACCACAGGGGGACAGAAGTTTGGAGGGCTGCCGCTGCCCGCGTGCCCCAAGCTGTGCTGAACGCAAAGTGCTGAGCTCCATTTTGGGTGGAATCCTTCCTGGTTTGGCTCCAGCCAAGAGCACAGGCCCGAGTCTGGTGACAGGGACTCCTCCACCCTATGGTGGCCCTGGGGCTCCCGTAGAGTATGGAAGGAAGTTGGGGTGCAGCTCATGAATGGAGAATAAGACGGACAATGGATCATGTTTTGAGATAAAGGCTGGGTTGAAACCAGGCCTAGGTCTTTCCCTCCCTGAGGAGAGGTCAGTATGCCTGCACTGGGGCAGGGCCTGTGCACAGTGCCCCCCTCTCACACCCATCCTGAACCCCGCCGGCACCGGGTGTGGGCTGGAAGCAGGGGTTTGCTGGTCGGACATTATCAGGGAGGCCTCGTCCTCCTCCTGGGGGGTTGGGGGTGCGTCTCTGGGAGCTCAAACCCTGTGCCTGGTCGGACATTATCAGGGAGGCCTCGTCCTCCTCCTGGGGGGTTGGGGGTGCGTCTCTGGGAGCTCAAACCCTGTGCCCAGCTCTCTTCCTGCCAATGGGTAGGTGGTGGAGAGCTCTGGAGAGAACGAGAAAGCTACTCCATCACCCTGTCAGCACCACGGCTCCACATGGGGGCTCTCTGGTCTCCAGCACGTTGCATCCCAGGCCCCAGGGTGAGAGCCCCCCTCCCTCAGCCCGTCGGCCCCTCTGTTGGTGTCTGCGCCATCCCTGCCATGTTTTTTATTTTTCATGGCCCTGAGCTTCCTATCTCTCTGCTCCCAGGTGGCGAGTGTCCAGGGCAGGAGGCCCAACCTGCTGAGAGGGGCTGCTGGGAGGCCTGCTGCCCCAGACTCCAGACAATGCATGGCGGTCTCTCTCCCTGAAGGTGCTGCAGGCCATGTTCCCCCGCCCAGTGTGGGAGCTCAGGAAGGCCCTCCCGGCAGCCTCGGTCCTATAGGTTCCCCGAGCAGCATCTGAGGTACCTGCACAACCACTCCTGATTCAACCAGAAACTCCAGGTCAAATGGCCACAGGAGAAACTTTCCCAGGAGAGCCCAGCCAGCAGCACACAGCATAGGAGTGGCCACTCCCCACCACGCCTAACAGGTGGGGCACACCATGAATGCAGCCTCGCTCCCCTAGATCTCTGCTGCCCCTTACACAGCCAGCCTCCATCCACCTGTGCCCCACAAGCTTGGGGCTGAGGCCAAACAGATGGAGCATCCCAGGAAATCCACCTGTCACATGCTGCCTCCCCATTCTGAGAAGAGTCCCTCGAGGTCTGTGCACCAGGTCAGAGATGGCTGCCACCCAACCAGGAGTCTATGGTCAGATAGGGATTCGGAGACAGGCATCCAAACCACATGGTCCCTAATAGGTCAGGTTGCTGTGCATGAGGCCCAATGAAATGGAGCGCAGAACAGGGCCAGGCAGGACCCGAGTCCGTGCACTGTCCCCTGATTCGGGACCTCAGACCCTGTTGGGCTGCAGTGTGGCTGGCCAGATGCCCAGCGGTAGGACCACAGGTGGCTGAGAGGAGCCCCCTACCCCACAGTCATGTGATGCAAAGAGGGGCAAGGCCAGGACTCTGAAGAAAGAGGTGCCCCTCTCAGAGCGGGCATCCGAGTATGGTTCGGGGGGCCTATTCCTGCAGCTTCTCTCTGCTGCCCTGCCTGTTTAACAGCCCGTCTTGGCAGGCACGCACCTCACCGTGGGCCATTCACCCACCGCTAACCCCGGTGAAAACCCATCAGATGCACCCCTCCTGGAGCCTCTGAGCCCTGGCCTTCCCCGCCAAGGCTGCCGCTTTGCTGAAAAACCTCTTTATTTTGCTAGCTGAGCCTCAGCACGCGCGTTGCTGGCGGGTCGGCTGTTGGCAGTGGCTGTGGCTGCTCTCAACCCCACCTCCACACCCCGGCAGAAGTATTAGGTGTGTTTTGATTAAGCATTTTAGCCAAAAAAGGGAGGTTTGACCTCCGGCATTTCACTTCTCTGTGGGTATCAGTGCCAGGATTGAGCTAAGTGGGGTTGGTCAAAACATCTTTTTTGACTCTTAAAATAAATACCCTCTGTTCTCCAGAAAGTCAGCCCAGAGGAGACGCACACACAGACATCTCATACGCTCACAGCTCTCGTGTTCTGGTGTGTCCCCTGAGGGGGGCTAAGCTTTCTGGTCGGTGTCACAAATGGATCCCAGAAGGCTTCTTTCCCTTCAAAATGCTCCGTTATTACAGTATCTGAGAACATGCCCACAGGAGGGACCCCAGATGGAGCCCTGGCCTCCCGGCCTCCAAACCCAGGAAGAAGGGGACAAAGCCCCCGGGCTGGCCTGGAGCCTCTGAGGTCCCCCAACACTCTCATGTCCTGACCTCCCACTCCTGGCCTTCCAGCCAGACTCTCTCCAACCTGCTCCTCTATTGATGGAGCCAAGGTCTCCACCCAAGGACCTAGAAGTGGCTGGATGCTGATTCCTAAGCCCTCCCCTGGAACAAGGGCTGCCCTGGGTGGGGGCAAGCACTGTCTGTGTGGGTCACCCCACAGCACTGTCCTGAGAGGGCAGGCTGGGGCCCGTGGGCTGGATGGGGACCCCTCTCCATGCTGTCCCCACTCTGAGCCTTCATCTGATGACCTTGAGGGGACCAGGGGCTCAGGCCCTTGCTGGAGGCACAGACTGGGCAGACAGGCCAAGGTGGAGGATGGTGGTCAGGTGCCATGGACCCTCTACGGCTCCAATGGGCCCGATGAGCTGACCATATCGAGACGGCCATACTTCACACTCATCTGGTTCTCGGCCAGGGATGCTTGAAGCCTCACTGGTGTGGCCTCTTTCTGGGAAGATGGGATTTTTAAAGGACTGTTCTCATCCTTACTTTTCTATCCTATCAAAGTCCTGCCATGAGCACCACCCTCCCTGGTGGACATGCTGCACTGAGGTCATGGTCCCAGAGGCCACAGCAGAGGTGATGCGGTGATGGGACCAGCGGGGGCTCCTTCTGAGGCCCACATCGTGGTGGCCCATCCCTCACTTCTCTCTACAACCCCATCTGGCAAACACTGCCAATACCTGGCTTTACAGAAGGGAAGCAGAGGCTCCAGAGATGGGGCAGGCAGAGGTCACAAAGCTGCCAAGGGGCAGGAGTGGGCGGGGGGGACATGTTCAAATCCCCGTCTCTGATCCCAGCTTCTGCTCTGGAGGAGCAAGATCCGTGGGAAGAAGCCACACGGTGTCCCTTCCCATCAGGACCCGCACCTGACCCCTGGCTGGGACACTCCGGGAAGAGGGTGCCCCCCACGGGCAGGCCAGCGGCCAGGGTGGGCTTGGGCAGAGCCGGGTGGGGGCCTGTGGCTGCTCCGCCAGGAACCAGGAAGGGCGGTTAGTCACCAGTGGCCGCCCTGGCTCCCAGCGCAGAGGCTCCCGTGGTGTTGACACAAACTCTTGAGCTCTCAACTGGGAGCGGGGTAATATTTATTTATTTTTTGCATTAAAAAAAAAATCGGCTTGGCTGTGATTGAGCTACAAAAATGATTTTTTTTTGAAAGGCGCCTTGGACACTGTTTTCAGCTTTTATGCCTAAACAGATACTTCTCAGTTCTTTCAAGTGAGATCTACCCAATGAATGCAGGCTCTCTCTTTACTCCTAAGAAAAATATTTACACAGTCAAGTATGGCACGAGAAAGGACGCAGGCTCCTTCAGAGGGCCCATCCCCGAAGGCACACAGGTCCCATACCGCTGTTTACACGGCCAGCCCACATCGCCTCCCCCGGGGGCTCTTCCTGCCGTCGGGGGTTTATACTCCCGCCTTCCTGCGGGCCCATACCGATGTCCGGCCGTGTGGACAGCAGCAGAGTCCTACCGTGCAGACCTTTATGTTGGCCGAGGAGACGTGGCCGCTCTGCCTCCAGGGCCCCAGGCACGGAGTCCTTAATGGACTCACCCCCGGCCTGCTTCTCCCAGGGGCCCCCCTCCCAAACCTCGGCTTTGGGTGTGGGGCCTTCTCTCCTGACCCATCTGGAGTTTGGCCGGGCCTGCAGCTTCACTCTGGCCGCAGGAGCTGAGGATTGGGCGGACCACTGTTCCTGGCCAGCGTGGCCTTGCTCAGACCCAGAATCTCTGGGCGCGGCTTGCCTGCTGTCAGACATGCCGAGAACACTTTGTTTGCTGGCAGCTCCTTGTCGTGGGCATATGCCCTCTGCCTGGACCCCCTGGCCTGCCCCTGGGCCATCTGCTGCCCACATCTTCCTTCCCAGGATGAATGGGTCCCCGCCCCTGAGGCTCCTTGCTCGCCAGTGATGGGTCTGGTCTAGCGCTTCCAAGGTCCCCTGAGGGCAGGACTTCAGAGCCTCGAGCCTCGTCTCACGATGAGCACCTTTTGTCTATGCTGCCCCACCAAAGGCGCCCTGGAGACGTTGAAACAAAATCTTGAAAGGCACTGAGTCTGGGATTAGCTACTTTGGGGCAATGGACAAAACTGACCCCTCCCTCAACAAGAGCCTGAGCAAGCGTTAGGCAAAGTGAAGACTCCACAGACTCCTGTCAACCCGGGTGAGAGGCACAGGGACCCTCCTGGGAAAGAGCAGGATCCTGAAGCAGGAAGCAGGTGGAGGCAGCAGAGGAAGCGTGGCGGGGAGAGCACACCGAGAAGATGGGAAGAGGGGGCCAGGCTGGGAATGGCCCTGGGGGTGTTGCTTTGCCCCTTGCATCTAATGCCACGGGGACACAGGCAGAGCTGGGGACAGGCCTGGGGTTGAACCACCTTCCCTGGGAGCTGCAGTCATTGGGGGACAGTGTTTGCAAGGATTCCCTCTTTCTCTGGACCACCCCCTGAAGCTCCATTTCCAGAGACGAGAGTGCAGGGTACCTCCAGCTCAGTACATACCAACCTCTGTTGTGCTTGGGCCATGCTCACCCAGGCTCTGACCTCCCCCCTAGGCCAGGAAGGGGGCTTCTTCCCGGAGTACACTGGACAGCTCCAGATCTCGGGGCCCCAGCCCACAGACGATGCTCAGCGTCCAGTAGGACAGGTCTCTGGGGTCCTGGAACACAGGGACCCCTGCCCCTATGCTGGTCTGAACTCTGGGAGGACATGCTGGGGGTACAGGCTGGCAGAGGAGCACTGGCAGGGGTGCCGACCAGGCAGGGCTGGCGAGAGAAGGCCACTGGTTCCATATGTGCATTAGCAGCCATGCCCCGGGGTTCTGAGCCTCTTCTCTGCCCGGTTGTGAGCCGAGGGCGGGGCCCAGGCCAGCCTCCACAGGCCCTAGTCCTGAGGAGAGGTATGCCCAGCACTGCACCTGGCCCTCGCTGGACAGCTTCCTCCTCCTGCTTCCGGAAGATTGATGCCCCAGAGGAAGAGCGTGTAAATCATGAGGGCCGGGGGACGTGTGGCACTTCCAATCAATGACTCATGACAAGCCATAACTTTCAGCATTAGAAAGGGAAGCTCTGGTGCGTCCAGGAGACTTGCAATAGCCAGCTCCAGGAACTGGACACACATGCCCCGGAAACGGGGAGAAGGTTCTGCACAGCCGTTGGCTCCTGGATCTGGGCCCAGGGCTTCCTTCTGAGAGTTTGGGCTCAAGAGGAGACAAGCCAAGAACTGGAAGGAGCGGTGTGGATTTGGGAGGTCCTAGGCCCTTGCAGAAGGGGCCTAGGGGGAGGGGGTGGGAGTGGGGCTGACGAAGGAGGCTGTGTGAGAAGTGGGTGGTCCCACTGAGACCCCCATGACCTCACCCATCATCCCTCGCTTTTGTCCTATATTGCTCTGGATGTTTCCCAGCACCTGGTAGGGAACATGGCGTCTCAAAGCTCTCCCAACCTTGCCAGCCAGTTGGCCTGCTCCCACTGGATCACGTACCTCCTGAGGCCCCGCTGTGGTCGTCCTGGAGCAGAAACACTCTAGGTCCCAGATGGCACTGACCGAATAACCAAGGGTGAGTAAGTGTGTGAATACGGACCCCTCCTTGAAGGGTTCACAGAGACCCCTTTCTGGGCACTCCCACCCATCGCTGGCTCCATGGTTGAGAGGGGATGGCCAAGTCAGAGTGGGGCTGGGTCATCCTGGCTGCGGGTGGCCCGGACCCTGTGCCCGGGGCAATTCTCTGTGATCCCGGGGGTAGCTCCTGCAGCTACCCTAGAAGCTGTGCTTGGGAACTGTACCTGTGCTGTGTGGGAACAGGCATCTCATCTTGCTAGCTGGGCACTTGGCAGATGCTTGGGGACCAGACATCAGGGTCTGGAAGGCACAGAGTCCAGCTCCTTTGGTGTCTTGTGGCCTGGTGGAGGACAGGACAGGGGGCCCGGGATGGATCTGAACCATTCTAGGGTGAAGGAGATCCTCCCAACCCCTGATACCAGGTGACCAGGGTCTCCATGTCTATCAGTCCAGGACCAGACGGACCAGCCTGTTACTGCCCGGGACTGTCTGGGGTAAGCATCAGGAGCCCATGGTCCCAGGAGGCACTCTGCAGGAGGAAAGGCACCAAGGCTGGACCCAGGGTAGGCCACCCTCCCAGGAGGCGGGTGTGTGTTAGGGATAAGACCCCTCAATGGAACACGATGCAACAATCACACACAGGCCTGGGTTCCAAGTCCCTGGTCACTCCTAAAGTCCAACCGACACGCTTCCGGGACACCCAGACAAATTAACGCAAGTGCCGGAGATCCAGCAGCCTAATGGGAGCATTTGCAAGAGCTTCAAAGAGCTGAGGGCTCTGGGCTCTGCCAAGACAAATAAAGGGAGGGGCCTGACAGGTACCTGTCTCCATTCTTCAGCAGCCACTCAGAGACTGAAGAGAGGACTGTCTTCACATAGCCTTGTCAGATATTCTAGAATGTTCTTTCATGTTCTGAGAGCCCACCGTCCCTGGGCAGCCCCAGGACACTGTCCCTCATGAGCGTCAGCTGCATACCAGGTACACCTTGGCTTTGGTGCTCATTTCCCCATTTCCTTCAATCAACACAGAGCTCTGCCGAAGGCAAACTGGAAGCGGCTCTCCCAATGCGTGTCCGAAAAATTTCTCCTCCCAGGGCCCCTGAAGGCCACCGGCCCTCCCTGCGCTCGTGAAAGCACTGACAGCTCTGTGCACGTTTGGCCGTGTGCTGGGTGCCAGGCACTGTCCAGCACCTGCCACCCAGCCAGGGGACAGGCATGGCTGCTGCAGGTCTGGGTCTGGACACATCGGTGACCACCCACCCAGAGGAGCCGCCTTGGAGACCCCAGGGCAGGCCCCAGCAGACTTGCACCTTAGTGTCTCCCAAGGGGGAAAATAAATCACAGGGTCAGTTATTGGTTCTATGCACACATTTGTCTTTTATTCCCAACCCTTTTTAGTTATAGAAATAATCTGGATATTGACAGAATCATATTAATGCACTTCAACTTGACCCTGCCTATTATTGATAACATGTTTGTTAAGATAATCCTTAATAACCATAAGTGAATAAGAAGGGGTCATAGATCTCCAGGCGATGGCTGCCCTGACACACAAGACCCAAGGTCGGATGGCAGGGGGAGGGGGTGCCGGGCCGATGCTGAAATTACCCCCCCTCAGCACGTCCCCCAGGATTCGGGCTCCCTGTGGGCTCTGAGTTCCGACCCTCTTGTTGCGGTTTGGGGTGACCTTTAATCATTGGGATCACCACTCCACGTTTCAGAGCAGAATTGAATTTTAGTTCCCTTAAAAATGGCAGGCAGTGCTTTCCGGGGTTCAGGAGGGATGGATCATGAAATTGTAGCCACCATGCGTCACCCTCCCCTTGGGGCAATGACCTGGGGGATGAAAGGCCTCCCCACCCCAACAAATTCTGGTCTTGTCGACTTGGTCTTTAATTATTCCATTTATTCATTCACCAAATATTTGTGGACTTTCACTTTTTGGGTTCTGCACACTCGCAAGTCAGTGAAACCAGAAAGTTGGCTATTTGCACTCTTGACCGAAGTGACGCTGGCTGCTAACTCTGTGGTAGGCGGCATTGTGTCATCGGATTTCACACTCATGCCACTTGGCTAGGAATCTGCCCCCCGCCCCGTCCCTGGCAATGCTGAGCTCAGAGAGCCCAAGCCACTTGCATAGCGTCACACAGTGGGGAGGTTATCAGACCTGGATCCCCACCAGGCCATGCTCCAAGCCATCAGGACACACGGTCTCTGTGCAACTGGTTCTGTTTGGAGACCGGCAGGGGCAGTGATCGGGAGGGAGGGCGCACCATGAAAAGGAGCCGGACTTTCTTTCCCACAAAGAATATTTCCGATCTGAGGGGAGGAGACGGCGCAGCAGAGCCCAAGTGCCCGGGCTTTGGTCACAGCTGCCGAGATAACTTGAGACCACCGTGCGGGGGGCGGGGGGTGGTCAGAGAGCCGCCAAACCAGACCGCACACTTTCCTAACGGGACCCAATTACAGCAGCAGCTGTGGCAGGGAATTCTGTGCTGATCCACTGTGAAAAATGGGCAGCCCCCAGAATCCTGCAGCATCACGCAACTGCGGCCAGAGCCAGGACCCCGCAGCTGCTCCTGCTCCCAGGGGGCAGGCCAGAGCACCCAGGTTTGGCCGCTCCCACCCATGCCACACCTTCTGCACGTCCAGCTCCAGGTCGGGCGAGTTGAAGGTGCTCACGGGGAATTCTGGAGGACTTCCCAGCCTGGGGCAGGCCAGGGCTCAGGCTGCCTGCCCTCCTAGGAGCCTTCAGGGGCTTCCTGCCTAACAGGGAGCATGAGCCCCACCCTCCCCACAGGTGCCTCCACAGGGAGGGGCCCCAGGAGCGGCTCAAAGAGCCCTGGGCTCGGAGCCAGCCCTGCCCCTTATGAACCCGGCGGCACCTCTCAGCAGCTGGAAGCCCTCACCAAACAAACAGCGCCACCTCCCTCATCTGTAAAATGGGTACGAATGCACCAGGCAGGGGTGTCCACGGTGTCCACAGCAACCCTAGTGATGAGAACCACTCGCACAGTGACAGGGCCCAGCCAGTCTCCCTTTACTTTCCGACAAGAACACAGGGGCAGGTTCTGCTAGAGACGTCCCAGCTCGGGCTCCGGGCGCAGCCCTCCTGCACTCACCTGCGTGGGTGCTCCAGGAGCAGCGCCAGACACAGAGCCTCCCCGGGGGTGTCCTGGCCTATTCCAGGGGACAGCAAGCTAAGTTACATTTTTAGAGGGTTGTAAAAATAAACAAAGAACGATATAGGACAGAGACCACATGTGGCGCAAACAGCCTGAAGTGTTTACTCTCTGGCCCTTTACAGAAGAAGCGTGTCGACCCCCGGCCCACAGCAGACGCAGCTGCCCAGAGGCCAGAGGTAGGAGGTCTGCTCGTCCTCCAGCAGCCGGTCCAGCTGCAAACCGGAGACGCGGGCATGGAGCTTCCTGAACGTTCTGTGGGAATGGGAGGCTTGGATGGACAGAGCCAGCTCTACTGTCCCAGGGCAGTTTTGCCCGTGTTCTCTCCCCGCCAATGCCCAGCAACTAAGGCAGAGACCTACTGTAAGAAATACTGTGGGTCCCTCAGTTGGGATGCCTGAGGTCTGCGGCCACCATGAGGTGACCCTCCCGGCAGGTGGGAGAGTGGCGGCCAGCGAGCCTGGCGGGCAGAGTTCCCAAGAACACCTGATCCTGCCAACAGCTGCAGCCGCGCCCAGCCCAGGGACCGCCGAGAGCGCATTCTCAGCTGTAGCCTCCCACCAGGGAAGCACCGTGTGAAATCGGACGCAGTTTGAAACCACCCTGTTCGCGTTCTTTTCTTTCTTTTTGTCCCGGTCTGTTTTCCAACAAGGAGAGCGCTCAGAATGGGCACGAAGGAAGTCCCAAACCGCTCCCAGAACTTCTGCCTCCAGCCGCCCAGACTGCCCAGTGATGGGCTGGGTCCCTTCCCGGGCCAGATGTGATGGCCTGGAGGTTGGGGTGGGGACACATCCTTATCCACAAATCCCTCAGTGGGGTGCTCATGACCCTTGGGGGTCTGGAAAGCCACTCTAATTGGCGCCCTCGCAACGGCCTTCCGGAGAGCCACCTGGACCGTCAGGAGTGGCACCGTAGACCCTCAGCTACAGAGCTCAGCGCCCCAAACGGTGTCGCTTAATGACGATGTGGTGGGGACACCCCGAGGGTACATGCAGTGTGACACAGAAGCCAAAGCATTCACATCGCCTTGCCCACCCTGCAGAGGTGGCCAGCGCACGGGCAGGTCCTGGGTCATGTTACTGCTCTAAGCAAGAGACACCCCGTTCCCCCCACCCCGAGTTCTAGAATGGAGTCTGAGCCCCACTGCTGTCCTGAGGCCCGCGTCCACCAGCCACAGTCAAGAGCCTCAGGAAAAGTGTGCTTGATTCCCTCCATCCTCTCTCTTACAGCCCTGCTTTTCCTGCCACTGGAATGAGCCACCGAGTTCACAGACCCTGAAGGCGTCTGGATGGATTAGCCTCGAGACCACAGCAAGGCTGCCCGCCGCTTGGACGCAACCCCTTCCCGTGGAAGCCCCACTTGGGGTGGAAGCAGCACCAGGTGCTCCTTGGCTGCATGCACCTGTCAAGTCTAACGTGCCCACGTCATGTCTGTCTTTGGGGTGCACTCAGGAAGATGACTTGCATTAGTGCAGGAGGGACAGTGGAGCACAGGCTGGGTGTGCACAAGACCGCCAGGCGCCTGCAGGTTGCGTGCATCCCCTCCAGGACCTCTTGAGCTGCCCGATGAGCAATCCACTTCCAGGGCAGCTTGTCCACATGTGGGCTTTAGCCCCATGTGCGGGTATAAAGGGGCTCGGGAAAACATCGACCACATTTTCAGAAATTTTCTTGGACACGGTTGAGTTTTTAAAGCTCTATCCTTGTTGCTGGGGGATTTTGGCCAGCTGTATAATTTATTCGTTCTTTCCAAAGATTGAAAATGGAACTGAGGTCAGCCAGGTGGGGAGCTACCCAAGGGCCCACCAGGGGGTGTGGGGGCCGGTGTGTGACCCCATCAGAGAAAGGACGAGGAGGGAGGGAGGGAGACCCCTGCCTGGCAGGGACCCTGGATGTCGGGGTGAACGGATGAGGGTCTCACAAGTAGACATCGAAGGACTGAGTCCTGCGTAGGTGCCTGGGCTCCTAGGCAAAGGACACCATCCATCCTTGGACACCTGCTTGGCCTCTAAAGGCCTGCCCATGTCTCCCCAGGCCAGCTTCTGCTCCTCAGCCACTGGGATGAGGGAGTAAGATGAAAGCTGAGTGAGATGAAAGCTGCATTGTGGTTGATCTTTTATCCCTCCTGGACTCTAGGCTGGGCCGTGATGTCTCTTCTCGGGGGCTGCCACAAGTTCCCTTTTGGCCACAGAAATGGATAGCAGTTCAGGGAGATGCAAAAAGTTCTTTCTCCTCATGACCTCCAGTTTGGATTGTTCTGTTTGACCTCATGATCTAATTACATTTGGGTACTTAACAGAGTTGAGCCTTGAAACGTATAGAGATTAGGAGTGCCGATGCCCCGAAATTCTGAGTATAACTTTTGAATCTGACGTTCGGACATGGTCAGAGCCTCCCTCAGGCTCTCTTCAGAAGAAGAGATAGCCCCGCAGATTGAGCTGGCATTGCCAGGATGGGGTGGCCTCCTGGCTGGCGATTCTCTTTTTGTCCCATTTTCCCTGATGGAAAACGGTTTATTTGAATCAAACTGTAAAAGTCAGATGCAGCTAAAAGGCTGCATCTCAAAACAAGGAACTGGATGAGGAACACACGTGACCCACTGGGTGCAAGTCGCCACAGGCCAGCACACGTGCGCACGGAGCGAGTGCGCTCGGGACACGGCCACCCGCAAGACACTCCACAGCCAGCGAGGGCTCCTGGCCTTTGCCCTTCACCCGGCTGCTCCCAGAGTTAGGCCCTGAGTCTGGTTTCCAGGGTCCGATTTTGGATGCACAGGTTCCCTTCTCCTTGTGGTGCCGGCCGTTAGAGTAAGCGGCAGACCCTGGTCACGGTCCCATCCCTGAGCTCTGGGCTGTCACAATTCTGCGCTCTGAGCACCTCTGCTCGGCGGCTCATGCCTGAAAGACACCACAATCTTTTTACCCAATTTTCCAGCTGAGTTGACTAGGGCCTGTGAAGGTCAAGGAGCTTGCCCGGGGTCACTGAGTAAAACAGCCAAGCCTCTGGCCTCAGGACAAGGACGCAGGACTCTGGTTCCTGCTCCTGACCGCTTAACCAGAGGCTCCTTCATAAATAATGGAAATAACAGGGCTTCACTTTCTCTTTCAAGGGCAGGCTCCCGAGGCAGCGGCCCGGGCTACGGTCCGTGGGCAGCGCTGAGCCCTTGCAGGCTGCGGGGCCCGCGGCTCCGGCAGCTCGGGCGAAGGGATCTCTAGCAGGCGGCCAAAGACCTGGGGAGAGAGTCTACCGGCTGGCCGGCTGGTCGGTACAGCGGCCACGGCTGATTATTCGTCCCTGACAGTTATTAGCCTATTATTATACGTATGAATTGCCTCTTTCATACCACATCCCTATCCTTAAAGTGCCTTATTAACTAACATTAACCAATCCAATTAGCAAAAGACACTGTATTTGTGTAATTAGTAATTTGAGGCTTTGTCCCGTCTTGGTCCTAAAGAGAACGGCGTTGGCCTTTGATCGGCAAAAGCGCCGTACAATTAGGGGAAGTGCTCGCTCATCGGCAGGGGACATTCTGGGTCGCTGGGGTCCTGTCCGGGGACCTGGCCGTGCAAGGGCACGCTGGGGTTCCTGTCCGAGGCGTTTTCGTGCGTCCAAGCTCCTCTCTGCGGTTGGCATGCCCTTCTCCATCAGGAAGGGGAAATATTTATTTTCATTATAAATGTAGAGGCCGAGCAGTGAGGAGCCTTGTTATTAAATGCTCAGAGCCCAATTCTGCAGAAAATCAAAAAATCCAACTTTGAGTATGGATTGCAAGCTTTTTTTTCTAATCAGATGCCAAAAGGAACATTGTGGGGAAAGATGGCTCAGGGCAGCCGTTCGCCAGGCAGCGTTTCTGTTTATGTCTCCGAGTGAGCAGTTAGGTTTCGGAGACACGGAGACGGCCTTCCCGGGGCCAGATGTTCTAGATAAGAGATTCAGGCCTGCAGGCTGCGTGTGTGCACAGCACAGTCAACCCAAGAACCGGGCCGCTATCCCATCTGAGTGATCAGGGGGCGGGAGGTTCACCCAGAGAGCCGGTGTTGGAAATGACTGCAGGGCAACGTGCCTGGGGCCTTCCGCTTGTCCCGCGGACGCTCCAAATCTTACCAGTTTATGAAGCTGCTGAGCAAGCTCTGTGAACCTGAGTGACCTCCCAGGTACTTCCTGGGCCAGCAATATCGAATCTCTCTTGTTTTATTTGTATTTATTTTATTTATTAGGAGGCTCAGCAAGCTTATAACCAGGGGTTCCCCAGAGGAGCCCCCACCCCACCTGCGCACCCGCCAGCCAGCCAGCCAGCCATCCCCTGGTTCTGGACAAGAAGGAATGTGGTCCTGCCCTACTTGCTGGCACCTGAGCTTTCCGCCACAGCATCCTTAAACCTGCCCACACTCCACAGGGCAAGTCCGTCCTGGAAGTGGCCACTCCAATGGACCATCACCCTGGCGGCTCGAGAACAAGAAAACCACCCCCACCAAATCCACTCGGTTCCTGCAGAGGGAAAGGAGATCACCCGTGAGCGCCGATGTCTGTGACTGCACCATGCCCACATGGCTGGCCGTCCCCGAGGCTCGTCTGTCCTCGAGGAGCTTGTCCTTGTGATCAGACACTCTGGGGGCGGATCTGGATTTCCCACCATCAGTCCAGATGTTTGGGCAGTGAGTAGATGGCACTGACATCATTCCAGGGACCATTTTAGGCTGAGGCCTTTCTTGTCATCTTCAGTAGGATTCTCATTGTTTGTTTTTTTATTTTTTTTTCCTTCCGTGTCAATATAAATTTAAAAATCTGTAAATCTGAATGTGTCACCTCACACACCCACACGTGCGCACTCATGGCTGCCCGTCTGCCAGGGGCAGACGGGGAGGAGCCCACCCGGTGCTCACGGAAGGTGGGACGGACGAGGAGACCTGGCTGCAAACATTTCAGAAACCTCTTCAAAATATTTGGGTTTGTCAGAATCCCAAACCGCGTTTGCCAGGCACTTTTCCCGCTAGTGTTTGAGCCCGCGGGTATTTTAAAGGAAATGAAATCCGTGTGTTTCTGATTTATTTATACTTAACTCATCAAAATGCTGTTTTAAAGAGCTATTTTGTGTCCAAAATGCCCTTTATGCCTTTTTCCCTTCCAAACTAAAAGCCACATTTTGCCAAGTGTATGTGACCTTAAACGCTAACATTTTCAAGGCTCTTTGGAAAATCAGGTTCACGAAGCCCACACAGACCTGCACCAGAAGTAACGGTGTCCCCCCGGGAAAGCCCAGTGACCAGTGGCAGAGGCCCTACCGGCTTTTTGCTCTAACCCAAGCAGGGCATCCACCCATCGCACCCTGAGGCTGGAGCCTCTGAGATGCTGGGTCCCAAGGGAATGAGCATATTTTCCAGGGACAAGAATCCCCAGATGTGATTTTACTGTCTCCCAGCGCTCCTGCTGGACCAGCTCAGGGTCACCTCGGGGGCAGCTTCCCCCCACCCCCGCCTCTTGCTTGTCCCTGGCGTGAGGGGCTCTCTCTCCCCAAGAGGGCGGCAGGGGCTCACTCTTGTCCCACGGAGCCTGCAGCGCCTCTCACCCCACCCATCAGCTCAGCTCCCCTGCCTCACGGTCCCCTGAGGACGGGCTCATGCAGGTGCTGGGCAAGTACACACAGTTCTGATGCCAGGGAAGCCAACTCAGACAGGGAACGTGTGTTCTGTCCAGTGAGGAAGAGAAGTGGCATTAGCTGCCTGAGCATGGGCAGGTTGGAGGGGGACCACAGGCCACTTGTGGGCTGGGTCACTTGGAAAAAGGGCAGGCTCTGGCCTCCAGAGGGATAAAGAAACAGAGTCTCGGCAACACCACTGCCTGACCTATAACACAGGGACTCAAGTGATACGCTTTGGGGTATTATATTTATTTCTGGCCGATTTCATGCAATGGAGTTCAATTATGAATTTGATTGCTTTTTTTTTTTTTTTGTGCACAATATAAAATCCTTTACCCTTCCAGCACTTAATTGTGTTCCCTGGCAGATTTGGTATTCATCATGGCCCTGCTGTCCCCAGCCCCAAAGATAAACCATCCGAGGTGCAATAAATGTCCACTCTGATTATTGATGCTTTCAGGGAAATTGATTATCTATTTGAGGGGCAGAGCAAGCTGATGTATGGCTGCCTTTCTCTCTGACACAAGGGCTTCCCCGAAAGACAAGTCCCTTGATTGGTGAATTGGTGAAATGGATTTCCTATTATATTTTAAATTTTCGAAAGCGATACCCGTTTATCTTAATATTTGAGAAAGGGGATGTGGATGGAAATCAAGGATTCTCTTTCATCCACTTGCATGTTGAGAAAAGCTGCGGGATGGAAAGCCCAGAGCCCAGAGGCCGGACAGCTCCTCGCTCCGGTGGCAGGTCCGCGCCCGCGGCCACGGCTGAGTGCACCAGGCGCCGGGGCCTGCGCGATGCTCTGCACCACATTTGTGATTGACTGGGGAATTTGTTCCTAAGGCTGTGATTATTAGTATGTGGTCCAGATATTCAAATTGATGGGTATTTCCCCGGCAACCCGTGAGACAGAAAGCAGGCTTTGGGTGAATTTAATTTGATATAAAGGGGAAAAAACAAGAAACAAAAAAACCCAAGCAATTTTACCCCAGATTCACTATGGCAAACTTAGATGGCCAGAAAGTCCTTTTCCCTTTTGCCACCATTAAAGGAAAGCGTGTGCAGGAGAGCGGTGTTGGCACAGCTGTGGTGGGAAGTGCCACCCCACGGGCTGGGGACGGAGCAGGGACAAAGGGTGAACTTCGGCTCATCAGCGCCTCTTGCATCAGTGAGAAGATAACAGGAGCTCCAGCTCAGAAGTGTTTGCTCACCACGAGGATCGATAGGGCTCCGTAATCCGCGCGGTGATTAGCTGTACCCTAGCTACCGCCAGGTGGTAACTCCCTAACTGTAGAAAGAGGCCTTTCTTTTGGCAGCAGCAGAGGCAGGAAGGGTCATCTTGGCTTCATCTGGTCACTCCAAAGACAGGGTGCACGCCCAGGTGGGGGGGTCCAGGGCACCTGACCCCAGCACATTCCAGCTCCCAGGAGCACTTGAGGCTGCGGCTTCGATGGCCTGTCCGATTGCCACCCCTGCTCAAGCTGAGAGCAGTTGTTCTTGGGCTGCACACTTTTTCTAGTCATCTTTGGAGACAAAATGCCCAAAATTCCAGATGTAGGACCTATCAGCCAAGTGATTGCAGGCATGTGCGAAAGAGGCGGAGGATGGAGTGCAGCCACAGTGCTTATGGGGAGAATGCTGGTTCCTGTCCCTAGCTCCGGTGGCCCACAGAAAACACCCAGGGGGGCTTTGCCAAATGCCAACGTCCAGGCCTGCCGGCTGTGGAGGATTTGAGCCAGGGCCCCAGCTTCCGTGCTGCTGAAATCTCCCAGTGACCTTGGAGGATGGCCAGGGCACCGAGCAGGCCCTGCCCTGCCCATGGGGCATGAGGATGTGCGGGCTCTCTCTCTAGACAGGACCCAGCAGCTACCACCCCCTGCAGCCCAGAGAGGATGGATGGATTGTTGACCAGGGACTGAGAACCTCAACCATCATGGGGGAGGGTTGCTTTCCTCAGGGAAAAGAGGAACTCCAGTGCCTGGCCCTACCGGGAGCCTACGAAAACACACCTCAGGGCCCGGCCTCCCGGGGAGGGGCCAGCACACCTGGGATAGGGCAGGGTCAGCCTGCCTCCTGCAGGCAGTCAGGTCTCTTCCTCTGGGCTAACTGCTCTGTTGGGGAATGGGCCCAGTGGGACTTGAGCCCAAGGTCATGGGCCTGCCATGATGCCCAGCCCTGTGGCTGCACCAGCGACCACCTTTCTTTCCCCTCCTTCGCTGCAAGCACCAGGTCTGCAGGCCTCAGGAAGCAGTGGATACTCTGAGGGCCGGGGAACAGAGGTTTCCTGTGCCACGTTCCACCCTCAGGCATCTCCTATGCATACTTATCCACACCAGGCCAACCCCAAGTGGGGCTCCCAGGTCCTGGGACTCTGAATGAGAGTGCATCTATGTGTACATGCATGCACATGCAATCTGTGCACACACGTCTATGTCCGTGCTGGTGTGTGTGCATGCATGTGCATGCACGTGTGTGTGTGTGTGTGTGTGTGTGTGTGTGTTTTATGTCCCACAGGGCTCAGGCTCTGCACAACTCATGGCTGAGCAGGAAGGAGACCAATGCCAAGCACCTGTCTTGCTGCTGTGCCTTGGGAACAGCGCTGTGAGCATTGTACATCTGAGCCCAGACTTTTCCATGATTGATGGCCTGGCAGTAACTCTTTATTTTTACTGAAGAAAATACAGTGTTCCTAGACCGGGTCCACTCGGGACAAAGGGTTCCCCATGATGCAGGCTCAGCATTCTTCCGTTATTTGCACAAAGACAACGCATCCAGGCAGCGCTTCACATCTTGCACAAAAAGTCCCACATACATTATCTGGGTCGATCATCTCCCTTACGATTCGAGGCAGACGCTCAGAGAGGCTGAGTGACTCGTCTGAGGCCCGGAGGATCCGTCTGCCTACAGCTAGAGTGTGACAGAGGTGATGGGGCCCTGCCCGAGCTTTCTCCAGTGTCTCCTTCTACGCCAGATTTGCATATGGTGGGTCCGACGAAGATGTCAGCCTCTGCTGACATCGATCCCAGGGCTGAGCCCGACCCGATGGCCATGGTCACCCACCTAACTGGCCCCTGAGGGGTGGGAAATGTTGCCAGCTCCCCGGACAAGCTATGTCCAGCGTCCTGGCACAGAGTGCTGATAGGCTGACCCGTGCCGGCTCCAAGCTGGCTGCCCTTTCCTGCCCAGGCAGCCTGTCTCTGAGAGGATGGCAAGGCCCTTCCCTGTGCAGGTGGAGCATTGGCCTCTGAGCCTCCACATCGCTTCTGTCACGGCATCACTGTCTGCCCGGCTTCCGTGGAGCTCTATCCATCACCAGCACTGCAGAGCTTCCCTGGTCCTGGACACCCCAGGGGGCCACCAGGGGACTGAGTAGCGTCCCCACCTGGCACTGACAAGAACTGCTTCCAGGGCTGGGCCTTTCAGACCACTCCAAAGATCACCCTTGCCCCTCAGGCGGCAGAGAACCAGCCCAGCTGGGCAGCAGGACCTGAACACTGTGGGGCCAGGTGCTCCTGAGGCCTGGGCCCTGGTATCTACAGCTGGTCCCAGCTTGCTCAGCCCCACTGCTGCTCCCTGGGCTGTTCCAGGTTCTGCGTGAGCTGCCCTAAGGCCCACCGAGCTGACCAGAGGCATCCCATGGAGGATGCCTATAGGAATCTTCTGGACCGGCTTACAGGTGCATCTGAGCGAGGTCAGACCACGGTTTCTGGGGCTACCCCAGACAACTGCTACGGTGCCACAGCATTGAGGACACTTCTTGGGAGGGGTCCCATCTGAACAGGCTGAGAGAACCACAGAGCCACGTGGAGAAAGGCCCTGTAGATGGGAAGCTGGCGTGGGCTGAGCTCAAGGAACAGTGTGCTTGCATCCCCAGTTCCTGTGGGCACATAATGAATGTCTGTTCAAAATGAGGCTCATGTCTGGAGATGTAGGCAAACCTGTCCTCCAAGAGCTACCCGGAGGCTTTTATTGTCTGAGGTTACGTGGTCAATGGTTTTCAGGAGAGGTTCATTATTACCTCAGCGCCAAACATCTGTGGCCAGCATGACTGCCTCCTCATTCCCCCAAGGAGCCCCCATTGGCCGAATCCTCATTCTACCCTGACCCTGTGGATCTGAGGTCCTTAAGCCCGGAGGAGATCTGGCTTTCCTGGGAGACCCGCCGAAGGCTTGCCCTCGGCGGAGAGAGGACGCCCCTCCAACACACGCACATCCGCGGCGCAGTCACAGGCGATGGCAGTCGGTTATGGTCGCCTTGAAAAGCAGTGTCAGAGCCGGCCACTCTCCTGGGCCTGTTCAGTCATTAACTCCCATCGGACATTATCTTGCACTGGATCTCCTAGGTGCAAGGCTGTGGCCGGGCTCTGGGAGAATTTTATCGTCCTGTTCCCGAACACCGCAGACAGCCCTGGGTAATAATTAACCCGGCTCCTGCCTCTCTCCGTTCGGAAGATGATCCTGCCCCTACCAAAGGCACGCCAGCCCCTGCCCTCTCCTCCCACGCTCGGACCCCTTCCCCCGCCCCAGCTCCGAGGGGAAAGGAAGAGAAAGCAGGTCCTCCGGGAGCTGGCACGGCAGACAATGTGTGTCTTGTGTGAGTAATTTAGCACTGTGGCCAGTCAATCTGGTTTCTGGGCCCGCTGCCCTGACCCTCTTTAGAGAGGCTCACTCTCGCCGGCACAGTGTGAAACATTTTCTTTCACTGCACTGACACTCTGCAGATTGAGACGTCAGCCTGGCCCAACTGCAGCAAATTAGCAATTTTTCTTTTGCTAATTGGAAATAAAAATGTTTGCCGAGGGAGCCGTTTGTCGGCATGCGGTTTTCGGTTTCTGTGCACCGGGAGGCTGTGTTGAAAATGCGTCCCGAGGCGCTGCCCACCCTGGGGTGCCCCTCAACACAAATTCTAAGGGGCTTCGTGGTGGCAGCGTGCCGGGCACGCCCCTCCCTCGCGGCTCACCTGGGACCTGGGCCTCCCTTGAGTCCCGGGGCCTCACAGCTACGGCGCACCTTCGGGAAACACTTAGGGTCGGGTGGGTGGTGAAACTGGGGCGAGCCATGAGAGAGCCCCATACCAGGAGGAGGGAAGCAGAAAATCAGGGTTAATGGCTGGGGGCATCCCACACCTTTCCTAAGCACAGAACACTCTCTCAGAAAAAAACAGCTGGGTTATCTGTTTCTGAATCTGTGCACTGAGGATTGCCCACCCTCGTCCATTCTCGTCCTGGCGCGCACCCTGGAAGGGACATCCTCCGGCCTTGAGGCAGCTTCTGGTTTCATTCGGCCTTCCATTCTGAGGGTGGGAAAGACCCCAGTGCCCGGGTAGCAGGGGGTAGAGGCCCCTGCCGGGGTGGAGAAGGGAATGCAGTGTCTTCTCCTGATTGGAACAAAGAACCACGTGCAAGGCCCAGAGCATCCCTCCCTGAGGAAAGCGGGCCAGGACCTTTCCACGGAGTGCAGTGATTTGGAAATCTGCTTATAAATAGACCCATGCACACCCACCTGTGCACGCACATGTGCATGCATGTGCGCGTGCAAGTGTCTGAGAGAGCATGTGCATGAGGGCGTGGTGTTGACCGGTGGCTCCTCGGTGGCCTTGGTTCCTCCTTGGGACATCCGGGGTCTCTCAGGAATCAGGGCCATCGGGCCAGCAAGGAAAGGGTTACCCTGCTCCCCCTCCCTGTTTTTCTGATAAAGCATTTGACAGCCCTGCCTAATAATTCTTTCTGCTGGGTTTTTTTCTTGATGTCTTTATGTGAATATGAAGCCGGAATGAAAGGCTTTGGGGGACCCCCACGAGAGAGGAAAAGTATGAACCAGGGAGGAAGAAAGAGTGTGCTGTAGGCTCCCTGCCGAGAGCCAGGCATCTCCTTTGGCGTCCACGACTTGGCTTCAGAGGCCCTTTGTAAGTGGAAACGAGTCTTCTTCACTCCCCACGACAATAGGTGTTTTGTCAGAGGGGGCCGGGGTGGGGGGGATAGGCAGCAGCAAGGGGCTAGCCCCCGGGGCCTGCAGATGTTGGACCAGGGATGATTTATTGCTCCAGTGTCCTCGGTGGCACTTGGCCACCTTCCCAGACCCCAACATCAGTGGCAGAGGAGGGAGGGAGATGGGGGGGGGGGCAGGGCAGCATCACCGAGGGGCCCTAACACCTTGTTTGGGGGAACGGTGGTGGGGGTAGGGCAGTGCACAAGCAGCATCCGGGATGCTCTGGGGCAAAAGACAGGGCACGGCAGCCAGTCAGAACCAGGATCTGGGGGGAAGGCAAGGGAACTGCTCTGAGCCCCTCAAGAGCATCCCCAGGTCTACAACCCAACAAAAAAGGAAGTACCAGGATGGGCTGCACAGTGACCTGGTGACCCCAGGTGACAACTGTTTGCCCTCAGAAGTCATTGCTTGGCCGCCGTGCTGGGAGGCCCTGAGTCCTTCCCCTGGCCTCCTTGCCAAGTTCCCCAGTGGCTCATTTGCGCTTCTGGCCACTCAAGGGAAGGTTTTTCTTCCGAGTGAGGAGCAGAAAGGAGTGGTTTTCCTCTGGTTCCCTGACCTGGCCCAAACCAGAGAGGCCATAACCCCAACAAGGAGGGCCAGACCCAGGCGGGCCAGACCTGGAACCAGCTGCAGGCACAGGCAGCCTGACGCCCCGCCCCACCCAGCGGTCAGAACCCAGAGGGTCTCTGGGCCACAGCTGCCTCGCCACCACTACGTGCACCGAACTGCCCGTGCAGGGCCCGTGCTGGCCATCTGGCACGCCGGCCACCAAGCCAAGGGGATTCTGGGTCCCTTCCAGTGAAAAGAAATCGCTGCCGGACAAGTCACACACACTGGAAACCACAGCTTCCTAGTGAAATCCCGCGTGGGGGCGAATTCCACTTTGGGGCTCTTTATCCCGTTTTGGAAAGAGCTTTGAAAACACCAGAACTTGGATCAGAAAGCCCCTGGAGGGTGTTACATAAACGCGACATTTCTGGCTTGGGGCTGGGCTCTCCCTCTCCCTCCGTCCTCACAACATTCCAGCCTCGAACAGAGCTGGGTCACATGGAGGAGCACAGCACCATCCCCAGCAGGGGCTTCGAGCCGTTGGGGGCAGTGGTGTGTCCCGGGAGTGGGACAGGGTTGGGGGGCGGTGGACCCTCCCTACCGTAGGGAGTGGGACAGGGTTGCGGGGGCGGCAGTGCTCCCCCTGGAGTGAGACGGGTTGTGCGGGGGTAGTGGACAGCCGGGAATGGGATGACGTGGGCGGGGGCGGTGGACACCCCAGGAGTGAGACGGAGCAGGCAGGATGGGCTGGCCAGAGTCCACCCTCCTAGACATTAGGAATGGTCTCAAGGTTTCCAACCTCAGGTTGGAGCCTGGGGCCCCCTTTCCTGGGAACAGCTGCGGCCCGTGGACAGTGTGACCAGAGGCCCCTCCTGTGAGCCTGGAGATGGCCCATCGGAGCTGGATCCCGCGGAAACCCAGGGAGGGGGTGGCCGTGCATCCCCTCTGGGCGGGCCATCACGTGGACGGGGGATAGGGGGAGGGCAGGGGCCGCACGCATGCTCCATGGCCACCCCACGCCCCAGCCCCCTGGCACTGACGTGTCGCTGCACTGACGCAGACGTGAGAACCACTGTGTGCTTTTTGTTCATCGGACACTATTTGGACACAGCCCGTCCAGCGTCTTGAGGCCGGCAACTGCCACATCAGCACAAACGCCCCCCCCCCAACTTTTCACTGGGATATGCGGAAACATTTTTCCCATGGAAAGAGAGTGTGGCCTTTGTGAGGGGGGCATGGCCAGCCCGGATTACAGTAAAGATTAATCCCAAACAACAGACAAGAAAAATAGACAAAGAGCATCATACACTTCACTTTTCAATGGCTGTTTTCATAAATGTATGAATAATTTAAATTATCATTGCCGAGTATTTATTCGAGTGTTTCAGGGGGAAAAATGCCTCCTCTTTTTTCTCCTCGATTCTTTTCATTTTTGTCTCATCTCTTTTATGTGCTGCATGGGCTGTTTTCTTGCCATCTGAATCGGCCTGGAACAATGGGATGTATGAGGCGGAGGGGGCCGCGGAAGAATGCAGGCCTTGTTGGCGATGCCGTGCCTGACATTGATTAATGAGGGAGCAGACACGGGCAGAATCTGTGAGAGCCAAGGGGAAATCAGAGGGCCCGAGGGCACCCCGAGGCGAGGGCAGGGGATGGCAGGGAGAGGGCCACAGCCAGCCCTCCACGCCCAGCGGGAAAGGGCAGAGGGGGACGCGCGGTGCGGAAGCCTCAGGCGCCCAGGGACGGGCACGTCGACGGGTCCTCCAAGAACAGGGCATTGGGAGGGGGTCCAGGTCCCTGGTCTGTTGGGTAGACGGACAGCAGGCCACGACCACCATGCTGGGGACCCTGGCGCTGCAGCTCACCTGCATGCTCCTACCCTCCCCAAGGTGCCGTCCCCCATCCAACAGGGCCTGACCCAGGATGACTGTCCCAAGGGAACATGGCAGACCCTGCCTACTGCTGGGGCTCTGCTTCATGTCTGCAGATGGACACGCTCTTCCCGATGTGGCCCGAAGTTACCTGCCAACCCAAAAAAGGGTCAGGTCCATCCCACCTCATCCTACCCTACTGTGTCCCCTCCCGTTACACTCCACTTTCACCTACTTCTTTTTAGTAGCAGAAGAGAACGCCTTTGGACATTCCTTTGGTTGCCATCAAGTTCTCAACCTAAGGCTCACGACTGATTGTCAGGGCGGATCCGCGATGGGTGAGCAGACGGGGTGGTGTCTTCCAACAGTCCAGTGACAACAGCCCAGCTGGGTGAAAGGAATGCCTTCCATGCCCACCTCCCCCCCCCCCGTCAGGCCTGCTGCTGCACATCTTGAGTCAGAGGACCCCCGAGAGAAGGCTGGGGGGTGATGGAGGCCCAGGGCAACTCCCCCAGGGGCCCAGGCCCTGCTCAGTGAGAGGACGAGTGTCCATCAGCAAAGCACACGTACACTATGGCCTGCCTGGCCAAGGTCAAGTTTTTCTCCCCTGTCTGATGTGGACGCAGCCAGCTCAGAGGGCAGGGTGGCCACCTCCACTGGCACTGCCACTCCAGGGAGTTTGTGCTCCTGCCCCGACCCAAAGCTCCAGGACCAGCACCCTCACTTTGGAAATCAGTTCCTTGAAGCTGCCTTTGCTCTAGGCTCCTAGGACCATTTGGATGGAAAAGGCATTATTTTTGCTCAGAATACGTGGGGTTGGAAGTTGGCAGGTTTGTCAGAAACCAGAAGTTTCTGGTTTGTGTCCAACAGAACGGAGTAAGAAGGCACTTATCTGAACAGGGAGACTGTGATCCCTCTTTCTTATTTCTCCCCCTTTGGTAATAAACTGTTTATGGAGAAGCACATTTTCACCAGGCAGTGTTGAAGGCCGGACGCCTGCCGT
This sequence comes from Vulpes vulpes, assembly GCF_048418805.1. NCBI lineage: Eukaryota > Metazoa > Chordata > Mammalia > Carnivora > Canidae > Vulpes > Vulpes vulpes. The sequence continues at coordinate 159,239,168 of NC_132791.1, read as the reverse complement.
ACACCCTCCAGGGAAGGGGGTGACGGTTCCAGACGAGTCTGACCGAGGAGCCACATGCAGCCAGGCAGCTCACCTGGCTGTTCCATGTGGTGCACTGGCTGCTCCCTCTGCCCCGCGTGCTTCCGAATTAATGTACCAGGCTGAGCAGCCTTGATAATGATCTGGAACTGCAGGATTAATGGGGGACAGGGAGGCCTCAGGGAGGGCACCCCTGTGGCCTTGCCAGTCGTCAGTTCCAACCCTGGCTGTGACCTTGTCTGTGCTTGACCTCGGGTGCACACGGCGTCCCGGAAACCCTGCTTCCTTAGGTGGAGAGGGCGGGACCTCCGAGGTGCTGCTCAGCCTCCTGGCGTCCAGAGGACACGGGGATCTATGGGTTCTTGCTATGGCTGGCACAGTCCCTTCCTCAGAGGACAGGTGCCCCAGCCGATGACTTTCACATGCCTGTACCCCAACAGAAGTAAAAACAGGCTCTCTAGAACAGAGCGTGCACAGCGAGCCCCCCAACGTTGGGATGCTGGGCACCACCGCCCACAACACTTGTGGCTTCCCAGCCAATGACAAGCCTCAGTGGCGAATGACAAGTAATCACAATTCTATAATCACAATGGCTGAGCGGGGACGATGGGGGTCCCACCACCCTGTCCCACACGACCCTCTCCCCAGCAGAATGGGTAGGGCCCTTTGTGGCGGCAAAGTAGGCAGGAAAGGTTGTTATCTATGACCCAATGGGCTTCCCATCTTTTTAATTCATGAAGATTTGGGAAGGTGGGTTTCTTTTTCCCTCCTTCTCACTGAATGAGCAGTACTGGTTCGCTCATTTGGGGATCTGGGAGTCCGCATGCACCGCGCTGTTAGTGATGGTGACTCCTTTCTGGCAAATGAAGGGCTGCTGGCGGTGCACAGGATGTGATTTGCAGCAGCTCCTAACACTGAGGCCTTCCAAGGAAGCAGGTGGCCTGTGAAGGAGGGGAGCATCCTTCTTCTGCAGGTGACATGCATCCTGTTGCCGGGACGATCCCTGCACACTGCCCTGATGGAAGGAGGCTTGGGGTGGGGGTGGGGGCTCCCCAAGAAATGAAATAAAGAAAATGCGCAGGGTCCCTAACCACCCCAGAACGAGGAAGAGGATTCCTTACCAGGCGGGAGACTCAGAAACTGTGCTCCTTTGATACTGAGCTTCAGGGAGAGGACAGATTGCGGGCGGTGGGTGGGGGGAACGGAGCCAGCAAATGTTGGGTAGGAGCCAAAGGGACACTGCCTCGTTAATTTTAATTTGTGGTGCACCCGTATTTTGTGGCAAGTTGGGCAGCAGCAAGGTGGGGAAGCAAAGGACAGGCTGGGACTTCCCCTCCCGCCTCCGAGACTCCGGAAGCACCAGGATGTCCAGCTAGGACCTCAGAGAGGCCCCGAGGCCCAGGAGTGGATGAGCCTCAGGCCGCCTCTGGTGCCCCCACACTGGCGGGGATGCCCCGAGTGTCCGCAGGGGCCCCCACCTCAGGCCTCCCTGCACCCCCCCACCCCCCAGGGCGGGCCGGGGGCGCCGAGATCACCTGAAAGGCAGCCCCGAGGGTGACCCGAGCCCCGAGCCCCTGGCGGGGACAAATGAGAGCTTAACTAGTGCAGGACCACATAAAAGGGAAGGGGAAAAAGGAGGAACAAAGCTTCCGCCAATTTGCTCTTTTGGGCATTGTGGAAACTGGCCCCTTTCCCACCGAATCGCGCCCCCAATGAATGAGGCCGGGCGCTGCGCAGGTCCTCGGCGGCTCTGACGGGTTTTCACGGGAGGGTGAATGGAGTGCAAATTAGCGGAGCCCTCGGGAGGCTTGTTACTGTCACTCCCAAACTAACGTCCAGAGGCCACGTGAGGATTAATCAATGTAAAGAACGCGCCCATTATCGGAGCAAGGTAGGAAACTATTTATTGCCTCCCTTTCATGTTCGCCCATGTTGCTCACGGCCATGAGGCTCTCCGCAGCCACCGGGCGCCAGGCACACACGCCGGCCCGCGCCCGCGCTCACGCCCGCGCTCATGCTTGCACGCGTCCCACAGACGCACCCTGCTCTGTTTCCTGCATGCACCCAGGCTGGCAGGCAGCTGGGACCCTGCAGCCAGAGGCCGTGCAGGGTGCAGTGGGGCAGAGCTGGGTGGCCTTGAGGCACTCCCCTGAAAACCTCAGACTACCCGGGGCCCTCGGGGACCAGGTCCCCAGAATCGCAGGGCAGGAGGACGAGGGAAACCCGGCTTGTTTTGGAGATGCGAATCCACGGAAGCCCTCAACTCAACCAAAGAGCCTTCATTTAATGCCAGGCCATCATTCCCCAGAGCCCGCCCACCGCACCCCTGTCGACAAGTCCAGACACCACAACAGCCCATCCCCTACTCATCTCAGCCTTGAGGTGGAAGACGTTCGAGGACATGATTCACATGGTTTTGACCTGTCTGCTTGGAAAGAGAGAAAGGTACCAGGGGCTGCTCAGCCCCGATAGCTCAGAGCAAGCCTCCGGGGAACCAGCCGTCGGCAGGTTGTGCCCAGTATGCACATCCCAGGAGTGAGTAAATGAGTCTCTAATAAGGGAAAAAGGAAATATATCTCTAATGGGGGAAAACGCAAATATCTACTGAGTGAATAAACAAATAAATACATATCTAATGAGTAAATGTCTAACAGAGCAAATAAATACATAAATGGCTAATGCTCTGACGAATAGTATCTACCTGGAGTTGAAGAATGAGCCTGCTCCAGCCCCATGAATTAGGGCAGACACCTAGCTGCAAACTCTCTAATGTTTGATCCCTTCAACATACACTGTGGTGTCTGCTCTTGAGAGGATGTCTTGGAGGTGTGCTGTCAGCCTTCCCTTGGGGCCTGAGCTACTGGACCCACAGCACCCGCACACCTCCAAGAGTCCTCCCCGATGCCTGTGGCAAGCCTGACTGAAGTCCAGGCTCTAGTGGGCACCTGGATGCCAAGTCCATCCAGGCCCCTTCCTGAGTCTGCAGGATGTACCACCTTCCTGGACCTCAGTTTCTCTGTCGCTGGAAGGACATTCCTGGCCACAACAGTTCAGAGCCAGATGATGGTGCCAGGGATGGTGCCTGAAACCTCAGGGAAGCACCTGGAAGCCAGTGCTGCCTATGCCCTTGCCATACCCCAATGAACCTACAAAACCTACAGCAAAACTTTACTGTGGAAACATATCCAGCATCCAGAACACTATTTTCCCATAGAGGAATTTCAAATGCAGGTTGATTTATTCAATACATTCATGTTCTGGACATTCATGCCTGGGCTACTTCTCAAAGTGAAGATATACTGATAGTCACTGATTTTCTGTAGTTGAGAAAGAAAAGTGGCTCACAGGGCCGAATATCTTCTTACAACTGTGTCTAGAAAGTACTGTGGGGCTTCTGTGGGAGGATCCCGTGAAGGCACTTGCTGGAGAACAAAGGGAAAACCCTCCTTGGTCGTTGGGGATCAGAACGCAGACAGTTGCACTATCTTCCCAGAGCATCAGCCTCAGCCAGGTCCTCTTACTCTCCCAGTTTGGAATATTCTGGAGACAGTCCTTGGCGGCAGCACCCAGGAGGAGGCCAAGAGCCATGGCCCAGAGCTCAAGGAGGGCCCCGCCCAAGGTGGGTGGTGGTGCTGTGAGGCTCCAGGTGTTCGTCACCAGGACAACCCCCCAAAGCAGGGGCACATATGCACTAATTCAGTCTCCTAAAGTATCCGTGCTTGGGGTTCTAGGACATTCCACCTGGGTGCTCCGTCTCCATGTGCACCTGCATCACTTCCCACTGGAACGTGCGGGAGGGGAGCCCAGGCCTCCCAGCCAAGCGACTTCCATGCCTGGCTCTGGCCGCCTGCCTGGCTCTCTACGGGGAGCACGCGCATGGACGTGACCTTCATGGACCTCACCAGGAAACAGCAGCCCAGCCCAATCTGGTGTGTCCAGGGTCACTACAGGGCAGGCATAGGGGTCAGGACCTGGGGACCCCCGCAGAGCGGCTACCCTCTGCTCTCTATCTCGATACCTTTCCTGGACACCCACGGACGTTAAGCGTGGCCACGTTTGCTAACTCCCAGCCTAAGATGGATTTTTGTATCCTTATCTTAATGCTTTCCTGCTCAGGCATGAACCTTTACCAGATCAATGATTAATTTTTCTTGTCACTGGAACCAGAATTTTCCCTTATTTTTGACAAAGACATTCAAAGGCTGCCTGATGCCCGGTCTGCCCCACCCAGCAACGCTGCCTGGAGTGTTCCCCACAGAGCTCAGTGCCAAGGTGGCCTGGTCGGTGTGAGCTCCTGGCTAGCTGGTCCGTGGCCACTGCCTAACCCCTCCCCGGAGCAGACGTGGCTGCAGGAGGAGTAGGTGTCTACTCTAACTGTGGACGTGATGACCCTCACATTAAACAACAGATCAAGACTAGAACCCTAAAAGGAAAGAGGAAAGCCTGATCCTGAACAGTGCACCGGGTGTCCTCTCTGCTCACTGACTTTCCACTTGGGTATGGGGCTTTGTGGGGGGGCATAGCAGAGTTTGGCCAAACCAGGCCTGCTGCACCCTGAGCTCTCAAGTCCTCTGCCCCCTCATCGGCCTTGTCATACCACCCCCCACCCCCGGCACATTGCAAGGGCCTGCTGGCGGCTGCCATCCAGCAAGTGGGTGACATGCTCGTCCCCACATAGGGCTGGACACAATGACCTCTCCACCCACTCTCTCCCTGACCCCTGGGCTCTCCTGCATACCTGCCCAGCAGCTTCAGGCAAGAGGAAGAAAGACCCACCTTTTCCAAGTCTGGAGAGGGCTCAGGCTAGATCCCCCTGACAAGAGTGAGTGATGCCCAGGCTGGAGGCTCTGTCCCAAGCTCACTGGCACCAAGGGGCATGGGCAGCAGAAAAGCTGCCGAGTGCTGGACACAGGATGCAATCAGAGGTAGAACTGGACATTGCCATACCCTCAGCACTTCCCTGTGGGCACCTGGTACTGGCGGATGGTGAAGACACCTACGGGATGGACAGAAGGAAGCTGAAAGAGGCCGGGGTTGATGCTTCCTGGTTCTCAATCGAGGGCAGTTCTGTAGCCCAGAGGACTGTAGGCAATGTCTGGAAATGGTCTGGTCATCAGGACTCCAGATGGGGGCTGCTGCGGGCAACTGTGTGCCCAAGACAGCACCTAGAGCCCAGACTCCCCGGGCCTATGAGGAGGTCAAGGCAGTGGGAGAAACGTACTTTGAATGAAGAACACGAGAGGCCTTTGTGCGGGTCACTCCACTTGGGGGTGACTCTGTGGCCTGCTCGCTGGCCAGGCATGCTCACAGGCTACAGATGGACCCGCCATCTGGGCAGCCTCCACCATCGCAACAGCTGGAGAGGCCGAGGCCACTTTACAGGCAGGTGCAACAAGGCCCAACACAGAGGGCCACCACCCGAACAGGTGGCAGAGCTGCAATCCAAATCCCAGGCTGTCGATACTGGTCTCAGGACCACCCTGCCGTAGGCCACAACGTTGGGCAAAGGGACTTCCAGCTGCTGCCACCCACAAGCATGACTTAAAAATAAACCTTAGAGCAAAGTCCTCTCCTGCCTTAGTGCTGGCCCACAACTCTGCGTTACAAACGCGCTTGGCTGCTTCGAACTGTCCCTGGCAATGCCCTGCGTCCTGGGGAAGCACAGCTTCATGTGTCCTCGCCACACACAGATGCCAGAGGCATTGACGTCATAAAGTTTGCTGTTAGGAAGAGACCTGTTTGGGCCCCTGTGGCAGGGAAGCGTGCATGGTGGGGTGCTGTGAGAGGTATAATTAAATGACCTTGTGGATTTCTTTCCAAATCATAAAAAAGGGATAAGTGGCGTTGAGCAAGAACTCTTTCCCGGACATTATTACTTTGGAGATGAAGATTGCCGAGCTGGTGTGCCACCCCCCATGTGGACATGTCCACCTGCCTGGGAGCCCCCCACCCTGAGACCATCCTCCTCCAAGGTCTGGCTCCTGTCCCTGGTCTTTTGTGCTCTGGGGCCACCTCTGCTTCCCTGGGAGCTGGCGCACAGTGGGATTCGCGGGCAGCGTGGACCTCCTCTGCGTGCCCTGTGTGGGCTGTTGCCTTTTCCCTCCACCTCAGTGACCACGGTGGGTGTGTGAGACCAGCAGGCGTCTTGGACCCACTCACAAACCATGGTCACTGCAGACCTTTGAGAAGGCACAACCCTCTGATGGGGCACCAGGACCTCGCCCCTGACACCAATCATCTCACTTTCCTGCCAGTGATTTCTTCACGCTACTCAGGAACAGATTTATGGTCTGCAGAAAAAGTAAAATGCACACCTGCCATTTCATTAAACATCTGGGTCCCCGTCCCCCGATGGGGGTCGGGGTCATCCCAGGGGACCCCCAGGTGTTCAAAAGGAACTCCTTGTTGCAAATAAATGTGTATTTGCTGACCCCCAAGGAGTCAGACTTGCGCCCACCCAGCCTGGGGCACACACGGGTGTTCTCTCCCTCTAGCAACTGAATAGATCTATTCCGGAGAATTGGATACAATCGAAAACCCTCGGAGTTCTGCTCTTCCCAGTGGTGAAGAGTTCACGGAGGTTTCTGAATAGAGCCTGTGACACCCACCCACAGGACACCTCATCAGGGTCCAGAACATGCCACCTGTACAGGCTGTGCTCTCCTGCATGGGCAAAAGGGACATTGCAGCCCTAGCAGGCAGTGGCCGAGCCAGGCTGGCTGGTGACACCCAGAAGCAGACCCCCAGCACCAGTAAAGCCCGTTTCCATTCCAAGATGTTCACTTACTGGGGGGGTCGACACTTGGACCTCATGACATGCTCGCAACTGTTCTGCAGAGGTGCTTGCAGGAGAGGGGTGACGGCCCAGGTTAGCGTGGGTCAGTGGGCCCTAGAAGGCCACCCCAAACCAGCTCTGTGACCCTGGACAAGGGCCCTTGCCAATCAAACCAGGACAAGGATGCTACTTGGGGCTACTGGCAAAGGTGAATGAGGTGGGGCATTCACCTGTCCATAACTCAGATGGGCACTAAGGAAATAGTGGGTCAGGGCCGAGCAGGACCCACTGGGGTTTGTGGGGTGAGGTGGGAGGGGTGCCTCACCACCACTCTGTGGCAAGTTCTAGAGTTGGGGTGTCCTGGGTCCCCTTGACACCCAGAACTCCATGAGGGAGTGAAGCAGGCCAGATGTGGAGGTGCCAGCCATTAACCCCAGCACATGCCACGTGCAGTCAGAGGGCACAAGTGGGCCAAGGGGCAGCTGGCCACCCGCTATGGGTGGGCTTCCAACAGCAGATCAGCATCTCCGAGCACGAGGCAGGGAAGGCCGTCATCCTTGGCCCCCTGCCCCACTGCTGCATGTCCCGCCACAGCCCTGCACCCCACGATGCTTTTCACCTTCACAGGCCGGCCTAACAGCCAGACTGCACGTTGTGCTTAATCCTGATTTCCTTTAAAAAAATGGATTAGGAAAACCTCATCTGGAAAATTAATTAATGTGTGAACTCAACAAATATTTTGTGAGCATAGCACTTTGTTAGGCATTTATATTTCATGTACCCCCCTCCCCCACCCACCAGCCCCACTTGGTCCTTACGGGTTCAGGTGCCCCTTCCCATAGCATCGTCCTCTGAGTCAACTAGGAAGACACATTCTTTTGCCTGAACCCCACCACGTGAGCACGTACGAAATCCCCATACTCGGGGTGGACAGAAATCGCCTGGCCCGACTGAGGGCCGGGGGTCAGGCATCCTTGGCGGGCAAGCTCCGCTGACACGGATGACCTGGCCACGGCCTCCCGGGCGGCGTGCGGGCCGGGGCAACGGGGCTCCGTGGCACGCCCTCGCCGTGTGCGTGTGACCGTGCGCTGCCGCTCCGCGGGCGCGGGGACCCTCCCAATGCCCCTCTCCCACCCTGTCTTGTCACTGGCTGTAGGTAAGTATCTCCTCCGGGGCAGCCCCCGCCCCCAGCCGAACAAAAGTGAGCTCGCCGCCCCTTTCCCGAGAAAAGCAGCCGAGCCTTTTCATGGGCAGTGAATGGGGCCGCTCATTTAGGCCGCATTATACCCGGGCCTTCATTTCCCCTTTCCTGCTTTGCCTCATTCAGGGGGGCTCTGACTTCAGCTAATTCGATAACAATCCCGCCGGGCCTTCCCAGCCCCCGGCTCGGGAGGACATTGTCTGGGTGCGCGGCCTGCCCCCCGCGCCGTCCTGGGCTCCAATTAGCCGACCGCTGGGCCTCTGTCCCTCTGCCCTGCTTTCCTGCCGCCCGCCCACTTTTAACCATTTCTTTTTGAACCAGACCCCCGAGGGCCTTCGGGGCCGCGCGCCCCCGGTGCCGGGGTCAGGAGACCCAGGCTCGGGCAGAGCAAAGACACGCGCCCGCTTGGCCCTTCCGAGGCTGGTCCACACCCCTCCCAGGGTCTGCATGGCCTCTGACCCCCAGCCTCACCCGGAGCTGATCCTGGAAGGAGCCGAGAGACTCCTGGGGACAGGCAGTGTTGGGGGGGGGGGTCCAGGTATCCCCACTGGCTGGTTCCAGGGGCCTGTCTCCCCACGGTTGGTGTTCCCCTTTGACCAATTGGTCACAGGGCATTGCAGGCAGGTGGGGGTCTCGCACTGCTCTGGTCTCGACGACCACTCCCCTCTCAGATACAGATGCCATGTCTCTTCACCCCTAAAATCAGCCACTCCTGCCTGAGGAAAACCTTTCCCAAAACCCTGTGGGGAACGTCGCAGGCTGGCCGGGGTGCGTGCACACACAAGCCAGGGCTGCAGGTAAACATGGTGTGTCTGTGAGGTCACCCCAGTCCCCACATTGATTCCACTGCCATTATCCCCACATGGAAAATGCTGGGATTGGCTACAAATGCTAACCCTGAGAAAGTATCCTACTGTTAGGATCTATGCTGTGATTCACCAAAACCCTCCTGGGTTTGTCCCCACCATGCTCCGTGTCAGGCACGGCCTGCCCCGGCCATGGGTCTCGGGCATGCGTGCTGCATGCAGGGACACCCAGAACCAGATGTGTACCAGCAGCATCTCCTATCCCCTAAGCTACCTGGGAATGACCCGGCCCAAGTGTTTAATCTCTAAGGGGTCTGTCTCTATGGGGTGAATTCTGTTCCCCCAAAACTCACATGTTAAAGTTCTAACCCCAGAGACCTTGGAACAGGGCCTTATGTGGAGATAGGGTCACTGCAGATGGAATTGGTGAAGAAGAGATCACACTGGGGTGGGGGGCAGCCTGGTCCAGCCTGACAGGCACCCCTAGAGAAAGGAACACAGTGTGCACACTGGCAACCCCAAGTACAGATGAAGCCAGAGATCCCAGGGTGGTGTGTCTGCACCCCAGGGGCTGCTTTTGGGGGAGGCACGGGGCAGATCCTGAGGGGCACTGTGCTGCGGCAGCCCAGGGACAGTGCGGGCCCCTCACCAGCCACCCTCCTTGCTGTCAGGCACGCCGCATCCCAGGACCTTCTGTTATCCTCTCAGCTCCTTTCCCATCAGGTGTCATATTCGGAAAGTGCCATAGAAGGAAGGCTCGCCAAGACATTTTGCGCAGCAAAGTCATCTTTTCTGAGGTGCCTCATCATTTACTCTGGGTGCACAGCCCGCCCCCTGCACTGTCCTGGGCTCCAATTAGCTAACCGCTGGGCCTCTGTCCCTCTGTCCTGCTTTCCTGCTGCCCGCCCACTTTTAACCATTTCTTTTTGAACCGGACCCCTGACCAAGGGCCTTTAGTGGTAGGTGGGGGTGCATGGAACCACCCGGGGGTCACTTCTGATGATGCAGTGCGCCCCCTTCTGCACAAGGGCCTGGAGAAACACTTGGTTTCGGGGAGCAGCTCTTCTGCATCCACCTGGAGGACGCCAGCAGGAACCGTGGGGTCGACTTACTTGTCGAGGACAGAATGCCAGTGCAGAGAGAGACCACGGCCTGGAGCTTGGGGGGGCACTGCCCGCGTGTCCACAGTCCATCAGAGAAAAATCTCCCCAGCTCTTCTGTCCCCCGCCTCGAAGAGATCAACGCATTTGGGGGACAAGCTGCAGATGGGAGGTGCCTTCAGGACGACTGGACTCCATGCTCTAGTCCATGAGGCCAGATGGAGGGAATGGCTTGAGTCTCAGCAGAATCCTCCATCTCCCACACCATCTCAGGAAACCCTACAAACTGTCTGATGCTTACAAGGAACAAACAAAAAATCTTCAAATGGCCGTTCGGTCCCCCAACTGCTGGGCACTAGAGGGCGTGACGCAGGCTGAGTGATCCACACACAGGAGGCCTTGGAGCTGGACCTTTGCACTCCCAGAACAGGGGTGCAATGGCAGTGCCCAGACCCCTGCCACACCAATGAGCCATCCAGGCAGGCTTCTCCATATTCCCACGTGTCCCAGCGTTTACTGGAAACAGGTGAAGCAAAGTGAAGAGACCTCAGGTTTGGGCTGGACCCAACGTCCTGGGCTACCTGGTCAGTTAGCAGCATCAGTCACCCTTCCTGAGACTCAGTTTCCCCTAGTGCAATGGAGAGGATGAAAATTCACCTGGAGGTAATGTGGGGGGCATGATGACACCCCCCAGGGAGCCACCCCCAGGGCTGTCACCCCGAGATCAGTGGGGGCCGCTAATCTGTGCAGCCTGGGGACCCTCAGACAGCAGTGTGCAGACAGCCACACCTAGAGAGGGGGCAGGCAAGAGCAGATTGGCCTCGGCCTTACTACGCCTGGATGCCAGGGACCGTAAGGATAGCCCTGGAGCAGGTGCCTGCTCCAGGGAAGTGCTGTCCTCCTAAAGCCAGGGGCAGCTACAAAGACCTCCTGACCTTTGTCCTGGAGGGCACATGGTGCAACCGGACATGCAGCATCTGTGTTATGAACAGGCACCGCTAAAGCAAGGGAGGCAGAGGGGCTGAGTGTGCCTGTGAAGGCCACAGAAGAGGGGAGTCCTCTGCAGGCTACAGGTCAGTGCGCTGGACAGGGAGGGTGGGAGATGCCACCCTTATGGGCTCTAGTGCCACTGTCCTGATGCAGCAGGCAGGTCAGGCCCAGGGAGACCTTAGGGTTACCTGGCACCTGCTGCTTTGGGGGTCCTTGTATTTTAAATTCCGAGTAGGATTAAACAAGAGAGTCAATCCAAGACAGACAGACCCCAAGGCGTCAGGAGCTCTTGTTTCATCTCTCAGGCTGTGAGTGGCCCCGGTTTTGGGGAGAGCCTCACATCTCCAGACAGGCCTTAGCCATGGGCTCTGGCTCAGCTGACATCTGGGAGCTGGGACCTGCGTCAGGGGGTGGGGGAGTGGTAAGAGCAGAGACCACCACCCTCCAGTTGGCAAGGAGCCTTGAGCCCACCGTCCCGCCGTTGGTGTGGATGCCCTGGTTGTAAGCAGCGGGGTGCAGACCCAGTCAGGGACTGTGTCCCAAGGGCCACCTGATTCGCGGGAGAGCAGGAGGTGCTGAGACGTGCAGCGGGTGGGGGGCCCAGCCCAGAGATGCCCCTCCTGGCCACTGTGCTGTGCATCTACCCCTGCACGGGCTTCCACGTCTGCTCCGTGAAAGTAACCCCCCACAACAATGCCAACTGTACACACAGGGAAATTTTGTCTTTTTCTGTGCAGCAGCGCCTATAATGTGAATGGAGTTGGGGGGCTTTCATCAAAATGAGGACCAGGTCCCTTTTCTACCCTCTCCAACCCACGTGAAGGTGAAGAGCTCGTGGTCCCCCATCTACCAGAGGGACATGCATCACCAAGGCAAGCTGCTTCCCAGGGGTCCCCGCCCAGGCTTGGGTCTCCCCATCCCTGCTGGTCTGTGTACTGCCTGCCCTGCTAGGGGCGGGAGGATGTCCTCTGAGAAGATGTTCAAGGAAAGAGGGGAACAGGGGAACAGAGGCATGGTGGCATCTCCCACAGGCTTCTCCTCCCAGAGCCCGGACCAGGCTTGCTGAGTGTAGGGCAAGCACCCCACGTCCTGAGCTCAGGCTTCAGATCCCACTAATGGCTCTGAGGTCTCTTGCACTTGAGTCTAAAGGAAGCCACCAGCACGGGCCATATCCATGGCGGCGTCCCACAGGTGGGACAGACCTCGGTGCCGTGACGCGCTAAGGGGCTCACCACCTCTGAAGCCAGGCCTCACTGGGGACTGGGGATGCTGGCTGGGCAGCTGGACGACAAAGGGGCCCCTGGGAACCTCGGCAACCACCACCGTGAGGTCTCCCTGCTGGAGAACGGAGGCAAGCCCTCAGCTTCAGTGAAGAGACAGGCTCAACAGGGTTCCCTTGATACACTGGCAGGCGGCCTGACATCACAGCCACTGTGTGCGCCCAGGAGATGCAGGCCTGAGACTCCAATTTCCCCGGAGACAGAGAAAGAGGCAGAGAGAAGGTGGAGCTGCAGCCCTGAGCCCTGCAGGGGTCAGAGTCAGCCTGGAAAGCTCAGATTTGAGAAATGGTGGTCCAGGGCCCCCAGACTGTGCAGGGCAGTGGCAGCCCGGATGGTGGTTGGACCCACAGTGGTATGTCCTTTGACTTTTCCCCGATTGGCAAGTCCATGAGGTTGGCAGGCTCCACCCAGGGTGCTTCAGGGCTCAAGGAGTGCCCAGTTGGGGCAGGGCCACTCTCATGCTTCTCAGTCCCCATGATTCTTCACACACATGAGGCTTATTACAAGTTCACACATGGGAGGCTCCCGTGTGATCCAAATTTCAGTTGCCAGAGCAGCTGGAACCTTCTAGAAATGTGCTCTTGGGAAGGCCCTCACCCCAAAGAGCTGCCTGTGTGGCTCTTGTGAAGTCTGGCCCAGGAGAGGCCCCTGCTCCGTGGGACAGTGGGGTGGGGCTGTGGCTGCCATCCTGGACCTCAGTGGCCACTCCTGGGGGCACTGGGACCAGTAAGCCATTTCATATCCTCATTGTTATTTGCAGTCCGGATCCCCTCTGACCCAGGAGGTGAGGAGGGGGCTTGGCCACCCGCAGACCCCACCCTCTTTGGTGAACATCTGGCCACAAGTCCCAGGCCATCCCTTGCGCTTCCGCCCTGGCCTGAAGGTGCCCGTGGAAGACGAGGACCTGCCAGGCCTCTTAATCCCTGTCCCCCTCCTGGCAGCCGCCTCCGGGGCCTCCTCTGAGGGCCTGGCTGAAAGGCAGGCTGATAAATTAGTCTAGAGGGAAACAAGGCCGCTCCTACTTGTAAAAGGTCACGGCGACTTTGTTCTGGGTGAGGGTTTATCTCGGCTGCCGCAGGGACAGACAATGCCGCAGGCCTAAACGGCAGAAATCTTAGCTCCTCGTGAAATGGCTGTGCTGATAAGCCCGGCGGACTTTAGAAAGATCTAAATGGACAAGGAGTGATGTGGGTATCTAGAACATGACGGAGCGGAGAGCACACAATGGGATGTGCAATTACCCCGGGCATTCGCCCAGACAGGGAAGCGCAGCTGCCCGCCAGACACAGGTGGCTCCCGCCGCAGAAGGACACATAGACTAGACCTCGGAGGCCCCGGGGGCTGCTGCTGAAGCTCCTCCCTGGGAAACAGTCGCACATATGATGAGCCACCGGCACCCCCAAGGATGCCACGCAGATGCACTACTTTCAACATCTTTCTTCTGGAGGAGGAGGAGGTGCCCCCAGATACACCAACATGCAGCCCGAGGACTGACTCTCAACGTCCCTCTTAGCTGTTTCACGCACTGTGTTCTAACCGGTACGGAAGGCGCAAGGACCTGCAAGGAGCACACCCTCCGTGGCGTGCAGCCCCATGCCCACACTAACCGCCCCCCACAGGGGGGCCACCCTGGGCTGACCGGCCCCTCAGTCAGGGCAAACCCAGCCACGTCAAGTGCCCAGCACCCTGCGGACGGATGGAGGCCTGCCCCAGCCCAGCCCTGAGCCCAGCAGGGGCAGACACCTGTGGCTTCCCTCAGTGGTGCGAGTGGCTGCATTGCCCTCGGGTTTGGCGGAGCCCGAGGTGGCCCATGACGTGCTGAGAACACATTCCTAACCCAGGGGTGACTGGTCACAGAAATTCTCAACTGGGAGAGAAGCTCTGATAAGCAGGCCAGGCCTGGCTGGGAGGTTCACGCCCTTGTCCCATGACCCAGAGACCTTTTATGGCCTGCAACGCCTGGGATTCTCGTCCAACCCAGCGGGAGGGAGGCCCGCGGAGAGGCCGGATGTATGCTGGCCAAGGCCATGACGGGGTTTCCCAGGGAGCCCCCTGGCCAGCAGCTGCCCACTCTTCTCCCTGGGAGGTCTGCTGCTGGGGAGTATCTGAAATGGAAAGAGTCCTGTATACATGAGGGTGTTGCAGCTGGTTCATCCTGGCAGGTGGGTCTGCACCACTGCCTGTGCCTCGGGCAGATGGGGTCAGCCCAGAGGGCGCCACCAGCAGCACCGGGAAGCCTGAGTTCTGCTGGGTGGGAGCAGACAAAGGGGCATTGCACACTTTCTCTGGGGGAGCTGTGGCCTGGCCATCACCCACTGTGCATGGTGGGCAGGATGGAGTGTCCACACAGGCCAGGGGCACGGGGGAAGGGGTTGGCTGAGTCCCTGCTCTAGGCATGAGCTGGTTACGTGAACTGCAGGGCGCTCGGCAGGATCTGATCAAGGGCCCCTGCGCCGATCTGCTGTGTGACCCTGTGTGACCCCTCCCTCTGTAGGGCTTCAGACTCCTGCCTGAACCGTGAGAGCAAGAACAGCGATGACCCAAGTTCTGTCGCAGCCATGTCCTCAGGAGGGGCCCGCTCTGCAGGCTGAGAGCCCCCGGGAGCCCCTGGCCCAGAGCTCAGCCTGGTGATGGTGGGTGGCCAGGCTATCCCGGCACCCTCAGCTCCCTTCCGTCCCCTGCCCACAGGGTCAGCCCCCCTGGGTGCCCCCACTCCGACTCTGTCTACCTGGCCCTGACAAGCTCTGTGGTTAGAAAGGCTTTGTTACTACCTGTCCTCATGGCAGCAGGAAAATGTCTCTCTGGGGTCCCAGGGTTGAGGAGAGGAAGGCACTTATAGCAGGGGTGGGAAATTCAAGCTAAGCCCCTTCCCCAAGACTTGGGTCTGGAACAGACTCCTCCAAGTGCCCAGGCTCCCACGGCTCATTAGGGTGCACGTTCCTGGGGACCTGCACCTGAACTCTGATCCAGAAGATTTGCTCCAAATCTGCATTTGGAAAGTGCACTGGGGGATGCTCAGCATGAAGTTCTGGGACTTCAGAGGTGGCAAGGGGAAGAGGTTGCCCTCCTTGGACCCTGTCAGGGCCAGAACAAGACCTCGTGTGCAAAGGGCAATCCAGACGGTGCATCAGAGGCTGACCAGCTGGGCAGACCCTGCCACACTGCTCCTGCCTGGACATGTCTCAGCCCCCTAGTGTGAGGGTGTGAGTTAGCCCCCTAGTGGGGCCCCGGGCACTCAGGGGCCACAGCAAATCCTGACCCTCCAGCTCTCACATCACAAGCATCAGGGACCACTGTGGGGTGGGAGCTCACACCCTGCCAGGCCCCCTGCAGCCCACGGGCTGGGACGTGGGATCCATTTACCAATGGCAGCATGAGGACCAGGAGTAGAAAGAGGACGCATGGACCGTGGGTGGCACAAAGCAGGTGCCCAGTTCACACGGACCTGCCCCTGGGTCTGTGCTCCAGGGCTGCACTGCCGCGGCATGGACAGTCCTGCCCAACACAGGCGCCAGGGCCTTCGTCACATTCTCTCAATGTGCCTGGAGGACAACGGAAAGACAGAAAGGACGGAGGGAAGAGGCACTGTGCTCTCCCGCGGCCTCTGGAGCCCGCAGGAGGGGCTGACCAGGGCCCCACGGGAACGGCTGCTGAGCTGAGCAGAAGGGAAGCCACCCTCCCCTCCACCACGGCTCCCGCCCGCTTCCTTCTGACAACCCGTCAGGATTTTCCACGGTGCGGCCTCCCCAGCAGCCCTTTGCAGAGCAGGGGTGGACTTGATTGTCGCTGGTGAGAGAGAGACGGGGGTGCACAGGGTAAAATACCATTTAAGAAGTTGGTATTCGGGGACGTCTCTCGAATATGAAAAGAAAATATTTATTTCCTTTTTCGCTTGTGAATCAGAATGCTCTATTTAAAGAAAGTACCCTCTGCTGGTTGTGGCTGAGTTATTACCCCTTAAGGAAATAAAGGAGAGCGCTATCAAGGAGGTATTCTTAGTCATTCTCTCCCCTTTTTTCTGAAATTCCTTATATACCCGTGCTTCAGAGCCAGGCCTAAGATAGTGCAGGATCTCATGGCATTCCTGGGCTAGAAACGTCTGGACCCCATGTCACGGCACTCGAGGGTGACAGCACAGGGCCTGTGCCTAGTGGTTCCTGAGGAGCAAGGAGTCCATGCATGAGGCTCTGCGCCTCCCCACAGCCTCCATGGGCACAGCGAGACCTGGGCCCATTCCCTTGGATCTGGGCACCCATCAGCTGGCATGGGGACTGGCCCTAAACGCACTCCTGTCCAGGTGTTTCCAAGGGGTGTGAACACCCACTGAACCACACGCTGACGCCTTCCAGAATGTATGGTGTGCCTCCTAAGCACATTCAGAAAGTCACTGGGCGGGGGAGCAGGGGAAGTGGGGGGGGGGGGCGGGGGGGCGGGCCCTGCAGTGTATCTTGGCCTAAAATAAAACTCCAGGCCGCCCAGACGGAGAATGGAAAGCGTCAGGGGCGAGTCAGTGCCAGGCAAGGACAGCAAAGCAGAGAGATTCTGAGACTCCTGGGGCTGGGGGGAAGGGATGCTGCGCCCGACAGTCCCCAGTGGGCAGAGAGAAAGGACAGCCAAGATCTGGGCCCGAGAATACCACATTCGGATATTTAACCCGTGGGGCTATCAGAGTGGCAGGAAGCCACGGAGTGGAGTGTGTACAGGATGGGTGGCCACCCCTCTCCCGGCACCCACCCGCCACAGCTCTTACCCCATGGCCGGAACGACAAGAGTAACACACAGTGAGACAGCCTAAGAGCCACCCCAGCAAGAGCACACATCTGTGTCTGCTCTAGGGTGGGAGCCGCACAGAGGAGGCTCAGGCATGGGCTTTGCATGGGGGCATGTGAGCAACTGTGTATGGGCACAAGTGAGTGCCTATGGGCCACAGGGAGCATGAGTGCCTCCCTCTATGGGCTGGAGGTGGCCCCCGGTGAGCGCTGACCTTAGGAGCAGTGGCAGGTGGCATCTGCTCAATACCTGCGTGCCCCTGATCACCCATCTGCAGCACCCCCTCCATGCTCTCTGGACCCACCCCCACCCCCCATGGACTGAACACGCTGGGCAATGGGGTGGCGGTTTTCAGATCCCCTCTGCTCTTCCAGAGCTGCCAAATCCAGGCAGGGTGGACAGGGAACCTCCTGCCCTTGGAAGCAGGGAGCCCAGTCTAGGTTTTTCAGTAAAAACCAAAGGTGTGGGTCACCTGGCTGGCTCAGTGGTTGAGCACCTGCCTTTGGCTCAGGGTGTGATCCTGGGGTCCTAGGATCAAGTCCCACATCAGGCTCCCTACATGGAGCCTGCTTCTCCCTCTGCCTGTGTCTTTGCCTCTCTCCCTCTGTGTCTCTCATGAATAAATAAAGTCTTAAAAAAAAAGGTGTGTGCATGTGTGTTTATGTGTGTGGGTACATGTATTTGCGTGTGTGTACATGTATGTACATGTCTGTGCGTGTGTATTCATGTGCACATGTGCATGTGTGTGCTTGTGTGTGTGTGCATGTGTGTGCACACCCCCACACGACCACTCAGGAGCAAGTAGTCTAAGCTAGCATCTGGATGTGGAGGAAAGAGATAAGTGTGTTTGAGGCAAAGGTGAATGTCAGAGAGGTTTCCTGCAGAGAGCTTGGACCTCAGGAAGAGGTGGAGGCCTCAGGTTGGGGGCCACATAATTGCAGCCTTGTGGGGGGGTGTGACTCCCCAGCCACTCCCTGCAGGGCCGGTGAGAAGCCAAGGTGCAGAGGCCACTGATCCCAGGACTCTTGGCCTCAGGCCTGGGGCCCCAGGAAACCTTTTTGTGTTCTTGGAGAAGTGAGTTCTTGGCACTGTGCTATTGTGTATGTGTCACGGTGTCTCCAAAAGCCCTCCAGGAGACTTCCACCCTGGCGATGTGATAGGCTGGATGGCCACCACAGTGGACAGCCCGGGGCCCAGGGAGCCAGCCCAGTGCCCACTCAGCCTCAGTGCCAGCCTACACTCTGGACCAAAATTAGACCTCCAAACCTCTTCTCATTTTAAGGATGCTCAGCAGCAACCTTGGAAAAGAAAGCATTGCTTTTCTAAAATACATGTGGGTGGACAGGCTTGGACACCCAGAGAGTTAGCTTCCTCTGAACCCCAGGCCCTTCTCAAGGGCATACATTCTGGATCATAACGTAATCTTAAATTAACAAAAATCTCTTAGCATCCAAGACTGTAGGGCTGGGGGGGGGGGCTTTTGCCAGCAACACCCCCTAGCCTGGAGTCTCTGGGTGTCCTGTGGTCCACGGGAGCCAGAGGGTCCTACCCCCAGCAAACCCCTCCAGCAGGCCCCGGGGGACACCCAGGAGGAGTGGGCTTGGGGGCTGTGTGATTGAAGAGCGGCCATCAGGGCAGCCTGAGCCTCGGGGCTGCTTTCCCCCGTGACCCCAGAGCTTCCCATCCCGCCTGGTCCAGACACAGCCTGTTTGTTGATTGAACAAATGAACACGTATATTACTATTCAGAAATGAAAGCCAAGGGATGAGGTCATCCACTTGAGTGAATTCTGCAGATAAATGAAACCCCATCAATTCACGTTAACATTTTCCACCAGCTTCTCAAACAGAGACAGGCACATTCATTCAACGGCTCATGTCAGAGTGCCTGTTACTGGCCAGGCCATGGCTGGGCACCGGAGAAGCAGCCTCCAGCGGGCTCTCTGGGGGAGATGTGCTCACAAGGAGGAAGCAGGCCAAACGTGAGCACTGTCAAGGTGACAACTGTTCCTGCTGCTGCCCTCTGGGGTCCTGCACGATGCTACCCACCTGCTGCAGGCCCTGCCCGGGGGCAGGTGGCACCTCCGAGGAGCCCGCTCCCTCTGGGCTGTCACTCGCAGCCAGCTCTTAATTAGCAAAATAAGTAGCACGATGATAAATGTCATGATTTACTCAACAAATGATCAAAATCATTGTTTTTTCAGACCCCAGGGCAATCAAGTGCAATCATGGGGTGATTTATTCTGGGCAGAGTGAGTGGTGGCTGCGTCAGCCGGCAGGCTGCATCTGGGCAGGCTGCATCTGGGCAGGGGGGCTGGGAGTCTGGGCATCTTCGCAGGCAGGAAGGCAGATCACCACCCTCTGAGGTGGATCCTGGGGGTCCTTTTCCACGCGGCCCACTCTTTCATCTGGACACAGGGCTAGCCAGGCCCGGGGTGCAGGGGGACAGGCCTGACTTGGGAGTCACTTCTTATGTGCCCTGAAGCGCAGAGAAGGGAGGCCTCGAGTCACTGTCTGATGCACACGTGGGTGGGAGAGGCCATGTGTGGGAGGCTTGAAGGATGTGTGGGGAGTAAACGGATGCAGGGAGCTTTGCACGCATCCCCATTTTACTGAAACAAAGATGCCCCCCTGGCCTGGAACCCTAAGGTCCTAGGTCACGTGGAGGCACTTTTGCAAGAGGGGTCCCGTCACCAGAAACCATGTGGTGGTCAGGCACCATGGTCCATTACAAAAAGAGAAAAGAAAACAGAACCGTTTCTCTGGAATGGTTCAGAGCAAGAATTTCGTTCTCAGAGTAGAAAGAAAATTATTTCTGTGGTGTCCCAAGATGACGGTAAGAATAATCTATTTGACTTTGATTTTAAACCAGTCCTCCTGACCAGAGAGACACCTGACCAGCATCTGGTTTCTCCCTCCCATGCTGGACCCTCAACCCAGCCATCTAGGAGAGGCCACACTGCTAAGTTTGGACCCACCATGGACCCACTGCCGCCCACCCAGGGGTACAGACCCTCCGTGCATCTCCTTTGTCCTCACTGGTTCTTCCTCCGTAGACGAATACCATGTCAATTGCAGTAAAATCAAATTTTCCTGATTTATAAAAGTTAATTACCAGCGTGAGGAGTGAGCTGGTAATTACACATCTGAAACTCAGCATGTCGCAAGATGACGCGCACACTTGCACTGCCCCTGGGCGCTGCCTCTGACCATCCTGGGTCTGGCTGGCATCCCCTGGCAATGTGACACTTCAGCACTAACATTCTCTGCATCCCGCTGTCTGTGAGTGTCCCACCAGCCCACAGGCGGCATGTTTGTGGGACAGTGGCCCAGGCATCCGCGGTCATCACTCCGCGGTTGTCATAGTGCCTTGTTAGTGTTCATGACTAGGGACCTCCCTGGTGGCCCCTGTCTCGTCAAGAACCACAGAAAGATCTAGGCTCTGGAGCCCGGGACCCCCACCTCAGGCTTGGGCTCTGTTTACAGAGGCCAGGACAGGGCCTAACTGTGAAGGTGCGACCGAGCCACCAGTCCTGCCAGAAGAAGACCCAAAACAATGTGAAACTACACTATCTATGTGGACAGCTGGGAAATTCAGCAAGGAGACTCTCCTACGAGGATCGATGGTTGGTTCTCCTGCCCCAAAGGCCCAAACTGAGGTCTGTGGAGCCAGAAAAAAACAAAACAAAACAAAAAATGCCTGGATTTTATTTATTTCAGGCACAGCGGGGTTTGCCCTGAGTTTTCGGGGTTCCCACCTCCTCCCCTCTCTCCTGTATCCGGGGAGGCGGAGGCTTCCTGCCCAGTCCCATCATTGGTCCTTAAGATGCAAGGACAACACAACAGTGGCTCAGACCCCATGTGATGGAAGGCCACGGAGCCCAAAGAGATCACAAAGGCAGGTAGCCGGCGCCCGAGCTTGCAAGGGAAGCAAGGTCAGCTGAGATAGTGTCAGGGCGCGTCTGGAACAGTATTTGAGGACGTTGGGTTGTGGGCAAATATCCCTAAGTGCTGGCATGAAAGGCAGCTGTCAGGTCACAACCGCAGAACAAAGCCCGCTGCAGGAACAGGAGGCGCGCCGTGGAGAACGTTCCCTCACGTACACGGAGAATAAACAATGTCGCAAAGTCAACAGGCACCGGGCAGATCCCAGGGACAGCCGGTACCAGGCCTGGCACCAAGCAAGCACAAGCGATATGGGCCATTTCTTTAGAAAAGGAGCAAACAGAAACTTGTATCAAAGCAGACAAGCGCGAAGTTGCCTCAAGGTCACACCAAGCGCCACCTGTAGGGTCTGTCTGCCTCTGCCTCTGGAAGCAGCCTGCTAACCAAACGGTGCACATCTTCCTGAGCGTATCCAATAAACACCCTTAAGTCCACCTCCTGAATCGCCGCGTAGGAAGGACAGGACAGGCCAAGTCTCCCAAAGGCTCTCCTCCGTCCCCTGAGGGGCGACCCCACAAGTCACAAACCACTGGGATTTCAAACTCCTTCACTACCAGCCCTACCCTGCTCCCAGGCCCCTGGCTGGTCTGCTCTGAAGGCGACCCCGTCCTTGAGTGACACACACCCTGTCTGCTGCCTCTGGACAGCAGGACATACTCCCACCACCGGGGGTTCTGGCCTTCCCATTCCTTCGTCTGTCTGGTCAACCCACCTCTAGCCTAGACCCTCAAGCACTCTACGGAGATCA
Organism: Vulpes vulpes; assembly: GCF_048418805.1. Lineage (NCBI taxonomy): Eukaryota > Metazoa > Chordata > Mammalia > Carnivora > Canidae > Vulpes > Vulpes vulpes. The sequence goes on along the minus strand of NC_132791.1, from coordinate 159,217,536 downwards.
GGGCTTCCGGCTGGCACCCCATGTCCCCAGGGCCCACGCCCCATGTGCCACCACGGGCCACATCCCCCTGCCTGCTGGAAAGTCGAGGTGGCTGGTGCTCAGAGAGGGAGCAAAGATCTTACTTCTGCCAGTTGTGGGCAGCATCCATCAGCACACCCAGCCTCCCGGGAATCCTTGGGAAGCATGCACCTGGGATGTGCTCAGGGCTGAGGAAGGAGAGCAGGGTTTAGAGATTGTAAAGCCTCCCATGTGAGAGCAAATACAAACCTAAGCTCCTCCTGCCCTCCACGCAGCGTGCTGAAGCGTGAACAGTGGGGGCTTTCCCAGAGGCACCATGAGGCGGGGAGCACAGCCTGCCCTGGCCCTCACACCCCTGGCCCCTGCCACACAGGGTCCTCTTCCCTCCTTGGACTATTCGCCCCTTCCTAGAGCTGACCTCCTGCAAGCACTTTTAGAAGTCGTGAAGCACCCAGAAGGAATCTGGGTTTGCATCTGCATTTTCTGCCCAGGCAGGGTCTCTGCCAGAAATACCACCAAGCACTGGCCATGTGAGGCTGGGAGAGCAGCCAGGGCCAGCAAGGAGAACACTTCTGTGGGCCTTGTGGTCCCCACCAATACCACCTCGAGAGATCCCAAGCCCTGGAGGGATGCTTTTGGGGATAGCAGCACACCTCACCTGACGGGCCTCCCTCTCCTGACCACACACAGCCCCCAGAACTGTCAGTCCAGGCCCAGATTGTTAGGGAAATCTAAACTGCAAGATGCCTCTCCCTGGCAGGATGAGGCTTGCTCCCCCTGCTATCAGAGAAGTGGGGGCTCCTCCCTGGGAGCCCGCTGACCAGAGTCCAGTGGGCAGGGGGCTCTGGCATGGACATGTAGGGAACGCTGGGGGCAGCACGGCCACCAGGAGTGTTTTTCAGGCTGCCCCCCATCTGCAGGAGCATTCCCCAGAGTAGAGACTCCTGTTCCGGGACATTCCATTAATCTGCTCGGTTCTGCAGAGACTGCAGCCTTAGCACCTAAGATCCAGACACGGAGCACGGAGTGTTTTAAGACATGAGCTCATTAAAGACACATTTCCGGGAAGAGAGCAAGCATAGCCTATGGGGGCTGACAGGCGCCCACGAGGACCTCTGATGTTTGCTGAGTCGCGTCATGCAAGCTGCAGGACCAAATAAGCCTGGGAAATGTGACATTCGAGCGCTCTCTCCGACCGAGCCTCCCGCCTCGGGCAGCACTGCTCAGCCCGGCTTTATAAATAGATTGAACACAAGATAAATGGCCGTGATCAATCACGCTCACACGGGAATGCTCACCTCCCATCCAAAGTCAGCCTCCTTCCACGTGGCCCGGGGCGCCCCCATGTAAGGGCCAAACCTCGCCCCGATTTCCATCCTCTTCTTGGCCCAGATCCCCAGGCCGGCCCCTGGGATGGAGGACTCTCGCAGCTCAAAGTCTGGTGGGATGGGAATGTCCTCGGGAATGTAGACAGGGGCTTCGTACGGCGAGCCCTCCTTGGGGGTGAAGTCCTCGCTGGTGGGGAAGGGGGACGGCGGCCCCATGGGGATCGGGGACACCACGCTGTCCTCAGTCTCGTACTCCGCGCTCTCGCCGGCCAGCAGGTCCGGGTCAGGCTCATGCATGTTATTTACAATGTCGCCGTCACCTGAAGGAGACAATGCAGCGTCAGGCTCTGCGGCACGCCCTCTCCCTGTGCGTGACACTCGGGGACCACCTGGGACACAGGGCACAACAGAACCCGAGGGCGCCCAGAGGCCCAGACATGGCCGACCGCCAGCCCCTGCCCAGGAGACGTCCCCTTTGCTCTGTCCCGAGCAAAGTGGCCCTCACTCCGGGGACGTGGTTTTGCCACACTCCTTTGGGAACCAGGGTTCAGAACCCCCACAGAGTTGTGCGTGGCCCAATGCAGACACCCGAGGGCCCGTCATCTGCCTCTTCTGCTTTAGGGAAACAAAGAGAGGAGCTGCCCACGCTCCACGAGTTTGCGAACCTGGGGAAAGCCGTCAGAGAGGACACCCAACCCAGGGCTGGTGGTGAAATATTCTTTCCAGAACCGTTGTGGTTTGTGTCTAGCCTTGGAAAGTAGGGGTCAGGGACATGTTTCAGACTCTCAGGGGGACTCAGAATTTGGATCACTATGACATTTGCTCTAAAACCTGGGCAGCTCAGGGCACCTTGGTAGGGCCAGAGGCCCTGGGGATGGGTTCCCAAGCTCCTGGTGGCCTAAGGGCCAGTTAGGACAGAGGTCTGCTAAGGTCACAAATGAGGGGTTTGTGGTGCTGCAGGCCACCAAGTTTGACATCCATTGCAGGCCTGTCTTTGGGGTCCATCCTAGGAGACTGTGGGTGCCAAAATAGTGCCACCTGGACGTGCACCAGGCCTGAGACACAGAGGGGATCGTGAGATGTAGGCTGAGGGAAGCATAGGAAGAGCAAGGAGTAGCTAGCTGCTCAGTCAGGAAGATGGCTCTGCCCAGAGGAATGGGAAGTGGGGACCCTGACAGCTGGGTGCCCACAACCGTATGTCCAGAATCCCCAAGGGCATGACTGCCCCCTGTCCATCCACAGGTGAACAGGTCCACAGCAGAATGGTGCTCAGCCATAGGAGGGATGGAGCACTGACAACCCCCCCCCTCCTTCTCCCCCCACTGCAGCGGGGATGCACCTGGCAAACACAACACTCAGTGGAGGGTGCCCGCGGAGGCCCATACAGCATGATCCATTCACGGGAAGTGTCCAGAAAAGCAAGTCCATGAGACAGAGCTCATGCTAGTGGTTGCTGGGGGCTAGGAGAGAGGAGCCCCGGGAGTGGCAGGTCATGGGCACGGGGTTCCCTCTGGGGAGGACTGACATGGAGGGAGTGGTCACACACCTGGGTAAACCTTCCAAATGAACCACTCAGTTCAAAGGCCCAACCTGTATGTTTTGTGAACGTGAATCGCACAGTGAGGAAACGGGGAGGTCAGGGGAGGCTGGGGGATGGGGGCGCCTGCTGACCTCCGGCCTGAATGTTTCTGCCCAAGCCCCTTGTGCGCTGGCCTGAAACCCTGCCACAGGGACCCTGCCTCGGGGCCCCCCCTGCGCCCTGGGGCCACAGCCTCTCCAGCACAGAAGTGACTTCAGAATCCTCACGCCGGTTGCAAACAGATCTGCTGAGAAGTAAGAAAATGTTTTCTTTCAAAAGAAACCAAAGTCTTAAAGAAAAAAAAATCACGGGGATAACACTTATTTAATTTAGCAGCATTCACAGAAGTAATTATTATGTTTTAAGTGGCCAACGGTTCCCTTCTAATTGACTCGTAGGCTCCTTTCAAAAATGCAACAACAGAAGGGCAGCTATTGGTCCCTCCGCCAGAAAGATCCAAGTCGTTAGGTTTGAAAGAACACCCCCATAAGCCTTCCCGGTGACTGTGTGCAGCATAAAGGTAAATTAAAAGGGGGGGTAATTAACATGCCACCTCATTATCTGGAACTGGTGACTGCACGAGGCTCACAAACAAAATCAGGTTGGGAGCCCCAGGCCCCCCTCCCCATGCGCCTCGGGGTGCGATGCCTTCGCCTTCTAGGACAATTAGGATCTGCTGGGGCAGAAAGTGGGGAGGGGTCCCCATCCCCTTGTATATATTCATCTCAGGGCTCTTTCTTGGCTTTTTTTTTTTTTTTTTCCTGTTTGAATTCTACTTCCCAAAACTCCTCACCTACTGGAGGAAAACCAGTGCTGTAAGGGCATGTTTAATTTACTGGCCGAGCAAACAGTTTGGGAGAGAAAGGTGGTGTTTCCTGCTGATTAAAGGCAGGCAGCGCGAGGCTGGCCTCCCACCCCCGGCTGGCACAGGGGTTAAGTGATTGCCTGAAGCCACCAGGAGAAGCCAGGTCTCCATCCCACGGCCCCTGATGCTGGGGGTGAGGGAGCTCTTCTTTCACAGGTGGGGCGAGGAGACCTCATCAGTGTGCAGGAGACATCTGGAGAAAATGAAGTGCAGAAACAGCCCCAGGCCCTGGGGAAGGCAGTAAGCTGCTCTGGGCCGCTGGAGCCTTCGGGGCAGGCCGGCACAAATTGCCCAGCTTCCCAGGTCCTCGCATAACCGGAGAGGCTGCATCAAAAGAGCATCCTTCCTCAGCCAGAGCTCCAGCCAGGAGCCCCTCTGCCCTGGGTGAGGCGGGCACGGACAGGGGGTGGGCATCATGTTCCCCAGACCCCCAGGACCGTTGGCACATTCCAGCCGGCAGGCACTCTCTCAAAAGTCAGGATGCAGAGCCAAGAACGGGAGCGTTTTATGACTTTGGAAATATAGGCTGTGCAATTGTGTGTTGTTTACTCGTCGGGAGAGCTGAGGTCCTTTATTTGGGTTTTGCGGTAATTTCAGGCTAAGGATTCATGACTCAGTCCATCATTCCTAAAAATTCTTTTGGGAGACTGACTAAAAAATAATAAAAGCAGGGAGCAGAGGGGAGGAGCTGGTGAGCCAGCGGGGCCATCCTGAGCCACGGCCCCAAGGCACCTGCTGTAGGCCAGGGTCCCAGCCAGGTCACGGAGCTCTTGGGGACTTGATGCTGAAACTGCACTTGGAGACTTGGTCACCTGCTGCTCAATGTATGAACAATGGACATTCGGTCTCAGAAAACAGGTCAGAGAAGTGAAGAAACCTAGCTGCTTCCTGGGTCTGGACCACACCGGCTGAGAGCCACCACATCCTCAGTCCCATCCTGCCCTGGGTCCCACCCTGAACCCTTAGTTTAGGGCTTGGTCTCTTCCGATCCCACAATGGGAGCCTTGTGCCCCCTCCTGCCCTAATGATGGCAAATAATCCCTGATGGGAAGCTACCCCCAGCCTCTCCCCGGACAACCCCATCTAAACATCAAAACAGCAGCCAGGAGGTAGGGGTCTGGAGAGAGAGAGAGAGATAGGAGAGACGGCCCCAGATCAGCGGGTCCCTTGCAGGGTGTCCCCTCGGCCACATAAGCAGGAGCTGGGAGGGCGGTGATCAGCAGGGTAAGGACCAGCGGCCCCTGAAGCCGAAGCTCCTGGCTGCTCTTACACAGAGTCGGTGGACTGGAGCCCTGACCTCAGCAGGCTTGAGGGGGGGGGTACAATTTCTCTAGGTCCATATGTGGTTTGCTCCAGTCCTGCCTCTACTGTGTTTTGAGGAGATGCCCCGAGACCTGCTGGCACATCTGGCCAGAGCGCTGTGCTGTGCAGGGCCTGGCAGGGCTAAGGCCTGGGGGTGAGTGGGAGTGTGTGTGTACGGGGTGTGCAAGGGAGGCTCGTCGGCCAGCCCCTGCCTCCACATGCCCTCTGGGTGGGAGGGTGCAGCTGTCCTCTGTCGGGAGACCCCTGAGAGTGAGAAAACTTCTACATGGGGTTTGGGGCGTGGAAGAACTAGGAGCCACCTTGCCCTGGCTCCTTCAGGGCAGAGGGACACAGCTCGGGGGCTGGGGTGGCCCCCATTGTGGTCCCAAAAGAACCCCACAGAGGCATCCTGATGCCAGCTTGCAACGTCACTGTCATCTTGAGACAGATGACATAGCCCATTGCCCACAGGCTCAGCGAGGGATTATGGAGCCCTGCCCATATGCCCTATCCAGGACCAGCTCTCTGCCCAGTTCCTGGGACAACTCTCCTTGAGCTCAGGTCCTCCAGAACACTGCTTCTTTGCTCCAGGGCTTTCTGCCTCTGAACACCTGATGTGACCTGGCCCACCCACGGGGCGGTGTGCTCCCACCACCGCTGAATACAGGTCCCCAGGCACTCATGGGAGGAGCGGGCAGCCGTGAGGTATCGGAGGACCAGGCACCAGGTTACAGAGCTGTGGTTACAGAGCCTAGTGTACAGCCGAGGGCAGCAGTGTATCAGCATCCTACACCGTGTCCACGTCAGTGCCCCTGGGGAAGGGTGAATCAGCATCCTACACTGTGTCCACGTCGGTCCCAGGAGGCTGGGCGTTATCTGAATGAGATGCCACAGTGATGTGAAAATGTTAATTCTTACAAAATCATGTGATACCGCCATTCTAGTTCAGGTCAGGAGTGCTGACCCTACCTTTAGGAGGTCCCCAGGGGTTGGCACACCCCGGCGAGGAGTGGGGGCTGAAGGCAGTCACCGGATCCCCCCCAAATCTGAGCTTTCCTGGGAGGCTTTCACTTGGACTTCTTGGGCCCTGAAATTCTGATGGGGGTCCTTCGTGGTGTCTCAGGAGGGGCCAAGAGGGGCAGGCAGGCCAGCGTAGTCCTGAGATGGGCCCACCCCCAGCAGCATGGACGGAAGAGTATAGGCGGAGTGTGGGAAATAGAAATGGGACCCCCGCACCTCCTGACCGTCTTGTCAGCGCCCTGAAGGTAGCCCCATCAGCAATGGGAGAATGGGCATCCCCCCACACCTACCCCGGGTATGACCTTCTCGCTGCTGAGCTGCCTGCTTTACAGAGGGGGAAACAGAGGAACACAGCAGTGAGGTGGCTTGCCTATAGTCCCACAGTGGGAGATGGAGCAGCTATGCTCCTCACACCCACCCCAGCCCTATAGGTCACCCCACAGCCACCAGGGCAGGAACCCCAAGAACAGGGGAGAATGTGCTTGCAGGAGTCTAGCTGGTTCCTTTTAAAGTCAGGCCTGGCAGCTGAGTTCCCACCATTCCAGTGTTGGCTGGGCTTCACCCCAAAGCGCCGCCGGCACAGAGCTTCCGTCTCCCTGAACACGCACACTGGGATGTTGCCTTTCCTCCTCGGAAGAAGAAACAAGTTCTGTTCAGAAGCCAAACGGGTGGGTGACCTGTAGTAAAACGGGAAGCGCATCCTTGTCTGGCTTTCTTTCCTGCTTAATTGCATTTCATCCCCATCGTTTGGGGTTAGGAGCAGGAGTGGACATGCCATACTTCGGAAGAGGTGAGAATGCCCTGAGGAGGGTCTGACATGAGGACAGGCTGGCAGGTGGCCTGGGGTGGGCCCAGCCTCGGGAGACCAGCAGCTCAGCCCATGCACCCCCACCCAGTGAGAGCCCATCTGGTGATCACCTCAGGGTCTATGGGTCAAAAGCAAGATGTTCTCAGCTGATTTGATGATGACCATCAGGTGGGCACCAAGGTCCCCTTACGGGGGGGGGGACAGATCATGGGGAGAAAGGGGAGAGGTTGCCACGACCCCAGGAGCCAAGCTGCTCAGGACTGGACCTGAGTGTGCTCAGGACTGGACCTCAGTGTGCTGACCTCCTCTGATGGCCAGGGAAAACTGCAGCAAACCCCATCCAGGCCTTGCAGAGTCAGCATGTCATCTGCCCCGCAGATCTGGGGTAGATGGCCCTGCCCAGCGAGGACATGCAGGCTGACCTCAGCCTTGCCCTGGGGTGCCACCCGCTTCCTGGCTGCCACCTGGGGTCCACCCTACACCCTGCAGCTGGCTCATAGAGCCCACAGAGCCCACACAGGGAACCATCCTAGTCATCCCATAGAACCAAGCCCCAAGAAGCCCTGTGGCTTGCTCAGCCCTCCTCCTCAGAGGAGGACCCCCAACAGCCTGGCCTGGGCAGCCCCTCCACTCATCAGCCACCCCCTACTCCATTGAAGCTGAGATGTAAAGTGGAATAAACATGCCCTCCTGTAGCAGGTGACAATGATGCTCAAGGTGAGTGGTATGACACCCAAGCCCCGCAGGCTCCTCAAAGCTCCGAGCCACCCCAGGGTCTCTTCAGGAACACTTTTGGGGCTAAACATGGTGACAGACCTCCTCCTCTGCTGGATGTGCCACTCAGTCAAGATGCTCTTGAACACCTTGGAGCCCCAAGGTGCACAGCAGTGGGCCCTCCCCCAGGGAGTCTGGACCCAGAAGAGCAGTGGTCTTTTGTGGGCAGACTGGGCCTCCTGGCAGAGCTGTGTAACCTGGATCTGACAGGGTCAGACACGAGGACACATGGGGCCAGGGCTGAGTGGACACTTGAGCCAAAGAATTCAGTTAACATTCAACGTCCTGAACTGGAAATGAAGCTAAGATCTTGCCCCTGGTCTGAAGAAGCCCCGTTGTATTTAGGAGGCAAGGGCAGACCTAGATGTCACTGCAGACAAGATAGGAGGCTGGCATCCCGCTGTGGGCCAGGCCCAGGTGCTCAAGGAGCCCTGCACCCAGAGAAGGAACCTGTGCCCTCCAGTGGCCACCAGCAGGCCAGGGCGCTGAGAGTGCCAAGGCAAGTCTCCGCAGCAGCAGGGGACCGACTACAGGGCATTGACTCTGGGCAAACCCTGCAGGTTCCCCAGTGATGGTGATGGGCCTGCCACATCAGGTAAGGTGGACCCAGCTGCTGGATATTCTGGGGGAGTCCTGCCTATGTAGTTCAGGGGTCCTCAGATCTGAGTCCCCAGGCCAGCAGCCCCAGCAGCCCTCAGGCCCAGCTCTCCAGACCCACTCAGCCTGAAATGGGGCAGGCAAAGAGGCCTATGAGAACCCCTGCTGTGGCTCTGGCAAGTGGGGAATCAGCCCAAAGGGCTGAAACAGCAGGAACACATTTGTGGGCAGATGGGGTTTAACACGAGGGGAGTCACATCTCCTTAAAACGACCAGGCTTCCAGAAATCCAGACCAGTGCCTGTCCGTGGGTCCCTGACTTACTCACCCCTCACTCACCTCCAGCCAGCCTACAAACTTGCCACGCTAGTTTGGGAGGGTGCTCACGTTTCTGGTAACCTGTACAGCCCCAAAAGGAGGGATACAGTGCCTGTGGAGACACTTAAGGAGGAAGCGGCAGTCGAGGAAGCCTCCCTGCATCCCCGCAGAACCCCACAGGTCGGCTCATGGGGCCACCACAAGGCTAGCCCCATGCACAAGAGAGATGCCCAAGAGCAGTGTTGAAGGCTCCCCTTGCCCTGCCTGCACAAGGGCCTCACACGGCATCAACTCCAGACGCCTGCGCTGCAGCACCCTCAGACCACGGTGTCTGTCAGGGCGATGCCAGAGGAGCAGGGACAGCACCTCCACCAAGGCCAACTGAAGGTTTCCAGGCCTCGAGTAAAGAGACATTTCAGCGGGGCTCCCAGGAGAAGCATTTAAAGTTACTGCTTCGAAAGGGTCAATTTATGAAAGGGATGTGGCAACAGAGGGGAGGGGATGTGGGGTACAAAATGTCCCTGCCAGAGCCCTGAGACCATGGAGAAGCCCTCCACTCAATTCTAGAACCACCCAAGATGGGTTCTGGAAGCAGCTGGGGAACTGCAGGTGGACCTGCTCAGAGTACTGAGTTCTCCTTGGTTCTGTGGCCCATGGCCTGTGGGCAGCTGTGTGCAGCTGTGAACACCAGAGGCAACTTGCCCCTTGGGGTCCCACAGGCTGCTTGGTGCTGACTGGGCCCAGGGAGCATGCAGCCAGCAGGGCCCTTGATTTGGGGGTGCAGAATGGAGATATCATCCACTTCCTACATCAGGGCAGGGAAGTTCAGGGAGTGAGTACTTGCTCATGGCCACATAACAGCAGGGGCCCAACAGGGAACATCTCAGTCCTGATTCTAAAGGTCTCAGACACCACACCACCTGACTCTAAGTTTCTAGATGCAGTGAGAACACACCTGGAAAAGTGTCCTGGCATTTAGTGGTGGCCTTCTTCATGTTCCATAGAAGACATACAGGAAATGAATGGATAAACTAATGGATGGAGGAATGAATGGGTTGGTGGGTAGAAAGATGAGTGGGCAGATGATGGATGGTTAGATGGGTGAATAAGTGGATGCGAGGATGGATGGATGGATGGATGGATGGATGGATGGATGGATGGATGGACAGATGGGTGGGTGGACGGAAAAATGGGTGGATGAGGGGTTGGTGAGTAGATGGTTGGATGGATGGATGGATGGATGGGCAGATGGGTGGGTGGGTGGACAGATGGAAAGATGGGTGGATAAGTGGTTGGTGAGTAGGTGGTTGGATGGATGGATGGATGGATGGGCGGATGGGTGGGTGGGTGGACAGATGGAAAGATGGGTGGATAAGTGGTTGGTGAGTAGGTGGTTGGATGGATGGATGGATGGATGGATGGATGGATGGATGGGTGGATGGATGGATAGATGGACAGACAGATGGGTAGGTGGGTGGACAGATGGAAAGATGGATGAGTGGTTGGTGAGTAGGTGTTTGGATGGATGGATGAATGGATGGATGGTGGGTGGGTGAGTGGATGTGAGGATCATCTTGAGGATGATTCTTAACAGGAAATGTAGAAGGCAGGAATTCTCAGTGCTTCCTTCCCTGAGAATAGACCCCTATTAACAAGAGTCCCTGGCTCTTCTTACCCCACTTGCCTGATTAGTTAATCTGGGATGAGTACCTGGGTTTGCTCTACCCACCCCCTATCTTGGAAAGGGACAGTTTCTCCATTGCTCCTTCAGGGCTGCCCTCCCTCCACCCAACATGAAGTGGCCTGCCTGGTCTAGCATTCCAGGGGTGGGGCGACCATTCTTTGATTCTGGGGCTCGGCCCAACCATACCTGGTCCTCTCGCTAAGCTGCATGGTCCACCTGAGCCTTTCTGGAGACATAAGGTGAGACTTTAGTGCTCGTCTTCTGACTCTCACATCTCCGAACAAGGAGGGAGGAGTACTGTGCACTGGGCCCCCCATAGACCCCAGAAAGCACCCCCAGGTTCAGAGCCTGTAAGTCCACAGGAGCTGTCAGGTCATCCACCCTCCAGTCTGCTGCTCAAGGGAGGAGGAGGGGCGGAGAGATGCCCATCTGTCAGGTTGGCTCTAGGTGAGCCCGCGGGGATGTTTTTATTTCTAGTGGAGGATCTTGGTACGGGTTCATCTGTCGAGGACAGCCGTTCAGGAGAAGCCCCCTCATCAGTGGAAGGGGTCTTGGGACTGCAGACCTGCCTCCAGGAATGGTTTGCTAGAAAGGGGAGTGGGAACTGAGGGTTCTGTCTCACTGGTGTTCTTAGGCTTTCATCCGCCACAGCAAACGTGGTGGCTGTCCCTGCAGCCCCGGGCCTCGGCGTTAGGACGACAGCAAAGCAGCCTCACCTCCCCGCCAGGAGTCACTGCTACCCGGGGCCACCTCCCGGCTTCCATCACCGCCTCGGGCCCGCAGCTCATTGGCATTCCCCTCGCCGCACAGCCGCCGAGCACAAGAGCAGGAGCGCGGCTGCTATTAACACGACAGATTAATAGCACCGAGAAGAGACGTTTCTGCAAACATGCTAAATATTAATAATAATCAATTGTCATTTATATTCTCAATCCCACGCCCGGGACCTTGCCCACAGGGACCGGAGGGCGACGAGCCCCAGCTGCAGGGCGGATGGCGGAATTATCATTAGGGCCCACGAGAGCCGGGGATGGTGCCTGGACGGAAATCTCCCCACAGAGGTGGGGTTTCCTCCCTCAGCTCCCCGGTCCAGAGGCCTGGTGACCTCTTGACCCAGCCACATTCACGCAGGCTCTTCTTTCATCTCAAACACTGAGCAAGGCAGGGGCGGCCCACGGGGCTGCCTCCTCTTTGGTTTGAGGTCCGAACAACCCAGCAGCCTGTCCGGCACCCACAGTGGCAGGTCCAGGCCTTCTGACTCTGGTTGCAATGATCTCCACTGCCTCCCACATCCCACCCAGGACGGTCACCCAGGACATCACTAAGATGGAGCAGCTCCCGACTATGTGAGTTGAAATGGGTCTCCCCAAAGATATGTTTTGTCCTATCACCCCGGTCCCATGAAAGCGGTCTCATCTAGAGATAGTGGCCTCATCTGCAGATGCAGCAGGTTAGCATGAGGGCATTGGATGGGTTCTCGTCCAACATGACCAGTGTCCTTAGATGAAGAGACATGGGGAGATACATGGGGGAGGCAGCCAAGTGATCACAGACACCCCCAGAAGGTGAAAGAATCCACCTCTATTGCTTTAAGCCCATTTCTGGTACTTTGTAACAGCAGGGCCAGGGGGTGGCCTGGGGGCCGCTGTCCTCTCTCCCAGGCCCCCTGTGTCCTTCCTCTGCCACAGCTCCATGCTGACCTGCCCCTCCTGCCAGTGAAGAAACCGACACACTAGGGTGACCCAGGGCCCAGCTGAGCCCCCAGGTCAGCCTGCCTCCCCTGGGGCCGCCTGTGGCTGCCAGAGAGCCTTGTGGATCCAGAAGGGGGGGCCAGAGGGGCTCCCCCTGCCTTGCCACACCACCATGCACAGGAGCCGACGGGGCCCTGCTCATGCTTCGCCCAACACGCTACCTGCCCCCGTCCTGGCCTCTCGTCTGCGTGGACCCACGGATAGGCCGGGTGCCCAGGGGCTGCCCTCTGAGATGGAGAGCTGGGAGCCCACTGGCCTCCATGCCCCACGCTGGCGCCCAAGCCCCCGCTCCAGCTGTGCTGACCCAGGGCCGCGGGGGGCTCCGCCCGCAGCCCAGACCACCTGGCCCCTGCTGACGGCGAGTGCATTATTCTAGGACGATTATTTATCCGCGCAAAGCTCCAGGGACGGCGAGCTCCCGTTCCGAGCCCCCATCCCTATTTGCTCACTGCCTCCATCGCCCCGGGCAGGCGCTGAATGGCTCACGATGCCACTGCAATTTCTATCAAGGCTCGTTCCTGGTACGAAGCCTCTTTGTTTCAGAGAGATGTGATTTGGCCTTTTTTCTTCCTCTCCTTTATTCCTTGGTTAATACACCACTTGCCCGAGCCCTGGGGGCAGCGAGGTAGCCCACGGATTGCTCAAATCTGTCTGTTTTTCTTCTCAATCACAGCCAACTCTCCCTGGCCCCCGTGCCTGTCCTGTGTGAGCTGGAGGCCGCACAGGGGTGCCCCCCCCCGGAGCCCTCTCATCCTCAGAGGGGGCCCAGCCTGCAGGACCCGTTGGGTATCGAGGGAGGTGGGCCCCAGGCCCTGGCTCCGTGTGTACCCTGACATCCTCCAACAACTGAGTGGGCTTTTTAAAAATCATGGTAAGGGACACATAACACTGACCATTTTAACCATTTTAGGTGCACAGTTCATGGGCATTAAGTGCATCCACACTGTTGGGCTACCGTCACCACAGTCCATCTCCAGAACCTTTCCTTCTTCCCAAACCAAGATTCTGTTCTGATGGAACATGTGCCCCCCATTCCTGCCCCGGCCCCCGGGGCCCACCTCCTCCTTCTGTCCTTGCACCGGACTTCCTCAGGGACTTCCTGCAAGTGGAATCCTGTAGGGTTTGTCCCTTTGTTTCTGGCTTATTTCACTGAGTACTTTGTCTTCAAAGTCCCCCCGTGCCGTCACAGGTGCCAGCATTCTCTTCCTTTGTAAGGTTGAGGAAACTTCCGTCACATGGATGGGTCATGTTTGCACATCCAGCCGTGTGTTGCCGGACACCTGGGCTGCATCCCGCTCTCAGCTCTCATGGGTAACGCTACCATGAATGTGGGTGTGCCCGTCTCTGAGACCACAGGAGGCTTTCGTCAGCAGTGGAACCTGAGACTGGCTATCCCACCAAAGTGAAGGAGGCCCCGTCTACGGCACCGCCGCCCCTGGCCAGGTCCAGCGATCTCTCCCTCATTGTCCCCACTGAGTCTCCACTCCTCTAAACACGGCATGCTCTTCCTTTGGCTCACAGAGGCTGTCTGGATGTGGTTCCCTATCTGTATAAGAGAGGCACACCCAACCTGTGGGTGTTTCAAAGCAACAATGCACCCACGTGTGAGGACACTGCTCCTGGCGCTGTGGCCACAGCAGCCTCCAGTGTGCCTCCCTGTGGGCCCCTGGGGCTCTGTCCTCACCGAGTGCCCTTCCAAGCTGGGCTCTGGGTGGTTGTGCTGGTCACAGAACCTGGTGGCTGTTCCCTCTCCTGGAAGCTACCTCAGGCTCTTTCCACACTCAGCCAGGGGCACAGAGGCCCGGGCCCGAGGGTACCGTGGATTTCTGGACCTCCCTCCACCCAATGGAGGACAGAGTGGAGGCATCCAGGAGCAAGGTTGGCCCAGGATTCCCAACACTCACAGATGCACACTGCTTGACAGACCCAAGAGCTGTAACCGGGTGTTGGGAGGGGACAGGTGTACCCGGTGGCAGGCCATGGGTGCAGAGGGCTTGGGGGACAGTGGCTGAGGGCCCCTAGGTGGTTCTGCAGGCCCAGCCCAGGAACAGCACCCTCCCAGGGGACGCCCCACAGGCTCATGGCAGGGACAGGACACGTCCTGCCATTTCTGTTCTGTGCTTTGTGGGCCCTGCTGCAGAGAAGGAATGGGTTAACCCTGAGCCAACACCCCCGACAACCGCCACCAAACTATTTATAGATATATTTATCTCTTTAGTTCCTACCAACTGGGCCTATGGCTGCCATTCACAGGCCAGAGCGAGCCACATCGCACGTAAACAAATGTTGCCCTGAAATAAAAATCGCAAGAGGAATAAAGCCGCTCCAGAACACCTGCCCCTCCACCTGGAAGGTCGGGTTTCCTCGGGGTGGCGTGAGGTGCAGGGTCCCAGAAGGCCCAGGGTGCCCTTGCGTAGGGGAAGCAGGGGAGGAGAAGTGGACCCTGCCTTGGAAGCATCACCAGCCAGAGCTTCAGGAGGTGCAGCATCTTCCTCACGGACCTCCACTCCAGGCAGGGCAGGTGCACCCCCATGGCCGTGGCTGCTCACAATGAAAATGTGTTTGCACACAGTGGCCAAGGGTCAGCTGCATCCCCTCACCCCCTAGCCCTGGAGACCGGTGGTCCAAGATGTCTTGCTGCTAGAGGCAGTCATGGGTCCTCCCCACTCCTTGCCCTCCCTGGAGGCCCCCTCGGCTCCCTGGGACCCTGAGAGCTGTGCAGTCCCCTGGTTTGGGAAGAAAGCCAGAGCCACCTGCTACCCTACAGGACAGTGGTGCCTTCTTGTGTCTCGGTTCTCGGGGAGCCAGGAAGATCCTTCAGCGTTGCTGCACTGCCCAGGCACCTGCTCCCTCCTGATACTGCATAGATACGGGGCTGCAGACAGGAGGGATGAGCAATCGGCTGGAGGACCCCCACTCTCTATGCCAGAGAGCCAGCGGAAGCTTCACTGCCTGCCCTCACCTCCCCCCTCCGCAGACTTGGGGGAGCCTCTCACTGGCTCCCACACCCGAGCAGCCACCAGCTTCGGCCACCGGTGGCTGACACCCATCCTGGCCCTCTGGCTGCATTTTGCCCTAATAAAGACGTTTATAGTTTTAACCATCAAATAAAGTGCTTAAGTCCGCCAAGCTCGTCCCGGCTCAGCCACTCTGCAGCTTCATTTAGCAGGCCAGTGGCGAGAAAAAAAAAGAAAGAAAGAAAGAAAAAAATTCATTAATTTTTATTAACAGGGAGAGCCATTTGCTCCCTGTGACAATATTTGACTTGTCGAAATGATTTTCACCTCTGCCATGAGGTGGGCGCTCCCCACATACATCACCCGATTACTCGGAGCGCGCCGGCCGCAGTCATTAGGCAGTGAATTAACGACAATCCCCAGCACTATTAATCACCCTGACAAAGGCGTTAGCTTGCTGCTGACCCGAGCGCGGCCGGCCCGGGACCGGGAGCCAGAGGAGAGGCCCGCTGCTCCGAGAGGCGCCAGGGGCTGGAGCCGACGCCGGTTCCTTCCCTTCCTTCCCCCCAAGAACCTGACGCCGGCCAGAGGGCGCCAAGAGCTGCTGCGGCGACACAGGGGCTACCGGGGCGGGCACGGTCGGTACGGTGGGTGCGGTGGGCGAGGTGGGCACGCTGGTTTGATGCCCTGCTTGCCTGGTGCTTTATCCAGGTAGCGACCAACGTCCATGAGCCGACCAGGAAGACCCGCCAATGATCTTACCATTCACCGCAGGAGCAAGGCCCAATATTACCCCCCATCGCATGGATCAGGAAACCGAGGCATAGACAAGCCTGACCTGCCCCAGGCCGTACTCTGGTGATGACAGTGCCCGGGCTGGATTCTGGTCTGCCAGGCCCCTGCTCCGGGCTCTGAGCCCCATGCAAATGTCTCCTGGCCCTGACGTCCCCAAGAAAGTCGCCGTCGCAAGTCGGCTTCAGTCAAGTAAACAGAGTGTTTCCTTTGGCTCTTGACCAGTTTTACGAGAATATTTTCTAGCCGTACAAACTCAGGATGCTAGGCCTATGTGGGCAGATCTCATCCTCAAGTTCAGCTTCTCTTGAGTTCCCAAATCTGCGGGTTTTGTTATAGGGCAAGCTGAAAATCTGCCCGAGATGGCCCCGCGCAGTGTTAGGGACAGGACCTACACTCACTGCAGGTGGGTTCGGGAGACTCCCTGGGCTGGACACAGTAGGCCAGGCCTCAGGGCTTTGTCTCAAGAGAACAGCTCATCTCTTATGGTCAGAGTGGCCCGGGTAGCCACCTCGTGCTCCCCCCAGACGTCTCATTGCTGGTTCTGGAACCTGAGGGGTCAGTCATCAGGAGGGCTTCCCGGGCTCTGCGTCAGCTGGATGACACACCAGCTTATGTAGCTTCTCTGCAGAGAAGAGCCGTCAGGTCCTCACGGGGCCCAGGGACAGGTCATCTGCAGAGCCCTGGACCTGGAGTTGGGTAGGCGGCAGGTAGCCCAGTCACACCCCCGGTACCCTGACACCACCTTCATCACTTTGGCATATTAATTCAATTAATTGTCTCTACATTTCCAACCAATTTCTTCCTATTAACCCAGCCTTCAGATCTGTATCTCAGGCCCGTCTAACCCAGAGTTTGAAGGCAGGTGGCTGGGGGTGGGGAGGGAAGAGCTCTGGACCCATTTATCTTCTTTCTCGGGGCTTCTTATTGTTTATGCCTCAGCAAATCTCCTAACTTCCTCATTAGCAACTAATTTACAAGTCTCACCAACTTCCCACCTGTTCACACACCGCGCACATGGCTGTGGCACGTCAGTGGGACTGGAAATGGCCGTGGCCTGTGGCGGATGTGGGGGGGGGCAGGGGGTGGAGGCAGGATCCCCTCCCTGTCTCCATCACGATGGGGAGATTGTCCCCCTTGCCACCCCTGAGCGTTCTCATGCCCCTGGTGACAAGCACGGCACCCGACCTCCTTCTGCCTCCAGGTGGGGCCGGACCTTAAACGCACTCCCAACACGGGCCGTGGCCTGATCCACAGCCCAGGCACTGACTCCCTGAGAACTGGGAACCTCGAGTGCCAGTGTTAGCTGATGGCTAACGGGGGGGCTGGGCATGGACAGGGCCCATGTTAGAAATTCCTCTCACATCACAGCTTCTCATGCGGAATGGGGGCCAGGGACAGAGGCTTTCATCTCCGCCTTCTTTTCTGTTGATGACACCCTTGAACATCTTCTCAAGCTTGCTGCTGGTGGTGGTAGCAAGGGGGTGTAGACCAGCACTGACTGAGCCCTCACTGGCTGCCAGCAGCTCACTATAAATCCCTGGGAGCCCTGCCGACCGGGGACACAGGACTGAGGGATGGTTTAGAGGACAGTGTTCAGTTGTACTCGACAGTGTATGGTTGTGTGTTGCTGTGTGTTCCCAGGCAAGTGCCTTGAGGTCTCTGGGCCTCCCAGCAGCATCTGCACAGTGGGGTGACAAGTGCGCCTGCTTCGTAGTGCTGCCAGGAGCCTGAAGTGAGCTAACACAGATGGTGGGCTTCTAAGCACCATAGTCACCACCTAAAACTTTTGGCTTGGTGACCATCCCATGTCACAGCTAAGACCTGAGCTCACTGAAAGAGGCCAAGGAGGTGGCCAGAGCTGAATGTCCACTCTGTACCCACCTCCCAACAACTGCAGGGAGGCTCTGGCCAGGGCCGGGCCTTGAGAGGGGCCAGCAGGGCCTTGCCATGCACACTAGCCATGCACACAGGGCTTCACTCCAACAGCATTTTCTCACTTAAGGAGGAGGCCACAGGACATCCATGAAATGCTGTCCCAGGGCTGAACCCTGGTAAATGCCCCATCTAACCCTGACCAACTGGGCTGCCGTGGGCCTGGGGTGGGGTGTGGGGGGGTCATTCTCCTTTCCAGAATTATCCAGGTGCTCTTACACACCCCCGGAGTGTGCTCGTCACAGCTGGACACCTGGCCGTGGCTGCCGGCGCGGTAACCTCTGCCTGGTGTCTGCCACTAGCCATGCCGGGAGGGGCTGCGGCCTGGCTTCCTAGCAGGGTTCTCCAGGAGCTGTTTCTTGTTACTTACTTGCATCAATTTGATTTTCTCTGCTTAAGTGGAAGGCTATGGGAAAAGCTGGGCTTGGAAAGCCATGATTTCCTGGCAGTTAATGAATTTCAGCCAAACGGAAAGCAAGGTGAGGTTCCAGCGTAGCCCTCAGACCCAGACGCAGGAAGGGCCAGGGGCGACGGGGGCTCCACCCTGCCATTCCAACACCCCCTTCCATGACCACAAAGGCCCTCTCTGGGGCCCTTCTTAACTTACATTTTGCTAAGCGTTCTGTAATGTGGGTGGTGCAGTCATGGGGAAAAGGGGAGCCCCAGTGAACCCCCGTTCCTGGGTCCACATGGGTCCCCAAGCCCAGCCAGGTGAACCCCTGTTCCTGGGTCTTGGTGGGTCCCCACCCCTGAGTCTGCGTGAGTCAGCCCCTGAACCCAGGTGGGACCTCATCCTGGGAGGCTGCTGGCCCATGACACCAGTCCCTATAGGAGGGACCGTTTGGAGGACAACCCTGGACCGTCCATCGACTGCACTGGTCTCGAGCATTTTCTCACTCACTGGGCCAGTAGGCACAGAGGCACAAATCCTCCCCATGGTGTCACAGATACAAGGGCCAGTCAAGCAATCAGAGACATTTGAAGTCAGGAGGTGGGGGAGCCTCTGGAGGGCAGGAGCCCTACCCTGAATGCTGGGGCACAGGCACAGGCCCTAAAACACCAGGGGGTGGGGAAAGGGAACTCTAGGCTCCTGATGCGGCAGCTGACCAGGTGTCTGATGGGCTGGCCCCAGCTCACAGGCCCCCGTAGGAGCCAGAGGGCCCCACCCCTTTTCCCTGGGGACCCCCAAACAGCCTCTCCCCTGGAACTGCCTGCCTCCCTGGTGTCTTATCCCGTCAATGTGGCAAGGCCTGTTGGTGCCGGCAACACACCAGAGACCTCATTCTTGTGCAGGTGACCTCACTCACCCATGCGCCTTGCAGGCCACCCGCTGCCGCCGGCACTTAGGTACCAATTCCTCACACTTCACACCCGGCCCTTCCAGACGCGCGTGGCAGGGACACGGTGAAGTTTCCTGTCTGGTCAGCAGATTACTTACAGGATTCAGGCGGCTAGTGGGGTGCAGGGGCGGGCTGCGCTCCCCATCGGCACAAGGGCTGCGGCCTCCATGCCCCGACACCCGCAGGCCCGGGCCGGCCACGTGCGAGCAAATGGCTCCCAGAGGCTGTCGCCTGACCTCCCTGGCTGACACTGATCATGTTTCTAGAAATTAGAAACAAGGAAGCAAAATGCTTCCGTTTAAAGACTTTGTCTTCTCGAATTGCCTATCACACTGTCTGCCAACCCCAGGACAACCTAAAATTATTCCAAATCACTTTTCAAACCTTAGAAAACCACGAAAGGGGAGTGATCTCCTGTGTTTATCACACATTCCACTTAAGCTGTTGGCCACCATCTGAGTGGCAAGGAGTCCACAGGTCAGAGGCCTCCAAGGTCTGTGGCAGACACGAGTTTTGGGGTCACAACCACAGATGACATGAACCCCATGATTGTTCTAGAGGGGATGTTGAGGCTGGCCGGACAGAGGGGGGTGAGTCCCAGCACCCTGGGACCTGTCCCCAGAGGCCCCTTGGGAAAATGGTGTCATGTGGGATGAAGTAGGGAAATAGTCACTGTTGTGGGTTGAACCACAACTCCCAGCACCCCAGGAGATGGCCTTATTTGGAAATAGGGCCATTGTGGCTGCAACCAGTGAGAGGAGGTCTTTAAGGTGGGTCTCGATTCCACACGACTTGTGTCCTTGTGACAGGGGAGACCCAGACACAGACGCACGCAGGCAGACTCACCAGCAGACCCCAAGGGCCGGGAGGTGGGTGTGGGGCCACTCTGCCCTGGCCTGAGCAGGGAACAGCCTGCCCACAGACACAGTGACGTCAGAGCGCTGGCCTCTGGCACACTGAAAGGTAACACTTCTGTTGTTGGAGTCCGGAGTCGCCGGCGCTTCATTACGACAGTGCCAGGAGGCTAAGACGTCCATTAACTTAACTGACAGACTTTGTAGGTTCTGACGAAGCACCCACTAGGTGCAGAGAGTCCAGAGAGCTCATTCCTACCTCGGTGGGATGCTCGGCTGGACATGGAGCAGCGCTACATTTCTGAAAACCTGCCCCCACAGTACCTGCTGGGGTCTCCACACACACCCCGCTCCTAAAGCGTTCTAGAAGCTGCATTTACAGATCCCAAGGCTCTGCTCCCGCTCTTGAACCGGAGCCTCACTGACCCTTGACCTTGGGCCTCCTGCTGCCTGCATGTCAGAGGCTGTAAAACAGGAACGA
The DNA here is from genome assembly GCF_048418805.1 of Vulpes vulpes. Lineage (NCBI taxonomy): Eukaryota > Metazoa > Chordata > Mammalia > Carnivora > Canidae > Vulpes > Vulpes vulpes. Next base: position 159,197,134 of record NC_132791.1, on the reverse strand, counting down.
TCTGGTCCCTACCTCGTCCGCGACTCTGAAGGTTCAGGACAGCAGAGCTCAGACCTGTGCGTGATGCCTCCAACGCGTCCCGTGTCACTGCCTTATTCCCGATGCACGGTCCGGTGTTCCCTGCGCCCATCGGGGTTTAGCGCCTCTGCAGTGGGCATGCATCTCACTGCTGTCAATCCCCAATTATTCACTTCCCAGGGGCAGGGTCACTTCTGTCCCAACAGGCCTCTCACAAAACCAGGATAAACGGGTGATTAATAAATGCATACAGAGGACGACCCCGGCCAAGGGAGAGGCTGCTCCAGCCCGGCTCCCGAGTGCTGCGGAGCTTGGAGGAGCTTAGGTAATCTTTGCTTCCCCGGGATAAGCTGTTCCATCTTAAAAAGATAAGCCAGCAAATCCATAAAGACAGAAAAAAGAAGAGGTTGCCAGGGGCGGGAGGGAGGGGGGCGGGGGCTCGGTGCTCAATGGGGACTGAGTTTTGTTGCAGAGGATGAAAAAGTTTGGGGCAGGGACTGGTGACGGCCACACAACACACGAATGCATCCCACGCGGTGGACCGGCGCGCTGCCCCGGAGCCGACCTGACAAATGTTACCTGGAGTCTGTTTTATCACACATGAGGCAAGCAAACCGGCCGGTCCTCGGAGAGAAGGTTCTCCGGGATGCCGTGGCCTCCTCCGGGCCGCTCATTTGCATCTTCTCTGGAAGAAATCCTGTTTCTTCTGTGACATGTGTGTCCCCTCTTCCAGACCTAGCCACGCTGGCTGGCGGCGACGAAGCCGGCGCGCTGCGGCTCCGCTCAGGATGGGACGGGGCGAGGCTGGCCCGCGCGAGCTCGGGGACCGGGGGCGGCCCCGCGGGAGGCCCCCGATGAGTCTGCCGGCCCCGATGCTCGATGCTCGGTGACAAAGCGCCTCGCCGGCGTTCGAGGGAACCCGGCCGTGTCACGCGGAGCACATAGGGCACGGCCCAGGAAGTGATTTTACACCTAATTGTTGCAATTTCTTTTGTTAGTCGTCTTCGGGGGTGCCCAGGAGACCTGCCCGTGCCGCTTCCAGCAAAATCGGCAGCGGGAGCCGAGCGACCGATTTTGCAACGGGAGCTGCCTCCTGATGGCCCCGGCCTCGTGGTTCGTGGTTCGGCGGGGCGAGCTTGTATTTTGTTATGCGCCCAGCGGCCCCCCCAGATGTCTGCTGTTGGAGAACACAGGGAGTCTGACAGTCCCTCTGTGCGGGCTGGCGGGGCTCGGGAGCCATCTTTCCTGACCGGCTTCTCTGGCAGCCGGGCGGGCAGGGGACACTTAATTGTGGAGACCGTTTGCTGGCAGGAAGCCCTGCCTCGTCCAGCGGGCAGCCAGCATGATAATGAGACAGTTTCTATGGAAATGAGCTTATAACTATTCATTTTCTCCCCATTCCCGACCCATCCACAAAGAGGTTTTCCAAAATGACCCTCACTCTCCTTCCCCCAACATGTCCTCACGCCACTGCCCGACCCGCTAATCAGCCCGAGGAAAAAGGAGGGAGGAAATGCTGTCCTTTGACAAGATGTGGGAAAGCACCTCGTTGCACTTGGTGTGGCTGTGACCAGCAAACAAAGAACCCTCACCGGCTCCAGGGGCCAAGTTTCCAATAAACTTTTCCCTGACCACTTTCCAGCGCGTTTCTGGGTGCGTTTTCTGCTGAGATCTGAAGCGCTCCTCTGCCATCTTTTGAGAGACTTTGAAAACCGTCTTTTTCTTCTGGAACATTCCTGGCTGGCCTCCCTCACCTGTCGGCTGCTCCCTGGCAACCCCTGTGTTTCTTGGGACAGAAAAGCATCGGGGAGGTGACAGGGTGCCCTCTCCGGATCATCAGCGGTGGGCAGGGGAGAAGCTTCTACGAGTCGCATCTCCCGTCCAGGGTCGCGTTAAACAGAGGGACAGCGCGGTGGCGGGCACACGGGAAAAGAAGGGAAGGAGAGCCACAGGCCCACGGGCGAGCTCTGTCTGAGTTGTAGCACAGGGGCTCAGACCGGGCCGGCCTCCTCCTGGCTGTGTGGCCTCAGGGAGGGCGCTGGACCTCTCTGAGCCTCACCACCCCACCTGCGAGAGAAATAATCCGGACAATTCCTGCCGGTCTCTTAGCGAGCTGTCTGCAGCGGGGTGTCCTTGGTCGGCAGCCACGGGGGCAGCTCCGGGACCCTGGCCGACAGCAGCCTCCTGATGCTGGCGACACACAGGAGAGCTGGACCCCGTTTGCCCCATGGGCCCCGGGAGGTTCTTAATTGTCTTCCCTGGAGCCCTCTGTGCTCCAGGTCCTCGCCCCCTCCTGCCCACTGTGACACCAAGCACCTGCTGCGCACACAGAAGGCAGCGCGTGAACACCGGGGTGTGACATGACAGTGCCCAGCACAGCCCGTGAGTAGCTGATGCGGAGGCGGGCTGGGCGGGGGGACCCGGAACCGGGGGTCCTGGAAGGAGGGTCTGCCTTCCAGCCCACCCCGACAGCCAAGGGCAGGGCTTACAGTCTCAGCCTGGGGTCCCCCCAGGACCCCCGCTCTGTGGGCCATGCTGGGACCCCCGGCAGCCCGCCGGCAGCAGCCTGCGATACTGCACACTGGGCCGGGTGTGCGAGCTCTGCAGCCGGGGTGGGCAGACAAAAACGCAGCACACCCCGCCGGTCTTCAGTTTCAGAGACGCAACGGGTGAATTCTGACTGCAAGTCTGTGCCACGTGGGAGACACCCCCACCCCCACCTCGCGCACCTGCTTACCCTGGGCTGTGCCCAGGACCCTCCTGCAGACCCGGGGGGCTAGATTCCTGCACTTAGTAAAGAAGAATATTTAACAAACCCTGACGCTCAGATTCCTCTGCGCTCCCCCCTCCCCACAAAAGCTGGTCGCGCCTGTACTGATCCGACTGTGAAGTCCCACGTTTCCCCGGGCCACGGGAGAGAGGAAGCAGCCTCCTTAGCTTTTCAAGAAAATACCAGTTTTAAAATTGAACCAACTCAGCAAAAAAACCCCAAATATCAGTGGCTTAGGTATAGGTAAAATAATTTTAGAAAAATGTTTTTTTTAAAAATGTGAATGCGGGCAGCCCAGGTGGCTCAGCGGCTTAGTGCCGCCTTTGGCCCAGGGCGTTATCCTGGAGACCCGGGATCGAGTCCCACATCAGGCTCCCTGCATGGAGCCTGCTTCTCCCTCTGCCTGTGTCTCTGCCCTCTCTCTCTCTCTCTGTCTCTCATGACTAAATAAATAAAATCATTTAAAAAAAAATGTGAATGCCTCCCACTTAAATAATGATAGTACATTTTTGACAGAAAACAAGTTTTAAAGTCCAGTTTCCGGCCCTGGAAGAGAACCCCCATGAGGACAAGCCCCATGCTCTCCCCTGCGCCATCAGGGCACCCCTGGGCCATGCACTCACGTGCATGTTCATGGAGTGTGTGGGTGACCCGAGGAGAATTCACTTTGCCAGGATTTGGGGACCCCGCTTGGTGGCGGCAGCTCACGCAAACAGCCAAGTGTAGGTGGCAAAGTCTGGCAGAATTATCGTCTCACATCACCTGCCACGCACACAAAATAACGTACATGTAGGATTATGTAATTCATGTATCATCTAATTATATACGTGCATCGATACATAAGAGGTGAAACACACTGGACTGGGAGCGCCCACCACACATTATCTCTACGATGAGGCATGAGATTTTAATTTCAAAACCACGTGTCTGTATTTTCAACAGTAAGCAAGCATCCTCTGCAGGACTGCATACTTTTTATCATATATGCTGTAATTTATATGAAAAGTTTAGGTGGGTGAGGAGTCCCAGAAGCCAAGGCTGCTGGGCCCACCCCGGGCAGGCTGAGGGGAGGGTGCTGGGTTCCACGGTGACCCTGTGGTGTCCGGGGGCATCACCATATGGGTGTCCTCTCAGGGGGCCCAACATCCAGCTGCCAGATCTGAGGACCCCCTCCTCAGCACCATCCAATCTACAGACTTCTCGGGAAAGGCGCGTTGGGGCCACACTGCCTGTCCATGGAACAGTGTCAGGACTCCGCCGGTTGCCACAGCCCAGGAGCCACCCTCTTTCCTGCCATGTGGGGGTCTTTCCTGACCCCCTGGGCCTTCCCCTACCGAATGACTGGATGCAGCTGAATCTGGTTTTGATGTGGCGACAGGGCAGCCAGGTTAAATACAGTAAGGACAATAAATACAATACAGCAAACACAGTGAGTACGATAAAACACACGCCGTACGGGGGGATGTCCCTCTACTGAAGGATTCTGTGCTGTTGATCTAGAATTCCAGTTCACAGAGGGATCCCCCATTTTCCATTTGCAAAACCCAGCCACCCTCCCCGTGGGGCTGAACATTCGCTTGGGCTCACCCAGAGCTGAGGGACCTTCTTTTTGCTCTTCTGGCCCTGTGAGCCAAGCAGGTGGCCAGGTAGGTGCTAAACCCCCATCCTGGGACCTCAGCCCAGGGGGACTAGGCTCCTGCCCACCCAGGCACTGCCCAGGACCCATAAAAACCACACGGCACCGGGGACACTCTGGGAGCCCCCTCCCCGAAGCAGCTGGAGGCTGCCCTGCCAGCTGACCCCCACCCCTGGGTGCCCAGAGGATGCGCCTTCCGCCTCTGCTTCCCACCCTGTGAGGAAAGCACCCTGGAAGGAGCAGGCCTGGGGCTCCGACCTGCGGCTCTTGCCTGCTCTCCCTGGGCTAGGGGCAGCTAGAGGCTCCCGACCCTGCCGGGAGTGGAGAGAAATCTCCCCAAGCCTATTTCTTCCCGTCTCCTGATCCCTTCACTTAAAACCCATCTGGAGAGAAAGCCTCTAAATGCGCGGCTCATGCCCTCACCCAGAGGAGGGAGACACCAGCAAACAAAATCCCGCTGAACCAGAAAAACACTGTGCTTCTTTGAGGGGTGGGGGGTATTGATTTGAGTTTGGGCCAATTCTTCTCTTTAATACTGGTCATCGACCTCATGAAACCCAGCCACAGAAACAGGAGCGGTGGCTCCTTTTCCTCCCGCAGAGAGAGTCGCCTCCCATTGCTTCCTTCTGAGAGGAGCTCCCCCGAAAGTCACCCAAAATCAGGCTGATGACAATGGACCCCGCACCCAGCCCCTGGGACAGGCGTCAGGGCTGCTGCGCGTGCGGCCCGGGCTCCGAGCAGCCGGCAGCCCCATCTGTTGCTGGGGCTGCCGGAGCTCCTCATTCTATCACGGCCCAAGTAGGTTATCTGAATAAACGGAGAGGGAATCAACGAGATATATTAGCGCTGCGGGATATTTGTCATCTCTTCTGTCTTTCCTTCTCCCAGAATATCGGTGATGAATTTGCAAATGGTCCTGGATTATGACAGAGCGTTTCTCTCTTCATTATTTATCCCTTCCCTGAGCACCTCGATTAGAGACCACAGTGACAAACGCATGAATAAAAGGCAGAGACAATATTTTAGCGACGTGTTGTAAATCTCCTTCTACGCATTATTAATTTAAGGAAGTCCATTACAGCGAACAGCTCTGAAGAGGAAGACAGGGTGAGGGAGGAATGGCTTCGGCACGTGAGGGTCAGAGGGAGGGAGAAAAAAGCCAGCTCCGTCCCTGAGCTGAGGTCGGGCTGCGCGCTCACCGAACCCCTGCCGCCTCCCCGCCACCGCCACCGAGGTTTGTGGTTTTGTTAAAATAAAAGACGAATCCTTTGCTCCCCGCAAACTCAAGCAGGCTTGGCGAAGTGGGAAAGACTCAGCCTGCAGAGGTCTCGGGTTTCAGGAGTGGCACAGGCCAGGCCCAGGTGGGTCCCCAACGCTCGGCCCGGGAATCAGGGACAGCGACCTGCCAGGACACAGATGCCAGAGCAAGCGTGCCGTAGCCCCAGCCAGGGCTCTTCCTGAGTTGAGGGGCCACAGCCACAGCCGAACCCGGCAGCCACTCTGCTCTCCATTTTAATCTTCTTTTGAAATGCTCCAAGAAAGGAGCTGCGAGTGCCTGGTCTCCCCACCTGCCGTGGCCGACAACGGAGATCTGCTTCCCCTGTCTGCGGGTTCCCCACAGGGGCAGCAGCAGCCCTCGGATCTGGGGGCCCTAGGGTAGGGGCAGGGGGCCGGGAGGTCAGGAAGGAGCAGAGTTTATCTCCAGCACCGATGGAGGGGCCACGTCACACAGGACCTCTGTTCACCCACATCAGCTTGTTTGTGGTGCATGTGGGTATTTTTAACTACAGAATTTGGGTTTCTTTTTTTCTTTTTTTTTCTTTCTTTCTTTCTTTCTTTCTTTTTTTTTTTTTTTTTTTTGGTTAGGCTGATTTTTCCAGCAGTTTTCATACATGCTACTCATGCAGCAGGCCTCACCTATGCTTCACACCCGGGGTCCTGGTGTCAGGAGGTGATGGTGGCCTCAGGGGTCAGCAGGGGAGGTGAAATCCTAGTCAGAGCTCTGTGCCTTTCTCAGCCACAGTGGACACCGAGATCTTCCCCTTCAGGCCGGGGACAAGCCCAGCCATCAGCACAAGGCTGCAGCTGGTGTGCCCTCCAGGAGGAACAAAAACACAGGGTGTCCACTCCACTGGGGCCGTGGGGCAACCAACATGGGAAGTGAGGGCAAAGCCCCCGCAAGCCACCCACGGATCGTGGGGTTCAGGAGGCCGAGTGGCTCAGGCCCTGGGCTGCAGGCCATCCTGACAAAGCCCCTGGTGGCACCCCCTTCCCTGCAGATTTCAGCTGCTCCTGCACAATGAAAAGCCCTCGGTGGTGGCACAGACAGCTCTGTCCCCCCCTGAAACGGCCCTCCCAGTTGGGACGAGAGCCCCCACTGGAAAGTGCCCCCTCCCCAAGGAGAGTGCTCTGGCCTGCCGTGACAGCCCTCATCAGCCCATTTAGGGACCCGGTGGTGGATCGCCGCCGCAGACCCTAATGACTCATCACAGGCAAGACCCTGGCAGGTCCCTGTGACAGGACGCAGCGGCACACGTGGGAAAGCTGCAGCAGGGCCCAGTGGGGCACAGAAGCTCTAAAATCAGAAACTCACGGAGGAGCTCACAGATCGAGAGGCTGGTTGCAGGGGCCAGAAACCCCAAGGTGGATCTGACTTTATGTTGTGTTCATCAGCCTAATGGCTTCAGAAGCTGTGACTTTCTTTCAAGTGGAGCCTGTAAAGGACGTCTCCCCGACAATGCGTCAAATCAGAATTGCCCGAGTGTGGATCTCCGTGTAGATGTGCACACATCCGTTTGAATTTTTAGGAGTGTGGCATGTTATTAATATAATTGCTGGTTATAGAAACGGTACATTTACTGAGTTTTCTATGTAACCGTGCATTCCCTGCATCTCAATGGTGCGAATTTGATATTCAGCTGGTGTTTACTTAGCATATGACTGTTAATCAGCGTAAATTAAATGTGTACTTCAAACCCCCACTTAAAGCCCTGCTAATTATTTTTTGATCCAAACAGGACTGCCTTTTCGGGAAGGGTGAATCGGGGCTCTCTGGGACCAAATATTAGGGAGAGAAGCTGTTGCCAGCGTTGAGGAGCAGCCTCCAAAGAGACACAGCACTGTTTTTCCTACGGTGAACCATGGGCTATGTCCACAGGAGCTGTGCCCTGCCCCAGGCCGCTGGCCATTCCTATATGAGCAGGCCAGTCATCAAGGGCATCACCTTCCATCCAGGAGAGCTGACTGTCCATGGGCTGGGTGACAGCTGTCCATCCCATTCCACTAAATTCGGCCATGTTCCTAGCACAGACAGGGTAGCCTCCACAAATGCATATACATGCACGCACACATGTGCACACACAGCCCAAAACCCCCAAAATCACTGTGGGCCCCACCCTGTTTCTAGCCCCATGCTCATAATTCTCTTCTAACCCCTCCTTGCCCAGCCCACCCACAAATTTTACCCTCCTCGGCACTACCCGCCCCACACCTGGTGTTGCCCATGAGCACAGAAATGTGCAGACAAGCAGGGAGGCTGCAGGGCAAATCTGGAGAGGGAGAAAGAGAACATGGCATTGGCAGACCCCACAGCGAAGGCCGTCTCCCACTCAGGAGAGAGGGGCAAACATGAGCACCAGCACTGCCCAGGGGCCAGGTCTGGCCTGGACTGACCACCAGCCTCAGGCCATCTGGTTAACTCCTCTGGCCTGGCATTTTCTGGACACCTGCTGACTAAGGGCCCTTTATAAATGGCCAGTGTTATGTGTTCTTCTGGGGGCACTTCCTAGCTGCTCAGAAAAGGCCAGGTGTGAGCCTCTGGGAAAAGCCTGTGTAGCCTGAGATGATCCATAGCTTCTTTGAGTCTATTTCTTATCAGAGATGGGATCTAATACTCCCTGTTGAGAGGATGAACAAGGCAGAGCATAGACAGTGCATGGCAGGTTAAGGCACTCAGTACATCTCCGTGGACGAATGGATGGATGGCTATGACTGGCCAGGAGGATGGATGGATGGATAGATGGATGGATGGGTAGATGGTTGGATGGTTGGAGAGATGGATAAATGAATGAATGTGTAGATGGATGGATAGATGGGGGTGGATGGTTAGATGGACGGAGAGATGGCTAAATGGGTGAATGGATAGATGGATGGATGGTCAGTGGATGAATGCATGGATGAATTGGTGGATAGATGGATGGATCGTTGGATGGATGAATGGATAGGTGGATGGATGGGTAAGTGGGGAGATGGATGGATGGGTGGGGTATGGATCATTGGATGAGTAGGTGGATGGATGGGTAGGTAGGTACATGAGTGGGTACATGAATGGGTGAGGGATGGATTGATGGACAGATAGATGGATGGGTAAACACTGTCTATGGCTCAGGGCCTCATGTGCTAAGTTTCAAATGGTGCCTAAAGTGGCCTTGCCCATTCTGACTCAAGAGTTCTCAGAGATCCTCCGCCTTTCCCACAGATACCAGCATAATCACCTGTGTCCAAGGACAAAGGCATCTGTGTTGCTGGATGGTGGCACAGGGCAGGAGGCTGGGGGTTGATTGCCACCCAAGGGCAGCCCAGCTGAGGCTTTTGCACTCAATCTCCCACATCCTCACACACCCCAGAGGTTAAAGAGAAAGGTTCAGTCTCAGCTAAAATGTCATGGTTGTGAACTGGCCTTTTCTGAGAATCTTTCCTTTCTACCATTTGTTTGAAGGTCAAGTCCAGAGATGGGGTGATGCCCACATTCCTTGGGACAGGAGGGTGAGTGTGCGACACACTCTTTCAAGAGAGGGTGCACTTGCAGTGTGCTAGAAGGGGTGCCTGTGTGGGGTCAGAGGGTAAATGCCTCCCTTCACGGAGTGCCTGGGGCCACATGTCCAGGTCTACAGACTTCACAGGCATGGAGAGGTTTTATGGCCAGTCCAAGCCCTCTCCCTAATCAGTGTGGACAGCTGAGACTTGCAGAACTTGCACTTATGTTTATTTTTTTTTAATTTTTTAGAAGATTTTATTTATTTATTAATAAAAGACATACAGAGAGAGAGGCAGAGACATAGGCAGAGAGAGAAGCAGGCTCTATGCAGAAAACCCGATTTGGGACTCAATCCCGGGACTCCAGGATCACACCCTGGGCTGAAGGCAGATGCCGAACCGCTGAGCCACCCAAGTGTCCCTGCACTTGTGTTTAGATGCTGGATTGTGCCGATTTGGGAAGGGCTGTCGATACCCAACCTGGTTGCCTGGGGTGTGTCTTCTCCTTTTAGACGCTGCCAATCTTGAGGAGGAACCATGCTGGGGGACCCCAGCACCAAATGCTGAGATTTGACACATCTCAGCCACAGTGGGCACTCAGATGGGTCTCTCATCTATTGGTGACTGAGCCTAGAGAGCCCCTGGGCTCTGGCTCCCTAGAGGGCTGAATGTCAACATCCAGGGTTGCCACCAGCCAGTATGGGAAGAGGAGCCTGTCCCTGGGCCCTGGGCCAGGGAACTGGCATTAGCTTCTAGGATGGCGGTAGGCCTGAGCACATCTCAGAAAATGCAATTCCCCGCACTGGAGCCGGAGTCAGCCCCGCTGCCCAGGCCAGACCCTCCCTCTTGAGCAATTAAGTTGAATGCAGAAGTTATGTTAAGGTCCAGGGGCACCTGGGGGGCTCATTCAGTTAGGCATCTGACTCTTTTTTTTTTTTAAGATTTTATTTATTTATTCATGACAGAGAGAGAGAGAGAGTCAGGCAGAGAGAGAAGCAGGCTCTGTGCAGGGAGCCTGACGTGGGACTTGATCCCGGAACTCCAGAATCACATCCCGAGCTGAAGGCAGCGCTATACCACAGGGCCACCAGGGCTGCCTACATCTGACTTTTGATTTTGGCTCAGGTCATGGTCTCAGGGTTGTGAGATTGAGCCTCGGATTGGGCTCCGTGCTCAGCGTGGAGTCTGCTTGAGATTCTCTTTGTCCCTCTGCCCCTTCCCTCTCTCTAAATAAATAAAACCAGGAAGGAAGGAAGGAAGGAAGGAAGGAAGGAAGGAAGGAAGGAAGGAAGGAAGGAAGGAAGGGGAGAGAAAGAAAGAAAAGAAAAGAAAGAAAGAAAGAAAGAAAGAAAGAAAGAAAGAAAGAAAGAAAGAAAGAAAGAATCGATCCAGTAGGGTGTTGGTGTTTAATGGTGTTCTGTGCCAGTGGGCAGGTGGCCTCCTGAGGCCCCATAAACAGTGGCTTGGCCGTTGGAGCAAACCCCAGACAGCATGGACCCCCCCTTCCCCGTCCCTGCGACATGGGATCAAGGATGCAGACAAGTGGCCCCAGGACGGCCGATGGGGCCTTAAGTCTTGCCGTGCTGGATGACCTGTCAGCCTGAAGGAGCCCTGGGGCAGAGGCTTACGGGCTTATCCAGAGCCCACAGAGCTTCAACAGTGTTCTTTCTTACGGCCTTGGAGCCAACATGTTTTCCACGAGGGCAAACCACAAGAACCTGGTCCTGAGTAAAAGGTAGTCACAAGTGGCTTTTAATTCTTTGGACACTGATAAATAAAAGGAATGGATCTGAAGATATCCACGAGATGTGGCGGTGCCTAGGGGAAGCAGGGCAGGGGTGAGGGCAGCTGGCCCCCAGGCCCAGACTCCTCTATGCACCCATGCAGGGTGAGTCCAGCTGGACTAAGGGTCGGATGCTAAGGGCTGCTGGGCCAGGAGGGCACAGGAACCCTGTCCTGCTTGTGCCCCAGGGCACACGCCCCGGGCTCTGCTCTGCCAACAGGTAGTGGTGCCAGATAACATGGTATCCAGGTGTCTTCCACTCTAACATGCAGGGTGGGTGGAGGGGTGCTGACTGCAGGATGCTGCGGGGAACCAGAGCCACCAAGGCCCCCAGGCACAGCCCCAGAGAACACCCCCCACCCTGCCACTGGCTCAGCTCCCTGCCAGTAACACTCAGGGGTTCAGACTTGGGGCAGAACAGCTTCTCCTAATGGCTCAACCCCAACTGGTGTTGACTTCTCATCTTCTTGGCCTCCCATCCAGGAAGTGGTGTCGACACCCCCTTCCTACCCCTGATCTTTTCTTAGGGGTCATCTCTTCCTGCTGCAAATGCCAGAACCATTCACGGATACATTCACGGATACTAGGCGTGGCCACAGCAGAGCTGGAAGGTCCAGGGGGCCAAATCTAGGTTCATTTTATAGAGACCCGAAGTTAAATGGAAGCTCTTAAAAAGCCACTCGTTGCTCCGATCCCCTGGAACCAGGACTCTGCGAAGTAGGTACTGTGTCTGGAAGAGGAAGGAATCCAGAGAAGCAGGTGGCTGAGGTCAGGAAGCCACTTTGTGCAGCCCCGGGCAGGGCCAAGCTTGGCCGAGCAGGGAACAGGCACGCCTGGGCAGCCCCTGGACCCTCGGCCACCTCGTTCTGGAAGCCTGCTCTGCTGCCCGTGAAGGACGCCCTCAACATTCTCCTGGCAAATTCCGTCGCGTGAGTGATGTCATTGACCTAGACAGAATGACCTTTCCACTGAAGCCCAGTGCTTTCAAGGTCATTCAAAGTCATGGCACTCAGCAGCCGTGACCACAAGCCAACCCCGCTGCCCTGACGGCAAGGGGGTTGCTGCCCCTGGTGGCTCTCAACTGCCCCAGCCACCCCTGGGAGCCAGAGGGGCTGCAGTGGACACTCTGGGGAACAATATTCTAGCTAACCATAGTCATCACTGGGTCCCCACGGGTCCTGCTTTTCCCGTGAGCTGCCCAGCACACCTTCGACTCTCAGATACTTGGCCAGATGAGGAACCAGAGCGAGGGTGCTTTCTGAGTTCAGATCAATAGAACACACCTTTTCAAACTATTCCAACTGATCCAGCATTTACGAACAGCCTCAGAGGCACCTCCTCGGCTTTTGTAGAATTTTAAACTTACGAGGAACCTTAGTCAATCTGTTCCCCTGAACTCTGAGGCCTGGGGGGCACAGCCCATGCAGGCTGCAGGGCGGGAGAGCCACAGCTAGGCGGGGGAGTTGGCAGCATGCCTTGGGGCTGGCGTGGGCACCCTCCAACAGGTGGGAGAGTGTGGGACACATCTGTGTAGCCATCTCCATGCCGATAGAGGGCCTCTGGGTCTGGGCATGGCCTGGCCACAGCCCCTGAACAACTTGGAACGCCAGACAGAAATGGCCACAGCAGCAGCCATGCGCACACACAGCACATCAGACTGCAAACCCCACCCCCAGGTCCTCCTTGCCCTGTCGGCTTTCCTGCCTGTGTGCAAAGCCTGTGTGCCGGGTGGCAGGGGGCGGGGAATGGCGCCCTGGGTACTCTCTAGGGATCCCAGGGATTGGGGGCTGCTTCTACACCATGCAGTGGGCTTCCTGGGCAACCCTGGAGTCCAGAGCAGCCTCGGGACAAAGGGGTGTAAGGAGGCTTCAGGTTCCTTGCCAGTGGCTGGCCCGGGCTGGATGGAGGACCGCTGACCCTGACCACTGGCACATGTGTGGTGCATCCATCCAGCTGTGCCAGCAGACCCTGTCTGGTGGCTGCCCCTTCGCCTTCTGTCTTGTCCTGGGGAACACGGGGTCACCGAGCAGTTTGCAGAGAAGGACACTGAGGTAGAGAGGGACTTCTGAACATTGGGCAAGAGGAGCCCTGAGATAGGACTGGACATCCCACCTGGACTGCAGCCCGCAGGTGGGACAGCCGCTCTGGTGCCCTGCTGATGTGCCCTGCTCCGCATCCCCTGCTGTGGAGTGTGCAGTTTGCCCGGTGAGGGACACCTGCCAGACAGAGTCAGGCCCCACTGGGATATCCGTCTGCGACACTGCTCTGCTCTGGCCCCTGGACAGTTCCCATCGGGCACTCCTTAACTTCCTGGGGGCTCCTGCCTCCCCTCCATCGGGGGACCCCCTCTATGGCACTGTCCTGACCTGACACCCCAACACCATCCCACCATCCCGTGGCTACAGGATCCGTGAGCAGTCGTCAGGGCTGGCATGCAGGCACATGGAGCAGAAGGAGCACCGAGGGGACTGGAGAGAAGCTCCCCAGAGCCCAGAGCGAGGCCTCTCCTCTTAGTGCCCCCAGCCGCTGCTCAGAAGGGAGCAGAACTCATAGGACAGGGCTCACAGAACAGGTGTGAGGTCCACCCAGAACCAGAGAGCCTCAGGGCGGTGGGGGCTTTTGACCAGATCAGGCCCAGAATTGACATCTAAACAGAAGAAGCCTATGACTCAACCCCAAGGCATAAACAGTGACCTCTCCAAGGTTCTGGCTGGAGCAGGTTGCCCCCACCCCCAGGGGGACCTTGAATCCAGCCCTGTGCCTGGCCCAGGCCCCAGCAGGAGGTGGCTTTCTCGGGACACCCCAGAGCACCAACAAGCAGCTGCGCTTCTGTGGGACCCGGCACCTTGACGGTTCACCCACACACCGGGCCTGTGGTCCCGCTGAAGGCCGGGCTTTGCCAGCTGGTCACGTGAAGGCAGGACCAGTGACCAGTATTCTCTGACCTCCTCACAGAGAGACAGGGCCCAGATAGTAGGAGGGGTCCATGTACCCAGCACCAGGTCCACAGAGGTCTGGGGGTGGTCCCAGGGAGCTGGGAGAGGAGACCCGAGAGGAAGGGAACACAGAGGGCCAGGGCAATGGTGCACGGGGCTGGCAAGTGGCCGTCTTGGTGCCAGCAGAGGAGCATCAAGCTCTCCACTTCACCTAAAGTACCTCATGAAGCATCTGCCACAATGACCCAGGTCCATGGGCCCCCCTATCTCCCGCTGTCCCTGCACAGACCCCAGGGAGCTCCCTCCCTCGGTGCTGCAGACACGACACTGACATTGAGTTACAGTCACGCAGGGGACACCATCCTCCCCTGGGCCTCACTTTTCAAGAAAAAAGGATAAGAAATCGTTTCAAGCACTGTGGCCGTTTCTTCCATAAGAAGAAAGGGAGCAAGAGAGAGAAACAGAAAGGCTGTGCTCACACGAGCTCGGCACAGGAGGCCGCTGTGGGGTCCTGTGCCCCGTCCTCACACCCCAACTGGCGGGCCACAAAGTGCCAGCGTCACCATGTGCCTCCCGGGCACAGTGGGGCAGATAGAGCACTCGGCCCTTCTGGAAGGAGGTCGGAGACAAGACACCCCCATTCACCACTGAGCTCTCCCTTATTTCTATTGGGAGCGACAGGAGACCAAGGAGACACAGTACAGGCTTCTGTGCGCGCGTGTTCAGCAGCCCCAGTGACCTAATGAGAAACACAGCAGCAGCCTGTGTCCAGGGAAATGTTAGGGCTCCCTGCCGAGAGCTGCCATGGACAGGTCCACATCCTGCCTCGGGGCGCCGTGTCCCCGAGGGAGCCAATGAGCTGGGGTCCCCGTGGCCACCACAGCCCACCCCCAGAGTTAACCCTCCCGGAGGACACCCAGGCCCATCTGTGGCAGCGACGTCCTCTCACTGTGGCCCTTTGCCCTTTCGGACACTGGTCGCCAGGGCCGGCGACAGACAATTCAGGAACCGCCCCGTCCTCCCGCCCCTGCAGGGCTCTTCAAGACAAACGTCCACTCTCCAGAGAGTGTGTGGCTTGGGAGTCCCTGCTTGGGACAAATGCCCGGGGCTACCCGATGCCCGGGATATGCATGCGTTCGGGCCTCAGCCCTTGGCGTCTGTACCAGCTGGATGCAGCCCTCGCTCCTGTGTGTCTCCTAGAAGATGCCTGCCCCAGCATGAAGGCTTCTCTGGGGGGGCGTGAGGGCACGGGCAGGGTGTGAGCAGGACCCCGGCTGGAGCTGCGAAGGCCGCCCCGGCTCCCCCCGGCGCCCGGGGCAGGGCTCCCCACGCTCAGCCAGGCAGCTCGTCTTAGCTTGTTCACAGATGTTTCCACTCGATTTTGCAAATGTGCTCCAGGCCTAAAACATCACTGTTTGTTCTAGAAATCAAAAGGTCTGGCCTGGCTGTGAAAGATGCCTGACCGCCACCGCCCTGAGTCCCTCCCCCGTCCCTTCCTGCAGGACCAGACCCCCAGTGAATGCACCCGGGGGAGGGGACGCCGACACAGCTTTCCGTTCCTTAGGAGCTTAGTTTTGGAACATGCTCCCAGCTCCTGCGGGCTGAAGTTTTCACTTGGCTCAGCACACAGCGTCCGCGCCCGCCCGTGGGTGGCAAATGCACAGCATGACCCCGAATCTTAAAGAAGCATCATGCATAATGCACGCTCCTGCCCCAGGTGAGCCCAAGCAGGACCGGCTCCCGAGGGAAAAAAAAAAAAAAAAAAAAAAGTCCTCTTGCACAGCGGCACACACCCCCGTCACAGGGTGCTTGGGCCATCCTGGGTTTTCACTCGTCGTCTGAGTGACCGATTTCCAAGCACCATCGCCACTCCCGGAGCCAAGAGGGTGAGGACGGATCCCCCATTTCAGGAAAGTTCAGAATCCGTTCATCGTCTCTGTCTTTCTGCCTATTTCTCTCTGTTCCCCTGTGGTTCTCAAAAATCAGGACTAGCAAAGCACAACAGAATAAGGCCATTTGTTTTCACAAAATTTATCATCCCCTTAACGGGCTCCCATGCCCAGGCTATTATTTACACCACGTCGGGCCCTGCTCTGCACCCCAGACTCCCATCCTCAGCAGCTGGGGAGGCCAGGAGGGTCCCGGCCGAGGCCAGGGCCGGCTTTGATAGCTCACTGATAACGTATTGTACAATTAGATCAATTTGACAATTTCCATTATGGCTGATAAAATATTTATCGAGCCTTGGAGATGATGTCTGATCTCCGCACCATTTGTTCTGCTAATGGGGGGGGGCTGACGAGGCCGCAGACAGCGCAGACAGAGCCGGGAGCCCGCTCCTCATCCCCTGCTCCCCATTAGGTTTGCAAATTGCCGGCACCAGTCATAAATTACCGCCCAGCCCAGCGAGATTGATGCCGAGCTGACAGGGCAGGTAGGTGACTTGTGATGACATTGTTCCCATAGAAGCATTAATCATGGCAGAAAGAGAAAATACCCTCAAATTGGCCCATAAGTCTAAATATTAAGGAATGAGAAGCAGGCAGCTGGAGGATGGCTTTAGCAAGAGCTGGAAATTGGGAAATGAAAAACATTTTCTACTATTTAACAAATCATCTTAATAATTTCCAGTGTTTTTGCTGGGAGTTCCGGGGAGCCCAGACTGCTGTGCCCTCCCGCCATCGCCGGTGATGCCTCGTGGGGCAGGCTGGAGACACGGAGGCGTGGAGATGCCGGTGTGGCTGGAGCACGCACAGCAGTGTGCCCTCCCCTGTGGGGATGGACATCCAGTGCAGGCTGGCTCAGGCCAAGCCCACGGCACAACCACACACACACGCTCTGGAAACTAAGGCAAGGACGCGGATGGGCTGCAGGGGGCTCTGGGGTGCAGGGAGGGGGCCACCGGGCTGGGGTTCCTCCCATGACCTGGCACGCAGGGACGGAGCGGGTGCCCATGAGCGCGTCTGTTGCCCTGAGCTGGGCAGCGCAGGGAAATATCGCTGCAAAAGACAAATGACCCTCAATGAATCGCCCCTGAGTTAGAGAACCCCACATGCTTTTAATGGCAAATGGAAAATAAGCACCCCAGTGAGTGAGTGGGCGCCACGGTCTGGGGCCCGGGTCTCAGCAGAGAGGAGCACCAGTCAGGGAGGGCAGGACCAAGCTCTGCCCCTGGGCCCGGACCCTCCCGAGGCTGTGGGGCTCATCCCGGATCGGGGGCCTGTGTGAGCCCCCGGTAGCCGCGTTCTCCTCGGAAGGCTGCAGTGCAGAGTAATTAAATTAAATTGATGCTGTCCCTGCTTTGAGGCCACCCTTGATTTAAGGCCAGAAAAGGAAGCAATTAAATTTAATAAAAACCAGGTTCCTAAACAAAGATATATGGCCAGTGCGGCCATCCGGAGACTGCATCCGCCCCGCGAGAGACCACTTTGGGTGCTGCCGATGTCGGGTTTAAAATAAAAGAAATAATCACCTCCCGGAGCCTCTTTTCTAATGCGCTGCTCTAAAACGCCAGTTGCGCTAATGACTTTGTCAAGAACCAGAAGCCGACAGTCCCTCTCACTGGGAGACCCGTGGCCACTGCGGACGGAGGATGCAGAGCGGGCAGGCTCGTCTGGCAGGGGCAATTAAAGGTGGGCTGTTGGGGCCCAAGGTCAGGGTGCAAGGTCACAGCTCCGAGGCTAGGGATGAGGAATGGGAGGTGGCTGGCGTCCTGGCACGTTTCCTGCGGAGGCCATGGCGGCGTCCCTGCGTCCATCCCTGCCCCCAAATCACTCTCAGCCCGGAACTCTTCCACCAGCAACAGGAGCAGCTCCCTCTCTTGTTAACAGGACAGGGACACGTACGCGGCTTCCAAGGCAGGCCCCTTGCATTCTGAGACCTCTCTTCTCAGCAGTGAGGAGACTCAAGGCAGCGGGGCAGAGAGAGTGTGAGCCACAGCCGGACCTGGCCAAGGATGCTGACGATTATTCACGCTGGCATCAGGGACAGTAGCAGGACATCCCCTGTGTGGCGCTGCAGGAGCCCCAGCAGGATGCCCGCCCGCCCCACTAGCGGCACAGTCCCCTCGCTCTCATGCGTGGTGACTGGCATCCAGGGAACAAGTTATCCGCAATTGATCTGCTGCCCGCATTGGGCAAAGGGGCACGTGATCCATTATTTAAACACCAGCCCCACCCCACCCCACCCCACCCCCCAGGTCACCAAGGGCGCCCAGCCCTGCTTCTCCGCAGCCCTCCTGAAACCTATGGCTGTGCCCTGGGGACCGAGGGTGGGGGGCAGGATTCCTGAGTGCCGTTTCCACCGGGAGGGAAAGCACCGGCAGCCAGAGCCAGGCAGGGCGGGAGCGTGGGCCAGCCAGCCAGCCCCTCCGGAACGAGAGAGCAGAAAAGCGCAAACGTATCGGTGTTTAGATTTGCCGGGAGGATAAGCACCCGAGACCACGGAGCTCCGAGCACCAGGCCAGGGACTCTCCTGGGAACAGAAGCCTCATTCTCTCCGCCCAAAGGTCAGAGTTGACCGCCCACGGCACCCAGGAAAACCAGTCGAGGGGGAGGTAAGAGGGCAGCACAGGGAACGATCCTCGTTCCTCCTCCTTCTTACCAAAGGATTATGAAAACAGCAACCAAACTAGAGAAATCTTGATTCCAGCAGCCAGGCCAAGCCTGGACACAAGGCTCATGGCCTGGGGTCCTGTGAGACCTCCTCCTCCTCCTCACGCCCACAGAAGGACCATGCAGTGACCCTGAGGCCACGCCCACCCCTCACCCCCCCACATGGCTGGGAGGTCCATGTCCTGACATCTGTGAGGCCAGAGCAGGGAAGCCTTCTGGAACTTTCCGGAACATTTTGGGCCACAGATTTCAAACCTCCTAACATGCCAGCACCATATTCTGAAAGAAAGAGTCTGTGACAAGCAGTCAGGCCCTGGCAGTCATCTTTCACTTGAGCTTTGCCCACCAGTCCTGGGGCAGGCAGCAGAGCAAGAGGGAAATTCGGCCCCGGACGCAAATGTGGTTTATTGGCTGGTTCGGATCAGGGCACCTCAAGGGGTAGCGGAGGATGCTGTGCCCACATGGGAACACAGGATGTGGCGCTCTGGGAAGTGGACACAGGCACGTGAACAGCATGATGCTGAGGACAACCAGGGTGTGGACTGAGCGCCCTGAATGTAGCCCTCATGGTGGGTCCTGGGAAGTGCTTTGTCATCGGCCAAATGGTTTTCCTCTCGGTTCCGTAAGAGGTGGACGCAGAGAAGCTTGGACGTCAGCTGGGGTTCTGCTGCACTGTCTGATTGGGATGGAAGTGGCCCCACTCCCTTTCCCCTCCTGCTCCTATGATAACGCAGAACAGGTATGGGCAGGCGACATGGTTCTTTGAAGAGGGCTTTGGGGGCTTCAATCCCGAGAACGTAAACCCATTGTGAACAGCATCAAAGAGCCAAAGGCTGAGGGGCTCTGGTCCTCCCACCTGCCCATCCACTCAGGGACGGCCACTGCAGCCCGCGCCCCGGCCCACCAAGTTCCTGTGACATCTCAGTACTGGTGGGGGCCTGGGCCCTGATCCACCAGGAGCCACTGACGCTGCAGGGGAGGGGCTGGCCCGGTGCTCCTGGAAGTGCGAGGTCCAAGCGGCTGGTGCTGCGGTGCCGGTGCCGGGGCGGGCAGGCGGCTCTGCTCCTTGGCAGGAGCACTGGAGGCGCGCTCTCAGAAGCAGGGTTTTCCTCTAGTGTCAGGGATACTTCCCATGAGCCCACTTTGGAGGAAACTTGATTCCCAGCTGCTGCATGGGGATGAGCAGCTACCTCGGGGTTTATGCACCGACAAGGAAGCCTTTTCAGGCCTTTCTTTGTTCATGTTGAAGAAATCTCCACCCTTCTCCATCCACACAAAGCCACTTCCTCCAGGGAGCCCTCCAGGATGGCCCCTCTGGACCCAGCCTCATCTGGTCTGACTTGGGGCACCTCCCCAGCTAGCAGGACCTAGGCAGTCCAGGGAGAAGGGCTGCTGCAGAACATTCTGGGATCTTGGAGAGAAGCATCCTACGGATGTTGCCTGAGGGGCTTGGGACAGCACCGGTGGCATCCCCCTGGCAGCGACCACTGTCCCCAGCACTTATCTCTCACACATGATGGGGCTTTGCAGGAAGGAGGAGGGCAGCTTTGCATTCCTTGCTCCCTGCACGACAGGCACGCATCTAAATCTGCACCGTGTGACCTGCCTCACATGCCGGCTCTCAGGCTGGAAGCTGGGAGGTCAGAGAGAGGGGAGAGGGGGCCCGGGGGTGGCGCGAGGGTGCTGTGCCGAAGCCGCCCCGTCCTTGGTGCTCCCAGCACATCAGGGAAGGGGTGAGAGCCGGGGTAGTGTCCCAGGGCTTATCTACACATCCCAGGCTGGGGCTGGGCTCCTGCCTGCATCTGTGGCCTTGCTCTGACTCTGTTTCCTCATCTGTAAAATGGGATAAGACTTCTTTGCTGGCCCTCGTGTCCACCCCGTTTGCCTGACAACCCACCCCTGGAGATGAGGCCCCCCCTCTGCACCAGCCCATCTCCAGCCCAGAGCCAGGAGCAGGGGAGCTGGTCTGTTCTGCCCCTGCTGCAGGTCACCATCTATACCTAAGAACTCTGCAAACCAGTTCCCAACATTCCAGAGCACCGGGGCTGCCCCAGAACCCAGCATGGGACAAAATGGGGGGACGGGGATGGCCGGCTGCCCCATGGAGGCGGTTCATGTGTTGGGAGTGGGGCCTGAAGTCATCTACAGAGCCGTGTGCTCGCCAGAACCCAGAGGCGGGGTGCGGGGGGCTGTTCCACACTCTGTCCAGCCAGAGAAACCAGCCTGTCCCTCAGAAAGCTCAGGGGTCCTCAGAACTCACCCACTGGGGTTTGTGGACACAGGGATTTGGGGACCACGGCATCCAAAATCCAGGGACTGGCTTTTCCCCACTCTACCATTCAGCAAGACAAGGTCAATAAAACAGTGGGGGCAGGTCCCGGACGTGACCCTGCCTGGGTTTAAATCCCGCTTCACTACATCTGAGACCACCCACGCTTGGAGAAGGGACCCTGCTTCCCCTTTCCTTCGCCTGTAAAACTGAGGACCCCAGAGCCAACCTCACTGGCACGTGGTAAGCACTCGGCGGGCAAGCCAGGGCGTCCCCACGTGAAGTCTCACTCTTGGCCCCCACCAGCAGCTCCTGGCCCAGGGCCGGTGGGTGGGGGCACAGACGCCTTCTGCTTTCAGGGCGCCCCCAGACACTGGGGCCCCCATCCCCCCTGCAGCTGGGCCCAGTGCGAGGGCAACACCCATGGGCCCTCCCTGGTGGCCGCTCTCGGGCCCCACCCTGGCCCCCGCCTGCCCGGTGTCCTGTGGCTCTGGACAATGGCGAGAAGAACAGTCTCGCTGCACCTGGACGTTTAATTTTAACTACTGGAAAAGTAAAAGGAGCCGCCCGTGCTCAGTCTCCCAGCTTGCTCCCCAGCACCCCGAGAGGTACCCCAGCCCCCTCCCCAGTCTCACCATCCGGGGGCGGGTAAAGGGCACCAAGGAGGGGTCCCAGGGGACGGCACTTGGGGACCAGCGGGGTGGGGGGTGGGGGGTGCGGCCAGGGTCCAGCTCTGGACCAAACAATGCCAATACCTGTTTCTCGGGGTAACCCGACCCTATAATTACACCTAAGCCCTGGGGGTGGGGGGTGCTCAGGGCCACAATGCAAGTGCTCGGAAGGAAGCCGGTGAAGAGACCCTTCAATTGTCATTGCCACGCATTGCGTCAGGCGGGCTCCAGTTACCTCGCTCACAGCTGGCGTGTCACCTGCCACCTGGGAGGGGGAGGGGGGCACAACCACGGCTGAGGGCAGAGCCTGCCACGCTGGGCCCGCCGCCTTGGCAGGGGCCGCCCAGGGGCCCCGTCCACTGGATTTGCTATGAAAGCCCCTTCCCGGGCTGGCGGCAATCTCATTGTTTGCCCTCAGATAAGAAATATGGGCTCATATGTTTTCTTTTCTTGAGAAAATGTCGGCCCAAGGCCGCTGTCTGCAGGACAGGAAGAGCCGGGCGCAGGGGAAAGGGCTCGCTGGGCCCACCCTTCCCACCCACGCCCACGCCAAGGACCGAGGACCATGGGTGCCCCCGGGCCCCGCCTGGCCTCACAGCCTCCCTCCAGGCTGGGCCCGGGCTCTGGGGCTCTTCCCTGGCTGCTGGGGCGGAAGGGTGGCCCCGCCGTGCCAGGAGGACACCTGTCCTTGGCCGCCCCGACCCTGCGGGCGGCCGGTGTGTGGACACGGGACCCCCGGCCCCGGGCTGTGGGTGGCCGGCAGCCCCCTGCCACCCGGCAGCCCAGCGGCTAATCCCCGGCTAATGCGTGCCGGTCCCCTCCGCCAGCGTGCGGGGAGGTGGGCTCCCGGGTGCCCCACGCAGGCTCCGCGGGCAGCCCCGCTGCCAAACAAAAGGCTGCCTGTTCGCTGCCTCTGCCTCGACGCGGCTTAAGGACATTTTTGTCATTTTTCACCAGCTAATGTCTTGAAAAAGAAAATAAGTTGTCTAATCGCTTTAAGATTAATCTTCACTGTTTTTGAACACTCTGGGTGCCGATGCTGACCTTCCTGGACCAATTAGGTCACGGCCCCTGCTGCTCCCCGGTCTTTTCGGACCCCCGCCCTCTGCGGGGAGGCGGCCGGCTGCACAGGCCCCAGACGGCCTTGCAGGCGGGCATGGTCGCGGGTTCTGATGCCACCGAGGCCACATACAGCGTTGCCCCTCTGGGCCTGCTGGGACCCATCTTCGGCCTCCCAGCCGTGCCCTCTGCCTTGCAGCCCCTCCCCTGCGGTCAGCCCCTTGGCCAGCTCCTTGTCTTGAAGCCTCAAGATGAGAGCCATGTTCCAGGACCCTCTTGACGTCCATGTTCTTCCACCAGCCGCTGCCTCCCTGGTCCTTTCCATGTAAACCCCATGATTTGGGGCTTTCCTTCCCCTTGGCCACCAACTCGGAGGGACCAGGCCTGGGACTCACTCATCTCCGGTCCCTGGCACTGACCCAGCCCGACATGAGCCTGAGGTCTGGCTTCCTGGATGCTGGATCATTGAGCCATTAGCCTCTCTGCAAATGGGTGAACAGCCGCCTCATGTTGTGGGCTTTCCCCAAAGTTAGATGGTAGGCCAAGCAGGGGCTGGGGGCCGGCCGGCAGGGTCTCGGTAAGGGCCTGGTAAGCTCCGCAGGGTCCTGCCTGCATGACCACAGGCTCCAACTTCAGCCAAGCCATCCTCTGGGGAAGATGCTGCTCCAACCCAAGGAACAAGTTTCTGGAGCCACTAAAAGTCAGCCCCACGAAGAGCTCCGGTGGTTTCAACTCCAACACGGGTCAAGGCCATCCCTCTGGTCTGTGCCAGGACGGGCAGGTGTGGCTACCATACTGGGGCCTCACAGCCATGCAGCGGGATGCCTGAGGGCCTCTGAGTATCAGTGTAGACATCCAGTGTGTAAGGTCCTCTGAAGCTCGCTGTCGTGTCTTCTGTAAACATGCACCACGCAGGGTGTTACACATGGCTTGGTGTTCATCACAAGCCTATTTTTCCATAAATTAGGCAGAAGCTCAATATTTGTGTCTGCAAGGGGCCAGGCTCCTGGGTGTGTGGACTTGGCTGGGCCTTTATCTCCAGCCCCTGCCCTAGGAAGGAGAGGATTCCTATCCGGATGTGCCTGCTGCAACCCCAGGCAGCTCCTCAGGGATCATTGGTCCAAAAGAAGGGTCACCTTGCTTCAGAGATAAGCTCTGTTTAAAATGAATCATCCTCTCTCTTAGGAAGCAGAGGTTTGACTCATCGAGGCAGGAGTATGAACAGGATGGTTCTAGAACATTCCAGTCACATGTTGGAGGAAGGAGGGCATGATGGAAACAGAGAAGTTTCCCCCCACGCTTACCGAGCATCCAAGGTCTGAGATGGTGCGCGACGTGTGCTGCAGCCTATCAGGCTCCTGGGGTACATGGGTCCCTCTGGAAGGTTCTGGAAAGTTCTAGACGGTTCTATGAGGAAAGGACCCTCAGTGGCCCAAGGCACTGCTCTGACTGGCTGGGATTTCCTGTGCAGCGTCCACCCGGCAGCCCCTCCTCCCTGCCTGCTGGGCAGAGGGTAACTGGGCAGAGAGCAGGGCCCGTGTCCAGGTTCTAACACTTTGTAAACATCATCGACATAATAAGACGACATAACGGCGGCCACATGGATTTCTGCCGCGCAGCCGCGTCGCCCTCCATCCAGCCCCCCATCCACCCTCTGCCGCACCCGCCATCCAGGCTGCTCAGGCTGCCGAGACCCAACCCCAAACTCGGATAAATAAGTTCAAACCTTTAAAAACTGCCCGTAATGCTCCATTGTGCCCTTGATTGCTCATTTCCCAGCTATATAATTAGCACATAAAGAACGCTCGCCTCCGAATTAAATGGCAGTAATTGGGTTTTTAAAAAACTAATTTAAATCCTAAACCCTTTGAAAAAAAATTGTCATTGTTTACATATTAAACGGACTAGCATTTTAAGTATTATGGGGCTAATTTAACAGGCTTATCTAGGATGCGGGCCACAGGGGCAGGGCCAGGAGGGAAGGACGGGCCTTCTCCAGAGCGGCATCCAGCGGAGGAAAGGCCACACGGGTGCCCGCTTGCGTAGGGGAGGCAGTGGGACCCCTCCCGTCCCCCGGGCAGACCAGCTATCCTGGGAAGGTCGGAGCTCAGGGCCGCGGCCACTTTGTGCCCCCTGCTGACTGGGGAGCCACCCTGGCACCCACAGCCCACGGCGCTCACATCGCGGGCGCCCTCCTATCACCAGAGTGGAAAGCCGCTTCTTTCCCAAGGGCACACCAAGGTGCACCTACTGTTTCTGGAGCTCTCTCTGTCCCATTTATTTTCTGCAGTGGGTGCAGCAGGAAAAGGTGTAAAAGTTTGAATTATTAACGCTTTGAAAATTTTTTTCCGGACACCTGGGTGGCTCAGGGGTTGAGCGTCTGCCTTTGGCTCAGGGCGTGATCCCGGGGCCTGGAATTGAGTTCCTCATCGGGCTCCCACAGGGACCCTGCTTCTCCCTCTGCCTGTGTCTCTGCCTCTTTGAGGGTCTCTCATCAATAAATAAATAAAATCTTTTTTAAAAAGTTGTTTTTCATGCTAAAAGAATCCTCAGAGGTAAATCAAATATGTTGGAGAGTCTACAAACCCAGCTGTGGAAGTTTGGTGAAAACCATTTTGGTAAAGACCCTGACTGAATGGACAGACCACTCCAATTCCTAAATGGGAAGCGTGAAAAATCATGAAGACTTCTGTCCCTCACCTTTAACCTAAGGATGGAATATGGTTGCAAAATAAATCTTTTTAACTGGGAAAATGACTGTGTTCTTCTTGAAGGAGAGAAGTAAACATTGACAAGGACAAGAACCACTGAAAATCGAAGGGGAACCCTGCTTCTCGGTGAATTTAAGTGTTCTTGGATGGCGGATGGTGCAGACGGTAGAGACAAAATTGGAGCTGCTGAAGCCTGGGGGAGAGACGCGGGCCCAAGGGCCTCAGAGGGCAGAGCCCGCCAGCAGGATGGAATGCTCCAGAAGAAAGGGCATCTTCACAGCCCCCAGCAGGGCCTCTGAAAGAGCTCCCCTCCCTATACCAGCCCCCCCCGGGGGGGGGGGCAAGTCTCTAGCACCCCTAGGGAGTCCAGGAAATGGCTAGAAAGAAGCACACAGGAATATTCACATCATCACTGCAAATCACAAGGCAAACTGCGTACGACAAGTGGTGGAGTGTACAGTGAGTGGGAAAAATCACTGCCTCCCTGAGGTCCCAGCCATGCTGACCCGCAGGAACAGGGCAGTGACCAGGCCTGGGCGCAGGGAGCACCCTCTACTGCCCAGTGGCAATTGGTACGGCTTAGGGAGGCCACCCAGCAAGGGTTCCCAGCCTCAGGAAGTACCTGAATGCTGACCACGTGAGAACTCGGCCTCATCCTGCAGCTGTGACAGTAGCCGTGACGCTTGGGCACAGGGGATATGGGACTCAGACATGGGGTTGGACAAACCCTTTGTGGCCTCTAGGCATGAACTCAGCTGCCCACAGGCCCCGGGGGCCCGGGCCAGAAGGATCTGTCGGCCCACCACCCCGTGCACACTGCCGGGCCTTCCAGTGTACCAATTAGCATGTCTCAGGAGTCTCGGTGCCTTAAATCTTTCTCCAACTCATTCTGTAAACAAAAGTCTGGGCCAGAGCAGGTCCCTTACACCAGGAGGCAGCCCCCCACTGCCCCCTAGGTGGATAGAAATGGGTGTGACCCTCCCAGGACCAGGGTGGGGAGGAGGCTCCTCATAGCTCCTGGGGACCTGGCTTCCTTCCACCAGCCAGCTTTTCTCTTTTCCCTCCCTTACTGCTTTCTATAGAAAGAGGATCCCTCACCTCATGAAGACAAAATGGCCAGAACTACAATGTAAATTAGCTTCTGTTAGGTAAGTCATAGAGGCTAGACAAGTTAAGCCTTCCCCTGCATGCTGCACGTTATTCTTGTGCGTACGTGCATACGTGTGTGCGCAGAACAAGGAGAGGAACAAAATGAGAAAGGATTTGTTGGATGGGGGCAGAGGAGTCTGCACCGAGTCCTGTTTCATTCTCCAGGAGTGTCTGTCCCCCCACCCGTGGTACCCACGCCCCTCGGGGCCCTCCCACAGAGCCTGGAAAAAAACAGGCCCTGAACGTGAGCACCGGGATGGGTCTGCGTGGGTTTCAAGAGCATAACTGCCCTGGACACTGCCCTCTGCATTTGTGTGTTTGTTACATGTGGTTCCCCCGTGGCTGCTGTGGGGAGAAGGAAGTGGGCAGGGGAGCTGACACCCGACCCAGGGCTCTGGTGTCCCAGAATGACTGTCACTCTAGGACTGAGAAGCACCAGGTGTTCCCTCCCCCTTGGACGCGCAGCCTTCGGAATCAGGTAATGACTCCATGCAAGACTCCTGCTGGGGTAGAGAGCATGCAGGACGTCCAAGCCGGGAGCAGAGTCCCTCAGAGCAGAGCCCCAGGTCGGGGAGATGGCCCTGTACCTGCAGGCGTGCACACGAGGCCTGCCTCATACTTGCACGCACACATATATGGGCACACACAGTGCCTGGCATCACATCAGCCCTCCAGCTTAACCCACGAATTCTAAAACACACCAACGTCCTCTGCCTCCCAGGACCCTTCCTTGCACGGCTGGGTGCTCACCCCCAAACTATGCAGCCAATGCCTCTGTGTCCTGAGCTGGACCGCCCCAGGCATGAGTCTGCAGGCCACCACTCTGGGGAAGAAGGTCCCCAAGGTGGGCCACCCGCATCCGGGTCCATGGAGTCCTTTTCTGATGTCTCATTTTCCAGAGCTGTGCCTGTGGCTTCATGATCAGGATAAAGGGATAAAAGAAGCAGCTCCAGTACATTCTAACGTCCGTTTCACCGGGGATGAGAGGAATCCAAGTGGATTCTATGGCCCCTGAGTTCCCCAGGAGCTCTTGCCGCTGCCTACCACACCTGACCCATCCTGCTTCCCTTTTCCTGAAAGTTATTTGCCCACCGTGACGAAGAATATGAATGGAAGACAGATCCGGAGCCTCCTCTCCATTTTAAAACACTCAGGAGGACTGGTTCTCTGCTGCAGTGAGAGGCTGAGTCCTCAGCAGTGGGGCTGAGCAGGAAGACAGGGGTTTCCATTCAAGCACGGTCTCAAGTGGATGAAAACATGTTGGCGCTTTTCTCAGGGATTAGCAATTTAGGCAGGAAGTGTCCTGGATGCCAGGAGCCTTCCAGGGAGGGCTCGCCGTGCGTGCGGATCCCAGCTCCGAGCCCCTCCCCGTGATCACCCCGTCCAGCTCTCTGCCCCAGGCAGCCGGGCTCCCGGGTGAGCGGCGGCCTACCGGCCTCCCCAACCCAGGGGCTGCAGGTTGGCTCACTTCCCCACTGCTGCTCTGCCCCAGGCGTGCCCTGCTTCCACTCACAGAGCCCACAGGCTTCCACCCTGTGGGCCCCGACCCAGGTCCTACTGTCCCCTGCCCTGCGGAGAAGGGGCAGAGGGAGCGCGGTGGCCCAGAGCGTCTGCATCATTTTACCAGGCAGGATGGATCTGTTTAGCGGCAAGTCTTCCAAAATGAAACCAGAAACCAGGTCTAATCATTTGAGCTCGATAAAGACTCCCCGAGTGCCCAGGAAGCCAGACTGCACCGCGCATAACCAGCGTTAGCTCTCCCCAGGCACGGAGATGGTGCGAGCAGCAAAATGGAACGCGCTGGCTGCACCCCCAAAGTTGAGGGGTGGGGGGGTCTATCTCGTGAGGGCATCGTCTGGGTAAGATGATATCTGATGTAGCAAACAAGAAAAGCAAAGTTCAAGAAACCAACACGGATCAGCTTTTGGCAAGGTTTGCGTACCGCTGTTGTGCATTTTAAATCGCTCAATGCCAGATCGTAACAGGCTCCCTTTGCCAGAAACCATGAGAGGTCAAGCGAGGATCGCAGCAGAGTGCAGAGATTTGTCTTTAAAAAGCACGGTGCTGAAATCTATTTTGAGTTTTGCAAAACAAGAGGCCGTCTGGGCCTCTCTCTCTCTCTCTCTCTCCATCTTCTCTCTCTGAACTCTCCCTTTCGTTTCAAAACCAGCGTCCCAGCCTAATTCCCACCGCTGCCTCCAGCTCCAGGCTCTGGTGGGGTGGGGCTGTGGCGTCAGGACGGACCCCAGCCCACGTGTGCACTCACTGTCCTGCCCGCCCCTGGCTCCGGGGACTCGGTGCGCCCAGCCCGCCTCGGTTCACCAGTGTACACAGCCAGGGCATCTGGAGTCCCCAAGCAAGCGTGGGGCCGGACATCAGAGAATCTGGGCCCCGCCTCACCCTGAGCTCCAGTCACGCAGAAGTAGGAGCTTTTCTCCATCACCAGGGGCACCCTTCTGTCCAGGCTGGGCTGGACCCTCCATCCTTCCCCAACCTCTGAAAGCATTTTCCCTGCAGAGTCCTGGCCTGGGGGCTCCTGGTCCAGCCCTGCCAGCCTTCATCTCCCAGCGAGCTCACACACCGGAGGCTGCTGCCTGGCATTGCCCAGCACCCTGGGGCTTCCAGAGCCCACCTGGGGGTTTCATAGCCACACCGGGTGTCGGATTGACAGGTTTCTGAAAAGGCCAGCAGACACAGTCAGCATGCCCCCTTGACAAGCTCGGGAGAACCCAGACCCTGTCCACAGGCAGCCAAACCTGAAACTTGCCATGCAGCTGCCACCACACCCTCAGGCCTCACTGTATGCACCTGTACAATGGGTGTGCCCATGCCTGGCCCCCACCTTGCAGGGAGGGACCCGGCCGCCAGGAGCTGAGGGAGCCTGGGGAGGAGGGTGCCCGTGGGCAGCTGGGGGCCGGCCCCACGGACATTGTTCCCAGGCGCAGCCGGGCTGGCCGGGCTCGGGCCTGGGGACCAGCTGCCGCCCCCGCCCGGCCAGAGAAGCCGGGCCGGGGACGGGAGGCCGGCAGCGCCCGCGCCCACAATGGGCCCCTTTCTCCCCTTGCTGATTGAGACAGTTCAGTTCGGAATATTTAAACAGTTGTATATTCACAGACCTCGAGGAGGGGAGGGGATGACCTAAGGGGGCGAGCCCTGCGATCAATGCTTAATCAGATAACTGCCCGCTCTCGACAAGTCTTCACGGAAGATCAGCCACTCAAACGCTAATTCCTCTTGCTAATTAAGCAGCCTGTTAATTGCTCCCGGGCTCTAATGCCCGTCATTATGCCTGTAACAGCCCGCCTGACAGCACCGGGCCTGGGGCTCGCTGCCCACAAAGGAGCGGCCGTAATGAATCGGCCGGCGGCGCTGGGACCCCCGACGCCATCAGCCCGCGCTGCGTCCGCGCCGTGTCCGCGCCACTCCAGGGGCCAGGCACGCCGGGGTCAGCGCCCCTCACGCCAACCAAATGCATTACAAATGCCGGAACTCGCCAGGACCGACCGGTGGCCGAGGAGAGGTGCCAGGAGACCGTGTTCTTTCTTCCTTTCAGAAAAGCCCTGCCTGGCCCAGAGACCGCAGTCGCTCCCTAGAACTCACAACCTCCCTGAACCCTTTCCAAGCACCAGCCGCCAGTGCAGTCCAGGCCTGCAGCCCAGATTCCAAGCGCGCACCTGCTCAGCCGGGCAGCAGCTGAGCGGCCTCTGGGGCCTCAGTTTACCTTCGAGGCCTGGCGCTAACAGTGCATACCTCAGGGCATCACAGGAGACGTGAGGGGTGACAGCGTCCACCTGGTCACCATCCTGTCCTTCCATCCTCACGCCAGGCTCAGGCCCGCGCTCCCGGTCAGCGCAGTGGCCTCTTGGGCACAGAGCCCACGCTGGGGCTGTACAGTAAGAGCCTGGACCTGCAGGAGTGAGCTGAGGGTGCCTGATGCCCGCTGGCCCAAGGAGAATGGGCGCAGCCCATGAGGCGCGGCTGCTGCCGGCCTGGGTGAGGCAGAGCCGTCGGGTTCCAGAGGCACAGAGAGAGCCACGGAGAATGCCAGGGGCCCAGAGCCCAGCGGAGGCGGTACCGTCTGGAATCTGCACACTGGCAGGGTGGGCGCTGGTACGGGGCTGCCTTGCACAGCCAAACTACCACTGCCTCCTCGTAGCACCCCGAGACCCCTCCAGGGCCTGCAGATTCCTAACACTGCTGGGCTCTGGGTGGGAATGAGTCAGCCAGTGAGGAGAGGCCCCTGCCTCCCCCAAGGCCTGCACGACGGTGTCCCGGGCCACGCAGGGTCACAAGCCTGGATCCGCCAGGTTCCGATCTTCACTGTCCTTCCTGCCCAGGGGCCTGGCAGGATGGTGTCATGGCCAAGAGGCCAGGCTGGGCCTGGGAAACGTCTGCGCTGCTGGTGGCTAGTTCCCAATAAGGGGAGGTTGGCCTTTGCCCAAAGGCTTCCACCTCTATCCTGCCCAGTCCACCCACTGTTCTACTGACCGGCCCCTGATGAAGGCTGCGGGCAGCCCCGCCAGGCCAACAGCAACGCAGAGAAGCCTGTGGGCCCCAGAAGAAATTGGACCTCCCTGGGGGCCCTGCAGCCAGCCCACCACCCTGTCCAAGTGCCCAGCAGTCCCCAGAGAGACAGAGTCCTGAGAGGGAGTCAGGAGAACTCCACAGGTGTCCCCATGTCCTGCTTCAGGACAGAAACAATTCCTGCTACGGCTGCCACCAGGGCCGTGACCCACTCCACCACCACCCCCCCACCCTGGGTGAGCCACCACCTCATCAGTCTTGACAAAGACACGAGTTTCTTTTCCAGAGGAGGAGACACAGAGTGACCATCTGGGTAGGATGTCTGACCACCTGAGAAGCCAATAGGATGAGCCCATCCCGGCTTCCTCTCCCAGATCCCAGCAGAATGGGAGCCATGGCTTTCAACACCCACAAGAGTGCACGCACGGAAGGGGCTGGCATGGGCCACCCCAGCTCTAGCCACACCCATATCCCCCGGAAACACCCTGGGCCTCCTTCACCTGGGAGCTTCTACTCCCTGACCCGGGAAACAGCACACGAGGTGGATGGGAACACCTGAGTCACAGAGCGGCGCCTCCTCCGGGAAGTCCCCGTGGACTCCCACCACTCTCCAGCCACACCTGGGGAAAGCATTTTATCTCCGCCTCCCACACCTCGATTAGGGGTTTACAGATTCGACAGACGCCTCGAGATACACTGCTCTCACCACCCAGTCAGAAATGGTCTCCAAGGGCAGGCTTGTCAGCCTTCCAGCTCCTCTGCGGCGGAGACAGATGCATTCCCTGATCGTGGCACAAGACCCTGCAGCCTCTGGTCCTACCTGCAAGGGGAAGCCAAGGGTTCGAGGTGGGTGACGGAAGCCAGGTGGCTGCAGAGAAGGAGGCTCTGAGCACCGGGGGCCCCTGACTGTGTACAGAGGCCACGAAGCCTGAGGGTCTGGGCCAGGGCACCCAGGTACGCAGGGGCCCAGAGGGATTGACTTCTCCTTCCTGAAATCCTTGCTGAAACCTGAGGTCTCCCCCCGCCCATCTTAACCCTCTGCCCTGCCCCCCACCCTGCCCCCTCCCCAGGCCGGGCTTGGGGTGGGGGTGGGGGGCTCGCTTTTCCACCCTCCCTCACGTGGGCCCCATGGTCCCCGGCACGACAGGCGGCAGTGCTGGTTTGAATTTGTGGGGCTGGGGCTGGTTTCCATTCCAGGCAGCCGTGCCTAGAGCCCTGCAGGAAGATAGATGCAACCTGCTGGAAGCAGGCCCCGGGGGACAGGACTGCAGCATCCCTGCACCCCTTATTGAATTAACAATCTGGCCAGTGGGAGAAACCCCTAAACTCGATTTCCATTTTGGGGCTGATTTTGGAGGCGAGGGCTGACTCCTCGGGAAGGAGCAGTGCTGAGGTCTTACTAGGTCCAGAAGTTCACTTCTTCCCCTCTTAGAATGAGTTCTGTTTATTATGCCAAACCTGAAGCCCCTGCACAAAGCTGCTCAGAGCCACCCAGGGCGCCTCCACGAGGCCATGCGGGCCATGGGGGCAGAGCTGGGGAAAGGCGAGGCTTTAAGTCTGTGACGCACGTAAGGATGAGACAGCTCAAGTCCCCGGTCAGACGTGCGAGCCTTCAGCAGAATCCCAAGGACGCTGGGTTTTGGGGGGTCGGTCCATGTGGGGGCTCGCGCACCCCACGACCACCTCTGCCTTCCCCGCAGGGCCAGGGGGCCATACAGCGACACAAAGGATTGTTAGCAGAGAGTGTCAGGGCCAGGCTATCTCGGAATTAGATGCAGTGAGATTGGGTGATCTGAATGCCCCACAGCAAACAGGAGGGCGCGGGCGCGTCCTGCAGGCGGGCGGGCGGGCGGGAGGTCCCGGCTGGGCCGCCGTGTAGCTGCATCGCGTCCCCCTGACCCCCTCAGACACCATGTGCAGTAAAGGGGCTTGCGGTGAGCACGGCTCCCCTAATAGGATCCATATTCCGCTGGGTGCACATTTAATATAAAAGATCTGGCGATACCCACCGCCCGCACAGCTCTGGTCCCACTGAAAGGCCTTTGTTCGGGGAGATTACAGCGGGATTTGCTTTCAGTTTTCACGACGTTTCACTCACTACATCACCGAGGTTATTGACGTGGCTGCCGCCCCTCCTTCCTTCCGCAGCCCCCCTGGCCCCCGCATTCCAGGGTCTCCGGCCACCGCGGGGAGGCCCGCCCGGGCCGGCCATCTAGGCCCCGCGCCCCGCGCCCGAGGCCGGGGGCTGTCCTTGGTCCGGCCCCTGGTCCCCGCGTGGGCCCCGTCCTCCCCCATCCTGCTCCAGACTCACATCTGTTTCCACGGGCTTGGAGGCCGAGGCCGTGTCGCGCGGCCGCACCATATCCTGCGCCTCGCGGTCCTGGCCGCGGCCTGGAGCCATGACCGCGAGCGGAGCGGGCGAGCGGGCCAGTCTCCTGCTGGCCTCGACAGAAACGGTTTTGTTCCGGTCGGGGCCTCTGGGCTACGGCTTGATCTCACTGTGTTTTGTTTTAATTAAGAGCTGATCTTTTTTTGAGCCCATTCCTGAAAATAGCTCCATGTTGCTTTCCTCCAGGACATAAGGCTTTTAAAATAAAAGACTTTCTTAAAAACAAACAACGTTGTGGCCCCCAGCCCCCACCCCCGCCCGGGGGTCGTTTCCGTGAGCAGATGCTGGAGCTGGAGCCAGGGGCTGCCGCTGCCCTGGGCGTCACCGGGAAAGAGTGCTCCGGGGACCCAGGCCTGCCTACCCCAGCACCCAGAGCGCTGGGCCCATGGCCGTGGCTGTGGGTTTCCGGGGACCAGGCCCCGGGCCCACCGCCACGGCGCGGCCTTTTGCGCAAAGCCTCCACCACCTCCCCCGGCCCTGCCTCAAGAGCCAGGCACTAATTGCAGCATTTTCCTGCACAACAGAAAGAAAAGAGGAGAAAACACCCACTTATGTTGTCCCAACACAAGATTTTGACATGTTAACAAGTTTATTATATCCTGTTTCTAATCTAAACACAGAACGGGTTCTCTGCAGAAGTGGGAAGTCAGCCTCCAACGGTCCTCCCTGGGGCCGGCGGCCTCCCTATGTGCCGGACCTGGGCTTGCCTGCCACCCCTGGTTCCCTGGTCCTCTGGTCCCATGGCTCCCAGACCCCCCAGTATCCACCCCGGCTTTTACGAGTGAGAGCTGCAGAAGCTCCAGCCCTCAGCCCTAAGAGTAGGTGACCCCGCCCCCCCGCCCAGGATCCCCAGGGCACCAGGAGCAGCGGCTGCCCTTACACGGGCCATCCAGGGTACCGTGTCCAGTTGACAGCCAGCTCCCCTTCCTTGGGCTGCGGGGAAGGAGTGGGGGCAGACCCTTTGGGACCATTCAAAGAAAGACTGGGTATGCAGTTGGGTTGATCTTTGCTACCCCCCCTCCAGTCCATGAACAAAGCCACCCTTCAGCTCCTGTCCACTCCTGTCCTCGGGCCCCGCCCAGGGCCAGCGTGGGTGCCCTTTCTGTGCTGTGGGGGTTTGCGTCGCTCCTCTGCTGCCTTGAGGCCTCGTCCTTTTTCTGGCACTTAGGGTGGACGGCCACTGCAGAGGCAGGGCCAAGACACATCCCTGGAACCTTCCCGCGCCCGGGGAGGGGTGGCAGCCAGACTGCAAGGGACACATGATATTTGCGGAACAACATGATATGGGGCCAGGAGGAGACATCCTACAGATTTAATCCGTCCCCTTAATTACTTGGATTTCAAGCTGTGGACTGAGAACTCTGCCCGGGCGGCAGGGGCTGGCCCGCTCCAGGCCTCCCACACCGGTTCAGGGAGCCACCTGTGGGCTCAGGCCAGGACGGGCAGTGGGTGGCCATCGTCCTACCCATGCGAGGGGCCTTGCCCTGGCCTCTCCCCGGGCCCCTCAGCTCCAGGCAGGACGAGCAGCACCCACTGCCCGGGGGGCTCCGACAGGGCAGATGGGTGGGTGGGCCGGGAAGGTGGGCTGCCCTTTCCTCCCCCCGGGATGGGAGCTGCGATCTATGTGGTGGGGCAGGGGCTCCTTCCTACCCTTAGCTCCGGGGGCCCCAGGGATCGGGGTGCTGCCCTGCCCCCAGCCCTGCCCTCCCCCGCACTCTGCAGATGGGCCTGTCAGCTGCTAAGTAAGAGACAATCCAGCGTGACCAGAAGGGCAGGCCTTTCTCAGCTTCTGGAACAATTTTCAAACACTTAACTCCATGGCTTACATTAAGAAAAAGGATCAGTCATCAAAATCTCATTGTGCCGGCACAAAAACGCGGTACCCCCACCACTCTCACTCTCCCACGTTCCCTAGCCCTGGGCCTGGGTTCCCTGCCAGCCAGGCTACACCCCAGGCTTCTAGAACCCTCTCCCCAATACACATCCCAGGCTGGTCCCCCAGGCCAACCCAGAGCACGCACAGGGGAGCCCGGGGAAACCAGCAGCCCCCACGCCCTCCCCCCAGCCACCAGAGCCAAGGCCTCGGAGCCACCATGCAGCACTGGGGAGACTCGCCCACGTACCCGGCCTGGCCCAGGCTGCTGGGGACGCCGAGGCCAGCTGACAGCCCCCTCTCCGTGCCCTTTCAGGAAAATGACTTTCCATGCCGGGGTCCAGAGAAAGGTAATTAACCGGACCCCAGAGGCCAAGCCTGCGTTGAGTCACCCCGCCTGGTCACACAAAGAGCCACCACCGTGACGGCCTGGCCTCCGTGCTCCTGCGTGGCTGAGAGGTGGGTGGCGGCTCACTCTCCTCCACCCGTGCCTCGAAAGGAAGCCCCCTACAGCCCAGAGAGGCACCCGGCTGCTCATGAAAGGGAACAGCGGGACTCTGCTGGGCAGGGGGCGTCCACGAGAGCCCTGCGGATCGATGGGCATCCAGGAGGAAGTCACAAGGCCAGTGCGTTTGCCTACAATGGCCCCCGGCCCTAGAGAAGGACCGGGAGCAGGGTGGAGGTGGGCTGGGGTGGCTGAGGGCTGTCCTGGGCGCTTGCCGTCTGTCCCCGGCTTCCCAGGCCCACCAAGGCATGCAGCCAGGCCCCCACCCCACAGACGGGCTGCCTAGCGGTCCCTTCTTCCAAAGCACCTGAGCAGGCTGGGGAGACGCCCCTCTAGTGGGAGTCCCGAGTCGTCTCTGCAGCCCCAGCCACAGAGGCATTGCTGGTACCCCCACATAAAGCCCTGCTTGTGGGCGTGGTTCTCCCCGTGCTCTTGTCTCTCCGTGAAGTCCACCCTGGGCTGACCTCACATTGACCTGGGGCCAGGTCCTCAGGATCCCGTTTGCTGTCTGACTGGAGGCCTTGGCAAATGCCTCCCATGGGACAAAAGCCACACCAGGAAGGTAAAGGCAAAGCAGATGAACATGCTTATAGCTCCGCCAGGACGAGCGAGCTCGGGTTTTCTGGTTAGGCTGGAGGGACAGGCAAGAACTCAGCCACACTGGGCAGCCACCTGGATCTGTGGCTCCAGCTCCCCAGCCAGCACAAGGCTAGCCAACACTGACCAGACGACACCCATGTTCAGGAGCCCTCCACCCCATGCCCTGCTCTTCATGCTGGAGATGGGCAGCACCAGGCAATGGGTCCTTTTCCAGGCTGGGTGACTTAACCAATCACCTAGGAAAGGCTGGAACATACGAGAACACAGAGTAGATGGGCGTGCACGGTGGCAGGTGCACATTGGCACCGGGCACCCCGTACCGCCAGTGCCTCTGGACTCTTCCCTAGACCAAAAGCTCCCCCGCTCCTGTCCCGGGAGGACCGGTCATACAGGAGCAAGAGGGATGTGCATGCACACTGCAGCCTCACCCACCGCTGGGCTTCCACCCACTCTCGCACGCGCTCTCTGATCCCCTGGTTTCAATTGGCAGGACCCCGCATAATCTAATCCAATTTCCTGCCTCTAAAGAAGGCAGAGCCCATATTTGTACTTGAAATGCCCTTAAACCTGGGCTGGCTTCGGGCAGCATTCACAGAGGTGGGCATGGAGATGGGGAAACCGGGAATGAATTGTTCCAAGTGGATGGTAACTGAGGAAACGGTGGCTAGAAATCTTGGGGCAGAGAGTGTGCAGGGGGTGGCCTGCTCTGACCAGAGCCACTAGCCTGTATGGGGCCCTGAGCCCCGGCAGACCTCGACAGGACAGCAACTCCTCCCCTGTGCAGCCTTGCAAACTCGCAGCTGTGTGTGAGTGCCATCAAGATCATGAGCGATGGCTGGGGGTGACCCATCGAAGGGCACCTGGCCGTGCTCTGCCACAAGTTTATTCTTTTTTTTTTTTTTTTTTTTTGCATGTTTATTCTGAAGCACAGGTGTGGAGAGCCTGGCACTGCTGTGTGAGACCCCATCAGAAGCAACGGTGAAAAAGAAAAAAAAAAAAAAAAAGAAGCAACGGTGGCCTGTCCTAGGGCTGAGGAACTTGAGCCCTTGGAGGCTCACAGCCCAGGCAGGCTTACCAGCCAGGGTTGGGTCCACTGGACAGAGCCGACCTGGGTCCCAAGGCCTGGATGACCAGGCCAGCAAGGGGTGGCTCTGACCTACCTCTTACCCCACCCCAGGTCAGCCTGTTGGCCATGGAGACCCTCTCCACACCTGGCCTTGGCTGGGCAGACTGAGGGCAGATGGGTCCCATGATGTCTGTGATTGGACCCATGGGCAGGCTCTGTCCAAGGCAGAGAGACAGAGGCCTGGTGGGACTGCATGGCCAGGGAAAGAGGAAGGCCCACATCCCCGAGTGACGGAGCCCAGAGCAGGGCCGCTGCCCTCCCAGGAAGAGTCAGTGGCATTCAGGCCTAGATGCCTTAAAATTCCCACAGAAGCAAGGAAATGGAATAGGACCACCCATGGCACCTCCATCCTGTACCTCTCATACACACTCTGTCCTTGGCTCTGGTTCGCACTTTTGTAAACAGTAGGTACTCACACCGGATGGAATGCACACTCCAGGGAACAGATGCAGGGAGGGGAGCCTCTCTCGGGTAACCCG
This sequence comes from Vulpes vulpes, assembly GCF_048418805.1. Classification (NCBI taxonomy): domain Eukaryota; kingdom Metazoa; phylum Chordata; class Mammalia; order Carnivora; family Canidae; genus Vulpes; species Vulpes vulpes. Next base: position 159,159,268 of record NC_132791.1, on the reverse strand, counting down.
CTAGAAGACAGGGTGCCCTGAGGTCTGGGGCAGCCCCTCCGTAGCCCAAGGACTTGGCCACACCCCTGTCTGGACATGGCACTTGCTGCTGAACTCAGCTTCCAGGGGGGCTGGAGGGCGGGGGGCTGCAGCTTGCCTGCACAGGGTGCAAAGGCCACAGTGCTGGCCCCGAGATGCCTGAGACTCTGTAGCACGACCACCAGGGAGGCCAGAGGAGAGCCAGGTGGAGCTTCTGGGCACCATCCCCTGGACCTGGGTGTCAGCTGCCGGACACCCCCTGGCATGCCAACTGCAGCCATAGGTGACACAGCTTTGGTGGCCGGGTGCAGCCCTCAGGCTGCTGGCCTTGCTCTCGTGGGATCGCCCTGCCCCCATTTGCCCACACGTGGCTCACAGCGAAGTCAGCCCTGTGGGCAGTGCGTGTGCGCAGGACCGTCGCCGGATCCCCCTTTGTCCTCGGGAGCCAGGCTCCCAGGCCTGCCTGATGGAATATTGATCCCGGGAGTGCAAAGTCCAGCGAGCCATTAGTCCAATCTGCTCTCAAGCTGACAGGATCCCATCGTTTGTCATCTGTCCTGTCCTGCTGGGTTTGCTTAGGAGCGCGGGGGTATTTGCTCTATCTGCCACTTTCAAAGCTTCCCCACGGCACTCCTTCTCTGATGGGCACGTACAGAGCTGCCGTGTTCCCACAGGCCCCCGCCCCCACCACCGGGACAGAGGTCTGCGGTCTGACGTCTTTACACCAGGTCCCGTTAGTGCTGACCCAGCCCACATCATCCCATGGCAAACGTCTCCCTAACCACGCTGAGAAGCTGGTGCCACCATCCCCCCTCAACCACCAGGACAATGATGAGGCCCAGAGAGGGGCAGCCCTTGGTTCAGGGTCACACAGCTAGCCAGGGCCCAGCTGAGGTTCGGAACCCACTACCGTGGATGCCAAAGGCTGCGTCCCCAGGCACAGGAGACGCCATCACCCAGCAGGGGCTGGTGCAGGGTAGGGGTGTGCCTCGAGGAGTCAGGGCCAGGGCCGGCTGTGCAGGTAGGGGCTCTGCCCTCACACCTGAGGCCATGCTGTCCAGCGGGCATCTCAGCACCTACAGAACCCTTGCTCTCCCCATCCCTGACATTTGGGACTCTGCTAGTCACCCCTAGGGCCCCTCATGGGGTTAATTCAGCAGGAAGAGCATCGCCTTGTTGGTGAAGCTTCAGGGATGGACACAAGGGGGCACACCTGTCATGGGGTCCTCATCAGGGTTCCCACAGCCACCTGGCAGCAGGGGCGGCTGGCTTTCCAAGTGTGCGTGTGCGAACACATGTGTGAGTATGCATGTACCTATGTGAGCACATGTGAGCATGTGCAAGTATGGGAGCCCTACAAGCCTGCTCTCAGATATGTGTGAGCACGTGTGAGTTTGTTACTATGTATGTTCATGTGTGTGTGCAAGGGCGTGATCAGTGTGTGTTAGTGCAAAGATGGAGGTGTGGGTATGTATGTTAGTGTGTGTAACCATGTGTGTGAGTGTGTTAGTGTATGTGTGTAAGGGTTGTACACGTGTTAGTGTTTGCGTGCAAGTGTGATTGCTGTGTTAGTGAGTGTGCATGTGTGTGAATATGTGTGAGTGTTAGCATGTATATACAAGCATGTGATCACGTGCACATGTGATAATGTGTATGCAAGAGTATGAGCACATGTGCAAGTGTGTTCGTGTGTACATGCTAGTGTGTGGCACCATGAGCAGGAGTGAGTACACTGTGAACATGTCTGTGTCTTAATGTGTATTTGCATGTGTGTGAGCACACATGAGTGTTAGCATGTACATACTTGCGTGAGCACATTTCAGTGTGTTAGTATGTGCATGCACGTGCGTGGCACGTGAGCATGGTGAGTGCATGTGTGAACATGCGAATGTGCGTGCAGGGGGGAATGCTGCTGTCTCAAGACACGCGGTGGCATTTAAACGAACATCCAAACGCCACTCTACAATTTAGAACCTGGCAACTTTGCCGCGGAAAGTCCTCCTCATGATACCCGTGGGTTTAAAAACAAAATCAAACAAAATGTTGGCAGGCGCCTGAAATGGCTCCGGCATTTGTCCCTTTACATCCCAAGTGTTTAGAATAAAAGAGAGAAATAGGCGCTATCATCAAGTCAAAATACAACTCCTGAGCTCGGGGCCGTGGCTCAGAGTACAGTCCCCCAGCAGCCCCCCACCCGCCCCCCCGCCGTGCCCGGCGGCAACGCCAGGAGGCATCGCGGGGTGTCCCCACGGCCGGGTGCCATCGGGGGCAGAGGCCGGGAACAAAGCGTCCAGTGGCTGGGAACCCCTGCCACCCCTCGACCCCTCCTGGGCTGCTGCCCCTCCTGCCTCAGGCTCCCCACCTCATCCTCCTTCCTGCGTTTCTTCCTTCCTGCACACCTTCACTGAGCCTCAACCATGAGCTGGGGGCTGGTCTCTCTCCCGCTGGGACCTGGGTTGGAGGGTGGCTGAGAGGACAGGGACGCAGCGCCCAGGCCTGCCGCCGGCACCCCACTCTGCTCTCCTGCACTGTTCTGCCTCCTCCAGGACCCTCCTCTTCCTCCTGCCCCAGCAGGACCACGGAAGAACTCAGAGGAGAGCCCTCCTCTTCCACCCAGTGTGGAGCCCCTTTTCTGGGGGGGGTCTCTGGCCTCGAGTTGTAGAGGATCCAAGCTGCCCTGAATCAGTTCTGGAAGGGGATTTGGGGGTCCCGTGCCCAGGGCTGGTGCTGCCCCAGCTCTGGAAGTCCCCATGGTGCTGAGGATACATGCTGATCCTTGTAACGCTTTACTGGGTCTGGAACTAGCGGGGTCCCGGACTCAGCCCTTACAGATTTGACCTCCTTCCCACCAGGAGACCCCATGCCCCCCGGGCCAGCCTGGGTGTCGCAGACCTCAGATTGATCTGTCAATAACGTGACATCCTCCTTAGGCAGCAGGAGCCCAGATGCGGTGGCCAGGTCAGCAGCAGGGAAGGGCCTGCCTCAGGAAGGGGGCTGCACGGTGAAGGGTCCGAGCCGTGGGTTAGCAAAGCCGCCAGGAGCAAGCACAAATACCCCAGGGCGAGGTGGCCCGCAGACGCCCCCAGCCCGTCTGCACACAGGGGTTCGATTTTGTTTCGTCAGAGGAAAGCCTGTCCTGCACCCAAGTGACGTTTGTGACCAAGGAAAGCAAAGCTCCGAGGCCCAAGGTCTGATCCCCGAGGACGTTGCGGATGCTCACCCGCTGTGTGTTCGGGATTTCTACCGAGCGGGGAACCCACAGACAAAGCAGCTCCCCGTTCTGCTCCCTCTGCCCTCTCACCAGGGGGGACACGCCGTGGCTCCTCCGAGGCCTGTTTCTTCCTTTCAGGTGATGCACCAGATCCAACTTTTCCCCTAAGTGGGAGCTTTCTGGAGTGGGGCATATCCGCCCCAAAACACAGGGAAGACAAGGGGAAAACGGAACTTCCCGAGTTGGAAGCCTGGATGGGGCCGGAGTTTTATTAAAGTCGTTTCTATTTACTTCCCACCTAGATAAGATCTTAATCACAGCCCCCAAATTATCCGCGCTGACATTTATCAACGCCCGTCCGCCGCTCCCGCCCGCGACGGCCATCAGCCTTTCTTCCCGCCCTGCCTTTCAATGGAAGTTAATTTCGAGTACATGATTTATCTTGCTGGGTGAGCAGCGCCGAGGCGCCCACCTTTTCAAAGGGCGGGCAGGGGAGTGAATTATAGCGACGCTGTCCAGTGATTGGGTTCCGTGGGGAAGGAGAATAGGCAGCAGTGTGTTGCCTGATGTGATGCTGAGCCTTTTCAGCCTGCGAAGAAAAAAAGATTAGGCCTCTGACGGCGGGGCTGACAGGCGAGCTCAGGGCAGCAGACAAAAGGCGGGTACCTGAAAGCCGGACCCGCGCCCCGTCCCCCGAGGGGGTGTGTGCGCCCCCGACCCGCCTCCTTTGCATGTGCCCAGGCCACGCGGCGCCCACACCCCGCCTCACTCCTGCCCTCCTCCTGCTCCCCCTCCACCCCTTCCCGCCACCCCGCCACCCCCCGCCCCGAAACCCCTCGGGTCCCGGGTCCTGCACACAGGTCATCGTCTGGCTCGCAGCCCTCTGGACAAGAATCCCGCCTCTGTGTGTGGATTCCTCCTGTCAGCACCCCCTCCAAGAGGGAGAATCTTGTCCATGCCCCCCCCTTCCGGCTCAGAGAACACATAGAGGCCTGTGCAGACCCGCCCCCACGAAGGGTGGCAAAGGGCAAGTCCCTTTCTCTTGTGTCTGCCCATCCCTGCGGGTCCAGCAGGGCGGGCAGCGGCCATGGGTGTGGGGCTCCAGCTGGGCCAGCGGGTAGGCCGGGGTGGCCGGCATCCCTGCGGCTCAATGCCAGTCCTTGGCTCTTCCGATGGTGACACTGCCCCCCCCTTCACCGGGAGCCTCAGGAGGGCATGGACACCCCCTCCCCGACCCTGGGGCCCAGATCTCGCAGCCAGAGTGACACAGAAGCACTTTTCTGTCCAGAACCTTCTCTTCAGGACCATGGGGAGCCCGGGGAGCCCACTGCTCAGCCATGCCACACAGAGACTGAAGTCCCACATGGAAAAAAGCCATCTGTTTGGATGTCACATCTTGAGAAGAGGCCACCTTTAATCACCCACATCTAATGCTAATTCGGATGTTAGGGAGTCGGGAAAGGCCTGCGGTAGGACATAGAGGAGCTCCTGGCGGAGGACCTCACCCTCATCAGCTTGGCCTGGGCCCCTGGAGGAGGTGGCCCTGTAGGTGGAGCCTGGGGCCTACTAGAGGCCGTCTCCAGGTCCTGCCACCTGCTGTGTGCCGCCTCCCAGCACCCAGCACAAACTGCCTCCCCACCTCCCAAGGCCACAGGGCCCCTGAGCTCCGGTCCCTGCCCACCCACACGCCTGCCCATGGAGCCAGCCCAGGAGACACCGGGGAAGCCAGACCAGGAAATGGGACCAGGGAGGTGGCCTCCTCTCTGCTCAGCATGGACAGACTGTGGAGCTTGTCAGAGCAGCACCAGATTTAAAGGGAAATGTGTCCTGTACCCGAAAGCCACAAGTCACCACCCAGGCCTTTCCAAGGGCTGTCCTGGTGCTGTCACGTGCACTGCACTGGGGTCACCTAACGGCTCCTAGGGCCAGGTTTAGCTGCAGATTTTGGATTGTAGGTCCCTCCCTCCTCTGTTCTGGCTCCCGCTTCTCACCAGGTCTTCCTGGCATGTGGGGCCCTTCCTGGCAAGAGCAGAGTGGAGGAAGAGGCGAGATGGAAGAAGGTGTCCACCAGAGCATCCATGGGCTCCAGAGAGGACATGGGACCCAGAGTTGGACAAACCAAGTTCACACCTGCCCCTACCCTGCCCAAACCATGTGCATGCCCTCCCCCAGCTGATCCTGCACCCTGGTGTGTAGTGGGTGATGAGCAAATATGGCAAGGGAGGGTCCGGGCATGATGTGGCGCCCCATTAACATTCATGCCACCATCATGTTGTCTATATGGAGAACAAGCAGTCACTAGCCCTGCAGCCCTCACCACCACAACCCTCCACCATCTCCCACCGCAGGATACACCAGCCCATGCACTACACCTACATCCCAAAGCGATGATGCCACCGTGAGTTGGATAGTTTCTGAGCCTCCCCCCAAATCACACACGTCACTGATCAGATACACCTGTTTGCTCCTGGGAGGGTTGGGGGAAATCAGACTTTTGAGACTCAAGGTAACTTCAGAGCTTTGGGTTTTGCACACACAGACGCTGGACAGACCATCTCCCCCCACCCCCGTCCCCCCCCCCCCCGGCCACCCCCACTCCCCTGTGATGATTCCATGCTGTTCACTGACAACGCTGGTTCCCTGCCCTGCTATGAAGCCATTTCCCAATACCGCACAATTAATCTTCAGCTGAAACGCCTGGTCTAATGGCTTGTGATGCTTCCCCAGGCCCCTCGGGTACATTAAGTATCAGACAGTTATTAAAAGATAGTTGACTTCTGGCTGCGCAGCGCACTGGAGTCCTCTGAGCACCAGACCAAGAATGCCAGAGAGCATGGGCTGCGTCCCTGGGGCTGTGCGGATGCACCTGCTCCCCAGACGGTGCCGTCTCTTGACTTATGGTAAAGATAATAATTCTAATTAATAATAAAAGTACAAATCAGTGTCCATCCAGCTCAGTCACAGCTAAGAACCTGGCAGCCTCCCTCCCTGCGAGCCATTGTCAAGATAAAGAGAACTCTGAGCCCCAGGACCCACAAAGCCCACAGCACTCAGAGAGGACAACACCCACGGCCTTCTGAGGGCACCACACGGCATGCACCTGTATCTTTAATATGCAGGACTTTGTTATACTCTTTTTAAAAAATTTATCACACCTTTTGGAACAATCCACGGCCCTCTTGGAGTGATGAGGTGGGGGCAAGGAGTTCCTCAGACAACTGCCCTAGAGGCCTCAGGGCTTCCAGATATGCGAGTGCAGAGTGAGGTAGTGCAGACAGACGCAGGTTCAAGCCCCATGGGGCCACGCCCCACCCTCCGGACCCCTCAGGGCAGTATGGGTACCTGGTACCCTACAGACTCCCACCAGCATGCCTGTTATTACTTCACCATGGTTATCATCAGAATTCCATCAGGCACCAAGCATCGGCCCAGGCATGAACTGCTGGATCCCTGAAACAGACTCGCACATGCGTGTGAAACTCTGACCTATCACACATTGATGCTGCAGGTTATCTGGTGGCATCACAGGTCACCGAGACCGCCACCACCACTCCTTGAGCCAGGCTGGGATTGTGGCTGCCTAGGTGGCCCATAAATAAAGTCTGATCCCTACCTCACACCGTACACAGCTCCCACTAGAAGGACGGAGGGATTTAAATCTGGAAAAGCAAAACTCCAAAACATCCAGAAGGAAGTAGAACAGAATCTGACCTGGGGATGGGAAAGGATTTATTAACTAAGACACAAAAGCACTGAGGACAAAAGACAACCCCCATTGCTGCAAGCTCCACATGCTCGCTCCCTCAACCCACAGATGGAAGATTTCAAGCTCTGTGTGCCATGGGCACATTCCCAAGCTGTGCAATTGGCTTGTCCTGAGCGAGGAGAGAGCTTGGCAGGGCCCAGCATGGAGTAAGACTCCCTGTGGCACAGGGATCACACGGTGCCTCTGTGGTTTCTTCTCCCTGGCCATCCGTCCCCCTGCATGCTGGAGTCTCATTTGTCCTCTTACGCACTCTCAGGAGTATCCAGCCCCAGGCTGGCCACACGGCTTGTCCATGGGGGTCTGGCTCTTGGCTGATGGTTGGGGTGGACGATGAGCAGGGCCTTTGGGGAGGAGTCTGGGTTTGGCCAGTGGAGCCCCCAGGATCATGTGTGCCCCTTTCAAGGGAAGGTGGTTCTGAGGTGTGTCAGCCCAGCAGGGAGGACAATGGGGGTAAAAATCCGCCAGGGCCGATTCCCATAATTAGTGTGATACTCTACCGGGGATTACCACAAGCACAGCCCATCAGGGAAATGGGCTGAGAGCACAGAAGTTACCTGGCAGGTATTTTGAGCCGGCTGGTGTTAAGAAGATCTGCGGGCTCCCTGTTGAGCATTAAATGGTATATACTTAAAGGATTGGTCTATTTACATTAGAATTAGTTGAGCAGACTGACACCAAGGAGCTGCTGGCTTCCAAATCCTAGGGCCGGTAATCCCTCTGTGAGCCTAAACCACCTGGGTGCAGAACCAGGCGCTGGCGGCTCCTCTGAGCCAGCCAGCCCTGCCAACCGCCTGCACCCAGCCCTCTGCCACGGCTCTGCATGACCCGGCTAGGGGTGCAGTCTGCAACCCTCAGACCAGGCCCTGCAAGACCAGCAGAGTAGGGATACTCCCAAGGGTGGGCTTTGGGAGCCCTGCAGGACCACCCACCCTGACACAGAGCAGCTTTGTTCTTGGGCACAAGGCTCCCTCCCCATGGCCCTGGGAGGTGACTAGCCCTGGTTCCTGGGCCCTTCACCCCCAAGGCCAGAGCCACAGAGTGCACCCAGCCTCATAGGGCAGCTACTGTCCCTGCTCTGATGAAGACCAAGCTGCCCCCCCCAAAGCCATACCACCAGGTGTGACCCCACACAACCTGACCCAGGGCCTGCCACCAAAGACCCCTTGGCCTCCTGCCCCTCTGACCATGGCAGGATAGGAAGTATCACCTCAGCAGACATGTGATGCTGGTGGGAGGCAGCACCCTGCCACCTCCGACCTGCAGCCTCAGCCCCACTGCTGCCCGCTGGTGCCAGTTCAGGGACAGCTCTGGCTCCGTGAGGCCCCAGCCAGGTGGCTGCATAGCCCACCTGGCAAGGACAGAAACCGGGGGTGTCCTCCTTTCCTGAGCCCCACATGCTCCGATGCTTCTGCACCTCCCTGGCCTTGGAACCCACCCCCTCACCTGCACCCAGTCAGGCTCCTCTTGAGTCTACACTCTGTTCCGGAGCCTCAGTGACCTTTGGCAGATGGGATGAGGCTCAGGTTACCTTTCTGCTGAAAGCCCTTCCTGTGGCCGTCCACAACACCGTGAGCAAAGCCCACCCGCCTCAGGCTGGCCACAGGCTGGCCTCTGAGCTGGCCCCTCACTCTCTGGCCCCTTTCACACCCCAGTAGCCAGAGGCCAATTTCTCCAGTGCACCAAGCCTCAGGGCTGAGCGTTGCCCATCCCCTCTGAGGGCTGGCTCTCCTCCCTGTTGGGGTCTTCTGGTTCCATACTGGATGTCCTGTTGCACAAAAGAGTAACAGCTCTCTGCACAGGATTGGCCCTGTCTGCTGCCCACCCCAGGAGGGCTCGTCCACAGGTGCCATGGTCCTATTCCAGCCCTGCCCAATGGGCAATAGGGGATAGTGGCTCCCAGGGGCTGGGGCTGGGCCAGCCTTACAGGACACACACCTCAAGTAGGGGCAGAGGTGGACCCTAGGGGACACTCCGGCTGGCAAGGGAAAGGAGAGAGGCTTTCAGAGCCCCCTCTTTTCCTGTCCTGTGGCTGGCTTGGCCTGGCTGCTCCAGGCACCTCACCAGTTTCTATCCGGTGTGAGGAAGAGGAGGGGAAGGGGTGGGCTGTAAACAGAAGGCACCTCCTCCAGCCCCTTTCTCAGGGAGGAACTAGAGCCCCCTCTCTCGGGGCTAATTAGCATGCTGTCTGTGGGCCCAGCTAGGAATGTAATTACTGAGGGGGCCAGCCTGCCCGAGGAATGCATTTTGAAGGTTACCATAGGAATCGGCCTGGCCTATTCATCGTGCAGTACGGTGCTAATCATGGTCATGAGGAAGGGATTGGGGGCTCTGCAGGTTAGCTGGGGAGCCGCCTGAACAAAGCCCCCGCACTCACTCCTTAACCCTTTGGGGTCCAGACTGGTGACCACGGGAGGGCCTGTTCCCACCGAGCCAGGTCTAAGCGTCGTGTGTACTACTGCGCTCTGGATGGCCGCTGGCCTGGAGGGTGCCCAGCCACCTAGGACGCACCACCCTGCAGAGCTCCTGTCCACCTTGGAATGGATACTGGGAACAAGGGGAGGGTTAGGCCAGAGGTAAGCAGCCAGGGTGCTGCTCTGGGCCTGGCTGTGGGCGAGGCAGGACAGCCACAAGAGCCCAGAGAGGTGGATAGTACAAAAGGGACACTGGGCCATCAGCACACAGAGGCATGTGGACACGGTTGACGCCCGGGGGTAGGGCAGGCAGGAAAGAGGCCTTCTCCAGGGAGAAGCCTCTAGGACACTGGCCCTGGAAGTCCTCCGCATATCAGTGGAGAGCCAATGGCCCCCACCACGGCCTTCCCGACTCTGTGGGACTCTGTGGGGTGGGGGTACCGGGGAAGGTGGTGCCTGGGCTCTCCTGAGCACACCTGGGTTCCAGCCACTTCAGAGCTGCCCTGCCTTCTGCCCCGCATGATTGGCGCCTTCCTTCTGATGGACTCTCTCACCCATGTCTCCAGGGAACATTTATCGGGTGCCTCCTAAGAGCTGGCAGGAGGGGAAGATCATCCGTGTCCCAGAGTCATGATATTCCAGGAGGGCACCACACCTCAAAGGGCACAGCAGGTTCCAGGTGATGCTAACATAGGGGAGCCACGTGGCTCCGGTGAGGCTTCACAGGAGCAGGAGCTGTGAGTCTCCCAGGAAGAGCACACACCACGAGCTCAGGAGTAGAGAGGAGAGGGGTCAGGGCCAGCGATGCTGAATGGGTGCCCCGAGTGTGCAGCAGGGACCGGCGGGGCCGCATGGAACACTCCTCGCCTACCAGGCCAGGTCCCTCCTCCCTGCTAGGCGGAGGGCTGCTGGGTGTCCACCCAGGACTCCCTCCCTCCCTCCCGCTCTCCATCCTGGGCCCCTGAGGGAGGCACAACCCCGGGGCAGGTGGACCAGCACAGAGAAGGCAGCTCTCCGGCGTCCTCAGTGCTGTGTCTCAGGCCCCTGCACGGGTGGGGGGGGGGGGCTCCTGCCAGCCAGGGGTCCCACACTGTCCCAGCCCCTGCAGAGTGGTCCATCAGACCCCCTCCCAGCCCTGGAGTGGGCTTTACCCACACGTGCCTCTAGAAGGGCAAGTCCCAGTGCCCCGAGGATCACGCTTTCCAGTGCCTTCCAGAAAGCTCAGGCCTTCCGGGAGCCCCCCCTGGGTCCCCACAACGCCTCTCGCTGGCTCGTTAGCTGGTGTTCTGAAAAGCCTGGAAGGGGAGAGCCTGCACTCTGGTCCCGCACCACGCTGTTCTCAGCAGACCCTGGGGGACCTCGTCTCCGTGGGATCCGCCATTCAGCAGTGACCCAAGGGGCTGTGTGTTGTCAACACGCCTTCCCCCGGCCAAGGAGCAGACCTGGGAGGAGGAAGGCAATTTGTTTGTGAATTTTGCCCTTTGTTATGGAAAGCTGCTGGGTTTTAAAAAATTGTAAAGGTTTGAACCGTTAACTCCCAGGGTAGTCCCGCCCTGCGGATGGGGAACTTTGAGGAGGTGTTTATTCCTTCTTTTTAAAAAAAACACACAGAATTGATGTTAAGTAGCCGTATGCAAATTTCCTGGGGCCTGTTGATTTTACGCTCTTGAATCTTATTGAAAAGGCTCAACCCCACAAAAATGAGAAAAATTGTCCTCTCCAGTCAAGCCCTGATTTTCACGGACGCTTCTCAGGTTCAAGGCCTCTCTTTTAAGCCCATTTGGCTTTTCAGAAAGGAGCTTGTGCTAATTGCAGATTTCCTGCCCCTCTCGGTGCATCTGCTGGCTGCGCTGCCTGACCCCTCCATCCCCCCAGCCCTGCACTCAGGACTCCCCTACACGAGGTGTTTCTCCCTGCCCCCCCGCCAAGGCCTGGGCTTTCCTGGGGGCCTCTGCGCAATCTGGTTTCTGGCGGGGCGTGGGAATAACATGGCACATCGTCACGCTGCTCCAGGTGGACACAGATGGTGGCAGAGACTTGGTCTTGGGGTGAAACGTGTCCTCAAAATTTGTATGTTGGAGTTCTGACCCCCCAGGACCTCAGAATGGGACTACGTTTGAGGCAGGACATTTACAGAGGCCGCTGAGGTAAATTAAGGTCACTAAGACCAGTGTCCTTATAGGAAGGGTGGATGGGGACACAGGCACACATAGGGACAACGGCACAAGGACAGCCCGTCAACACGCCAGGAGAGAGGCTTGCAGGGAGCCAGCCCTGCCAGCCCTGGATCTCAGACCCCCAGCCTCCAAGGTGGTGGGCCTTGGCCGCGGCGGTCCCGGCATCTACTGAGCTTCACCTTCCCCACCAGTGTCCACTGCAGTCCTGAGGTGCTGGGCTTAGGGAGGTCGTGTTGAAACTGCTCGGGCACAGGTGCAGATGAGCCCAACTTCATGTCTCCACCCCACAGACACAACCAATGGCATCTGAGTCCAGGAAGGTCCGAAGGAATTCACACATTCAGCACATGCATGGGATTACTATTATGCAACCGTGATGTTCAGAAACATAACGTGTTACTGATGTCCAAAAGAGCGTCATAGGCCAGCCAGGCACAAGAGCATCTCAAGTAAAGGGAAGGGGCGGAGTCAGACAGGAGGCCACAGGCTCTCAACCAGGCCATGTCGAGTGCAGCTCTGCAGGGTCCGGGCGGGTGGGCTCCCCGCCTTCTGTACCCACAGCTTCTTGCCTCCCATTCGGCTCATGAAAGTCGCAACAGGAGCAAGTTCGCTCATTCAGCAACGGCCGGGGCTTCCTTCTGAGGGGAGATGGGAGCTATGTGCACAGCCAGGAATTTCTAGGAAGGAGCATCCATGTTCACGAACCAGGGAAACTTGGCACAAGTCACAGAAAGCCCCAGTTGGCACTTCCTCAAACGTCCAAAGGCAGAAATGTAGGTGCCTTCAGGGAGGGGTGCTGAGGTTCCCCTACCTGCCAGTCAGAGCTGGGGACCAGGCGTCTCAGCCAGCACCACACCCAGTGCACCAACCCTGTGGTGCCCCTGCCCTGCCAGGCCCCAGTGACAGCCGTCCCCCCTGGACCCCGGGCCCAGCCCCAAAGTAAGACTGCTCACCCTCTCTGCACTGTGGTCCTCTGTCTGTACATTGGGAGCCTATAGCATGGAACAAGGCATTGCTGTGGCCTGGGGATCCCCAAGAGCTCTGGGGTCCTGAGAACTGCCTGCCCTATAAACTAAGGTCGTGCATGAGGTTCAGGTTAAAAGGGAGCCTGTTGCTAAAAGTGTTAGCAAACCACCCCTGGAGACTGCCTCCTGCCTTAGGTGGCGGCGGTGGCTGAGGGGCAGTGGCTGAGGGCAGCTGTGCTTCGCCACTGGCACCCAGCCAGGTGGGACCCCACCCCAACCCCAGGCCTCCAGCACTGTCCAGGCTGTGGAGGCTTGGAAAGGATAGGCATGGGGTGGCTTCTCTGGAAAGTTCTGGATCGCTGACGTCACCGCCTTCCTTCTCAGCATCAAGCCACCCTAAGGACTCCCTGCAGCTCCTCTCATGCCTCCGGCTCACCCGTTGACCTGGCCCCTGCCTTGGATGGCTCTTCCAGGGAGCCCCAGAGCCTCTCTGCTCCCCAGGTGGAGCCCACCCTCCCTGCTGCGCGACAGGTGCCACCTCTCACAGATGAAGACCCCTCCCCAGATGGCTTCTGATCCAGAGGTGCCCGGGACGGCCACTCCCAAACACGTCCGCTCATGCTGCGGTGTGGCCGCCCATTCAGCACAGATAAGCCCCTTCAGAAACGAGGAGGGATTTAATTCAGCGTCTGAGTGACAGCACCAAGATTTATCCCCTGCCCAGACAATGCAGCGCTAGGGCTTTAATCTCCCCCAGACAATGAGCTGCCTCTCGGCCCTCGTCTTGGGCTGTTCCCACGATGGCTGGTGATTAGCCGAGGTGCACTGGATGCGAGCCACTATCTCTCAAGGAAGAGTGTTTGCGCGTCTGCCGGGGGCCAGGGTGGGGGAAGGAAGTTGAGCCCATCTCCGCTGCCCTGCCAAGGGGGCACCGCCAGGAGGCTTCCCGCGCCCGCCCTCCCGGGTGCCCCAGGCCAGGTGGGCCGCCCGAGCCTTCCCATCCCCCACAGACACGGCCCACAGTGTGGGACCGCCCCACTCCAGCGGGACACCTGCCCAGGTCCCGGCCCTCTCCCTCCTCCTCCTGCAGGCTCCGGCCAGAACCTCAGCACATGACAGAGACAGAGGTCACCTTGACAGAGCTCCTCCCTCCGCGACGGCCCAGCCTGGCTCTCTCCCTCTTGGAGGGGCTCCAGCCCAGTGTCAGGAGCACTTGTCACAGCTCCCCTTGCTGGCTGCGCCCCTCTGAGGACCGGGGCCACTTTTATCCCTGATCCACCCCTGAAAGTCCGAGCCGAGGTCAATCCTCAGAGGCACAGAGCTGGCCAACATCTTCCTCTTTGTCCCCTCGCCCGCCCCAAATGACCAAGGGGCCCTCACCGTGACCAGGACTGGGTCTTCTGCCTCCGTTGAGGGACCTAAGCACATGGGTAAATGGAAGGCTCCAGGACACCTGGCCCGACTGGACCCACAGGATGCCAGCCACAGGCACCTGGAAGAGCCTGGTCCACCCATAGAAGGTGTCCCTACACCCTTAGGGGAAGTCACCTGCCTATCACCCATCACCGCAAAGCTGGAGCAGGTACAGTGTGGGCTTCTGCTTATTGCTCCAGTACCTACTATGTGCCAGGTGCTGACTGTGCCCACAGCCTCCATGGCCACCACCACCTCTGCCCCCCACTCAGGCAGGAGCCCCGGGAACCAGGAGCCTGCACAACTGCAAACCCTGGGATGTCCCAGGACTAGGCCCCAAAGGGCCACACAGAACCTTCTCCCTGTCCCTTCATATCCCCTGTCTTCTTCCAGAAGAGAGGGGTTTATCTAGACCGACAGGTCACCCCAGAGAGCCTGGCTTTGCAGAGATGGCCCAACACTCACCAACCCCCTCCCCTAGCAGCACCTCTACCCTCAGTGCACTCAGCACATACTCTATGCTCCCACTCAGCCTGCTTCTGCCTCCTGGACACAGACACATACCCCCCTGCCCACGACCCAAGGCCAGGGAGGTGGAGGTGGTCCAGCCCGAGGTGCTACATAGGGGCACCCAGGCAGAGCTTTTCAAGCAGCAACAGAAGCAACTGACTACCTGTTCTGTCACCACCACATGTGCCAGGCATCCCCAACCTCCGCCAGGGATCGAAGTCCCTTCCTATGGGCACTCACTGGTGCACGATGGTCCCAGCAACTCCTGCAGCCACCAGAGTTAGCCGGATGCACTTGGAAGCTTCACCCTGGCCCGTGCCCCTTTCTCTCCAACCTCTGCTCCACATGGAGTGAGCCCTGCCCTGCAAAGTGCTTCAGAGGGCGAGTTCCATGGTAGGGGGTCGGGGGATCTGTTGAGGGAGTTCATGCCCCCACCCCCTGCCTGAACATAGAGGGGAGGTTGCCGCTGGTCACCGAGGCCCTGCCATCCTGCCTGTACACCTGCCGCATGGAGGTCTTGGGTTTAGGATCTAGAACTGAGAAACCACAGAACTGCAAAGGGTAGGTAGTAGCTTTGTCTGGTGAGTGTAGATTTTAGTGAAGTGGGAGTTTCTTCTTTCATAAGGTTTGTTAAAGCTACAGAATCGAGAAAGCACTGATGGTGACTGATGATGAGCTGGTGATGACTCCAGATTTGTCATGCAGAAGAGGTGGCCGTAAACTTGACCAAGGTGCCAGCCTCTCCGGCCTGCCACCCACCTGGCCATTCCACCCTACAGAACCGGCTCGGCTTCACCCCCAACATCCTCCTGTCCCTCTGAGCTGGGGTCCAGGGGTTCCCAGCCTCCTCGAGTGGAACGTCTGGGCCAAGGACACCCTGGCTCGTGCCCAGCACACAGTCAGCCAGCCACGTAAGCCCACAAATGCCAGCGCAGTGGCCGACTTTCAGTCCATGCAGACGAAGGAGGGGCAGAAGAAATGGGGTGTCTGGCACTGGAGAGTAAAGCCAGCCATCCCAAGGCAGCACCCCCCCACCCAAAGCTACAAGGAAGACATAGGTGCTCCACCCTGCAGAGGGCTCCTTCCCAACATCAGCCAAACCTGAGCCGATTCCTGAAATTTCCCTGTGAAGATGATCAGGTAGAGAAGCCAACTGAGCATGTCCACCTGCCCCTTCCCCACAGAACAGGTGTGGGGACCAGGTTACAGAGCAGATGCTCGGCCAACGTCAGGGACACAGGACAGAGCCCAGGAGACCAGCTCCCCAAGCCTCCCTGGGGACTCAGGAAAGCCCCTTCTACCCGTGGCCTCCATGGCCCCATGCCTGGTGGGCATCCATCGCTGACGATGGCCTTTCCAGGTGTGTCCACCTGCTCTGCCTCCAGGTATGGGAGCCCTCTGCGCCCAGGAAGCCCCTCATCTCAGCCGTGTGCCCACCCTCATTCCAGGGTACCTGGTGGCTCCTTGGCCACAGCTGGGAAGGATATGTGGGAAAGGTGGCCTCGCCAGCTCACATCCCCACAACTATTCACACCTCCGTGGTCGCCCTTCCTCCCCGTTTGAGGGCAGTGAGCATTTCTCCCTTTTAAACAACCTCTGATGCCCAAATGGGCATGCCTGCACAGGTATGGACATACCTGACATGCCTATGGTACGCAGCAGCCCCATGGCTCAGCACAGAAGGCAGCAACGATCGTGTCCCCCAGTTCTGGGTGTACCCTTGGGACTGTCTCTGGGCCCCAGCTACACATGTGGGGCTCTAGCAGGCCCAGGGTTTGGAGAGCCCCTCTCCCTGTGGTGCTCAGGGAGTACTGCCCAACATCCCCACAACCCCATGGGAACAGAGACAAGTGGAACTGCTAGCTTGGGCACCAATACGGCACCAGTGCCAGGAACCCACGGGCCACCCCTCAGCCCCCACTTTGGTCAATGTCCAAGCCATCCCTTCAGCACACCTGTGACACTGGTGGCCCGGTGCCATGCAAATGGGGCTCCAGGGGGCACCTGCATGTTCCCATGCCCACAGCCTTTCTGGGAAAGTAGGCTCATCAGGGCTTGGGGAGCAAGGAGGAGACAGCTTCCCTTCGCCACCCTCCTTGGTTGGGTTCCGGTCACTCAACAAGCCCGTGCCAAGCACCAAGCACCTGTGGGAAGTTGGCAGATTAGCCGCAATGGGACGTGGCCACTGCCCTTCAGGGCCACACACAGCCAGTGGGGCAGATTTTCTAGAGGCAGGGTCTGCCAGGGTCAGGCACGGGAAGAGGCTTTGAGAGGCGCCCCTGTGTATCCCTGGCTCTCACAGGCCTACCTGTCCCTCTGGCTCCTCCCAGGGGCACCTCCCTAACCGAGGCTGAGACCCCTCTCGTGCACAAATCCCCACGGGGCCCCTTCTCTGCCCTGGAGCCTCCCTGGTCTCTTCCAGGTCAGCAGTACCCTCCTGTGGACACAGGTGCTAGCTTCTGCCCTAGACAGGACCCTCCCGTGTGGCTCAGCGCACGCCTGGCAGCCCCCAGAAGAAGCCCAGCCGCTGGCGAGGTAGACCAGCAGCCGGGGGCTTCCCCTAAATTGTCGCAAAAGATTGAGAAGCTCGTGAGTGGTCCTGGCTCACGGAGAAGTTTTCTGCTCCCACAACCTGACTCTTCATCCTCCTGGAAAATGCCTCCCTTCCCACCAGAAGGGGGTTTGGTGGGCGGCTCGGGGGCTGCTCCTTCTATGGTCAGGGGAGGTCAGCGAGACTCGGTGCAGAATCACCCCCCAGGGATCACATCCTGGGCTGGGTGCGCCACTGTACAAACTGAGAGACTCCAAGTTTTGGTGAAGACCCCTCCCTGGCCGTCAGGTGGGCGTGGGTGATGAAGGAGGCCCTGGCTGGGGTGGGGATCATTACCCAGAGCCTGCACCAGGGGGACCAGATCATGTCCCCTGCCCAGAGCCTGGGGCCCAAGTGGTGCTGCCTGGACCAGGACAGAGGGAGGGGAGGGGAGGGGAGGACACTGTTGCAGGTGGGCCCCTCCTGCGTGCCTCAGTGACGGGCACCTGGGCTGGTGTAGCAGAACTACTGTCCTCCCCCATCCCATTCACCACCCTTGCCTGTCTGCTCACACCTCATGCAGGGGCGGCCACAGCTCCCCCATGGCCTCTGGCCCTGTGAGCATGGGGTCAGGCCGCTGGGGAGCACCCTCCCAGCCGGGCCTGTGGCTGCCTCCTCCTGCCCTCCATGGCGAAGGCAGAGCAGCTGGGCTCAGCAGCCAGACCCCCAGGGACCCCCGCCAGGGACCAGACAGTGGCACCAGGAGGCCAGCCAGCCAGGACCGAGCATTCAGGGGGGCTGGGGGAGGGTGCGACGTGGTTTCAAGGCCATTTCAGCTGCGGTGCTGGGGACAGTGCCAGCTTCCAGCTTCTGCTGGATGCCCGGGCCCTGGGCAGCAGCTACCTGCACTGTAAACCCTGGGAAGACACCAGGACGACAGGATGGCCCGGGATGCCATCCCCAGAGGTGATATCCGGGCACTGCGAGGCACAGGAGGTGCTGCTTGAGGCCACCCTGCTGTGCAAACAGTCTCACACCTATCCTGTCCATCAGTACATAGACCCCGGGCCCCACAAAAGCAAAGCAACTGTTGGAATCCGAAGATTTTCCAACAGAGCCAAAACATGTCCTTTGGCTTATTGAGAGCGTCCATACCCTGCCCTGGACCTTCCTCGTGACCCAGCAACCACAGGCAGCTTCTTCAACCCAGGAAGCGGGAAGGGGCATCTCTGACCCCAGCCCTAGGCTCATGGCCCCCAGGGACACAAACACCACAGGCGTCCAGGGGCAGGTCTGCGGCACACAGGTTGAGCCTCACTTGGAGGTGGCAGCAGGGCAGTTTCCCTGAGGGAAAATGTGAAGGCTCAGCAGGCAGGAGGAGGCTGGGAGGGGGGGGGAGCGTGGGGGCAGGAGGAGGCTGATGGTAGAGAATGGCCTGGCACCAAGCAATCAGTAAATGGCCCCACCAGTCCCGCAGAGGACAGTGGCCTCCTTGCTAGGCATCTGGGTGGGCAGCCATCCTGGCTGTGCCACAGCCAGGCCAGCATGGGGGACCAGGGCCCTGCACCCACACCCACCACTCCCCTGGCAGAGCCACAGCCTACTCACCGTCTGCCCCTGCTCAGAGGCAAAGCTGCCTTCTCCAGAAGCTTCCCAAGCTGCCAGCCCCGAGCCCCAGGCTGCCCTGCACGCCTGTCCGGGAGCAGAAGGAGGCCTTGACATCCAGCGCCCACGACGCCTTCAGTGGGGCTGATGGAGGCCTCGGGCCGGCCAGGAAGATACCTATGCCAGCAGAAGAGGAAGAGCCAGGCCGGGAGGGGAAGCATGGGCTCCGCAACGGGTTCTGACCTCAGCTGTGAGGTATGGGCTCTAAAAACAGACCCTCTCCTTCCTAAGCACGTGACCCACCCCTCCATGACCTCAATCCTTCCCACCTGGAGGCCCACCTCAGGCAGGGAGGGTGGCCGGGGCTCAGAGCAGGAAAAAGGGCAGGAGGTCTGGGGGTCTGGGGTTGGTGCCACGGAGGGAACCCCCCACCATGTGGGGCCAGGGGAAGGGGGATGTGGGGGGCTGGGGGGATGACTGGTGCTGTGCCCTCCTCTGGGTCTGGGGCATTGTAAGCCTGGGGTCGGCTGCATGCCTACAGAGCACGGGCAGCAGAGCACAGTGGCATGAGGGCTTGCAGCCCCCTCTAGCCCATGCCGAGCAGGAGGGCAGGTCCTAGGGCTTGTCCAGGAGCTGGGACATCCCAGGACAGAGGGCGCTGGGGTGTGTGGGAGGGAGGGTGATTATTCTCCTGACCTGGGATCCAATCTGACGCCTTGTGCCTGACATCAAGCCCACTCTGCTGTGAAGAAATGGACCTTCGCTTTTAAACCAGGGACCAACTATGCAGTCGGGAAACGGTATGAGGCGGTCCCCAACCCACAGGCACTCCAGGCCCAGCCCTGAGCACCCCTGTTCGTCACCCCGGCCCTGTGAGGATGCCCAGCACTGACCCTCACACCCCTCGGCCCTGGTCTCCCAGCCCTACCCCAGGGCTGTGCACAGACCCTGCAGGGCCAGCCGTCTCCAGTGGGCACACGGTCCCCAGAAGCTGTCTGGACAAGGATGCTGAACCCAGGTTTGTTCACAATCCACCTGCTGACTGAGAACCTTGAGGACCCCAGCAGCTGGGGCCCTGGCAGCCTTTGGGGCTGACCTGCTGGCCAGTGGCCAGCGCAGAGGCCACATCCAGGGAGGCCCCAAGCAGGACCAGAACCCCAGCCTCCCCTCCTGCAGCTCCCTGCCTGGCCTCAGGGCCTCACTCCACTTTCCAGAACCAACCTCCATGCTTCCCAGAGTCTGGGGCCCTGCCCGCTCCCACTTCCCCCCTCCCTGTATGCTATCACCTTACTTGCTCAGGGTCCTCTCGCTTAGAGGCTGACTCCCCACTATAGTCATGGGGGTGGTCAGCTGCACACATTGCCACACCCCACACTGCTCTAAATCCACCTGCCTTATTCCACTTTCTTCCCAAACCCCAGAGGCGGAGCCGAGGCCTATTCTGTGAGGGGCTCCCCGTCCTCAGCTGCCTTGGGTTCTCAGGGCTCCTGCTCACAGGTAGGCACACAGGGCAGCGGGAGACCCCAATCACCCCACCAGCACCCAGACAGCACCCAGGAAGGACAAGCCTGGGACCCCGGGTCATCATGCCCCCCACTGGCAGGGGCAGCAGACCTGCAGGCTGGCCATTGCTGCACATATGTCAAGGTGGGGACGTCTAGGGGCCTAGAGTGGCACAGGTGTCCCAGGCGCCCCAGCCCCAGCCTCACCCCCAGCTGGCTTTTCTTGCTGAACACGGAAAATCCCCTCATGCTGCCGTAGAAGAGGTGAGTGCTGGGCGGCCGGGTCCCAGGGGTTCTGCAGCAGCACTCCCGAAGGGAAGCCCCCAGCGTAGCACACACCCAGTGGATTCCCCCCCGGGGCTCAGCAGCATCATTTGGTGATGTCACCAGGGCAGGGCCCCAGGTCCGGGCTTCCCGTACCGGGTCCCTGATCACTTCAGCAGGACAGGAGGAAACATCAGCCAGCTGTGTCCAGCACAGACTCCTGCGACAGGAGAGCCACATTCGGGAGAGGCGCCACCAAACCAGTCTGTTCACAGCAAGAAGGGCCACCAGTGTGAAAGTCACCTCCCCATCACTCCTCCCCAGAGCCCAGTGGAAGTGATGGCCACACTCTACAGGGTCACCAGCCTGATCCTGACCCTCCAAGGAGCTCAGAAGCCCTGCTACCCCCCAGGGCCACTCTCATTTGTCCCGACTGCCCTCTGACCCCATGGTTCTAATCCTGGAGGGGTCGCCCACCATCGATGTAACACGAGCGTGTGTCCCTCTGTTCTGAGAATTCCCCTGCCTCCCTGGGGATGCTTCGAAGCCCTGGGGAGCAAGGAGCAGGCTGGGGGCCTCAGGAGCCTGCTGCCCACCCCGCCCCACCCCTGCGCCCCTGCCGCTCCGGCCCTGGCCCCGTGAGTACCCCTTCCCTCCCGGCTCTGCTGCACTGGCTGCCCGCACCCCGCCCTGAGCACCCGGGCGTTGGTTTCTAGGTCACCAGCAGCCACAGACCACACCGACTGTGCCCACTGCTTTCCCCAGACCAAGGTGACTGGACAGAGAGAGTCACCACTTCTGTTTGGTGCTTCCTGGAACACAGGAGCCCAACCACAGAATCACAGAAGTCCAAATGCTGCGGTGACTAAAAAATTCTCAGCACTCGGGGGAATTTACCAGAACTCCTTCCTTGTCCTACCTGCTGCCAGTTAGGCCTGTTTGGGGTGCACAGGCCTGACCCCATAACCCAGTCCACCCGTAAACATTCTGGATCCTTCCCCACACTTTGGAGCCTATCCACACTGGATGTTACTAGCCTATGGCTCAGGCGGGAGTTGAACTTTGCCCACAGTTTCACAGGCACATTAATGTTGTCTGCGAGTGACGTCAGGCTTCTGGGTCCTGCGAGTGGGTTCTGGGTGGGGAGAATCAGGGAGGTTACCAGCAAGGTCACCAGCCTCAGCTCCCTGTTGTTTCTTGTCCATTGAAGAGCTGGGCAGAGGTTTCCAGAGGTGAGAACATTCCTCCACACAATCCGCAAAGACCCACTCAGCCAGACCTGCCCACAGGGCTGCTGCCTTCTTCTGATCACCTGCCTCAAA
This sequence comes from Vulpes vulpes, assembly GCF_048418805.1. Taxonomy (NCBI): domain Eukaryota; kingdom Metazoa; phylum Chordata; class Mammalia; order Carnivora; family Canidae; genus Vulpes; species Vulpes vulpes. The sequence continues at coordinate 159,137,574 of NC_132791.1, read as the reverse complement.
AATGCTGATGGGCGGCAGCTGCAATCCTTTCCCATCGTCCCTGATTTTAAAGTTTTTGTCTTAAGATATCATGGTCGCGTCGAGACAAGAGGAGACAGCAACCCCAGTCTAGGTGCTCAGCTGTGGAGCAGCGGGTCGACCCCGCAGTGCATGGGCGCCCACATCGTGGCACAGAGCTCAGGCAGGGACCGTCCAGCCAGAGGGAGGAGGGCCCCGTGGTTGGTGGCGCCAGCACACAGGGCAGACGGAACCATCCACGGAAGCCCTGACCCGTGCTCACTTTCCGTTTCTGGCTCACTGACCATAGGTGGTGATTGTAGGGCTTTGTGTAAGCACGTGGCACCTTTTATCCTGGGATGGAAAGGGAACTCGCCCAGCATGCCCATTCCCATGCTCCTTGGCCTGTCCTTGGAGCTATGACCACAAAGCCCTCTCCCTGGACCTGATCCATGGGCCTGGAGGGCTGGTGGCTACTTTAGGGGCACAGGGCAGGAGCCCTCAAGATGTGGCAAGACGGGGCACCCCTATTTCTGGTGGCTGAAGCCCTTGGGGAGCACACAGCACCCTCTGCCATGACTTCATGCCCCCCACAGGTATGGAGCCAGCTGCGGAGCCACAAGTCAGAGGCTCGGACCCACCCGTGGCTGTGTGCTGCATCATCCAGGCCTACACATCCTTGGTTGCCAGGGCACTGCCCCCTGCCCTATGGGGGCAAAGGAAGTACCTGTGGTCAACAGTCACCTGCAGCAGCCTCAGTCTTGGCCTTTCCAGTCCTGGTTCACGAGCCTCCCCAGGAGGCCCCAAGGCCATGGAAAGCAGCTCTCCCACCCTTATCACCTTAGCACCCGAGATGTCCCATATCCCACTGCTTGTTGGTGTGTGACCCCGGAAGGAAGGGCCCTAGGTTGGGCCTCGCCTTGTTCTTGCCTTGACCCTGTGGCTCACTCTGCGGTGATACATGGGGGCCTCTCCATAAACTCGTGTCCACCGATGGCAGGCGCTCTGGCCCTAAGCTCTCGCCCTCTCTCTGCAGCACAGATGATACGATCTTGTGTGTCTATGGAGATAACACTATTTTCCTGCTCCTAGGGCTGTAGGACAACAGGGCCAGAGCTCCCTAGGACTCCAGGAACAGTGTCCACTCAGGGACAGTCCACTGCAGGCATATCCAAGGAGCCTCCCAGGGCCACTTCCATGGGTGGCTGTGTCCCCTTACGCCCCAGGGGGGTGGCCTGCTCCTTGCTGCCGGATGGGATGTCAGGAAGGCTGGGACATTGCCTGGGGGCCAGCAGGTGGACGAGCAGGGGGATGAATGGCCTTGGCCCAGACTCTGGCTTCCCCACCAACTCCCATGGGGATCTGAGAATTTCTGAGAAATCAGACTTCTCTGGCTCCTTGAGGAGAGAGCCAGGAAGATGATCTCTGGGAGGCAGAAGAGAAGCTGGCACGTTGGCTGTATGCCTCCGGGTGATGGTCTGCTCTGACCACGTCCACAGTGATCTCTGCTTCCTGTGGGCCTCAGTTTCCCCGTCCACACAGCACAGGTGTCAGAAAGCACAGATGTCCTGTGCTCCTGGGATCCAACTGTTCTGAAGCCTCAGGCAGAGTGTGTACCTTTTGGCGACACCATTTCTCTCTGCTCCCCAGGCTTCTTGGAGTCTGAGCTTTTGAAGAGGAGCAGCTCTATCCTAAGCCCAATGCACAACTGCAGTGCAGGCTTTGGGAGAGAGCCGAGCACCCTTGCATGTGGCCAGACCCTGCCCTGCTCCTGGGCCCCCGGGGACTGGCAGGGGCTGCCCAGTGCCAACACTGGAGAGCTACAGCTGTGGATGTCTCAGGAGTCAGAGAAGCTGCCCCCCTGGTCCTCAGGACTCCCCACAGACCACGTGTAGGACTCAGGAGCACAGAGACAGGCACTTCAACCCCGTGGCCCTCAGAGTCCAGTCCTGGAGATCCTGCTGTCTTGAGGCCCCCAGGTCCAGCAGGAATGTCATCACTGCTTCAGGAAACCCTAATCAGAGGCCCTGTTTGCTTTCAGGGCACATGGCTACAGATAGATCTGCAACTGAGGTGCCTCACTCAGCCAGAGGCCAAAGGTGGGGAAGCGCTGGGGTTTCAATGGGAGACAGGTGTGGCCAGGCCTCATCTGGGGATCCCCCCCCACATACAAGGGATCACCAGAGGCCACCTTCTGGCATAGCCTGGGATGAGGGTCATGGTTGTGGGAAGCCCACCAGCATGGCTGGCCTCCAGAGAGGGACACACGCCTGGAAGGGACACAGGGGCTGGCCCAGCTTCTCTGGGCAAGAGCGACCACTTGATGGCTGACTGCACCACTGGGTGGGCCACTCCAGGGAAACCAGGCACCTCTCCAGGGGCCAGGTCCACAGGCCCTGCACAGGCCCAGAGGAGCCCCACATAGCCTTGCTGTGTGCATGGGAACTATCCCTGCCCAGGACCAGGCAGGTGCACAGCAGCATCTGCTGGGGGCAGGGTGGGGGGAAGCAGACAGGCAGCCCCTGGGGATACGGTGGCTGCAGCCCCTGGCATCACCCCACCCAGCCTGGCACCCCTGGCAGTCGGGGCCCCAAAGTCCCCTCAGGACAGTGACATCTCTGGGCTGCTTCCTACATGCCAGGAAGCTCATCCACATTCTCCTCTCAGTTCCCCGGGGGCCTGCGGGGTGGGCCTTGCAATCCCCACTTGAGAACTGAGGACAAGTGTTCCAGGGGTGGTGGAGGAGTAGAAGAGGTGGGGTTGTGGCCCAGGCCCAGTTGGTGCAAGGTCTGGGTCCCGAGGACCTGCCACAGGAGGAGGCAGCCCTCATGTCCCTGTATCCAGGCCTAACGGGAGTGGGGGGAATGGTCTAATTCCACTTGCCTGCGTAGGCTGTGCACACTGGGGCTGGGACAGAACTCCTTAGGGGTCTGGGTAAAGGGCAGCGTGGCACCCCGCCTGCTAGGGCCACTGAACAAATGAGGGGGTGAGCAGATGTGAATGGATGAAGTGACTTCAGAGGAGCCTGGCCTCCCGCGGATGTCGTGGCAAAGTCAACAAGTACTGTACCATGCTCCCGTTTCCATTAAACCAAAAGAAATGGCCATGGGGAGCCAACGGGGGCCGGGTTCGACATCCTGGCATCAGGCGGGGCCCAGAGGACACGCAATAAAAGAGGAACTTGCAGGCACCAGACATGCAGCTCCCTTGAATTTCCTCTGTTGCTGTGGCTGCCCCGGGAAGAAGGCACTCGGGGAGCAAAGCTGCCCCGAGAAAGCGGCGTTTGGCCCCATGCCTGGCAGGGGCACTTGTGTTTCAATGAGTAAACTCTGTCCTATAAAAAGGCCGATTGAACAATGTGCGTTTTATGGTCTGGGGATGTTTTATTTTTCCTGTACAGGAACACGGGCAGGCTGCTGGGCTCAGAGCCTCCCGTCCCCTCCTGCTGCCTTAGATGAGCTCACAGACCCCCTGAGCTCCAAGTAGGTGAACGGGCTCCTCTCCCGCCAGCTCCATGGCGAGCGCAGGCCCAGGCAGAGGCGCCTTCGGCTGCAGAGACCCAGGGCCAGTGAGGGAGGCCCAGAGTCTGCACCTTTCAGAAGGCAATGCCTGGCCAGGGTGTCAGCAGTACTGCTGTGCCGGCAGGTGGGTGTGAGGAGTTAGGGGGACACCCTACATCTTCTCCAGGCAGGGGCAATGCAGGCACAGGTGCCCCCTGTGTCACCCATGACAGTGCCATGCCTACAGAATTCCCTCAGGCCACAGCATCTCCCAGGGCAGGACGGATGGGGTTAGAGTGGCTGAGTGCCAGCCAACCCTAGAAATACCTGCAGCTTCTGAGCATACAAGGGGAGGGGGCCCCTGGTCCTTCCAGAGCAGGAGTGGGTTCTAATCTAAAAGTCAATCCCACACCAATAGGAAGAGGCAGGAGACAACTAGGGGTGGGGGCTCAGGGGACAGCCACAGCCTCCAAATGGACACTCCCCTGGGGGTGAGTGACAGCAGTGCTGTGAGCTGCCCAGAGACATGGGAACCGGTGGTGGGACATCACTGAACACGGCCTCCGTTCCTGCAGGGACAGCTGCCTGAGTCCATGCTCACCCAGAGCAGCAGGCACCCCAGGAAGGATGGGGCATGTGGAGTGGGCAGGAGGAGCTGGGGACGTTCCTGGACATACACGGGTTCCCACCCCTGCCAAGGGTCTGGCTTCAAGCTTCCTCAGGCACATGGAACACACGGGGTTGTGACTGGTTTCTGGATTGTTTGTGAGTCAGGCCCCTAGCGCCCTGATTTAATGCAGCCAGCACCCCAGCACCCAGCCCCCTTGTCTTCCGCCAGGAGACCTCCCCGCCACCGCACAGGAGCCCTGCACATACACCTCATACTGAGAGCGGCGGCCGAGGTCACGCGGCCAGGGTGGTACCGAGAACATAGGAAAGAGATGATCCTGTTGGGCATTTAGGGCTCATAAATCCCTGTGCATGCCAGCCAGCTCTAGAAGGTGAGAGAAACAATATTACAAAGCAAAATGAGGAGAGCAAGAAGAATGTAGCATGAAGGCCAAAGAGCAGGGAAGCCACGGGGGAGGAGGAAACAGCTCGCCGGGAAATTCAGTCCAATCTTTGCTCAACCACAAGCAGGAGGCCAGACCCCAGTGCCACTAGCAGAAATGCGTCTCCCTCCCTGGAAAATTGATTTGTCAACAACCAGAGACTCGTCCAAAGGCATCTCAAGGTTGTTGCTGCTTTTTTTTTTTTTTTTTTAAGGAAATACAAAAATCATCGACAATGGCACGCACGCCCAAGAAACGCTTTTGGAGAGTAGAGAGTCTTGCAACTTTGAGGGTTGCTAGGAGGGCCCCTCTGGGCTGACAGTCTGGAAGTGTGGGATTTGCAATGTCCAAGGGAATGGCACACAGTGGGCATTCTTGGCTAAGAATTCATTTGAAAAAAAAATCAAAGTTGGTTTAAATCTCTGATGAGCTAAAAAACTCCCTCCCACAAACCCAAGAAATGTGAATTTCCTCATTTGGGGTTGAGTTGCCTGCCAAGCACAAGGAAGGACCCTTGACCTGACCCCGATGTGGACAGTGGTTCCCTGGCGGGGCCCCAGGCCGGGGGTGGCGGGTTGGCCGGGACAGCACAGCCCTGGGGGTGCTCTGGGCTCCTGGACACGGTGGGTGCCACGGGAACTACAACCCAAGGGGCTCCTGCCCCAGACTGGATGCGCAGGCAGGAAGCCCCCTCCCCTCCAGCCAGCGATCTGCCCCACTGCCCAGCTTTCCCAGGTGGGGCATCCGAGGTCCCCTTTCAGAAGCAAGCCTCGCCTCACCCTTCACCTCCAAGAAACCGGAGCTTCCAGGGGAGGCTGAGGCGCGTGGAGTCTCCGGTGGCCGAGACAGTGGCCAAGGCAGTGACAGCAACAGTGATGGTGGCCATGGCGGGCCCTGTGGCTACTCTACATGCGAGGCCCTGGGCTGAGGGCGACGCTCACTTGGATTTGTCTCCTCTTCATTTTTTTTTTAACTTTCATTGGAGGTGAATGATACTATGTTTCAATTGCCAAATGCCATCACTTAATTGCTTCACTACTGGAAATTTCATGGGGGGGGGGGGGGAAGTGGTTCTCATTTTTCACAGAAAATTCCAGGCGTGGGCTCATTTCTGCAGATCTTTTGCCGAATTAAAAGCACACTCCATAAAAATAAATAAATAAATAGGCAAGCATGGACAGATGAAGCCAGGAATCCTTCCTTAGCTCAGAAAGGAAGCCCCCACAGCAGAAGGAGCGAGGTCACGAGTCCAGGAGCCCCGGGGGAGGAGGGTCTGCTCTGTCCAGGCCCCAGTCGGCACTGCCGGGGTTTGATGAATAAGCCCCCAAGACTCCCTCTTGGCATTCCTGTGCCCAAACAGGACTGGTGTCCAGAGGCAAGTGCCGCCTGGGCAAGGGGGCCAGGCAGTGGCCCAGCGGGAGGAAGCCCAGGCCAAGCTCTGGCTCCAGGTGTCTCTGCACTAAGGGTACACAGGGCAAGGGGCATGGGGAGCCATCTGGTCAGAGCAGGGAGAGCCAGGGCCCTGCACCCTGGGTATCCCAACTCCAGGCCGGAAGTCCACTGAGCCAGGTGGTTTAAGCCCGGGACCCTAGAGTCCAGGCTGCCTGGCCTGGCTGGGAGGACCTACACGTGGACCTTGCCAGGCAAATGTCAAACTTTACAAAGACTTCCTCATGCTGGTGTGTGCCTTAAGTGTGCCTCAGTTTCCCTGTCTGTCCTGCTTCTTGAAACGAAGGGATCTGAGGTGCAGAAATAGAAAGGGACCCAGCGGGAGGTGACTGTCCAGCCACCCCAGGCCACCGTGGCCTGCAGTGGTGCCCCTGAACACACAGGAGATGCCAGGTGCATGCCAACTAGCACGTTTGTGGTCAGGTGCAGACAGTCTCAGAGCTCCAGCTCCAGAGAAGCTGACCTGCTGGTCAACCCTTGTGCACAGAGCACCGGCTCTCAGGACCAGACATACTCTGGGCCACGAGAAGCTCAGGGCAGGCCAGGGTCCCCTGGAAGCCCTAAAGACCTAGGGGGAGATCCTAACGAAGGGCCTCCTGCCTGCCCTATGAAGCAGGCAGGTCACCCCAGGCACCTAGAGGGACCAGCCACGGCTCCCTTTCACAGTGCCAGGAAGCCATTTGGCATGGGAGCAGGATGCTGACTTCCAGGAGGGACAGGCGAGCCCGTTCTTGAGTCAGTCACGAGCCTACAAGTTCTGTTCGGATCACCTGTTTCTCCAATGGGGACACCGAGCTTAGATTGCTGAGGGAGGCCGATCACACAGCGCGTGTGGTGGGCACAGGGTTCCATGGGGGTCTGCCGAGCATCAAGCCTGTGCCACTGACCAGTGGGTAGACTGCAAGCACAGAGGCCATCCTGCTGGACGGAGTGTCAGGATGCACCTACCTCCCTGGGGGGGAACATCCGGCTCTGGTCCTGGGGCTGCGGGACCTCCCTCCCCCATCCTGGAGTCATGCTCACGAGCTGAACCTGACACATCCGTAGTCCTCCCAGGCTCAGGCACATAGCAAGACAAAGCTTCATCCTTGGGCTGCAGGGCAATTCCAACCCTGTGAGGCAGACACCACCCACCCACTCACACACACCTCCGCCCCCAAGGATCCTGAAGACCCTCGGGCCCTCTGCAGCAACCCCCTCAAGAAGGCAGGTGGCCTGTTCCTGTCTGTGTCTCTTCAAGGCGACAATGCCGCCCACACATGCATGGTTTATGCTCACGTCCCAATGGCCCTGGAACATTTAGATGTGCCTATGTCCACTGGCACAGGAATGAATTGAGGACTGGGGGTGGGGGTGGCGGGTAAAGGGACCCGAATGCCCAATGGAAACAAACTCCAAGCGCTCCGAAGCACTGCCACCCCCTCAGCACCTGCAGCCGGATGTGCAAGGGTGCACCTGCACTTCCCACCTGCAGCTCACAGACAGGCACCCCGAGCTGTCAGCCTCCCTGCCCGACATCCCGACAGCAGCTGAGACCCGCCAAGACACCGCCTGCCCCCCCCAACAGCCTGGTCTGCTCCATCTCTCCAAACGTTGTGTTCTCGAAGTGGGCAGGAGCCCTGAGTCTCCATACTGGCAGACGCAGCCTTGACTCAAATTCTCCAGGGCAAAGGCAGAGCGGACGGTGCCTCCCTGGCTCAAATGTCCCGGGCCAGCAGCCTCCACTCTGGGCCCACACCTCAAATTTCGGAGATGGAGCGGCCGCAGAAAGCATCCCTCTTTATCGGTGGGCTGCGTGAGCTCTATATCGCCATGGCCTCTCACCCCCAGCATTCCACGCCTCCCAGGGGGGCAGATAATCCCACAAAGGGCCTCATGCCAGAGTCCCCATGCTTTCTCCAGCGCTGAGAGCTTTGACTCAGTCAGCACTGGTTCTCGGGAATCTCCTTACTGGGCCCCAGCATTCAGATCGAATGTCCCTTTGAAAGGGCCAGAGGGGACCCTGTGCCCCTTCTCCTGCGTCTGCATGACACCAGATCCAGCCCGTCCTGTGGTGCTTTTGGAGGCCACCCCCTGCCCCACCCTAGAGGGACACACCCCCCCAACACCCCAGGGCCTTCTAGGACTGCTGACCCCGGCAAGGGAGGAGGGACAGCCCCCCCCCCCCAGCCCCGGGGATGCCAAGACACTCTTTCTTGAGTGTCTTGTGGGCAGGGGCCCACAGGCTAGTGCTTGGACTCAGAGGTCCCAGCCTTCCTCTCCTCTTCTTTTGGGGCCAAGGAACCCAGTGACAGCTCCCTGGAGGAGGGTCCTTTCACCCACCAAAAATGTGCTCTGCTTTGATGTCTACAGATGGATCTCCTGAACTGTCCAGACTAAGCCCAGAGTCCAGCTCATGTAGTTGTGAGTGTGTATACATGCGCATGTGTACACAGAGCAGTCTGCACATGTGTACACAAGTGCATGTGCGTGTACGTGTTACACGTACACACACTGCATGGAGTGACCTGTCCCAGTGTGAGCCTGTGCATAGGTCAGTTTGTGTCCATGTGTGTGCATCACACGTGTGGGAATTCACTCCTGCATACCTGTGGGCAGGCATGTGTGTGGCAGTGCAGACACAAACCCATTGCCAGAAAGCCCCACTATCCTGTGGTCCTCTGAGCAAGTCCTTAGCTTGACACTCTAGATGTGCAGACAGACTCAGAAGTGCAAGTGTCAGCAAGGCAACAGCAGAGAGGAAAAGCAGCTTCCTCCCTTGTAGGTTTGGGACCTGCCACTCAGTACCCCAATTCCCCCAGCACAAAGCTAAGCAGAGGACCCCAGAGGACAGGGCTCACCACAGACTCTAACTCCTTCCCTGAACAGAGCTGTGCCCCAGGAAGTGCAGGGCCTCTCACCAGGGTCTCCAGCTCTTCTCCTGGAGGCTCCAAATCCAGTAAAGACACTGAGGGCTCAGGAGCCCAAGGCACCCTGACAATCACCAGCCCTCCCCCAGGACGGCAGGCAGTGCCTCGGGCCAGATGCCTCCAGCCAGGATGGTGTAGCCCTGCAAAGCCGCCTGACCCGTATCACGTCCCCCTCATCACATCATTCAGAGGAGCTTCACAGTCTGCAGGCCATATCCAGAGGCTCCCGCGAGACTACTCCACCCCCAACACACTCACATATGAACCTGCCTTTAGCCAGGTGCAAGAAAACTCCAGAAACCTCAAATAGCTGCTGACATAGCAATAATAACACCACAATCACATGCCTGCTGCCTCTTGCCCCACATCCCATCTGAACCAGGCAGAACTGTCGGGCAAGGGGTCACTGTGGGCATCCTGCCCTGGAGAGGATGGAGGGGTGGGACTCCCCACCCTTGGACACTAGGATGGAGTTTCCTCCTTCCAACCTGGTTGGACTTTCCCAGGCTTGGAAGAGACAGAGGCGGACTGGATACCCATGTCTGCCTCGCTGGATCTGGAGAGGCACCCCCAGCCCTGCAGGACAGGCCATAGGTGTTGGGAAAGGAGGGCATGTGGCACCAACCATCAGTCCCAACTCTATCCTGGCCCAGCAGAGACAGGATAGGTCAGGGAGCCCAGGAGCTGACCTGCGGGGACAGGGCACCATGGCTGTGCCTGGTGTGTGTGTCCTAACCCAGCCGTTGTAAGGATGAAAGATGCTTCCACAGGGTCCCCACCTCCGCTTCTCTAAAGCTAAACTCAGGCCTTCCTTGGGGGGATGGTCCTTGGAGCCCAGCAGGTTGGAGTCTGGTCACCTTTGAGGTTCCTGCTTACCAGCAGCTGTCCTGTCTCTCTCAGCCTGAGCCAAGGATGACTGCAAAGGGAGAGTCAGGCTGGCCTGGAGGTGCTCTTCCTGGCCCTCTAGGAGGCCTGCTTGCTCCTGAAGATTGCAAGGGGCAGGAGGTCTCCCTGGGGCACTCCACTGGCTGCCTTCCCTTTGCTGGGAGCTTGGGGGTCCTAGGGCCAGCCTCCCACCCTGGGGGCAGCAACAAGTGGCCAACAGGTGGCCTGTCAAGTTCCTCTGCTCCATCCAAGATCAGCGAGATGATGGAGCCACATCTCCCATTTGAAATTTGGGAAGAGAAGATGGAGAGCCAACTCTGAAGCCTGCGGCTGGTGGCCCTCTGATCTGAGAAGCCTTGGGAACTAGTGGGAGCGGCCCAGCGGTGATGCTCACAGGGGTGCTCACCACCATTACTGGGGTGCCATGGCTCCAACGCCCCCCACCCTGCCTGCCGACCCAAGGTCTGGTATTGCTTTTACAGATTCGGTTAGTGTCAGGGACTTGGAGGTGAGAGGTCATCATGGCCCCCAGGTGGCCCTCCTGGCCCAGCCTTGCATGGCCAGGTCCCAGCGGTGACCCTCCCAAGCACCCTGGGCCGGACTGTGCCCATTTGCTGGCGACTACCACTGTTTGATGGGGATCAGCATCACGGGGCCCGGTTTCCCAAGAGGTTCGGATCCCACCGGGAGGTCCCGATGTCCTGCAGAGCCCACTGCAGGCCCTCCTGAGCTGTGGGAGACCTCCTGTACCCCCCAACCCCCCACCCCCGACGCCAGCCATGGGCCTTGCACATGAGGCTGAGCCCAGTGAATAAAGAGTGTGGGGGGGGTTCTTTGTAAGGAAAGGCCAGGCTGCACTCCTCCCTGCCCTAGCCGTCTCCTGCACCCAGACAGGTGGAGGCTGTGGGTCAAGCCCCCCCCTCGCCCCCCCCAGGAGCAGCCAGGACCAGAGGCTGCGGCAGCGGCAGTGGCGGCAGCGGGCGGCAGCAGCAGCAGCAACAGCAGCAGGCTTCTCACCCCCGTGGCCACGGCCCCTCCCCTCCAGCGAGGGTCGTCTGTCAGCTTCTGGAGGCAACCTGAAACCCTGGTGAGGGAGCACTTGAGTTACAGCAAAGAAGGGCCCCTCTGCGGGCTGCCAGCCCCAGGGCCGGCGGGGTGGCCGGGACAGGCCTCGGGCCTCGAACCAAGTCCACCACCATAATTAGCAGATGAGATTCAATAACAAACAGCCTCAAGCGGCTTTATCTAACCTTCGGAAGGTAAGATTAACACCTTCGATGTAGAGAAAGTTAAGACTGGGGCGGGGGGCACGGGGGCTTTGCTCCGCTTTTCTGACTCCCAGCCGAGAAACGAGAGCCCCCTCTTGGGCCGGTGCTCTGCCCCCAGGGTTTCTGAGGACTTGCTTTCCACCGGCCTGTATAGTCCTTTTGTTCACCGGCAGCAAGCGTGAGGCCACAGCACTGCACCGTCGCCTGTCACACGCACACGCAGGCACACGCTGGCTCCCCAAACAGGACTGAGAGCTGCGCCCAGAGCGGGACAGGGGCCCCCATCTCACCGGCGTATTATGAAAAATGCCACGTGTCCCAGGGCTTGGTGGGGACGCAAGACGTCTCCCCTCGTCCCTGTCCCTTGACTGACTTGTTGCTGCTGGGATTTCATTGGTCTGGAAGAAGACGTCAAATGCACTCCTCTGAACACAAACCCACGATACGCCCTCCCTGGTGGGAAAGACAGCTTGCCCTGCTGAGGTGCACGGTCAGCGCCGGCCTCCGACCCGCGTCTGGAAGCACGGACCTTCGGCACGGTCTGCAGATGAACTTTGGGAGGTCTGAGGGCAGCACCCGGCATCGCCCCATGGTCTGATTTCTAAAGTAATGTCAAATCACTTCCCGGGAAAAATCGATCTGTCTCTGACAGCTTTTCCTCCTGCTAACGTGATAAATAAATAATTAGCCACGTCGTCCGGCTATTTCATTAAAAGAAAAGGATGGCTGGATGGGCCGAGATGGAGAGCCCGGTCGGAAAGACAGCGTCCGGCAGTTGCCCCCCACATTTTACGGCACCATTTGTATTCTATCCGTCACTGGCTGTAAGCTCAGCCCGAGCTGGGAACTGAATACCCTATTCAGAGAGGTACTCACAGGCGTGTTATTGCAATTTAATATTTTCGCACACAGACACATCATTATCTTGGAACTTGACACTTCGGCATAATTCTATAATTTTTCAAGAGGGCCTAATTTTTCTAGATGTGAGCGCTAGGGCAGGATTATCCAAACAGCTCCCTCTCCTCTTCGTGTCTTCCGGGGGGTTATAAACGTGCGGGCAAATGCTCGCAGATCGCCTGCCTCCACCTTTGAACTTCTCCGTTCCCTTCTTCCACAAAGGCCAGCTACGGAGGGCTCTGGGCCCGGCCGCCCCACAGCCAGCCTTTCAGACCCTGCAGAAAACTAAGCAGTGTGTGTTTGGTGGGGGGGGGGGGGGGGTGCAAAGCATAAGTGGGCAAGGATGATACAACGTCATTATCGGCAAAACAAAAAGAACAGCCTGAGGGTAAGCCTCACTCAGACATCACACCCACACTTGCACACAGGTGCGCACCTGTGCATGCATGCATAACACACCTGCACACAGATGGACAGATCCACACTACCCAAGACCAGCTCCACACACAGACCAATGCAGGGGCTACACCAGGGGCCGCTCCTCCCTCTAGCAGCAGCGGCTAGCTAATAGAAATGCCCCCCGGTTTTCAGACAGCTCAAGAACACCCTGGCTTTCCCAAGAATAAGACCTGGGAGAAGTTTGCAAGGAGGGCCAGACCCTTTAGGGAAGCATCTGGGAGTGAGCAGGTGGCAGCCTGGATGCAGGTGGCACAGCCCCCTGGACACGCGGTGCCCCATACTGGGTGCCACGGCCTAAAGCAGCTCCCTAAAGACTGACATCCTAGACCTTCTCATGAGCTCTCCTCTGAAAGGGACCCGGGGCCTTCTGGCAGCATGGTGCCCTTCTCCGCATCAAAGCCCCAGAAACAGTGCCCAGGACCACTCTGGGATCTGACCCCGATGACACCGGCACATTCATGGTGGCTGGGCCAGCAGAAGTGACCCACAGCCACTTCTGAATAGGGGGCTGGAAACGGCTGTCAGGTCAGCACAAGCCAGAGATGCTCATTTCCAATGCGGTAAAGACCTAAGTGGGTATGAGGGGATCACGGCTGCTCGGCGCAGATGTGGATGCTGAGAAATGGCCTGAGTCTGGACCTTCGCCTGACCTGCTGAAGGAGCAGCGTCGTCATCTAGTGCCAGGGGTGACAGAGGCTCTGCAGCGGGAGGGAGGAGGCGCGGGGGGCGCACGAGGGTCGACACCCCGTGATTGCCTGGGGCCAGCCCGGCTCTCCTGTGGCCACCGTTTGGGCTCCTCCGGTGAGCATAATTTCCGGTCTTTGTTTAAGTGTTTTATGGACCGATGTGGCCCGGCCTTTCTGAAGAGGCTGTTACAGCCCATTGAGCAGATACAAATGTCTGAGCGCTTTTAAATGCATGCCCCTTTCCCTCAGAGACGCAACCAGAAGGAGCAATGGGAGTCTATTATGTAAAACCATATTTCGGCATAATATTGACTGCCAGCTTCTGAATATAGATACGGGGATTAAACTATGTCACAGGAAAGAGTTCCCAGCCATAGCAAGTCCTCATTCATCATGCGGCGACCCAAGCACTTTATCCCTGCCTCCCTGCGCCCAAGCGTCGGGGGTGCCCTGCCTACTGTAGGTGCCAGAGACTCACACATGTTTCAAGTGAGCCACTGAATCTAAAACACAGAGACTCACAGAAGCAAAGACAAATGAGCAAAGCTCCTCTCTGAGCACCCTTCCCTCCTTCTCCCTCTCTTTGGCCTTTCTAATTTGAAATAGAGCTAGGGGTCCAGCCACCCTGCCAGCACAGACCCAAGGCCAGGGACACCAGAGAGGGGGTTGCCCCCAGAAGTCATGAGGTTGGGGGGTTAGCCCGTTGGTGTGGCTTTCTGCCCATCCAAACAGCTTGGACACAGAAGCCTAGATCTCAGAGCAAGGACCTGTGAGCCCCCAGACTCATCACACTGCCCCGAGCTTGGTGACCTGACCACGTCTGTTTCTGGAGGGCTGGCCCACAGCTGGGTAGCCATGTGGGGAACCTCGGGCATGTCTCAGAGCACTCCATACAGTAGGCCCAAGGACAGCCTGCTCCACTCCAGGGGCAGGAAGGAATGGACAGATGGAATAGAGCCCTGAAACACACCAAAGACCCTGACTCCCTGCAGAAGCTGGCAACCTCTGAGGAGAGAAGACCTGGCAAATGCCAAGAGCTGTTGAAACCCCAGAGAGTGATAGAAGGATGGACAAGGTCCGGGGAGGCCGCAGGAGGGGGTGGCTAGCTTCAGAGCAGGCTGGCATCGGGCAGCATGTCAGAGGGGCCAAATCCGACCCGGGCACCAGAGCTTCTCAGTTTGAAAATAAAACCACGACCTAAGCATCTTGTGTGAGTGTTTTACTTCCTGACCGAGCTGTAGGGAAAGAACCAGAGTGAGCCCTTGGCTGGAGCCGGGCAGTCCAGCTGAGCCCTAGGGCTGCATGATGGGCACCCTGCGGTAAGCACAGCAGCTCCACGTGCTGGGGCTACACCATGGGGCTGGCTGGCGCACCCCTACAGGCCTGCACACCATCCTTATGCCCCCACCCCCACCCTGAAGAGCCCCAGGGAGGCTTGGGAGGCTGAGGACCAACACAACATTTCCCCAAGCAGACCAAGGGGATAAAGCCTAAACTTTCACTGCCTGTCCGAATGGAGGAGGAATTCAGCCTCACTCACATCCCCCTGGCCCCAGGGCCCCACCAAACACCACGCTGCACCCTTCCAGAAACTTCCATGCAGTCACACCTGTGGAAGCTAGATGCACACAGGTATTTGGGGTGGTGGGAGGGTGAGCAGCAGGCCCTATACCTGCCCTTGCTGAGGCAAAAGGCGAAAGGGGAACCAATCTGGTGGCAGAAGGTGGGGTGCCTTGCCGGCAGCAATGGTGGAACACATACAGTATGAAGGTGGAGTGGGGGTTGCTGGGTTCTGGGGCCGGACAGGAAGCCCCTAGCCACAGGCCCCAAGCATCCAGGTCCAGGGCTTCATATTTGCACCAAGCATTCGGCTTTGTTATTCTTTCTAAAGTAGGAAAGTAGACAAAGCCAATTCTTCCTCCACTCGGCAGCATGCTGAATGGAAAGCAACCCACAGGTCTGGGGACCCACTCTGGGACAGATGGAATTAGGGATCCAGGAGACCCAGCCCCACCATGCAGGGTCCTGAGGAGCACGAAGGGGCTTCAGACGCAAGGACGCTGTGTGCCTGGGGCCCCCTTCGTGCCCTACCATCACCCGCAGTAGAATCCATTAGAGAATAGAACTGTATCAGAAGGAGAGGATAGAGTCTGCGTAATTCCATCGGGTGAGTCAGGAGGTGAAGGGGCAGGGCTAGGGGTTCACCCTCGGTTGGGCCAGAAATGCCCAAGTGCATCTCTCGGAACTCCCCAAGAATCCACCTGCAGGACTGGGAAGCCCTGAGTTGTGCAGCAGCCAGATCCCCACCTCAAACTACTCTGACTGTGGCCTTCTTCCTCTCAATGTCCAGTGGTGCTACCTGGGGGTGGGAGGGGCCAGGGGCCTGGAAGAAGCCCAGGGCCAGGCTGAGCCCTGGAGTCTCTGCTTGTTCCCAGCCAGACGCCTGCCCATCCACCTCCATGCTAGGAAGGGCCAGCGCCCACTCCACAGGGCCTTCAGGTCACCCCCAAAGTGCACAAGAGAGCCAGGAGCTGGCTATCCGAGAAGCCCTGGGCTTCTCTCAGCACCCTGCTCCCAGATCCCTCTGAGCACCTCTAGGCACATGGCCATGGGAGGGAGTGGGGGGCCAGCACCTGCCAGTACCCCATCACCTGCCTCACCTGCAGGGCCAGCTCGGGCTGGGCCCAGACTCCCTCCTCCCTTGGATAAGGTGGATCCTGCTTCCACCCCTAGCTCCCCCAGGGATGCGGACTGAAGGCACAAGCCCTTCCCCCTTCCCGGAAGTGTGCTGCCACTGAAAGGCAGCATGAGTCTGGTGAATTTTGCAGAGAACTCTCATGTCAGGTTCAGAAAGCATGTGCGCAAGGGTCCCGGTTCTCTTTCCTGAGCAGGGTCTCTGGGGTAAGCAGAGCAAATGTTGCTCCTCACGTCCCCGAGTTTGAGCGGGGGAACACCCGCCCTGGGATGTTTTTGCTCCCAAGTCAGTAAAGCCCTAAAGCCCGTCTGCTCCCGGATCCCTCCGCTCACCATTGTGGGTGGGGGGGCTGTGGTGAAGGGGAAGGCTCTGCGAGCACCCGCACCCGCTCTGCCCCTGCCCCCATCCCCCCCTGGCCTCAGGCACATTTCAGATGAGTATAACGTCACACCAAATATTTCACCTTGAGACCCACCTGAGACCCAGGTCAGACCAGAATGAAAAGGTGACCCATGTTATCACCTTTGCTTAAAGACAGACTGCACCGTCTCTACCCTGAAAGATGCGTATTTGGGGCTGGAAATGACACAAGCATCAGTAAGTAAAATGGGCACGGGATAATGCAGAACCTGATTTAGAGGAGGTAAAATATTCGCTAGGACCCAGCCATGTTTTAAAATGATTATAAATTATTTTAACAGTGCATTTGCAAAGGGTTATAAAAACAGCCATAATATATTTTTTTCCTTAGATTCTAGAATTACCAGTGTGACAGCTAATGCAATAATGATTTGTTTCAAATGCCAGTGTTTAAGCTGTATAAAGCTGATTTTATACATTTTTCCAGTAGGCCGCATTGTAGTTAATGAAATTAAACACACCAATCGCATTTGTCCCCAGGGGACGAGGAACTGAACACACCACTGGTTTATTTTTTTATTAAAATAAATTGCAGCCAGCAAGATGGACTAATTGCATACAGAATTGAAAAAGAAACATTCCATTGATATAATTAAGCCAATTTTCATGGACAGAAATAGTTATAGTGGATATAAAATAAGCAAAGCCTTCACCAGAATCTGACTTCCCTCCTTTTTTTGCACAGAATGTTAACTATTAAACAAATATGTATTTCGGAGCCCAGGCACCGCTCTCTGCGAGCTCCGGGGCATTGTTCCTGACTCTCGGGAGAGGCCAGCCGGGCTGGCCAGCCAAGGATTTGATGGCAGAAACCCCAAGAGAGAGAGTGGTAGGGCAGGAAGAGGCCCTCCCCATCGCCCTGCGGCCCAGCAGAGCTCAGGAGCACTGGCCAGCCTACAGGGAGCACCCGGCCCTCACAGTAGCTGTGAGGTGCCCAGGCATAAGGAACAGCAGCCGGTTTGGGGCTAGACCTGCGACTACAGCGGTGGGCTCCTACCACCACCACCACCACCACCCCCCACCCCCCCCCCCCCCCCCCCCCCCCCCGTGGCTCAGGGTGGCTCATGGGCTCATGTCCACACAGCAGTGGCTCCACCTCTCCTTGATTGCCTTGGGGGAAGGGCGCTGATTATTTCCCTCCAGATTTGGGGTGGCGGCGGGAGGGTAAGCAGGCTAGCCCTACACCTCCTGCCTTTGCTCACAAAAAAGATAGTACACGGGAGGGGTTGCAGATGAGGCTGACCCAGGTCAACAGCCCGCCATTCTGCACCTGACCTGGGGAGAGGACACCCAGAGCCAGAGGCTGGAAAAGCTCATGGCAGAGCGTCCTGTGCAGCCTGGGGTGGAAGAGCAGCAGGAGAGTCCAGATCCCAGCAAAAAACACCGGGTCCGGAGGAGGCTGAGGACAGTTAGCTGGTGGCATTCAAAAGCTGTAAGAACACTGATGTCTTATTTGCTTTTAAAAACCAGACCTGTTACAAGCTAAGCACTGTCCTTGGGAAAAATGCTTAAACCTTGACACATTAAAAAAGAAAATTGTATGGAACTAAATACAACCCGCGGAACCCTAAGGAAGGGGTAGGGGAGTGATGGTGTGAAATACGAAAGCTTGGGGAACTTTACTTCGGTGGCATTCAGTTTCATCCCTAACTGCTGTGTGACTTCCACTGGGTACTCAACCTCTCTGTGTTTGGGAGATTTTGCCGCTAAAAGTGGTGCCCAGGAGGCCAAATTCCATCCCCAGGATCAATGAAGGGGAGTGAGGTCAGGCTGAGCAAGTGGTCGAGGAATGCCTTTAAGGGACCCTGGCTCCTCCTGTTTCCTGGAGGCTCGGGAGGCTCGGAGGCTGGGCTGCGACTTTGGTAGGACCTCTCAGTGGGCAGGTGCCTGGGGCAAATGCACGGGGCGAATGCTCCACCTCCACGCATCCCGGAAGGCAGGGTTGATCCCGCAAAGCCCGACCTCCAGCGCCCAGCGGCGCTTCGGATCCCCTCACCATCTCCTTCCTCCCCACGCCACCCCGAATTTGACCCAGGCTGCGGGAGCACTCTCCCGACTCTCTGCGCCCAAATCTGCAAAGCCACTGGGATGGGGGCGCGAGCTTCCCGGCCGCAGAGTCTGGGTCAGGGTCAAGAATCCCGGAGCTGGGAGTCCGAGCCCGCCCTTCTCCGTTCAGGAAACCAAGAGGCGGAGACCCTTGGGGCCAATTTCAGTCCTGGAAGAGGAGGGCGCTGCTCCCGCTGGCTGGGCCGGGGTGCAGGGCTCCCGGGGGCGGCAGCCTCTGCCATGAACCGGCAGCGCTGTGTAGACGGGCAGCGCTGTTCACGTGGCGGCGCGGTAGTTACTGGGACTTTGTACGCGGAGAACAGGGGGCTGCAGCGACGCTGGCTCAGCACGGGGTCCCCAGGCCCCACGGCCAGGCTGGCCCACGCCGTCCGCAGCCCTAGGCAGCCCGCGTCCCAGCGCGCGACAGCCACTGTACCGTGCAGCAAGGCCCGGCTCTTCTGTCCCTTCGCCAAGTTTCTTTCCCGCAGGGGGACAGTGCTCGAGCTGTCCCTAGTCCTCCCGCGCCCGCTCCTCGCGCTGTAGCGTCCAAGACTTGTTACACGGGTTTGATTCAAAACCTGATAAATTGTCTTTAACGCTATTTGAAATTTTTAAACGAAATTATTCAAAAGATTTTTAATCCTGGATAATTTTTGTTGAAACTCTAATTATACATCACCTTAATTACCAGCCCCAGCCCCCCAAGGATCCCTAATTGCCTCCTAATTGAATAAAACAGGGGGCTAATCGAGCCTACAGCGGCCCTGTGAGCTGACGGCCTCCCCCTAGGGGCCCAGTGGGGGGAGCCTCCCGCCGGCCCCACCGCCAGCACCCGGCCTCCCAACAGAAACGTCGGGACCGGGTCCGCAGCTCCGTGCTGTAACTCAGGGTTCTCAGGAGCCACGGGCCCCGGAGGGGGGGGGGGCGCGGCTCAGCCCGCACCTGCTCCCTGCCCACGGCCAATAGTATGTGCAGGGTGGCCCGGTGGGTGTCCGGTGGTGAGGACCTTCCCCTGGGAGCCCGCTCGGAGGTCACCCGATCAACAGGACTTGGCACCCGCCCCCGCCCACAGGCCTGGGCGCCCAGGCACACCCGCGGGGCCAGTGGTGGAGCCAGAGCCTGCAGGCACTCAGCGCACTGCCGCAGGGCACCTGGCCTTGGCCGCCAGCCCTGCACCCCGCCCCTCCTCCGTGGCCTCGGCGTTTTCGCCCGAAGCGGGGCGAGTCGCTCGACTCCTGCCGGACATTTCCTGGCACTGCTGCCCTTCTAGGCGTCCAGACAGGAGGCTGCCGTCCTGGCTGCGGGGAGAGAAGTGGTGGAAGGGGCAGGCTTTCCCTGGCCGGCGGGAGAAGGGCAGGGCCCAGCAGAGCCCGAGCCCCGCTGCTTTCTGCTTCGGAGAAGGAACCGGCTAGGAGCTCAGCCTCCAGCCAGGCTCCCCACACCCCTGTCACACACACGTCACCCTGAGGATGCACACACAGGACACACCATGTCCAGCATCAAGCAGAGGTAGCACTCCCACCTCCACCCCAGGGGGCCAGGCGGCAGTTGTCCCCAGGACACTATCCCCAGGCCTGGACTATGTCATGTCTAGTTGTCTTTGCACGTCCATGGTGATCAGGTCTCGGGGCGGCTCTGATGGGGGCTCTCTGAGAGCACATCGTCTCTCGCACAGGGCCCCCCAGCTGTGCTACAAGGCCAGGAGGGCACCTGGGCTGTGTAGACCCCCATACCTGCCCATCTGGCTCACAACAGTGGCAGAAACACAAAGCTTTTGTTAGGCGTTTTGTGTTTAAATGTAGGGCAGGGACAGCCCCGATTCCCCACGGGCCAGCAAGCGCCCTGGCCTGTGTGAGGGGACCTGGACCTACCTGCCTTCACTCTGTCCCCAGCTGCCTAGGCTCACTCTGAGAGGTGGTGAGCACCTCAGGGGCCTCTGTCCTTGGAAAGCTCAACTCACAGCCCCCAGGGTGGGCCCCAGAAGTGCCACCAGCTCAGTCTGCATGCAAGCCCCGCAGGGAGACCCCTGGAGTGGGGTCCTAGTGAAACACAAACGAAATTACAGCCACAGATGCAGCCTCCGGGGCAGCCCTCAAGCTCTGACTCAGGGGGTGACACTCACTCACTCACTGACCAGGTTGTCCTTCTGCTCCCCGCACATGGCTTCAGGCACAGCCCAGCCCTGCATCCAGGCCTATAACCGTGACCTCTCTTTCTTCCCCCAGCCCCCTGCCCCTGGCCGCGATGTGGCTTGCAGGAGGAGGTTCTCCTGGCGGCACTGGGGCTGCCCTGCTGCCTCAGATTCAGGTAATGGAGGCAGGTCCCTAGGGACCTCCACATCTGCTTAAAATATTGTCCTATGAAATGAAATTCCTCAGCGGATCCTGTGCTCCGTATCGGGCAGGCAGCTGTGGCCCTGTGCCGGCCTCGGCCACCTCTTCGGGCAGGGCTGGGGACAGCTGTCCCGGCTGTGAGGGGTTTCCAGCGCTTGCTCCTGCCGGCTCCAGTGGGGTCTGGGCTGGACACACTTGTCCCGCTTTGGCTCCTTCTCACCAAGGACTCCCAGGACAGGGAGACCTGTGCTCTGCCCTATCTTCGATTCTGGTCCCCTGGCCTCCGGGCCAGGCACCCATTCCAAGTGGTGAGAAGAGCCAGCAGGGCCCCCTTCCCCACCTGTTGGGGTGGAGCAGGCAGGGAGCTGAGTGCAGGACGCTTGGCTGTTTCCAGGGCTGCGCTGGGGGCTCTGAGCAGCCTCTCGCTTACAGCGAAGGCCCAGCCAGAGCGCGGCTGCACGTCCCACCGTAGGGCTCCAGCCGCAGGTCCTTCCTCGGCCAGAGCCTGACCCGGGCAGCCTGCAGCCCAGGAATGAGACTCAGGAAGCCGCCGTGCTCACACACCAACACCCACACCCCCAGGCCTGCGGGCCCACAGGTAGCGGGCACCCAGCCCTGGCGCACCAGCCACAAAACACTGGGGCCTTGTTCGCACCAAGAGGGGCCAGAGGTCAGGGGAGACGGAGGAGGCCGAGGCCCCGAGCCCGGGGCAAGGGAGACGGGCCGGAAAGGTGCGCCTCCAGGAGGAGCCCCACACAACTCGGGGGCTCCGGGGCCGTCCTGCCTGCGCGGGGAGCTGCTTTTCCCCCGTGCTCCATGGCGCACGCCGGGCCTAGCCCCGCGGGGCCGCTGTCCCGGGAGCCAGGCCGACCCAACCACGACAGCACAACTTCGGAAAGTGTCGGAGTTCCCAGCCCACCAGGCTCGTGCTCGGGGGCTCAGCCCCGGTGCGGGGAGGCTCGGCCGGCCAGGGTCAGGCGGGAGAGGGGCGGGCGGAGCGGCCTGGTGGTCGCGCGGGGATCCCAGGGGAGCTGGCCTGGCGCCCCCGGCGTGGGTGGGCGGGCGGCCGGCGGAGGAGCGGGCGGCTGGCACCGCGGCGCCGGTTCGTCCCCGCGCGGCGCTCCCGCTTCGCTGCAGCCGGGCCTCGGCCGGGGCTCCGGGAGCCGCGCTCTCCCCGCCGCGGCTCCGCCGCTCCCACCTGCCCTCCGCCGGGGCCGCGGTCCCGGGCCCGCGGGCCTCCCCGCCGCTGGCGCCAGCGGCCGGGGAGTGGAGGGAGCGCGGGGGGCCCGGGCGCGGCGGCAGGCGGCGGGGCGGGCGGCGGGCGGCGGGCGCACCGGGCCGGCGGCGAGGACCCGGCGGGCGGCGGGCCGGGCGCGCGGAGCTCGGGGCTCGGCCCGAGACGGAGCGAAAGAGAAAGTAAGAGCGGGGACCGGGCAGCGTCGCCGCGGGCAGCTCCGTCCCCTCCGGGCCTCGGGGCTGCGCGTGCGGCCGGGGCGAGGGGGGCGGCGGCGGCGGCGGGAGGCGGGAGGCGGCCGGGCGGGGACCCTCCCGCGGGAGGCACGGGCTCCCTCCCGGGCCGGCCGCGCGGGTGCCGGAGCCCCGGAGTCCCGGAGTCCCGGAGGAGCGCCCGCCGCCGCGCGGGGCACCGGGCGGGAATACACTTGGCGGCCGCGGGGCCGGCCCCGGAGGACGTGTCCGTGTTGCCGCCCAGGCGGCCGGGCTGTCGCGCTGCCGCCCCTGCCCTGCGCCCGCGAGGCGCGGTGGACGCCGGCCCGCGCCCCCTCCTCCGCCCCCTCCCCGGCTCGGGGTCTCCCTCCTCTGCGCCCAGCTGGCGGACGCCAAAGGCGGTGCTCTAGCGCCCACTATTTCAAAAGCCCGGAATATGATTTGACCAGGACTGAGAGCCACTCCGAGAGAGAGAGGGAGAGAGCGAGCGAGGAGGAAAAAGTTGCTCTCCCCTTTCGTCAACTTTTCGCTAACTTTCGCTTTTCGCTCCCCTCCACCCCCAGCCCTCCCCCTCCGCCCCCCTCCCCGGCCCCCACCGCGCGCCTCGGGTTCCCGGGCCCGAGCGCCTGACACTGGGGGGGGGAGGGGGTTCGCGAGGAGGGGGCCGGCGCCTTCGGGGAGCGCGCGGCCCGGGCGCCCCGAGCCTCTGCGCCGAGCCGGCCGCCCCGGAGCGCGGGAGGCGGAGCAGCCCCCGGGCCGCGCGGCCGACCGGAGGGCCGGGAGCCCAGGGCGCGCCGGCCGCGCCCCGACGCGCACCCCTGGCCCGGGCGCCCCGGCCCCGCGGCCCGGACCCGGCGGCGCGGCGCGGCCGAGCGCGGGAGACTTACTTTTGGCTAGCTTCCTCGCCCTCGCCTTGGATCGCATGGTGTCGGCTCGCGGAATCTCTCTCCTCCTCCTTGAGTCCAGAAGCAGCTACACACTATCTTCATCTCCCCAGCATTGTCAGTTTGGACACCTTCGCACATGCGCACACAGCACTCAATCTGACACCCCTCGCCGGGGCCAAAAAAACTTTGCAATGTATTCATCATCCTCATCGTCGCGCCGCCGTCGCCGCCGCCGCCTCGGCGCGGGATTGGGGGGCTCTCCTCGGCCTTCCCGGTCTTCCTCTCACTTATCTCTCCCCCCCCCGCCCCCTCTCCCCCCTCCCCTTTCCAGCGCAGCTCGGAACTGGCCCTTTAAGAACACATTCCGTGCTCGGCGCTCCCGCCCGGGGCCCGCACCCCGGACACTTTAAAAGGACCCAGGTGGCCCCAGAGGCGAGGTGACGATGCCCCCACCCTGCCCCTGCGCCGGCCGCGGGCGGAGTGGCGGCGGCGCGGGTCCGCGCCCCTTCCCAGGACGGGGGGGGGGGGGGGACGCGCCCACAGTTCGGACGCGGGTCTGGCTGGGTTGGCTCCGTTTTATGGCATTTTATTCCTAATTAAAAAGCTTTGCGTCCCGCGTCGCCCCGGCCTGCTCTTCTCCCCGCGTCTCCCCGCGGCCCCCGCCCCGCCCCGCCCCCGCCCGAGGGGGTGTCCCAGCCGCGCGCGCCGATCCCGGCTCCGCCGAAGCCTCCTCCGGAGCCCCCTCCGGGCCCCGCCGCCCCCCTCGGCCTGCCCGGCTCCCGCCCCTCCCCTTCGCCCCCACCCCAGCGCTGCTGCTCCGGGCTCCGCGGCTCAAAAACAACAGCGGTGGCGCCGCCAGCTCCGCGCTCCGCCACAATCCCGGCGGCCGGGGACACTCGGACCCGCCGCGCTCCGTCCGCGCGGAACCGCGGAGAGCCGCGCGCGCGGGCACCGGGGAGGCTGCGCGGGGGGCCGGCGTCCGAACCCGGCCACCGCGGGGGCGGGCCCCAGGTGAGTACCCGCCGCGCCAGCCCCCGAGCTGGGCCACCCTCGGGGAAGGGGCCGCTCGCGGCCCAGGTGCGGAGCGGGCGGGAGGGCCGGCGGAGCAGGTGGCAGTGCGAGGGCGGGAGCTGACCGGGTGCTTCTACCTCGCAGCCCTCCGACGCGGAGGGGAACTCGAAACGTCCGGGCAAGGGGCCTGGGAACTCCTCCCGTGTGTCTGAGATTGGAGAGGGACATGGGGGCCGACGCAGGCGCTGACCCCGGCCCTGCCGGGGACGCGGGCTCTGCGGGATCAGGGACCTAAAGCTGCCCCGGAGTCAGCCTGAGCGGGGCAGAGGTCGAGCCTTTGCTGGGGTCTCTGCAGCCGCGGGTGGGCTCCTGGCTGTGCGCCACTCCCCGTGTGCCCCATTTGTCGTGCCGTGAGACGAGTGGTGCCCGCGCGGAGACCTGCATGCGGCACCCGAGCCCTCGCCACGGGAGAGGTGAACGGGTAAGGGCGGAAGGACTAACACGGAGACCCTGGGGTCCTAGCGGAGGCGCCCAGGATGGCGAGGGGTGTGTGGCCGGTGCTACCCCCGAGGAAGAGCTCCACAGAACAGGGCTTGGCGGGAGCCAGAGGCGGCCGTGCGCCGGGCCTTCCCGCCTCCGCACTTCACAGCTGCCTTCCTGTCTGAATTCAACTGGCCGGAGCGTCCACGGTTTCAGGGGTGCCCAGCCTTGCACTCTGCTTGCAGCCCCAGACGGAGAAGGCACTCTCCGCCCTGCTGTTTCTCCCTGAACTGAATGCAGCCTCCACTGTTTCCGGCCCTAGGTGAGTGTTGACGACCGGCACCAACAGGGGCGCCAGGGGCAGCTCAGTCCCCTTGCCTGCCTCCTTCTGAGGGTCTTTCCCCCGCACCCCACACTCTGCCTGTCCCCGTGGGCTTCGTGGAGGACTGCGTGGTCAGAGGCTCCTTGGGCCTTGCTGCCAGGTTCTGGGGTTTGGGTGGGCCACCCCTAGCAGGCTCAGAACCCACTCAGTCTCAAGGTGAGGGGTCACTGGGAGAGGAAGGAAGGAACCTGGAGCTCAGAACTGGGAGTTGTTCTGCTTACCCCAGCCAGGGCAGGCTTCAGCCCATGGACCTCACCTGGCTGTCACCACTGGCCAGAAACAACACAAGGTCACCCTCCTATCTCAGCCTCCCTGGTCCCCCTTGCTGGGAGCCTCCTAGCAAGTTTGGGTAGGAGGCCTGGGGGGAATAGGGTGGTGCCTTCGAAGTACTCCCACCTGCACAGAAGGTCCTACCCTATCCTCCACCCCCCACCCAAGTTCAGGCTTCCCTTCCCTCTGGCCTGGAGGCAGCCCAGTAGACTCCAAGGTTTAGAAGACCCAATCTTCTTCTGGGGGCACCCCAGCTCACTCTGGCCCTCTCTCTCAGCTCAGAAGGTGATTAAAATCTTCTGGATCCTGGCCAAGCTGGGCCAGGACACTCTCTAGACTCTGGGACTGCACCCCTTTCCAGGGCCTGGGGAAGGAGGGCAGGTAGGAGGCTGCACTCTTTCTCTGCCCCCTGCCAGGGCCCTGGGGCGGGGGTAGGGCCTGCAGCTCTGGGTCTGCCTGGGGAGAAAGAACTAGGGCTCAGAAATGACGGGCGATGGCCTAGCTGCTGACATCCCCAGGTGCCTGCCGAAGCAGCAGCAGCTCCGGCAGCGGCAGCGCACTCACTCCCATCAGCCCCAGGCTGTTGCAGGAGCCTGGGCAGACTGTCCCCAAGGCCACGGCCCTGGCCTGGCCGGGCCCTGCCCCCGCGTGGCCGGATTAAGAACCAAGAACAGGTCAGGCTTTGCAGAGTCCGCAGAGAGAAGGGTGAAGAAGAGGGAATCAGACGTAGGGAATCAGACGTAGGTCCAGACCACAGCCCAACGTTGCAGACA
Source organism: Vulpes vulpes (assembly GCF_048418805.1). Lineage (NCBI taxonomy): Eukaryota > Metazoa > Chordata > Mammalia > Carnivora > Canidae > Vulpes > Vulpes vulpes. The sequence goes on along the minus strand of NC_132791.1, from coordinate 159,111,726 downwards.
TTTGGGGACTGGGACTTGGGGGAACAGGTATGGGCCCTGTGAGGGTGAAACAGGAAGAGGAGTGCTTTTCAGCTTGTTGATACTGAAAGGTTGGAGGGCACTTTTCAAACCTTGCCAAGCTTCAGGGAGTCTTGTGACTGGCTTAGGGGACCTGGCACTGGGGTGTGGGAGTGCTGCCACTAACCTTGGCTTCCTACTGTGGGCCCAAGTGGTCCACAGACCAGAGGCCCTTGAGGTGTGGGCTACAGGGACACATCCTTCAGGCTATTAGGTTTTGGAACCGACTTTGTTGCTGGGGTCCAGGGTACTGGACAGAGGACTTTCCCCTGCCTTTGCCACAGCCTGGAGTCCCACTTGAGACAGGAGCTCTGCCTACACAGCCTTTCCGGCCAGCAGGGAGGTGCTGCTGGAGACCCAGGGCCATTTAAACTCTTTTGGGAAGGGGCTGGGTTTGGGACCATGAGCAAGCTGGCCCTCAGTGCTGCAGTTAGCATTATAGCAGGCAGCCAGGAAGCAGGTCACCAACTCCAGGACGCCCCGGAAGCCTTGAGTAACGATACTGCCTGAACTCCCAACGATACTGTGGACTCCCAGAGCTTAGTGTCTTGGGTGAGAGGGTCCCTTTGCTTGGCTAGGACTCACACCCCCTGCCAGCTCGAAAGGCTTGAGGTCTGCATTGTGGCCTGTGTGTACCGGAAGGTGCAGGGTCCTAACCAGCCCAGTCACCTGTCCACGCAGAGCCCAGCTTCAGCTTGTGCACTGGCAGGTGGGAATGGGAAGGCCCCGTAGGCCAGATGCACTGACCCAGACAGATTCTCACTGCCCCCTCTCCCTGGCCCCTAGCCCTATCTGTGCCCCTGAAATTTGGCCAAAGGCTTCCAGGCACTCAGTCTCTGGCCTCAATTGGATTCCAGGTCAGGCTTTGCTCACCCTCCAGTTCCTGCTCAGAAAAAGTGAGTAGCTAAAAGAATAACAGCACACCACCCTTAGTTTACATATGGGCTCTCCCTGGAGATCTGCTGCCCTGAAAGGGTCCAGACTACCAGTCCTCAGCCCACCCCCATCACAGGCTGAGATGGGGGTCTCCCTCTCTAGGCACATTCTCCTGCCCTATGTTAGGTGGAAATGTCTCCCAGATTTGAGCAACAGAAGGCTTAGAGACCACCAGGGATGCTTGGGGACAATCTGGTTTGGTTCCCACTCCACGGAAAAGGAGGTGGTCCTGGCACCCAGCAGGGGGCTCAGTGCGGACTGGATGCTCTGCCTTCGCCTTCCAGCCCTGGGGCCAATAGCTAGCTTGAGTGTTTGGTCTAGAAAGGGGGAAGGGTTGGGGCATGGACTGTCTCTGGGAGAATTTGTCCTCCCCAGGGTGGCCTCCACACTGTTCCAGAGTGGGTGCCTCAGCTCCAGACCGGGGCCACCACAACCACCCCCAAGGCTCTGGGGTTAATATTCCAGGCCCCCTTTTGCCTTTCTTCCTACGCAGAGCTCAGGGAAGCTGGCTGTGACCCAGCTAACTTTGGAGGACAACGGGGCCCACAGGCTCTGATTTCTGGCCCAGCGAGTTCACAGAGTGGTGTGGCAAAGCTGTTTGTTCCCTGTGCTGCTCACAGTCAAGGTCTCCGGGTGCCCACGACCACTCCCTGCTCTGCAGCGGGTCCTGAGAGCATCGGGGCACTCTCAACCAAGACGTCCCAGGAATGCGAACCATGTAGTCGATTTCGAACAAACCCCAGATGTTTGGAAACCTACTTCCTTCACAGGCAGGAGGACATGGTTCCTTGCAGATGGACAGCCTCTTGGGAGGGCCCCCAAAAGATTTTTCGTCCCTAATCTACATCCCCGAGTCCTGGGTGGGGCAACTATCTCTCCAGAGCGCACGGATGCGTGCGCGACGGCACGTGGGGCCTGCCACGTGCATTTGGGGGCGTAATCAGGAATATTTTTGTTTGTTTTGTTTTTAATTTAAGAGATCGAAGCTGTGGGCCTGAGCTCCCCATTTGAATTCCCGGGGAGGGAGTTGGCTCCAGCCAGGATCCCGGGCCCAAGCCGGCTGTCACGAAGTGCAGGAAGCCCCCGAATGTTGCTTCCCCCGCTGCGCGCACGGTGGCCGGGACTACGCGGCGGCTCCGCAGCGGGGCTCCTGCAGCTGCGCGCGGGCTCCGGCTTCTACTGCGGGAGCAGCGAACCGAATCGTTCCCACGCCTCCTCTCCATCCCGGACCTCTCAACACCCGCCAACGAATGCCGCGTCCGGTTTGCGCCGCCGCCGACCCCTGCGCCGGTCCTGGCGCCGCCCGGAGCGGGGACTTCGCGCGGCGCTCACGCTCGGGCCGCCCGCCTGCGCGCCGGGAGCCACCGCGTTCCCCCGAGCGCCCGGCCCAGCAGCGCCGCGGAGCTTCGCGCCGCGGAGGTGGTGCCGTGGCTCCGAAGGACGCTACCCGCGTGGACCCGGCCGCCTCCTGCCCCGGTTCCCGCTGAGCTCCGGCAGGGCCGTGGCGGCCACGGAAAGGGCAAGCCGGGTCGCTATCCCGGCGCCCGAGTCCCGGGGCCGCTGCGTGGGAGTCCGCCCTCCGCCTCCCCAAACGCCCCAGACCCCGAGACACTGCCCAGCCTCCTGGTAACTTCGCAGACGCTCCGGGTCGGCCTGCGCCGCGATCCACAGGCCGGCTTGCAAAGCCCCTCCTCTCTGTCCTCTCTCGGCTCTGGTCCCTGCTCCCACACCGGCCACCCTCTTAGTTTGGAAACCGAATTTCGCCTTCGGTCCTGCGGGCCGACAGGACGCAGACGTAACCCTGCAAATGCCCTGCAGGGATTGCTTCCCGCCTCGGCTGCAGCATCTGTGAAGTGGCGCCCCACTTTCCCGCGCCCCTCTCGCTGGCTTCTGCGGGTGGGTCGGAGAACCGACGGACTGTTGGGAACCCCGGCGGGGCTAGCGCAGCCCACCCCCTGGGGCCGTTTGCCGGCCGAGGCCCAGAGGCGGTGCCCAGACTGGAAGGGCCCCGGCCTGTCCCGCGGTGCATCCCGCATCCCCTCCAGGGCTCGGCGAAGGGGGTGAGGGTCCAGCCCCACCGGCTGGGCGGCTCCTCTCCACCCCTGCACGTTCCTCCGCGCCGCGATGCAGGGAGGCTGAACACCCCAGCCGCCCTACTGTCGGGCCGTACCACTGGGCTCCCCAGACCCCGTGGAGGGCGGATCCGGGGCTGCAGGGGCGAGGACGGGCGGCAGAGGCCTTAGTCCCAGGTGAGCTCCCAGGAGGGAGTACTCCCCCTCTCCCTCCTCCTCCCCACGCTGGGGCGGCGGGAGGTTCCGGGCGCCGGAGCAGGCTAGTCCCGGCCCGTCTGGGCGGGGCCAAGAAGGCGTGACCTTGGGCTTGCGGTTGCCGCACTCCACGCCGCCCAAGGGTGACTGCGGCGCTGGGGGTAGGGACGCAACGGGAGGGCCCGGCCGACTGCGCTCTACCCTGGGCAGGTCCGAGGGAGGGAGGCAGGGGAAGGGAAATGCGGTGGCCAAGGGGATGCCCGGAGGGACACCCTCTCCCCTGCCGCCATTCTAAACTAGTACTGAGGGGAGCGGAGATGATGAAGACCAGGATTGCCTCTGGGGGAGGGAAAATTTACCTCTCCTGCAGAATAACCGGAATCAGGGAGCCCCACCCTCCCTCTGTCTCCCAGGACCTGGCCTCCTGCCCCTGCCCCAGGCGCCTCTGCCCCTCGGGCTATAGGAATGGAGCAGGGCCCAGCCTCTCTTGGCTCTGGTGCCTGATGCCTAAACTTTAACACCTGCAGGGCTTGCAGGGTCCAGCTCCCCAGCCCTCCTTCCCTCCTGCATCCTGGACGAAGCTCCAGTGAAGAAACACTGGAGGCCCAGATGGCAGGAACACACCTGCACTCAGCACAGACCCATGCACCCACTGCAGCCCAGGCCAGTGAAGAGACCTCACTAAGGACCCACTGTGTGCCAGGCCTGTGCTAAGTTGAAGAGGGCAGGGTCCTGGCTGTGAGCAGCTCTTCATTTATGGGACAGACCCTCTCACCCCCAGGAGAGCCACAGAATTAGGATGGGAGTTCAGGGTGGAGAGCTCCAAAGGGATTGAGCACATGGCCTTCCTTGTTCCCCTCCAGGCCTAGGTCGAGAAGACAGTCCAGGTGGAGGGTGAAGACAAAACTTTAGGGAGTCAGACCTAACTTCTTCCTGACTCCCTCCTTACGGTCCTTCCCTGCTCTCAGCCCCCAGCTTACTGGGCACCCTGAATTCATAATGTGTAGTATGGGGGAAAACAAGCAGGGTATTGTGGAGACAACTGCATGCAGATGAGGGCTGGCACTTCCTGGGGGGATCTCGGTTGTTGGAGCTGTCATTGGTAGGGATCCCTGTGCCCTCTAACTCCTCCTCATCCAGAACCCAGGTCTGTCTAGGAGCTCTGAGTTGGGGTCACAGAAAGCAGCTGCTCACTCCCTGGCTAGACACAGAGGGCAAGTTAGACCAGGAAGAACAGGGCTCCTGGGGACTTCAGATCCCATCACCCATGCAGGTCTTATTGGGCTCCCGGAGCCAGGCCCCACCCTCTCAATCTTGGCCTGCCCTAGTCTCACCTGGTCTCCTGGCACTGGCGATCAGTGCTTCCCCCCTCCCTCCAGGTCTACTCCTCCTCTCCAGGAGGCCGAGGCTCTGGGATCACACTGCAGCAATCTTGCATGCACTGTCATATGGCCAGAGGCCCCTCTATAAGGTGGAGTGCTCCTGGAGCTGGCTGTCCTGTAGTACTGGTAAATACAGGGCCTATTTCCCCTCAGCAGATCTGCAGTTCCAGGGCATCTTGTGCCTCTACAAAGCCACAGGGCTGGCCCAAGTTTGGGAGCCTTCGTGAATAAAAGAATGAGTCAGTAATGAATGAAGAGCACTGAGTGAGAAGGAAGTGATCTTTAGATCTGATTTCAGCCCCGAAGACCAGAAGCAATGGGGGGGGGGGGGGGAGCGGTGATCTTACTGGACATCACAGTGGAGGCAGCAGCCCTGCACTGAGCACCTGAGTCTTAGTGACCTGTCCTTCGCCTATCCCGACTTGCAAAGGGCTGCCCTGCTTCAGCAGCCTGATCCAGTCCCACGTGATGGGGACACAGCAGTGAGCAAGCCACCCAGGTCCCTAGCTGCATGCTGGAAAAGGCAGCTAGCTTGCTCAAGGGGGCCTCTGCGGCATGATGGGGGCAGAGGGTGATGGCAGAAAGAGAAACTTGGTCTATCTGTGGGGCTCCCTGGCTTGCAGTGGTGGAACACAGGTGGCCTGGGCTCCCGTGCCAGGCAGGATGCTGGCCTCTGCCCCACAGCTGGCCTCTGCTGTGTCACGGCACTGTGTGGCCCTCACAATGATCCCGTGTGGTAGGAACTATAATGGTTTGCACCTTACAAATGGAAAACTGGTGCTTAGAGGTACAGGGACATGTCATCAAGGCAGGAGAGTGAGATCCATCTGTCTGACCACAAAGCCCTCCTCCAGTGACATGCACAGCCAAGTGATGGGCTCCAGGGTGTGTGCACAACAGAGGCACTGCTGCAGAGGGATCTGTGTTTGGAATGCCTTCTTGAGTTTCTTGGCGATGCCAGGAGTGTGAGCCCCAGAGGGTGTGCTGGCATCGCGGTCACCCACTTGCTCCCGACAACCACCAGGGTATTTGTTTGTGGGTGTCCAGAAAGACTGAGCCACTTGCGATACGTATTTCCTCTGAGTCCAGCCCTTGCTGGGAAGTCCAGGTCCCCTTCTCCTTCCCAACACATACCTTCAAGGGCAGACACCCCAGAACCGTTCTTTGGCCCTCACTGGGACAGGCTCCACCATCCCCCCACCTCAGCCGGTGGCTTCACAGGCTCAGTTCAGGGCTAACATGCCAAGCAAGTGATGCTCAGTGTCGAGGCTTCTACCAAGGCATTTCCAATCATAAAAAAATATGTGTCAGTTAAGTGTGTGTTGAGCCTGGACCACATGGGACATAGTTGTTCTAATAAACACGAGTAAGCCAGTTTTCACATTAGAGAAATAACAGTTTCTAGCAGAAATGTGGTGCTGTTAAAAGGGGTTAATTAATAAACAGCAGGTAATTGTTCGTGGCACATTGTGGCAGAGAGTAATTTCCATTTTAGAGGATGGAAGGGCCAAATACCCTCCCCACTCAGCATTTTTGTGTAATAATCACCTTGGCTTCACCTCCGCCTTTAATTTTTACAGCTGGAGCTGTTTACCATCTTCCAACTTTCACTAAAAAGGAAAAACCATCGCTTAAACAAAGCCATTGAGAACTCAGCATCGTATGTGGATTTCTTAACATAAATAAATCATACAAACCAAGATTTATGTTCTCCGAATGATGTCATTCATTGAAGGCTGCCTTCCCGATCAGATCAGCCTCTGCCGATTTCCTTGTGTGTGCGCGTGCTTTCTGCAAAACAAGGGAGGCAGTGCTGGCCTCGGCCTCACCACTCCTGTCTCTCTGCTCAGCCCAGGACTCCAGCAAGGCCTGCCTACATTCGCCCAGGTTCTTACCATTTCAACCCCATGAATCGCTGTAAAGCTTTGCTTCTGAACAGTAAGTTCGGAGGCTGGAAGACTGTTCAAGCTTCCCGGAGAATTTCTGCAGACCCCAGCGGGAGCTGAAGGTCCTTTGGCTTCTCCAGAGTCTCCAGTGATGCTGGCTACAGAGGAATCACTTTGAAATGAATGAGGAACAGAAAAAAATCACCATTAATGGGGGAATGAGATATGGTTTACCCTTACCATGGAGGAATCTATGGTCATAAAAAGGAACAAAGTCCTGCCACACGCTGCAACTTGAATGAACTCAACATCATTCTCAGTGACAGGAGCTGGTCATGAAAGGCCATGTGATATATGAGTCCATTTATATGAAATATCCAGGATGGGCAAATCCATAGGGAGAGAAGTTGGATGAGTGGTTGCCAGACGCTGGGGCAGGAGTAAGTGTGTGTTGGGGGCTGACTGCTCATAATAGATATGGGGCTCCTTCTACATGTGATGAAGATGCTCTGGAACCAGCTGGTTGAGATGGTTGTACAACACTGTGGATGTATAAATACTACTGAGACGTTCACTTTAAAATGGTCAATATTGTGATATATGAATTGTATCTCAATACACCTGGCATTAAAAGATCACCCCTGAGCATATTTGTTTAAAAGCTTCGTGCTCAACTTTAAATCGTTATTGGATTTGGAACTGAGCATATAGGGAGAGGAGTGTACAAGATGTCTGTGTGCAGCGTGAAAGGGATCATGTGAGCGCTGGCCCAGCACCTTGGGGAAGTCCAAATACATGACCATATTCCTGTCTGTGCATCACCCCCACCCCACAATTGCATCCCCTTCCCACCAGCCCAGGGGTAAGTGTTACCGGGCTTTTTGTGTTAACCATCTCCTTGACTCGGTTTAAGCTTCACCACCTAATACAGATCCCTGGAAACATGAGTCTGGCTGCAGAGTTTAATCAGGTTGAAATGAGTGAGGAGCATTAAAATCATCGCAAAGGGTAGGTGAGATGTGGTCCATTCACACCTGTGGATTGTCATTTGACCACTGGAAAGAATGGGACACTGACACATCTGCAAACGTGGTGCTTAGTGCGAGAAGCCAGTCACAAAAGGCCACGTGTCGTCCGACTCTATTTATATGAAGTGTCCAGATCTGAGAAAAAGCAAGCAGGTTGCTGGTTGTCTGCCTAGTTGTGGAAGGAAAGGTGGTGGTGGCTTGGGCAGGTGAAGGTTTCAAGGGATGAGCCAGATCAAAGTCTAGCTCTCCAGCCCCTGGATTTTAACAGAAGATCCTCAGTTGGAAGCCAGGGGGAATTTGGGCTGACTAGTTACAGCCTGGACCTTTTATTAGTTCAAGCAGCATACATTCCCTGCACACCTAGCGTGTGCCAGCATGGCCAGAGCCCCAGGGAAGAAGCCGTGGCCAAAACAGACACAGGCATCCTCCCCACGGACCTCATGTTCTCACAGGGGAGGCAGCAGGGAGCAGGGTACTTGAGGACTCTGCAGGGCAGGTGCAAAGTCTCTGCATGCTGCTGGGGATAATTTAGGAGGGAGACAAGGTGAGGAGCATGGCCAAGAAAGACGTCTCTGGGGTGGTGGTGACATTGGAGCAGAGACGTGGCAAACTGAGACAAGAACACTGGGCGTGTCTAGGGAACAGCATTTGGGCATAGGGAACATCCAGTGCTGAGGCCCTGAGGCACAAGTTGCCAGGTGGCTGGAGCAGAAGGAGGGAGGGAAGGGGGGCAGGAAATCAGTGCAGGGGTATGGAGGTGAGGTGGTGCAGATGAAGCCTGAAGATGGGATTAAGACAGTTAATGAGCCAACCTTGAGCTAGGGAGTTCATCCGGTATGATCCTGGTGGGCTCGATAGAGTCACAAGGGACATGACATGTGGTAGAGGGAGGCAAAAAGAGTCAACTGGCTTTGAATTGGATGAGAGTCCCAAGCCAAGGAATGCAGGTGGCTTTCTGAAGCCAGAAAAGACAACAACTGTGTGCTAGACCCTCCACACAGGAAGCCAGCCCTGCAAATCTTTTGATTTTTGCCCAGATTTTCCATCTGCAGAACTACAAAATGGTAAAGTGTGCTGACTTCGGCCACTGAGTTTGTGGCAATGTGTCACAGCAGCCATGAGAAAATTCACACAGGCAGCAGGGGAGACAGGGACTTCATCCACAGGTGGTCAGGACAAGCTAGGGTCAGTCACTGCAGGGACATTGGCAGTGGCTGTCCTCACATCTGACGCTGCTCCGAAGGGGACTGGCTGTCCTCCGCATCCCTCCTGTCCTCCTCATCCCAGCCATTGTCATCACTCCAGGAGCCGAAGCTGCCACCCCATGTGGGCTTCCCCTGGCTCATTCACTCCCCCGTGCCCGCGTTATCCTGGCTTACTCTCCTGTCTGTGGAGCACATCCTCTAAGAACTTCTCATAAACCAGGAGATACATTTTTTAGGAGCATGCATGTCTGAAAGTGCACTTATTCCTCCACCCTCCCCCCGGAGTGATAGTTTGGCTGGGTGTGGAATTCTAGACTATAGATGCTTTTCATCCAGAACCATGAGAACATCGCCCCTTGTCTTCTTGCTTCCAGAGCAGCCAATGAAAAGTGAGGAGAACCCATTCCCTTGTGGCTTGTGTGCTACCTGTGTTTTCGTCTTGGGAATCCTACAGAATTCTCTGTGTCCCAAGCATTCTGCTGTGTCCAGTGCTGCACTCTGGTGTGTGTCTGGTTTCCTCCACTGTGGGTTCTTTCAATCTGGGAGCTTATGTCTTTCAGTTCTGGGAAGTTTTCTGGAAATATTTTGTTACAGATTTCCTGCCCCCTATTTGCTCTGCTCTTTGTTTTTTGAAGCTGATGATTACTATGATGTTTCCTTCTGTTCACGTGCTCTGTGTATGCTCTGTGTATCCTCCAGATGGCTTCGCTCTATTCCTTTTAGTCTCCTGTGGATCCTTGGTCACCTGTTCGTGATCTGAAGCAGGGAGGATAGAGTTGGTTGGAAGATCTGAGGTAAGGGAGAGCTTGCTGCCTTTGACACCCACAGGAGGGTGATCCTGGAAGCGCTGGGTGTCAGCATCCTTAGGGACCACTCTGAGGCCCAGGCAGGTTCCTCCGGGGAGTGAGGTGGGTCCAATTGCTGGCACTCTGGGGGCCAAGTTGAGATCCTTGCAGTCAGTATCAGGTCATGGCTGCCTGCACTCTGGGTAATAGGCCTTTGGGCTTTTGCTGACCTGAGAAGGGGGGCAGGGAGCATCTAGGCATCTGTCTCCCTCATGACCTCGTTTCATGCTGTCTTCCTGATGGCAGCCATTCCTGCATCCCTCATCTCAGGCTTGCTTTCATGGCCAGTCCTGAGTTTGGGATGCTCTTGTATTAAATACAGTAAAATCCTACCTTCCACACTCTCTGTTCAGAGCTGTCACTCTGGTCTGTGAGCCAGTCACCATGGGTCCATCTGCGAGTGGGCTTTCAGAAATCTGTGGCTGATCTGCCCTTGCCTGTCCTCTCCACCCTCATGGGTAGATGTCTCTTAAAATCTCTTTTCTGTGGTTGGAGTAGGCTTTGCAGAAGGAGCATATGTGTTGTGTTTAATCCACCATCTGCACCCAGCACCTTTCAGGGCCTCTGTGTCATTTCCACTCCCTCTCTTAGTTTCTGTGTGGCTATTTTAGAAAGGCTGTGTCCGTTTGCTGTGCGGGGTCCAGAGGCTCAGAGTGAGGTTTTCTGGGTCCTGACCAGCAAATTCCCTGGAGATCCCATCACTATGGAACATTCCAGCCACAAAGAGCTGAGCCACATCTGTTGGTCCAGATGTGACGTGGACTGCCATGTAGACAATGACATGATGTAGACGTGTGCGTGTTGCCCATACTGATGTGTCCCTGAAACATGGGATAGGGAGGTACCTTTAGGAATATGAATTTAAATATTAACAGTGATCTATACTGAGCAATGAGATTTCAGGGTACTATAACTTTTTTCTTTATTATACTTAAATTTCAGTTTTTCTCCAGTGACTATATGTTAATTGTGTAATTGTTACAATGTTTAAAATTAAGAACAAAATGTTTCCTGTCCTTCAAGAGCTGGCTTAGATGTCGTTACCTCCCAGAAACTTCTCTTGATCTCACTGTTGGTAATGCTCCCCTCACCCCACATGTGAGACGGGCATTAAATAAAACCTTGTTTTCCAAATATCAATTTAATTTCTGAATTTAAGCCTCTTTTCTCTCAGGATGACTCTTTTCTCTATGGATGACTGGAGACATGCTATGAGCTTAGGACTCAGTTTCCCAAGTTGTTCTGATAGGGGTGGGGCATCTGGCCCCAGGCTTCAAGCCTAAGGTGGCAGGGTATGTAGGAATGCCAGCTCTGGAGTGAGCATCACTATGGCCTGGGTGCATCACAGCCTCCCTGTGCACGGGGGCTAGTCACACCTGCTTGGGCCCTAGTCTCCCCACTGCAGATGTGAGAAACTTGCCTGCCTCTGGGCTGCTGTGCCCAAAGGTCCTGATGCCTGAGGAGGACTGGAGTGGGGTGCAGAGCACGGAGCCCAACCCCTGCCAGGCTAGGCTTTTTGTCAGTTTCATTCATAATTGTGGTACAATACATGTAGAATTGACCATCTTAACCATTTTCAGGTGTCCAGTTTGGGACATTAAGCACATTCACACTGCTGTGCAGCCACCATCACCCATCCACAAACCCTTTTTGTCTCTCTAAATCATAACTCTGTCCCCATGAAACCTTGAATTCCCAGCTGCCTCCCAAGCCCCTGGTGCCCACCTTCCCACCTTCCTTCTCTGGGGATCTCCAAGGAGCGTGAGGACATGGAACTTGTCCTGTGTGTGGCTGATTTCTCTCAGCACAATGTCCTTGGGAGGGTCCATCCCCAGGGTAGCATGTGCCCAGATTCATTCCTTCCTAGAGCTGACTACTATCCCACATCATTCATCCATCCAATCACACTGGATGCCTGATTGCCTCCACCTCACCAGGTTGTTCTCAATGGTGTTTTCTCGTGCCTTGTTGGCATGGGATTGCTTTTGCTCCTCTGCCCCAGGCTTCCCTGCATAGAAAGCTGTGGACCTCTTCAGCAGGGGGCCTCCTTGGAGGACCTCTCTGGGGGGACAGGTTCTCCCTCTCATATTTCTGCCCTCTCCCTCCTAAAACTGACCTCCCTGAGGCCACATGAATCTGATCTAATTCCCCCCACCCCCATGGGTGTGGCATGGGTGCCTCCTCAGAAGACGCCACTCATCACAATGCAGACAAATTGCTTTTTATTTGAGATCTTACTCACTTTTTACCTGAGGCTGAACCCTGAGGGTTGCTGGGGCCCCAGTTGTTCCCAGGTCCTTGACTTTCCCTAGTCCTGGACCCTAGGAGGACACAGAGGCTGGAGCAGAATGCCATCCAAGTGCTTGAAGGCAGAGACTAGCCTCCACCCACACCCTTAGAACAGGTGTGGTTCCTCAAAGATGGCCAGGCTAGCCAGAGCCAGGGTTCCAGGGTTCCTGACATTTCCTCCCAGGGAGACCCCCGGGCAGCAGGAACCCAGCACCTGCCCCCACTCTTAACCTCAGGCCAGCTCCTCAGACTCAGGTAGGCTCTGGGGAGTGAACCCAGCCTTCCCTGGAAAGAATACCTCCTTGAACAATGCTCCCTCCTGGCATAAGAATCGTACTGTTTAGAAGTGATAAGATGAGCTCCAGGAGTTTCTGCTCTGCAACTCAGGGAGACATAACTGCCTGAGATTGGTGGTGCAGGCATTACAGACACAAACCCACAGGACCACATGCTCTCTGGGATAAAGAGGGGTTTGTAAACTCAGGCAGGAGAGCACCAACAGGGGGGCCCTTGCTGTAGAAGCAGCCCAGGCTTCAAAGGCATCACCTTAGCCACCATTGGGGGCCTCTGCACAAACCCAACCAGTGGTTCAGCTTTTCCATTCCACCAGTAGAACCCACCCTGCACACAGACATGGAGGAGGCAGCCCTTCAAGCACTGCAGAAAGGGAGTTTACCAGAGTTGCAAGGCCATCTCCTCCAGGAAGCCCTCCAACCCTATGGGATTGCCTCTCATTCCATGTCCCCCAGAACCCATGTGGACTTCTGTTACATGCCAAGGCACAGCTGGGTTCCCACAGGAGGAGATCACAGGCTGACAGCCATCCTCTACTGACACAGAGCAGGGGTATAAGGCTCTGTGGTTAGGATGGATCTGTATAGAGAAGTACCTGGAAGAAGTACCTGGAACCCTGCCTCACATTGAGCCTCCTTTGGGGTCTAGGGGCCTGATGGCTAGATGAGCTTTCTACACATCTCCCCTCCCTGTGGCAGGGATAAGGATAAGGTAAGGTCATCCTGGGGCAGCGCCAGTGGTGCAGCAGTTTAGCACCACCTGCAGCCCAGGGCATGACTCTGGAGACCCTGGATCGAGTCCCACGTCAGGCTCCCTGCATGGAGCCTGCTTCTCCCTCTGCCTGTGTCTCTGCCTTTCTCTCTCTGTCTCTATGAATAAACAAATAAAAATCTTTAAAAAAAAAATAAGGTAAGGTCATTCTGACCCTTCTCTGCAGGCACAGCCTGGGGTGGACTGCCCCCATGTCTCCTGCTCATGGGTATTTGAGGACTTTGGAGTCTGCTTGGAAGTAGCTAGCCAGGAGAGGGCCATGGCCACAGTGAGAGGAGTGGTCTGGTGGGGGGAGGGGTGTCCCAGCCTGACCCAGGACATAGATTGACTGACTCCACACCAATGAGGGCAGCTGTTTTCTACTCCCAGGCACTGGCTGCTTTCTGGGCTGCCATTGGCCTCTTTCAGGCCACATCCATCTCTCTCTGCTACTTATTGCAAAAGCTTCCTAGCTGGTCCTAAAACCATAGTCTATCCTCCCATGCAGTCCACAGGGCCAAGGGAGTCAACTTCTTGCTTGTTTTATTTCTTCTTATTCTCCAGGGTCTAGTAGAGTGTGGTACATGGGAGATGAACAATGGTTTTAGATAGATGGATGGATGGATGGATGGATGGATGGATGGAAGAATGGATGGAAGGGAGGAAGGTTGGATGGATGGGTGGATGGAAGGATAAATACACAGGGGTAGGATGGCCAGGTGGATAGATGAACCCCATGCCCAATGAACCAAGGAAATTGAGTTTCATAATAAAACTGGAAATGAACTGGGAAACTGAGGCCTAGCAGAGAGGAAGGGGTAGAATTTGTTCAACATCATGGCACACATTGGCAACAGAATTGGCCCAGGACCCCAGAGCTCTGTACTCCCCCTCCAGCTGCTTGCACTATGAGTTTCACATTGACAAGCAGTCAGGATCTATTGTTGGTCCCAAGGTGGAGCCCTCCAGGCCCCAGGATATGCTCCTCCTCACTTCTGTTCATGTGCACCTATAGGAAACCCAGTCCCCCTGTCTGTCCTTCTTAACTGTGAGACCCTGGGCTCAGGACCCAGGAAAGGAAAGATGATAAGATGATGCCCACTTCTCAGGGCTGCTGTTCAGAGCAAATAAAATGATACCTTCATACCAGGTGAATGGTAGTCATGTGACATCAATACCCTGCCCCTGCCAGATAATCTGCTCTTTACCCCTCCTTCTGCTGAAATTACTCTCAAGGTCTCCAGAGACATCTCCATGGGCCCTGCTCCATCTCTTTCTTGTGCCTCCTGCAGCACTGCATATGCCCCTCCAAGTCATTCCTAAAAATTCCTAAAAATCTGCCTCCCACCTGACCATGCTCAGACCCCTCCCTGGGATAGGGTCTTACCAGACTCCTGTGTCAGGAAAAACCTCAAATCCAGGATGTTTCAAGGTCAGTAGGAAGGCTCAGAGGAGGTGCCCTGGAGCACAGGTTTCATCCATCTATAAAACTTTAAGAGAAAAGATGGTAGAAAGTCTTGGTGACCTTAGGTTAGGCAAAACAGGACAGAAACAAAAGCACTAAATATAAATAAACTGAAAAAAAAAGCATATGGCTAAAATTTTAAAGTTTCTTTTTCAAAAGACACTGTTGAGAAAATGAAAGGGAAAGCCAAAGACTGAGAGGACGTATCTGCAAATCTTAGATCTGGGGAGGAGACATTGGATGAGAACATGTCTGGGGAACAGTAGGGAAACGCTTCTGCCTAAGGCACCCATGCTCCCTGCACTCAGTGGCTGCGCTGGCACCAAAACCAGGGGTCCCGACCCAGTGTGGTGGAGTGCTTTGACGTCATACCGAGCAGAATTGAATCTTCTAGTGGATTTGCATGTTCCAAGCAGCCAAGCCTCTCCTTGGGCATGCTCACTAGCCAGAGGGTCCTACCTGAGCTAAGGCTGCCCTCTCTCTGGGCTACATTCAACACAGTTGGCAAGGGTCCTAACCATCACTGAGACAAAGAGGGCAGGTGGACCAGGGTCCCCTTCCTTCCACCCAGCCAAGTTGTGTGGTCATCAGCTTGTCTGTCGGCATGTGGACCTCCATCATGCTGGACACTTGTCCCCCTGGCTGGACATTAGGAAATGGCACTCATCCTTTGCGTCTCTGGGAGGGCCATCACTGCCCTTGCTGGCCAAAGCTGGGGTGAGGGGCAGCTGGACAAACGCTTGAGGTGCTTTTGGAAGAAATCCACCTTCAAGGCAAGAGGGTAAATGATCATGATGTGGTTATTCTGGCAGAATTTAGAGAAAAAAAAATAATGTCGCCTTTATAAGGGAGTCAGCTGGCTATTTTACAATTTTTCCCCAAATCGACCAAGCCATTTTCACAACATAAAACAAGCAAAAAAAAAAATGTAATTATTTCAAGGTGTCCCTTTCTGTACATCGTCCCTCTGCCCCAACCTTTACACAGCCACATGTTTCACACGACTGAGGACATTGCCAGACCCCAGCTCTTTCCAGCCCCAAGCTGGCCTGTTTCTCTTGGGTGGGTCACTGAAGCTTACCCAACAGGGTCTAGCTGAGCCTCTGAGCTCACTCTGCAGCAGGAGGAGTGATAACCTGTGCCAGGGTCCCTCCTGAAGGACAACCCATAGACTATCATTCCAGTTGGATATAAATCGGGACCCTGGTGTGGGCCGGAGCTGTCCTTGGCTAAAGATTTGCTGAGCATAGCACAGCCTCCTTCAGGGTCTTTGACCCTATATAGAGGACTCTGTGACCCATCAAGTTCCCCTGTGGGGCAGCTCTGGGCTCTACATAAATGAGGTACCGCAAGAACAGCTGCCCTGAGCTCCAGGGTTTTTATGGGTTTGCCTTAAAGATTTTATTTCCAGAAAAAACCAAAAGCAATTAATCCAAATTACAGAGTAGTCATTTGCAATAATATTTGCTTTAAATATATGTATTTTTTAAAACCCCTAAGCTGTGAGCCTCCAGTGAGTTCGAGGTGAAGGACACCTTGAAATAATTACATTTTTTTGCTTGTTTTATGTTGTGAAAATGGCTTGGTCGATTTGGGGAAAAATTGTAAAATAGTCAGCTGACTCCCTTATAAAGGCGACATTATTTTTTTTTCTCTAAATTCTGCCAGAATAACCACATCATGATCATTTACCCTCTTGCCTTGAAGGTGGATTTCTTCCAAAAGCACCTCAAGCGTTTGTCCAGCTGCCCCTCACCCCAGCTTTGGCCAGCAAGGGCAGTGATGGCCCTCCCAGAGACGCAAAGGATGAGTGCCATTTCCTAATGTCCAGCCAGGGGGACAAGTGTCCAGCATGATGGAGGTCCACATGCCGACAGACAAGCTGATGACCACACAACTTGGCTGGGTGGAAGGAAGGGGACCCTGGTCCACCTGCCCTCTTTGTCTCAGTGATGGTTAGGGCCCTTGCCAACTGTGATGAATGTAGCCCAGAGAGAGGGCAGCCTTAGCTCAGGTAGGACCCTCTGGCTAGTGAGCATGCCCAAGGAGAGGCTTGGCTGCTTGGAACATGCAAATCCACTAGAAGATTCAATTCTGCTCGGTATGACGTCAAAGCACTCCACCACACTGGGTCGGGACCCCTGGTTTTGGTGCCAGCGCAGCCACTGAGTGCAGGGAGCATGGGTGCCTTAGGCAGAAGCGTTTCCCTACTGTTCCCCAGACATGTTCTCATCCAATGTCTCCTCCCCAGATCTAAGATTTGCAGATACGTCCTCTCAGTCTTTGGCTTTCCCTTTCATTTTCTCAACAGTGTCTTTTGAAAAAGAAACTTTAAAATTTTAGCCATGTGGGATCCCTGGGTGGCACAGCGGTTTAGTGCCTGCCTTTGGCCCAGGGTGCAATCCTGGAGACCCGGGATCGAATCCCACGTCGGGCTCCCGGTGCATGGAGCCTGCTTCTCCCTCTGCCTATGTCTCTGCCTCTCTCTCTCTTTGTGACTATCATAAATAAATAAAAATTAAAAAAAATTTTAGCCATGTGCTTTTTTTTTCCAGTTTATTTATATTTAGTGCTTTTGTTTCTGTCTTGTTTTGCCTAACCCAAGGTTCTCTACCATCTTTCCTCTTAAAGTTTTATGGGTTTAGTTCTTATATCTAGATCTAGGATCGATTTTGAGTTTGTGTGGTGTGAAGTAAATGTTGAAGTTTATTTTTTCGCATGTGAGTGTCCAATTTTTCCTGCATGATTTATTGAAAAGTCGATGATTTCCCCCCTTGAATTGCCTTGGAAACCTTGTCAAAAATTAATTGACCAAATATGTGTTGGTCTATTTGTGGACTCTCGGTTCTGGTGATCTGTTTTTATTATTTCACCAAGACCACACTGTCTTGATTACTTTCGCTTTATGATAAACTTTAAGATACAGTATGCCTTCCAACCATTTTCTTCGTTTTCAAAGTTGGTTAGGCTATTTTAGCGCCTTTATGCTTTCACATAAATACTAAGACTAGTTTGTCAATTTCTATAAGAAAGCATTCTGGGATTTTTTGTTGCTGTTATTGTATTGAATCTATAGATCAACTTCAGAAAAATTGTCATTCTAACAATACTGAAACTTCCGTGAACATGATATATCTCTCCCATTTATTTATTTATTTATTTGAGAGAGAGTGAGAGAGAGAGAGAGAGAGAGAGAGATGGGGGGAGTAGCATAGGGAGAGAGAGAACCTCAAGCAGACTCCCAACTGAGCAAAGAGCCTGACATGGGACTCAATCTCATGACCTTGAGATCATGACCTTAGCTGAAACCAAGAGTTTGACGCTTAGGTGACTGAGCCACCCAGGTGTACCTCCCTCATTTATTTAGATCTCTAATTTGTTCCAGCAATATTTGGTTGTTTTCAGTTTACGAGCCTTATACAATTTTGGTTAAATTGATTGCTAAGTATATCATAATTTTTATTCCATTGTAAATTTTTTAATTTCAGTTTTCAATTGTTCATTGCCAGCATGTAAAATCCAATGAATATTTGTACATTGACCTTTTGTACATTTTGACCTTTTGTGCTCTTGATGAATTCACTTATGAGTTCTTATAGCTTTTTTTTTTGTAGTTTCCTTTGAATTTTACACACAGACCAATATGTTATCTGTACCTATTTCTTCCCTGAGTAAACCCTGGTAGTTTGTGGTTTACAAGAAATTTATTTCCTTCATCTTAGTTTTCAAATGTAAAAGCATAAAGTTGTTCATAACATTCCCTTATTACCCTTTTACTGTATATAGGCTTGATAGTGACCCTTTCATTTCTTACTTTGATAATGTGTGTCTTCTGTTCTTTCTGATCAATCTGGCTTGAGGCTTATCAATAAACTTGTTTAGGAACAAGTTTTGGTTTTATTGATTCTTCTGTATTATTTTTTAATTCAATCTGAAAATTTTGGCTTTTAAATTGGAAGTTTAGGGACATCTGGGTGGCTCAGTGATTGAACATCTGCCTCTGGCTCAGGGTGTGATCTCAGGGTCCTGGGATAAAGTCCTGCATCAAGCTCCCCCGCAAGGAACCTGCTTCTCCCTCTGCTTATGTTACTGCCTCTCTCTCTCTGTGTCTCTCATGAATAAATAATAATAATAATAATAATAATAATAATAATAATAATAAATTGGAAGTTTAGGCCATTTACATTTAATGTGATTATATAAATGACTGGGGTTAAATATGGCATCTTAACTTTTCCTATTTGTCTCATTTCTTTGTTGTTCTTGTTTTTCTGTCCTCTTGAATTAAATGAATGTTATAAAATATCCATTTTACCTCCATTTTGGGTTTATTAGCTTTATCTTTCCACTTTAGTGATTCTTCTAGTTTACAATATACATCTTTAACTCATCAAAGTGCCTTCAAATAATGTTACTCCCCTTTATATATAGTGCAGAACTTTACAATAGTATGCTTCCATTTCTCTTCTTCTGTCCTGTGCTCTTGTCATAGATTTTGTTTCTTCACTTTATTAACCTTTTAATATATTGTTATTTTCCTTTGAGAAGTTCATTCTATTTTAAATTAAAAAATGAATTTAAATGTTGTTATATTTACCCACATATTTGTCACTTCCAGGATTCTTCATTTCTCTGTATAAGTCCACATTTCCATCTGATATAATTTTTCTTCTGTGTAAAAAATGTTATTTAATGTTTATTGTAATGTTGGTCTGCTGACTATAAATTCTCTCAACTTTCATTTTGGCTAAAAAATTATTTATTTTGCCTTCATTTGAAACATATTTTTGCTGAGTATAGAATTCTAGGTTGACAGTTTTCTTCCCTTAGTACCTTAAAGAAGCCTGTCCATTGTCTTCTGATGTGCATAGTTTCTGATGAGAAACTTATTTCATCTGTGTATAATATGTTTTTTATTTTCTGGCTACTTGTCAGATTTTCCCTTTATCACCTTAGCAATTTGATTATGATATATTTTGGTATGAATTTCTTCTTGCTTTTTTTCTGTTTGGAGTTCATTGAGATACTAGATATTTGAGTTTATAGCACTTTTTGAATGGAATTTTGAATATTTTCAGCAACTATTTCTTCAGATACTTCTCTGTCCTCTATCTCTTCCCCCCATCAGAGATCCCAATGATATGTCTATTAGATTGCTTCCTGTTACCCCACTGATCCCTGTTGCTCTGTTCATTTTTTTTCATTCATTTCTCTTTTCACATCATTTTGGAAAATGTATATTGCTCTCATTAAAGATCCCACTGATTTTTTAAAAAATTGTTCTTCAGTATCTAATCCACTGCTGATCCCATTCTGTGTGTTTTCCCATCTCAGATAATGCATTTTTTCATCTCTAGTTCATTTTGAGTCTTTTATGTTCCTCCATCCTATTTATGTTTTCTTCTACCGTTTTGATAACATAGATTTGACTTGTAAGAATTATTTTAATGTTCATTTATTATATTTCTATTATTTCATTTCTGGGTCTATTTCTTTTTTAAAAAATATTTATTTATTTATTTATTTATTTATTTATTTATTTAAGAGAGAGAGAGAGATGGGGGGAGGGGCAGAAGAAGAGAGAGAATCTCAAGTGGACTCTGCATTGAGTGTGGATCTCAATGCAGGGCTCAATCTTAAGACCCTGAGATCATGACCTGAGCTGAAACCAAGAGTTGGATGCTTAACTGACTGAGCCACCAAGGCACCTCTGAGTCTATTTCAAATTATTGGTTCATCTCTTGGTCATGAGACATATATTCCTGTTTTTTATTTTCATGCCTGGTAATTAAAACAATGATTTGTTTTATAATTTCACTCTTTATGAAGTTTCACAGGAGCACACAGAGTTCCAATATACTATGCTCAACTTGTCCTAATGCCAACAACTTACATAATCCTTGTACAATTATGCAAGCCAGGAGATTCACACTGATACAATACTATCAACTTATCACAGATTCCATTTGAGTTTCACCAACTGGAAACGTCTGGGAGACTGGAAACGTCTGGGAGACTGAATTCATTTCTCTTCAACTCGCCAAGAACTTCAGTTTAGGTTTCCCTCCCTGCACATAGCCTGGAAACTCTCTTTGGACAGTGATCTGGGGCCCATTGTGCATAAGGAGGAATTATACATGGATGACACACTCCGAGAAACACAGTGCCTGGAGCGGGTGGTACATAAGTGTGGTTTTGAAGAGCATTGAGAAGCTTCTAGTGACTTCCAACTCAGGATCACATGGCTTTAAATTGTGTTATCAGAGACTTACCCTTTTGTACTTTAAAAAGAAGAAAGAATGCCTTCACGACCTCACTACTGCTCTATTTCCTGAGAAGACAGGAAACAAATGTGGATGGAATATACACCTGCTGTGAGATGTGCTTTTCACCTACTCCCCAATGAATTTACCTGGGCTTAGTATACACCTGAGGCAGACACCACAATCCACCTTGTCTCCTGAACACTCCTGGGGCAGGTGTCACAATCCTCATCTTATCCCCTGCACACACCTGAGGCAGGTATTGCCACACCCATTCCCCAGGTGAGGACCCTGAGGAGCCTCCAGAAATTCCTGCAGACTTTAAAGCTTCTAAGTGCAGGCAACTTTCTGGCTCCCCCTCCAGGGAAAATTGCTCTCCCTTCATATATCACATCAGCTCTTCCAAGGTTGGGAAGAGGGAGGGACGTCTGGAGGGTGGTGGGGTCCTGGAGCTCAGAGTCCACCCCAGGACTCACCTTTTCTTGGAAGCCTCCCATGGTTGCTGCACGGGTCTGACCTCAGGGAGCAGTTCCCTCTGGTCTCCTGGCCCCCGTGGGTTCCCAGGTCTCTCTTTATGCCCAGCTGAGATTGAGATAAGGATATTTAAGGAAGACTTTGAGAGAAAATGAGCACATTTCTGGGAAAATACAAAGTGCCAAGCCTGGCCCAAGAAGAAATAAAAAACCTAAATATACTTAAAATGGGAATCAAAGTTTTCACCTTTCTCATTAAAAAGAGCCTTATGCCAAAACAGTTTGCAGCCTCTTTTCCATGACAGATAATACTTATCTTACATAAACTTTTCCAGAAAACAGTAATAGAGGTAAAAAAACATGTTCCATTTTAAGAGACTAGGGACCATTTGTTCCAAATCTGGGTAAAGGCAGCACAAGATCAATTTTCCTTACACACACAGGTAGGGAAATCTTGAATGAAATACTGGCTAAGTGGATCCCACAGTTTTAAAATACACACTCACCAAGATGGCTAAAGTTGAAGACAGATAACTCCAAATGTTGACAAGAATGTGGAGGTGCCAGGGCTCTCATGAACATTGATGGGGCATTTGGGGAGAAGATCTTGTAGTTGCTTATAAATCTAAACACACACCCACCCCACAACCCAGCAGCCCCCACAAAAGACATTTACCCAAGAGAAATGCAACATATGTCTACAAAACGACTTGTCCAGAATGTTCATAGCAATTTTATTCATAGTATCCAAGAAATGGACACATCCCATGAGTCCATGACCAGGAGGATCAATCATCAAGCTGGCATGTAGTTGGAGGATGGACTACCACCAGATAAGCCACCAGTCCACTCAGAGACATGGCGAGTCTCAAAATCCTATGTCTGTTTGGTTTTTTAAAAAGATGTATTTATTTATTTCAGAGAGAGGGTGTGTGCAGGGAAGGGCAGAGAGGGACAGGAATCTCGAGCAGACTCCACATGCAGCACAGAGCCCAGTGCAGGGCTAGATCCCATGACCCCATGACCCTGAGATCATGACCTGAGATGAAACTAAGATCAGATACTTAACTGACTGAGCCACCCTGGTGCCTCTTTTTGAAAGAAGCCAGACACCATACCATGTCATTCAGTTTATGTGAAGTTCTAAAACTGGCAAAACTAATTTATGGTGGGAAAAGACCAGAGCCTACCCCTGGGTGGTGCACGAGGGAGCACGGGGGGAGCACGAGGAAGTGTTCTAGGTGACTGTTCTGCATCTCCAGTGGGGTTTGGGTCACACAGGTGTATGCATTTAGCAAAGTTGTTGTATGTAATTTTTATTTCAAAACAAATAAACAAACAAACAAAGAACCAGGCAGAAATACTGAACTCTTGTGAATGACTTACCTGTTGAAGCGTTCAGAGGAAAGTGAGCTAAGAATCACAACTCACCTTGATGTGGATCAGAAATAAAATGTGCACATCTCAGTGATTGTGGACAGCACTGCATCACACAATTCAGCATCTCTAAGAGACGAGGTACTAATTGCTGTCACCACAAAAAGAAAACGATAATTAAGTGAGGTAATGCAGATGCTAACAAATCATACTGCAATATGCAAATACATCAACTCAATGTGGTACTAACTTTAAACTCATCATGTTGCATGGCAATTACAGCTCAATAAAAATAAATTAATTACCTTTACAAGTTAAAATTAAATGAACTGACGGATAGGGAGAGGGCTGGATGAGTGGATAGAGATGTGATCAAGCCTGTTTAGCAAAGTGTTAATATAAGTGGTGTAAAACATGAGTAAATTTTATTAGTAATATAGTGATCTAAATGGTGGGTATATAGGAATTCACTGTAAAATTCAACTCTTCTATCTGCTTGAAGTTTTTCATAATGAAATGTTGGAAAAGATGCAGCATGATCAAAAATGGTTCATCCCAGGGATGCAAAGGCAGTTTCAATTTAGAAAATGATCAATTATAGGGACACCTAGATGGCTCTAGGGTTGAGCATCTGCCTTCGGCTCAGGGCATGATACCAGGGTCCTGGGATTGGGGCTCTGCGCGGGAAGCCTGCTTCTCCCTTTGCCTATGTCTCTGCTTCTCTTTGTGTGTCTTATGAATAAATAAAATCTTTAAAAAAAGAGAGAAAATGATCAATTATATTAATGGACTAAGGGAAAAATTAACAGTACAGACGAAGTATTAGATAAAGTTTAGCGTTTACAGTCTTTCTGAAGACTAGGAGCACAGGAAGCTTTCTTGACTTGCCAAAGGTGGTCTTCAAAACACCAGCAGTAGGTTTCTGGCTCGATTGGAGGTTTAGAAGGATTCTGTCCATGGCAGATGACACGACGAGGACACCCGCCCTCCTCACCAGTCAGTGGAGCTGGATGGTCCTGTCTCCTCAATCAGAAGGAGACAGGAAATAAAGCATCTAACAGTTGGAAGGAAAGAATGAACCTATCTTTTTTTTTTTTAATTTTATTTATTTATGATAGTCATACAGAGAGAAAGAGAGAGGCAGAGACACAGGCAGAGGGAGAAGCAGGCTCCATGCGCCGGGAGCCCGATGTGGGATTCGATCCCGGGTCTCCAGGATCGCGCCCTGGGCCAAAGGCAGGCGCCAAACCGCTGCGCCACCCAGGGATCCCTGAACCTATCTTTACTCATAAGAATACAAATACAAAAGGAATAAAATGTGAATGAAGATGAAAAGAAGAATGCTCGTCTATCTACCTGTCAACTATGTAGAGATCCCAAGTGGCTAATAGACAAACAGCATCAACAGCAACAAAGTAGTAAGAGAGTTGGGTGAGATTCTAGATTACAAAGAAGCCAGCTCACTCAGCCATCAGCTGCCATCAGCAAGAAGTGGGAGGGAGTGTGGTGCTCTTCACGCCAACCACAGAATCTCCCAGGAGCCCAGGACCCATCCCAGGACCCACCAGACTTACGGGATGAAGTCACTCTCTGTGGGGACAAAACAGCTGGAGGAAGGGTGGGAGGAGGGCAGAGGGACCCGACGGTGTTAGAGGGACCACGGAGGGGCCATGGGGACCTGCTTGGAGACCCAGCTCCTACCAGGTTTTACTCTGCAGAGAAGATGGGAAGTTCTGTGGACCTGCTTGGAAAACTGACCCACTAGGCAGGGAAAGAAGTCAGTTCTTCACATAGGTGTGCATGGGGCGGGGGAAAGGCCCAGGTGCAAGAGAGCTTCACTCACAAAAGAAAATGCGCAGGTGTCTGTCACCTGGGTCAGCCAATATTTCTCTAATTAGACCTAACATCCTTACCCTGTAGCTGGGGATCAAAGGGATTTGGCTGCATCCGAATTAAAAATATGACCAGGCATAAAAATATATAGAACAGATAACAGTGGCTGATGGATGAGGGACACCAGGAGAGTTACAAGGCAGAGAAAGTGTGTGCCAGACCCAGAAGCAGCTGACTGGAGATGTGGTCCGGCTAGGGGACCTCGTCCACCAGACCCCCAGGAGAAGGGGCCGAGACACTGGCCAAAGCCCCAGAGTGTGACTCCATAGGAGTCCAAGACATGCCAAGGAAAAGGAAAAGACTTTCCACTTGCACCCCCCACATTTGCAGAAATGTGAAAGAACACCGAGTGCGGGTGAGTGCATGGGGACAGGGGCCTCATCTTCGAAGGTGATGTGTCCACAGTTCGGGCATCAGGCAAGGAATCTGGCCATGGGGAGTGTCGTGTGCGGGCCTGGGGAGGTGGGCGAATGGGGTGGGGGACGCACACTTTGGGAAGCCACACAACAGTGAGGGGCAGCGGCCCAGGTGTCCATGCAGCAATGCACATGACACGCGTGCACATGACATGAACCCCAGAGCCCTGAAGCCAGCTGCTCCCTCCAGCCCCCATGCCACCAAGATCGGAGGGCACCTGGGATCCAGGCCCTGGAGCTGCCATCAAGGATGCCCCCTGGGGGCCTCAGAGTTTAGCTGCAGATGCACAGACAAGCTAGGCTCAGGGGCATGGCCATGGGTGCCCGCTGGCGTCACAGGCAATGGGCTTTCTCTCAGCCCTCCTGCCCCTACTCCAGCCCTGACTCCCCTGGAAGGCCAGAGCCCCCAGGTTCTGGGGGCTTACCACCAAGTGTCTAACCTGCTGCGGCTTCAGGTATGCGGGCCACTGACAGGGGAGAGATTTGGGCCACACGAAGCCCCTGCTGCAGCACGGTGTGAACTCTGGCTCGCATTGGTGTTCCTCTGGGCAGTCCAGACCCCAGGAGGCGAGGCTAGCCCCCCACATGTCCTGGCAATCAGCTCCCACTCTCCTCCCCACCTGGGTCACCCATTTGTCAGACTCAGCTGCTTTCCTGCACTTTGTAGGTTTTTCACATTTTCCACATTTTTCACATGAGGAAACTGAGTCACAGAAAGACTAGATGACATTCGCAAGGTCACGAAGCTGGTGAGTGTTGAGCTGAGTTTTGAACCAACGCTGGCTGGCTGCCGCACCTCCACAGCTGCCGGAGGCAGGTGAAGAAAGCAGGGCCATCTGAAGACGTTGGGGGCAGGTGTCATGGCGTGAGGCCTGATGGAAAGGCACACGTGCTCGGGCCTGGCCAGCTGCCAGCTGGAATGCAGGGCTGGGCAGGATCCCTGGACTGTTCCTGTGTTCCCAACCTCAGGACCTTTGCACGTGGGCTTCCTTCCCATCTCTGCTCAGTGTCACTGCCTTGGAGAAGTCCTCTCTGATAGCTCTCTCTGAGAGGAGTTAAAGTACAATCTTTTAGAAGGATTAAAACTGTGGCTCCGAAACAAATATTCAATCAATGTGCATCAACTGACTTAGTTCACCAATTAATGAGGGAATCAACAAGGTGTAAAAATGGCTCAAAGCCAGTGAGAGCACAGGCATCTGCAGGCTCGTCTGCGCATCCCTGGCCGCCTGCAGATGCCTCATGTGCCCATGTTCAGCAGGGCAGAGTCGGTGTTGCCTCTTCTCGGGCAAGAGCTCTACACAGATGTTCACTCCCACAGCATATGTGGTTGGAGGGTGGCTCTGAGACCATGGAAGGCACAGACTCTGTAATTCAGGTGAGCCAGGAGGGGACTGCCAGACGGGCCCCCAGAAGGGACACCTAGCTTCCGGCTATGGTCTTCCCGATGGGGTCAGGCCCTCACGCCTCTGCCCACCACACCTGCCACGGCAGCTCTCTCTGCTTGGCCTTGCAGAGACCTCAGGGAGACCTGGGGGCAGGGCCTGCACTCCCCCGACCTGTCCTCAGGCAGAGGAGCCCAGACTACTTTTGCATTAGTGCAGGGGACTCTGAGATGAGCAGGCTGGCCCTGGAGTCTGGGCTCCTGACCCGGCACTCGGGTGCTTCCAGCTGGCACCCAGTGAAGGAATAAGCTGCTGCCCGTCCAGAAGAGCCTCTGTGAGGAGGTGTATCAGGCTGGATGGGGAGCCCACAGGTTGTAGGTACCCTGGGAGCTAAGACCCCATCCTGCAGGGAGAGCCAGGAGTGCTCCTGAGGCCTGGCCCCTCAGGGGAGGGACCTGATGCCGGTCCCATGTTTTGAGGGCGTCGCAGAGAAATTGTCCCAGACAGGAGTCAGCAGCACAGGTTTGCTGGAGTCCTTGCAGCCTGGGAGGGGGACCCCAGAGCAGAATCGGGTCGACTCTGTACACGGTGGGGGCGGCTGGCTGTGGACTGGTACCCCTCGTACGCATGCCCCCCCCCACTCTCGGGATTGGTCCTGCTGAGCCCCAGGCCCAGGGGTGGGCTGGTCCTGTGGCTTTCCACAGACACAGGCCCCCACACAGAGCTGCCATGTTCCCCCAAGAGCCCGTAGCATCCCTTAGGCCCCTGATGACTGCAGGCACCCCACCAGGCTGCCCTAGGAAGCACCACCCTCGAGTCCCACATCTTTCTGACGTCCTCGGAGATGAAGGGACGCAGGGCCCCGGCACAGCCAGCCACAGCTCCACAGGCGGTGACAGCAAACCCCACCCAGCCCTCCATCAATGCCTCCACCATGCTTGGCTCTCACCTGCATGTTTTCCAATGGCCCCCCTGCTTCCACCTCCCAAGCGGTGCTTAAGTGTCCCAAAGCACACCCTGGGACTTGGAACACATCCTCCATAAGGGACACATATCTTGCAGCTCATCAGTGGGCAGATAACCCACTCCCTTTCCATGACCCCACTGTGCTTGCAGAGAAGATCACTCCCCTGCCTCCCAGCATCCTGTACCCGGAGGTGAGGACCCGGCTTGGGAGACCAGAGCCTGAAGGGACCAGGTCTTCATCTGTCCCCTTGGCCTTGGCCTAGGCCTGTCTTCAGGCCAAAGTTTTGGAACAGAAAGTTTCGCTCCTTGTCATCAGAATAAAGGCGATTGTGTAATCCTATGGAGAGAATGATTCTGGTTTTGTGTGACCCCAGCAGAGATGCTGCAGTCGTGTCAGACTCCAGCCTCATGCCAGTGTCCGTCAGTGAGGGGCAGAGGGTTGGTGGGAGAGAGCACCTTGTGCTGTGCTCAGGCTCAGTACCAACCTCCCTTCATTCTGTCCTGGGTGTCCGCTCTGCAGGCTCCTGCTGCCTGGGCATCCCTGACCTGCTGGCCCTCGGGACCCTCACAGCACACTCGGCTCCACATGGCAGGGGAATGTGTGCACAGTGGGTGGTGGCCCAACGTGCTACAGGGACGAAGCAGAACCTGAGGCTCCCACCATGCCTGGGCTTGTCCAGGAGACCCCACCTCTGCAGGACACTCAGGACAAGGAGTCCATGTTTTCACTGTCACTGGATGGTCACGTGCATCTTTCTGCAAATCTCTGACACTTCATCTGCTCAGCAGGGGAATGGCCGTCACAGCACCAGGGTGGAATGAGGGCCAATGTGGACATGGACCTGGTTGTAGCTGTGGAGCCTCTCCCTGTGTGTGCACCTGTATGCATTTGTGTCTATGTGCACATATCTCTGCATGCATGCTCATATGTGTATGTGTGCTGCGTGCACGCACACATGTATGTGCATGTGTACCTCTGTCATGCATGTGTGTGTGTGCATCCTCACAGCCTACTAGGCACATCCACTACCTCAGAGGGCCCCTGAGATGCAGGAGGCTGACGCAGGCAGGACCAGGAGCCTGCTCCCTCAGAGCCGTGCTTCAGGGCCAGAGTCGCAGCCCAGAGACTGAGTCACTGACAATACATGGGCCAAATGGTCACTCAACCCTTTCCGCTAACTGCTCATCAGGCTCATGGTAACTTATGTTACATGGACTGGTTTCAACAGCATTAGAGTGACTTTTTCCCCTAAATCTGGGTTTTGCTGTGGTTTTGTTGCAGGAAGTTTGAATTTGTATTTATGTTCTGAAAGCTTGGCTCCAATATTTTATTCACCAGTTCTCAGAAGAGTGAGTTGGTTTCCTAATATCCCACAGGGGGGCCTGAGCTGCTGTGTGTGATGTCTGTGTCAGCGTCACTGGGGGCTCGGGATGGAAGGGCCTGGAGGAGCTGCATGTGTTGCCATCAGTCCTGCCTGAGGTCCAGGCTCACAGGCTCCTCAGCAGGTAAATGTCACTCTTCTGCATCTCATGTTTGGGCCTGAGCACTGCTGGGGCCCACACAGATTTGCGTGTGAGAGAGCAGAACATGGCCAGTGCAGGCAACGGGGCCAGATATCCAAAATGCCCCCCAGCAAAGATGCAACCCCAAAGTGCCAAGCAGAGCTGACCCTTCAGAGGCATCTGTCAGGCAGGCTTTGTGGCATGTGGTGAGCTGGGTTTGAGCAAGGGTACCCCTAGCCAAGGAGCATGCCCTTCCACCTGCCAACCCAGAGGATGCCAGCCTCCAGCCCGGCTCTGCCCAGCTTGGCCTCGGGGCTCTCCAAGCTCGTCCCCGGCACCCGTGCACCGTGGGAAGTGCTTGACGGCAAGGGGTATTTTGAGCAGAAGGCATCTTGCACCAAATGTTGTAAACATTTTCCCCTGTGATCTGGGTTGGCCAGGGTCCTTCAGACAAACAGAAGAAATAGGATGTTGTGTGTGTGTGTGTGTGTGTGTGTGTGTGTACGTGTGTGAGCATGTCAGTGCACATGCAGAGCGAGGGGGACCCAGAGAACTGAAGCAGCTTGAGCCCAAAGGTTGTCTATTGGCAGAGCTCCTTCCTCTGCGGAACACAATCTGTTCTATTCAGGCCTTCATCTGATCGGATGAGGCCCACCACAGCGTGCGGGTGGTATGCTTTACTCAGTCTACCGACTTAGACATTCATCTCATCTAAAACATCTTCACAGCCACACCTAGACCAGTGTTTGACTCATCTGGCCCTGTGGCCCTGTCAAGCTGACACACAAGCCTAGCCATCACATGCCCCTTGCAGGCTTGTGAGAACCATGACAGGACGCCCTGCCTGTCCAGGGACCCCGTGGTGGGGGCTGTTGTCCAGAGTCCTGACGGTGGAGTCGAGGAAGGAATTCATGACATGCAGGTTGGTTACTTACATATAAGGCCACTCCTGTTTACAACGATGCCGACAAGTTTCCGTGGAGGTGAAGTCAGCACGGAGTTCTCAGAGAAAGCAGAGGCAGGATGTGAACGAGGGCGAGGGAGGCGAGGGCTCATTTCCACGTGCTTACGGGGCTGGGTCAGCCCAACTGCCTGGACCTGAGGCCACGAGAATGTCCCCAGCAGGGAGAAGGACCCTGGCTCTTGCTCCTTGGAGGTTCTGGGAAAGCCTCGCAGGAGTCTGTCTTCTCCTGGCTCTCCCCGCACCCCTTCTTCCAAGCAAACCCACCCAGAATTACGGGAAGGAGGCTTGAGTCACATGGGGAGGCTTGGGCCCTGTGCGTGGAGGCCTGCAGAAATGTCGGGCACACTTATCACCAACACGTGTCTGTCCAGGGTGAAAACTCTTTGGTGTCTGCTGCCGGATGCCCACCCCTAACCCTGCAGTCTCCACCATACGGTGCCTTTCTGCTCCGTGCTTCTGCCAATGGAAAGCAAGGACTCCTGGTTGGACAGCCAGGGACATGGGGGCTAGGAGCCTGGCCTGGAGAGTGACATCCTCCTGCTCTGAGGTCACGGGCACCCACAGTGCTTTGTGGGGTCAACAGAGCCTTCTGGGATTGTAGAAGCCCCGGGGAAGGCCAAGCTGCTGCCCGTGGATATGTAGGGAAAGGGATGGGTCCCTGGACCGAGGCCTGTGAGCAACCACCTCTGTGACGGGCTGTCCATCAAGGAACACACCTGGACCCAAAGAGGACCGGGCCTTGCTTGGGGAGGTCTGTGCGGCCCGCAGGTGTGCACCTGCCCTCCGGCCTAGGAGCCACGTCTCTGCTGCAGGAAGCTTCAGCGCTGGCCCAGGGTTGCACAGCCGCGGGGTGTGTTTCTGCCCCCTGCACACAGCTGCTGGCCTGAGTAGCCCTCTTTCTGATAAAAGAGGCCACTTGCCCCGAGTCTGTTCTCCAGAAGAGAAAGGAAGCTGTGAAGATTCAGGAGGCCAGCTGTGCTCGTCCCATTCCTCGGTGGCCATAGTCACAGCACAGAAGCCACGCAGCCCAGCCCACCCTGGGGGCCCTGCCAACAGAGCTGGAGCAGGGGTGCTGCCCCTGGCTTCTGGGGGGCTCTGACAGGGTTGGCTGCGGCTCCGTCCAGGCTCTCTCTGAAGCCCGCCCCTCCTGCCAAGCTTCTGACCTCAGGGTGAGGAGGAACCCCAGGGCCCCCTTGCTGGTCCATGTGGACCCAATGGCCAGCATGGGAGAGTGTCTGCAGGGGATGCTGCTCCCATGGTGCCCAGGGCTTTGCAAGTGTGCCTCTCCTGGACTCACAGGTTTTTCTGGTTAAGACCTTTACCTCCCATGTGCATAGGCCAAAGCCAATATTTATAGGTCTTTACAGAGCTTACTCCCACTTTCTGACTGATGGTCCTGGGGATGAGGACCATGCTCTGAAACATGTGAAACATGCTCTGAGCACCTCTGAGATAAAAGGCTCACCCCCCACTCCGGGGATGGAGAGTCTCCTCCCTCGGCTCATATGTCTTCCTAAAACTGTACTTCTGGGCCCTGCTGGACTCCTTTGAGGGTGCGGGGGGTGTCTGCTCACTGCTGGGACCGTCCTGCTCTGTCAGGCTGCTGGCCTGGGGCACCCACACAAGGGGCCATGGAGTTCCCCTCCACCTGCTGACCGTGCAGTGGTGCGGCCACCCCCGGTGGGCAATGCCTCCACCTAGACGTGCGGCCCTTGCTGCATATCATTGGCTCTGCAGACACGTTGGCTGGAAAGTGGGGGGGCTGCCTCTATATAAGCAGGGTCCCCGCAGAGAGATAACCTTCCTCCTCCCTGAGCCTTCTCCTGTGTCCTCCAGCTCATGGCCAGGCCCGGCTCCTCCTGTGCCGCTGGCTTGGCCCCGTCTCGGCCCCCATGGCGCAGGTGTCTGCCATGCTCCAGGCCCTACAGACAGTCACCATGGCACCCTGGTGCGAGGGACGGCGGGTCGCCAAGTTTCCTGAACTGCAGGTGGCACCTGACACCTCACGTGGGCTTCCCGTGTCGGCCAGGCTGTGAGCGGGCTCCTGACGGCCAGCCCAGGGTCCACTCGAGCAGCATCCGTCCAGTAAACCGCCTGCTCTGAGCGCCCCTCAGGGGCAGGGGGGGCAGACAGGGGCCTCTCCATCCCTGCCCGGCCCAGACCCAGACACAGGCCTGTGTGCAGGTCTCACTGGGGGGAAAGGAGCAGATGCTGGAAGCGCCCCCACCTCCCCCGGGGCGGCACACGGCCTGCCCCACGGGGCTGGGATCTGCGCTCAGCCCGCTCCCCGCTCCCCGCGCCTCCTTCCATCGGCCCCACAGGCCCACACTCTGGAGCGGACCCTGCTTGTTTTGGCTGCCGACAGCGGCCATCCTCGCAGCCCGGCTTGCATAACCGTGAGGTATCTGCTTTCTCGGCTGACGCCTCAAGCGAGGCCTGAAATGGCCCTGGGCGGGCGGGCCAGCCTCCAACACTCCCTGGCCCGGGCTCGGGGGCGTCTCTCGCGGTGGCCCCCCGACCGTGGGCGGGCTGCTGGTGGCCAAAGGAGCCCTCGGCCTCCGGGAGCCGGGAGCAGCGGCCTCTGACCAAGCTGGCCAGCACGGGCCGCGGCTGCCTCCACCCTCTGATGCGTCCCTGCCCGCGTCATCCCCGGCCCTGCCAGCACTGTGGGCTCAAGAGACAACTGTTGAGAGGAGCAGGTCCCGGGAGTGCTCTGCCGGACGTCCTTGCCGCCAGCCAGGCCCCCTGGAGGGCAGCGTCCAGCACCCTGGCCGTGGCCTGAGGGCCTGGATGTGGCCAGATGCCCCCGTGTCAAGACGTCCATGGCCCTGCACCCTTACGGCCCAGCCACCCTCTCCCTTTGGCTGCCGCCGCCAGAAGGTGGAGCGAGGGAAACAGGAGATCCGAATAATGGGCGCGAATTATTATGTCTTCGTGTGAGCCCAGCCCCGTTCCCCATGATAACTGGGGGCACAGCGTCTTACATTTCCATGCTCTGAGCCAGGGCCAGCCGTGACAATGAGCATATTGTTCCCCGCGTTGGGCATTGTCACTGGGTGACAGAGCCCCAGACACACGGGATCAGCACGCACGAGGAAACCGGGATGGTGAGGCCCTGGACACTGACCAGGAAGAGGGCAAGGGACACGCCACCTGCTGCTGACTCCGGGCATCATGGCCTCATGACAGGTCCACCCGCAGAGGGACAGGCGCCCGTGGGAGGGATCGTGGGCGCCCCATGTGGGGGCTCAGCGAAGCTATGAGGATGGAACCAGCTCAGGCTCTCTTGTGAGCCCCAAGAGCTGTGGACATGCCGTAGGAGGTCACCTCTCGGGACAACAGCCAGCACAGGGCAGGTCCCGCACCATAGGAGCTAAGGATAAAAATGTCCCAAGAATCCAGGCAACGATCATGCTGGGCCAGGCAGGGATGGGTAGGCGCCCCCAGGAAACTTCTAAGAGCAGTAGAGAGTCAGCAGCACTGAGCCTAGTCTTGTCCCCCTTGCCCTGCCCCCCTCTGTCCCCTGCTCCAGGTCTGGTGGGCAGGGAAGCCCATGTCTCAGTCCTTGCCGGGCCTCTCAGATACCTGCTTACCCAAGGGTGGGTGCCACTCTGCCCAGAGCCCGGGGCAAGCCCCACAGAGAAATGGGCCTGCAGGGACCATTGCTCCTCAGAGCACTGGCCCTCTGCGCCGGCACTTGGCGTTTGAGTGAGGAAACAGGCCTGACCCCTGATGCAGGGCTGAGCTCTGGCCAGCCTGTGCCTGCCCCTGGGGCCTCAAGCTCTCACATTGCTTTCCTGATGTGCTGGGCTTGTGCAGCCCACATCCTGCACCCCAGGAGACCCATCGACCCTCTGAGGCCCCTCTGCTGCACCCTTCTATGTGGCCATCCCTTCAGGCCTAGGACGCCGAGGCCATATGCATGGGCCTCCACTGCCGGGATGGAGGCCCCCGGATACAGGCTCAGAGGTCCAGAAGTAGGGGCACCACACAATCCTTTTCCATGGGGCCTTTTGGGGGCTGCAGAGTCAGATTTATCCCTTTCAGGGGTCGAGGCCATCAGGCTACTTTGCTCACAGGTGTCTGAGCCACCCCTCAGGCCCTGTGTTCAGAATGCAGCCAGGCCCCCCGGTGAACAGTCCACCTCTCAAGGCTTTGGAGGGGATGACAGCCCCCCCCCCCCCGAGTCAGTGCAGAGGGAGCAGGGGCCTGGCTGGGGCCACCCTGGGGGAGGGTGTCAGCCCAGGGCCTCTCCCGGGTGGCACTGACTCCACCAGCCGCCCCTGGTTCTCTTGTTATCTGCCTTGGATTCCTGGAGTCTAAACTCTTAAGCTCCTGTAAATCCCCTCTCATATGGAAGTCAGCGAGCCATGTAATATTTAAACTGTCCACACTCGTACTCCATTTGTTTACAAGTTTTCCCTGCTGGCACCAGGGCCTTGGATCCCTAAGCCAGGTTTCCCAA
Source organism: Vulpes vulpes (assembly GCF_048418805.1). Taxonomy (NCBI): domain Eukaryota; kingdom Metazoa; phylum Chordata; class Mammalia; order Carnivora; family Canidae; genus Vulpes; species Vulpes vulpes. The sequence goes on along the minus strand of NC_132791.1, from coordinate 159,077,617 downwards.
CAAGCCCGTAAGCCCCAGCCCTGGGGCAAGGAACCCTGCCCCCACATTCAGGGAAGGGCAGGGGTGCAGGATCACGGGGGAGGGGTGCGAGCATGGGTTCAGGGCCCAGCCCACTGACACCAGGGGAGCAGATGAAGAGAGTCCAGCAATGGGCCACCGGCTCTGTCTGGGGGAAGGACAGTGTGGCAGCTCAGCCTGTCCTGTCCTCATGTTCCCCTCCAACCTGGGCAGGGAGCCTGCAGCCCTCGTGAGCGCTGAGGTCTCCAGGGCCCCATCCAGTCTTCAAACTTCAGGGCTGAGGGTGGAGGGGAGTGCTGGGCCAGGGACCTCTGGGTGGCTGGGGCTCTTTGGTGCCCACAGCTCCACTGGCAGCATCTAGTCTGGGCAGCGGCTCACAGCCCTAGTGCTGTGCTCCGTGTCTGGTGCTGTGCTCCAAGAAGAGTGTGAGCTGGTGCAGGACCAGGAGGTCCAGTCCCGTAAGTCCTAGGGTCCTGTGCTGTTGCCTGGGGAGCAAGTGGGTCTTCACCGCACACACCAGGACTGTCACTTCGATCCATGTGCACATTCCTTTACTCACTGTCCTTTCCCATTCCTGGGCAGTCATGTGGATGCGTGAGGGATGGAGCAGCGTCCTCTGCTCCCCTGTGGGACCCACAGCACACCAAGCAGCACCAGAACTGGATGGGCCTCCCAGCAGTGCCTGCGAGATGAATGAGCCAATGAGTAAGTGAATGAATGAATGAATGAATGAATGAATGAATGAGTGCTGCTGTCACCACCACATCAGGCTATAGCTCCTTTCAGCAGAGGCCATGATCCTGGGCAGAGAGTGACCAGGTGGGGAGCCCTTCTGCTGTGGGTCTGTGTGATGGGGCCTCCCTTGTAGCCTGGCTTCCAGGCCTGCCCAATGGAGGGAGGGAGGTCTCCCACTCTCCTGGACCTGGGGTTGAGGCCACGGGGTCTCAGGAGGCCGTGGAGATGGCAGACACAGGGTCTGGAGCAACACAGAAACCACTGGCTCTCTAAGGCTCTCCACTCCTCCCAGTGGCTGGGCTGGGCTGCCCTGCATCTGTGAGTAGGAGCTCCTGCCCCATCCCTGCAAGAACAGGCTGCTCCCTGGGAGCTGGCGTCAGAACTGGTTCCACGTTTCCCACCATTCCTGTGTTGAGGCTGATGCAGGAGCTGTGACTCCTAGGAGAAGGGGTGGCGATCACCCCATTATAGATGAGAGAGCTGAGGCTCTGAGCAACCACATGGCTTTCCTGGGGCCAAGCAGAATTCGGCCCACCCACTGCAGCCAGGCAGGAGATGGGAGATTGGCCGTGGCCTTGGAGCTACACTCCGGCCTCCCAGGCCAGTGGCCCCAGACCCAGGTGGGAGGAAAGAGTTGTGCAGTAGCCACAGCTATTTATGGAGGGTCAGTGTTATGCCCAGACAGTGACATGGAGAGGGCTGGCACCCAGACCACACCTTCAAAGGGTGACCCTGTGACTGGCTGACACCCCATGGCCCCATCGGGGATATCTAGGTCTTGTTACACCCCCAGAGCAGAGATCATGGGATCTAGGGGACAGGCAGGTGATAGGAGCACAAAGGTTTTTTCCGCAAATATTCTGCTGCCCTACCTGAGGTCTACCTCACACTGACTCTCTGTGGCTGGTTTCCATCATAAGACAGAGCTTCAGGAGTCAGGCGTGGTTGTGGCCAGGATCTCTTGTGGACTCTGCTTCTCAGTCCTGCTCTGCAAAGCCTGCACTATCACCTAGAATGGAAGCTGAGATTTAGGGCCAGCAGGGCTGAGCACTGTGGTGGGGACACCGCAGAGTGCAGGCATCACTGACACTATCCACCCTAGAACACAGAGGAGCCTGGACTCCGGAGTCACATGGGCTGACCTTCTGAACATGAATGACCAGTAGGGCAGGACCAGCAGAGGTCCTCTGGGAGGTGGGAGGCAGAGAGCTGACATCATCTGGGCTCTGCCAGAGAGACAGCAGGCCAGAAGGAGGGCCACACTTGGGCACACTTGGCCTCTGTGCTCCACATCCTCCTCTCAAGCAGAGCTGGCCTTCCTCCAGTGTTTCCATTACGTTTTGCAGCCAAATGTTGCTTCATAGAGAGATTTTGTTTGGGACCAAAGGGACTAAGGAATGGGAAGAGATGGGAAGGGATGGGAAGGGGTTTTAAGAGGCCTCTGTGAAGATGTAGGGAGTGGGAACTATATCTTAGAAATAGGAAAACAGGCTCAGATTCATTGCTTGGTCTCCTGGCAAGCTGAGGCCGAGGAGCCCAAAGCCAGAGGAAGGTCTTTCTCCCTCCTCCAGAATCAAGGCCACCTCAGCCTCAAGCCCTGATCTTTTGCATTAGACAACTGCAGACTGACACAAGAGTCAAGCTGCAGATGGGAAGGCTGAAACCGCAGCTACTCCCACTCTGCTTCCTTCAGTAGCAGAGCCTGCCTGACACCCCCCTGGGCCCTCATTCCCTCAAGAAAGCCAGAATTAGAATCCAGACCTGGCACAAATCTCCTGCTATGGACTCTACCAGGGATTGGAGAGTCACTTTCCCTTTCCATGACTATAGCAGCCCAGGGACAAAGTGCTGAAGATCACCTAGATGTCAGAAAACCACTATCATTACCATCAACACCACCATGGCCATCACCATCATCACCATCCACCATTATCATCAACACCATCATCGTCATTACCACCATCACCATCATTACCACTTTAGCAGTAGCAGTAGTAGCAGAGGCCATCATAAGAGAAGCAAAACATCTTGAATAGAAAATGGGGTTTTGTTTGAGTTATTTTGAGGTATGGTTTGGTAATAGGATGATAATCTTGGGCAGAGAAGGGTGGTGAAAGAGTGTACCAAGGGGAAGAGCCCTGACGTCTGGGCTGAGCACTACTCTTAACTTCTTATATGGCTTTGGAAAGTCGCAGGTCCTAAGCTTGACATTCTCAGTTATAAAACAGTGACACTGACAGGGAGGGTGTTGAGAGCAGGGGACAGTGGCCCTCCGCAAGTTCCTTTGTGACTTTTAGGTATGATGGAAAGAGATAAAAACACAACTCTGGAGCTCCATTCTTCCCAGACGGTCCCTTTCATGACTAAAATCCCTAATTGTAATGCAACAAGCAGACATGGGGGGCTCTGAAAGGCAAGAAGAAGACAGGCTGCAAGGGGCCTTGGGATGTGGGGTGCTCCCTGAGCTTCCATGTTGTCTCCCATATGATCCCCAGCAGGTGCTGTGAAGCCTCCAACACAAAATCTCAATGGGCACAGACTAAAATAGCTCTAGGGAAAGCCTGTTACCACTGAGAAAAGTATGACCTAATGACAGAGAACCTTTTAGAGAATATCCTCCCTACTCCAGCCAAACACCAATGGAAAAAACACATGCCGCCTCTGGGGCTTCAGCAGGCAGAATGGGAGTTGATTCAATGATACCACTCCATCCCAGCCCCACCTCACCTCACCCAACTGCTCACCTCTAGGAGCTCCAGTCCCCTTTCAGGGTGGTATTGGCATCCAGGGATGAGCTGAGACCCCAGGCCCACCTGGCATTAACAAGATGGTGGAAGGAAGTGTGGGAGGTAACTTAGCTGACCCCCTGCCTCTCCCTTCCCTGGTGTCTGTGGGACTCAATGGGGAGGCTAAGCATTCACCCCCACTCAGAAGCAGTGAGGCATTGTTAGTTGGCCAATAGGGCTAAGGAGGGATCTAAACCTGCACCCCACCTGTCTACCACAAGGCCATGTGAGTCAGGGCCCATGTTCCGGGGTGCTGGCTGTGAGGCCCCTCAGAAAACTCAACACACTGCCTATCTAGCCTTCATGCTACATCTCAACACGGGGACTGACTATTACAAAAAAAGATGAGTGTCCAGAATCTCAGGACATTGAGTCCAGAGTACAAAAGAAAATCGCTCATCATACCAGGAACCATGAAAATCATAGACTGCATGAGAAACGACAATGAACAGGCATGATTGTTGAAGCAGATTGAGATGAATCGGATGCTGGAGTCATCTGCCAACGGTTTTAAAGCAACCATCACAAAAATGTTTCAGCAAGCAATTATGAATTCCCTTGAAACAAATGCAAAAACAGAAAATCCCAGCAAAGAATTAGAATTTACAAAAAAAGAACAAATTATCAAACTGAAAAATATAACTGAAATTGAAAATGTGCTGGAGGGGCCCAGTGGGAGGAGACAGATCTGGTGAATTTCCGGACAGGCAAGTGGAATTTACCCAATCTGAACAACTGAGAAAATAGACCAAAAAAATGATAAACAAATTCACAGGAGCCTGTGTGACAATGACAAGATTGCTGGCTTTTGTATCCTCAGAGATGCAGAAGGAGAGAAAAGAGTAGAACTTTAAAAACTATTACAAGAGGGGCAGCCGGGTGGCTCCATCGGTTAAGCATCCAACTCTTGGTTTCAGCTCAGGTCACGATGTCAGGGTCCTGGAATTGAGCCCTCATGATGGGCTCCACGCTCAGCAAGGATTCTGCTAGAGACTCTCTCTCTCTCTGCCCCTCCCTCCACTCACTCTCTCTGAAATAAATAATAAACCTTTTTAAAAAAGTATTACAAGAAATAATAGTACAAAATCCCCAAATTCGGCAAAAGACATAAATCTACAGATTGAAGAGGCTGCATAAATCCTGAAGGATAAACCTGTAGAAATCCACACCAAGACACATAATAAAGCTTCTGGGAACTGCAGACAATGAAAACTCTCAAAAGCAGCCAGAGAGGGACACCTAGGTGGCTCGGTGGTTGGGTGTCTGCCTTTGGCTCAGGGCATGGTCCCAGGTCGGGGATCGAGTCCTTCACCGGGCTTCCTGTGAGGAGCTTGCTTCTCCTTCTGCCTATGTCCCCACCTCTCTTTCTGTGTCTCTCATGAATAAATACATTTTTAAAAATCTTTTTAAAAAGCAGAGAGAAATGATTCATTAACCTTTAAGGGAGCAGCAATCGCATAACTGACCCAGAGTCTGATCTGTAGCCACAGGAGCCATGGAGAAGTGACTCACAACATGGTAGCTGCTGAAAGAGAACAGTTAACTGTGGATTCTATGTCCAGAGAAAATATCCTTCAGGGATGAGGGAGAAAGAAAGTCACCTTTAGATGATAGAAAATGAGGGCAGCCCGGGTGGCTTGGAGGTTTAGCATAGCCTTCAGCCCAGGGCGTGATCCTGGAGACCTGGGATGGTGTCCCATGTCTGGCTCCCCGCAGGGGGCCTGCTTCTCCCTCTGCCTGTGTCTCTGCCTCTCTCTCTCTCTCTCTCTGTGTCTCTCATGAATAAATAAATAATATCTTTAAAAAAAAATGAAACTCCCCTTAAGACTAAAGGAAGTTCTCCAAACAGAAAGGAAATGACGGAAGAGGACTTGGAACCTCAGAAGCACAGAAGAACATCAGGTTGGGTAAAAATACGGGTAACCATACTATAGGGTATTCTAATAGTTTCTTAAATCACTTGATGGTGGAAGGAAAATTTGTAATACCGTCTGAGGTTGTTCTCAATGTGTTAGAAGCAACAGGACAATTCTATTTTAAAATTTGGGAGGCTGAAGGGGCCTAAACAGTTTTCTGCATTTCACTCCAAGTGGGAAGATGTCACTACTGGTAGATTATGCTGTCCACCTAGGGCAATCCCAAGAAATCAATACAACACAATATGTCAAAAACCCTTATCAATAAATCAAGATGGAATTCCAAAAAATGTTCAACAAGCCATGGGAAGGGGAAAGAATAGGAACAGGAGACAGGATAATATGGTGGCAGAGTCAAGATGGAACACATTGCTCTAAATGTAAAGCATCCAAACATGCCGACTGAAAGGCAGAGATTGGTACCACGGACTTGACACACCTGCTGTCTTCATAGACACTGTGTGCTCACTTGAGATACGACATAGGTGGTTCGACAGCAAAAGGAGAGGAGCATGCACACACGTGTCGATAGATGGGTGCATCCCACGTGGGCTGAACTTCCACGTAGACCCATCAAGACTTCTCCCTCCCTCTCCCCCTCCCCCTGCATCCCTTCCCATTCCCTCCTGCCTCCACCAGCCTGCAGTGTCTACCCTTCTGTTCTTTTTCCATGTGCTTATAATCCTATAAAAAAACCACATGTTGCCTTACACGAAATGTGCACAGATATGCGTGGGAAAGTGCCACTGTTTTCTTTACCAGAAGAGAAGGGGGGAATCATTTTATAAAGACTTCTCTGTATTTTGTTTCTCTCCCAATATTATTTTGGGAGAATTCCACCAAATCAATGTGGAAAAATTCTCTTTATGCATAATTTATTCAACCATTACTTTATTGATGGCTGTTAACTTGGTCTCCAGGATTTCACTCCCCAACGATGCTAGCAACGTCTTTGGAAGTAAAAACAAGCAGAAACATCACAATCACCGAGTCGGGGTGTTGATGTCTATGTGATGCTCAGAGCGGGGGCCCTGCTAGAGGGTCCCAAACAGATGGCAGTTTCGGCTCCTGCCCAACCCCGTCTGCCCAGGATAAGGGTTCCCTCCTGCTTCAGCTGCTGACCTCATTAAAGCAGTGAGAAAGCCCTACTGTACTAAGGACCCAGCAGGTGACTCTGTTGGCCCCCAGAACAGGGCAGCATTCCCATGTGTTCCTGCCCCCAATCAGGGCTATCTCAGACCATCCAAGACACATTTAAAATGTAGAAACCTTTGGTACAAACTCTGCAGATGGACAAAGCCTCAACCCCTCAAGGGCGTGGGGGCGGCCACTTAGAAGGGAATCACTACCAGGGTCAGAAATTATTCTGGTGCCACCTAGAATAAACAGCCCGACATGACCGGAGGCTGCACTGTTTTGTCTTTTATTGAACATCCTGCTGATGCCAAGGGGCAAGCTCACTGCCCACTCCTACCCCTTGCCCAGAGCCCTTCAGAAGCACCTTCTCTGAACCACAGATGTCCCAAACTCCTTGAAATCTGCGGAGGTGACCCACATCTGCTTGAAGCTGCTCAGAGAGGTGACAATGGAAGCCCCAATCCAAGTGGAGAACCACCTGTCGGGGGGAGCAGTGATCTTGATGGGGGTCCCCTTGGAAGCCAGCTGCTCCAGTTCCTTCAGGAGACGGTCATCGAGGCCCTGGAACAGAGTGGTGCCCCCGGACAGCACAATCTCCCCAAAAAGGGTCTTCTGGATGTCTGCATCACACTTGCTGATGCTGCAGGAGACCATTTTCGAGAGGCCTGGGTTCTGGATGCCCAACTGGTCGGGTGCGAACAGGGCCTCAGGTGCCTGGTACAGCTGCTCCCCGACACAGATGACGTTCCCATCTGGCAGCTTGTACTCTCTCAGGACCTCCTCTGGCCTCCGGGATAGCTCCTTCTCAGGCTCCACGGCCACATAGCACAGCTTTTCCTTGATGTCATCCACCAGGGCTTTGTCCAGCACACATGGGAAGGAGCGCCCACTAGCCAGCAGCAGCCGGGTGAGGTGCTCTGTGATGTCCCTTCCTGCCACGTAGAGCTTGGTGACTGCATGGGGCAGGGAGTACCCTTCAAAGATGGGAACAGTGCAGGTGACCCCATCCCCGCTGTCCACCACCAGGCCTGTGACGCAGGCCGAGGCGTAGAGGGCCAGCACGGCCTGGTCCGACAGGTAGAAGGCAGGCACATTGAAGTTCTCAAACATCATCTCGGCCATCTTCTCCCGAGCCTCCCTGGGGTTCAGTGAGGGCTCTGTCATGAGCACAGGCCTGTCGCTGGCCTTTACCCCCAGCTCCCACTCGAACAGGTGCTTGCAGAGTCTCTCCATGTCCTCCCAGCCGGTGACCAGGCCCCGCTCAATGGGGTAGTGCATCTGTAGGACCTCCTGCTTGTGCAGAGCCTCTTCGCCCACAAAGTACTTCTTCTGATTGGCTCCTGCCGAAGGGGTCTTGAACTTAGGGTGCCCTATGACAGAGCTGATGACATGGCGGGGCCCGATCTCTCCAGACAAGCCTGCTTTGCAGAGTCCAGAGCCATTGTCAAAAATCACAGCTGGAGAATCTAATACGTGTGGGTTAAACATGTCTGCAGCATCCTCTTCTGTGCTTCACCAAAATAAAGACAGAACTCTCTCAGCCACTTTGTGACGCAAGAGGCCCCTATGGAAGTTTAAGGGCACAGGATTCCACGGCTCTGCAGTGACTCCCAGGCGGGGCTAGCAGGTGGCTGGGCCCTGAGAGCCCTCCATCTTCGCCGCAGATCTGCTCTGCTTTCAGGCAGCCGGGGAGGCCACCGCCTTTTCAGGGATGACAGTGTCACGTGTAACAATCCAACCCAGGCAACAATTGTCCTGGGCCAGTGGCTGAGGGCCTTCGGGGGTGGCACCTCAGAGCCCCCAGTGCTCCCTCCCTGGTGAGACTCCACCTGGCATAGGGCAAGCCAGACCCACTGGTGGTGTTGATGGGCCTGTGAACTGGGGCCCAGCCTTGGAACCCAGGGAAGCAGCCTAGCCTGGGCCCACCCAGGGGACTGAGGTCTCTCTCCCACAGAGCTATTTGTGGGGTGACAAAGACACACTCCCCTCTGCTAAGGAGATGGCCAAGCCCCAAGTACAGGTACAGGTTGGAGGAAGAGTGTCCACAACCCATCACAGCAGGCACTCAGAATGTGTAGACCCCTCCAGGAAGCCCTCAGAGATTTGTTTTTCCTTTACCCCCACGAGCCCTAGCTCTCTGTCCCACAGATGCAGCCTGCTGGCTGTCTCTCCAGGCCTGCATGTCCCTGCTCTGGCCAGAGGTCAGGGCCCCTCATTGCTCTCATTGTTCCCAACCCTGTGGATCACTGACTGTTACTCTGTGCCAGTGCTTCTCAAGTTCCCAGAGTGGGGGACACCTGAGTCTATGGACCATCATGTGGTTGGCCACATGGATGAGAACATGCTCAGAAATGACCAGGTCATCAGATTCATGGCTGGCACCAAGGCTGGAGGTGGCTGGGCTGCAAGTCCAGCTCCAGTCCTGCCCTTCCTGAGAGTCCAGGCGGAGGGCCCCTGCTGGGGACTCCCAGAGGGCCCGTGCCAGCTGCACTGAGTGCCGGAGGGTGGAGGCGGGTCGTGGAACATGAGCATACCTGACCATCCTTCCCCGCCCGGCACTTCTAATCCAAAGATCTCCCCCAGGGGACCACCTCCCCTCCAGAACCCCCAGCTGCCTCTGCTGGTGCTCCTGTGTGCCCTGCCCAACCTTCTAAACCTACCAGATAAAAAAGTACATGTTAGTCGTGTGGTATAGATGTGTGGTGTGTACCTGTGGTGTAGACAAATGGCAGATAACATGACTTTGTGGGCACCCTTAGGGGTTAAGCCCCGGGGGAGAATCAATAAGAACTTGGTCTTGTTGGACATTTCCCCCAAAAGACACCTCCAGGTAGAAACTGAGTCACATACAGGATGGGGTTGGTGCCATAGGATGGCCCCAGATGGAGTTTGCACCACCCACAGCCGTCGTCAACTGCTCCCGTGGGGATCCCACTATTTGTGGGGTCCAACATTAGGGGAGTATGTGTCTGTGGTGGGCTGCCACTGCGGGTGAGGGGACGGTCAGCAGGAGGCTTTGTTGGGGGTTCCTGCCTGCTTACATCACAAAAAGCCTGTGTACTTGGGGACTCTGGCTTTGATAGAATTTTCTGATTGTTGCCCAACATTCCAGGCTGAATCGGGAGGAATGTGCTCTTAGGGTTTCCAAATTTAGCACCCAAAGGGGCCCACGTGGGAGGTGATATAACAATGCACATCAGTTTCAAACGCCAGGTGGAGGCACATGGGTGACACATGGGTGACATATGGGTGTGTCCCGGGGGTCCAGGGCTGGCAGAGGCATTGGCCATTTGCAGCAGGGTCAGAGGAGAAAAGGACCAAGGGTGACGCCCCAGCAGATGAAGGAGCACTCTGTGGCCACTGGGCACCCTGTTGCTATAACAACATGCAATAGCCACGCCCCATAGGCCAGCGGCCTCTGACCCACACGAGGTCACACAAACACCTTCCGGCCCCTCCTACCTGTCCCTGAGCTCCCCAGGCTCATCTTCCTCACCGGCCCCCCACTTAGGTCTGGGACACCTCTACCTGTTGCCAATCCTGTTCCTTGGCAGCTCTCTGCTCCTCTGTGACCCCTGCCGACCCGTACAAGCTGACGCCGTCCTGCAAGGAGCCGGGAAAGCACAGCCATTGTCAGGGGCAGTGGCTCCGAGTAAAGCCACTGGAGTCTTCCCAGGACGCCTTTTCCAAGTGTTTCCACTCTCCCTGCTGAGCCTGGGAGACGTGCTGCCCTTTGCCGTGGGTCTGGCACCTGCCAGCCCTGCCTGACACCAGATGCCAGTCACGGCCGTGGGGCCCCCCGTGCCCTGCAGAGTGGCCCAGAAGCCTGAAGCCGTTGTCACCTTGTTGCTCTTCCTGCTCCAGGGAAGTGCCCCCCAGTGCCCCCCAGCAGCCCCAGCCCAGAGCCCGAGTGCACACCCCCACTGCTTGTCATTTGTGGGGGTACTGTCGGAGTCTGGCCCTGGTTGAGGTGGGGGCCTCTGTCCCCCCCATGAAGTGGAGAGAAGACTCACCACCGAGAAGTGGGGTATTCTCTGGGGGCCACACCATGTGGCCACTGAGAAGAACCAGTGGGTTTATGAGCCACAAACTACGTGATGTTGTGTTGGTTTTGAGCTCCCAGCCGGGGGCAGAAATGCTACCCGTGGTTCTCAGGTGCCTGGGAACCTCGTCGTCCCGGCCCGGCTGCCTCCCTGCGTCTGTGGCCATCGTGGAAACAGCCCCATCCCTCCCACCACCTGGCTCTGCACGTCTGGGAGGGACAGCATGTGCGCGGGTGTCCACATTGGTGCCCACCCACGCCCTTGCACTGGGGTGGATGCGATGCTCCAGGTAGCTGAGCCCTGGCTGCGAAGGCTGTGTTTGCTCTTAACACCAGGACGGAGCCCCTCTTCAGACTCCAGTCGGAAGCCAGCCGTTTGGAGGCTGCCCTGCCCCCACCCCGTGCCGGCCATGCCTCGTAAATCGTCAATCGCTTGAATAAGTTTATGGGCGAACTGGCTGTAACTCCATCTCTCTCCGCAGGGCACGGCTCGCCACCGTGATCGTTCTAGAGGGCACTCGTTTCCGTCTTACACAGGAAGACTCACTTATTTCTGGTCCAGCGGTCATGCCCAAGACCAGCACCCCCCTCAGCCCCTGCATGATGCCACCTCCCACGCCCTTGGAGGATCCCAGCCCGTGGTGGGAGGTGCACAGCCCCTAGGCAGCCTTGGAAAGCTGCCAGGCATTTCGACAGCAGTGGGCAGCCCTGGACCTGCTGGGCACCCCTGCTTCCTATGTCCCTGGTGCAGCGTGACTAGGCCACCCAAGCCCTGGGCTGGGGGCCGCCCTAGCCGTCCCGTCGTCCCTGGTTCCATCTGCCACTGGTGCCCAGACCCTCAGCCAATTAGTGACCAGCAGACTGGGCTCATTAGTTGTGGCTGACATCTGGCGGCCAGATCCTGTTTGATAGGGTCTGGTCCAGTGTGGGCCGGCAGCCTGAAGGAACAGGGCAACTCGACAGGTGGCAGGATGGGCATCGCTCTTCCGAGAGAGAAATGTGCACATGTCCATGGAGAATATGGGAGTCCAGGGGCTACAGGTCCTTGCAGGGTGCCTCCAAATGTCTTCTCTTCCACCTTTTTGCCCCAAAGGTGAGCCCAAAGCCCTGATCAGTCTTCATAGTGTTCCAGCCCTTTTGGATTTCTGGGATGGAGCTTGTGTCATATACCTACTCTTTGATTTTCCATCCACCATCCATCCATTTATCCATCCATCCATCCATTCACCCATCTATCCATCCGTCTATCCAGACATCCATCCATCCATCCACCCACCCATCTTTCCACTCATCCATCCACCTATCCACCCATCCATCCACTCACCCACTCATTTGTCCCCACCCATCTATCCATCCAACCTCCTGTTCAGTTATTCTCCCTCCCTTCCATCCCCCTTTCTTCTCTTAGCAGCTAAAGTGAGCATCCTCACTTATGGTGGCCTTCAGGCTTCCACAGAGCCTATGGGGTTCCCAGAGCTGACAGCACAGCACCCATGAGTCCTGCCTGCTATTGTTCTCTTCCAGCTAGCTGGGTCAGGAGTGACATCCGTGGTTGGCTCCTCTCTTGGTCTCTCATGAGCCTGACTCACTAACCTGGCTTTGATGGGCAGGTCTGGCTCGCTGCAGCCAACACGACATCGAGTCAGTGTTCATGGGGCAGAAGGAAAGAATTGGTGCTGAGCCGACATGCACTGGGGAGCCCTCGGCAGAGCCTCCTATGGTTGAGTGTGGCTCTGTGGAGACACTGCTGAATGGGTAAGGTGAGGCAGGCTTGTTTGGGAGAGACCGTCACCTGGTCCGCAGCCAGACCACCACCTAACTCCTCCTGCTTTTTGTCTCCCACACTCATGGAAATCGGGTCATCTGAAGGCTCCTTGGGGAGGCTAGGGCAGGGGTCAGCTTCCCTCAGTCTCTCACCACCCTGGGACCTCACGACTATGCAGCTCACTTCCCTTAGAGAGAGTGAGTGAGCGAGCACCTGAGCACCAGCACCAAGATCGGAAGCCACAGCCCTTCTATCTAATCGCAGGAAGACATGCCATCACTTCTGCTGCTTTCTGTGGTCCAGGAGCCAGGCTGCCCGCCCAGACTACGGGGAGTGGGGAGTGGGCTACATGAAGGGGCACGTGCAGCAAGGTTGGATTATCAGGGGCTGCCCTGGAGGCTCCCCATGGGGGCCATGGAGCAGTTCTGGGATGGGGACCGAGGGCCACCCCTGCTTGCCCTGTCTGGCCTCAGTTTCCCTAGTTATCAGCAAAGACACCACGCTCTGGCACTGCTGGCATCTACGGAGAAGGGGGCATCGTGGCTGCCGGAGGAGCGTGGCCCAGAAGCTGCGGCACCTCAAACGAGGGCCAGTTGGCTAGCTGGGCACCCCCCGCCTCTGCTGCAACCCCGAGAGATCAGCCGGGGGCTCTCCAGCTGCCTCTTTTATTTGAACCATCACTGCTGCCAGTTCTCATCGCTTTGAATGTCACATCCTGACCTGAAACTGTCCCAAACAAGAGATGTCCTCCCCGCAGGCTCCCGGATGAACCATCTAGGCCTCCCTGGCCACCGAGTGTCCTTGCGGACGTCACCCCACCTGCCCCAGCCCCGTGGCCAGTCCAGTGGCCTCACTGCGCTGTGGCCCTCAAAAAAGAGGGTCTCACGCCCCCTGCTGGCCCCCAGCGGAAGTGTCAAAGATCAGGGTGGCCAGGGGCTGTCCCTGGAACAAAAGGAGGCTTGTTAGCTTCAGATGAGGCAGGACACTGGGGGAGGAAGAAAAAAATCAATGTTTGCTAAATAGGGAAAAAAAATCACCCTGCCTCAGTGGGGAAAAGGCTTATTTTCAAGTGTATTAAAGTGATTACCCAGAGGAAAGCCGAAGCAAATGAACAGGCGTGCGGGGCGGTGAGTCGTCCGTTTTCCCAAAGAGCTTCCGACGAGCAGAGCGTGCACGCCCTCCCTCCAGCCGGACACGGCCAAGCTTTCGGTTTTAAATAGTTTATAACATTTCAGGGGCAGCGTCTAAGTGAGGGCAGTCCCTGGAGATGCTCAGCAGACCTGTACATTTAGCCAGTGATAAATAACCAGGAAAGCACAAGGCCCGGAAGGATCCCAGATTTAATTCAAATAATTTAAAATCTAATGTTGAAAGAGCTCTTTGCATTCATGTGCCGTCCGTGTTTCCAGCCGGAGAAAGAAAAGGCTTTGTGTTCGGGGAGGGGGCGGGGTGACAGGCGGCGAGCCCGCAGTCCGGGAACTAACCTCTTTACCATGTGCTGCTTCCCGCCAGCTCGCCGGCATTTTTCATGCTGTAAGTGGCGGGCGTCGTTTCAGAAAGCCGGACATGGGGGGGAAGAGGATTTATCATCTCTGTGGACTTTGCTCCGCTCCAGGTGAAAGGATTTTTGTCCACAGCGGGGCCGCCAAGGGGAGCAGAGGAGGCCGCTCCTTCTCCACGGATGCCCCTCAGATGGCTCAGGGGAGACACGCTCGATTCAGGGCTGAGGTGACTCCACATGGACATGCTGTGGGTTCATGGGGGTGGACGGGGCAGGACGGGGCAAGGCCACGGCCCATTCGAGGAGGGAGCTGGTCCCAGCAGAACAGGGGTGCGGGTGGTGCAGGCCTGAGGGTCCTGCTCAGTTTTGAAGGATTTGCAGAGCCCTGGGTGACCGCGTTCCCCGAAGAGTCACAGCCATCTGAAACCTCAGAGCCTGGCCTCGTTTGTAAATGCCCTCAGATACACCGAGGTCGTGTTGGATTAGGATGGGCTCCCAGTGTGAGGACTGGTGTATCAGAAGAGGAGCGGACATGGGAAAGGACCACGTGCCAATGCCGGCAACGGTTGAAGCTGAGCCTCCGTCGGCATCCCCAGAGGTGGCCGGCCCTGCCCACACCTGGCCCCCATACCGCGGGAGAGTCCCCTACTGTCGCCTCAAGCCCTGCACATCTGCTGTTCCGGCGGACAGCCCAGGAGGGTTCACAGAGGAACCCTCAGCCGGGGGTGCTCTGTGCCATGATGTGCATCCACCTGGCTCATGTGACAGCGACCAAGAGCATCACCCTTCACGGAGGCTGCTTTGAGGGGGCTCCTGGTGCTCTGAGCCCCTGGACCCACTCCTGCGGCAGCTTTCCCTACAGCCTCTGGCTGTCAGGGAGATGAAATGCATCCCCAGCTCATCTTCTAAAATGATCTGTTTTTCCTTCTGGCTTTTTCTATGTCAGAGAATCCATGGGACCTCTCCTTAGAAGGTACCAAAGAAGCCACATCTGGTCACAGCGTTTATTCCTGGTTTGAACGATGGAGGCCCTGAAGTGGAGGCCAGAGAAGCTCTCAGAGAGGGAGACCCCCAACCCAGGTTCTGGCACCAGGCCACATACCCATGATGCCCTGCATCTCTAGGATGTCTCCATGCGTGTCTCATGTCAGCCAGGGTCGCTGTCAGATTCTGGGCCACTGGACACAGTTCTAGGATGCGTGTGGGCAAGATCTCTCTAGAAACAAACGTCCATCCTTCTTTTCAAGAGTGACACAGTGGGATATCCCATGGCGCTTGGGGGAAGCATCCCCAGTGGGATGGGATCTGAGGTCTGGTGGTGTGTGTGGGAGGGTCGGTGGACCTAAGCCAGGAGCCCAGCCCCTGGAGCCACCACCGGGATTTCCTGACCTGCCGGCTAAGGGCCTCTGTCCCACGTCCCCATCCCCTGAGCTGCTCAATGCAGCTCCCTTGGGCTGATGACTGTCTCCTGCTCAGTGCAGGGGCCGCCAAATGCTGGGGTCGATCCACTGCCCCGGGGGGATGAGGAGTCACGGTCAGAAGGATCCTGAAAGCGTGCAAGTCGGCTGGTGTCACTCGCCAGTACCACCTGCTACATGTCTTCTGCAGGCTGAATAAAATCCACATCCTGCCTATCCAGGGGCCCAAGATGAGCTGTCCAGTCCTGATATGCCCTCCCCCAACCCCACCCTGCTCCCCCACCCTGCTCCTTAGAGTTCAGAGGCTGGTCTCTCTACCTGGAGAGGTTTTCCTCCAAATTTCCAGGTGTCCACACCCTCAGCTCGGGAGGTGCTCAGTATGGTACCCACAGCCACTTGGGACCACAGAACATCAGCGTCTGTTAGAATGAAATGCTCAGTGCTCCAGAGCACTGGACAGTAGCCACATGTGGCTGGCGGCTGCCAGGCTGGACGCACAGGTGCAGGCCTGCCCACCAGGGCCCCGGGGCCCAGGGCTCAGCGGTCGCACCACAGGGGAAGTGCTGTACTCCTGCATCCCACGCCTGCCCTTGCAAATTACGAGCACCTCTAGCTACAGTCTCTGACCGTGGCCAGGCCTGTCTCTCCTGCCAGGGCTCACGCTTCTGGAAGGCCAGGGCTGTGCTCCAGGAGCATGGTTGTTCACCCAGCCCAGCACCTGCCCTGAGAGCAGTGTTGGGATGGACAAATGGAAGATGAGTGAGAACAGGGTGCCTGGGAAGCCCTGGGTCCTGACGGTGGGTCCTTCCCAGAGACACAGCTTCCAACCCCTGAGGCGGCTCCCTCCAGGGCAGGACTTGGGGAACCCCTGGCAGGACTGCTGGTGGCAGGTGGGGTGCTCACCCCAGGGGAGGAGCAGCAGCAGAGCCAGTCTGCTCTGTCAGGGTCGAGCGGCTCAGCCCTCAGGCCTCCCAGGACAGCAGTGACTTCTTTCTTCTCTCTTCCCTTCCCTCGAGGGGCCTCCACCCAGGACAGGTGCCACGCAGCTAGTGGGGGCTCCCATCGCGATGGACATGGTGTGGGAAGGCTGGGCCCAGCTCCGGGCAGCAGCAGCCCCGGGATGCTTCTCAGCATCCTGAGTCTGCAGGCTTAGCTCCACATGGACCCTCGGGGACCCAGGCGCTGGGGGGCCTCCTTGCTGTCCGTGCGCCTTCTGTCCACATGGCAGGGACATGTGTCACCTCTGCTCATATTCCATGGGTTCCAGGGCCTCGCCTGACAGCAGTGCCCCTGACATGGCCAGTAGGTCAGGGCGTGTGCATGCATTTCTGAAGCTCTCCCTGGCTGGGTATATGTGGGCTCACCGACCCCCTGACAATAGGTCCGCACTGCACATTTTTCTTAGTTATCTGAAATTCAAGTGTGGCCGGCCTGTGTTTGCAGTTGCGACGCTCACAGTCACCAGCCTCACGCCATAAGCTCCGTGGCAATGGGTGTGCGGGTGCTCAGTATTTTCTACGCAGGAGCCGTAAACACAGAGAAACACTCACACTGAGGCACGAGAGTGCAGCTCTGGCCCTTGGACCTGGGACGAAGGAGACCCATGAGGAAGGGAACGTGAGCCAGGGAGCTCTGCGCCCCGGGCATCTGTGCCAGAGACATGCCTGGAGCTTTCCAAAAGGGAATTTAACCTAAGAATAGAAACCGGCCCCTTCTCCCCGTGCCCCTGCCGACTGCCCAGACTCCCAAGAGAGGGGCGCTGGACTCAGCCGGCAGAGACTTGAAACATCCACCCTGCTCCTGAGTGATTCTCACGACAGCCAGGAGGTAACCGTTACCCGCTCGGGTCTTATCACCGAGTTCCCAAGATATCCGCCAGCTTGGTGAGCCAGAAGCGGCCAAACCCTCGAGGAGCGGGAGCTTGGCAGTCACCGGGGACAGGAGACACGGTCAGCCACACTGGCCATGGTTCCCATGCACACACCATGACAGGAGCAAAATGCAGATGGCCTTCCCTGTCCATGCCCCCCAGTCACAGACCCTTAGCGGACATCGTGGAAATGGTTCAGTGCAGACGAGGCTGGGGTCCCTGCACCCTGTCCACCTGCTGCCCGCCCTCCGTGGGAGCTGAGCTGGTCTGGAGGTGGTGGGGTGGGGCAGAGTTGAGCTCACAAATGCACATCCAGATGGTGTCGGAGTAGAATAGACGCTGTGAACAAAATAACACGAAACCTGGTCAGAGACAGCCTAGGCTAGGGACAGGTTAAACTAGGTGGAAAGGAGTGTCCCCACTGAGCTGAGACCCCAAACCCAAGGCCAAGGGTGCATGAGGGACAGAGCGTTCTGGCCTGGCCAGGGAGAGCATGGGGTGTGCAAAGGCCCTGGGGCAGGAATCACATCACCCTCTCTGGTTGTTTGCTGGTCCCGAGCACTGGCTTTCTGGTTTAAGGTACTTTTTAACCAGCCCCAACCAGGCATATATATACAGGACCTAGCAGGTCCCTGCTAGGGGAGTCACTGCTGTTAGGCCCAGCCAGGCTGGGTGTCCAGGCCTGGGGTTAGGGCCAGGCTGGGTTTGGGGTAGCTGGGAACCTACACAATGGGCCAAGCCCCAGGCTCAGGTACCCTGATCTTCAACCCCTTTCTGTGCTCCTTGTGAAGGCAGCCACAGCCAGGTCCTCCCCCAGGACGTGGTCTCATGGTGTGGGCTTCTGGAGACAGACACTCCCAGGAGAGCTGTAATCCCCATGGAGAGGCCCAAGGGGACCATTGGGTTGACTGATGGCCTGCAGCTTTGTCAAGTGGTCCCCATGCCCTGGCTTGGGCCTCTGAGCATGGGCACAAAGTCACATGTCGGCTTACACTGGGGAGGCCCCTCTGCACCAGGGGCACCGCATAGCCAAGTGGACAGATGCCCGGACCAGGACTCCGCCGGCCTCCGCCCTTAGCTTCCCCTGTGTCTAAGCCAGGATTTGAGGATGAAGGGTGCCTGGTGGCTCAGTAATATGGACCTGAGTTTGGTGCGATCCCCGCTGTTGTGGGTGTCCAACCTCTCACTCCCAGGTCCCTGCCATGACACCGCCCCTCAAACACACCAATAAACCGCTTGGTGGCCAGCTGTCACGTGGGACTATTTCTGGGCTGGGAAGAGCAAGGATTCATCCCAGTAGGCAGGCATGTGCTCCAGGCGCGGGTCTGCTGTTCCCACAAGTGGGCGTCCCCTCCAGCACCACCCGTGGGAACTCAGAGTCTGATTCCCTAACAAGGGGCCCCTGACTGCAGACCCACAGGCCCTCCGCCCGCCGCACCAGCCAGCACTGGCCAGCCTGCTAGAGCGCCGGGTCGTGCTCCTAGAGATGTCGCAAGGAAATGGTGGTTTGTGAATGCGGAGCCGCTCCTGCGTTCCCAGTATGCTCCTGCCGCAGGCATGTGGTGCCAGGGCCACAGTTAGCAGAATGCAGGGATTGGGGGACCGAGCAGGCATGCAGGTGGTCACTTTGGGAGTGTGAACTTCCTGTCCTCATGCCTTCAGCTGTGTGGGTTTAGAGGTTCTGGTCCCCAGAGGACGAGCTTCCACCAGAGTCACAGTAGGAAGAGTCCCCATGAATACAGGACAGTTGATCTGGTCACTCTCACCTGACTGGACCAGCAGAACAGCAGGTGCAAAAGGAGCCAGGGCTCTGGCAGCAGCGACCGATCCTGAGGGGGGTGGCTGAGATACGGGGGCTGGGGTATACCCACGCTCACCCCATCCACTGCACGGGCACCTGCTGCTACTCCAGCACCCGGATTGAGCTGTCAACGGGGAAGCCAGTATTTACAACCTGAAAAACCCCAGAAGCCTGGACTCAGATGGTCACCTCAATGAGACCAGGAGGAGTCCCGGCCTGGGGGCTCCGTGGTGAGAGCCTGTCACGGCCTTCACCTGCCGTGCTGCGGGGCTGCCATCAGTCCCGCTCAGCCCTTTTCTGTAGGACACTCCAGGAATGGAGACCACAGACACCCCACCTGTGACTCAAGATACACTTACCCAGACAATATGTAGGCAAGAAGGTGTGGGGCACCCTGCCCGATGATGCTGGGCCATCTTCCCACTGCTCCCTCGTGTCCCCGCTGCTCCATAGTCTCCCCGATGCTCCCTCATCCCCCCGTTGTTCCTAGTCCCTGCTGCTCCCTCATCTTCTCGCTGCTCCCTCATCTCCCCTCTGCTCCCTAGTCTCCCTGCTGCTCCCTCATCTCCCTGCTGCTCCCTCGTCTCCCTGCTGCTCCCTCATCTCCTCACTGCTCCCTCCTGTCCCCACTGCTCCCTCATCTTCCTGCTGCTCCCTCATCTCCCCCCTGCTCTCTCATCTCCCTGCTGCTCCCTCATCTCCCCACTGCTCCCTCATCTCCCCGCTGCTCCCTCATCTCCCTGCTGCTCCCTCATCTCCTCACTGCTCCCTCATGTCCCCACTGTTCCCTCATCTCCCCCCTGCTCCCTAGTCTCCCTGCTGCTCCCTCATCTCCCCCCTGCTCCCTCATCTCCTCGCTGCTCCCTGGTCTCCCTGCTGCTCCATCATCTCCACACTGCTCCATAATCTCCCGAGTGTTCTATCTCCTTGCTGCTCAAGCATTGGACGCTGATGGCTTGTACTTCTCCTTCTCCAGAATTGCCCCGAAAGTCAGGTATCCCTTGGGAAGGCACGTGGCCCTGATTCTTGGTGCCAGTGTCAAAGGACAGTCCCCCAAGCTTTCTTCCCCAAGAGAGCATCCACAGCTGTGCCCATGGCTGGGACACTGGGCTCAAGGAAGGCACACTGGCAGAGCCTTGTTGTGGGTGGAATGACCAGAATTTTCCCTTCAAAGAAGTGCCATGAGAAACTATTATAATTACAGCATGTCCTCCAGAGCAAGGAAAGCCTGGTGCTAATCCCAGATCTTCATCCCCATGGCTCTGGGGTCCCAATTAGCCAGCTCCTCTGCCCTCTCTGACCTTCATCCCTGCAGTGGGTTGGGAGCACTGGGAAGCCCTAGAGCCAGAAAGTCTGAGTGACACCATGCGGTTCATGCTTGGGAAGCAGTGGCCCCTGAGGGCAGCAGAGCTGAGGAGGAGGATGAGATCTGGCCCCACCATCCCAGGCCTCATCCCTCAGCCATTGCTCAGACAACCACTATAGCAGAAACAGGGCCCCAGTCACCTCGGTGCCTGTGGCTTGATCCCAGACACTCTGTTGCTTTCTAAATTTAGAGCTTATAAAATCACTAAATGGTTGGAAAGCCGGGGAAAAAAGAAAAGTAGAATTGTGTGACCATATATGTATATATGTTCCAGTGCTGGGGGTGAGGGAGATGTGGTATTTATATCCTGGTGACTGGGATATCCCCAAACACTTCTTCTAAGAAAACATCAACTGTCTGAATGACTCCACCACCCGCTCTGTCCTCGATCTACACATCTCTCCCTGCTGAATTTGAACCCCATAAGATAGATGCATTCTTTCCCCACATCTAGGGGTCCTTGGCTGCCCCCTCCTCATCACCACCATCCCCAGCTCAGAAAGTTCTCTTATACAAATGGGTTGATTTGGGGCACCTGGGTGGCTCAGTGGTTGAACATCTGCCTTCAGCTCAGGTCGTGATCCTGGGGTCCTGGGATTGAGTCTCTCTTCAGGCTCCCTGCATGGAGCCTGCTTCTCCTACTGCCTATGTCTCTGCCTCTCTCTATGTCTCTCATGAATAAGTAAATAAAATCTTTTAAAAAAATGGGTCAACTTCCAGGAATACCAGCTTTGTCCTGGCTCCTCCCAGGACATACCCTCTGTGTCTGCTGGGGCTGCTCTGCAGAGCACCACAGACGGGAGCTTATCAACAGCAGATGTTACTCCTCACAGTCCAGAGGCTGAAAACCCAGAGTCAAGGCATTAGCAGATTCAGGGTCTGGTGAGGATCCTCCTCCTGGTTCACAGAGAGCATCTTCTCTAGGTGTCCCTACTTGGAGGAAGGACCAAGGGAGAGCCTTGGGTCTCTCATGAGGGCACTAACCCCCAACCCTCATGGTGGGGCTCCACCCTTCAAATCCAATCACTTCCTATGGCCCCGCCTCCTAACACTATCACCTCAGGGGTCAGGGTTTCCACATATGAATTGGGGGGGGGGCACAACATTCAGTCCATAACTTTGCCCTTCTCATATCTCCTGGCATCTGCTGGGGTGAGCTGGCACGCTCTCCGTTGAACTGGGGTTCAGTGGACCTTTCGCTATCTCTGAAGGTTGGTGGAGGAGGCTCCTGAAGCCCCATAGCTTTAGTCCTGGAGCAGGACAGTCATGCCCCTGTCTGGGTGAGTGGAGCCCCTGACTGTCGACACACCCTAGAAACCTTGTGCCCTTCATATTAACACCTGGTGGAAGCCACAGGTGGTGCCCGTAGTACTTAAGACCCCTGGATGCAGGTCAGACTCCCTTATCTGTTTGCATGCGGGAGAATCACATTCACTGTCCCCATCGCAGCTTGATGTGTCCTGCTTCTGCTTGTGGCATTTTGGTAGCTGTGTATGTGTATGTTTGTTTGAGTGTTAAAACAGAGACATGGAGCTCTCCTTTCCAGGAATATTCCAATCAGATAACCTGAGAACACTCCTGTTTACAAAACAGCTTAGGGTTGTCAGATAAAATGTGATCCACATCTCTTACAGAGCGAGCTGAGCTTGCAAAAGAGTAATGGAATTTTCAGGGGCCCAAAAATGAATAACATGACCCAAAATAGTAATTGAGGTGAGCTAATGCTGTGGCTGCCTGGAGGCTGGCTCCCAGATGCTGATCGTGATATAGAGGGGCTTGAAATGTCTTCCCAGGACAGGGCACGAGGCCCCTTGACACCAAGGGGCCTAGCAGAGAAATCAGCTTCTGTACAAAGTCACAGTCCCTGTTACAACCTCAGTGGAAGGAATCCATTAACAAAATCCACCCAGCAGCACACGAATATTACTAGGAAACTTATCAGTCTTTACCTGGACTGAGGAAGTATAGAAGCTCCTCCTGAGCAGATGCATTTCCAGAATGATGCTCCTCCTCCATAAAAGCAAAGAGAACACTCAAAAATGAACAAAATCAACTTTTTAAAACTCTAGAAATTCCTCTAATGCCTCCAACAATTAAGAGAGCATTTGCTCATAAAATGGTTGAGTCCTGGTAAGAACAGGGAGTTTTGTGGCATTGTCACTCCCCTTCTCCCACTCATTCCCTCTCCCCGGCAGAGTATCGGTCTGAAAACCAACAGGATGTCAGCCACAATGGCAGTGAACAAGAGTAGCCTACAGACTGGAAGCAGGGAGTCTCAGCATGTTTCTGAGATGTTAGAAAGCCATGTGCATGTGCAAGGCCACACACATGCTCAGGAAGGACCTGAGAGGGCCCCAATCTCTCACTCCTGCTGACCTTGAGACTCTGTACAAGGAGGAATAGAAGGTGAAGGAGGAACTGTAACTGCCTCCTGGGGCATTGACATCCCCCTCAGCCAAGTCTGGAGCCCTTATTGGCTCAAGACATATAAGGAAATCTCTTTCAAAAACATAAGACAACTGCTAAGCAACCAGGCAGAGATTTCCGTGGCTACCATGACAAACAGAAATGAAGTCTACCTTACAGAATTGTTTTAGGAAAGTCACTATGTAAACAGGAGCAACAATAGAAGCTCTAGGAAGGGGAGAATCTGATTTCCAGAGTTGCCATGTTATTACCTAAAATGTCCATTTTTCAACAAAAAATTATCAAACGCCACACAAAGGGGACAATGTGGCCCATACCATGAAAATAAATAATCAATAGAAACTGATCCTGAGGAAGCCTAAGTGTTGGACTTACTAGACAAAGATTTAAATCATCTATTATATTGTGTGCCAACTATGATCAAATAAATAAATCAGCTATTCTAAATATGTTAAAAGAACTAAAGGAAATTATGTCTAAAGAACTAAAGGAAAGTATGAGAATGATGTCTCACCAAATAGAGAATGTCAATAGGGATAAAAATTATTTAAGAAAGAATCCAATAGAGAGGCATGTAGGTGGTGCAGTTAGTTAAGCATCTGACTCTTGGTTTTAGTTCAGGTCATGATCTCAGGGTCATGAAATCAAGTCTCGTGTTCAGCTCTACACTGGGCATGGAGCCAACTTGAGATTCTTTTCCTCTGTCTCTCTCACTCATGTGCTAATGCTCTCTTTCTAAAATAAACTTTAAAAAGGATCATCAAATAGAAATTCTTCAGTTGAAAATTACAATAACTGAAATGAAAATAAATCACCAGCTGGGATCAACAACAAATATAAGCTGGAAGAAGAAAGAATCATTGAACTTGAAGCTAGGTAAATTGAGATAATCCATTCTGAGAAACAGAAAGAAATGAGACTGAAAAGAATGAATAAAGCCTTGGAGATCTGTGGGGCAGCATACATATAATGGGAATCTGAGAATGAGAGGGATAAAGAGGCAGAAAGAAATAATGGCCAAAATCTCCCAAATTTGGTGAAAAACATCAATCTCCTTATCCAAGAGGATCAATGAACTCCACGTAGACTAAACTCTAAGAGACCTATAGCTAGACAAACTGTCAAAAGATAAACACAAAGAGATGAAATTAAAGTGGCAACAGAAAAGCAACTCATCCTAGAAATGAGATTACATCTGACTTTTCATCATAAACTTCATCAGTCAGAATTCAGCAGTAAATAAAGCAGGGCATCTGGGTGGCTCAGTAGTTTGTCTGTCTTCAGCTCAGGTTGTGATCCCAGGGTCCTGGAATTGAGCCCTGTGTTGGGGGGGGCGGTGTCCCTGCTCAGTGGGGAGTCTGCTTCTCCCTCTCCCACTGCCCCTCCCCTCCGCTTGTGCTCTCTTTCTCTCTATCTTGCATTGTGTCTCTCTCTCAAATAAATTAATGGAATCTTTAAGAAAAAGAAGTCAGCAAAAAATAAAGCAAAGAAATAAAAACGACCTATAGAAAGAACTACAAAGGTAAATATGCAAGGTAGTATAAATGTGTTTTTTGTTTGTAATTCTTTTCTTATTTCATTTGATATGAAAGACAATTGTACACAACTATTTATAAAACTGTTGATGGGCTTAGAATGTATAAAGATATAACAACATAGTACAAAGGTGGGGAGAATGGAGCTATATGACAGCAAAGTTTGTGTATATTATTAAAATTGAGTTGATATTAATCTTAACTGGGTTGTAATCATTTAAGATATTAACTGTAATCCCCAGGGCAACCACAAAAAAAATATAGCAAAAAGCAACAATAGAATTAAATTGGCACCCTAGAAAATACCTATTTTACACAAAACAGTGGTAATTAATGCAGGAACATAAGAACAAAAAAATATATATAAGACATATAGAAAACAAATAGCAAAATTGCACACATAAATCTTACCTTATAAGTGATTACATTAAATGTAAATGGATTAACTCTTCCTATCAAAAAGCAGATATTGGCAGAATAAAAATTTTAAATCATGCTCTTCACAGAAGACACACTTTAGATTCAAAGACACATATGGATTGAAAGTAAAAGGATAAAAAAATGTACCATGCAAACAAAAACCAGAAGAAAGTTGGAATGGCTATATTAATATCAGATAAAATAAATTTTAAGACAAAAATTGTAAGAGAAACAAAGAATATTACATAACAATTATAAATATGTAAGTATCTAAAAGTAGGCCCCAAAAATACATGAAGCAAAAACTGATAGAACTGAAGGAAGAAATAAACAATTTATAAGAATAGTTGGAGACTCCGATACCCCAGTTTTAATAATGAATAGAACAACTAGGAAGAATATCATAAAGGAAATGGAAGATTTTGAAAATACAGTGAGCCAACTATATCCAATAGACATCTATGGAACACTCCACCCAACAACAGTAAGATACATGCTCTGCTAACATTCTCCCATAGACCATATGTTAGACTATAACACAAACCTCAAAATATAAAAGGATAGAAATTATACAAAGTGTGATCTCTGACCACAATGGAATAAAAGTAAAGAAAGAATATTTGTGGAACACCTGGGTGGCTCGGCGGTTGGGCACTTGCCTTTGGCTCAGGTCGTGATCCTGGGATCCAGGATCAAGTCCCTCATCAGGCTCCCTGCAAGGGGCCTGCTTCTCCCTCTGCTTGTATCTCTGCCTCTCCCTCTCTCTCTGTGTGTGTCTCTCATAATAAATAAATAAATCTTTAAAAAAAGAACATTTGGGAAATTCACAAATGTGTGGAAATTAACACACTCATCAATAACTGATGAATTAATGAAGAAATCACAAGGGAAATTAGAAACTAAACTTTGAAATGAGTTAAAATGGGTGACGGGCACTGAGAGGGACACTTGACGGGATGAGCACTGGGTGTTTTTCTGTATGTTGGTAAATTGAACATCAATAAAAATTAATTTATTAAAAAAAATGAAAGCATAGCATACTAAAACTTACAGGACATAGCTAATGCAATGCTCAGCAAGAAAGTTCTAGTTGAAAACGACTACATTAAAAAAAAGATCTCAAAGTAATATCATAGTCTTCCATCTTAAAACACTAGTAAAAGAAGAGCAAATAAACCCCAAAACGAACAGAAGGAAGGTATGACAGCCACCTTTATATTAACCCAACTGGGCTACAGGGTGCCAAGAGATCCCATGAAACATTATTCTGGGTGTGTCAATGAGTGTGTTTCTGGATGACATCAATACTGGAATCAGTAGACTTGGTAAAGCAGATTGCCTTCTCTAATGTAGGTGGGCCTCATTCAATCAATTGAAAGCCTAACTAGAACAAAAAGGCTGAACTTTCCAGGAGCAAGAGAGAATTATTCCTGCCTGACTGCCTATAAGATGGGACATGGGTGTTTTCTTACCTTCAGGCTTGAATTGAAAGAATCAGCTCTTTCTGGGTCTTGGGTCTGTCAGTTTCTGGAATGGAACTATTCTATTGGCTCTCCTGGTTCTCCAGTTTCTACCAAACATTTCAAAAATAACTAACACCCATCAGGGCACCTGCGTGATTCAGTCAGTTAAGCATCTGACTCTTGCTTTTGGCTCAGGTCATTATCTCAGGGTCCTGGGATCAAGCCCTGCACTTGGCTCCACACTCAGTGCAGAGTCTGCTTGAGATTCTCTCTCCCTCTCCCTCTGATCCTCCCTCCTCCTCTTGCCCTTGCTGTCTCTCAAAATAAATAAATAGAAAATTAATTAATTAACATCAATCTTTCACCAAAATCTTACAAAAATAGAAAAAAAAAGGAATATTTTCTAACTCATTCTGTGAAGTCAATGATGTCCTGATAACAAAGCCAGACAAAGACATCTGAAGATAAGAAAACTACCATCTAGGAAGACAGCCAGAATCCATCATGAACATTGACACTGAGGCAAAAATCTTCAAGAAAAACATGAACATAACATTTATAAATCAATCAATGTGACACACTACATTAATAAAAGAAAAGACAAGAACCATATGATCCTCTCAATTGATGCAGAGAAAGCATTTGACAAAATACAGCATCCTTTCTTGATTAAAACTCTTCAAAGTGTAGAGATAGAGGGAACATATCTCAATATCATAAAAGCCGTATGTGAAAAGGCCACAGAGAATATCATTCTCAATGGGGAAAAACTGAGAGCTTTCCCCCTAAGGTCAGGAATATGACTGGGATGCCCACTCTCGCCACTATTGTTCAACATAGAACTAGAAGTCCAAGCCTGAGCAATCAGACAACAAACAAAAAATCAGACAACAACAATCAATCAGAACTAAAAGGCATTCAGACTGGCAAAGAAGAAGTCAAACTCTCCCTCTTCACAGATGACATGATACTGTATAGAGACTCTACCCCAAAATTGCTAGAACTCATACAGCATTTCTATGCACTAACAACGAGATCAAAGAAAGAAAAATTAAGGAAATGATCCCATTTACAATTCCACCAAAACCATAAGATACCTAGGAATAAACCTAACCAAAGATGCAAAAGATCTATACTCAACTACAGAACATTTATGAAGGAAATTGAGGAAGACGCAAAAAGATGGGAAAACATTATAGATTGGAAGAATAAATATTGTTAAAAATGTCTATGCTACCCAGAGCAATTTACACATTCAATGCAATCCCTATCAAAATACCGTGGACTTTCTTCACAGAGCTGGAACAAATAATCCTAAAATTTGTATGGAATCATAAAAGACCCCCCAATAGCCAGAGGAATGTTGAAAAAGAAAACCAAAGCTGGAGAAAACCATCACAATTCTGGATGTCAAGCTGTATTACAAAGCTGTAGTCATCAAGACAGTGTGGTACTGGCACAAAAACAGACACACAGGTCAATGGAACAGAATAGAGAACCCAGAAATGGACCCTCAACTCTATGGTCAACTCATCTTTGACAAAGGAAAGGATATCCAATGGAAAAAAAGACAGTCTCCAATAAATGGTGCTGGGAAAATTGGACAGCCACGTGCAGAAGAATGAAACTGGACCATTCTCTTACACCACATGCAAAAATAGATTCAGGATCGATTAAAGGCCTAAATGTGAGACAAGAATCCATCATAATCCTAGAGGAGCAC
This sequence comes from Vulpes vulpes, assembly GCF_048418805.1. Taxonomy (NCBI): domain Eukaryota; kingdom Metazoa; phylum Chordata; class Mammalia; order Carnivora; family Canidae; genus Vulpes; species Vulpes vulpes. The sequence continues at coordinate 159,049,694 of NC_132791.1, read as the reverse complement.
ACAGGCAGCAACCTCTTTGACCTCAGCGGCAGCAACTTCTTGCTAGACACATCTATAAAGGCAAGGGAAACAAAGGCAAAAATGAACTATTGGGGCTTCATCAAGATAAAAAGCCTTTGCACAACAAAGGAAACAGTCGACAAATCCAAAAGGAAACCTACAGAAAGGGAGAAGATATTTGCAAATGACATACCAGATAAAGGGCTAGTATACAAGATCTATAAAGAACTTATCAAACTCAACATCCAAAAAAACAAACAATCCAGCCAAGAAATGGGCAGAAGACATGAACAGACATTTCTCCAAATAAGACCTACACATGGCCAGCAAGCACACACAAAAATGCTCCACATAACTTGTCATCAGGAAATACACATCAAAACCACAAGGCGATACCACCTCACACTAGTGAGAATGGCTTAAATTAACAAGTCAGGAAACAACAGGTATTGGCGAGGATGTGGAGAAAGGGGAGCCCTCCTGCACTGCTGGTAGGAATGCAAGCTGGTGCAGCCACTCTGTAAAACTGTGTGGAGGGTGCTCAAAAAGTTGAAAATAAAGCTACCTACAACCTAGCAATTGCACTACTGCATATTTACCCCAAGATGCTGATGTAGTGAAACGATGGGACACCTGCACCTCAATGTTCACAGCAGCATTGTCCACAATAGTCAAACTATGGAAAGAGCCCAGATGTCCATCGACAGATGAATGGTTAAAGAGATGTGGTATATATGGATACAATGGAATATTACTCAGCCATCAAAAAATGAAAACTTGCCATTTGCAATGACATGGATGAACTAGAGGGTATTATGCTGAGTGAAATAAGTCAATCAGAGAAAGACAATTATCATATGATCACACTCATATGTAAATTTAAGAAACAAAACAGAAGTCATAGGGGAAGAGAGGGAAAAATAAAACAAGATGAAATCAGTGAGGGAGACAAACCACAGGAGACTCTTAATCATAGGAAACAAACTGAGGGTTGTTTGGGGAGAAGGGGTTGGGGGATAGGTTAACGGGGAGGGCACATGATATAATGGTCAATGGGTATTATATAAGACTGATGAGTAAGTAACTGACCTCTACCTCTGAAACCAATAATACATTATATGTAAATTAATTAAATTTAAATGATTTTTTAAAATTTAAAAATATCATCAAAAAGACCCCTAGCAATTTGAATCTAAGGACATAAAAAAAAAAAAAGCTTAAATGGTCAAGTGGAATTTATGCCAAGAAAGTAAGGCTTGTTCAACATATGAAAAACGATCTAATATACCAAATTAAAATAGAATAAAGGATATAAGCCAATATGACCATCTTAATAAATGCATAAAAAAGCATTTTACAAAATCCAATACCCTTTCATGGTGAAAACACTCAACATATTAGGAATGCAAGTAACTTCCCCACCTGATGGACATCTATGAATAATCCACAGCTGGTATCATATGTAATGACAAAACACTGAAAGTTTTCCCTTTAACACTAAGAACAAGACAAGGATGTTTGTTCTCATCATTTCTATTCAGCATTGTACTGGGTGGTCTAGCTAGGAAAAATAGGCAAGAAAAAGAAATGAAAGGCATCCAGGTTGGAGGGGAGGCAAAACTACATTTATTCACAGATAACATAATCTTGTATATAGAAAATCCTAAGAAAGAAAAACCTGTAATCTCAGAACACTGGTCAACATACACAAAGTGATTATATTTCTGTACACTCCAACTGTCTGAAAATGAAACTAAGAGAACTATTTTTTAAAAAATATTTTATTTATTTATTTGACAGCACAATCACGGGGAGTGGCAGAGGGAGAAGGAGAGGGAGAAGCAGATTTCCCGCTGAGCAGAGAGCCTGATGCGGGGCTTGGGGTTTGGGGCTCGATCCCAGGACCCCGGGGCCGTGACCTGAGCTAAAAGCAGACCAGTTGAGCCCCCAGGCATCCCAACCATTTGATTTATAATGTCTTCAAAAAGAATGAAATCCTCAGGAATAAATGCAACAAAAGATATTTATTACTTGCACACTGAGAATTATAAAACACCAGGGTGAAATGGAAGAAATTAAGGACATAAATAAATGGAAAGACACCTGTGTTCAAGGATCAGAGCTGTAATCCTGCAAACAGCACTATTGCTTAATTGATCTGCAGATTCGGTGAAATCCCTGCCAAATTATCAATTCTCTTTAAAAACAAACAAACAAACAAACAACAGGAACTGATCATTGATCCTAAAAGCCACATGAAAATGCAAAAGTCCCAGAATAGTCTACACAATCTTGAAAAGAAAAGGAAAAATTTGAGCAAGGCATATCTCAAGGACATAGGAACCAATCCTAAAGAACTCTCAATGGCCAAAGCTGAACATTTTGAATAATATAATAAATAATAGTAATATTAGATTAAAGCCCAGAGGGGAAAATACCTACAAGTCCATAAACAAATGATTAAATAAATAAATAAATAAATGTGGGAAAATGGGCAACTTTTCCTTACAGTAACATCTCAGTTAATACATGTAAAACAACTGGATGGATGGAAACTTTAAAATCACCCTTACAAAGCCATATTAATAACTGCTGCAGGCAAGATCTACCCATGGCAGCTAAAACCAGTAGGTAAAAATTTAAGGAGAAAGAGGCTATTTGTAGAGCTTTAAAGTATTTCTCTTCAAATCCAAGTGGAAAATAGTAATTTTGCAGTGTAAACTCTGACAAAGAGCATGGTACCCGAAAGATTAGGGTTAACATCACCATTGTAAGATACAGTGACATCTCACACTCCTTAACTTAAAGCTTCCAGAGGATATCATGGAATGTGTTCATGACCGTGGGCAGGCCAGGATTTTAAACAGCATTCAGAGTACCAACCATAAGAAAAAGAGTAATAAATGGACTACGTAGAGGGCCATTTTATAGATGCAGAGACAAATCTCTGAGCAACGAGGCAGAGATGCTCCACGCCAACAGCGGAGGGAGATGCTAACTAAGGCTGGAATGACAGTCCACTCCCCAGATGCCAGACGGGTAGCAACTCGTGGTCTGAGGCACCAGGCGTGGGTGACCTCACCCCCACTGCTGAGGTCAGAGACCCCCAAGTTGGTGCAACAACTTGTCATTTGGCAGGTTTTGTCAGTAAAGACACACCTCTGCCAGCAATTCCAAAATTAAGCACTTTTCCTAAACAAAGCTCACTGGTGTCACAGGAATTGTGTGTGCAAGCATGCCCGTTTAAGCGCTGGCCCCAAATGTCATCACCGGGAGAGCGGGTGGGTTCTGCAGGGTGGACGCTCATGCCTCCAAACAGGGGCTCCATGGGGCAGTGCATTGTGCAGAAACCACTGACATCCTGTTCAGACCACATGCAAAGAAGGGCTAAACGTGTAATGCCCAGTGAAAGAGAACAAACCAGGCCTGGCAATGATAAATACCAAGTTTGAGAGATTCCAGGTGGAAACAGAACAGAATCAAGGGCTGTCCAACAAGATAAATCTGACAAAGGCGGGTGTGAGTGTGAGTAGGGTGTCTGCCTATTTTTCTCTGTACTTTTCCCTACGCTTGAAAGATTCCATGACGAAACACCCTGCAAAGAAGCCAACAGGAGTGGGAACTAAGCCTGACCCCTTCTCCTGAGAGAGGCCCCCTGTCTGTCCACCCTTCTCCATCTGTGGGAGGTTGGCTCTCCCTTTCCTGGGGGGATATGCTGCCCTGTGTCTTCCTAAGGGCCCCGTAAGGACCAGGACTGGGTTTTGGTCCCAGCTCTGCAAGGTACCAGCTCCCTGGCCCCAGTGATGTTCCCAGTCCCTCTCATCATCCCCACCCAGAGGATACCATTATGGCAGCACACAAAATGTGTGTTAGTACGGGGAGGCTGTCCCCAGGCTGCTGACCCCCACAGCCTGCCACTCTACCAGAGTGGTGACAATCTGAAGGGCTGAGATCTCACTCAGTCAGCCCAAGGGTCAGGCCAGCTGGGCCATGTCATGGCCTGCACTGACCATCCCCATTGTGACTATGTTCTGCTGCCATTCAAAGGAGGCTCTGGTAGTAGGACCCTGAAGTTCGTGGGATGCTGGGCTTGGGTTTCTATAGCAGGACCTCAGATGGGGGTCACAGGAGGGCCATTACCCCACTTGGCCTGCATTTCTCTGGCCTGGGGCACTGTAGAGGGCAGGAGAGGAAGACTGTGGAGCCTGGGCCACCCCTAGTTAATGGCCCCTGACTCTCACTTCCCCGGTGTTAAGCCCCCCTCCTCTCTGCCCACTAATTATCTGGAGGTTTTCCAGAGCCTAGGCTCAAAAAGGGATTTCTTGGGGGATTTGGGTTGGACAGGGAGAGCTTTCCTGCAGGAAGGGCCTCCAGGTGCCAGGCCTCAGACCCAGACAGAGGACTCCTTCTTCATCTTGCCTCTGCGCACATGCAAAGTTTATTCACTGGCTTCCTGGTTGTTCTGGCCTCCACTGAACCACCAGCCTCTAGCACAGGCACCCCCAGCCCACCCCATAGCCTGAGAGAGAGTGTGGTATTGTGTGCATGCTAGGAGGGAGGGAATGCATGCATCAGCTAGACACTTAGTAGGGACCGACTAAATACTTCTTAGATGGATGGATAGATGAGTGGATGGGTGTGTGGGTGGACAGATGGTTGAATGGATGGGTATGTAGATGAATGGATGGATGAGGGGATGGGTGGATGAGTGGATGGATGAATGGATGAGTGAGTGAGTGTTTGGAATGATGGATGGATGGATGGATGGATGGATGGATGGATGGATGGATGGTTGGATGAATGGGTGGGCAAGTGGACACATGGATGGATGGGTGGATGAGTGGGTGATAGAAGGATGGCTGGATGAATGAATGAGTAAAGGGTAAATAGCTGAATAAATTGATGGTAGTCTCTGCAGCTTTTGGCTCTACCGGAAGCTGAGGTTCCCTCCTGGGGCATTTGTTCAGATAAATCCCACCAATAGACCTTTGGGGTCTCAGGAGCTTCAGCATGTGGAGTAACAGTCCTCACTAGCCAGGAAGCCACACTCATTTTAACTTTTACAACAGAAATCATTTTGTAAGGAATCTAAAGCAGTTTCCAGACATTGATAAGTGAGTCAGGAGGTCATAGCTTCAGCTGTCTGAGTGGAAGCATGCTTTGGATTGGGCTTCCAAGACCTCAGTCTCAGGCTTGCTTTTAGGAATATTCTGAGTCCTCCCTGGACAGATGGGGCAGGCAAGGAGAGGGCCCTGTCAGAACACAAGAAGAGAGGCTCTTCCTAAGTCCCAAGAAGAGCCTGGGGCTTTGGGATTTGCATCTTTTTCTGAAAAAGTGGAAGTCATGAAAACTGAAGCCCATTCTGCTCAGCAAGGTCCTGGAAGTTGTGTATAACCACAAGCAGCCCTGGCTTCAGGAACTGTCCTTCTAGATGGAAGGATAGGCTAAGATATTAAAAACAAAAGTGCTCTGTCCAATAGCTGCAGTTTTAAGGTAAAGCCAGGTGTTTGCAGGTCAGGAGCACATCAGCAGGAGGAGCTCAGTGGATGTCAGGGGTGGGGATAGGAGACTGCCTAGCAAAGGGGAGGCCACATCTGCGAGGACCCACAGCCTCTGAGCAGGTTTGCCAGATGGACCAGGGGAGGGAGGTTAGCCCTGAGGACTAATGCCCTAGTGGCTGCAGTGGTCTAGAAAGGCCCCATGTCTTGGCCCAGGGAAGAGGAGAGACCATTGTCCACCAGGACACAGCCTGCCAAATGGTAAGAGGTCTTTACTGTAACCCACACATGGCAACTGAGATCTGCAGGGATCTTACCTGGGGAGGTTTTCTGAGAGACTGTTGCCGGTCTGTTGTGCAAAGTATTAGTGAGTTTTTGCATATGCCAATAAAAAAAATAAAAGCCACTATTAAAATGAACCCCTGGCACATACCTGGTTTAGATCACATAGGAGCTGGCCTTTTGCACTGGAATTTGCAGCATCTGTTCCAATTAAGCCTTGCTTTTTAGCTTAAAGATATTAGCCCGATCACTAGTGTTCTGTTTGGACATGAATAGCGCATTGTTCTGCCCCGAGCAGCCCTGCAGCCTCACAGACACCATTAAACAGCTTTGCGGCCCAATTAGAAGTGGAGGTGGGCTGGCGGTGGGGGCGGGGACTGACCACCAGGGCCAGGCGCTACATGGACACAAGTCAGGGGAGGCAGCTAACGTGGACCATGTGTGGGAGAGCGGGCTCCAGCATGCACACCCGGCTCCGTGACAAGCAAAGACATGTTCATCCATCTTGACTTCGGACTGTGCCCCATGCCCGAACAAGGTAGCCAGACGAAGCAGGCAGCTCCCCGGAGCCTGAGGAATGGATGTCTGGGGTGACGGTAGGGCCGAGAGAGTTGTCATGGGAGAGCCAGGAAGAGTTCACACCATACCCAGCAGCCAAGTCCTCCAGGCCCCCTCCTTCTCTGTGGGGGCACACATACGCATTTGCACACACTCAGACACACACATGCATGTTCACATTCTCATTCACACACACACACACACACACACACACACACACCCTCCTACTCATACGTACAAAACAAGGTATCATGCTACCACCACTCCCACCCCCACGCTTTCTGTGACCAGCACATTATTTTATGGCCTGCTTTTTTTCTCCATAAATGCTGAATCTAGGAAATATGTCTGGGAAAATTTAGGGGTCTGATCGAGAAGAAAGGATGTTTGAAAAGATGAGGGATGGATAAATGGATGGTGGATGGATGGATGGATGGATAGATGGATGGATGGATGGATGGATAGATGGATGGATGGTTGGATAGTTGGATGGAAGGAAGTATAAGTAGACGAATGAACCAATGTATGTATGTAGAAATGAATGGATGGATGGGTGTGTGGATGGATGGATGTATAAATGGGTGGATGCATAGATGGTTGAGTAGTAGGTAGGTCAGTAAGAAGTAAAGCCATGTAATGGAAAATACTAGAAGGCAATGTAATGGAGTGAGATTCTGAATGTTTTCTATTTCTTCCTCTTGCTTTCTAGATCTTCCAAGTCCTCTGCAGTGAGCATATGTTGCTTCCATGACCTGAAACAAAGATTCCAGCACTAGCCCTCCCCTTCCTGAAGCCATGAGGGAAAGGATTCTGAGACATTGCAAAACTAGCCTGTCCTGGCCCTTGGTTTGAAAAAGAGGGGCCTCTTTCTTCTCTGGCTCGGGCTGGCAGCCGCTATGACATCATCCCTATGGCGTGTAACTCGAGAAGCATGTTGGGAAGCGTTGGGGCTGATCGATCATGCGCTGGTGTCCTCTCCTGGGAGCCTGGGGCCAGGCTCGGTGGGCAGCTTGTTGTGTCTCTCCCCAGCGATCAGTGCTGGGAGTTGCATTTTCATTCCACAGGGCACACATGCAGGGTCCCCTGCCAGGCCCCCCACCCCTCTCCTTGTAAGCCCCCACAGCCTGCCCTGCCCAGCTGGCTCCCTGGGTGGGCTGCGGGTGTTACTCCTTCCCCAAGCAAGAGAAGACAGATGATGGAGAAGGCTGGGGGAGGCTGCCCAGGGGCCTCTGAGGGAGTTGAGGCTGGGCGGCTGGGTCAGGAAGGTCAGGTGGCTGACCCACACTCTCGAACAGGGGCAGCAGTTTATGTCCGAGGCTGTACCACAAGCAAACAGGTGCATTTGAGAGGCCCAGGAAGCTCTGGTCTCTGGCTTTGAACCTCCTTGAAGCCTCCATGCCAAGGCCATAAAATGGGGGACAGTGTCCACCCCAAAGGGTGCTACAGGTCCAACAGGCATTCAGCTTGATAATTGGACCCAGGAAATGGCCAGCCAGTGCTTCAGCCTGGTTGCCTCTGATGGGTTTGGAGGATCACGTGGATGTCCCACACCGGCCGCCGGAGTGCCCCTCCCCCTCCCACGTCATCTCCGTGCCCCTAGCAGGGGATGCATAGTGCTTGTCTCATGCCCAGGAAAGGGCACCTCGTGACGTCAGGAGGGGTCGCTCCTGATGGCCCCTTCCATTCCTCATTAGGTGAGTACTCAGGACAGTTAGAATGTTGCTGGACACTTTGTGGGGACCCCACTGCTGGGAATGCTCAAGATGGCACGTGGCAAACGTATGGGGTGTAACCACCTCTGCATGGTGACCCCTGGGCCGGGCATGGCCCCTCCCTGCCAGACCCCCGACTTTATTCTCCTCGGGGTCTCCAAGGTCACAGGCTGACTGAGTCCAAGAGGTGGCCTCTGCTTTGATGGGTTACATTCCGGGCTCGCTGGGGAGGATGGAAGGCCTGCCACGGAGCACCTGGGCGCACCCTCTGGAGGCTCCGAGCCACGTAGGAGAAACTGGACCCAAGTCCCCACACCCACCCAGAAGTGTATCTGACCACCCAGCAGAAGGGCCAGGGCGGACCAGGCAGATTTCTAACCCTTACAACAACGGCTCGGTCCAGAGAGGCTCCTCATTCCCATCCCGGCTTGACCCCCTCTCGGGGGCGGGGGGGTGAAGCAGCCGAGCAGGGGTCTGAGCTGGCATTGCCCTGCCACCCAGGCCCAGCGTCTTCCTGGAACACATCCTCCCCGGTGTCAGGCCGGGAGGCCCAGGCCGGGGCGCACACGGTCCCCACCACCCCCGGGGGGCTGGTCTGCCGCACCACATTAGCTAATGCAGTGCACAAAGGGATGTTAAAGAAAAGAATCAATTTATAGTAAAACTGGCCATCTATTTCAGGGCAAAAACAATTACCTTTATGTTCGGGAGAAACAGGGAGAAAGCACTTATTTAAATTGCTGTCTTATAACAGCCTAAGGAGCTATTTTCAGAAACCATTCAAATGTTTTTTCTTCTTTTCCTGGAGAAACCCACCTTCCTTCTGCCCCAAGTGTGCCAGGCGCGGCCCGGGATGGCGCACATCTGCAGAGCTCAGCGGACCCCCTGCCAACCCGCCTGTTCCTCCGGGACTCCCTCCTCAGGGCCAGGCCAGCCGGGTGGGGGTTCCAGGCCACTCCCCAGAGCCATCGGAAAGGGGAGCCCTGGTGGCCATAGAGGGCATGTTGCCTCTTCTCCACGGTGCGGGGGACACAGGTCAGGCCCCCTCGCCGAGGCAGTTAAAAAGTAAACAGCCCCCAAATCACGTTAAATATGTTAAGCAAACACACGGCAGGCAGTGTGGATATTAGGTCATTTCTCATAAATATTAATACCGCAGTTTTCCAACGGGCAAAATTAATGAAACAAAGATGCCTCTTCACTCGTGTGTACGCAGCCCTGGAGCAGGCCCAGCAGAGAAGGGAAAACCCAGGCAATTCAGCCCCAAAAAAAGACTTCTCAGGCACTCGCACAGAGGCTGTCCTTGGAAATTGGCAGGGGGCAGACTGTCTCTAGAGCCTGAAGCCTGTCCGCCCAGGTAAGTGATACATCAGTGACAGAGGCCACGGGGAGGCCAGGCTGCACCCCCTTGTGGCCTTCTTTCTGCCAGGCCTCCCCCCGGGTGCCTCGGACCACCACCCCTCTGGGCTCAGACCCCGTGTGTCCCCCAGACTGGGGCTGCCCTGCTCCAAAGCACCTGGTGAGGGAGTTCACAGCTCCACCTGCATCCCAACAGCATCCAGGGGCTGCTTGCTACCGCCCACCTGCATGAGTGCAGGGGTGCATGAGGGGCAAGGTCTCAGCCGGGGGGTACAGGCCAGAGGGCAGACCTGGGCATGCTTGACCCCGGGCTTACCCTGCCCGGAGAGGACTCCCCACGCACTCCTCTCCCAGGAGGACAGCTGTCAGCTCACCTCCCCCAACCTGATGGCCCACAGGAAGCTGGGCAGGGGCTGAGGAGGGCAGTCTGCATGGCTTTGTGGGGGAGTGCTGGCCACTGGGCTCACTCTGGTCCCTCAGAGATAACCATCATGGCAGCAAGCCAGCAACATTGGCCTGACTCAGTCTGACAAGGTAGCAGAGAAGATGATTTTGAGGAAAGAAGACATGGCCATAAAACGCAGAGAGTGTCTGCAAGGCGTCTGCCGAGCAGGTGCGAGGACCCCAAGGGTCGATGGGGCCATGGGACCACTGGTCTGGGGCCCTGCTGCCTCGAGATGGGAGGAGCATAGAGGCTCCCAGGGGTCCTTCCCTCCAGCCCTGGGGTCCCACTGACCCATACCCCCAGGTGGACCCTGCTGCCAGCTGGGGCTTGGGAGCCTGAGTCGGGAGGATGTGACCCGGATTCTGTCCGTGTTGACCAGTGGCCAGCTGCACAACACCAGAAGAGCCACCTCGCTTCCCTGCACCCGGGTTTATTTTTTATCTGAAAGGATGGTTGCAAAGTTTAATAATTTAACACATGTAAAGAGAATATGTTCACCATCAAGTTGCTCAGACTAGCAACACAGAGACGTGGTAAAAGCAGCTACGTCACACACGGAAAACACACAGCAATCAGGGTGACAGCAGAGCTCCTGTCAGGAAGAATGCAGGCAAGGAGGGTAAATCCTACAAGAAAAAATTTAAAGCCCTGTGAACTTACAATTCTGTGCCCAGTGAAAATGTCTTTGTGAGGACAAAGTGAAACACAGACTTTTCCAGAATCTGGCACCAGCTGGCCAGCCAGTACAACCAGAAAGTGCAGGACACAGCTGTTGATGGACGGATGCAGGGGCCGATAAAGCTCAGAAGGGCCCGTCCTGTGGGACTGTGTTCATATAACGCACTGGGACACATGCACCGCCTACCCTGTAGGGACAGGAAGTGGGTCAGCAGTGCCTGGGGCCGGGTTGGAAGGATGGCATGGTCACCAAGGGGCACGGGGTCTTTGGGGGGCCCTGGATACGCTCACTGTCCCCGTTACAGTGACAGCTTCCCAGGCATACCCATGTGTGCCGACACTTTTCAAACTGCACAATGTAAGCAGAGCAGTTTCCCATATTCGACTAGATCCCAATAAAGCTGCATTAGAAGAACCCGGGTGGTGCCTGCCATACTGTCGTGCAGCCAGCAAATGCTGCCCTGTCCAAATGGATGAATAGGTGACCCATCCTCCGCAAGATCTCAAGCCCACCCATTTTGCAGATGAAGCCCAGAAGGCTGAGGGCCTCACCAGCGCTCTGTGGGGCTCAGGAGACTGGCTGGAGCCTGGCCCAGCCCAAGGCCAGCCCCACCCCTGCACGCCACACTCCAGTACAGGTGTGCCCCCGGTCTGAGCTCCACCGCCTGGAGGAACCCCCTGGGAATCTTACTCTCGCTGGGTTATTTTGGGAAGCTGTTAATGATTCTGTTTGCCTTTCCAATGACCTCAAACCTTCCACTGCCATGGATCCCGCCCCCTGCTGCCTATGCCCAGCTGCCCCCTCCTTCCCTCCCTCTCCAGGCAGAGGGGGGGGACCTCTGCAGCCCCATCCGAGTGATGCCCCAGTATGGGAAGGGGCCCTGCTGTTCACCGGCTCAGCCAGCCTGATCAACACTCCCTGCCTCAGTTTACTCTCTTGAGCAGCAGGAATGGTTACAGCACCGTGGCAGTGGGTCTGTGCCCTGCCCGCCCCAGACCAGGCCAGGAGCTAGAGGTTGGGGATTAGAGCTCACTGGCCTCAGACCCGCGGCCTGGGGGCACTGCTCCGAGGGCCTGTCAGCTAACGTCCCCCAACACTTGCGGGGAAAACGCACGCGGCACTTTATTAGCCTAGAGCTGGGTCTCCCTTGATTTGCAAACCCACGTGTATTTATAAAGGAAATTTAATCGGGTTGTTTTTAATTCTCTCACACTTAACTCATCAAAATGCTATTTGGTAAGAGCAAGACCAGGCTGAGGGTGCCTGCGGAGCCCACGTTCAGAGGCTGCTCCGGGCTCAGCCAACAGCCAGTCGCCCTGGGAGGATGCTCGCCCCACATGGCCGCCTCCTTCCCCATGTCCTGGGTGCATTCCCAGGGTGCGGAGCTCCGGCTTTTCCCAGCCAGCACAAGTTCCTCTTCCTGGCAAGTCTGGGGAACTTGGAAATTGGGTCTCGCACCCCCGATGCAGCCTGAGGCCAGCCTGACCCACAGCTCAGAGGCAAGGCAGTCCAAGGACACAGGCTGGACGTATGTGTCCAACAGCCCCCAAGGGGGTAGTCCCCAGAAAGGAGGGGAGGTGGTGTCCATGGTGTCCCAATGTGAGCCTGGCCTCTGGACCCAATAGACGGATCCCAGTGGGCAGGCATCTCTGCTGTCTATGGATGGCCATCCCTGCCGGTCCCCAGCCGTGCACCCAAAACGCAGCATCTGTCCAGGGACATGCTCTGGGCAGCGTGTGAGACTTCTGCCCAGCTTGACCTTCCTTCCGCAGTGAGAGGTCCAGCTGGTCATGCTGGGATGGGGAGGAGACAGCGGGGGACACCAATGGATGAATGAAGCACTACCCGGGTCAGCAGGCATCAACACGCCCCACCCTGAAGTAGCTGCAAAGCTGCTAGAAATGGGGCGTGAAGCATTTGCAAGGCAGGCAGGGCAGTCAAGGAGTCGGTAGAAACAGCTCCCAGGACAGCGTGTGGGCATCGCAGGCTCAGAGGGCTGTGGCCAGACCCCCAGCCAAGGGCGGTGGGAAGGTAGGAGTGGTCCCCTCATACTTCACACACAGCCCATCTCTCCTGCCCACTGGCCTGGCTGGAAACCCAGACGCCCGTGAAGACAGGCTCCTGCACAGTGGACACTGCCAGGCTCTACACTCACATTTCACACTCACACTCAGACACTCAACACGCTCTCCCAATGTGCAGCTGAGACCCCATGGCACCAGCTCCCACTCCCACCAGTGTGGACAGGTGTGTGATGGGGGAGCCGCCTACCAAGACTCTTGGTTCCTTCCCCACCACCGAGCCTATTGCTCACTCTGGCCATCCCTGGGCTGTCGTCCCTGCCTTCCTTGTGCAGCACAAGGGAGTCCGAGTGCATGTGGAAGGCCACATGTCTTCACCCCCAGGCCACTATCCCCTCGGGCTCCCAGTGCTCTTCCTCCACTAGCATGTGCTGAGCCCCTTCTCAGGGCCTCTTTTGAGTGGGGTCTGGGGACCCAAGTCCTGCCGGGGGTGGGGGAACCTGGTGGCCTGGCAGTCCTAGTCCAGCATGGCCAGACAGGGGACAGAGACAGAGGGCTTGGGAGGAAGAAGCACCCCCACATGCCCCAGGGCAGGGTCCTGCAGAGAAAAAAGGAGGCCAGGAGGGGTTGGTGGCTTGGCCGTCCCTGCGGTGAGTGCAATCCAGCCAGGACAGCATGTTCCATGGCCAGAGGACCCATGTGGTGAACAAAGCTAGAGGGCTCAGGACTGTCTCAAGGAGAGGTGGTAATGCCAGCAGCTGAGCAGAATGACCTGGACATCACCCTGAGAGCAAGAGATGGCCTCAGAGCTGGAGGTAGGGTCTAAGAGGGGTGGGGGCAGGGTGGTCACCAAGAGCTCAGGGGCCCCTGGGGCCCCTTGGGAACCCAGAGCGTGCAGACCAGAGAGCTACCTGTCCAGTTCCCTTTGGCAGGCTGGCTCCCAGGTTTGTTACCCCCTGATTCTCTGGCTTAAGGGAGGCCCTTTGGAAGGAGCACCAGCCCCCAAGTGATAATGCAAACGGGCTGTGCTCAGGAGGGCAGCAGAAGCACCACTAACCAGAGGGTGTTGGTGGGCGAGGACAGGGAAACTGGCAGACCCTCAAGGCTGCCCACCCCAGATCGCTGGGTTCAGATGGATGTGCAAGCCCCAGGAGCCTTCCTGCCCCAAGATCCAGAGGTTGCCCCCCAACGAAGCCAAGGGTCCCAGGTCACCCCAGAAGCCACCCACCTCGGCCATTATGCAGCCTCCAGGACCCATGTCTGGCCCTCAGACAGGGATGGTGGGCCGCTCTGGCTGGGGCACCCGGTGACTGGGCCCTCGTGGACTGCAGTGCATGGCCGGCCTGCCCCAAGGGGCGAGGGCAGGAGGTGCCCGAGGACCCCACACTCAATGGCCTTTTCATTCCATCTGATTTCACCTCCTCTGAGTGCTGCCCCCTCCCTCCCTAATAGAATTACTCTTATCTGCAAGTGATTTAAACTCTAAGGTTTACTGAAGATTTAAAGAGTGTGAACACAGTTGGAATGTTTTAAACTAACAGTACAAGTTGCATTTTAAGAAAATAATTAACTCCCAGGGGAGGTGTGGGTTTTGGAGGCATGACAGACTTCCAAGGCTGCCTTCCCTATACGGGGTCTCCAAATAATAAAATATCTTTGATTCCCTGCTGATGTCAGACGAGAACCTGCTAGTGTGCAAGCAAACTGTCATTTTTTTTTTTTTAAGAGGGCCCATTAGCGTCTTAAAGACGCAGGCTGAGGCCTTCAAGGAGGGCAGAGGGTCGGCCCCGAGCACAGCTCACCTGCAGCCTGTCCTGCACCGCCCTGGCCCTCTTCTGGGCGCATGGAAGGCTGTGCCCCTTGCAGGAGGCCAGACATTGCCTGGTGAGCCCGGATGCGCCGGCGCCTGCAACACCTGCTCCTCGAGGCGCAGTGGCGATGTCCACCATCCAGGTCCCAACGGTGTTCCCAGGAGGGACGGGCCCGTGCGAGCCGTGCAGGGGCTGCAGGACCTGGGATTCACACCTGGCTCTACCTCAGCACACGTCCTGCCAGGACGCTGTGGGAGGCGCTTTCATCCCGTTTCAGTTGCTGCCCACCAAACCTCGAGGTGGGCGCCTTCCCATTTCCCTGACCGGACGACAAGACCGAGTGCTGCCTGGGGGCCGGAAGCGGCTCTGGAACCGGGAAGCCGAGCCTGTAGCGCCCAGCCGGTGCTCCCTCTGTGGCTGCCTCTCCCCGCGCCTGGGGTGGCCTCCAGCAGGGTCTCCATGGACCCGGGTGCAGGCGGCAGGTGGGCTGAGTGTGGTCTGGGGCACAGAGCTCTGGGCAGAAAACGTCAGGCTGGTGACATCACCCCTGGGCAGCGGCGATCCCACACAGTGGAGGTGGGATCAATAACGGCAAGGGGCCTCCCTGTGACAGTGCTCGCCGGCTGGGGGCTGCCTACCGCTTCCTAGACAGCATTCCAGCCGCTCACACGGTCTGCCCATGGCCATGCCCGACGTCATGGGGCGGTAGTTCAGTGGACACTATTTGCTGTGCCACCTGCGCACTGGGCTCCGAGCCCCACCGGGAGCCTCTGTGCGGGTCCTGGCTGGTGCCATGTGTTGTCACCACAGCTGAAAGGCCCGAGTCCTCCTCTCTGGCTGGGGGCAAAAAGTTGTCGACCACCTCCGAGGACAGGCAGCCAGGGAGAAGATGCCCTTGCCCCTGGGGACGAGGAGGGGACAAACATACCACACCCTCCTTCCCACCAGAGATCCTGAGATGCGGTCAGAGCACGTATTATGGGCAAGATGGGCAGTCCGGACCCCCCTGCCCCCAGTGCCTGGCTGTGCCTGGACCACCTCTGAAGGAAGCCCAGAGGGTCAGTCCACCCAGCACTGGAGGAAGGAGCCCCCAAGAGCTCTGCTCCCCCTTTGCTGCTCGCTGCTGTCCCTCCATCCGTGGGAGAGGCTCCTGGGGGCATCTGTCTGGGGGGATTCACCATCCTCTCCCCACCACTCCCTGCCTGGCTCTCTGCCTGGAAGGGTAGCTGTTTGTCCCGTGTCCTGACACCTTCCCACAAGCCTCTGCCCCCCTCAGGAATAGCTCTTTCTGGTAATTTACTTGCAAAACATTTGGCCATTAACACCCAGGCAAGAGTGGACGGCAGGTCGCAGACAATTAAACTTCCCACACCTGGGTCCTCCATCGGCCTGGAAACCACTGCCCGCGGGGAGGCCAGTGAAGCCTGCGTGTGCTCCGTCAGTGGGCCCGAGGAAGACGAGGGGCCCCGGAGCTGCCCACTGCTTACCCTCACACCACCCTCCTCCTGGCCAGTGGTGTGGCCTCATCCCACGAGGGATGGGGGTGGCAATCCCGTCCTTTGGGGGGTCCTTTGGGGCCCGGTTACAAGGCATGGTATGGGTCGGTCTTTCTGGAAGGATGGTGGCCATGGGCGCTGAGAGCCCCTGGGAGTGGCAGCCATAAAGGCCTGTTTCCTGTGAGCTCCTCCCTGATGAGAACAGCACAGGGCAGAGCTGCCACCCGCACCTGCGAGCCCACCTGCTTACCGGGGTCATTCCGCGTGCTGCTCAAGGCTCACTTTACAGGCAAGAGCAAAGCCTGAGCAAACCTTGGAGAGGGATGGGGCAGTGACCCCAGCCCTGACCTCTCACTGGGGCTTGGCCCTCAAGTGTGTAGGGGAGCCCGCCCTGGGCCCCGGGCACAGATGCTTTCTGGCAGCTCCACCAGGAGGAACCAATGTCCTGGGGCCACTCTGTGGGACCACATGCAGCAGTGTTCGAGGTACTCACCTGGACACTTGCACTTGGGGAATCGGGAAGCCCAAGAACCCATGACTCTCACCTCACCTGGCTAGCTGCATCCCTAACAGTGCCAGCCAGTGGGTCCAGGTGCCCTCCCAGTCCCAAGAGAGACCCCCTTCCTGTTGGGCCACCAGTAAGCGTTTGTGCCCAGTCTCTGGAGCCCTGTGGGAGGCCTTCATTTCCGGGCATTGGAAGGATGAGAACGTGCTGATGAAGACTTGCCGCCCTAGAGCTCTCCTGTGTGAGAGCCCTAGGGTGTGTGAGCTCTCCTCTCTCGGTGTGTGTGAGCTCTCCTCTCTCGGCCCCTGGCCCCGCAGCCGCCCAGTGCTGGGCTGCACACAGGAGAGCCCCCAGTAACCGGCACAGTGGAGATGTGTGGGGCTGAGGGCCTCAGACAGCCTCCCCTGAAGGAGGGGTACCCCTAGCACTCCTTCCCTGACACACAGCCCTTCAAAGTCCCGTCCAGTCTGCTGTGTGTGGCAGGATGCCCGACGAGGCCTGCCTTCTGGTGCTGCCTCCACTTGGGACGTCCCCCCTGGGGATGGGGAAACTGAGGCTCCTGAAGCCTTAATTAAGACCCTTGTGATTAAGACCCCTCCTCTCCCTCTTCCCCCTAATCTGCCTCCTCCTCTTCCTCCCTCCTTCCTCCCCCCTCCTCTCCCTCCTCACCCTCCTCTTCCTCCTTCCCCTCCTCCTCTTCACATGGCTCTTGGAGCCTGTCACCAGATAGGAAGGATACCCAGGGAGACCAGAGTCACACCCTGGAGCCCTGGGCCTTCCAGCCCACAGGCCAGGAGCCTGGCCAGAGCCCTCCTGCCCCCAGCCCCCTGCACACCCAAACAGCCCTGGAGCAGGACGGCTGGAAAGTGGAGGGGCTAGGGCAGGCTCTCTGTGTGCCTGGCCCGAGGACATCTGCTGAGGAGGCCACAAGAGAAGGGCCCCTCACCCAGCCCCCTGCAGGAGCTTATCAAGACCAGGGCAACCAATAGAGGGTGTGCCTCTGCCTGCCCAGTGCACACCCGGGCTCCAGGAGGGAAGGGGAGAAGGTAGGGGGGCAGGTCAGGGTCCCAGGCCTTGGCCTCCAGGAGAGGCTCTGCCCCCCCACACACCTCCTTCACCAAAGGGGTTTATAAAGACCTGTGCGGTGCACCAGAGAAAATATCGCTATCATTAAGGGATTTAACGACAGCTTTGCCCAATATTAGGGATTTGTTATGTCTCTCATTACACGTTTTAACAAGCACATTTCTCCACGACGCAGCCCCACGTGAGGGCTGTCCTCTCCCTCTGCCGTGTGTGACTTTCATTAGCAGGCGTTTTATGAAGCCACCGATCACAGATGCACACCCAGCCCGCAGCCTTGGCTTGCCAGGGCCTGGTGTCGTGCACTGGGTGGCCTGGTGGTGCCCTGCGGGTCTGTCTGCACAGAGAGGAGCCCCCCTGCACCCGGACCCCACCCCCCCTCCCTGGCACTCTCAGCCAGGGGTATAACTCATGGACAGACCCCGGAGGGGGGCCAGGGTTCCTGCTCCCTCTACTACAGAATCCCAGGTGAGTCAGTGTCCTCACGTTTGACTCAGGTGTCTGAGCAGATGAGTGACTTTCAACGTATTTTAGCAGCAGGATTCTATTTGCCCACAAACCACCGAATAGTGTAAAAACAAAATGAAAAAGGCAGAAATGAAGCTGATTCTGCAAAAGCAGAACCTGGTCACCCTGGATTGCCCCCGAATGCCTGTACTCCTTGTGGCTAGGATGTCGCTTTGTGGCTGAGGCCTGTGACGCCCCAGCTCCAAGACTTGAGCTCCGAGCATCGCGCTGACCATGCCAATGGGGCGGCCACCTTGCCCTGATAGCCAGCAAGCAGGACCAGCCAGCTCAGCTCTCCGGGGGCCCAGGGGCAGGTCATGGGCAGGGGGGCAGGCGGCCACAGGAAGAGTAGCTAATTCCAGAGCCAAACCTCCATTTCTGAGATACACCTCCATCCCGACCCTGAAATGTATCTTCTGAGCTCTCTGCTCAAGCTGCCCTCCTTGGCCTTTGGAGCATGTGCTCTGGCCGTCGTGACACCTGTCTGGGAAGCTAGAGTTTACAAATGCGGAAGGCATGGCCTCCCTGGGGAGTGAATGGAGGCAAGCACACCAGAAACTTCAGAAGGAGCTGGGTGAACGGGCCACTGACGGGCATGGAACCGGGACCCTCTAGTTCCATGACCACACACCCCTCAGGCACGGACAACAGGCTATCAGCTGTCCTGATGGACCACCCAAGCCCACAATGGCAGCAGGCTCCAGGGACTCGGGGACCCCCACACGGCCAGGGCTCCTCTGTGGCCTCCACATGTAGATCCCTCCTGTCTATACCACAATGGTGAGCGGCCAGAGTGGGGTCTGCGGGTCTCTCACTCTCTTGCACCCAGCATAGGACTGGTTCTAAAGATGTTTATAAGCAGTTAGCGCCTAAAGAAGCTCAAAGACGTCAGCAGTGGGGCCAGGGCAGGAAGGGGTCAAGCGAGGCCCCTGGACGCTAATGCTCCTGGCCTCTGGGGCGCAGGGGTGTGCAGGGTGGGGAGCACACCGTGTGGCCCCTTATTCTGGAAGGATCCCCAGGTGTGAAAACCTTCCCCGAGGTTATCCTTCCCTGGACAAATGCCCTGTGGAAGCCGGGACGGAGCGGGGATGTGGCTCCAGCTGGGACAAGCTCCCTCCGCCCCCCGAAATGAGCGAAGGGATAAATAAATAATAAAGCCAGCGATCCCGCGCTGCCTGCCCGATAGGGCTGGGCACGGCCCGACGATTACGTCCACAATACCTCGCATTCATTACGCTCCTTAAAAACGGTGTGCTGTGTCTGGAAAACAGGAAGTGGCCGTAAGTCTCCCGTGTAAAAGCCATCTGAAGCCCGCGGACCAGGCATGTTCTCAATCAGGAAGCAGGCAGTAAATAAACATTTACGTCCCGCGGCCGCGCGCACCCGCCTGCCCCCAGGCTACAAAGGGGCATGGAGAGCGGAAATTTGTTTAGTCCTATAAAAGCACAGGCCGTATATCAATAGATGATTAAAAATGGAAACGTGGCTGGCTAATGGACGGTATTGATTTTAATAAGCGTTAAGTACATGGAGCTCACAGATAAGGACTGCCGGGCCATCTCTCCACGCTCTGACAAAGTGACTCATGCAGAGAAAAAAAAAAAATCCTCTTTCCCAAATTGAAACTTTCACCCGGCAGATTGGGGTCTGGGGGAGTGGTTTCCAAATCAGCATCCATTCTGGAATATCGAGTGTGACACGGGTGACATATTGAAGCATTTCTGCCGGGAGGTCAAGCATGGAGCCCTCGAAACGGTAGCAGCGCAAACTGGCGGGCGTCGTGGCGGTCAGGGCTCCGCCGGGCCGCACGGGGCATCTGAGCGCGCCAAGACACCCTGGTGAACCCCATGCTGCCCCGTGTGTCAGGAACCCCCACCCTGGGTTCCAGGGGTAAAGCCCCATTGGCTCAACCCAGGCTGAGCACCATTGCACTTACCTGCGACCTCGTTCTAAACCTGAGCCTAGTCTGGACCCCCAGAGGCTCTGAAAGCACTAATTCTTGTTGTGACTGGGCTGGCTTGGCGGGGGGAGGCAGGAGGAGGGAGCCCCCAGAGCTAGGCTGCTACTCCCAAACCTGGAGACGGTCACTCCACAGCGGTACATGGGGGCCCCGTGTACTCCAGCCACCTCAGCTGCATGGCTGGCCATGGAGCACCCACTCTGCAAGTGGCATGTGAGTCCCCCCTGGCTGATGTCTGGACACAGCCTATGCGGGAGGGGCAGGCTCCACCTGGGTGTCCTGTACCTGAGGGCCTGGCCCAGGACGGCCCGGAAGTCACCCCACTGCCCACTAGAGATGCAGCCTTGATTTCCCCCAAACTACAGGCTTCCCTGACTGCCCTCCAGGAGGGGGAATCACTTCACCTGTAAGCCTACTTCTTCTCACCTGGTCACACTGGACTCCTCGCCTGCCTGGTGTCTACAGTACATGGGCCCTGGGAGATGGGACTGCTGAGCCAAACATCCACCTGGAACATCAAGTGTCTGCTTGGGAACAGTGGGAACAGTGCTGCCACTGGAGAGAAGGTCACAGTTCTGTGATAGTGACCAAACCACCCTTCACCAAAGCTGGAGCTGGTAGCGGCCGAAGCTGGTAGTGGCCAGGTGGGGTCAGGCAGGAGTTTCAGGCTGCAGGAGCAGCACCAGCACCGTCCCTGGGCTGGGAAGGGCCAGGCCGTGTGCAGAATGCCCCCACAGATGCCCACCTGGAATTTTCTGATGATGATTTTGTCCATTGCCTGTTTATCCAGAGACCTGTTTGGTCTCCAGGCCTCATATAAATCCTTTCTCCAGGAGTGGAAACCCTGATTCCACCCACATCTCGGCTCCCAAGTGGGTGAATTTCTTCATTAGGGAATTTCTCCTTTTTACAGACAATGAGGGAGATTTCTCATCAGACTCTACCACCTGGTCTGGCCTGGCGAAGTGGCAAGGGTAGAGCTCAAGATTCAAGATGGGGGACAGGTTAAGGGGCAGATTCTCCTAGAGAGTCAGAGGTTGGGAGCTAGACATGCTTACAGTAAATGAAGTAACCAGGTGTAAATGTGTGGGGACCCCCAAGGAGGCCCTCTATGCCACAGGGATGAATTGGGGGCACAAGAATGTCAGAAAGACCTGGGCGCTGCAGCCAGTGTCCTGAGCAAGCAACAAAGGACAGCATAGGAAGAAGGACCTGGAGCTTGAAAGAGGAGAGCCTAGTTTGGATGGGGGTGTCTTGGGACACATAACAAATGCCACAAACTGGAAATCTTTTCTCTTGTGATTCTGGAGGCCAGAAGCCCAAAATCAAGCGTCAGTAGGGCCTCACTCCTTCCAAAGATGCGAGGGAAGATCCCTCTTCATCTGTGTGTGGGTCTATATGTGCCTCCTCTGTGGGTCTGAATTTCTATCTTATACAAATACCGTCACTGGGTTGCAGCCCACCCTAAGCTGCTGTGGCCTCATCTTAAGTAGATGTGTACCTGCGAAGACCCTACTTCCAAGTAAGGCTGCATTCTTAGCTTCCAGTAGATGTGAATTTGGGGGGAACACTATTTAACCCATTACAGGGAGTCAACACAGTCTTCTAGGGAAGTGACTCCTCCCATCTTTAACTCCCCAGAAGTTCAGGTCCCCTGATCTCTCCAGGGTCCCTCCACTCACTCTGGCCCTCCCCAAGCCCTTAGAGGCATCTTAGCCCAGGCTCAGACCACCTGTTCTCAAAATATCTTCTAACTCCTCAACTGCAAGCCTTAGCATAATATCCCCTCTCCAAAAAGGCCTCTTCCCAATGCTCCCTCCAGAACCTCCCACTCATTTTCTCTATTACTTTCATCATAACTTGTCATAATAGATTAGGCTGTTCCTGTTCCTGCAACACATGAGCTCCACAAAGGCATGGGCTTATCTGTTTGTTCATCACCATATCCCTGAGTCAACATGGCACTTGGTTAATGGCCAATTGGGAAATAATTATTGAACGAATGTGTGGATGTATGATGGATAGATGGATGGGGAGATGGATGGATGAGTGGAAGGATTAATGGATAGATGGATGAGCAGCGGGATGGATGGATGAGTGGGGGCATCCTACCCCCAACCCTGCTTCCTCAGTCTTCCTCTCCTGGAGCTGAGCACATCACAGGTCTCAGGCACTGGCTCTCTGAGCAAGTTTGTGAAAGATGCCCTTGAGCCTGTTTTCACTTTCTCCAGGGCCATGTTGCGGTTGTGCTTCCCATATGGAAGCTGACACTTTTTGAGTTTTGTTCTACGACTTCCTTTTTGAGGGGTTAATGCAGTTCTCATGTTGAAGAGCCACAAAGGGAAGAGCGTAGGCTCCATGGGCCTGAACAACTTACCCCTGTGGCTACAGCAACATGAAAACAGCCGTGGGTAACACATAGGAGTGTGTGTGGTTTTATTATTTATTTATTTATTTATTTATTTAAACTTTATTTATGGACACTGAAACACATACTTCGGATAAAGCGCCCACATCATTAAATATTACTTTTTGTCATTTCCAACCATTTAAAAATATGAAAACCATCTTGAGGTCACAGTCTCTCCCGAAGCAGATGGCCGGCCAGACCAGGTCTGCAGGATGGAATTCGCCTCTACCCCAGAGTAAGGCCACACCCTTGCCCTTGATGATCTACAGTCTGGGAAATAAGTGCGTACTCAGTCCATAAGCGACTTTCAGGA
Organism: Vulpes vulpes; assembly: GCF_048418805.1. NCBI lineage: Eukaryota > Metazoa > Chordata > Mammalia > Carnivora > Canidae > Vulpes > Vulpes vulpes. The sequence goes on along the minus strand of NC_132791.1, from coordinate 159,027,055 downwards.
ATTGACTGACCACAGCCATGCTCCCCTCTTCACTGCTCCCGACTCAAGTGAAAGTCACTTCCGTGTGGCATTCAGCTAGCAAGCTCGGCCTGTGACAGGGCTCCCTAGAGCTGGGCTATTCCACCCGTGGCATGGCCCTCACGGCCACGGTCAGGAGGCCAATCTGGGCCAGCTGCCCAGGGCTGCCCTGCCCAGGATGCTCCAGGGCCTGGGACAGGGCAGCGTGGTCCCCGGGGCCAGCACTCCTCAGGGCTCATGACACCATACCACTGCCACCTGCAGAAGCCCCAGGGCCCAACCCAAAGTTCACAGCGGGCCGCGACCCCACCCACCCTGAAGGGGGGTGAGTGTTTGCTGAGCAACAATTCAAACTATCACATATGTTCTTGTTAGTTTCTCTAAGTGACTATTAATTCCATTAATAGCCTGTGGGCTCTGCTGTTTGCCTCCAGAAAGCACTGAGCAAATATTTGTTTGACAAGAGACTGACACACAGATGTCTATGATCCCATTTACATGATATTATGGCCCACCCCAATTTCTCCCTGGGGTCCCCCCAGCAGCTGGGCTGGAGGAGGAGTGACCACTGTCCCACCTGGCACCAGGCCCTGGGGCCTAGCCGAACACAGCACCAGGGACCGGGCGGCTCAGCGGTCATTCACTGTCTCCCAGTCCCCGAGGCTGGACATCCATGGGGAAGCCGTGTGCTGGGCTGCTTTCTTCCGAGGGCTCTCTCCCTGGCACGTGGACCTCCTTACCCTGAGTCCTCACATAGCTGTCCCTCTGTGTGTGTCCCCACCTCCTCTGCTTCTAGGGACACCGATCACATCAGATTAGGGCCATCCTGTGGTCTCATGTCACCTTAATCATCTCCCTGAAGACCCCATTTCCAAATACTGTCCCATTCAGAGGTCCTGGAGGTTAGGACTCCAACATGTGAATTTGGGGGTGGCCGGTGGGGACACCATCCAGCCCATGGCACAGGGGCTTTCTGGAGAGATGGAGGTGGGGGAGGTCTGCACAATCCCACAGCCGCCCGAGAGTCTGTCGAGACTTCTCAGCCTGAGGAGGAAAGTGAGGAAAGTGTTCTCACCGTTTGTGAGAAGCGGAGAAGAGCTGGGGACCGAGCGTGCTGCTTTTTACCCGTCACTATAATATCGTGTACTCTTTAAAATGCCAGCTGTCATCCCTGTATTGATTATTTGCATTTCTTGGTCAGCACGGTTGCTTGGAAGAAATAAACACTCACACACCAACATACGCAAGTTCAGAGGCAGGTGGACAGGTCCTTAAAGACCTGCCTGATCGAGGAGGGTACCCGCAGCCCTGCCCTCCATGGGGACCGTTGCCCAGAAACAGGGATCAGGAAGGAAGACATTCAGAGAGCACATGGGCCCCAAATTGGATCTTCCCGACACCCCACGAGAGGGAAAGCTCCCAGCATGAACGCTCCACACCGGGGGCATCACGCCTTGTGCTAATGAGGCCTTGTTTCACACTATGTGGCATAAAACGTGTCTTGTGTTTGGAAAGGTGTTGATTGAAGTTGGATCTTTCTAGGAACTTCTTTTATACCAAACAAGGCTGGCCCAGAGGAGGGCTCGCAGGACAGGCAAACTCAGCCCCCCGGGGCCCCCTCACTCACCTGGCTGACCCCCTTCTCCTGATTCTGTCACACAAAGCTGAGAACAAAGGGTCTGACGTCTGCTCACCCCAGGACCCCATGGGAAGCCACAAGGCCAATGGCCACACCTGCTCGAGCCACACAGAAAGAGGAGGATTCCAGGAGGGAAGGACATCCCCGGGTTGTAGGCCTGCATGACTCACATGCTGTGGGTCCTTTCAAGGAGGTCCTCACTGAGTCCACTCCAGACCATCTGTCCCCTTGGTGATGTCCTGTCCTGCTTGCAGGGAGGTGGGGTGACCAGCCTAGGACCCACAAAGCTGGGTGAGGTGGCTGGTGAGAAGGAAGTGGCGCTTACTTGGCTCCTACTGTATAACTCCTCGTAGTGAGCTAGCCTTGCTGCTTGCAACAATTTCAGGGGCCAAATGGTTTTCCTTCCCACCCTGCCCTGGGTGCCCTGGTAAAAATGTGTAATCTGCCCAAAGCCTCCCAGGTGGGGAGGGCAGGGCCAGGGTTTAACCCCCCGCTGCTCTGTGTCCACCACATGCTTGCCTAGCACAGGGAAGGGAGAGTTCATGCAGGAACCCATGCGCAAGTCTCTCCACTCACAGATGACCGGCCAGAGACTCAGTCACCAGGTGGGGCTGTGAGGACTCCTGGTGTATGGTCACTGGGGCAGCCTCAGAGAATAAGATGTCCTCTGAGGCTTGGTCAAAGAAGGTAAGATTAGGGGCTTTACATTGTAGGTAAAAAGTTTAATCCTGTTCCTTGATGTTTTTAGCTGAATACTTTGGTTAGCTAAATGTATTTTGGCTCAATGATATCTAATAAAATGTCCCATCTGATGTCTGTAATTTAGAGCAAAATGCAAACAAATGAAAATGCCCATGTACGATGTCCATGCCTCCCTATGTGGGTGGTCAGGGCTTGTCCAGGCCTGGTACTCTGGAGGCTGGTCTCACTGCACCAGGCTTTGCTGGAGCACAGGCAGGTGGATCACCGGGCAGGTGAGAGGTGCAGGGCAGGTGGAGCACAGGGCATCACATGCATGGAACCCCAGGCTGGGGTCTTTGCTCCTCCCAGCTAGGGAAGACTGATTTTTCTGGAATGTCTCACTAGCCCACCTTGCACCTTCTCTGCTGATTTCCCATATTATCTCATGTTAAAGCACAAAGAGAAAGTTAAGTGAGATGGGCTGCTGGACATTTCTGAAATTTCTCTTCTCGTGTACATCCCTGTCCACCCTCTGGGCAGTCCTTCAGGCCCACACCTCAGTCACGTCCATCCAGTCTGCACCCTTATGACAGACCCTTCTTACTCACCCGGGGTGCAGCTGTGACACACTTGTCATCTGGGACCCTCCAACCACTGCTGCCTGCCCCTGTGGGTCCCCAAGATCCCTCTCAACCCAGCATTCTGTTAGGAGTCTACTGCTTGGCCAGGGTAGGGCAGAAGGTAGCCCACAGCCCTGCTAGGTAATTTCACCTTCCTCCTAGGGAGGAAGGAGGATCATTCCCCTGCCCTCCTGGCTAGGGTACAACTCTTGAGGTCACCACACACATCCTGGTCATCAAACATGCCTGTTCATTGCAGGGCTTCTGGCCAACGAGGTCAGTGTGAAGCAGCTGTGCCATGTCTAGCCTGTCACCCCACCATCCACAGATGCAGTCTGGGGGATGTGGGCTCTCTGTCCCCATCCGATGGTCTTGATAGACCAGGACCTCTCTCCTGAGCAGGGCCCAGGGCACCAGAACTGCACCATACATGATTGTCCACTTGTGGGTGGCCCCATGTCTTCAATGACATGTCTCCATCCCTGTGCTGATACCACATGGTCTGTTACTGCAGGGTAATAAGACTTCATCATTCATGGAGCAACAGTCCCTCTTTGTTCTTTGAGGATGATTTGGCTCTTGCAAATTCATTGGTTTTTCATGTATATTTTAAAATTATCCTATAATTTTCCACAGTAAAATGGGTAAGATTGTGATTAGGCTTGTGTTAAATCTGTAAGATCACTCTGCAAAGACCAACATCTTTACCCAGCTGGGTTTTCCAATCAACAGATGTGATATACCCCTCAATTTACTCATGTTTTCTTTAATGTTCCTGAAGGATTTCTGTGATGAAGTTTGCATACTTTTAACCTGACTCATTACTCTGCATTTGATATTACTGATGATATTAGGACAGTTCAGCTTTTTATTTTTTTATTTAGTGCTTACATGTAAAGAAATATCTGCTAAAATTGAATTTTCTACTGACATGATCATATATCACCTGCAAATTATAACAACAGTGTACCCTGTTTTCTAAAAGTTAGCTTTTATACCTTTTACTTCAATAGTTAACAATTTTTACTACTTTTTCTTGCGTTATTGCACTGGCTAGGATCTCTAGTCCAGCATTTAATAGGACTTATAGTAACAGGCATTCTTGGAGAGCTTTCAACAACACACTTTTGGGGATAATATCTGCTATAGGTTTTCTAATATTTACTTTTTCATATTTAGGAATCTGCTTTCTATTCCTAGTTTGCTACGTTTTTTAAAAATTATGAACAAATACTAAATTTTATCAAATGTTTTTGCTGAATCTATTGAGATTATCATATAATTTTTCACTCTATTCCATTTATGTACTTAAATACATTGATTAATTTTAAGAATGTTAACCCAACCTTTTGTTCCTAGAATAAACCTAATGTAGTCAGCTTATAATATTTTTATATATCAATGACTTTGACTTTATTAAAATCTGTTTAATGTCTTTGCCTACAAGAACAGAAATGGTGGATAGATTGATCTGCATGGAGTGTCCTGTAACTCCTATGTCAGGTTTTGGTATCAAGACTATGTTAGCTTCATAAACAAGCTGAGGAGAGTAGCCTTTTTTTCTAGTTTCCAAAAGAGTTTATGTAAGGTTGACATAATTTCTTAACTGTTGATAGAATTGAACAGGGAAGTGAATCTGGACCTAGAGTTTTCTTTATGGGAAGAATTTTAAGTCCAGAGCCAAATTCTTTAACAGTTGTGCAATTCATTTAGATTTTTGTTTGTTCTTGCAATGGTCTTAACTTTTATTTTTCAAGAAATGTGTCCATTTTGTTCACATTTCCTAATTGATTAGCATAGTTTTCTTTTAATGCCTTCAGGATCTAATAATTCCTTCCTGAAATTGCCCATTTGTACTTTCTGTGTTCCTGCTAACATTTTCTTCTTCTTCTCCTTCTTCTTCTTCTTCTTCTTCTTCTTCTTCTTCTTCTTCTTCTTCTTCTTCTTCTTCTTCTTTTCTTCTTCTTTCTTCTTCTTTTTGGAGCTGGAGTTGGAGCCTGGGTGGCTCAGTCAGTTAAGCATCTAAGCGTCTGTCTTCACTGCAGGTCATGATCCCGGGGCCCTGGGATCAAACCCCATATCAGGCTCCTGGTTCATGCTTCTCTCTCTCTCCTGCTCCCTCTACTTGTGTTCTCTCTCTCTCTCTCTCTTTGAACAAATAGATAAAATCTTTTAAAAATTTGTATTTCCTATGGAGCTTTTTATAATAATGTCTTAAAATGGTTTATGTAATGGATATTTCCATTTTTCTTCTGTCCTTCTTTAATGCATTTAACAATATAAATGCATTTTCAAAGAGGATTTTTGCTTCATGGACACATTTTGAAATATTTTGTCATCATTAAATTTTAAATATTTTTATTTCCAAAGTGATTATTTTCTTTTACTTCTATGTTATTTTATAATATCTTTCTTAATTCCCATACTTGCAAGATTTTTTTGTTGGTATATTTTATTTCTTATTTAATTCCAAATGATTTCAATCCTCTGAAATTTTTTGAAACTTGATTTATGGCCCTGTATACATTTAATTTTTAAATGTTCTACATGTAATTTAAAAATAATGTGTTGTCATGGGGGTACATGCTTTATCTATGTCCATTAGATTAAGTTGTCAATCACATTATTTATATCTTCTATACCCTTAATGATAGTTTGTCTACTTGTTACTGAAAAATCTGGGTTAAAATTTCCCACTGTATTTGAGGATCTGTCAATTTCTTCATTTGATTCTATCAATTCTTGCTTTATTTATTTCAAGATTATGTATTAGGGTGGAAAGGCATATATCTTCATGTGAATTGAACACTTTATCAGCATGAAGTGTCTATCTTTCCCTGTGGTGATGCTTTTTGCCTTGAAGCTTGTTTGCTTTGAATTTATTTGCCATAAGTTTATTTATATGACGATCTCAGTATTTATATGATATCAACTTTCTAATTTTAATCTTTCCTACTACATCTTTTTTCAACTTTTTATTTTAGCTTGTCTGTGTCCTTATATTTAGATTGTAGCTCTTATAAACAACATATGCTTGGATTTTGTGTAGATTTTTTTTAAGATTATATTTATTTATTCACAGAGAGAGAGGCAGAGACATAGGCAGAGGGAGAAGCAGGCTCCCTGAAGGGAGACCAATGTGGGACCCCATCCCAGAAACCTGGGATCATGCCCCAAGCCGAAAACAGATACCCAACCACTGAGCCACCCAGATGTCCCAGACTTTGTGTAGATTTTATAAACAAAATGTATTTGGATTTTGCTTTTACTGAGCAAATCAATCTTTGTTTTTTCATCAGAGCATTTATTTGTATTTAATGGGATTGATGATATATTTGGACTTAAATATACCGAAAGGTATATTTACTTTCTATTTTCCCTGAATACTCTATGCTCCTTTACTTCTCCTCTCTTGCTACTTTTGAGTCAGTTCAGATTTTTTTATTACTCCATTCCCCCACTATCTCATCAGTTATACATATATTTCTATGTATTTAGCGATTATTCTAAAGATTACAGCATCTGTCCTTGACTTAGAGTGTAAAGGTACTTGGTACTGTTACAATCTTCTAGAACAATGAAAAGATTTTAATTCCATTTTACTCCCTACAACTTATATGTCTTGATATGATGTATCATATATATATATATGTATGTGTATATATACATATATATCTATATCCTCCTTAAAATATACTTTTGCAGTAAGTAGAATCCCAGATAGACAATTATATTATTTCAGAGTGCTAAAACATTATTTCATTGTCTCCTGGATTCTGTTGTGTCTGTTGGTTAGCTTTAGGCCTTGTTGTGGCTCCTTTGAAAGTAAGGGGTCTCCTTTTCTGTTTTTTTCTAGGATTTATTTTGTTCTTAGGGTTTCATTGGTTTACTAAAATGCCCTAGTAAAGACAGACATAGAGCAGACAGACAGGCACAGAGAAACAGAGAAAGGCAACATTTGCCCAATGAACGTGGATGGGAGAAAGTCCTTCCATGTGATGACTCCTCCTGCCATCTTTCTATGGACCTCCTCACATTTATAGCCCACTTTCATAGATCTGCTCAGGGTGATAGGACTTCCTGAATCTGTGGTGAACATATTTTGTCAATTTTAGAAAAATTTCACCCAGATATTATTATCTATGCCAATATTGCTTCTTCTGTGCTCTCTCTTCTCTTCTTGGATCCATTGAGAAGTCTGTAGAACTTCTGCAAATCTTAAGTTCTCATCTGGGGGCACCTGGGTGGTTCATTCAGTTAAGCATCTGACTCTTGATTTTGGCTCAAGTCATGATCTCAGGGGTGTGGGATGGAGCCCCATGCTGGGCTCTGCACTGGGCATGGAGCCTGCTTAAGATTCTCTCTCACTCTCTCTCTCTCTCTCTTTCTTGTTCCCCCTCTGCCCCTCCCCCTCACTTGCTCTTTCTCTCTCCCTCTTTAAAAAAAAAACTTTAAGGGACGCCTGGGTGACTCAGTCAGGTAGGCATCTGCCTTTGGCTTGGGTCCTGGTCTCGGGGTCCTGGAATCGAGCCCCGCATCAGGCTCCCTGCTCAGTGGGGAGCCTGCTTCCCCCTCTCCATCTGTCCCTCCTCCTGTTTGTGTTCTCCCTCTTTCTCTCTCTCAAATAAATAAAATATTTTTTAAAATTTTAAATTTTCATCTGTATTTTCCATAGTTGTTTTTGTTTGTTTTCTGCATGTTGCAGTCTGGATTTTCTTTTCTGATCAGTCTTCTCATTTTTAATTCTCTCTGTGTGTCTAATTTGTTGTCTAATATATCCAGTGACTTCTTTTTTTTTTTAAGATTTTATTTATTTATTCACAGAGAGAGAGGCAAAGACATAGGCAGAGGGAAAAGCAGGCTCCCTGCGGGGAGTCTCATGTGGGACTCGATCCCAGGACCCCGGGATCATGCCCTGAGCCAAAGGCAGATGCTCAATCACTGAGTCACCCAGGCATTCCTATCCACTGGCTTCTTATTTTGATATTATATTTTTCAGTTCTTAATTTCTCCATTTGGTTCTTTTTTATAGTTTACGGCTTTCTAATAAAATTCTAATGTATTTGTTTTAACCCCTAAAACATAGTAAGCATAGATAGTTCAATGTCTATGTCTGGACTTCTGTGCATCTGTTTTTATCTTTTGTTGCTTTCTTGGTTTTCACTTATATCATCTTATCTCCTCATACACCTAGTTATGTTTTGTTGAGTGACAGACATTGTATATTTTTAAAAATATATTTATAAATCTGAGGCTTAGTATTGTATCATCTTTCTCCAGCAAGGACATATGTTCATTTCTGATAAGCAGAAGGAGAGACTAGTAATCCAGGATCACCTTCACCTAATCTCTGGTTGAGATGATTTAAAGACTCCCAGTCTCCCAGCTGCTTCTTCCAGAGTTGGTAGATCCCCTTAGCAGAGAAGTAGCTTCAATTGCTAAGCTCCCTGAGTCTGTCTTACATCATGTTCCTCAAATTCTCTACTACCTTCTTGACTCTGATTCAAGCTGATTGTCAGTCTTCCATGGTTGTCCTTGGTGGGATGGTCAGTCTGAATAATCTATTTGTGTATTCCCCGTGCATAGAAGCCCTTCTCTTATCATCCACATTTCACTTTCTGAGGCACAGACACAAAAGCTGTGAAGTCTAAGGCATTGGCTGTAGGCCAGAGGGAGACTGGATGATGAAGAGAGATCTCCCATTATGTCCAGACATTGCTTGCACCACTGGGAGGGCCAATGTGGCCTGGAGACCACCACACTGTGGAATTCAGTGAATTTAGATGCAAGTATTCCCATGGCAAGAAACAGTAGAGGGAAGAAATCCTCACGTCTGCCCCTCAGGAGCTTCACTCCACCCTACCTAGCCTGCCACAGCTCCAGCATTGCTGGCAGACCAGAGCCACCTGCTCATGGTTCCTGGTCACCTACCTTGGACACTATCAGACCAAACCTCATGGCAAAGGGGAGAGACATCAGTAAGGGGCAGGTGGAGTGAGAGAAAGGGAGAGAGGCAGAGAGGAGGGAGAAAATGGGCAGAGACAAAAGTGGAGAGTAGGGAGGACACAGGTTGGTCAGGCCGGCAGATTGGGGGGAAGAAGCGCAGAGTGGGAGAGGTATAGGCAGAGACAGGACAGCCAGGAGGAAGAGGAGCCGAGGGATGGAGAAAAGCCACGTGTGCCCCATGTACTTGGGCTGGCCTGACTTCCCACCTGCACACTTCTCCACTTTCAAATGCCTCTTGTTTCCTCCTGCTCATGTCACTGACCTCGCAGCTTGGGAGCTCTCCCCTAAGCCCAGGTCTCTACCTAGGTGTTGTTGGGGCTCCTGACCAGTCTCACCCTTCCCCACTGTCCCCCACATGCTCAGTGGTACAGGCTGTGCCTTGGACACTCGAGCCCCAAACGAGCTTCCCCGAGGCCAGTAACGATCTCCATATGGCATTTGACCAACTACCATCTCAACTGCAATGTGCTTGACCATAGAGAACATTCCAGATGCTTGGGACTGGGTGGGTGAGTGGGAGGATCCTGGGAGCTTGGTGGGGGTGGGGGTTGGAAGGTAGGGGGGTGCCCAGAAGCTCTTCCTCCTGGTCCATGTCTGCCACTCAGAGCTACAGAGAGCTCCACTCAGACATGTGTTCCCAGCATCTCCAAGCATCCATGTCTGTGCAGGGTCGGCTCTGGGGCATCTCCAGCCCCTCCCATCCACATGGGTTTCATCTCTACAGGGCTGGGCAGCATGTGGCCTCAAGAAGCAAGCAAGAACCAGCCAAGTACACTTTTTCCCTAGCTGCCCGTGATTTCCTGGGCAAGTTGCTAACCTTGGGTGACACCCTGGAAACTTGGGCTTCTCTACATGCACAAATTCCAGCCCACACGGCTGCTCAACCAACCTTCCTCACCCCTTGTCTGAGGTCTGTGATCACACCAAATCCAGCACCTGCCACCCACCTTGTCCTGGGATGGGTCCTGTTCCTGCTCCAAGCCCACCTTCTAAGGTAGCATTTAGCACATCACCAAGAGGCTTGTATCATCCCACAAGTAGTTGTCTCCCTGGGCCCTTGGTCCTGCTCTTCCTCCCCCATCCCTGTACAACTGAGCTCTTCTCCAGAACAAGCTCACACCCTCACCCCACTGACTAGTCCAGCTCAGATAAAACCCCTGTCCCCTGAGCCCCAAGGCCTGTGCATTATATGATGCAAGAAACTGCTTATATCTATGGGGTGCCATGCATGTGGCCTCTCCAACTCAGCCCCTTATGAGCACCTTGCATTTCTCCACCCCCACACCCCCATAGCAGCCTATGAGAGAACAGGTGCCATCTGTGTGGTGTTTGGAGCCAAGGCTTCCTGGGCCCTACACGGTGCCGGGCTCCACATCAGGTATTCTCGGGTTGAATGTCCCCAGCAGCCTGGGGAGTGGCTGAGATCTAGGCTGAGGTCTACAAGGTCAGCAAGCTCTGTCAATGGCTGAAACCGTAGCTGGGGTTTAAGCTCAGCCAGGCCAGCAGAGGAGAAACTGCTGGTCCCAGGCAGCACTGGGGCACGAAGTAACAGGCCAGGACACCAGTGAATCCAGAACAGAGACAGCAAGGGTTCTATTGCAGTCCAGGGAGCACACCCACCCTTTCTTTTATAATAAAATAGACATGTGATCTGATAATTTTTAAAAATCCCAAGAACTTGTGAGATGGTTCTGAAAGCTGTCAGCAGAGCCTATTTGGAGCTGTATTTGTTTCCTGGAGCTGCTGTAACAAAGTGTCACAAATGTAGTGATTGAAAACAACAGAAATTTATTCTCTCATGTTCTGAAAGCAAAATGCCCCAAGTCAAGGTATCTGCAGGGCTGCACTCCCTGGGGAGGCTTGAGGGGCTCCTGACCAGTCTCACCCTTCCCCACTGTCCCCCACATGCTCAGTGGTACAGGCTGTGCCTTGGACACGGTGTCCCGTCCTGCTTCCAGTGACTGCGGTAAGCCTGTGCATTCCGTGACTCCAACCTCCACCTCCGTCGTCACATGCCGCTCTCTCCCTTGTGTCTCATCATGAGAGGACACGGGCTCGCTAATCCAATATGATGTCATCCTAACTAGTTACACCTGCACAGACTTGCTTTCCAAGTAAAATAAGGTCACACTCTGACGTTCAGGGTGGACATGAATTCAGGGGGTGGGGCTGTTCACCCTAAGACAAAAACACTCTGCTCTGATCCAGCCTGCAGCCCCAGGGCATGCGCTGACACCCCGTAGCTACACCTTGGAACCCAGAGGCAGCACAGGCCTATTGCCGCTGGACTCCTTCCCAGCAGAGGGATGTCCTAAGTGTGGGCACAAGGGGCAGGGGGCTTCCAGGATCACAAGTGACAGGGCCACTGGCCGAGGATGCCTGGCAGGGTCCTGGAACCAGGGCATCCCTCTTTCCTCGGGGCCTCAGGGCTCCTGGCTGGCCAGAATATGCAATAACGCCGGACGCCAGCCTCTGTATGGGCGGAGCTCCTGAAAGCCTCCCCCCTAGCACCGTGAGACCCACTCACATGCCCACCAGTGCCAACCCCAGGGGGAATCAGCCCAGCCCTGCAGCCACCTCCGAGTGGGTGTCACGCCCACTGCCATACAAAGATGGCCTTGTTGCTATTTATTAAACACGCAGCACACAGATGTTGCACCGGGCTGACCTGAGCAGGCCTGGTGAGAGCCCAATAAAACCCTGCAGAGAGATTTGGGGGGCCCATTCAGCTCAGAAGATCGCTACCTGCTCCAACTCCTGAATGCCCACCAATTAACTAACCACACACGACTAACTGGTCGGCACACAGCTGGGAAGGAGGACTCCTCGGAAGCATCGATCGCCACAGCTTACGAGGATGATTTCCTTTCTAATTTCCGGCTCGTAGGCGGTGGAGCAGAGGCCCCGGGCCTGCCCCACCGTCCAGTGACCCTAGAGATGCCCTCTAGGGTGGCCCGTCTGCAAACAGGGTCGCCTGCCCCACGCAGGGCCCACCTGGCAGAAGCATCAGCACTTCGTCCAAATGAAGATCCTGACCCAGCTCCCAAGGCCGCCACCTCTCACCTCTGTCACACACCTGCCTCCCCCCTGCCCCCTGCCCCCGGCCTGGACCAAGTGTTCACACTTGCCTCCCCACACCTTGGACACCTCCTGCCTGGGCCAACCTGTGGGGTCTCAGCGGAAATACTAATTCCTTGGAGGGTCAAGGACCACCCCCCCCCCAACAGCCCCTCTGTCACTGGCCTGTTGGTTTCCTTCACCATGAGTGACCACAGGCTGCGCCTCGCACTCACCAGCCCACGAGGGAGGGCCCCTGGCCCACCCTCAAGCCTGTGCACCTGGCTGGTGCAGAACAGATGGCTCCTGGGAGAGCAGAGGCTCAGGTGGGGGGCTCTGGGCATGTCCCCACCTCGACCCCCATGTCCCAGGCTCTGTTCTAAGCCTTCCTGCAGCGCCTCTGTCCCCGACACAACAGGACCCGTGCAGGGCCGGAGTCACAGCACGACACGAAGGGCCCTCAGAAGAGCCTCAGCTGGATGGGGCCCCACTGTTGGCAGCTTGAAGTTCCCACAACGCCGTCTGCGTTAGTGCTGCCTCAGTGCCCGATGCCGGAGGGGCTCCCTGGAGTTCCAGCCGTCATTCCCGAGGGGTCTTGGCCTCAGCCCCCTCCCTGCCTCCAAGGCTGGATCTCACCAAGCCCCGGTCTCCTGAGCGGGCACCCAGGGGCGCCTCCATAGATGAGGGCCAGCGCTCAGAGGACAATAGAACGCGTGTCCCAAAGGACACAGAATATGTGCGGCGGGATTGCAGCAGAGCAGGGGGCGGGGGTCCCACGGATCCTGGCACCCCGGGGAGGTGGGCCGAAGAGGCAGCCCCAGGGCCGTGGGCCTGCGTGCGCAGCCTCAGCGGCCAGTGCGAACCAGGAAGGCATCCGGTCTCGGTGGGCGCGGTGCACAGTTCGGTTTCCATAAAGTCACTTAAGTGGCAACTGGCCTTGAAATTGATTCCTGATTGGAGCCGGGTTGGAAGCCATGTTGAATTAATGATGCAGCTGCGGGCCGCTGCTCCCCAGGTGCTCTTATAGCGGCAGCGGGGCGGAGGGGCGACTTCAAATAAAAGAGGTTTTCGTCCCTGTTACGTTTCTCTAATATTTGAATTTTACCTAAGATTACTTTTTCCCCTCTATTTAATATATTGTTTTAAATAAAAATTCCTAATAAATCTTGAGAGAAATATGTCATAGCAGAGCTTAAAAACCGTAGTGCAATATATAACAGTTCATAAAATATTCTATCCAAATAGCCAAAATTGTAGGGCGTTTGGACCAGAAGTAGTTAACTCCAGGAACGACATTTTATTAGCTACTAAAATTAAGAAAGGGCAGTGCTGTTTCACGGCCAGATAATTAAGTACCGTTTTCTCTTTTTTAATTCTATAAAATTAAACTTCCTGTTTTAAAGGTCTGGAGGGGCCTTGGGCAAAGGGTCCGCGGATGAGCCCTGAGGGCAAAGCCAGGCAAACAAAAAAGGCCTTATGTGCCCAAGACCTTAAAACGCAGGGCTTGGAAAAAACATGCCGCAGTCAGCAAAAAATTGCAGGTCATAAATCAGAGATCCATTTTTTCACATCATTTTAACTAATCCATTAAATCGTGGTGCCCAGGGCTCTATCAGAAACAGAAGCTGCGGCCGCCCCGCACCTCCACCTCCTTGCATTATTCAAACACCCGGAGCAGTGACCCAGGTAGTTAGAGCCTGTCCTGGGGTGGCCGGGGCCCTGTGCTCATCCTCGCCGCCCCTGGCCCTGGGGGCCGCTCATCCCTCTCCATCCGCCCTGGCCATCCCCATGTGGGGGAGCCCGGGAGATGGGTGCCTGAGGCTGCACCCTCGGCCAGGACCCACCAGCTCCCAGGTCCGGTGGATCTCTTCCACCTGAAGCCGAGGAAATAATAGCCTGTGGTCAATCACGCCCTGGGCACCTAAGCAAAGCAGACTCCCATCAGCTGGATGGATCCAGGGCTTGGGGGCTGGTGGTGTATACAGCTGGGGGACGTGCTTTAAGAAAAAAAGAGCAGAACAGGTTAGTCTCAAAAGCATCACCACACATGCAACCCTGTGGGTGTTGTCTGGTGGCCTCATCCAGGCTGTTTTGCACCTGTGGTCACAGTTTTCTGATAATTTTATTTCATTTTGGTTGTCTGGGGTCCTTCTGCATGTAGACAAAATCTTCATGAATTCAATTTTTGAACATTTCTAGCCACACAGCCAGGTGGACCACTCTGTGGTCACAGACAAGATGAAGAGGCTGCTGAGGGCACTTTCGCTTTGGTCCTGTGGTGTTGGCCCTGCCAACACTGGTGCCCATGGAGCCGGAGCAGAGGGCTCCCCGGTGGGCAAGGCCAGAGCCAAGACTCCCGCCTGCCACCCTGAAGTACAGCCAATCCGCCCATGGGTTACAAATGACCCTTCCATGGGTAACAAGCTCCAACGCTCCAGGCATGTACTGGGGACGGTGATTCCCCTGGGATGACCTGCCTCCCCAACAAGGGCCCACTGGGAAGGGGCAGGGTGCCCATTACGTCCCAACCTGCAGCCAGGCTGGACCCAGAGCCAGGCTGGGGGAGGGGCTGGGGGCTCCTGGGGCCAGGGGCGAGGTGGGCACCGGGGCCTTTCCCACATGGACCCCGGATGAGCACCAGCCGGCATTCTGTGATGCACAGGGACTGAAATCACACCCGGCCCGCCCCTGAGCCCCCATGCGACCCCCGCCCCCAGGCCAGCCCTGACTACAGCCCCTCGGTACTGCAGGCTCACTCCTCCTTGTACATGTATGGAAATGCGTGAGCACACTTTCATAACAAAATCCTAGCTAAATCGGGAGAGAAAAATTAAAAAGTCTTTTATGTGGTTATTAGGATTTTAGCCAAGTTCTCAAATGTCATATATCTGTCAGCAACGACTCTTACCCCAGATTGCCACTGGGATAAACCCCGGCTCCCCTGTCCTGCAGAGAGCACCCGGTGAAGCCCACGGAGCCAGCCAAGTGCCACACACACACACAACTGACACGCACACCTGTGTTCACACACACCCATGTTCACATGCATAGCCATGTTCAGACACACACACAACTAATATGCACACCCGTGTTCATGCACACCTGTGTTCATGCACACACACACCCTTGTTAGTAAAAGAGAATTTTATTTATTTTTATTTTTATTTTTATTTTTATTTTTATTTTTTTTTTAGTAAAAGAGAATTTTAAAGTCAGTTGAGTTATCCCATCCTGAAGACCAGGGGCCACGCTCAGCTTGAACTCTGAGCACCACCCGCGATCCCAGCCCTCGGCTGCCCAGTGGGTGGGCAGCCAGGCCGACAGCACACTCACGCTCTGACCTGAGCCTCCATGCTGCTGTCCAGGCAAGGGGCAGAGGGAGTAGCACGGGGTCTGCTCTCCTCCAGGGGCTGATGGAGGACAAGCCACCCCATGGTGTTCCCTGAGGGACAGAGGAGTGAGTGGAGACCTGCTGTCTCACTGGACAGTGGGACAAGGGCCAGGGCAGAGGTGAGCGGGAGGGCCCTGGGTCGCTTGCACCCTGCGGGACTGACCCTTCTCTCGAAGGATTAGAGTAAACGTGGGAGCACACAGCTGCTCTAGGACCTACCCTAGGGCCCAAATCCACACAGCTGCCTCTCCAGACGCCCGGACTGTCAACCCAAGGGGACACACACCTGGCAGATGGGTTTCCCAACAAGCGGATCTATTAACATGAAGAGTCGAATAGATTTCATCATAATAAGCATTCTTGTGTCTCATGGGTCACTTACTTTCAAGCATGTGTGTAGGCACATTGACAGCGTGGGAGGTCTGCAGCGTGTCTCTGGCTGGTGGCGCTGGCCTAGAGGCGCTGCACTGCACCTGCGGTGGGGCATCAAGTGCCCTAGCATGTGAGGTCCATGGCCACGGTCCCGGCGACAGCTCAGGATTATCGTAGGTGCACAGAGATGCTGTGTGCTCTCTCCCACCGCATCGGGGATTGCATTTTCTCTCCAGAGTTGGAATCCTACCACCAAATCAAACCCAGTGTCTGGTGGGCCTGTGGAAGCAGGTGTCCAGAGCAAGGGGGACCCTCAGAGGGCTCTGTCCAGGTGGCACAGGTCAGTGGCAGACCACTGGGGCCTCCTTCCAAGGATGGGGTAATCCCATCATCACGGCTCCCTGGCAGCAGGTGATCCCACTGAGGGCTGAGGCCTCAGCACCCCCCAGGAGCCCCTGCAAGGCCCTCCCGGTGCTCACGATGGGCCCAGTCCCAGGCCCTCGGTGGGGGGGAGGGGGGCGGGGGAGGCCCATCCAGCAAGCAGGCCAGTGCCCTCCAGCGCTTTAATTGCCAACAGCCAGCAGACGCAGCCACATCTGCGGGTCGTTTCAAAGACAATAAATCAGGAACTTTGCAGACTGGCGCCCTGCCAAGGTAGAGAGAGGGGCTGAGGACAACAGGAGTCATGGCAGCCCCATGTCTACAGTGGCTCGGGAGCTGGTGGTGGTGGGACGAGGGGAGAAACATATTAGATTTGTCTCTGACCAGAATTTGTGGTCAGCTTGGGGTGGGAAGTTTATAAGGAAGGAATGTGCCATCAGCGAAGGGAATGTCTACATTGAGGGCTGCTGGGTTTGGGGTCCCCTGGCTGTGAACATGGATCCAGGGGGCAGAGGTGAGAAGACCCTCTGGGGTCAGCAAGTCTGGGCCTTTCTGGTTACACATGGGAGAAACTGAGGCCAACCAAGAGGTGACACAAATGTCACTGGGCAGCCCCAGGACTAGACTCAGCCCCCGCACTACCCAGGGTGGGTGGGCACCTGCACCCACCCAGGGAGCCTGAACAGAGGCACACTCACATGTAAGACCCAGACAGACAAAGCTGCCCAGCATGACTGCTAGGTCACAGGTCATGGCCATGTGTCTAGGGTGAACCCCTGGGAATGGGGACAAGGCTAGACAACCCTCTATCAGACCAGGGCCCCTAGGGCCACACGCTCTCTCCCACTGCATCGGGGATTGCAGAGACAGTGACGCAGCAGCACAAAGGTCACTGTCTTCCCAGAGCATCTCACCCTTATGGTCTTAAAATTCTAAAGCCCCTGATGGGTCTGCTTTAAATCATCATCACCATCATGAATTAGTTCCATTTAAACCCCAAGAACCCTGTGAAGGAAGACCATGGGCTGAGCCCATTTTACAGATGAGGAAACTGAGGCAAAGGATGTAAGCAACTTGCCAAATGCCACGTGACTCAACCGATGGCAGGATTGGCATCACACCCAGGAGCCCACCATCCCCTGCACCTGCTGTTCAGCCTTCTCTGAGAACAGGGACTGGGACTAAAATCAGAAGAGCAAACAGAAAGGGAGAACAAAGACAAGTAAGACCTAGGCATGAGAATTTACCCCCTACCTACCTGCCTAATGCAGCATTGCCAACCCCCATCCCTGGGGGAAAGCAGCTCATAAACAAAAGACCAAGAATGAGATTGTATCAGACCTCACAGCACCTGACAGTGAGAGGACCACGGGGCACAGCCCTCTTTGAGCTCTGACGGGAGGTGATTTGCACTCTTGGGTCCAGTGTGCTGGCAAACACACAACCAGAAGTGTTGGGAGGACACAGATCAAGCAGCTTCAAAGTTTCCTTCCCACCAACCCTCTCTCAGAAAGCTACTTGAGCATGTGCTCCAGGAAACTAAGGGCATAAACAAACAAGCAATGTGGGTTTTTTTTTTTTTTTCTTAAAATAAATGAAATGGAACATTTAGGAAACAAGGAATCTAAAACACAAGACACGGAGGAGTTCCCAAGACAACCACAAGGCGGGTGGCTGACCGACAGGGGCCCTTGTGCATGGGGGAATCAGGACCGCCCCACTGTGAGTCTCCCCCAGCGGAATGTTGATGAGCACCCCTTTTTGCTCCCAAATGTGTCCTGAGTAGGATAACACTCAATGAGCACCCAAAACAGTGTAGAGAGAAGGAAGGACAGCACCAGAAAAAAAAAAAAAAAAAAAAGTAAATGAGAGAAACAGAAAGCAGATGCATTTAGCCGTGTTGTGAGAAATGTTAGTTTTGTAGGGTAGTTAAGGATCAATCAGTGGCAGCTGTGTAGAAACCAACGCAAATGAGAATATAAGGCCACGGTTAATGCTGGCCGACCAAGGAGCTGCTTCAGAGATGAAACGAAATCCATTCTTCATGTGCCCTGGCCGCCCATGTTATCTGCATATTCGTAGAAAATCAAACCCGAAAATGGACCGACCAACAAAGTGATTGAATTGGCAGGCGAGCATCCAGAGGGTTGGAGCTTCCCCTCCAGCAGCGCCAAGTGGAAAGGAAAGCTTTGAACCTGAAGTGATGTGTTGGTGATGAGGGGTGTGAGGCCGTCATTGGAAACTCCGAAGATGAGCATGGAGAAAACTGCAAGAGGAGCAAGTAGCCACCTGCTATCCTCACTAGCATGTCATACTACACACACTTCGACATGTAACTGACATACTGTGGGCGTCCCCGCCTGCCTGGGTCCCACCCTGGGAAGCATAGACATGCCCCATGCTACAGGGAGCCTCTGCCGCCCCCAGAGCCCCGACCCCCACCCCCTGACCAGAAGGTGAAGGAGCGGAAAACCAGGCCAGGTCACTGGGAGGTTGGACAGAGCTTCCAAAAGGTCCTCAACAGCTGGCCTCCCAGGAACACGCTGAGGGGACGGAGCCTCTCGTGGGCCCACTGTCTGTGACACTAAGCCGGGCACATGGGGCCGATTTCAGACCTCAGGCCTCCATCACCTGCCCTCCACCCTCCTCTTCGGGCTCTACCCTCACCACCCACACCGAGGAGCCGCTGTCCTTGCTGAGCTGGTCCTGGTGTGGAGTCAACTCCACCATAAACTCCAGAAGGAAGGGATGTAGAGGGTCTTCCTGGGACACCAGAGGCCGGCAGGTCAGGCCACAGAGATAAGTCAGAGCCTCACACAATCGGAGCCCTGCGTCATCCTCACTTGTCGTGAGGCCAGGTCTGTGTGGACCACAAGTGGGCTCAGCTGAGCCTTTGGTCCTGACGTCCACAGAGACCCTCCAGCAGCCCGTGGGGACCGACTACCAGCTTGCAGGGTCTCCAGCTCCCATTTCCACGGTTAGCACTGATTTCCCACCCTCCTTAGCAATGGGGTTCCCTCTGGGAGAGGCTGGGCCTCTTGCTGACATGTGTTCGTATGTGTGTGGGTAGATGTGTGCTCCTGTGTATTCGGATGTGTGTGCATAGGTGTGAATGCATAGGTTCGCCTGTACATAATTGCAAGTGTGCATAGGTGCGAGTGTGCATAGGTGTGCATACTTATGCTAAGTGAGGTGTCAGGAAACAAGGTACAGGGACACAGAGGACAGAGAACGGGTTCGTCTGTCCTTCAGCTGAGGTGCCATCCGCAGCACACTGAGGTCCACGAGGGCAGGCAGCGAGCTGGGACCTCCTGGTAGGGCCTCTGCACGGACCTCCTATCTCTCCTCAGGGCCAAGGTCCTCCCGCTGCCTCAGGAAGCTGGGCCCCTTCTTCTTCATGCACTTCTCACGACAGTGGGGAATTCTGACTTCTTTTTTTTTTTTTAATATTTTATTTATTTGACAGAGAGAGAGCATGAGCTGGGGAAGGAGAGAGGGAGAAGCAGACTCCCCGCTGAGCAGGGAGCCCGACCCAGGACTCAATCCCAGGACCTGGGGACCACGATCTGAGCTGAAGGCAGATACTTCCCCGAAGGAGCCACAGAGGCGCCCCTGGAATCCTGACTTCCTAAACCAAAAATGACAAAACACTCAAACAGAGGAGACGCCCGTCCTGAGGTCGCTGTGGGTGTGACTGGCACGGGAAAGGAGGATGGTGATGTCACCTGGAAACTTGCGCTTGTGGGTCTTGGCTCCAAGCGCCAAGAATCTGGCCCTGGTGCCACCTCGGCCTCTGAGAGCCTGGCTCCCGCACGACGGGTGGGCTTGGAGGGGACCCACTCGGCAGCCCAGCCCTGGGGGAAGGGCAGCCCGAGCCCCTCTTCCTCTCCCCGGCTCCTGCAGGAGCGCTCTGGGCAGGCCCGCATTCCAGCACTGCTAGCCGAGGCCTGGTGTTGAAAGATGGCACAAATGATAAATTAAATGAGAGGAAATGGCTGAGGGCCCCATTCATAACCCAGAGGCCAGGGCGCCGGGCCCAGGAATCTCCCAGGCAAGTGCCGCAGGCTCATAAAGGTGCGATTCACACCACACATTGCGCCTCCGACCGGCCCCCTTGGGATTTACCCACCGCAGCTGGGGGTGGAGGCTGGGGGTGGAGGCTGGGGTGCATGTGGACAGGGCTTGGCCCTACTGCCCCCCAGAGGCGTATCTGTCCTCCCTGCTTTCTTATCCACACAGGAGGTGCACCGTCACCCCACGAGTCCCCCATCTGCCTCCTAGCCTCCCCACCTCTCTGGAATCCCAGGCCAGGTGTGCACCGAACAGCTAATTGTTAAATCGTGTGACAGGGGCCGGCCCCTCCAACGTGGCACATTTCCGGGGTAATGAATCCAGGCACGAGGGAGATGCCAGCACACAGTGCTGGGGGCAGGCAGCAGAGGGGTTCTGTCCCCTCGAAAACAGGCTCCGGGCCACTTAATCTTCCTCTTAGGTTTGCACCCCGGTGTGCGGTTCTGCTCAGATTCAGAGATTGCGTTTGCCCCCGCCCTCCCCCATCAGAAAATGCACCTAGGCCATTGGGCAGGAGAACCTTAGGCCACCAAACGTCACGGGCAGAGAGCACGGGCAGAGCTTCACCTGAGTCTCTCCAGTCATGTAAAGTGTGTTTTATCTCGGTCAATTCTGCACGGATTTGGCTGTCTCTGGGTCTGGAGAGGCGTCCCCTCCCTGCCACACCTAGGCCACATCTCCAGGGTAGTCCCAGGACCCAGGAGGAAGGGGGTGTGGGGCAACCCTGGCCTCAGGCTGGTGCCTTAGATGCCTTGGTTCCGGGCACTGAGATGCACCCGTGGGTGGTGTCCCCTCTTAGCAGCAGCCCACCCCCTCCTGCCCATCGCTTCAGGCTTCTGGAACTTTGGGGATGCCCTCCCCACCCCACGCGCTCCACTCCTGCCTGCCTCCCTCTGCCGTCTGTCCTGCCTGCCCCCCCAGCGGGTGGCATAGCTGCTCCCTCCAAGACAGAGGCAGACTGCCTGGGGATGGTCTGATTTCTTCTGGCTCCCAGAGCGCCCGTGGCCCGGCCTCCAGGAGCACCTCTGCAGCCACATCTAGCACAGCAAGGTAGGGGACAGGCATCCTCCACACAGTCGGCCTCCAACAGATAAGCCAAGATCTGCCACCATGATTGTCCTTGGTTCTCCAGGCTCACTCTGAGACATCTCCTTGGCTGTGCGCTCGTGTCCTGCCACCAAGTGGCCACAAAGACTGGAGGTGGGAGGCAGGGGTCCCATCGGTGAGCACATCACAGTGGCCCTCAGTCCCACGGACTGTCTGTGGGGTGAAGCAGTCTGGAGAAAGAAGAGGTGAGGTAGGCAGGTCCTGCAATGTCCCACGAGGTTTGCGGCTGAAGGACAGAGATTGGGGTGGTGGGGCAGGCATGGGGGGCTCCCTGGGGTGCCGACAGGTCACTCTGCGGGGTAAGTTAGGGAAGGCTAGCCAGGGGGTTGTACAAAAGACATGGGCATGGCTGGGAGAAGCAGGGGCGGCAGGGATTACAGGGCGAGGACCCGAGGATGGTGTGGGGAGCACACTGCAGCTGCCATGCTCTAGCACAGAAGCTAAGGCCACCGGTGACTCCCTAACCGCGGAGTTGGCCCCATGGCCCTCCCCTGCCTGCCCACCACTGCAAACGAGCAAGTGGGCCTGGGTGCCAGGGTGTCCACCCCTCCTATTGTCTCAAGGGCCGTTCTCATCCTACCAGGGAAGGCAGGCAGGCACAGACAGGGGTTTGTTCAATCCCAATCATGCGATTTGAAGATGCAGCCTGACCCTGGGGTCTGGGTCAGGTGTCCACACAACCACAAGGTGCGGCTGCAAGTCAGGAAGGCAGCAAAGGCATCTCAACAAATGGAGCACATATCTGCCCCTGCCCCCGCCCCAGCCAGGCACTGCCCGCAGCCTGACTGTGGGCCGTGTCCCCCAGAGTGGGGGGGGGGGGGCATGCAGCCTGCATGTCTGCCAGGCTGGTGCGGGCTCACGGGGTCGTGTCTGCCAGCGCGGACCAAGTGCACTCGGCTCTGAGAAGCACCTGGCTGCTATGTGATGCCCCGCAGCTGCTGTGACCCTGCACCGGGGCCAGGCTTAAAGCACAGGGACCCAGTCTCTCCTGGTTTTGGAGGCTGGAGCCCAAGATCCCGGCATGGGTGGGCCTGGTTCCTTCTGAGGCCGCGGGAGAGGTTTTCCAGGCTCCCACAGCCGCTGACAGTGGCCAGCAATCCTTAGCACCCCTCGGCTGTAGGGGCGTCTCACGTCTCTCTGGCTCTGCTTCACCTTCACACGTTTCTCCACATGTGTCTGCATCCTACTCTCCCCTTGTGACATCATGTGGGATCGGGGGCTTCCCTGGTGGCCTCAGTTTTCCTCATTATTGACAACGAATCGATTTCAAATAAGGTCATGCTCCAAGGCACGAGGGGTTGGACGTCAAGGTAAGAATTTTGAGGGGACATGATTCAGCTCATAGCAGAAGCCAGGGCTCCCAGACCACTGAAGGCCCTGCCCAGCTTGAGGAGCATGCGGGTTGGGACACCAGCCTCCTAGGCAGGAGCAAACCCAGACGGAGGCCGGGCCAACTCCCCTTCCAAGGGTCCTGCTGCAAAGCCAGCCAGGCCCACCACAGAGTCATGAGGCTTCCTCCACATGGACGGGAGAGGACCTTCTGTGTGCACACTGCCCTGGTCGCCAGGCCCGTGGGGGGCCCAGGCCGCGGCACCTCGTGGCGGGTGGCGGGGGTGGGCAGCACAGCTCCACAGCCCGCCTGAGGCAGCTCCCCCTGCTCCTGCCGTTGGGGCCAACGTGGGATCAGCTGCTCCGTGAGATAATGGCCACAGTCATCTGGACTTTCAATTTCCCCGACAATGCTGCCAACGCGCCGGTCAGGTGGCGTTGGGTTACAGTCGCAAATTCTGACTTCAAGAGCAGCCATAAAACAGAGCCTCTAAACATGGTTTTTGCTTGTTTTCCAACATTAGCAACTCATCTGATACTTACTCCAAGGTTCCAGTTTCCTGAAAGTCGGTGGCACACCGGAGCCACGGCCGGCCGTCGAGCCCGTGTATAATTGCGTGTGTGCACACGGCTCCGGCCCTGGAGATCACAGACGCAGATGTGCAAGCTCACTGCTTTCCTTACCCGCCGTATTGGGTTTATCCTTTTCTGTCTGCAAATCTTCCAGCATAAAAGATGAAGAGAGGGTTCTCTGCGGGCTCGCCACAGTTTAACCTCGCTGTGGAGGGTCAAGAGCACCATAGACCCCACTGCATATGGAGCCCATAAATGGGCACCAGGCTCCACTCCTCCCCTGGACGGAGGATGCCGTGCCCACTCCGAATCTGCTTTGTTCATCCTTCCCCAGAGGCTCCGGGCCACAGCCCCTGCAGGCACAGTCGGCAGGCACCAGAGACCCCAGAGCCCAGAGCGGGGCTCCCCGGTTTTGACAAGCTGATCTGTGGCTCCGGGGAAGTGAGGAATTTCTGAGAACAGAGAGGCAGATGGGGAGCAAGAAGAGAATGGACTTGTGTTGAGGGCCTCCCGTGACCCGGACCCTCTGCTGGGCTCGTGTTTGTCCAACTCACCCTCTGATGCTTGATGCCGCGGCGGCCACAAGCAAGTCTTGGGAGATGGGGGCGGGGGGCCTGGCACATGCCTCCCAGCTGGGAGGTCGCAGAGCAGCTCTGAGGGTGGCCTCAGCCTCAAGTACACCTGGGAAGCTCTGGCAAATGTGCATAGTGGAGTCGGCACAGCGGGGACCCCAGTGCTCCTGTCCGGGTTGGAGGGTGACCAGGCCAAGCCCAGGCTCTGCTCCACACCAGGCATTCCCAGGGACGGCAGCAGGGACTGCTGGGCAGATGAGGGGACAACAGGTAGGCGCCTGTCTTTAGGGGAGAGACTGTTCTGTACGATGCTGTGATGGTGGACACGGGCCTTTGTCCAGACGCATGGACTAGAATGCCCAGAGTGACCCTCACAACCATGGCTCTGTCATCGTGAAGCAGGACTGCCAGTCCGTGGCAGGAACCACAGCCCCTAGCACAGGTTGTTCCTGCCAACATCTGGACCAGCCCACCTCTGACCACCTCCCCCAGGACCCATGCCACAGCCCCCACGCTTGAGTCTCCCATGCCCACAGAGCCGTGCTGGGCCCTGCTGTGGTCCTGCCCTCACTGAGGCAGCGCAGAATCCCCCATGGTGCTCAAAGCGCTCCCCAGCCCCCTCATGCTGCCCCTTGAGGCACCAGCCACTCCACCCCTGCTATCTCTAGAGCACATCATACATCTGGGGTCACATTGGTCCCCAGCCTGGGATGCTGTCCCCCACAACCCTGGCAGGTGCCACCTCACACCCACTTGGGGCTCCCACCCATGTCACAGGACACCCTGCCAGCCTGCCACCCCATCCTGTGCCCCGCGTAGCCCCTGTCCTACATCCTGGGTTCCTGTCCCATGTCCAACAGTCCCTGTCCTATGATGATGCTCCACACCACCTGGCCGTGGTAAACACAGTGAAGTCTGGGCCTTTCCTAAGGACCAGCAGGGACACACAGGGCAGGCCTGTGAAGACAAGGAGGACACAGCCCTGTGATGCCAGGAGGGAGGCCTCAGAGGAAACCAGCCCTGCTGATGTCCTGATCTCGGACTCCTGACCTTCAGAACTTTCGCTCCTGCTTCCCAGCAGGATGGGTTCAAAGAACATGGTGCACCCACCCTTGAGAAGGATGCATGTGGAATGGTGGGGAGGAGCCCTCAGAGGCCAGGCCCATGTGTGGCAAAGCTAGGGCTGGGCAGGAGGTGTCTGGAAGACCCTACTGTGCACCCACAGGAAGATGGGGGGGGCGGTGCTCAGGCCATGGAGCCACATGGGGCTCTGACAGTAGAAGCGGCCGTCTCCAGGATGGAGGTCCCTGACGTGCAGCCCGTGCCCTGGCCCCATGGGGTCAGCAGTTTCACAGACTGGGGGTCGTCTGATTGCCTTCACTCCCCATTGGTCGCGGTGGTCCCCAGAATGCCCATTGCCTGTGCGCACCACTCCCCATGTTCACACTGACCGCCTGTCCCAGAGAGGGTTTCCTCCCGGCTCTAAAGGGTTACTTGACTCCTGTACATGGCTGATTGCTAAGTCCTGGGGATGCCGTGGTAATAAAGCGCATCCCTGTGCTCAAGGAACATGTGGTCTGGCAGCAACGACAGCCGTCCAGTGAGGAATGATAGGTGTAGGAGCATGAAGAACCCAAACCCAAGGCCAGCACTGCACCACAGCCTGGTGGCTCCTTGGTCACAAACTTCCCAGATTAAAGTGACTCCTCCAAAACAGAGGGACCCAGAAGGGACCTAGGTGCCCACCCCCTAACTTCCCTGCCTCAGGGGGCCCTGACCTTCCCGGACCCCCGTGCCCCTCACACCTAGGCATCTCGGCTTGGACAACATCCTCTGATCCCAGTCACCCTGCCCCTGGCGGGGTCTTCTCTGGCCACAAATCAGCATCAGCCGGCGGGCCCTAAGCTGCTCGGCACCTCCCACACTGGTCTACAAGACCTGGAGAGCCAGGGCTGGTGCACGGTCAGCGTCCCCAGGGGAGACAGAAACGGGTGGCTGCCCCGGCCTGCCCCACTGACCTGTCTCTGTGTCTAGTGAAGGGCCCCCTGGACCTGGAGCTGAAAGTCCCGGGAGTGACCGATTTCCCTGCTCCGCACCTGCATGAGACAAAAGGATGACCCCACCCCAGCCACACAGAAGCCTGCCCTGGACCTGCAAGGGGCCACTGGGCCACACTAGGGACCGACATCCCTTCCCAGGCCTGCCCGGGGCTGCCTGCGGGCCCCTGTGGTCCTCGAGGCCACACCATGCTCTGCAGCTGCGCCCCCGACCCCAGATGTTCCTCAGGAGACACATCTGTGAGCCGCGTGTGGACAGATGGTCAGCAGAAGCAGGACCGTGGGAGGGAAGACCCCGGTAGCTGGGCAGGAAAGACCCTCCCCACCCCTGGACGCGTTCACAAGAGGATCCTTATTGGGCATCATAAAAATATCATGCCTGCTCTCCGGGGATTTATAACGTAATAAAATGTAAACAAACAGCTTTTTAGATCAAAGTAGCATAAATAACAGACGCGCTTGCTTCTGGAGCAAAGTTAATAAATTGGAGGTTTTTTAGCTGAAAACCGTGCTCGCGTTGACCTTCCCAACCTTCTGGCTGAGACCGGGGAGCGGCGGCTGCAGCTGGGGACGCAGCCCGGGACCCACCAGCCCAAGCACCCACTTACAGCTCAGGCTCCGGGCCCCCAGAGACCCCCTACCCCCACCGTGCCGTGTGGGGGGCCCAGCCTCTAAGTGGCCCCCCGGTCTACGCCGGGCTGGGGTTCCCAGGAGGAACATCCGGACGCGGAGCCAAACTGTAAACCCCTCTGGCTGCCCGCCTGTTCCCTGCCGCCTTCATGTTTCTGCCTTTTGAACTGGAGACTCACCCTGTGTTTTTCCTAAACTGTAACCAGAGGCCGTCCTGGTCCTCGCTCCCTTCATCAACCATCCGAAATCCGACCTGCGTGGGCCGATCTCCTGGGGCCTCGGAGCAGCTCATTAGCGCCCAGGAGAGCCTCCCGGCGGCTCCCAGGTCCCTGTGCGAGGACACGGAGTGCGTCCGCGTGTCAACTCAGGGTGTGTGCGCTCAGGGGTGGGCCTGCAGAACCCTCTTTCTCCTTGTCCAGCTACAACTCCTCTCGGACCAAGAGGCTCATGACCCCCAGGGAAGCCCAGTGCTGGCCCGGCTGGTCACAGGGTTTTCTGGGTCTGAGCCCTGAGGCCCCTCAGGGTGTGATGTGCATCAGGTGCCATCACCGACAGCAGAGAGGGCCGTGGGCAGCCTTAGCAAAGCTACACACAGGAGGCAGTTACTCTTGAAATTTACTTAAGCAACGAAGAGCATTTTAGCCCTAAGATGCCCAAAATATTGCACGGGACACATTGTTATCCAATGAATTGTTTCCCCCAAAAAAGATATGTGGGAGCCCTTGCCACCAGGACCTGAGAGTGTGACTCTTTGGAAGTAGAGTTCTTACAGGGGTCACCAAGGAAAGTGAGGTTGTTGGCATGGGCTCTGGTCCAATCTGACCCAAGTCCTCAGGAGGAAGGGGGTGGGGACACAGACACCCACGGAGGGATGACCAGGTGGGGACACAGGGAGAGGACGGCCACCCACAGCCAGGGAGAGAGGCCTCAGACAGAACCACCCCACATACCCCTCGGCCCCAGTGTCCAGGACATGGAGGGGGCACGCGTCAGTGGGCCCCATCTGCGGTGTCCATTAGGACCCCAGCAATCTAACACACATAGTTATACTAAACAGCTACCTATTTGGATCCACATTTTGCCAGTGTGCACACCCTGCCGACCCCACTCTCCGGCTCTCGAGGGCAGAGTCGCAACCCACCTCTGCCGCTTTGGCGAGAGACACGGCCCCCAGTGCCCAGCGCCAGCCTTGGGCAGGCCATGCTTGGGTTTGGAGACAGAGGCTCACACGTGGTCTGTTCCCTGCTGGCCGTGGGCCATCCCCAGCCACCTTGGTGGGAGACAAAGGCCCAGCCCTGCAGCTATGCGGCAGAGGCGCCAGTCTTGGGATGCTCCATGATATTCCAGGTATTTCCTGAGCTGAGGAAAACAGATGCTGGCTGGCCAGGGGCTCACAGGTTCTGGGAATGTCCAGTTTAGACACCAGGCAACTGCTCTGAGTCACGATCCAGCACGATCCAGCCCCAGTGATGTCTGCTAGCATGTTCTCCACACGGCACGAGGAACCTACGGCCACGCAAGGGAATCTGGGGAGCAGGCAGGGGACTCAGCTGGGTCCCTAGCCAACCCCCACCCAAGCAAGCCGGCAGCCCTATGTGGGGAGGCCTGGCCGAGCAAGTGGGCAACGGCCACACACACCAGGAGGCCTGTCTCTCAAGCCCCCCGCCAGGGAGGACACCATGTCCACACGGGAGCTGACCCGCCTGGCTCCGTCCACTTTGGGGGCGCTGCCCTGCGCATCCTCGTATGGGACCCTCCATGGTCTCTGCCCTGAGAGATTATATTCCAACTGTGCTTATCTGAAAATATCCCCTTCCCATGTATTTCGACTCCACGCCTGAGAACACAAACATGTTTCCTCAGGGCGGGGATGTGAAACCAGAAACATGTTGGAGTGATTTGGGCGCTTTCTTCACGGGACATTCTCCCCATTGTAACACGATGGCGCTCCTCCTGGATTTCAAACACCCGTTGGGCCAAGGCGAGCGGGGTGTTTGGTCTTCCAAACCGTAAAGATCTGAGACCATAAACTGTTGTTTCTTAAATGTTTCAAAGCATAACATTGACACCGAGTTTTGCTGTAAAACAATCTGGGAAACTTAACGGCCCTAAGAGGTTTTACACGGCGTGGCGAATCGCTGCCGACACCGGGCGCGCGGGGCACTCAGCACCGGGCTCCAGCGGGTCACAGTGCTCACCGGGAGGGCCAGCGGGGCTCTGGGTACCCTGGGGCCCCAGGATGGTGTGTGGCATCTTCTTGGGGGTTCGCTTTCTTAAATTAGATGATTGATGACAGACGCCAGGGCATCGGTGCTGGTTTGGCACTCTCCTAAGAAGGGGCAGGGATCACAGAACCACGATCCCTGTGCACCAGGACACTTACTTCTCATCTGGAGCTGATGGGACGGTGGGTGGGCACCCTGGAACCGCAGGGCCTGTGAGACCATGTTCCTGCTCCCCAGAGACGGAGTGGGTCTTTCTCAGGCTGGATCACGGGGCTTTTCTCTGCCCTTCATTTGCCATAGGCCGAGGCACCTTCCTGGACACAGTTGTCGTCGAGGCAGGACCGTCCTTTCTGTGAGTGTCAGGAAGGGCAGACTGCCAGGGGTCCCTGAGGTCTGGGTCACACACCAGCCACTGCCTGTCCCCAGGATGCCCCACTGCCCCCAGGAGGGAGGGGCTGCTCCGAAACCATGTCAGGCCTAATTCTTCCTAGCAGAGAAAAGACCCAAAAGATACAACCCCACCCACCGTTTGAGGCCCATCCTGGTGAGTGCACTCCGGACGCTGGAGAGGCTCCAGGGAAGTAGCTGTGGAAAATCTCAGAGCAGACTGTCCAGCCTGAGACCCCAGGCCCCCCAGAAGCAGGCCCCCGAGGACCGCAGCCCACCAGCAGCCAGGGGGAGACTTGCTTCCCGTTTCCTGCACCCACAGGAGGGGCGTCCAGCCCTCCTGCCTGCAGACGCATTGGGTCCCCTGGGAGTGGTAGCCGCACAATTCCATGGTGTCCCCCCACTTTTGGGGTTGTGCCTGGACACGGGCTCCACAAAACCGGCTGCACAGGACTGGGGGTCCCCTGCAAGGGGACGCCTCCCCCCAGTAAAGAGGAACATACATGAAGTGGGGTCCACAGGGGCTTCTCGAAGCTCAGACATGATCCCCAACTCCCATGTGTCACATGGTTTAGCTATCAATTGTCCCCAGCAAAGCAGCACAGTAAATAATCCTATAAACGGTAATAGTATATACATAAGGTCCTGTATGACTTTCTTACCTTAGAAAGAGATTCCTGGCTGGACAGAAGGATCTGCCCCCAAACATAAGAGGCCTTGAGCCTTAGCGTGTCCCATCCTTGTCCACTCAGGTGGAGCCATGGCCTCTGTGTTTGCAGATGAGTACCAGGCCGCTCTGCGAGAGAAGCTAGGCCCCGAGGCTGGGCACCGTATGATTCCAGATCCATGGAGCCCCGGGGAGTAAAGCCATGGGCATCGGGGACTGGCGGGTGGGGGCGAGGGGAGCGGGTTTCTTTCTGATGATGAACACGTTGGCACACTGTCTGTGGTGATGGTTGGGCAGACCCATGAATGTCCTGGAAGCTCTGAAGCATACTCGTGACCGGGTGTAGTGTGCTGAGCCACTTATGATGACCCAGCTGCTCAGGAAGATGCCCCCGAGGATGCAGAGCTGCATTTGTGCTGCGCCCCTGCCCAGAGAAGCCAGGACAAGCCCCCCTGCAGGCTCACACCTGCTCCGGGGCACAGAGCCCAGCAGCCTCCTAGTCCCCCCACCTCATGCCCCCCACCAGGGCCTCAATCAGGGAGGTTGGCTCCCGCTCGGGCTCACACACCTCCCACACTGCCCAGGCTCTTCCTCCTGTCCTCTCCACGTACCCTCTGCACCGCAGCCAGCTAACGTCCAGGACGGCCAGGTGCGGAGTTGCCCAGTGTTTGTCCTGAATGCTGCAGGGACCAGCCTACGAGGAACCGCCATTTCTTGTTGATCTACATTCAAATTTAGCTGGCTTCCTGGATTCTTATTTGCTAACTCCAGCTGTCCTGCCTGGAGCCTGGCCCTGGGCCACGGGCTTAGGTCCCAGGACACAGGGAAGGCAGACGCCAGAGATCAGAGGTCTGTGGACCTGCGACTGGGGTCTGAGCCAGGACAGCCCGCTGCATTGGCGGCCAAACACCACCAGGGGGCTCCGGGCACGAGGCTTCCTGGGCGCGTGTCCCCAGTAAGGCCTGGGCGATGGGGGAGTGGGTTCCGCCAAGGTGCAGGCTTTTCTCTGGCATTTGCAGCTGGGAGCTCAGCACTGCTCTCCAGGAGATCCGGGTGGGGGATGCTCCCCTGGACCCCAGCGATCCCGCACTCAGCTGCAAGGCTGGGGTCGAAGTTCCTGCGGCAGGCGGAACGGGGTGCCAAGGGCGCTCCCTGATCTTCTGACTTCTGACTTGTCTTCCAAGTGGGTTTCAGTGTCTCATCCCAGGATCCCGCCGACATCGGCATGCCCAGTCGGCACCCCTGCAGCACCATCACTCCACCCAGGCTCAGCTCCCCCCACTCCTGCCTGAGTGCCAGGCTATCCTGCCCCTGGCTGGGCTCCAGCAGGAAACCCATTGTCCTCAGCTCTCCAGGCCACATTGGGGCCCCAGGGGGGTGGGGGTGGGGTCCAGCTGCCTTTCCTCCAGCCGCCTCCCCCTTGTTTCCTCAAGTCAGCACCCAAACTTGTCCACAGTGAGCTCGACAGCATGGCCTCTGGGGACCCAGAGAAGTGTCCTGCAAGTGTGGACAGAAAGGAGGGGCCGGGGCAACAGGACAGACGGTCAGACCCGTCATCCCATGTGGGGTCTCTGGCTGCAGCCCTGGATGGGAAGAGGCAGGGAGGGTTGCAGTGGGACGGTGTGAGGGGACAGGAGGGTCTCAGAGGCTATGTCGGGGACACCATCCAGGCCTGGAAGGAGGGGTGTGCGGGGCCGGTTGGCACTCGTGGGAGGGGAGGCCAGAGCACTGGGTAAGGCTGTGGGCAGGGGGGGCTTTGCCCGGGCCACCGTGTGGATGCTCCCCCTTCCCTGAGGAATAGGCAGAGATGGACATCCGTGCACCAAAACCTTCAGCTGCCGGGAGACCTCAGGGTACCGAATCTGCAGCAAAGTCCCACACCCTGGCCTGAGACCCCCAGAGGGGCAGCAATGATGAAGCATGGTGTGGCCAGAGAGAAGGAGCCTCCGGGCATATGGGGTCCTCAGGGGCCTGAGGGGTCTGGACCAGGTGGCTGGGTTCAAATTCCAAATCCCCCGTTTCCTGGCTGTGTGACCCTGGGCAAGTTGCTTAACTTCTCTGTGCCAGCCTCCCACGTGGGGCAGCTATAGAGCATGGATGAGTCAACTACGTGCACATGGGTGCAGTGAAAGGATTGACCACCCTGTCTTACAGCCCAGGCTCTGAGGAGGGCACCTGGGCAAGCAAGCATGGTCTGGGACACCAACCCTGCCACACAGGGCCACCTTTACAGGGGGCTTGGCCGGGAAGCATTCACGTGGGGGAGTAGGTTGTTGAGGGCCAAGGAGGGGCTGCTTCGAGCAGAAGCTGGGCAGGACCCCCCAGATGTGGGTCCAGGGAGGGGCAGCCCCTGGGGTGAGTGGACACAGCCACCCGGCAGAGCAGAGGCCGGGCGGGGGAGGGGAAGGGGTGCCACTCAGCCCCCCACCCACGGGGAAGCCCCTGTGCAGCTGCTCCCGCCAAGCAGGCCGCCACATGGCTTGGCTGTGGGTTTTCTCCCTCCCAACTTCTGATATTCAGGGGCCCACTTTTATATTTTAATGCATGTTTTTATGGAAATATTTATGGTGCACATGTAGCGCGTAAAACACCATTGTAAAGCTGTTCTGCCGCGATGCTGCTGAAAGAAATGATGTTGTTAGTGTTAGAATTTCACGGGCTTCTATCCGGCCGTAATGAGAACGGGCTGGGCCGGCCGCCGGAGCCTCCCGTCTGTCTGCGCGGAACCGCGGAGGAGTGTCCGCTGCCTGCGAGTGGGAACAGGGGCCCCTGCAAACACCCCACCTGGGCCCCCGGGGACTTTCCAAAGGAAGCCACACCTCGGCTCCCCCACTGGCAAACTGGCCGCTTCTGGCTCTGGGGCTGCTCCCTCCGGACCTCTGAGGGGAGCAGGAACAAATGCGATAATCCCGAGGACAGCCTGCTGGCCCGGCCTGCGGGAGCTCCCTCTCTAGCCGAACAGCATGCTCGCAGGCCTGGAACCTTCCTCGCCTCCTGGGCCGTCCTCGCCACAAAGACTCAAGTGCACGCAGTCCCTCTGGCCTGACCTCCCTGATGTCTGGAAGGGGCCAGCCACGGACGCGCTGGAGTTTAAAATTTAATGCACCGACATCAGAAAGCCCTCTGCAGACTAGGAGCCTTTCCGCCCGCCGCCTTCCCATCACGGGGAGGGCGAGGCGATGAATAATTGACCGGTGACTCTGTGAAAACTCTCAGGTGGGTGAGCAAAAGGAATTATCATTAAAAGCAATAGTGGGTTTCCAGGATTGCGGGGTAATGGAGCAGAGCGGATTGCCAGGTTACTGGGCCCTGCTGACCCCAGGCACACACCTGGCCCAACCGGCTCTCCGTCCCAGCTCTGCCCTCCTGCTCAGCCTCATGGCGCCACTTCCTCTTCTGCAGGATGGGGACGTCGAGGACCGTTGCACACACGTGCCATGGGAACCATGAAAAACTAGAACACCAGCGTCCCCAGGGAACCTGCTTATCAAGCAGCAGGATGATTACTCCCTTTGGGGGCATCTCCTTGCAAACCTGTAGGAAGCTCTGCAGGACACCTGACAAAGCCCACCTGGATTTCAGAACACAGGTTCCGTTGGCCGACCTGCCTTCCCTTTAACCAAGGACATGGTGGCTGGCAGGCAGGGATGCCAGGCCGTGGCCATGGGATGAGGAAAGGACAGGTGCAGGTGGTTAACGTGGTGACCCTGCTGGCCACCCACCCCCCAGAAGGGCTTCTGGCTCCACCCACTACCCCTCCTGCTCTCACACCTGCCCTGGGGCGCTGCGAAGAACGGGTGTGGACAGAGCATCCATGCACCACACGCCCACTCTGAAGTGCTTGCAGATGCTGGCACAGGGCCCTGAGCAGGGGTGCCTTCCGTCCATACCCCATGACCTTCCTTCTAACAGGGTTTTGAAAATCATTTCCCAAGTATCCTCAGACCCCACAGCTTCTCCTCCAGATTCCGAGGTGTGGAATGCCAGGTGTCCAAGGGACAGCAAATGCCAGTTAATTTCAGGGGCCCCGTGGCTGATGGGAGGTGGGCAGGTGGAGGCCCAGGGCCTCCCCAGCAGAACCCCACAGAGGACCTCAGCTCTCTGCCCCCCAGTCCACCCACAGGCAGAGGGAGCCTGACCCGAGAAGGTCCCAGGCAGCTTCCTGGTGTATCGGTGCTATGGTGAATTGAAAGAGGTGTCCATGTCTTCACCCCGGGTACCTGGGAACTCGGCCTTGTTTGGATATGGGGTCTTTGTGGATGGATGTCCTCAGGGTGTGAAGTGTCCTGGAGGAGGAGGCATGGGGGGAAGGCAGCCACGTGACCATGGGTCAGAGGTTGGAGGGCTCCAGGACCTGGAGCCCTCCAACCTGCAGAGAGACCGACACCCAGATTTCAGACTTCGGGCCTCCAGACTGGGGGGTCCACTTCTGCTGTTTGGAGTCCCGGTTTCCTGGTTTGTGGGGCTTTGTTCCTGTTATAGGAACTTGCTCAGCCTCAGGACACAGAAAACAAAGCAGATCAGAGAGTCAGGATGGGCATATGTGTGGCCAACAGACGAGCAGACCATGGGCAGGGGAGCCAGGCCTGGGGAGCAGCTGGAGGGGTGCAGACGGACCCCAGGGACATGCCATGGAGGTCCCCAAACTGGCGCTCCCACCATCCTCACCCTGCCACCCCGCTAAGGACGCATCTGCTCTGTTTTCTCCATCTCCCACCCCACACCTTCCTTTATTTATTCATTTTTGGAGTTAAATAAGCGTTTCCTTGTGTTCCCGGCAAATGCGTCTTCCACATTTTTGCATGTTTTAAATATTCACGCATGTAAAAGAACCAAAACACTTGTAGTTTATTTATTATTTAGGGCACTTTTTCTCTGATAAAATGGAAACCCCACATTTGAAGGGGAGTTTTACATTTTATTTCCATTACGGCCACTCGTTAAAGTTTAAAGCCTGCTTTGTCCTCGTACTTGGGGTCTGATATTTCCGTCTGTCAGGGAACACGGCTGTGCTTGTCGACATGTCAGGGAGAAGAAAGAGCAAACAGGAAGGGAAATGCCAACCTGTCAGTCGAGATGGGGCCGTGGGGGTGGGGTGCCGCTCGGGGTCAAGACCTGCCGTGGGGACCAGGCCCCCGACCCTGGGTTGGGTGGCAGCCAGCTCAGAGCCCAGGGGGAGCAGGGGAGGCTTCCCCGCATCTTTGGTGACTCAGAACTGTGGCCGTGGAGTGGACGCAGGCCTGGAGGGCCCCAGGCAGCTGTCCCCCAGCCTGGAATGGCTGCCAGCCTCGGTCCCATGCCCGGGCACCTGAGCACAAGTCCAGGATGAGGACATGTAGAAGTGACACGGCAGGTGTGTGAGGATGGGCCGCGTGGGTGCACGCCTGTAGTGATACAGACTCACCATGGTGTGCTTGTCCCTGCCTTCTGCACTTATACACGCGTAGACCTACAATCTCGCACGCCCACGCCCTCTGGCAGCATTGTCCCCTGTGGGGCCTGTGGTGCTCAGCCCCCCGGAGGATCTGTGCTTGTGATCTGTGGGAGGCTTGGAGGGGCTCTGAGCCCTGGGTGAGGTCTTCAGGAGTGTGTATGTGTGCATGTGAGACCATGTGTGTGTGTACTGTGCAAGTGTGCATCTCTGTGTTGCCTGCATACCTGCGTGTGTGTGTGCATTTGTATGTATGTACAGGTGTGTGCTGCTCATGTGCATGTGCATGTGTGAACAGGTAAATCTAGGGGTGGACGGACCCCAGCCTCTGCAGCTGCTGCCTCTCAGGCCCTGGGCCGGCAACGTGTCCGGGGCTGGGACCCGAGCAGGAAGGCCTCCTAGGCTGCAGACGCTTTGAGCAGTACAGGCCAGAGTCAGAGTTGTTTAAATATTACACACACAGTGTCTGACACGACTTTGGGGGCCTGGGATTAGATCCCCTTCGGAGGCCAGAACAAGTAAGGTTTTCATTTAAGAAGAATAAACAGGTACTTGCATCACACATCGTAGCTATCTCGCACCCGCACGAGAAGCTGGAACAACACCTCCGTTGCTGGTGCTTCTGTGTACAGTGTGACTCTGCGCAGTCTTATCCCAAAGATCAAATTGTCTGAGGAGCCGCCATGACTGCGAGCGCATGCTGTGTCATTAAAACTGTCATCCCCTTAAAAAAAAAAAAAAAGCCAGTGCTCCCCTCTAGCGCTTCCCAAACCAGAAAACTGACGGGCCTTCCAAGGACCTAAATGTGGTGGAGACATCCCAGAATAGACCTGGTGCTTCTCGCCCAAAGGGCTCCCAGTTGGCAACTCAGGTACTTGGGTCCCAGAGAATAAGTGAGGACGATCGCGTGGTCTGTCTATGCCACCCGGTCCCCACCCCACCCTGCCCACTCCAGGCTGCTCCCCGCCCTCATAGGGTCTGGCACAGCCTGCAGCCCTCCTGGAAAGGCCTCCGCCTGTGGCCCAGCCAAGGCCGCACTCAGGACTCCACAGGGAGCATGGCCCAGCCTTTCTGGAACACACAGCAGCAGGTGTCCTTGCAGTCCTGGGGAGCTGGGCGGGCCACGGGGCCTTCATGGAGGGGTGGGGGGCTGGGACTGAACATTCGTCTTTCTGGAGAAACAGTGTTCTCGACTCTGGAGGGTCCTGCCAGCTGGCTGCTGTCTGTAGGGCCGTGGGCAGGGTAGGTGGGGGCCAAGCCTCATGGAAATCGCTGCCCACCGCCCTGCCTCTCCACCCTGCTCAGAGCTGGGCCTGCACTGTCCTTATCAGACACATCACCTTGTTCCTGGCACAAGTCCTCAGGGGGGATAAAGTGGCTAGTAGACTCCCCCACTGCCCAGCTGTTCAGGGTCCACTCAAGTGCCAGTGTGCAGAAGGGAGGCCCTTCAGGGCTGGAATCACCCACTTAGGGTCTCCCCCCTGGGGCTCAGCAGAGGTCACTGGGAGAAGGAGCAGGACAAGAGGCTTTGCTGACCCAGAAGGAGGACAGCCCAGGTGTCCCTGGGGCAGGTGGCGGGACCCTCATGGGGGGGGCAGTTGCAGAGCGGGGGTCCAGAGGTCAGTGTGTGCCCATGGGAGATGCTCCTGGGGGCAGAAGGAGGCCTGCAGTCCATCAGGAGCCCCCCTTACCACGGGCACATCTGCCCCTCTGCCCCTCACACCTGTGCTCTGGCCACTCCTGCCCCCTGCCTGGTGGAGGCTGCAGTGACACCTGTGTCCTATGGCTTCCAGAAGTTTCCATCCAATAGGAGCCTGTGGAGGTAACAGGAGGGCACATGAACTGAGGAGCTGTCATTGTCTCCAGCTGGGGGTGCCCCTGATCCAGTTCCATGGACCGCTCAGGTACCAGTGGTCAGCCAAGTCCTGTGTCATCTGCATTAAATCCTGCCAATCCTAACCCAGGACACTGCAGTCCTGGTCCACACCCCTGCAGGCAGGGCTTGCCAAACTTGGTTCAGAGGAGGCCAGAGGTCCCAGGAGGCTGGGGAGTCCGGTGTCCCCAAGAGCTGGCTCTGGAGCCAGAGTGTGAGTGGCCAAGGACCCCAGCTCTCCTCTCCCCTGGTCCAGCCCCAGCGAGCCCTGGTGAAGCTGTCCTACCCTGGAATCCCCCAAAGGGGCCTGACTGCCGTCAGACTCGCCAGTGGGCAGAGCCAACTCTGTCCCCATTGGTGGCTGAGAGTGAGACTGGACCAGCTCTGAAAATGGGCCCTGAGAGCTGCAGACCCCTGGCACCAGAGGCAGAAATCTGTGTCCAGGGGAGGTGGGAGGCCTAAGGTTCACGCTCCCTGCAGGACTGACTGGGGAAGCCCTCCCACCCTCTAGGAACCCAAGGGAGGAAGAGGCAGAGAGGCTGTCACCAGGTCCCTGGCCCTGGCCCTCGGCACACAGCCACATGTGCCAGCTGAGTGACCTTAGCAAGGCCCATGACCCCTTTGGGGTGAGAGGTCACATCTCCAGGGGTGGTGGGAGGGCTGTGGTGAGCCCAGCATGATGCAGCACTGCTGTGAGCCAGCAGGTATGCAGCATAGACGTTCTGAATGGTGCACACCCCACCAAGGTTTGGGTTCGACTGTGCATCATGCTTGCCCAGTGGAGACCCGTGGACTGACCGGGCAGAGGGGACCGAGCTGGGGCACAAAGCTCTGGGCTTCTGAAGGAGGGTGAGCTGCCCCGGTGCGAGGACAGCACACAGCCAGGTTCTCTGGCAGAGATGATAATGAGTTCTACCTTCTACCCTTTCCTGCCCTAATTGTGCAGCCCTGCAGGAGACAGTTTGCTGAGAGGTCACTTTTTCTGTGTTGTCCCCCTGCCGGGCTGTGAACACACCCAGGACCCTGACCTGGTCAGAGACACCAGCACAGAGTGTTCAGGGAAAGTCTGCCAAGCGAATGAGCGAAGCTGCCCATCGACAGTGTGTGGGGAGGCAGCTGAGCACCTCAGCAGTCCCGTACCCCCCTCTCTGGAGGGCTCCACCTGCGGAGGTCCAGCAGCACTGGGGGTGGGCAGAACAACTGTAGAACAAGGGATGGGACACCTCCAGGTTGTCAGCCCCAGAGGAATAGAACAAAGCTGGTGCAAGGAGAGCAGAGCTGCCGTGGATGCCCCCCTAGTGCAGCCAGGGCGGGCCCAAGGCCTGGGCTCGGGGCTTTTCCAGGTGGGAAAGACAGAGGCCCTGGGCACAGAGGCGGCACACATGTCTCCCCGACTGCCTGCAGCCTGGCCAGAGGCTGGCACCAGCATCTCACACGTCAGCTTGCAGAGGAGAGGCGCTGGAAACATGGCCTCCGAAGTTGTTTCTTGTGCTCAATCATTTCCTTTTTTTTTTTTTTTTAAAGAATTTATAGTGGCAAGGATCCGAAGGGAAGCTCCCTGATTTCCCCAGGGAACCAGGCCCATCGAAGGGCTCTCATGACTTGGGCCTGGGCCCAGCTCCCAGAGCACCCCTCCCTGCCCAGACCCCACACAGCAAAGACAGCAGGGAATTAGGGCTCAGACTCTGGGGAGGATCAAAGGCAGAGGCCCCATCTGCCCACTGACTCACCAGGAACCAGGTCCCGAGGCAAAGCCGGGTGGGGTGCAGCCTCTGGGAGGGGCCTTCAGAGGTCGGGCTGCTGGCACACTGTGGGCGCCCAGACCACCCTGGGGGGAGCGGCAGGCAGATATAGGGGCCACGCTGGTAACATGGTCTCATTTGGAGGCACAGCGTGAAGGCCGCTGCTGGGAAGAGCCTCCTAGAAGCACCCAGAAGGCCCCTGGGGAGTCTGTCATTGGGCAAGACGCCCTGCCCAGCTGTACGCCCAGCATCCACCTCCCATATCACTGGACGCTCTTCTTGGAGCAGGTGGACCAAGGGTCACTCTCCCCAAAGAAAACAGGAACAAGAGGTGACAGCCGGGAGAGGTGGCCAGAGAGCCACATGAAACCTGGGAGGGCCTTGGCCCCACACGTGTGCACAGGCGCATGCACACACACTCACATGCACACACTGGGGTGCACACTGACACATGCCACACACACTCACACAAATACACACATGCATGCTGACACACACATCACACACACCCCGCACATTCACATGCACTCAGACACATAGTTATATGCACACACACATGCACACTCGAGTGTACACTAACACACATGTACATGCACAACTATACACTGACACACAGTTACACTCACACACACACTTGAATGTACACCGACATGCATGTACACACTGACTCTCAGGTACACACACGTGAGTGTACACTAACATACACTCACACACGCACAGATACAGTTACACACACACCCTCACAACACACTTGAATGTATACTAACATGCACACACTCGCAAGCACACTGACATACAGGTACATGCTCACACATGCTCACGTGTGCACTAACATGCATGCACACCCACATGTGCACAGACACACAGGTACATGCACATGCTCACATAGGCCCCGGTGCCCCGTGACATCCTCAGCAGCACAACCCCTGGCGGGGCAAGACCCAACGTGGGCAGCCAAGACCGCGTGCCTCCCGGCTCCACCGCAGCCTCTAAATGCCACCAGCCTGCGGAGTCTCGATCCGTCCCCGGCAGCCGGCGTCTGACAGGTGGGTAAGAAACGCCTCAGTGGCAAGATTTATTGAACGGCGAGGCGGCGGATGGGCTGACGGTGGCTGGTCCTCCTGCTGAATTATCTTTGGCAGAAATAAAAATCAGCTGAGCACCGGGCTTCGCTAGGCTACAATCTGTTAGCAGAAAATTGGACTGTCAGCAGCGTGCCGCGTTCATTTTGGCTGATTAAAGAGACATTAATCTACTGTCAGTGTCACAGCGCTGGCAGCAGAGCTAACAGGCCGGGGAGGCGGGGCTGCTGTGGGGACGGCGGCGCACAGAGGCGACACGGTGCACGCTCTGCTCCGAGGACACCTGCGCGGGGATGAGGCCGCCCTCAGCCATCATGTGCATCCTTCTCAGCCTTGAGGGTGCAGAGGAAGTACTGCAGGTCCCAGGTCCCTCTGTCTGTCTCTGGGGATGGTGCCTGCCCCTCCCAGACTGTAGCGCTCACCCATGCACCTGCCCTGCATCCCCACACACATGACCCTAGACCTGCATCCAAACCGGCCACAGGGGCAAGAGGCTGAGCAAACCCAGGGTAGTTTGGCAGGAGTGGACCTGTGGGCCCCTGGGGGCTCAGACTCCCTCAGAGACCCTCATCTGCAGCATCCTCACCCCTGCCAGCCTTGGGGCGGGCGCTCCTGTCTGGACATTCATCCCTGAGCATCCCCGATGCAGAGTGCTCTGCAGGTGACATGTGGGGCCGTGACGTGGTACTGACTGAATATCTCACCAACCGAGCTCCCCTGGGAGTGCCTCCCGTGGTCAGGAGTCCGGGGGGCACATCCCTCTCAAGTTTTTTTTTCGGGGGGGGAGGGGAGAGGTCAGGCAGTGAAGGGGTGCATAGGCCGGCCTGATGGGCCCAGTGAAAGGTTTGGGAGCCTGGCGCTGGCTGTCCCTCCCCCACCTGGACTGATGCTCCTCTACCCCATGTCCCACTGCCAGGGGCCAGGCCTTGTTTCCCACACCAGCAGCCCAAGCCGAGAATGACCCACCAAGCCACCCTGGGCAGCACCCTGCATTCCGTGGCTTCTTCAGCCATCAGACACCACCTGAGGCCACCCCAGGCGCATGTGCCAGACCAGGGTCCACTCTGCCCACCAGAAGCCTCCAAATGTCACTTCCTTCCCTCTCTCCACATAAGCAGCAGAGTCAGTTGGGGGGGACAGATGGTAGTAGGCCACCCCGGGGGCATGCTGGCAGGAGGGTGA
Source organism: Vulpes vulpes (assembly GCF_048418805.1). Taxonomy (NCBI): domain Eukaryota; kingdom Metazoa; phylum Chordata; class Mammalia; order Carnivora; family Canidae; genus Vulpes; species Vulpes vulpes. The sequence continues at coordinate 158,985,962 of NC_132791.1, read as the reverse complement.
CTTGCCCCAAACTGGGAGCTTCTGCAGCCCCATCCAAACCACGTGGACAAAGACTCCACGAAGACTGGTTGCCAGAAAGGTTGACTAGACAGGAAGGCAACTCCTGGCATAATCCCCCACCAATAGGCCGGTCCCACAGCACCCACCTCCGGACTGACCCTGGCGCTCCAAGCCTACCACCTTCCAGGTGCTCCATGCCTACCACCAGCCAGGTGCACCCCCAGGGGGCCTTGAGTGTGCTGGGGACATAGGCAATAAGCAGATGTGTGAGCAGCAAACAGCTCATTACAAGGTGCCCTGTACGCCAGCAAGAATCACATGCAGCTATGAGGGGCCTGATCTCTGACCCAGGCCCCTGACTTTCTAGAAAATCACCAGGCTCAACCAAACCACACCACCAATCCCTCCGTCCCTTGGGGTCATCCCCGTGTCATGGCAGCTTCCCCCAAGGACCCTCCTTGGGGCAAAGCCTGGGTCCATAGGGGCAAGTTGGTACCAGGGCTTCCACAGACTCACAGGATGGGCACCCAGCAGACACACACGGGTCCTATCCTTCCTGACCAGAGCCTACTCCTGGACCACGGTCCAGGCTGAAGGCCCCAGATGGCCTCAGGCTCCCACTCAACTGCACCAAGCTCAGAGTCGTACGTGATGAGAGTGATGAGGAACCTGAGGTTCCTAGGTGACCCCAAGCCACACAGCCTGGAGCCGGGACGGAGGGGAGCACGGTTCACACAGATGTGCTGACACCAGCACTGGTTTTCTCTCTCCCTGTGGCCACACGTTGACCTTGGCAGGGCCAGATGGCCTGGGGACAGTGATGGAGACAGACGGGAATGGAGACTCTGGTCGATCCATCTGTCTCCAGGGACAGGACTCCCTGGATGCCGTGACCCCTCTGCTGGGCCTGGGCCTGGTCTCCTGCCTAGTCTCCAAGAGGGAGGGAGACAGACACCACCTTGGCCGAGGCCTATGGACAGGTGCAGGGTCGGGGAGAGGGGCGCAGGATCCGTGTCCTGGGGTGGAGGCCACACTGCGCTGCAGACCAGTGAGCTCCCACGTCCTGGGGACTGGGGTCTAAGAGCTGGGTGTGGGATGGTCAGGTTCTCCTGAGGCCTCTGTGCTCCCCCGTGTCCCCCTGTGTCCCCCCATGGCTGTCCCTCTGTGTCTGTGCCCTGACCTCCTCTTCCTATAGGACGCCAATCAAATTGAATCAGGGCTCACCCAGCAGATCTCGTGCACCTTGATCACCTCTTTAAAGCCCCAGATACCACCTATCCTGGGGTACTGGGACTGAGTGCCTCAACATACAAATTTGGGGGATGGAAGCCCCCAAACACCTCATTTCATCAAACCTCTGTCTATCCTCTGAGCAGCAGTGGTTTATGGGGAAGATGCCGAGCTTCCCGAGAGTCATCTCCTGGGCACCGCACAAATGCCGGCGGGACCCAGGGGAGCGGAGGGGCTGCATACCTGCCCCTCGCCGAGTCCCAGCCTCTAATGGGAGTTTGGGGGAAGTTTGCCTTGAATCCCTTTGCTGCTCCTGCTCCATCAACATCCAGGCTGAGCTCCGTGGTGCACGGGCAGCATGAAATATTCAAGAGAGTTCTATTATTGAATTAACTATTTATCGATTTATAATTTAAAAGATGTATGTCCAAGCTGCTAACAAAGATTCCACAACCAGCTCCGGATTCTGAGAGCCGCCAAGTGCCACGGCCCCTGGGGACTCCTTTCTGCAGCCTGTCACCCTGGTGCAGAGCGCAGAGGAGGGGGCGAGACTGGGGGGGGCCAGTGTGCCCCTCCCGGCCCTCAGGGTCTGAGCATCACCACTGGCCCCATGCTGCGAGCCTCCTGATGGACAACTGGGTCTACGTCCCCGCCCCCTGCCCCCTGCTCAGCTTCCACAGGCAATGATTTCTGGGCCAAGCTACCACTTGGCCGCTGCCCTTGAGACTCACCGTGACATAACCTAGGCACGCACCATCTCACACAGGCCTCCTCCACCCCCGACAAGGTAGGTTTTATTCTTCATAGACTTTATGTTTTAGGGCAGTCTGAAGTTCAGAGCCAATGGGAGCACGCCCCCGTGCGCCCTGCCTGAGCGCTCAGCCTGCCCCATGATCTGCACCCCGCAGAGGGTGTGTTTGTGGCAGTCCATGAGCCTGCAGTGACGTGTCCCCATTCCCCAGTGCCCGCAGTTGACATTGGGGTCAGTCGTGGCGACCTACAGTGTGTGGGTTTGGACAAGCGTATAAGGACATACACCCATCATCAGAGATCATGCAGAACAGACTCCTGCCTCCGAAGTCCTCTGGGGTCCACCTGTGCATCCCTCCCCCTTCCAACCTCTGACCACCCCTTGTTTCTTTACCATCTCCGGAGATCAGACTTCTTCAGAATGCCTCATCGCTGGAGGCGTGCAGCCTTGGCAGACTGGCCTAAGTTTTAAAGATGTTCTGGTTATGCCCATTCTGCAGACTCGGACAGGAAAAGCAGCCAGCTAGGCTGACACATGGGTCCTGGGTGCTGCCAGCTGGATGCCCCGCTTTGGATCTCTCTGCAGCCTGTGGCCTCTGGGGGAAGCAGCGCACAGCACCCCCGGGCCCGGCCAGAAACAGCTCTGTCTCAGCGGCTCAGGCACAGATCTGCGTGAACACGGCCTCACAGAGGCCTGACCGAGGCTTCAGAGCTAGAGCAGGATTCCTACATCCACCGTGGGCCCCAGCCTCACCCTGGGACCCAGCGCCACTGAAGTCAGGATTGTTCAAGATGGAACAGCACACACTATAAATAATCACTATTTTAAGGCTCTCCCATCGAGCCCCTAATGGCATTATTAGGGCACAGGATGGAGCCTAGGAAGATAATTGCCCGAATATCAGACTCCAAAGGATAATAACATCTATTAAAAGCGGCACACCAGGAAAATCCCCAGATGACAGGGCTAGGGGCTGTGCCCCGGAAGAGCCCCTCTGTGGGGACAGACCCTCCCACACGCCCCGGCCGCCCCTCCCCACAGCCGAGTGAATGTGCAGGCAAGCATTTGCACTGACAGCAGCAGATGAGCCCCAGCGGGGAGCTCAGGTGCACTCCGTGGATTCAGGGCCACGTGTCTGCAGAGGAGGAAGTGGCCCAGTGGCGCTTGGCTCCAGGTAGGGGCCACGGCCCTGCATCTCCATCCCTGTGAGGGCCCTCAGGAGCCCCTGGGCAGCCCCCAACTGCCTCGTCTTTGAGCTGCCATCAAGAGAAGAGAATGGATGCCCAGGCCTTGAGGGTCAGCCATGGCCTGGGCACAACCTTCAAACCTGTCTTGACGAGTCAAGGTCCTCACAAGAAAGAGAAGGCCCAGGCAGGTTGTGAGGTCCCTTATATGGGTGCAGCAAGGTTGAGGGATGAGGACTCAGTGACAGCCATGTCCACCCCCAACCCCAAGCCTCTGTCCTACATCTGACTGCCTGCTGGAGCCTCTCCCTAGCCAGTCCCCGTAGGACACCGAGGGCAGGACGACCAGAGGCATCCCTGTGACACAGTGTCCTTGGGTCACGGGGCCAGGCAGGGGAGGAGGAGAGCCAGGAGCAATGTCCAGCTGCAGTGTGTCCATGGTGGGGGCTTGCCAGCTCTGGAGGCTGTCACCCACTTGCCACATTGCTCTGGGACCTGCTGTGCCCAGCGTGAGTGTCTGTCAGCAAGGACTGCAGCTGGGGATTGCAGCGGGAGTGGGGAGGGCAAGGCCATGTCCCTCCAGCAGGGCCTTCTGGGCGTCCCCTGATCCACCATGTGTGTACCTGTACCCCTTCATCTGTTCGTTCACTTGTTCAAGCAGCAGACATGTGTCTGAGCACCTGCCGGGCCCCAGGGATCGGGGCCAATTCTGGGGGCGTAGCCAGGCAGGTGTGGAGACACAGAGGGTTTCAGCAAACAAAGGAGAGACACGCCAGAGAGTGGTTAGTATGGGGCAGACAGGGTGAAGCCGAGTCCCACACACCATGAGGGGCAAGTGCATCCTGCAGGAGACCTCAAGCGTGATGCTCAAGGACAAGGAGCCGGGGCAGCAACAGAGCAGAGGCGGTCCTGGGGGAGGTCTACAGAAGCACAGAGTGGGGGCTGGCTGGTGCCTCCCCGAGGATCTAAACAATCAGAGCTGGGGCCCCAGTAGCTCAGGGCGTCCTTGCCGAGGAGACACAGGACACTAGCCGTCTGTGCCACATGGTGGTGTTGCAACAAATGCACTTGTCTACCTTTGTTTGACGGTGATCAAGTTCCCACAAAGCACATGCCTTGGGGACCACGTGGTGGCCGCACTCGACTGTGACGTGGGAGTGGACACGGCTGCACGAAGGCGGAGCTGCCTTCCATCTCCAAGGATTTAATGTGCTCCAGGCACCACCAGGGACCCAGACAGACACCCGCATCAGCACCAAATAATCTCATTTCTTTCAGTCCCCAGGACAGCCTCCCTGAAACTCTCAGCCTAAAGAAGATGAGGGCGTCCTGGACAAAGGGGCAGGGCCTTGGGGTGGAGCCGGGACCGTTGGACAGCCGTGGGCAGAGACAGAAGTCCTGGCGCTCTGAGTCTCTGCGGCTCTGGCTGGGAAGAGAAGCCGCCCCGTGTCTGGGAAACTCTTCTCCCCTCATGGAAGATCCTGTGCCAACCTCATCTGGGCAGTCGCTCTGGGGTGGGATTCCCAGCTGCCCCAAGCCCCAGCCACAGCTGTCTTGTCCCTGGCCCCCACCTCAGCTGACACAAGGGACAGGGGGTGCTGACCTGGAGGACACAGCTTAAATGTCCTAAGAAGGGCATTTTTTTTTTTTTTTTTTTTTTTTTTTTTTTTTTTTTGGCTACAAAGACTTTAGGGAAATCCTCAAAGCTGGTTTCCGAGACTTGCAGCCATGGTACTGACTCCCCCCAAGCCTGCTGGCGGGGTTTACCCACTAGATACGGTGGTCTGGTTGGAGAGGCTGGAGCAGCTGTGTGAGTTGACTGGCTGGCCCACGTGTCCACACTCTGCAGCAGAGGCAGGAGGATGCGGAGGAGGAGGAGGCAGTGCATTTATCCTGCATCCCGCATCCCTCCTCTGGGGAAGGGCTTGGAGCACCTGCCCTTGGCCGTCAAGGAAACACATCCATGAGGGATCCCAGTGTGGCTGCCAGCCTGTCACTGCCATCCTCTGCAGGCCAGGACCATGGGACAGGGCTCCCTGAGCTGGTCTCCTGGGGCTGCGGTAACACAGGACTATTTGCTGGCCGCCTAAAGCAACAGAAACTCTCACCGAGCTCTGGAGGCCAGGTGTCTGAAGTCGGTGTCACTGGGCCACCATCAAGGTGTCAGTGGGGCCACCCTCCCTCCAGACACTCGAGAGGAGAGTCTTTGTCCCCCATTCCCACTCCTGGTGCTGCCAGCATCCCGTGGCTTGTGGCCACGTCACCCAGCCTTGACACCAGCCTCTTCCTGCGTCTGCTCCATGTCCATGTGGCCCCTCCTCTATACTGTCCCTCCCCTCTTACAAGACACATGGTGGCATTTAAGGAGAGCTTCCCTGAGCTGTGAGTGGGTGACAGTTGAGCATTCAGTGCCCTTTGTCAAGGCTAGTCGATGGCAACGTCTCTGGGGATAAAATGATGGCCGAGCAAAACACAACCTGATGCACACCACAGGACACCTCTCTGCCTTGACCATCACCATCGAGGGTCCCATCTCTCTCAGGCCCCCGGGGCCATTGACAGTCTGAGCCCCAGCTTAAGAGAAGATGGGTACCCTAAGGGAGGACCCTGAACCACCATCCCCCAGACACTCTCAGAACTGTCATCTACACCTGTCCAGAGACACATGTCTCACCGCCAGAAGAGCCTCTGGAAGCCCTGGGACTCCTCTGTCCCCATGAGCGTGAACCCAGAGTGACCAATTAGGACCACTCTCTGCATAGACAGGTGGTGACCCCTGTGGCCTGGGCATGCAGAAGGCAGACAGGCCTGGGACAATGACTGACAGGTGTCACTATGGACATGTGGTGGGGGCCGTGCCCTGCACTGTGGGGTGTTCAGCAGCGTCGTGGCCCCAACCCCACTAAATGTCAGTGACAACCAACTACATCTCCCGACACTGCCTGGTGCCCTCTTGCAGGGGGGAGCCATTCCTAGTCAGGAACGCTGCTCTGGATTGTTCTACAATCAATCAGGTGGTGACCAAGGTAGGTGCTGCTCCTGAGCTGAAGAAAACCCCCAAAAGCCCTGTGGATGGCCCACGAGTGCCCTGGTGAGGCGGCTCTCCCCCACCTGTGTGGAGACTTCACTCTCACCCAGAACATGGAACGCCCACCACCGCTGTCCTGCCCTGGACCTTCGTGGACTCCTGCTGCTGCTGCACTCTTACCTGTGAAGACCTCAGGTCTTCACCCGGGGTCCCTGGGGGCGCGGCCTGCTCTATCCGGCCACGACATTCCATGGGCTGATGCTGGTGATTGGAACTGGCAAATGTCTTGAATGACTTAGTAAGACTCACGCACCAAAGGCAGGCAATAAACCCATGAAAACCCAGATGCAGGGGCGAGGGTTCCGGGGCCCATGGTCTAGAGCACAGGTTCTCCAAAGTGGAGGCCTGGCAAGCCATAAGAAAAAAGCATCCCACACCCAGCCGGGCAGCTCCAGAGTCCAGCTGAGGGGGGCTCTGGGCTGCGTGCACCCCGCTCTGCTGACCTCATGACCAGCACTCGCATCAGCAGATGCTGCTTGAATCCTGAAGAAGCTGGAACAGGAACCAGAGAGCCAGGAGGCCAGCAGGTCAAAGAGCCAGGTTCTTCTCTGGAGGACCCACTCCTGGCTTCCTGTGGTGCTCGGGATCGAATGCCGACAGGGGACACCAGGTGGCCTCCACCCGACGTGCTCCCTGTCCACCAAGTGCTCCCTGTCCAGCGGTGGTGTTTGGGGCAGGAAGCCCCAGGTGGGCATGGTGACAGCAGTCCCTCTTCATCAGGAACAGCAACCTGGAGCTCAAGCTGGCCCAGAAGGCACAGACATGCTGGCTGGGGAGGTGCCAGGGCACCTGCAACCCCTGTTCCTGACATATTGCCACTCCTCGGCGTCCCACGTATGCTCGCAGGCCCATGGGAATTCTCCGATGACCTTGGACCGAAGACAAAAGTCTCAGGCCTGGTTTATAGATGGCTCTGAACTGTTTCTGTCACCAGGCAAAAGGCCAGCTCCAGCCTGGGTGTACACTCTGTCCAAACAGAGAGGTGGACAGTGGTATGGATGGACACCAGTCAGGAGACGCACCATTGGTTGCCCCAACGATCTGGGCCTTAGAAAGAGGATGGGGGCAGGGGTGGGCAGGAGGGAAGGATGTGGGCTGGGCCTTGTGGGCAGAGCACAGGCATGAAGAGGTTGAAGCCCCGTGGGAGGACACCAAAGGGCATCCCGGGTCCAGGGTGCTGTCAAAATCCAGGCAAAGTGACTCGGAGGGAGTGCCACTAACCCTCAGCTACCCCGGTGGTTGCTCAAGGGCGCCTCACAAGGTGGCCGTGGTGGCAAGGATGGTGGCTGCCAGGGACTGATCTGTGTCCCCAGCACAGATACGGGCCAGTCCTAACTGCCAGCACCCATCAGCACAATCAGGTGTGACGTGGGGTCTTTGCAGATATAAGCAGGGAAGGCAGCTTGTCAGGCTGGGCCCTCAGCTGACATGACCAGGGACCCTGTGAGAAGGGAAAACACCTCGTGATGACAGAGGCGGACACAGGATGATGTGGCCCGAAGCCTGGGGCCACAAGAGGCTGGAAGTGTCCTCTCGCCTCCAGAATGTCAGAAGATCCATCTGTGTGGTTCTGAGCCACTGGCTTGTGGTGCTTTGCCATCGCAGCCGACAAGACCAGGCTTACGCGTGGCCTCACGTCTGTCCCAGGTGATTCCTACGACCTCTGCCATGTGCCCTGCTTGCTCAAAGCAGAGGCCACCACTGGGCAACCGTGGGGCATGTATTCCTGAGAACCATGCCACCCGCTGGTGATGGTGGCCCTCCCGGGACCCGCATCGGCCTTCCCCACCCACTGTGTTCCGCATCCACGGACGAGCACTGAGCCTCAACCCCACTGAGGTGCTGCACACACGCTGCTTCTGACCAAGGACGTGAGCACAGGAGTCGTGGAGCCGGAGCATGCTCTTCCCCTGCAGGTCCCCAGTCTGCTGCATCCCCACTGCCTGTCGGGCCCAGGAAGGCTGAGCTTCAGCACCTGCTGGGCTGCCACTCTCTGGAAGGTTGGGCCTCCATCATCAGGTGTGACCCAGTCTCGAAGGGACAGTTCCGGGTCATAGAACCAACAGCTCCTCTCACCCTGACACCTGCTAATCTGCCTCCAGAGCCTTCACTTTCTGTCCCTGCTGCTTGGAGACTGCTTCCGATGCTTCCTCTGAACTACGGTCCAGACAAAGAACTGGCCGTTCGTGGCTCTGCATGCCACCCAGCCCATATGTCCCAGCAGGGGCCACTGATGCCACCTCTTGGACATGTCACCTCTGGGACACTAGGGTGTGGCCTCTGTAGGGGGGGAGATGGGGCTAGAGCCCAGGGCAGGCCTTGTGCTTGCTGGCACTTCTATGCAGGGGGGTGAAAATCAGCGGGGAACCTCAGCAGCCAGGAGGAGGCAAAAGGAGGGCCCCTGAGGACCCAGACACATTAGCAATGTTAGCTCGAGTCTCAAGTCGCCCCACAGGGGAAAGCCAGGGGAGGGCAAAGGGAACAGAGTGAGTCGCAGGATGCAGGAATTCCATAAATATGGGCTGTGCCTCAAGCCTGTGATGGAAACCATGGCGACAACTACCTGTGCATATTCATACTGTTCTGTGTACGTGTGTGTGGGGAGGGCCTGTGTGTATGTTGTGCATGTGCACATGTGTGCATACCTGTGTGCATCTCTGTGTGTGGGTGCACACCTATGTGCATGTACATGTGTGTATGCATGTGCACATCTATGTGCATGCATGTGGACAGTGTGCATCTGTGTGTATACACGTGCGTGTGTGTGCGTGCATATGCTTCTGTGTGTGCGTGTATGTGCGTGTACATGTGTACACATGGATTGCTTTCTTCCTCCCATTTCCTCTTCCATTATTATTTAACCAATGAGCTGTTGGCAGTGCTTAGCTTGGCAATTTATTCTGTGTTCTACAAAATATTCATGTGCAAATATTCACTCAGAAAGATACAGAATTCACATCATAGCCCAACCAAAAGAGAAACTGACATACCCCAACACAAGAGCCACCCGGTCACCAGGAAATGGTTCCACGACTGTGATTTCATCCCCTTTCAGGAGAGGGGGAAGGTGCCTGTTTTTCTGACCGGTAATTGCACCATGTCAGGCAGTAGTACGACCAAGTTGCTGGTGCGGCCTGGAGCCTGGCACGCAGACACAAGGTACGCACAGACAAACGGCCGCCGTGGAGGTAGATGGTGCTGCCATGCAATCCACCGTCCCTCAGCCCCAAGCCCAGCCTTCTGTGCTCTGTGCTGCTACTCCCTTGTCAGCTGGCTTCTGGTTATGCTCTGCCTAGAAGGAGGGAGGAGCAGAGGGAGTAGGGATGGCAGGCAGGGGGAGGAGGGAGGTCAGGTGGTGGGAGGAGGGATGGCAGGCAATAGGAGGAAGTACACGTTTGTTGGGAGGAGGCTACACAGTCAGTGGGAGGAGGGACACAGTCGGTGGGAGGAGGGACATAGTTGGTGGGAGGAGGGAGGGCAGGCGGTGGGAGGAGGACATTTGTGTGTGGATCCTGTTACCTTTGCCTCAGCAGGGGCCCTGTCCTCGTGGCAGAGTTGATTCTGGCCTCCAGCTTTGCTGGTGCTCCCAGAACCGGCCTAGGTGCCCTCTCAGAGGCACCAGCACCCCTGCTCAGGAAAGAGGTGCCCCCTTGGGTCCTCTGTAACTCCCTGCACTTCCTATCCCCAGGCCGTCTGTCCCCACCCCCAGGCCCTTCCCACCCTCCAGCACTCTGAACCCCTTAGCTGGAGCACGTGGTGCTTCTGAGCTCCTGGCAGGACCCCAGCCGAGCAGACCCTGCTCGAAGTGCCGAGGAAGTCAGTGCTTGCACAGACCACTGTGCCAGGTACCAACCATGGGAGGCCCCACTCCTTGGACATTGCAATTCGGAGCCACACTGATGCCTCTGTCCCTGTATCAGCAACTGCTCCGTGTGCCTCCCTGACACACGCCTCTCACTCAATCCTCCCAGCAGCCCAGGAATCCTGTCAGAGGCTGAATCATGTCCCCCAAGTCCACACAGTCAAGCCCTAACCTCCAGGACCTCAGGACAGGACCCTATTTGGGAATTGCGTCCTTGCTGATGTCATTAGTTGAGATGAGGTCACACGGGGTTGAGGGGCCCCTAATCCTGCATCACTGGTGTCCTTCTAAAAGAGGAAATGTGGACACAGATACACACATGGGAAGAAATCCCATGACATCCATACCTGGATCTCAGGCTTCAGCCTCAAGGACAGCAAGAGAGTGCCCAGGGTGGGCAGCCAGGTACGCGGTGCTTGGTGCCCTTAGATACTGGCAAATTCTCCGCACCCCAGAGCTTGCTGTGTACTACAGGTCAGCAGGTACGCACTGGTGTCCCTGGGGGTCACTGCTAACAACATCCCCAACAAAGCAGCAGCCCCCAAGGACAGACAGACAAGGCAGTGGGTTCCCATGGGGAGGGGTGGGGGTGAGCCAGCACTCAGGGGTCACAGTGACAGGAACTGCCTGGCCTACAAAGCACAGCATCCCCCCATGGTCCTGGCTTCAGGGCCCCACACCAGCCTTTTCCCGCTGAGGCAGTGACACGAGGAGTTTGAGCAATGTGAGGCCCTAGACTTGGAGTTCGAATGGGTCTCCTCTGGTCACTAGCTGGGTCTTTTGGGCAGTTACTTAACCTCCTGACACTTGGAAGAGACGGTTCCTAACAGGCCTGTGAATCGTTGCTCGAGAGGGACATCATGGAGCAAAGATGCGTGACATCACAAGGACAAGGGGGCAGTGTGGACTGGGGACAGCACTGCTGGAGAACCCAAGCTGGTGCCGGGTGTGCAGACCCTGCCAGGGCCAGCCTGGGGTGGGACCATCCCCCCTCCAGGGCCGGGGATGCCTAGGGCATTGGCAGAAGTCTGGGATGAGGGAGGAGAGAAATCCCCCTGCCCCCATGGACCTGGCTCCCTATCCTCACCCCACTGGCTCTGGGGAGAGCAGGCATGGGTTCTCCCAGCAGAGTGGTGACATCATCCCCACAGGTCCCTTGCAAACCTCAGGGTATCCAGGAGCCCAGGCCCTTGCTTGTGCTCGGAACCACCCCACAACTCTTCCCCCAAAGATCAACCAACTGGGGCCCAGCATCCAAGGCCAGGCAAGACGCCGGCTCTGGGACATGCACTGGTGATGGCAGATGCCGGACAGAGGGGAAGGCCCGTGTGAGCTGGGTGAGCTCAGGCTCTGGCTTGTGCCTCAACTTCCCCATCTCTTATCTGAGGAGCAGCCTGGGTCATCACAGCCCTCCCAGAGCAATGGTTCGGTGGCTGAGTCCCCCCTCCCAGGCCAATAGGCAGGGAATCAGGTCCCGCGTGATGGGGGTGCCGAGGGTGGATGCCCTGAAGGCCTGGCCTTGGGCAGCCCCCCGGCCGTGGACACAGCCCCCCAGCTCCAGCCCACCCCCCAGATCCCCCTGCCAGGGTCTCCCGTCTCCCCACCCCCTCCTCGCTGCGGTGCCTTCTCCCCACTTTCCTCGGCTGGAGCTCTCAGCCTAATTATCTCTAACCTTCTGTTCGAAGACCGCTGTCCTTGCCTGATAAAAACCAGTAACTTTGAAAGCAAACTAGGTCTTAATTTTCCTTGACAGCCCTGCTTGAAGCTTGCAGGCCGAGCTGGGCTTTAATTAAATGCACATTCGTATTCCAAACAAATTAAGTACAATTAAAGACTCTGAGTTATGGGTATCTATCACTCCGTGATGTTTTTGTAAAAATTACCCCATCGAGATCAAAGTCGGAGGATCCTTGCCTTAATTGCTTCATTAGGGCGCCGTGCACCAGGCTTCGAAAGGACCGGCCCTGGTGTCTCTTTGGGAATTACTCAAACGACGGCTCTCAGAGTAATTGCTTCCACATTTCTCTCCCGGAGACGGTCCGGCCTCCACGGAGCAGCCGCAGTGGCTTAGGATGCAGCGCGGCCCCTGGGCAGCAGCCGAGCACTTGCCTGGCGCCTGCGCCGAACCTGCCACAGGGGCCTGCCCTGTCCTGGCCACACGGGTGCTGGGTCAGGAGTGGGGCCCGGGCGAGCCCTCAGGCCCACAGGACAGGCAGGCGGGCACCACCCCGACCTGGAAGGCCTCGGTCCACACGGCAGGGCCGTGGCCCCAGAGCTCTGGCTGGGAGCCCTGGAGGGGGGACAGCACCCCCACCTGAAGCCCCAGGCCTGTGGGGACCCAGCCCCATGCCTGAAGTTGGGGCGGGGGTCGCAGGATCAGGAGCGGGTCTGAGCCCTGGGAGAGCTGTGAGTCCAAATCGGGGCTACCAGAGAACACCCCGGACACCGGCACGTGTGGAGCTCAAAGAGACACTGAATTGGAGCATAAGTATGTCCTGCGCTACATCAGGGTGTCCTTCTACTCAAGAAATCCAAGTGGGCATCCTGCGTCTTATTTCCCTGGATCTGCCCCCACCCTCCTCCAGCCAGGGTGCCTGGAAGGAGGTGAGGACATGAGCCCCCGGATGCTCTTGGAGAGCTGGCTTCTCCTCCCAAGAACGGGGCCTGTGTGGACAAGTGGCCGCCAACCTTACCCCACCTGCAGGAAGTCAGGGCTGTGCCCCCTCTCTCCATAGATGCCTGGGGCCCAGGAGCACCCAGGCACACCACCCTTCCCGCTGCCCAGCCACCCCTGGGGCCCCCCATGTACACTCTGCCCCAAAAGGCCCCCGTTTCTTCTTCTTCTAACGGGGGCAGCCCTCCCCTGGGGCCCCTCGCGGAGCTGTGTGCTGAGGACACAGCGAACTCCCTGCTCTGGGCTGAATTGTATCTCCTAGAAAGACCCACTAGAGCCCCCACCCCAGCACCTGTGAACCTGATGTGATCGAGTGAAGGTGGGGTCACACTAGGTCCCCATCCTATGCTCACGCCCTCCCTAAAGAAGACACGCAGACACAAGTAGAGGGAGGCAGGCCCTGCAGCCATGTGACCACAGTAGCTGGAAAGATCCCCCCTGGAGACTTTGGAGAAGCTGAGACCTGCCTACACCCTGATGTCTAGCTCCTGACCTCCCGCGAGCAGACACATTTGCACTGTTGTAAGCCACCACATTGGCCCCCAGAGGGCCCCCCCAGGGGGTCCCCTCCAGCACACCAGAGAAGCCTGAACTCACTTGTCCTGGAGACAGGCTGAAAGCAGGGCAAGCAAGGGCTCGGGGTCATCTCAGGGCAGGTCTGGGGGACACCCTCAGAGGATGCCAGGGCGGGTAGCAGCCTCCCTGTGCCAAAGACTCTGTTCCGGGTGGGTTCTGATGGATCCCCAGCCCCCAGGACCCACGGGCAGGACACTTGGACCCCAAGGCCAAGCTCTGGCCTATCCTGTTTCAGACACTCCCCAGCCTGGGTCCCGACTTCTGTTACACAGAGCCATCACAGATGTCCTCAGGCTGTCGTGGTGTGGGGACCACTCCCCAACATGGGGGTCCCTGGTTCCCCTTGCCCAGGGCTGTGCTGACCAGAGGGGAAAGCCCTTGTCAGGAGGATAGCATGGCCATGACCGGGGCCCAGTAGGGCGGGCTCCCAGGGGCACCCCCCCTCCCCCAGCCCCAAACCCCTCACGCTGGGCTCTGAGAGCCTGTAGCTCCCAGATGCTCAGCAACCCCTGCCCCCCAGAGGAAGACACTTCCTCTGGAACAAGTGGCACCCACATTGCTCTGTGACCCTGGTGGGGACAGGGCCTACTTCCTCCCCATATGGGAAAAGCCTGGACCCAATGGCCTGGTGTTCTCTCTGGATTCCAAACCCTAAGGTCCTTTGGCCATAAAAAGACAGGGAAAGGGCCCCACCGCATCCCAGGCCCTGACAGATTTCATCCCTCAGGCTCATATTTGCATTTGCCCCACAAACACTGGTCAGGTACGGAGGGTACAGGAGGGGAGTGCAAGGCACAGCCCCCGGGTCAGGTGCAAGCAGGGAGGAGCCCAGGCCCGTGTGGCCACCGCTGGACCCAGGGGTTGCCGGGGACATGGACCTGGCCACCTCCCATCCCTCCTCAAGGCCACACGTCCAGACAGCACTAGCACATGAATCCCATGTGGGGGGCATTCTAGTAACCCACAATGCCGCCTTCAGGGGAGACCCCGGGAGACATAGCAGAATGTGCTTAGGGGGTGTAAAAATGTCAAGGATTCACATTTTCCCCAAAGCAGGAGCTGAAGATGTTAATGGAGGGTCCTGGGTGCTGTGACCAGACTGGACAGAGGCTAAGGGCCTCCCTCCGAAGCCGTCGGACCTTCTGCTGGGCCGGAGGGGCAGACACTCCTCGGTGGTGCCAGGCTGACCTGGAGGGACCCATTGCCCTTGAATGAAGCCTGGATGGAGGAACAACAGGACCCAGCCCTGGACCCTCCCCACGGAACAGCCTCTCAGCCAGCGCCCCCGCTGACCCCTCACCGGGCCTGTGCCCCTGCTCCAGCCACCAGCACTCTCAGGCTGCAGGACCGACCTGACCTTCTCTGAGGAGAGGCACCCACACTGCAGGAAAGGGCCAGCCCATGCTTGCTTCCGTGGGGAGCCTCCGGAAAGTCCCAGATGCACAGAGAGGACGGTCCCCCAACGCTGGTGGCCATGCGCCCCTGCAGCACCAAGCCCGCCTGTGAGGGAGGCCATTTCTTCTCTGCTTTGCAAGGAATCACGTTTGGACAGTGCTTCCCAAACTATGTCCCATGGAACACCAAGGGGCTCCACGAGCTGTAAAAACAGCACCATTTCTTCCCCAGTCTGCGTGTTAGGGCTGGACTGAGGCTGGATGTGGATTCTCTGATCTTCTTCTCACAGTGAGGCTGGAAGGAAAGTGCTGTTAAAGGCCCCATAGCAGACACCTGCACCCCAATGTCTATAGCAGCAATGTCCACAATAGCCAAACTGTGGAAGGAGCCTCGGTGTCCATGGAAAGATGATGGATAAAGAAGATGTGGTTTATGTACACAATGGAATATTCCTCAGCCATTAGAAATGACAAATACCCACCATTTGTTTCGACGTGGATGGAACTGGAGGGTATTATGCTGAGTGAAGGAAGTCGATTGGAGAAGGACAAACATTATATGGTCTCATTCATTTGGGGAATATAAAAAATAGTGAAAGGGAATAAAGGGAAAAGGAGAAAAAATGAGTGGGAAATATCAGAAAGGGAGACAAAACATGAGACTCCTAACTCTGGGAAAAGAACAAGGGGTGGTGGAAAGGCAGGGGGGTGGGGGTGACTGGGTGACGGGCACTGAGGGGGGCACTTGACGAGATGAGCACTGGGTGTTATGCTGTATGTTGGCAAACTGAACTCCAATTAAAAAAAATATATGTAAAAAAAAAAAAAAAAAAAGGCCCCCTAGCAGAGCTCCGGGCATGGAGGCTCAGAGAGGTTGAGTGGTGGTGCCAGAGTCACACAGCCATGAAGGCCAGACAGGGAGCTGAACCAGGTCGGCTTCCAGGACCAAGGCCCTTCCCAACACCACGTGGGTGAGGTGAGTCCTCTCGCTTCTGGGGGCTGGTGCATGCACAGGCCTCCCAGTGGGGGTGCGTCTGGGCACTGACGGATGAGGCCTGGGACCCCCACTGGGCCCATTACCCACCAGCCAGCGTGGGCCTGCCTGCGGCCACAGACCAACACACTCAGCGAATACAGCGAATATGCACAGCTCGATTAGCATAGCAGGAGCCGGCCCAAGGCTCCACCCCGTGAAACTTTAAACAGAAATCAGAACCTTCTCTGAGAGTGACCCACAGGGACCACCCTGGGCTGGACCGGCTGGTGAAGGCTCCGCCAAGAGCCAGAAGTGCCCTCCCAGGCAGCTGCCCCACCACGGCCCTGATGTCCCCGCAGAGGGCACAGTCCACAGGGGGTTGGCTGGGGCCCCTCCATCTCCCTGCACCTTGAGCCTCACCGGCCCCTGGGCTCTATGAGGTCTTGTTCTTGGGCACCCCGACACCCCAGGAAGATACCACAAGGCACTCCTGGTCCTTGGGGATCCAGCCCCTTGGCCCCCAACCCTTGCAGGGTCAGTGGGGGCCTCCACACACAAATCAATGTCCATTTCTCCTTGGTCACCTCACAGTGACATCTGACAGGCCACAGCCTCCCACGGCTTACATGCCCTCCCACCCCCTCCCCCACCTCCTGGGTCTGGGCTCTTATCTCCCCAACCTCTTCTGGTAGGGTCCCCAGAACCCAGATTTGTACCATCTCTGTCCACACAGCCTCATCCCGGCCCAATTCCATAGCCCATCCATGAGCATGACCCCTAATTTCAGGGGCCAACCTCCCTACCTGAGCCCCCATGGCCTGTGTCACCCCAACACTGGGTTACCAGTTGGGCCTGTGTTAGGGCTCTGGCCACCATTGCCCACACCTAGCCAGGGTTCACCCCAACACTGCCCTCAGGGCAGGGACAGGGGACAGGAGGGGCTCCTCTACTGTCTGCCTGATTTGGGGCCCCAAAGGAGTCTCCCCACCATGTCTTCCTCCCCACACATGTCCCCAAAGAACTCTCAGGACCTGAACCCCATGGCCCTCTGAGACCCCATGGGGCCTAACCCCACCTGTATCAGGAAGTGGCTTGGGACCAGAGAGGGAAGTTGGGGTGAGGACAGGAAGCCCTCCCTCTCACACTGGGTGCAGACAGGCCCCCACACTGCTTTCCACCCTGCCTCAGAGTATGGGGGCCAGGGGAACATTCCAGGCACTGCCCAGCTCTGGGCCTCTGTCTGCAGAGCCAGGTCCTCACCACACTGCTGGCCTCTTTGGAGACTGTGCCTCAGGGCGCCATGACTGTTCCACCTGGAACAGCCCCTGGCCCTGTCCCCATTGCATACTGACTGTGCCCAACCATGTTCCTGGGCATTGTCTGCCTTTGGCGGAGGTGGCATCCAGAGTGGGGGGGATACAGGAGTCTGGGGACTGTTCTCCTGCCTCCATCCTCAAGGTCACTACAGCTTCCAGTCCTATGTACATCTAGACCCTCTGACCAGCCTCCCCACCCCAGCTCCAGCGCTGGCAGTGCTTCCCCAAGTCTGGAATCTGGGGGTGCTACTGGGTGTGGCTGACACACCCAAGGTGACCCCCCACCACGAGTCATGGCCGTACAGGAGCCCTCCTCTGGAATGCACACATAGCTTTGCCTCACTTCTGGCCAATGGAATATGGCAAAGGGGACAGTAGTTCCCTTAGGTAAGAAGGACTCATATGATCCTGAGGGATGGTCTCCTGCGGGCCTCCGAGGAGCGAGCTGCTGTGTTGGGAGAGCCCCATGGGCAGGGGCTATAGGTGGCCTCCCTGAGCTGACAGTTACCCCTGGTTGACAGCCAGCAAGAAAATGAGGACCTTTGTCCTATAATCATGAAGAAATGAGTGCTGCCCGTGTGTTGGTGAGCTTGGAAGTGGAATCCTCCCTGGCCCAGCTCACAGATGAGAACACAGCCTGGGTGACACCATCACTGCAGCCATCCTGTTCTCACTTTGGCTTGCAGCCTGTGGCTTTGCTCCTACTGTCCCTTCCTCAGGGACACCTATCCTCCCCCAGCCCATACCAAAGGGCTGCTCCTCTTGCAAGTGCCCCCTAAATGCTGCCTCATCTCTGGACCCTCTCTGGCCTTCCCAGAGAGCCTGGGGGATCCTGGGCCCAGACCCTGGAGTCTTCATCACATACCGCATGGCCTCAGTGGCTGGGTGCGCCCAGCACACACGGGGCATCAGTATGTGCTTGTGGAGGAACATGAGTAGGTGGATTAACAAAACGATCAGAGAGTGGACAAGTCAGTCCCACCCCCATGGGGGGGAGACCTTGCTCCCACATGCACAGCGAGGTGGGCAAGGGGCTCTGGGGCAGCATTTGAATAGGGAGCAAAGGCTAGCCAGTTGGGCATGCCCAGAGCGAGTGAATGACCCCTGTGGGGACACAGGAGACACAGAGCCATCGGCCAGGCTGGGCCATCAGGCCCATGGGACACAGTGGGCAGAAGGCTACGACAGGGATTGGGCAACCTCTGAGGCCCTGGAAGCCAGCTAAAGCCTGAGGCCTGGGGTGTCCCTGGGCCCTGCCAGTTTCTGAGGACAGCTGAGGTTCTGGCCAGGGTGGGGCAGGGGTGACACATGGAAGCCAGCTGAACTGAGGGCAGCAGGACTCTTGGCAGAGGAGCCAGGTGTAGCCTGCAGGAATGACGGCTGGACTGGGGACAAGCAGCCAAGGGGACGTCAGAACTCCGCAGCCAACCCAACATGACAGGGGAGGGGAGAGGAACAGTGACCACCCGCCCCCTCCGGGCACCAGGAGGGAAGGCATTGCAAGGGTTCAGGTCGGTCAGGAGGGCATTTGGGGCAGGGACGAGCTCAGCCTGAGACGTGGGGTGCTTCGGGCCTCATGGGGGACATTGGGAAGAGGTTATTGGCAGAGTTATGGTCTCTGGTGAATTGTGCTGGCACTTCTGGTAAAGAAACATCACAGGAGTGGCCAGGGTGCTGGGAGCCAGGCTCCCAGGGGGTCACTCTCCTGCCCCCCACCAGGGTCACCCATTAGCCCAAGCAGAGGCCATGGCACCCCTTCCGTAGAGGGGACAGGACACTCTACAGACAGGATGTATCTGAACATCCCTGGGGTCAGGCTGAGGCCCCAGCTGTCCCTCCTTCCCAGAGGGCCACTCCTCAAAGAGCCTCTCCACCTGTCCCCTGCACGGGGCTGGTCCAGGCACAGGCAGGGGTTGTGGGGCCGTCTGTCCACGGACTGTCAGCAGCCCTGAGGGGAATCGGGCAGGAGCTCTCCCAGGCAGAGAGCCCACAGGGACTGAGGTCAGCAAGGATCTTGGGACCACAGACATGAACTCCAAAGGGAGGCCAGGCCACCATCTGCCTGGGCACAAGGCCCTGGCCCCCCAGCACCCGTCTTCCCCGAGCTGGCCCTGGTGCCCTGGGGGTGACTCTGACTGGGATCCTGGGGAACCTGGATTTGTGGATGGGCAGGACCTCAGTGACCAGGTGTGTCAGGGGAGGGGTGCCACAGCGGGCCAGGCAGGGGTACATGTCGCTGCCAGGAACCAGCACAATGGGGTGATGAGGACCCCCTCCCCCACTCTATCCCGCACACTCCCCTCCCCTTCCTGCCCTTCCTCCCCCCACACCAGGGTGACACCAGCTAGAAAAGGCTGCAGAGGTGCCCAGGGGGCCCAGGGACCCAGTTAGGTTCTGGGGGCAGGGGTCTCCTCATATCCTGCAACAGGAATGAGGGGGACACAGCACCTGAGGGGCGGATCTTAGGGGCAGATGCTGTAGTGGGGGCTCAAGGCCGCCAGCCACTGTGACAGCCCTGAGGGTGAGGGACAACGGGGAGAGTACAGGATGGGGCTTATGGGCAACAGGACGGCCTGCATTTGGCCGGGTCAGCAGGTGGCCGCACAGAAAATGAGTCCCCGGGGCGGCAGTAATTGTAAGTGTCAGGGAAAAGTCAAGGTCTCCGTAGCCCTGGTCTGTGACAACTTCTGACCACAAACAAATATATATGGAAACGATAGCCCGGGGCGCCAGCGCTGATGCACGAGGAGCTTAACCCCCGAGTGCCCGGGTGGCCAGTGCAATGGGGCCCAGAGCACCAGCCCTCCCGGAGACAGCTACAGAGGCCCCTCCAGGGCCACAAGAGCGCAGCCTCCCAAATGCCCCCCACTGCCCAGGGCAGTGCCTGGCTCCCAGACACAGCACCCCTGGGCTCCGCTCCCAGGAGGGGCCAGGCTATGCAGGCAGCTGGAGGTGTCGCTCGGGAGTCAGGAATACGAGTGGTGCAGGGATTGGGGGTGTGGAGATGCTCCCCCCTTACACCCACTGAGACGCCCCGACACGGCAAGCAGACTGTACCTTCACTGGGAAAATGCAGAGGCCTCGGTGAGTGTTAACAAAGGTCAGCTGCCCACGGCCTTCGAGCCACATCCAGAATAATGAGATCAAAGACCACTCAGCCAGGAGCGGGATGGCAGGTCGCTACCATGGTTATTTATTAGTTTGTTCATTTACCCCCTGCTCCGTCCCACCAGGACTGAAGAGAGTGTCCACCGTGCGTGCACGGGTATCCGTAATAGATGCAGCCCACGTGCACCCCTGTGCAGGCCCGCGGCTCTGGGGGGAGCTCCCTTCTGCACGCCACTCGGTACCCACATTTCTCTGCAGAGAGAGCCGTGGCTTCCCCATCCATCACCCAGACTGCCTCCCTGGGTCAGCATCGCAGTGAACACAGGGAAACCACTTCCCACAGGGCAGTGGGTTGACCAGGGTCCCCCAGACTCAAGTCTACTTCAAATTCCACAATAAGATCTTATTTAGGAATAGGGTCCTACAGGTGTAGTTAGTTAAGGATTCCAAGGTGAAATCATCCTGGATTTAGGGTGGGTCCTAATCCAACGGCCGGTGTCATGGAGGAGGGGGAGACGGGGAAAAGGCTACGCGACCATGGAGCAGAGGTCAGAGGGACACTGGAGCCCCCCTGAGCCTCTGGAGGGATGACACCCGGATTTGGGACTTCTGGCCTGCAGACTGAGAGGGTTTTAAGTCCCCACTTCATGACTCTGTGACAGCAGCCCAGGACAGTCGTACCCAGGGCAGCACAGGGTGCAGCCAGGCCTACCTGTGCACCTGTGTGGCCCGAGTCAAGCCTGTCCCTGCCTTCTGAATTTCTGCCAGCATCGGGTTGCCCAAGCCCCCCACCCCACCACAGGCTGTACAGAAGTGAGCACAGCCCTGTGGAATCGTTGTGACTGAACATCACCCACTCGATGCAGAAAACAGACCCCCCCGCTCCCATTCCTGGGCCCCAGGACTCTGCTCCCCAGAACACAGGGCCCCCACTTCCTAGGCCCCAGTGTGCTGCCACTGCACCTGGGAGGGCCCCTGATGTGGAGGTGTCTGGGCAGACATGGCAGTTGGTCTCAACCCAATGGGCCTGGCGGAGCTGCTGTAGCAGTGGGAAGGCTGGTGTGTCCATTGCCACCAGAGACAGGCAGTGCCACCAGCCAGCGACGGGGCAGGAACAAGACAGTGTCACTCCAGCTCCTGAAAGGAGACAGGGTCAGGGTCTCCTATGCCTGGACCCACGAATGCACAGTATGCATGGGGGTAAAGACAGGCCCGTGTGGTTTCCCAGAGGGACCCCAGTGCCCACTGCAGCAGCTGCCCCTCACCTCCAGCGGCCCACGGTACGTGTGTTACTTATTTTGCTTTTCCCACAGGTGGACCTGAAGTTGCCACCCAGCTCTGCCTCCCTGAACGCAAGACCGTCCTGAGTCCTGTCCCTCGCTGGGGGACACTGAGTGCAAGTGAAACCCGCAAGTCTGAGCTTGAGCACTATTTGTTTTCCATAATGGCCTCTTCTCAACCTTGAAACTACTTTCTGTTTTGAAAATTATCTGACATCTAAAAATAATCTGCGTTTGAGGACAAACGCTGGCCAGTGTACCCAAGACCGAGGAACCATGAGCAAATAAATGAGTTTCGGGTCTGCTGATCTGGCTGTTTGTGAGACTGGACTAATACGTCTCTCCAGGTGCTCTGGTGTGCCCGCCCCCACTCAAAAGCCCGTCGTGGCTCCCACTGCCCCCACCTGGACCGAGTGCACCAGGTACACAGGGAAGCCACCGGGGGCCACTGACCTCTGGAAGCAAAGACTGACCCCCAGACAGATGGCCCCAGATCAGGAATCAGGCAGCAGGAGCAGGCTTCCCAGAGGCTGATATTTTTTTTAATTTATTTTTTATTGGTGTTCAATTTGCCAACATATAGAATAACACCCAGTGCTCATCCCATCAAGTGCCCCCCTGAGGCTGATATTAACTGTCCTGTGATAGGCACATGTGTGCACACATATGAGTATGTGTCCAGGACACACAGGGCACGTGCAGGCTTGCACATGCTCATATATGCAGGTGTGGTCTCCCACATACATGTGCATACATACAGGACCCACCGGCACACACATGGAGCCCACATGAGTGGGTACACACAGGGCATGTAGATGCACATGCATGTACACCCATGCACACGCGTGTACATGCATGCACACAGAGAGGGCTCCAAGACCAGCACAGAGCTGCCTGGTGAGCAGCATCCACCCTGGACCAGAATGCAAAGAGGGCCGCTTGTCTGTCCACAGTCCAAGCCCAGGTGCTGAAGCCTTCGGGGCTCCAGGCTCAGCAAACAGAAGGGAACTGCTTGAGCCTTGAAGACCTGGAACAACACAGCCAGGTTCTCATGGGTCTACCTTGCCTCCACTTGGGCATCGGCCACGTGTCTGGCCAAGAGGGCCTGTCCTGTCCCACAAGGAGGGGCTCAGCTATCTGGGGGGACCTGGCCCCTGCCAGGGAGGGCCCCTCAGGGCCTCTGCAGACGGGTGAGGTCCTGACAACAACCAGACAGCAGGACACAGGCTGGCACCCGGCGCTGCCGCCGGCCACGAGCTGGGAGCCCAGTGCCCACCGCCAGGAGCAGCCCGGGCAGGGCTCTGGCTCGGGAGAGCAGGCCCAGAGAGGGACGGGAGCTCCCACGACAGCCCGGCAAAGCCACGTCCTGGCTGCAGCCACCCCTGTGGCCGCCCCGACCATGGGAGAGTCCCCAGGACAACACAGACATGGGGGATGCTCGTGGGGTGTGGCCAAGTACTGCAGCCCGGGTCGGGGTCCCCGCGGCCACACACAGGGCGGGCGGGCGGGCAGCTGCCGTGTCGCCTGGCGGGGCGCAGGCTGGGCGGCCCACTTGCTATTTCGAGGTGAGGGGCGCAGTGGCTGAGGCACTCAATGTCACCAGGAGCCGGGTGGGGGGAGCAGGGCAGAACCTTCAGAACTAATGTCAATTTTCTGCATCAAATATTTTGATAATTAAACAAAGCTGATCAAGGGAGGCGAGCGGCACGGCTCCGGAGCTCAGGAAGCAGCCCATTAAACAGAGGGCCCTGAGCGCCTGCGGCGGCAGCCCCAGATTAATGACTCGGCGGTAATAGATTTTCCCAGCTCAGCCGCACGGGGCAGCCGGCCGGGAGGGGCTCGCAGCCCGCGCCCGGAGGAGGCCGTTAAAGGGGCAGGGACGGTAAATCAAGGTGCCCACGGGGGGCGGCTGGGACAGCCGCAGGCTGTGACCCACACACCCACTCCAGACCTGAGGTGTCCCCTTCCTCTGGGGTGACAGGGGTCTGTGACCCAGGCTCTCCAGGAGGCCCGTTCACACCAGCCGGAGATATACTTTCAGCTAAACAGGACACCCAGCCAGAAAGAGGGGCTCAAGGAGGACACCCCGACCCTGTCAGGGCTCTCTCCTTCTATGCCCTGAGTCCAAGGGGGAGCCCTGGGCTGCCTCCCGCCACAGTGCCCCGCTGGCTGCCTCTGCTGTGGCCAGAGGCGGGTCGGGCTGGACGGCACTGACCAGGTTCTGTGTCCAGACCTCATCCACCTGACTCCTGCTCACGTCCACACAGCTGTGAAGTATGGAAACCAGATGAAGGAAGCATGTTTTCAGCCCTGCGGAGGCCCGATATGATCACACTGCAGGGATGGGTTACATTTGGGATATTTCCCGGGGCTGGGGGGCACTCAGGAGTAATGAAACACAGGGCTGCTGACTGGGGAGGCCAGGACATGCATTTGGGGCAGGCGCCCACACTGTCCCAGTCCTCCACGGGGTGGCCCACCCTGGCCCCTGAAGGATGGAGCAGAGCTAGCGGGCCCCACGCAGCCCCCATGGGCTCCCGGAGCCCTTCAGTGAGATGGGGTACAGGAGCGACCATCATGTACCTCCCACGCAGCTCCATGGTGCCTGGATGTTGAAGACCCTATGCACTCCTGTCCCTGTGGACCCACAGGGCTCGCTCTGCCCTCCACATCTTGGTGGGTTGAAGACACACTGTTCATGGTGCTTTCAATCAACAAACACTCTCTGGCAACAGCAGTGACCAGGCCAGGAACACAGCGGGGGCTGGGGGGACCCTGCTCTAAGGCTACACCGCTCAGGCTGCCCAGCAAGAGCCTGGCACTGGCCAGTGCATCCCAGGTCCTTGCTACCCAGCCACAGCAGTAAGGAGGGTGAGGCACCCTCCCCAGAGGCCCCAACAATGTGGTTTCATCACAGACCTCCCCTGAGGTCGGCAAGCAGGGTGGAGGCCAGGTCCCTGCTGGGTGTCCTGGAGCCTCCTGGTCTCTGGGCCTGGCTCGTGCTCAGCCTGGGATAGAGAGGGCCTCTCAGGGATGGCCAGGGTCTCCCCCACTGAGGGGCTTGGCCTCCTCAGGCCCAAGCAATGGGACTGGCTGGGGTGCCCGGCCTCTCCAGCTGGCCCTGCTGTCCAGCCACAGATCTGCTGCGGACACTCTGATCTGTCCCCCTCACCTACTTTCCCCCCCTGCTTCCTGGATGCAGGGGGAGGCCTGAGAGGGTGGGTGTCCTTGCTTCTGGCCAGGCCAGGAGCCTACCGTACAGCCCCTGCCCAATCACTGCCTGCCACGGCCGCCCTCCCCCCAGACACAAGTCATCACATAGATCCCCTGGGGGACGTTCCAGCAGTCCTAGCCCCACCCGGGGTCTGGCCACTGAAATAGCTTGATTTCTTCTGTTCATTGAGGAGCAGAACTGCCTGGTAACCCTCTGGGTGCGGTGTCTCCCCATATAGACATAGGCTCTTCCCACTAGAATCATTCATCCTGAATATGCTCTGGTGTTTAACCCAGGCACACTGGCTGGAGCCAGAATGGGGGCGGGGGGGGGGGGCGTTGCTGTAAGAGAGACAGATGTGCCGGTGGCAGGAGGGTCTGAGCCAGGCCTCTTGTGCTTGCAAAGCATGCACATGCGAGTGTGTGTGCTTCCAGATTGTGTGTGAGTGTGCACATGTACAAGGGTGCACGTGGTTATGTGTGCTCACCCAACTGCTTGAGCGTACATCCCCTCACGAGCACATGCATGCACAGGTATGGTGATGAGTGTGCCATGTGCACAAGTGTGCATTCATGTGGGTCGTGAGCAGTCACTAGTGTTTGTGTGTGAATGTGTGTGCTCATACAAGGGTGTGTGAGTGTGCATGCCCTCACAGTGTGTGTGCACATGCAAGAATAGCATGAGTGTGCTGCGTGCACAGCGTGTGCATCCATGTCCATGTCTGCTGACCTGGAGTCTGGGGCTTGATACCCCAGAGCCCTGGCTTCGGGAATCTGTGCAGGATACTGAGGTGCTCACATGGCCCCTCAAGACAGCTGCCTTATCCCATTCCATTGGTGCCTCCAGAAAATACTCATTGAGCACCTATTGTAGCTCCAGGGTGTCCCTAGTGAGTGAGCACATCGGTCACGGCCCCCCTGGGACCCCACTGGAGAGTGTCTCATAGCAGCGAATGATTCACCAGTGTGACTGTCTAACCTGAGGGGCAGCACGCCCCTCCATGAGCCCTGCCCCCCCAGCTCACAGCTCTGACTCGCCCACCCACTGGCCACTCCCAAGCTCCGCCTGGCATCACAGTGGTGCATGAGGCCATTCTTGCCTCCACTGCCCCTCTGCCCTGGTTGCCCTCCATTGCCTCCTTCACCCACCACATCAAATTCCCTTCTCCCTCAGAACCTGAGAGGCGGTGGCTCCACTGTGCAGTACCCCCCCGCCCCCGCTCCGAGGCCTCACTGCCCTTCTGCCTGGAGGGCTGCCCTGGGGCTCAAGTGTCCTTCTGTGCCTGTGTCCTCTGGACCTCAAGGCCATGGCAGGTGCTGCTCCATCCACCAGGAGCCATGGGGGGGGGTTGGGGGAGGCATTCCCTGGGGTCTCCCCTGTGACTGAGCATCAGGCCCCACATTGTCCACACTGCTCCGGGGACAGGGATCACTCCACCTCCCCTGGACACTCTCTGCCCCTGCCCCACCTGGCATAGCTTGGGTGCCAGCCCCATGGCTCCCCTGGCAGGGCTTCCACTTAAGCCTAGACCCCACCCCATGATGCTGGCTTCCTGACCTCTTCCCTCCACAGCAGCCATCGGGGGTCAGGGAGTGGGGAGGGGTCCTGATCCTGCTTCCCAATCTGCACAGTGGGCAAGGTAAACCTACCAGGGAAGGGGGCTGCCTGCCTCCAGGCCACGGCTGGGGTGTCTCCCCCTAAGTCCCATGGGGGCACAGAGGCATAGGGGACCTCCTGGGCAAGGCATGACTTCTCCACACCTCCCAGTGCCCTGCGGAGCACTCAGCCACCTGCCAGCCCACCCAGTTCTCAGCAGCGTGGCCTCCGGGGGCCCCACACTCCTTAGCCTTGTCCCAGAGCAGCCAGTACCACTCGGGGTTTTATTCTCCAGGGAGCAAATCGGTGTGGCTCCAGACAGGCTTTGATGGGATTCTGTGCTCCTGGAGCCCAGAAGCCCCCTGACTGGCCTGAGTTACCGACCAGCCACTGCCACCGTGCAGAGTAGCCCACACAGCAGGACACACCTGGGCTAAGGTCCACCATCCTCGGTGACAGGGATAGATGAACAGCAGTAGTGTGGCCGTGAGCTGAGGTACCCTCATTGTGCACCCTCCAAATTAAGATAGACATGTGGCTGGAAATAATGGGCCAGAGGAGCAAGGGGGGCATCCCAGACAGGGGGCAGGATTGGGGAACACCTGTCTTGACTCAAACCCAGACCTGGAGCCGGGGGATTGTGCCCAGCTGAGCAGAGCAAATCCATGACCAGGCCACCCCCTGGAGACCCCGCATTCTGGCCACCCTGGGCCTGGATGCCCCACAGCCCCACCAGATGCAGCCCCCATTGGTGTGGGAGCACCAGACAGCCCCACCCGCCCTCCAGAGTCCCTGCCGTGGTTGCAGGCCCCGCTCAAGGTCAAGCGCAGCCCCGTGAGGTCTGCTGAGTGGGGACCATGGTGCATCTGGGCACATGAGTGTCAGCCCATACATCACGCGTGTTCCTATCACAGCTGTCACGGGAACTACAGTGACTCGGGCAGGGCCGTATTTCTATTGGTCATGACAGCAAAGATAAATCTGCCCTGGCCAATCCACCGTGGGCAGCGGGCCGTGTCGGAGAAGGTGGTGGCCACCTGAGGTGGGTGCTAGCAAGCCGAAGACCCTCAGGATGGGGAGGCTGTGGGGGCGTGACCTTGTGACCAGTGTCACTGATGGAGGCCACTTTCTCCCCACTGCCTGTCCTGCCCCAACAGCGATGCCTTTTTGGAGTGGGACTCAGGTCCCTGACCGGGATGCCCAACCCCTGGGGGCCTGTCTTATAGCTGTCCCAAACAGCTAAGAATGGCTGTATGACCCTGGGCCAGTCACTGACTCTCTCTGGGCCACCTTTCCTTCCTCCTCACGGTGGGGTGCTGACCCCCCACATTGTTGCTGTCAGACTGAACGCAGTCAAACCCCACATGTGAACTCCATAAATCCCTCCAGAGGCCAGTGAAGGCCAGCCCCCACTGGTACCCCCCCCCCCACCATAGGGTCTCCTCCCACCCCTTGGTCTACTTCCTTTCCTGCCCAGCTGCCCCTGACTGACCCCTGAGCAGCAGCACCCACCATGTCTGGAGCCCCAATACCAGCACCCAGGCCCAGCCAGCCCAGCCAGAGATGGGCCCAAGCTGCCAGGCTGGGCGGCTACAAATTGTCCCCACTGGAAAGGGGCCATGTGATGATCAGCACCCTGGGTTCCCTCCACATCCCCAAGACTACCCAAGTTCAGGGCTCCCCACCCCCACAGGGCTTTGCTGAAAACAAAGCATTGAGATGTAGCCATGTGCCCCCAGCCACACTGCCAAGTCCTGGGGTCACCCAGCCTCCCAGTGAGTCCTTCCCAGGCAGCTTGTAGTGCCAGGCATCCTGCTGCCCATCTCAGGGGCTCCTCCCTCCCTAGCAGTCATCTTGGGACATGAAGGACCCGCCATGCCCCCGGCAGGGCAGCAGAGCAGACCTGGGTCATGCCTGGCCGGTTTGGCTCTGTCCCTTCGATGTCTCCTGAGGCCTCCATCCTCAGAATGTGTCCCCAGCTCCTTCAACGACACTATCACACCTCCATGTGTTGCCGGTGTCCCTGGACCCATCTTCTCCCACCCACTCTGTGTCTGTCCTCCTGGACAGGCCCCCACGCTGCTGTCTCTGTGTCACCCAACTCTGTCCCTGGCCTGGTTAGCCTGACTACGCTGGCCACGTTGCCTCTGGGTCCAGCTCGGGAAACCCCCAGGTCCCCTCAGGGAGGACCATGGTGCACTGGGTGGGGTCTGCTCAGGCTGCAACATGGCACACCTGCCATGTGCCCGAGGAGGACAGCAGGTGGCCTTTCAGTCAGCTGACTCAGGACATATCCACAGAGTCAAGATTGAGACTCATTCACCAAAAATGCTGCAGGAAAAGGGGAGGTAATATAGGAACCATGTTTAGAGTGTGCTGTAAAACGAGAAAGTGACACCCAATTCATCAGGCAAAACAGCTCAGAATGGGAGCCACCCCACAGAGTAAGGGCCAATCACCCACCTCCGGTTCTCAGTAGTCAGGACCCCTAGGACAGGGCGGGGAGGCCACAGGAGAGCAGCCCCCCCCCCACAAAGGTGTGCCTGCAGCCACGGAAGGGCCCAGCACTTTGGCCACCTGGGCCCGTCCACACAACCCAGACCCTGCTGTTCCCCGAGAGCAAGTGCATAAGGGCTGAGGTCACAGGTATCGGGAAGGCCTGGCACGGGAAACCCGCAGGCACGGCCAGGAGTGAGCCCCCAGCCCCAGGGCCTGTGGGGACCCTGGCGCTGGTCCCAGCCACCGAGGCCAGGTAGGGCTGTCCAGCCTCCCTAACAGGAGCACCAGATCCAGGGACCTGTGAGCAGGGTGGTGATAGCCACTTTCCGGCGGGGGAGTGACAAACCTCCCCAGGAGGCTGACAGAGGGGCGACAGGGTGGCCGCTGGGTGCCAGCCCCCTTCCTCGTCCCCTCGTCCCGGAGGAGCGACCCGGCTGACCT
Organism: Vulpes vulpes; assembly: GCF_048418805.1. Classification (NCBI taxonomy): domain Eukaryota; kingdom Metazoa; phylum Chordata; class Mammalia; order Carnivora; family Canidae; genus Vulpes; species Vulpes vulpes. The sequence continues at coordinate 158,956,773 of NC_132791.1, read as the reverse complement.
GCGCCCCCCACCTACCCGCCTCACCGGGAGACAGGCCCACGTCCACTTCCATCTGCGCCCGTCCGGGTCCACTCGGGCCCCTCCCCACCCTTGATAGATAATGGTTTAATAAGCGATCTGTTTTTTATTTAAAGGGTCGGCAGTAAAACCCAGATCACATTTCTCACTTGGTGGGTCAAAAAACCGCTTACGCTCATTTCTGCAATGTAAAGCGACACTCTATCAAATCAAACATTTCCAGATGTGCCCAGCTTGCTCGGAGGTGCCGGCTGGCGGGCTGCAGGCAGTGGCGCCCGAAAGCAGGCCGGGAACACCACCTACTGGCGGCCTGGAGCGGTCCCTCAGCTCCCTCCCGCGGCAGCTGCAGCTGCGGCTCCACAGCCAGGCGGCTCCGGTCCGGGTCCGGGTCGGGTCGGGGCTGCAGGACGGCCTCCATCCACACCGCCCAGGACAGGGGCGGGAGCAGGCCGCTGTGTGCAGGGTCAGGGCTCCTCGCTGCTGCCAGCCGGCCTCTCTGGCCACCCCAGGCCGCGGCAGCCCGAGGAGCCCCTCACGGCTGTCCTCCTGAGGTCTCAAGAGCGTACGCGGTGTGCCGTGATCACCCAAAGAGGCAGAAGTCAGGAGGAACCCGAAGGGACTCCCTCGGCCCTGGTGCAGAGTCTGAGCCCCATCCCGACACCGAGCACGCACAGGGCCTGGCCCGCGCCCCCGGCTTGGCCCTAAGGAGACAGTGGGCGCTAAGGCAGCCTCGCTGGGCGCACGCTCAGGACGGGGCCGGAGCCCGCCGGCTTCCCCTGTCCCCAGCCAGTGGTGACAAGCTCTCAGGCTCCCTTCAAAGCAGAGGAAAGCAGCCAGTGTCCAGGCTGGAACTTCCCTGAGAGCGGCTGCTACCAGACACGGGCTCGTAAACCCTCCCGGCTGCCCGCGGCGGCAGACGCCCTAGTCAGAAAAGCTGCTGGAACACCACCGGGCAGGGGGTTCCGGAAAGCCCGTGGTCGGGGGCTCCGGACCCACCTGGGCCGCCTCCAGGGGAGGGACCGCTGGAAACACACTTGCTGGCAGCCACCCTAAAACACATTCCGTGAGTCCCCCACAGAATGCAGTTTTCACTCTGAATTAAAACCGCAGCCAACTTTAAATTTAATAATAGAGTTATAAACTCTTGAAAGTGTATGGATGGCTGACCGACCCCAGAGAGAAGAGGGAGGCTCTATAAATAGAGGTCCTTGTAAGCAAATTTCGGGATTCAGTCCAGAGCTTGTTGAATTACCTTTTGTGAGAACTCCCTGTGTGTGTGTCGGTCACGGGTGGGGCCGGGGGCCGGGGGACGCCGGCCAGCCCCCACCCCAGAGCAGCCCCGCCCCGCGGGACCCGCTGGGCCGTCCCTCCCAGGGGGTCCCCGCCCCAGCACAGACACACAGGAGGCCCAGAGCCCACATGGATCTCTTTCTTCGGCGCGACAAAAGGCAGGGATGGGGGCACGAGGCACAGAGGGCAGTCGACAGACGGGAGCCAGCTGGTCAGGAAAGCGCTGTCCTGCCTGCAGCCGTGAGATGGGCTGCTGCCACCAGCCTGGGGTGGACACGGGAGGGACCCTCCAGGGCGGCCTGACCCGAGCCAGCGGCGGGGGGGGGGGTGCCCCATCTGGCTGTCCCACAGATGTGAATGACGGAAAATCTCTGGCAGGGGTGGGGGCGGGGGTCTGGGGGGGGGCAGTTCCCCAGGAGCAGAAAGTCTCTCCATCCCCTGGTGGGCCGAGCCCCGCACCCCCCTGCAACGTTGGGTCTGTAGGACAATGTGCTGGCAGGTGGCCGTCACTGACGGGTCACTCCAAGACCAGCTGGAGGGGCCAACACCACGACGCCACAGAAAACTGAGGACTCAGGAAGCCCTCGCCCACTCCCCCAAACACCCACATCATTCCCTCACCCTGGTCCTAAAACCTGACCTGTGGGGCCCAGGACATCCGTGCGGTCCCACCATGGTGCCTGCTCCAACAGAACGTCCAGAAGTGCATCTCCCCCTGCCCACCTCCCCTGCACATCTGAGCATTGACCGTGAGGGTAGCATAGGACCCTCCCTCTCTAACCTGGGCTTAAACATCCTGAGGAAGGAGAGACAATGAACACTGAAAAGTAAAAGCCTAGGCTGCTCCTATGCTCAAATGCCACCTCCTCCAAGAAGCCTCCCTGATTTCACACCTCCAATCCTGACCACCCCTCCTACTCCAAGCGGCTCTGTGCTTTTGTCCCTCATTCCTCCTACAGCCCTGCCACCGTCACCACACACCTCCATACCCAGCCCCCGGCACACAGAAGGTACACCGCAAGGGGCCTTGTCATTTTCCAAATCAAAGTGTTTGGTGCATTTTTAGAATAAAATAACTCAGGATGAAACATTTTTGCCTTTGCCACAAATGAAGCTCTGTCCTGACCTTGTACCCGTGTCCTGCCAAGCCTACATCATCTGACATGGACAGACGTCACCCCTGTATGGAGCTCAGAGAGCCACACCTGGCATCTGGGTCCCAACTCCCAGTAACTCTAGCAAACTTGCCAGCAGGGACTACCTCTATTTTCATTTTCTGAGGGTTTTGGGGGCTTCATCTGCCCCCTGTGTGGATTGTTACAGTTGCCCCAGCATGGCCCTCCCAGGGCAGTCAGGGCTGGGTTAGGAGATATGTCCCCCTCCATGACAATTGGGTGATGGCACCTGCCTGGTAGGCTCTTCAAGATTGAACAGGGAATGGCAGGTGTCGTGAGCCCCCTTGTTATCAGCCCCATGGCTGCCCCGTGAACCCACAAGCTCACAGCCCACAAGTCACCCTCTGCCCTTATACCCAGGCCTGGGGGACTGGATGTGAGTGGTGGTGGCCCCTGTCCTCCCCAGGGCAGCCTGGGAGGGGCATGGCAAGGTGGTGGCCCTCTCACACCCAAGGGAGCTCACAGTCCACAGAGACTCGAAGAGGAGGGCTGATCCAGTCCCAGGGCTTCCAGGAGGGCTTCCTGGAGGGGATGTCCCCATAGAGACAATGCCCACAAGGGGAGGAATCCCTGAGCACCTCCCCCAGACACGTTTAGGACAGGGAGAGCATCTAACCCCAGGCTCTGACACACACAGAGGGACCTGCAGTCAGATGGACACACAGACAGCAAGGAGTAGGCCAGGGTGTGGCTGGGCCACCAGAGGAAAGCTGGGCCTGCCTGCGATGGGGAGAATGAGGAGGATGGGGGAGATGGGGGAATGGGGAGATCCCAAGGTGGAGCTGCAGCCTAGATGCCAAGTTCCCTAAATTCATACCATCTTTTAACTAAAGCTGCGATTTGGGACATTTTTCAGGAACTAAAAGCCTCCCCAGGGTGGCCAGCTGGGGAATGTCACAGGGAGGGCAGGTATCTCAGCACCCAGAAGGGCAAAGGTGGCCTGTGGACCCAGCTCCAGGGACTGCCCCTGTGTCTGAGAGTAGACAGGAACGCTTCCAAAGCAAACATGAGGATGGTTGGGCTTGACCTTGACCTCTCCCTCTGACCAGGCTGGGCTCCCAGGGCCTGAGGAGGAAGGCTGTGGCCCTCCCCCACTATGCCACCTCCCCACCTGGCAGAAGTCACATGACCTAAGGGGAAGGAGCTTCACCAAGGACAAGGGGGTGCCCAGGCTGCTAGCCACCGGGGAGCAGGGCCAGGCCAGCCATCATGCCCTAGCACCCAAGGAAACACAAGCTCAGCATCAGGGGCAGGCTGGCTCCCGGGTCCCAGATTTGCAGGTGGATAATGGCCTAAGAGGTACCTGTGCACATAGCTTCACCTCCCCCCCCCCAAATCCCTGCCCCTCCCTGCCTGGCCGCAGGCTCCCCTGAGAAGCGTCCCTGGGAGAACCCATTGGGGCAATGCTCTCCCATCGCCCCACCTCTGTCTGGCTGCCTGGGCCTTGTCCCTAGATGCCTGACACACACAGAGGAAAGCCTCCTTGCACGGTCTCAGCCAGCCTCACAGAGGAACCCCAGGCCGTGAATCAAGGCCTCAAATCAAGGCCGTGAATCAAGGCCCCCACCCCAGAAAAGCTTGTCCAGGACAGGAGTCTTCTAAGAGAAGACCCTGTAATTTCATGGAGATGTCACGAGAGCTAACTCAGCCTCATGGGATCAGGGAAGGCTTCTTGGAGGAAGAGGCATTTTGGTGGAAGCAAGAGAATAGCTGGCTGGGTACATAGGAGCAGGGGAGGTGGGGAGGAGGATAGTCAACATCCAGAAGATGGGAAAACCCAGAGAGGGTCTGCACCTGGCCGTGCAAGGTGGGGGACAGGTAGGGGTCCAAGCCAGGCCCTACGGCCTCCAGCAGTGAGGGGCGGGGCCTCACTTCCTCTAGAAAGGGGTCCTGACACCACCCCAGGAGGAGCAGAGCTGAGCCCAGCAGGCAGCAGAGAGCATTTGTCAAAGGTGGGCAGTAGAGGCCCTCTAGGGTGCAGCTCGGGGGGCTTCACACACATGAGAGGGGGGCTCCAGCTCCCCAGTGTTCCCAAGGCCCCTCCTCCTGCCCTGTGTCCCTCCCTTTCCCCCCAGGGTCGGCCTTTTCCCTAGGATAGCAGGAACACCCTCCGGTAGGCCAAGCAGCCCCCCCCCCCCGCCCCCGTGGGCTCTGAGGATAGAGCCCCCAGCGGCCCCTGTGGCCACTCCTTGGACACTATTCTTGACAGCAAGGAGAGGACCCTGGGACATTCCACTGATGGGCCCTGAGCTCCTCAGAGCCCCCACTCCTCTGAATCGCCCCCTACTGCCATGTCCCTGTGGTGGAGGCACCAGGGCGAGAGTTAAGGTGATGGCTCATGGAAGGTTCTCAGCAGATAGCTCATGAGCGGAGGGGGGTTAGCACTGTCACCCCCCAGGCCACCCAGGACCCCAGGAACTTGGACCCCCGGGAGTTAACCCCAGCCCCAGGAACATGGGTGGTTTGGAGACAGAGGGAGGACCTCAGGCCCCAGGGCACACTCAGTTTTCTGCACCAGGGGGTGCTGAGAACCCGCAAAGGCACAAGTCAGCTGTCTGTGGGGCAAGGGGGAGACCCGGGGGTCCAGGGGCCCACACCACCCCTGCTCTTCCCATGCCTTCTCCCCACTCTGCCCTACACCCCCTCTTCCAGAGCCCTCACCAGCTCCCTTGGGCTCAAGCAGAGAGTCCAGCTACTCCCCCTGCATCCTGTCCTCCTGTCCCACTGCTCAGAGACCCCCACACCCTGCGGCTCACAGACACCCCAGGCACAGCCTCCCCTCCCCAAGCTCCCAGGAGTCCCACCCTGTTTCCTGAGTCCAGGCCTTAGTCCACACTGAGCCCCTGCCTGGGACACCCTGCCTTCCCCGGCCCTGGGGAGAAGCAGGCTCCTCGGGCACCCGGCCCACGACTGACGGGGACAGCTGGCCAGGACCAGTGAGGCGGGTCCACGTGGAGACTCAGAGGCAGAGACACCACAGCCATGTTCCCTCCCTCCCCCGCACCCCGCTCCCCTCCGCAGGGTGCCTTCTCCCCAGCGCTGGGGCTGGGCAGGTCAGCGTCCAGGCCTACGCCCCCACCCACGAGTGCCGGCCAGCAGAGCTGGGGTCCGAGGCTTTGTCGATGAGCCTCGGCAAGCTCTGTAAACTCGGCAAGCTCTGTCAAAATATTTTTAGCATTTGTTCTGTTTAAAAACCCTGAGGTATTAGAGTGCACTAATCTTTAAAAAGGTTAATTTATTCATAGAGATTTTGACAGAGATGTATGGCACAGTGCAGCCCTGGCCCCTTCCCGGGGGGAGTGCGCTGCAGAGCAGGGGAGCGGGCGTGCGGGCAGGCCGGATGGTGTCCACCGGGGCTGGCCCCCTCCCACCCACGCTGGCATGGCTGGACCTCCCTGTTCACTTGCTGGCCCCTGCCCCATCAGGGGGAGGGGCTCGCTCAACATCCCCCAATGTAGAAAGCCAGGCCCAGTGGGGGGCAGGGAGTGGAGGGTGGGAGGGCTGGAGGCTTCCACCCCTGCTTGTGATCCGAGAGCCACCAAGGAGCCCCTTACAGTCCTCGGTCAGCCCCCAGGGCCTGGGTGGGGGAGGCATGGAACCTTGGGGTCTTGCAGGGTATCCACAGCACCAGAGAGGTGGTGAAAGCCCATCTTCCTTCCTGGCCAGACCCTGAGGGGGCCTGACCAGGGCAGCCAGGGGTCTGAGGGAGTTCTTGGGGACCCCAGAGGCAGGCTGGACCCTGCCACCCACGGACGAGCACCCCAGCTGGAACACCCACCCTGCCAGGGCTCCGACTTCAGGGTCAGGGAACAGGTGGCTCTAGGGTTTGTGTGTTTTTAATACTTTAGGGGAAACAAGGTTCTCTTCCTCCAATGCCAAGATGAGTCCCACCCAAGGCCTTTGTACCTCTGCCTAGAACTGCCCACACCTTCCCATGCACAAATGTTACCTCTTCCAGGAAGCCTTCCTGACTACCACCAACCCAGGCCCCAGCATTTTGTTTCCTTTAACCATCCTTAGAAAAGTGTGTGCCCACCTATCATTGGCATGTTTTTTGCTTGCCTCGCCCCCAGGTCAGGCCCAGTACAAGGCACGGGGTGTCCCAGTAGTCACTGCACCCCTGTGTCAGGACCAGCACCAGTGTTGGGTCCACGGGCCTAAAAGTGTGTCCACATGCTACTCTAGGGCCCCTCTGATGCCCAGCTGATGCCCAGGCCCCGTGGCAGCAGGGGAGGCATCAATGCGCTCAGGTGGCTGAGCAGCGTGTTCCTGGTGGGTGCCGCAGCGTCTCCTGAACCGGAGCTCCTGGCCCAAGGGTGAGGCCTTCCCTTGGCTCCACTGTGCCATTGCTCCCTGTCCCACGTATTACCTGCCTCCTGCGCCTGAGGGGCATGACCCTGTGAGCTGGCCAGGCCTTCTGAGCACCCGGCCTGAGCTGGAATCCAACTCTAACGTGTGACTCTGGGGAGGGTCTTTTCTTTCTGTAAAAGGAGCTGACAACCCTGAACTGCTGAGCATGGAGGAATCGTTGGGCACGGGGGACACTCGGCAGTGTGTTGCAGGGAGGCTGCCGCCACCCTCCCTTGCTGGGCCCCCACCTGCGGTTCTTCCCCTGCCAGGTGAGGCTAGGAAGGCCATGCAGGTGCCAATCCCCTCCTGCTGCTCACGGGGCACCCCGAGGCCTGGCCACACCCCAAATCCAGAAGGGGGCCCGCATGTGCAGCTCCAGCCGAGCTCAACCCCAGGCCCCCCCCTTTGGAAACCTCTCTGTTGTCCTTGAACCAAAGGGCAGTGGCGGCAGTGCTGCGGGAGACAGATGTGCGCGCAGCCCCCGTAAACAAGGCAGGAGAGGGCGGGGATTGGGTTACGCCGGTGAAGTATCGTAAAATAAATACAAGGACGGTTGGTATACTTCAGGTAAATTAGCCTGATTCAAGCTGTCAGCTTTAGGAAAAGTCTAAATAAACAGAGCTTGCCGTCTCTCCCCGGCGTAGGAAGGGGCGAGGACACCGAGCCAGGCCAGGCAGCCCAGCTAATCCGTCAACCTGCGGGCGGGCGGCCTTGGCCCAGAGGACCGGAGGCGCCCACTCGGGGGAGCCCACCCCCTGGAGGTGCATCCGGTGACCCCCCCCTAGCGCATCACAGTGCCTCGCGGAGCTGCCACCTTCCCCTCTGCGAGTGCACGTGCAGGGCGGTGGGATCAGGGTGCAGCCCAGGCTCTCAGTGGGCCCTCCCTCTAAGGCCGCTTGGCCACAGTCACCGTCACAATGGTCACCAGTGCCAGCACTGCATTAGAGAACCCACATGACCCTGCCCCCAGCCAGGTGGCCAGCGGGACCCAGGCCTGGGCTGGGTGAAGGTGGCCAAGGTCTTCAGACCCCATCCCATCTCCACAGCAGCCCTCCCAGCACTCAGATATGGGTGGGAGGGACGGGTCCTGCTATCTCCTGGGGAAGCCTGACAGGAGCCCCAGGCGCAGCCCCCAATGTGTCGGGAGAACCCCAGGGGCTGGGCCACCCTGAGCCAGGTCTGAGAACCACCATCTGGGGCAGCGTCATTCCCTCCCCTTCCTCTGTCTGTCCCCGTGTCTCTGTCTGTCCCCATGTCTCTGTCTCTCCTCACATCTCTGTCTCTCCATCTCTCTGTCTCTCCCTGTGTCTCTGTCTCCCTGTGTCTCTGTCTCTCCCCACGTCTCTGTCTCTCCCTGTATCTCTGGCTCTCCCCATGTCTCTGTCTCTCCCCATGTCTCTGTCTCTCACCATATCTCTGTGTCTCCCCGTGTCTCTCTGTCTCTCCTCCTGTCTTGTCTCTCCCCACATCTCTGTCTCTCCCCACTATCGGGCATACCTGGTAGAAGGCCAGCCTGGCAGCACTCCCACCTGGTCTTGGGGTGCCCCCCTCTTCCTTGCAAGCACCGCATGAGCTGTGAGAAGGAGCCCCTCGCAGTCTCCCAGGTACCCAGCACTCTCAGGGCTGGTCAGGGAGGGCCACCACTGTCCCTCATCCTCTGGGTCCTCCCATGGGTCCCTCCCTCACCGGGGCCTGTCCCTAGGGCCTCCCCCAGTGGGACACGCAAGCCCTCTGCCCACACTGACTGGGGTCCAGGGCCACCTCTCCTGCTCAGAACCCACGCTGCCCCCTGCCCTGCCCTGAGCTCCACTGGAGCTCCAGAGACAGGCCTGGTCTGCCACATGCACCTAGGCCCCAAGGAGCCCTCCGTCCGGGCCAAGGGGGGGACTGTGAGTGGGTGGGAGTCTTGAGCCAGGCCCACACTCCACCAGGACTGCACCAGCACCCTACCTGACTTGTGTTGGGCATGTCCCTCAGCCCCTAGGGACCGGTCACAACAGGAGCCTCGCAGGCTGGCTGCACCTCCCACACAGCACACTTGCCCACTTTCTGGACGAGGCCCTGATGAATGAGGCCAGCGCTCTGCCCTGCAGCCCCAGCGGAGACAAGCGTGTCTGGAAGCTGACGTGAGGGGGAGAATGCCTTTGGAGCCCGGCCTGACTGTGCAGAGCCACCTGGACCCTGGGGAGCCATTCGCGGGGGGCAGGCCTGCCACTGCCCAGAAGGCAGCGCCCCAGGGGCAGCCGGTGCCCAGGGCCGAGATGCAGGATCCTAGCTGTGCTGACCAGGCGCTCCCCAGGCTGGGTTTTCAGAATCCCCCCGACCCTGCACCAGTGGACAAGGCCCTGGCTCGAGTGTCCCCCTTGCCTGGACCCCGTGGACCGGCGGTGTTACAAAGGCAGGCTGGGCTGGCTCCCTCACCTGCCACCACATGCAGAGCTGGAGGCAGGGGCCAAGAGGACGTGAGATCCGGGGCGGCGGGAGGAAGCAGTTTGATCTTCAGGTGAAGTCTGTTGATATATCCATTTCTCTTCCTGGAGAAGCTGCAGCCCCTCTGAATCCAGGGAAACAGGCTGGAATCAGCAGCACGCCCCCCTACCCCCCCACGTGGTTCAAAGCTGAGGTGGTAGGGCTTCGGGTGCCAAGCAGAGAGGCCCCTCTACAAGCCCCCCGGAGCCTTTGCCCACCTCAGCGGCCCAATTAGGCATCAGTGGGGATGTGCCCCGCCCCCTCCCCTGGCCACCCCACGCCAAGCTAAAGCCCATCACGTCCAGGCACCCTGGCCCTGAATGGGGCACACACTCCTACTGCCACCCTTATAAGTCAGCATTTTATTTTCAAACCGGTTCAGAGCCACTGTCTGTTGCCTCCAGGACCTGGATCCTGGTTTTTGCAGTCCTGCCCCGGCCTGAGGGAGTCCCATACCCTCCACTAGGTCCTGGCTTCCCACACACCCTTCCCACCCCACTCCCACCCACCCCCGTCCTAGGGGCCACAGACCTTGCCAGGGCCAAGCCCCAGCTCAGGGAAGGGGCATCCTTGGGGGACAGGTCCCTAAGGGTAGGCCTCCCACAACGAGTCTGGGCCCCAGCCTGACAGGAAAACACCTTCCCAGACACCCTGTGGGCCTTGGGCATCTCATCACTGGGAGATGTGGCATATGGGTGCTGGTGGCAGCGGGGAGGCCTGACCTCAGGTTGGGGGCGTGGGCAGCTCCTTCCAGCTACCACTAACAAAGTGAACATTACTGCATATACTTTCAAGAATTTGCAGCTCAGAGCTTGACATGCTGTTGTTTCGGCCTCCAACAAACAGAACCTTTAAAATCATGGATCGATCGCTCCTGAAAGTTGACACTAAATTTAACAAATGAAATCCGTGCCGGTCCAGTGCACCAAGGACAGCCAGGACCCCCCGGGCACCGGCATTGGCGGGGTTCCACAAGTGGCTCCCGAAGTGTATCGGGGTCAGCCCTGTGCTTAGGCGTCTCCGGGTGCGGATCGGGGCACCTAGCAGAGTGCAAATTGCCCCACTGGGAGGCACTCGTATCTCGTTTCTACCTGATAAAGAAATCAATGTCCCTCCATTTGGACACTGGATGGAGCTCACAGACGAGGCAGCTCCAACCTCTCCAGCCCACATTTATGGAGAGTAAATGAACATGGGTCTGTTGCCCCAGAAAACATCTGTCCTGCAGGCTCTCAGCCGCGTCCTCTGACCCGTACGCAGATACGGGCAGGCCCCTGGCTCCCTGCGGCCCACGCCCAGACTGCCTCTGACTGAGCTCCATGTGGGAGGAGCAGGTGCATGGGTCTTCACCTGGGCTCACCCCCTCTCCAGCTGGCCCCCAGCTCCAACGAGATGGATCTTGACGGCCATGGAACAGGGTGGTCAGTGGAGGCCGGGCAGGTGGGTCAGAGGATGGACCCTGCCTGCCTGGCAGCAGTGCTGGCCTTTGGGGAAGGAGAACCGATATGCAGAGGCCAAGCCAAGGGCTCCAGACTGGCCCAGGGAACCCCCCTGGCAGGACAGCCACCAGCCCTTCCACCAGCTCCCTGGGAGGCTGGGGACTTTCAGATGCTGTCTGCCCCTTCAGCGTTGACTTTCAGAAGGACTAGGATGTCTCTGTCCAAGGAGGGACAGGGCCAGGGCCCCTGAGCAAGCACCAGCATCCAGACAGGGAAGGGTCTTCCTAGGCCTGGATGTGACCCCCAGAAGCATGGGCCACCGTCACTAAATACCGAGGGGTCTGGGCCTCACAGAGCCCATTTCTGGAAACCCCACACCCCCTTCCAGGGACACCTCACCCTAGACCAGGGGTGGTCACCTCAGGAGCCTTCCCCAGACCCTGCCAGGGCTGGAAGTTCCCCATCGGCGCTCCGGGGCCACCTGCCTGTCCCCCTAGGCAGCCACTCCAGAAGGCCGCAGTGGGCAGCCGTGCCTGGACTCTCGCACCTGGGCATCCACATCCTCCCACTCCCCTCAGGATGGGAACCAGCCCCAGGAACAAAAAACACTGCCCACGGCCACAGGGGAGCACAGAAAAGAAAACAGGAAAGCCGTGCTTTTTGATACTCAGAGACAGTGACAACTCGGCAGCCATCCATGTCCCAAACACAGAAAGCCTCAAGCTGGTTTGGTTTAGTTAAGCTTCTAGATCTCTGAGGAAGAAGCGACACCTGGAGAAAGCGCTTCTGTGGTCAGCTAGAAGAGGGCAGCACGCTCTCAGCAGGGGCCTGCCCGCCCTGGCACCGGCACCTGGGGCCTCGGGGAGCTCCAGAGGCGGACCCGGGTGCCAGCGGGCAGCTGTCCCTGACCGTCCTGGCCTCAGCACCAGGGAGACCCTGAGGAAGCTGTGTCCATGCTGGTCTGGGATGGAAGACCATGGGTTCTCATGATTTCTCATGATTTCATGGGTTCTCATGATTTCCCAGACACAGGAGTAAATGTGTGCATCTGACTGTGTCTCCTCGGTCCCCAGCTCATCCTGGGAGACAGGCAGCCGCTGGGGGTTTCAGGACCCAGGCTCCAGTGGCCCTGTCTCCAGCTGGGTGGCTGCCATCTCTGGGACCTTCCCACAGGTGGACAGTGTGGCCAGTGGGGACCAGGCTTTCCAGGACCCGGTCACTGTACAGACCTGCCCCCTCTCCAGACAGACAGAGGAGGAGACACCCTTACCCCCTTTGCAAAATGGCTGTTGATTCTGTTACTTTGCATCAACATAAGCGCAGTCACCACTTTCCAATGACCCAAGGTGCCCTGCTCTGCTCCCTGCCGTGTCCCCTGCTTCACCCCCTGCTCCGATCATGGTGGCCTTGCCAGCTGTGGGACCAGCAACATCATCCCACTGCGTGGATGTGGAAACCAGGCAAATACACCTCCCACAGCACACCCAAGGCTTCCTAGGGAGCAAGGGGTCAAGCCAGGACCCCAGGGGAGAACCTCAACTCAGGACCATGCCCCCCAGCCCTGCAATCATGTTGTCCCTGGGCTCTGGGGGCACCTGTCCCAGCTGGCCCCAGGACCGCACCCCCCTCACACAGGAAAGCTACAAGTCACAGACACTAAAGTTCAAGGTTTTGTTGGAGTAAAGAGCTAGAGCCTTGTGGTCAGTGGCAGGATGGGGGCAGAGAGACTGCCAGACCCCCTGCCCTGTGACCCCAACCAGGTGGCTCTGTCTCTGGGTTCCTCGCTGTCCCACCTGTGGCCTGGTGGCAGTGATGGCACTGCCCATTGTAAGATGGGGCACTGCCACTGACAGTGCCCCTGGGGTGCTCAGGAGCCACACTGCAGTCTGGAAGTCCCTGCTATCCTTGGTGGGGGGGTCCTGGTGTGGCAGGTGAGGTGGCCGTGGGGGGAAGGCAGAGGCCCAAGCAGCTCCTGAACCACCAGAGGAGGCCAGAAGAAGCAGAGGCTGTTGTCCCTTGTCCCTCTGCCAGTTGTGGGGCCCCAGGGATCTCCAGGCCCCAGGACCTGGCCCCCAACCTCCGGGCAGCCTGGGGGCTGAGGGCTTTGCCTCTGTAGGAAGCCTGTTCCTCCCTTCTCTCATCCTGTGGAGGAGCCTGCAGCCTCCTGCCTCAGCCCCTCACCACCCCCTCCCCAGCTCTCCCCCAGGACTAGGAGCAATGGCTGGCATGGAACATGCTGACAAGGCCACAGGACAGCTTCCTGCACCAGCATCTTCAACCCCCACACTCTGGCTGGATCCACATCTAGTTCATGTCCCATGATGGTCCACTCACCACCCTCGACAGTCTTCCCAGTCCTGGCCCTCCCTGGCCCCAGGATTCCCCATCATACGCACCTTACCCACCCCACCCATCCCTGAGGGTCCACTTAAACCCACCACCTGCAAAGTTGCCACTGGCTCCCCAACACCACGGGCCTTCCCACCCCAGGTACCCCATTACACCCAACTGTGTCTTTGCCCCCAGTGCTTTCTCGTGGGCCTTTAAACCTCACCCAGGCAGCTATGGATATGTGTGTGTTCACAGGTAGTGTGCACACACCTGCATGCATGTTAGTGCACACGTGTACACATGGATTAGTGTGCACATGTGTGTATACATGTTTCACATACACACATGTATGTGCATGAATTGCTAGACGCATGTATATCTGTCCATGCACGTGTGTGGGTATACACAGGTCACTACATGAATATGTTTACATGAATTGATCAACACACGTACACATATGTGACTTACTACACATATACATACTTGTACACGTAGTCATATACACCCAGATTTCACCTTGTCTGTCTGCTGAGAGGCACAGCTGTGACACCCCAGCAGCAACGAGCACACCTGGCACCCAGATCTTATTTGTAATTCCATTTCCCAGTAAAGGAGCCAGGAATTCTTGGAGGAATGGTTGATTCTGGGGCTGCAATGGGAAACACAGGTGTGCCTGGAGCATCACTAGGTACCAGAGAGTAAGAAAGTGCTCCCAAGGAAGGATGGGGTACGTCAAAGGGACACGGAGCCAGCATGACATGTAACCAAATATAAACAACATAATATGGGGATTATAACTCAAAAATATAAAATAAACATCCATAGTCCATGCAGGTATCAATGAATGAAGCCTGGGCAGGAGGCCGGGAAGGAGGAGTGACAGATCTTCCTTGTTGAGAAACAGCTGTGTAGACACCAACTACGGGCTATGTCACTGAATCTTTCCACCCTCAAGTAACTTACAGAGGAGACAGCTGGTGGACACCACCCTCACCAGGGACCCAGTGCCACATCCCCTGTGATGTCACACAGACCTCAGGAGCCCCCAGGTGATGTGACAGAGGGGAACCTCACCCCAAGAGTGTTCTTCCCAAACCCACACCACAAGTCTAACCACGAGAAAAACTTCAGATGGACCCAGAATGGGGACGTCCTCCAGGACAGCCGGCCATTCCTCACCAGACTGCCAGGGTTATAAGAAACAAGGAGAGGCAGAGGCAGCCACAGCCCAAAAGAGACCAGAGAGCAGGCCACGTGGTCACAGGATGGGCTCCGGGAACAGAAGGACATTAACAGGTGCATCGGAACAGAGTGAGGAGTGCGGGGCCCTCGGCATGCCCTGCCATGTCTTCTGGCATGTGTTTGAGGCAATGCTAACAGGGGCTGTGAGAACCTACTCCAGGACTGGCCAGCTGTCTTGGAGAAGGTCCCCAAACTGGGTTTGTCTGATGTTTCTCTAGAGACAACTCTGGAGTTACAGGGTTTAGGAAAGAATCCAGAGGAGGGGGTTCTCTCTTTGCAGCTTTCCTATTCATCTAAAATGACTCAAAAATAAAAGGTTTATTTTAAAAAATCAGTCCAGCACAGTGCCTTAATATAGCCAATCAATGTTCAAATCAAGAAGCTGGCTAATGGTCTGCTACTGATTCATTGTCTCTAACCTCTGAGCACCTCCAGTGTGCCGGGTCAGAGACTGTAATCACTGTGAGGACAGGACCCACAATGGCTGTGGACTCAACAGATGCCAAGGCGCTCGGCCACTGGTCTGGTGAGCGTGCCAGTCGACACCAGGACAGTGAGGGCCTTCCCTGCCACCATCGCCTGTCCCCCAACAGCCAAACAGATGTCACCAGGACTGTAAGCCCTGGCTCCTGAGACAGAGGTGGCCTACAGCTACAGGGAGGGGGGGTGTCCCTGAGAACCAGAGCCCCACACACACCCTAGCAAAGTGACCTCGAGGTGCCCTACAGTGAGCTCAGCCCTCGGCCCCCAGCAAGGAGGCTCCCCAAGTATGGTGTAAAGATGAATGATCAGTCCCATTTCAAACGAATCCCGCTAATGACTGTTTAGCACGCCCATAACTTCCCCAACAAAACTCAGCCTGCGAATCCCCAACGAGGCTGAGTCCTTGATTAATGCTAATGGCTTTTCTCACCAGCTGTGAAAATGCATTTTCCATAATTTAGCTGTCATTACAATGGGAAGGATTTATAAAACACACGCACACACTACGTGCTTGAAAGGCCTGGAGGGAACAGCCCAAGGAGGCGCCTGGAAGCAGCTGGCCCTGCCCCTGGAGTGCGGGCCCGGGCACCTTGGCCACACCTGGGCACCTGCCCTGCCTCCCAGATCTGGACACCGTGCTGGCCACCCTCGGAGTCCAGAGCTTCCACCCAGGGCCGGACTGGAGAACAGAACAGTGGCCCACTGGCTGGGATCAGGATGCCACCCTGTCTAGGAAGGAAGGAAAGAGGGAAGGAGGGAAGGTGGGAAGGAAGGAGGAGGGAGGAGGGAGGGAGAGAGGAGGGAAGGCACATTTCCCGAACTCATGGCCCTGTTGCATTGCCAGTGATCCACGGCACACAGGGTCTGGGCCCTGGGAGGAGAAGGAGCACCCCAGGCCCCACAGTTGCCCAAAGCCCTTTGAAAGAGCCTGAGTGAGACCTCTCTTAGGCACAGGCTGTGGGAGGACTGGCTCTGCAGCCAGAAGTGACCACGACACTATGGTCTGGGTCACACAGTGGCCCCGGCCAAGGACAAGAGCCCCAGGTGAGGGGGCCAGGGGCCGGCAAGGGCCAACCACTGACCACTGCCCTAACCGCCCTCCCTTCACCCCAAGCGCACATCTAGAAAGGGCATGGGGGCGGGAGTGGCAGGGGAAGGCCTCGAGCAAAGCCAGCGACGAATCAATTAACGCGCGTTCTTCCGAGCGCCCATGCACGCTTCGCTTCAATTAGCGGATCTCGCCGGCCGCTGCAGGCCCCGAGCCACCGCCACAGAGACTTTCTCCTTCTTGTTTTAATCTTGCACCGAGCCCGGCCTTTCGCCTCCAGCCCGTCTAATTGAAACTAATCTTCGCGGGCAAGGCCTGTCTCTTCCCCCTAATCCTCCTCGGAGGAAGTTCACATGGTCCCAATTACAGCCACACCGGCCCCTTTTATTCCCGTCCGCGTCTCCCTCTGCCAGCCTCCTTTTTTGAAAGTCTGCATTATTAACTCCATGCTTGCGAGTTCCTGCCTGTCACGGGGCTGCGAGATGCTATCGCCGGCTGCCATGGATAAGGTTACCACGAAGCATTTTATGGATTACATTTCGCACAAAGGCGATAGAGGGCATGATAGCGCAGAACCGGTGAGCTCCGCGGGCCGAGGGGGGCGGAGGGGCCTGGCCGGGGCCCGCAGGCCAGAGTCGAGGGGGGTTCTGGAAGCTTCTGGGGGGCAGAGAGGAAAAGAAGGGGAACGAGGCAGCCCTAGGGGAAGGGGGTCTCCCCTGCTGAAGCTGCGCGGCCTCAGCAGCCCCAACTAGGGCAACCGCAGAGCAGAGACAGAGGCCCTGGCACTGGCCTCTGCAAGGCCACAAGCAGAACGGAAATCCTACATTTCCAGGCTGTCGAGAACGTCAAGTTTCCGTGCTTGGGGCAGGAACCCCATCACCACCGTGCGGGCACGCTGGTTACTGTGGCCGATCAGACCTCAATCTGGCAGCAAGGATGTCTCCGGTCAATTTTTTTATGAGAAACTGAAATAATCATTACTTAAAGAAAGCAGTGTTTTGTTTTGTTTTGTTTTTTTAAGTCTCCAAACCCAGGGACCAGGGGAGGGAAACGAGGACAAGGCTGCACTGCCAGCGGTGACCCACCCATCCCCCACCAGCTGAGGGCCCAGGCTCAGCCACAGATGCCAGGATTCTGCTGGGGTCCCCAAGTTCTGCCCATGGCCTTGCAGGATCTCTGGCAAGGGTCTGCCGCTCTTGACCTCATCGACATATCACCGGCTTATAGAGTTTTGGGCTTAAAGCTCGAGATGTGTGAATCACTCACTCACCTTCACCTCCATTGTACACACTGGCCAGCAGCCACTGCTTTTCTAGAACAGTCCATGGAGGGAGAAGTAAGTGTCCACAGGGAAGTCTCAACAAAGACACCACAAGTGGGACCCTCTGGTATGCACGCCCCTGCCCCAGTCCCCAGAACTTCTATCCCACCTCTGTCCCCTGGGGCAGGATGCAGAGGCCCAGGTCACAGGCTGCTGTGGGCCAATCTCTCAAAGTTCTGGGTCCTGGACTTGGCTGTGGGACAGCCAGCAGGGTAAGCCCTGGCCTGGCCTCACACCAGCACACAGGCCTTGCTAATTCAGTCTCAACTACCCAACTACCTGCTGTGCCGCCCCGATGGCCCTGGACCCCAGCCCCAGTGAGCTGGCTGCACCTGAGGTGCGTTTCCATCCCTCTTCTACATGCTTCTCCGGAGTCCACAGGTCAACCCCGAACAGCTCCCAGCCTGGCTCTCCCACCTGGGGCCTGAAGCTGTCCCTCCCAGCCAGGAAAGTCCAGGAGGAGTCTTCCGTGCTGCCTCACCCAGGCCTGCACCGGATGCTTACCCTCCCGAGGAAGTCTCTGCCCATGTCCTGTGTCTGTCAGAGGCCTCTGGGCTCAGCATCATCCCGCCTCCTCTGGGCAGCCCCTCAGGAATGAGTGGGAGTCCCAGCTCCCAGCAGGGAGTGAGCCCCCAACAGCAGGACCAGATTCTGCCTCCTGCTGTGTCTTAGCACCAAGGCCTTTGGCATGGAGCTGACCTGCCTTCCAGGCCTGGGGGACTGGAGGGGGCGGGGAAGGGGAAGGGGGAGGGAAAGCCAAATGAAGAAGAACAGGAAGCCACAGGGATCCTCCTCAACAGCAGAAGCGAACAATCAGGGAATAGATATCATCCGGATGACTAAAGTCAAAGAGCCTGAGGATGTCAGGTGCCCAAGAGGATTAGGAAAAATCTGGAATTTCCTTTAAAGTTAAACCTGAACTTAACCATAGACCCAGCTATTCCACTTCTAGGTATGCACCCAAGAAAGGAAAACATGTGTCCACCCAAAGACATTAAGAAAATGTTCAGAGCAACTGTGTTCAGAGTAACCCCACGGTGGAAACTGCCAGAGTCCATCAGTGGGGTGCCAATAAACACCCCGTGTCCTGCCCACATCAGCTGACCCCGAATGACACCGTTGAACAGCACGGGTCCACTTAAATGCAGGGTTTTTTCTATACGTACAGCACAGTACTGTAAATGTATTTTCTCCTCCTTGTGATTTTCTTAGTAACATTTTACTTCCTCCAGCTTACTTTATGATACTATTGCAGTATGTAACACACATAACATAAAATATGCGTTAACTGACTATTTATGTTGCCAGTAAGGCTTTGGGTCAACAGTAAGCTGTTACTTAAGTCTAGGGGGAGTAAAAAGTCATACATGGATTTTCAGTTGTGCAGGGAGTCAGTGGCCCTAACCCCTGCCTGGTTCAAGGGTCAACTGCAACGGATATATGCAATGGATACATGTGATAGATACAATGTATTCATGTATACAATGGGTGCATGCAAGGGATACAGTATATTAATGCATGCAGTGGGTGCATGTGATAGATATGATGTATTAATACATATGATGAGTACATGCCATGGATATAATGTATTAATGTCCACAGTGGGTACTTGTGCTGGACACAATGTATCAATGTTATGCAATGGATACACATGCTGAATCCAGTGCATGGATACGTTCAGCAGACTACTACCCAGCAGGGAACATGGATGAATCACAAAACAAATATGCTGAAAGGAAGGAGCCAGACCAAAAAGGATACACATGTGATACACTTGTGCCAACTCTAGAAGGATCACAACTTATCTACAGTGATGGGAATCGGACCAATGGTTGCCTAGGGTAGAGGCCGAGAAGGGACTGTCTGCAACAGACAGGGGAGAGCTTTCTAGGAGGATGGCAATGCTCTCTAACTTGACATGGGGGGGAGTTATATGGTCATACAACTGTCAAAATTCATCCAAATGAACACTTTAACTGGATACGTTTTCCTTTTCTTAAGATTTATTTATTTATTTTGAGAGAGAGAGAGAGAGCACAAGCATGCCAGCAGGGGAGGGGCAGAGGGAGAGGGAGAGAGAGAATCCCAAGCAGACTCCCTGCTGAGCATAGACCCCAACTTGGGGCTCAATCTTAGGACCTGAGCTAAAACCAAGAATCGGACACTTAACTGACTGAGCTACCCAGGCGCTCCTAACTGGGAACGTTTTCTAATATATACACAACTTAAAATCTATTTTAATCATCTTAAGTTTATAGTTAAGTGGCACTAAACACATACAACCTATACAACCACTGCTGCAATCCATCTCCAGAATTTTCCATCTTCCCGTCTTCCCAAACTGAAACCCTGTGCCCATTGAACACCAGTCTTCTTCATTCCCCTGGCACTCACTCTTCCTCCTACTTTCTATTCCTAGGAGTTTGACAGCTCCGGGGACCTCATAAGAATAGACTCCTTTAGGATTTGTCTTTTTGTGACTGACTGATTTCCCTTGGTGTGATGTCACCAAGGTTCATCCGTGCTGTAGCCCGAGACAGAATTTCCTTCCTACTTAGGGATAAGTAACATGCCATTGTATGGATACCACAGTTGACTTATCCATTTACCTGTCAATCAACATTTTGGTTGTTCCCATGTTTTAACTCTTGCGAATAATGGTGCTGTGAACATGGGTGTGCAAATATCTGTTCAAGTCCCTGCTTTCAAGCCTCTGAGTATATAACCAGAAGGTGAAGTGCTGGATTATATGATAATTCCATGTTTAATTTTTTGAGGAGCTGCCATACTGTTTTTGCACAGTGCACCATTTTACATTTCCACCAACACTAGTGAACAAGTATTCCAATTTTTCCACATCCTCACCAGCACTGCTTTTGTTTCATTTTATAATAGCCATCCTAATAAAATGCATCCTGGTGGGTACATTCTATCATATGTAAGTTATGCCTCAATAAAGTGATCTAAAATTTTAAAAATAAAAAAGATGCCATGAAACCCTTGTGTTCTATCCCTATGCACCAAGAGGAGGGTGGGCCTCTGAATAGGTAGTTCACATATTAAGCCCCTGAGCCTCTGGATAAAGAAAAGTGGGAAGATCTAGGCACATACATAAGCATCTTCAGAGAAGCTGGGTGGCCGAGCTGCCACCTCTGGGTCTCCTTCCTCCTTTCAACACTGGGCCCTGGTGAGACCTTTCTCTGGGCACCGCGAGCCAGTGCTCAGATGAGGCTTCTTAATGGGAACCCGATAGGCAGCTGCCAGGAATGAGGATGGCATGACACTCCATCCCCATCCATCTCAGAGCATTCAAGACCACCCTCAGGCATCACTCTGCTCTGAAGACAGGGGAGGAGGGCTGCACAGATGGAGAGAAACCTCCTCCATCCTGAGACATGGGGCAAAGAGCAGCACCCAGGATGGATGGGACAGCATTTCAGACTTCACAGTGTTTAAAATAGAGAATTATGGAGTTCCCAGACTTACCTGAACCTAAATTAGCAATGACATCTGTAGGCTATGTGTGCCCCACTGTGTGCAAAGATAATGGTGGTGTTTGGCAGATGTCATGAGCCTTGTCCTGAGGAAGCCACGACTTGCTCAGGCAGGTGCCCCAGGAGGGGAGCAGCACAGCTGGGGGAGGTAAGACCACACCAGTAAGCTGGGGCTACGGCTCTCCCCAGGGAAACATAACAATGCCTTCCACTCCCCACCTGCTTCCTGTTTTTAAGACTAAAACCATCAAAAAGGTGCAATGAGCCAAGTGTTGGGAGGGCCCATTTTCACCAGGCTGCGGAGGCTCCCTGCAGGACATGGTGAGATCCAGGAGGCACACCAGTAGGCTCTCAGTTTTCCTATGTTTCAGGTCTCTTTCCTAATGAACAATGTCTAGGATTTTTTTTTCGATTGTAGGACAGACAAAAGCATGACATAGATTCCATAATTTTTGCAGCTGAGATCATGTCTTCTGACAGCTCTACCCTGTTCTGATGTGTATTGTTGGTCTGCTAGGGCACCACAGATGGAGAAGCTTAAACAACAGATGTTTATTGCCTCACACTCCAGAGGCTGGAAGTTTCAAGATTCAGGCGTCAGTAGGGTTGGTTTCTCCAGAGGCTTTTCTCCTTGGCATGTGGACAATTGTCCCTCCCCTGTGTCCTCACACTGTTGTCCCTCTATGCGTGTGTCTGTGTCCCAATCTCCTCTCCCCCTTTTTTTTTAAGAGAGAGAGTACACGGGGGGTCGGGAGGGGGCGGAGGGACAGTGAGAGAAGAATCCCAAGCAGACTCCCCACTGAGCATGGATCCCAATGCAGGGCTCAGTCCCATAACCCTGAGATCATGACCTGAGCCAAAACCAAGAGTTGGATGCTCAACTGTCTGAGCCACCCTGGTGGCCCACCAATCTCTTAGAAGGACACCAGTCCTGTTGGATTAGGACCCACCCTAGTGACCTCATTTTAACTTAATGACCCCCGTAAAAATCCTGTTTCCAAATACCATCATATCCAAAAGTCCTGGGGTTAGGACTCCAGCATGTGAATATGGGGGTGGGCAACCACAGTTCAGCCCATACCTTGATGATTATGGTTTTTCTCCTTCTTCTGGAACCTGAAAACATGCCCTCTCCCCTCCTCACTGACACATTTATATCATTGAAGTCTGCAGAGCAGCTCTTCCTGTGTTAAAAAGCCCAAAACAAACAGTGGCAGTAACTATTGCTCATCACCAAGCATCCCGTCCTGGGCCCCCCATCTCCCAGGCCACGTGCCAAGCTGGTCACATGACTGATAGAAATCCCACTGATAGAAATCCAAGTGATGTGAAGCCATGAAAAGCAAATGGTATCTCTGCTACCTTCCCCTGGACGTGCCTGGAAGCAAAAGGCCCAGGTCATGTGTTGCAGAAGGAAGCAGCCTGGGTCCCTAAGATACCACCTGGGGATGCCTATCAAGGAGACAACCCCCCCTCCAGATCTCATAGAACTGAGACATGAACAAGAAACAAACCCAACCTGTGGAAAGCCATGAGAGTTTGGGGCTTATTTTTTTTTTTAATCTCAAATAGCCAGCCAGTCCAGAATGATACATAAACTTAAATTTTACATTAAAAAAAAATGTTAAGGGGTACTTCCCAACCAGCTCTGAGATTAGACCTTTGATGCCGCTCCTCTGTCCTGGACATTTCTGAAAGCATCATGGTGGAGAATCTGGGTATCCTCAACTCAGGCTGAAAAGAAAGAAACTGGCCTGTGTGAGCTGAAAACCAAGCCCCACGTGGGACTCTCTCTGGGGATTCAGTTTCAGCTCTGTTCTCCATGTCACAAATTCCTGATGGACCCTGATTAAGTCTGTGTCTAGACCTTAAAGCTCTCATATGGTCAAAAGTATTGCTAAGGTAGAATGATAAGTGAGAGGTGAAGTCATTAGTGGAGCAGGTGTGGAGGGGGGAGGCGGGAAGGGGTGGTCAGCCAGGGGCAGTTCACCAAGGGTTAGTGGCGTAGATTACAGCCGGGCGCATGGGGGATATTGCTGACGCATTCCCAACACAGCCCTGGCTGGAGGCACGAGTCAGGGCCTTACATGGTTTCTGTCTTTATTTCCACGAAATCAGAAATTCATCTTCATACTGCAAGCCATCAATGACAGTGTACTTGGTGGTTCTGAAGGAAAGTTCTGGATGTTCAGACAGTAAGAGGACCTAGAATTTTGCCAGAAGTGTTGGATAAATCTTACAGAGTGCTCACCAAGTGTCAACACCTTGTTCTACAAATGCTTTGCACACACATTATCCCCACTAGAGCCCTATGAAGTAGAACTATTGTCCTTCCCAGTTCAGAGCTGAGGAAGCCGAAACACGGTCAACTATGCAGGAGAGGCCATGGCATCCAGACCCCACAGCCCCACTATTATTGCCATATCGGGCATCTCACTGTGGAAGATGTGACATATGAAAGAGGCAGGTAAAACCATTCTCAAACCCGCTGCAGTCCCCAAGGCTCTCAAAGTGTTTTTTCATGCTCTGCTGCAGAATGCAGATGAACTTATGAAATATGTTCAATAACTTGTTATCAATGTATGCCTCAAACAACTGAAGATAAGGAAAAAGATCAACTTTCATTTGTAACATAGTTCAATTTTGTAAAGAAGGGGCTATTTCATACTCAGCATTAAAATAATTTTTATTTTATTAGACAGTTATTATACATTGTGATACACTTCCCCTTCTGCTGTACCTTACAGCAGACCCATCCCCCCTGCTGTAGAACAGAAAAATCTGGAATGGATATATTCCAGATGCACAAGAAGAAGACAAGGCATGCACAGGACCATGGAAACAGAGATTGGAGGGATGTGGCCACAAACCAAAGAAAGCCTGGAGCCATCAGAAGCTGAAAAAGGCAAGGAATGAAATCTCTCCTAGAGGCTCCGAAGAAATACACATTGCCAACTCAGTGATTTTGGATTTCAGTCCTCCAAAAGAAAGAAAGATTCTGTTCTCCTAAGCCCTCAGTTTGTGGCACTTTCTTACAGCGGCCACAGGACACCATAATACTGGGTCACACACAAGTGGAAAACCAAGGACAGATGATAGAAACAGACCCACAGGTGATCCAGATATCAGAGTTCTCAGAAAAGGCTTAACAAAGGTGTGTTTCAGAAAACAGAAACTTTCACCAGAAATATGAAATCTGAAAAATAATAAATGGAAATTTTAGAGCTGAAAAATGTCTTCAAAAAAAAAAAAAGACACCAATAGACTGACAGTGCATTTCTCAACACAAATGATAGAAGCCAAAGACAGTGCGTTGTTATAGTTCCCGTGCTGGAATAAAATAACTACCAACTTAGAATTCTGATGCAAGGGGATGGCTTCAAAAATAAAGACCAATGATTCCTTAGAGAGTGAAACATAGATCATGTATATGATCAAACAATTCCACTCTTAGGTATACTCCCAAGAGAAATGAAAAGATTTGTCCACACAAAAATGTATACACAAATACTTACAGTAGCTTTATACACAAAAGCCAAAAAGATGAGACAACTCAAATGTCCCTCAACTGTTGAATGATAAACAAATGTGGTCTCTCCATACAGTGGAATAGTGAGCCTTAACAGCTCCAGTTCATGCTACAAAATGGGTAAACTTTAAAAACCTTACTGAAAGAAGCTGGATACAAAAGAACACATATCATTATATAAATTGTCCAAAGAGTCAAATGTATAGAGACACAAAGTAGATTAGTAGTTGCCTAAGGCTGGGGTGGGGAATGAGGAATGACTTTAAATAGGAAGGAGTTTTCCTTTTTGGGTGATGGAAATATTCTAAAATTAAATTGTGGTGCTGGTGGTTGTATAATTCTGCAAATATACTAAAACTCATTCACACCATGAATTTTTTTTAAGATTTTTTATTTATTTATTCATGAGAGACACACAGAGAGAGAGGCAGAGACATAAGCAGAGGGAGAAACAGGCTCCATGCAGGGAGCCCAATGTGGGACTCCATCCTGGGACTCCAGGATCACACCCTGGGCGGAAAGCAGACACTTAACCACTGAACCACTCAGGCGTCCCTCACCCCATGAATTTAATGGCATGTAAATAAAGCTTAATAAAGTTGTTTTTAATGAAGGCCACAAAAAAAAAAACATGACAGAAAACTGACATAACAGCAACACACAGACACACCATCACACACACACACACCACCACATGCACACCATCATGCACCCATCACACACACACACACACAACCACACACCACACACACACACCATCACACACACACACACCATCACACACATACAACCACACACTATCATACACACCATCATACACACACATACCACCACACACACACACACCATCACACATATCATCACACACACACCAACACATATATCAACATACACCCACGATCACACACATACAACCACACACCATCACGCACACACACCATCACACACACCCCACCACACACCTTCATGCACCCACCATGACACACACATAAATATTAAAAAGAATTCTCAAGCAAAAAGAAAATTGCCCCAAAGCAAAGAAATGAAATTAAATGCAGAGACAATTAAATGCAGAGAAAAGATAACTATGTGAATAAATATAAATGAATCTTGACTATATAAAACAATTATAGCATCCTATTGGGTTTTATGTATATGGTAGGATTAACACGTATCACAGCAATAACACAAAATGCAAGAGGGGATAAATAAATGGAGTTAAAATATTTATTCTAAGGTGCTTCCATAGTCTTAGAAGTGAGAAGTACTCAACTATGGCAAAGTTAACAAATCAAGCACGCATATTTTAATCTTTAGGTAAAGACTAAAAGGAGAAGAAAATACCTATATCTAACAAGTTAATAGAGAAAAGAAGAAAACAACAGGAAATGAAAAGGAATGACAAAAACAGATGTGTTCAATAGAAAAACAACATCGTCACATGGTAGATTTAAACCCCAAAATATAAGTAATTATATGTAAAAGTACTAAGTGTCCCAATTAAAAGATAAAGATGGTCATACTGTATTTTTTAAAAGACCAACTACATGCTGCTTGTGACATACTTTAACTATAAAGATATGCAAAAATTGAAACAAAAAGGATAGAAATATCTGCACCCTATAAAACTAGCCAAAGGAAATTCAAGTTTTGATACAATAATATCAAACAATGCAGACCCTGAGGCAAGAACCTGTGCTAGAGATCAAGGAGACAGTCAGTGAAGGCAAAATGGTCACCTTTCAGGAAAATACAATAATTTTAAATTTGTATATACCTAATAATATAACTTCAAAACATGTAAGGCAACATGACAGATATAAAGGGAGAAATGAACAAAATTATAATCACAATGGGAAATTTTTCACCTACGTCAGCCTGAAACTGATAGAACCAACAGGTTCACTAAGAATATAGAGTTTGAAAATGTAATTAAAATGAGGGGCAGCCTGGGTGGCTCAGCGGTTTAACGCCGCCTTCAGCCCAGGGCCTGATGCTGGAGACCCGGGATCCAGTCCCACGTTGGGCTCGCTGCATGGAGCCTGCTTCTCCCTCTGCCTGTGTCTCTGCCTCTCTCTGTGTGTGTCTCTCATGAATAAATAAATAAAGTCTTTTTTAAAAAAATGAGACCTGGTTTATAGATATACACCACTATACCCAACAACTGCAGGATACACATCCTTTTGAAATACATAAGGAATATTAACCAAAGTTTATCATATTCTGATAGAAAACAGACCTCACAAATATCAAGGCAGGGCCAAGAAGAGGGTGACTCAGATGAGGTATGCAAGACGCAAAATATGAGGAGACATTGACTCCCAATTTCTTGCAAGTACACAGTGAGTACTGATCCATGGAATTAAGCTAGAAATCAATTTACAAAGAAATCAATTTATAGAATACAGAAAAAGTATGGTAATGAAAACAATTCTCAGAAAATAATAGAAGGAGGGATGCCTGGGTGGCTCAGTCTGCCTGTGATCTCACGATCCAAGGATGGAGTCCCACATCGGGCTCCCTGAAGGGAGCCTGCTTCTCCCTCTGCCTGTGTCTCTGTCTCTGTCTCTCTCTCTCACACACATACACACAAATAAATATATAAAATCTTTATTTTAAAAAAAAGAAAATAATAGGAGGGAACTTCCTTAGTCTGATAGAGAGCAAAAAGTCTAGACATATATTACTTAGTGGTGAAGTATTTAAAGCTTTCTCCATAAGATTAGAAATGAAACAAAGACATCTGCTCTTCCTGGGTCTATTCGGCTTTGCACTAGTGGTCCTAGCCAGTGTAATATGGCAAGAAAAAATAACAGGCATTTTATTGGGAAGGAAGAAATAAAACTTTTACTTGCAGACAACCTGACTTATTATTTAAATTATCTTAAAGAATCCACAGATGAACTATCATAATGATCAAATAAATTCAGTATGGTGACTGGATATAAGGTGAATATATGAAAATCGATCACATTCTTATATGCTGGTGTTGTGGTCACCACACAACAAGAATCAAGATGGATCATCTCACCCCATCAGATGTGGATACGATGACCATATTCACATCCAAAAGAATATGAGAAGGTTTATGGCTCCCATAGTGAGGCTTTGGGGAGAGAGGAGTGCTGGCTCAGCTGGTCCAAAAAGGGTAGAAAGAGCTTAGAAAGCAGATAGGTCTGGGTTTCTATGGTGGTTTGGGAGTGGGAGGGGTGAGGGCTCCCACATATAGCCTGGGGATCACATGAACATTAAATAATTAGAAAGTAAAGCAACCAAAAATGACATGTAAAGATGTCATGTAAAGATACCTCCCAATTAATACGTGGATTCAATATTAATTTCTAAATTGCAACAGGTTTTTATTGGTAGAACCCTGGCTTGTCAGGGTTTGTTTAAAAGATTTTCTTTATTCATTTGAGAGAGAGAGCACTGGAGAGAGACCACAAGTGGGAAGAGGGAGAGGGACAAGCAGATCCCAAGCTGAGTATGGAGCCCAACGCAGGGCTCGATCTCCTCACACTGAGATCATGACATAAGCCAAAATCAAGAGTCGGATACTCAGCCAACTGAGGCACCAGGTGCCCCAGTGATAAGCCAGTTTTAAAGCGTACATGAAAATGGCAAGGACCCGGAAGGGCCAAGACAACCTTACAGAAGAACGAAGTCAAAGGACCTACCCTACCAGACACCAACATTTATTATGAAGCTACAGTAACTAAGGGACTGTGGTGTTGGCACAAGGACAGACAAGGAGACCCATAAAACAGACACATAAATGGTCACTTGGCATAGGTCAAAGGCTCTACTGCAGTGTAGCAGGGGGAGTACAGCCTTTTCAAGAAATGGTGCTGAGTCACTTGGACATCATCATGGAAAAGAAACCCGGATCTCCACATCACACCACCCTTAGACACCAGCTCTTAGGACAACATGAATTCTAAATATGAAAGATAAAACAACAAAATTCCCAGAAGGTAACACAGGAGAAAACGTGCATACCTTTGAGGCAGGCAAAGATTTAAGTGGAATATGAAAACACCGACCATAAGGCAAGAAGGTAAAAAGGCAAACCATGGATTGAAAGCAAATATATCAGGTAACAGATTCATATCCAGAATATATACTGACCATCTACAAATCAGCAAGAACCAAAGACAGCTTAATAATAATAATAATAATAATAATAATAATAATAATAAGTGAGTAAAAGACTTGAACAGGTTTTTTGTAAGTTATCCTATAAACAATTGGGGGAAGAAAGTGCTTAGTGTCATTACTCATCAAGGGAAATGCAAATTAAACCCACCATGGGACACTCCTTCATGCCTACCAGAATGACTTACAGTCTGGCTCTCCCCAGGGCTGGTGAGAACCCCGTCCTGCACGCGCGCCGGAGAAAGCCCTCACAACACTGTTCAAGCCGCACAACTGGCCACAGTCCCAAGACAAACGCAATCCAAATGTCCACCGGCAGAAGGATGATAAACTGTGGTACAGATAAGATGTGATTACTGAGCAGCAGAAAAGGCAGGACACAAGGGCTCCGCGTGCCGTGGAGTAATGTCACAACACTGAGAGAAGGGATCCAGGCACACAGAGGCCGCGCCTGCGACTCCATGTGTATCAGGTTCAGAAAGAGGCAGAACCAGCACATGCTTGGGAGTTCAGTTCAGGTGGTGGCTGCTTTGGGGAGGAATGTGGAAAAATGATGGAGTGGACATGGAGGCTGGGTGGGGGATGTTCCGTCTCCTGATCTAGGTGAAAGTGTCTTGAGTATGTTCAGTGACAGTGACAATGGAGCAGCTTTCTGCGTGCACATGTGCTTCAGTTCACCAACAGAGGTGGAGAAGAAGCTGCCATAGTTCACCCCTCATGCGAAAGGTCCACCCAGCCACACAACAGGATCAAAGAGACCAGATTTATTGACATGACTGGTGTCGTAACACTTTTGTCCCATCCCTCACTCTATATAGACCACGTGATCCCTGAATGCTATGACCCCGTGAGGATGACCTGAATGCTATGTGCACTCTGTGTCTCTGAGTGTCACACCAAGAAGATAAGCACCTCATTACCACCTGGTTTTTCAGACCTGTCTTCAACTCTGCAGTGAGACCAAAAGGGGGTGGTTGCCAGTCTCTCTCCTCTTGGCGTAGATAACGTGTCCACCGGGTTCCAGAACTGCCTCTGACCTCTCCCTGGGGCACAGGAATCTGACTGCCCAATAGAACATCAATGAGTAAATGGAAGTCCCCTCCTCCGGCGACCCAAGAGCAGAGACAAAGGCCAGGGGCACTCCTGGATGGCACTGGCCTGGCGGCTGCAGTCACCAAGCCCTGCTGGGGAGGCTCCGCACCTGAGCCCCTCTGCACCCTTCGGGGCCGGCGCTGGTGTTAGCTTTGCGGTTTGTCTCATGACCTCCTTGGCGATAAGGCGGTGGACTTACTCTGTGCAGATTTGATCTTTTCTCAGCCTTTAGCGACAAAATCTTCCACTTAAATCTGGAAAAGCATTTTGCAGTTGTTCTGGGGAAAGAAAAGCACACACACACAATCAGTTTTATCCAGACGTCCCCAAGCTTTCTTTGGAAAAGGCGCCCAAGCATTAGAGCTCCACGCCTGTATTTGACAAAGTCTCATAACAGATAATGCCCTGGGGGTCGGGGAGATGGATCTCCAGGCCCTGCGGGCCTCAAGGCCCCTGCAGAAGGAAATGATTATTATTTGCATAATGAGATTCCTATGGAAATCATAATTAATCTTAAATTTCATAGTAGTGAATGTGTGCGGACCATTTGCTTCCCCACCATTCCCTCCAATGCCACCATGCTGCCCGAAGAGCCTTGGAGGTGGCGGGGGAAGCCGGCGGGCTGCGTGGACAAGTCTCTGGGAAGCCCAGGGAAGGGGCGGGCAGGGCCAGTGAAGGCACCAGGAGTTCCCATATGCAGAGCCCATGGTGGCAGAACAGGGTCCCGGGCTGGGGGACAGCCAGGCCAGGTGTGGACCCAGCTGAAGGACCCTCGTTTGAGCTGCGGCCGGAAACTCCCTCTCCCTGGCATCCCACGCCCTGAGACAACATCTAAAGGGGCTAAGGGAGCTGAACCCACCCTGGATGGGCCCGCCTGATTTTTTCCACATGACCTCACAGGTTCTTGGGGGACTCCCCTGGCCACCACCCCCTCCACACCCAGCTCCTGCTTCGCCCTCCTCCCTCGCCCAACACCCAGAGCCCCTGGAGCTCAGCCTTGAAACCTGGACTCTAGACCCACAAACTTGGAATTCAGAACCCTGCGCCCCCTCCCGGGCCTCACGCCCCAGTCGCAGGACCCGGCTCCAGCCAGAAGGAGGCCGGGCTTCTGGAAGGCTCCAGGTGGTGGAATGCAGGGTGGGAGTCACATGCTACCAGGGTGGGGTGGCGCCCTGTTCGGGGAGAGGACAGAGCTTACAAAGCCCTCATTCTCCTCTCCCACTGCCCTGCCCCCGGGGAAGGGAGGGCCAGTCCAGATTTCCCGGGAAGGCTTTCTGTCACGCTCTGGCCCCACCCCTAGCAAAGCCTCTTTGTCCCCTGCTTCCTGGCTGGCCTCCATCGCTATAAACACCTCAAGCCTCTGAGGCCTGGGGTCCTTCCCCGACGCAGCACCAGCCTGCAGGGCCCGGGCACCCTCCACCTCCTCCCTCTCTGTGCGCCCAGGATAAGCTGGCGTTTGGGGGAAGCAGAGACACATTGGGCCTGGGGAGGGTGAGGCAAGGACACAAACAGAATCAAAATGACCATCGGAGGCCATTGGAGGATCACTGAGGCCATTCCAGGAGGCATGGCTGGGGCGGGTGTTGGGCGACAGTCGCGGCGTGGGCAGTCCAGGTCTTGTCCTTCCGCGGGGCAGGTGCGCAGGCAGGTCGGCTCCACCTAGGGCCAAGGAGAAGCACAAACCTGCAAAACCCACATCACTAAATACCCCACAGCAGAGACCCTATCCGTAGCCGGGGCTGAACCAGGCGACAGGACACAGGTTTTCAGCTGCCTGCAAGTGTCTGAATGACCACGACATTCCCCGGGTACTGATCTGGGTGCCACGAATTCCTGTCGGTGAGGAGGTGAACTTGCAGACAGGGAATCTGTGAGCAAAGATCTGCTACCCTAAAAATCACTGGCTTGTTCATTTCAAAGGGCTGAATTGTACCATACGAGATTTCCCTCTCAAAAATAAAATAACTGAAGTAAAATAAAGCCATATCTGGGAGATAGGGAACCTCCCAAGTGGGAAGAATGCTCTTGCTGGTGGCATGGGGGCTTCTGGGTGTCCCCGGGCACCTGCTGGTCACCCCAGACCTACTAGGTCTTGGGGAGCCCCTAGGGAGAGCTGGGGGGTCCTCCAGCAGGACCTGTTGTTTCTCCTATAACCTGCATCTGGTTGCTCTGCAGCCTGGTCCCCTGACAGCAGCTTGTGCTCCATGCACAAGCCCAAGTGGGGGCCCCAGGGAACAGGTGACACTGACTGGGGCCCAGGGGTGGCAGTGAGCAGGAGAGAAGGCAGGCATAGCAGGGAGGCAGTTCCCCAGCAAAATCCCAAGAGGGAGCAATGAGGGTCCCTGGGCAGCCCCAGTGACATCCACTGGCCCAGCCAACAGGGAGAGGGGCCCTGCACTCTCTCCAGACTGTCCCAGTTTGGACAAACTGTTACCAGCACCCCTACACTGGGCAGCAGGTCACAGCCCAGCATGGCTGCAGCACAGGGCTCATGAGGGGTAAGGGCAGAGGGGCCTTGACCCTGGAGCTTGGCTTCAGCCAATGCACAGGCCCACCTCACACCCCATTAGAGGCCACCCCACTCACCTGTGCGGAGCAGCACCATGTTGCTTGGCAAGCGTCCACTGGAAAGCCGGAAGGAGCCTGGTACTTCGAGGGGAGAGAGGAGCCAGGGGACCCCCAAGGTGCTGCCCCCTAGCCTTGCCCCCATGCTCAGCCCAACGGGAGAGCTCAGAGGACGGTCACCCAGGGGCCATCCTCCTGCTGGCTCACCCCCGCTTCGGCTGGCTCTATTAGGGAGAGTATGTTTTATTAATATTGGATATTAAAGTTTAATAGTGTGATTACAGCGGAAAAATGGGACTTCACCTTCGAGGAGTATTAGAGGATCCCGAGGAGAGCCTGTGAGTGAGAGGGACATTTGTCATGGCCTTGCAGGACGGTCGCCTCCATCCATCACCCCCCGGGCGCGCCTCCACGGCTGGTCGGCTGGCCACGCCGGGACTGCCTCATGGTGCCAGTTTCCACCCCAGGGGCTATGAGGCCACCGGGGATGATCGGAAGGCAACACGGGAGCCCCAAGACCCCCAGAGAGGGGCACCCTGCTAGGTACCCTGCACTGCTCAGCCCCACCCTGGCCATCTTCCCCAGGCCGAGGGAAGGCTGGACACCCTCCTCAGCTCTGGGACCCCTCAATGTCCCTTCCACAGGGTGATGGCCAGAGGGCAGGGCAAAGCCCCAGAGCAGCAGGGCAGGGTGGGCACTATGGCTGCTGACAGAGGATTCTGGGTAAAGGAGGGCACTGCTGAGCACCATGCTCCCTCCTCCTGCACCCAGGGCAGGGACATTGGGCACAGACCCCAGGCCAGGCTCAGAGGCTCGTCAGCACAGTGCCACCCGGACCCCTCCACATGGTCTCTGCACTGCTGGTGGCACCTGTCCCTCTCCTTTATCTGGTCCCCCAGCCCACCCCACCTGGTGCACGCACAGCTTCCTTCTGCACAAGATACCCATCGGTGCACGTTGCAGGATGGGAAAGACGCTGTAGGTAACAGACAGACCTGGTGACCTGGGACAGGCCCCAGGGTGGGGGTCCCAGCAGCACCCACGTTCACCAACTGAACACACAGGGGTCAGTGGGCTGAGAAACAGCGGCGTGGTGGTGGTGGATGCCTGCCCCTGGTGCTCACTCTCCAGCCCACGCAGACATCACTAACCCATCACCCGTCCCCAGCCATACCCGCTGCACCCCAGTCAGGCCACCAGGGGTGATGAGAGCAGCACACAAAGGAAACCTAGCCAGGAAGCTGACATACTGGACACAGCCTAGGGCAGGGCAGCCTGAGTCCCTGTCCCCACGGAGAGGAAAGAAGGCAGATTTTGCACACAGCCCTGCTTTTGGCTGAGCTCATGCACCCAGCCCAGACCCGGGGCTCAGGGTCTAGCACAGGACTGGCACACAGCAGGTGTTTAATAAGTGGCCTCAGCAGATCACTCCAAAAGCCAGACAGGCCCTTCGGGCCCAGGTTCCAAGAAAACAAGGGAAAGTGGCTGCAACAAGGACCCCACCAGGGACCCTGGGGAGTTGAGGCCACCTCAGAGCAGGAGCAGCTCATCCCAGCTCCTTGGGAGAGGGCTGGAGGGCAGAGCCACAGAGAACGGCCTGGAAGCCTCGCAGACGGGAACCATTATGTGTCGCCACTGGGCCCTTCCTGGGAAGTAGTTAGCGTAAAAAGTAGCAGAAGCAGTGAATGAAACATATCCTCCCAGCAAAGTGGCCCCATGGAGAGTGACCTCACCTGGAGGTGTCCACTTGGCCACTGCACATGGACAGGTGGAAACCCCACTGGGAGGGTCCTAAGAGCCTAGATGGGCCAAAGGAGCGGGGTCATGCTCTGAGGAGTCCAGGGTGGGGGACCCTGGGCTCACCTCAGCAGCCTCGGTCAGCCCCAGTGCGGACTGGACAGCCCAGCAGCTCAGAGGCAGACAGAACGGGGCACACACCCAGAAATGCCCAGGGAAGCCCCGTGAGGCCTTGGTCTGTGCCTCCCCTCCTGGGTGACCACCCATGGCACTAGTGGGGGCCCACCCGGAAAATATGAGCTAAGGACACGATTATTCTCCTATGGCTGGAGGCTCAGTGGCTGCATTGCAAGAGGCCTGACCCTCCACGGGCACCTGCATCCCTTCACTGTGACTCTCAGGGATAAAGTGGGGCCCAGGGGTGGGGCAGCTGGCAGCTGGATCGGGGCATCTTGTTACTTCCCAGAGACTGTTGTGCATTCTGAACATCATATTACGTTACATTTTTTCAATCAAGAATAAACACCCTCATGCTTTTCTGACCATATTTATCTCTCACCCAAGAAATGCTGTTCTCCCCCAAAATGAGAAGGGTGTGTGAGTTAGACACTGGGGCCTCTCTGTGTTGGAATATTATATCTAACATGTGAGGATGTCACCAGATTTTAAACACTGCGGTGCAATATGGTAGCCAGAGTGACAATTTCATTTTTGTTTAAGATTTTATTTATTCATGAGCGACATAGAGAGAGATGCAGAGACACAGGCAAAGGGAGAAGCAAGTTTCTCCTCCCGATGCAGGACTCGATCCCAGGACCCTGGGATTACAACCTGAGCCGAAGGCAGACACTCAACCACTGAGACACCCAGGTGCCCCTGACAGTTTCAATTTAAATTAACTAAAATAAATAAAATTTAAAATTCAGCTCCTGAGTCACACTAGTTACACCTCAAATGCTCAACATCCACATATGGCCACCCCTCTGGACAGCGCAGGTGTGGGGTACTCCTGGCATCCCAGAAAGTGCCAGGGCATGGCTTCGGACACTCTCAGCCACCGAGGCAGGCCATGCAGTGGCCCCCAGCCTGGACCTCCAAGGGCCATCCTATGCACAGTAGATGTTCAATAAACATGTGGTGAGCTGCATCTTTATTCATACCCAGAGCTGGGCACAGTGGGATGTGCGGAGGACAAGGCTGGTCAGGGAGGGCTTCCTGGAAGAAGTGGAGCCTCAGACAGCAGGGTGGGCAGTGGACTTGATGAATAACTAGAGAGGACGGTGGAGGCACCAGAACAGAGACCGCAGCATGAACACTGGAGGGGGTGGGGACCCTCCTAGAATAGAAGGCAGCATAGATGGACGCTGTCAGATGACACAGGCCCCAGGAGGACAGACTCTCAAGAGCAGTCTCCACGCCCCGCACTTCTTGCCAGCAGCCTTCCCGAGGATTCTGATGAGCAGAAACTCTTCCTGGAGGGAGGTCCAGACCCTAAGGAAGTAGGAAGCGAGGGACCTGGGACAGACACTGGGCTGTCCGTGCCTGTGGGGCCGCGCGTGGCGCATGGCCCATGCAGGGGAGACAGAGCCCACAGAGCTGGGGTCTAGGGTCTCACGGCTGCCGCACTTCCCCCACCTTGAGACCCTGGGCACACCCCCAGAGCCCGAGGCTCCTCTTTCCTGCCAGGGCCTAGTGACCGTTACTTAAAGCTCTTAAAGCTCGAGGAGAAAATAATGCACCTACAGAAACTCCTCTCCTAGTGTTGTGTTTTTTATTTAATTTTCCAACGAACACCCTCTTTTATCATTCAAAACCGTGAAAGTAAATTAAGAAGAAATGGGTTTCTTTCAATTAGGCTCAGCGTTGCTTTGAGTAACTGCCTATAATTCTATTTAATGAAAAAATAAAATCATTATTCCACGTCTCCCCCTGCCCTGTCACAAGCCCACAGACGGGCTCCATTAGCGTGCACCGTAGATTTATTTAATTAGAAAAATATTTTGTTTTCTCTGATTCTTTGGGAAAAGAAAAAAAACCCCTCCAGGCACAAAATTAATCAAATCTGTTACCTGGTGGTTAATGGCTCCTGCGCGCGGGCATCTCCGCCCACGCTGCTGCTCCCACCCTGGGTTTGCCCCCTGAATTTGGACGCAGGCCCCCCATGGGCCCCACCACACCCGCCTGGCCAAGTCTGGCCAAGACTGTCGCTGCGGGGTGGGGAGCTCCCCATGGTTGTGACACTGGGAAGGAGCCAAATTCCGTGGTCGCCAAGCACCAGTCCTCTGGGCGAGCGCCGTGCAGGAAGCCGAGCCGGGCGCACACGTGCTGCTCGTTAAACCAGGGCCCCTGTGACCCCCCAGTCCCGGCCCAGCCGCCCAGAGGCCTCATCCGGTCCCCAGGGGCATAAGCAGAGTCCAGGGTGGCCAGAGGAGCAGGGACGGAGACCAGTCCACCGGGGGAGTCTAATGACCCCACAGGGCGACACCAGGGGACTGTACCTGAGTCCCCTCCACTGCCTAGCAGGCAAGTGTCCTGTGGGATGTGTGCCCCTCCCCCTGGGAAAACCCTCCATCCCCCCAGGGGGACAGGCGAACATGCTTTAACCCTCAGGATAGAGGGCCCATTGGGCTCAGGGACCGGGAAGCCCATGTGCGAGGATGGGGCACCCAAGGGAGTCAGGGGGAGGCCCGATGGGACTGCTGTCGGGCCTTCTGCCTGCAACCACGTGGTCCCCACATTCCCAGGTACACAGCCCAGCCCCTGCCCCGTCAAAGCCCGCTCAGTCCGTAGACAGCGCTGGAGGCCTCAAAGGCCAGGCCTGTTTTGTTTGGCTTTCCTTCCTTTTTCCAAAAGCAGCTTAGCTTTGTTGCGGGGAGATGGAGGGCGGGGGGGGGCTGTGGGGAGTGTTTGTGGGGAGTGAGGAAGGGTGTTCGTGGCAGCCCCCAGGTCCCCAACGCGACTGCCAGGCCCACGGCCCTTTCAAGTTCTCCAGAACCGCAGGCTTCCTGCTGCCGATGACGACCAAGGCTCCGACAGGTCCCACCCCTTGGCTGGGGTCCCTCCACACCAAGTCCAGCAGCCTGACCTCCAACCTTCACTCCTGCCTGCTGGTCCCATGGTGGCTGGACCCCAAGCCCCTGTCCCCACACTGCTCGGCCCAACGGTTGCCCCAGAGGTCATACATGGGTCCCCGCTGTCAGAGATACCTCAACCAAGGGAGGCCCTCCAGGTGTGTGCGAGTCTGGCCCTGGCCTTGGAAGCTCCAACAGAGAGGACCGAGTACCCGGAGTCATCGCTGGACGGGATGGGCCCATACTCCCTGTTCTGGGGCCCCATTGGTCCCCCCCTTGTCCTTCCTGTGACCCAAGGTGCCCCCAGGCAGAGCCTGCCATGTGGATTTCCGAGATTGGGCCACAGGCTGGGGGAGTCTCAGCTTGGGACCCACAGCGGAGGGCACTCCCAGAGCACCCAAGCCCGAGGCTAGACCACCGGGCTGTTCCAGGGCGCTTGCCTCCATCTCAGATAGGATGTGCCACTTGCATTAATATACCCATTGAGACAGAAAGGCTGGCAACAGATGGTGCTCCCCTGGAGCCTCCAGAAGGAATGCGGCCCTGTCCACACCTTGAGTAGGACTCTGGCCCCCAGAACGCTAAGACAATGCATTGGTGAGGCTTTAAGCCACTACGATAGAGGTAACTTGTTACAGCAGCCACTGGAGACTAATACCCAGGCTGTGTCCATCTCTTCTCACTATAGCTTGACCTGTGAGCTGAAGCGGACTCCAAGCAGTGTAAGTAATGCCGCGACAGACACCTGCACCCTCTGCACTCATGGTGCTTCCCGTCGTGCCAGCTGTGTGCTCGCAGCCCAGGACCACCGGTTCCAAGTGTTTCCCGGGCTGCTGCCACCCCAGCCCCACTCAGTCAAGCGTGGACAGTGGCTCTCACTGTGGCTCATTGTGAGACGTCCTTGGCAGCTTTGAAGGGCAGCTTGCTTCGGCCCCGGGTACATGGGCAGGGGCTGTGGCTCCCCTGGGGCCCTGACGGGGCTCGGCTTCCCAACACTGATGGGATGAACCCACCACCTGCCTGTGGGGCCACCTCTTGGGCTCCGTCCATTCGGAGTTCCCAGCTGGGGTTTGGGGGGGAGGGGAGGTACGGCTCACGATCCTGTCATGCAGGCCTGCCTGTGGATCACAGGCCCCTGCAGGAAAGCCGATGGAATCAACATGAGCCAGCACAGGAAAGACATAGCCATGGGTGCTACCGGTCAGGCCCCCATTCCTGGGTCCCCACCCCCACCCCGTGGTTAGAACCTGACAGGGCTCCTATCCAAGAACCATGAGAGCCCCTTGCCCTCCTACCTGCCTCGGTCTCCCCTCCCACACTATGGGTGTACATCGGTGCCCAGCCCAAGCTCAGGAGAACCACACAGATGTTCGGAGGGCCAGCCAGCTGGGAGAGTGGGCACCAGAAGGCCATCACCCACAGCCCTGGGAGACCAAACCCGGGTCCCCACCTCCTGGGCCCTTTGTGAGGCCAGAGGGCCCCCGCCACCCTCCCTCCTGCAGGCACCTAGGAGGGAGCATCCTGGTGAACGCCTGGCTGTGCATGGAGCACGGCCTCCCTCTGCTGGCGCCTGCATGCAATGACCACGGGCGGTCATCCCAGGAGGCCACTCTCAGAACAGCTCAGGATCCCAGGGCCACAGGCCTTGGATGGTGGGGGGCCATGGAAGCTGAGGCCGCAGATGCCCTCCACCCAGTCAGTGCTGCCGACCTGGCCCTACAAGGGTGCTGGCCACGGCAGGCAGAGCCACCTCCACTGAGCACAAACCACTAGCCGGCAGGCCCTGGGCTCCAGAGGATGGTGTCCCTGACCCCTACAGGCACAGAGTCAGTACCACTAACCCGCTTCACTGGGAAGGAAACTGAGTCCCCCACAGGGACAGTGATCTGTGGGTGAGGCTATCAGGGCATCCTCGCCCACTGCCTGGAGGAGATATGAGGACATGGAGCACCAGCATGCCCTCTGGCCCTTCCTGGAGCTCTTCCCTCCACAGGCTGCCTGGGCTAGGGCTGCCTGGACTGGGGTGCCCTAGGGGCACTGCCTGGAAGTGGAAGGGGCTGAGGAGGACCTCAGACCCTGGGGCCCAGACACTGCCCTCCCATCCCATCAAACCTTCTCCTAAAGCAGTGGGTGGGCAGAAGCCAGCAGGAGCACTGAGGGAGAGGTGCCAGCTGCAGGTATCTGGGCTTGGGCCAGGTCTAGGGGTCCCCCTTCTTGTACACTACGGGGCCTGTCCCTGGAAGCTGTCTCCCCAGCCTGCCCAACCCTCTGTTGGCTCTAGGCCTGACTCCACCACAGACCAGCGTCCACACTCCCAACCTGCATGCTCCCACGCCCAGCCCCTGACCCAAGAGGCTATAGGAGGCCCAGCACCCCTCCCCTACTCTCTGGGGCCTGGTGGCTCCTCTCTGGAGCTGAATGCCAGGCTTGGCTCAGAGACTGTAACTTCTGGGTCCCACCCCACCACCCTTCCCCCCGACACCCAGGGTGGCTACCAATAGATCTCACAGCCCAGGCAGATGAAGGGCTTCTCTCATCACCATTGTGAGCTGCTGCCCCAGCTCCAGAGAGAGAGGCCTGGCGGTCTCAGCAGGAATAAACAGCAGGCCGACTGTTTATCTGTCCTGACGGCAAAAGCTGGGATGTCTCTGTGCACTGGGCCATCATTGCTGGGGAGTCGGGGGGCGGGGGAGGCTGTAGCCAAAAGCTGGCTGGAGCTGGGCCAAACTGGGAACCCAAGATTGAGCTCACCTCGGCCCCACCCAGCTTGCTGGGAGTGTGGGGTCACCACTTCTGCCCGCCTCCTGATCCCTGGACCCCCCGGCCCCCAGTTCCAGCTGGGCCTGTTCTGGAAGTAAAAGATCCATAGGGAAGAGACGGCATCTGTTCCGGGCATCCCAGGCATCCTCGGGTAAGACCAGGCTCTAGGGCAGCGGGGGTGACAACGTGTGAGCCTGCCCACCTGGGAGAGATGCACACTGCTCGGCGCAGAGCAGGGCATGGCCTCTCCCTGGGACCCAGTGCCGTCTCCGGGCTCCTCTGGGCCTCAGCGCCAATCCCTGGCCACAGGAGCAGGATGGGTTCAGAGTTTGCTGGGCCCGAAGCTTTTTGGTATGCGGTCCACCTTAAAAGAAAGAATTTAAAATTAGGCACCATGCCTTGGAGAGACCCCCACAAGCAAAGGCCCCGAAGCTAGCTTTCCACATCTGCCCAGCAGGGCAGTAGCTGCCCCCATGGAAGCACCCTTCAGGGTCAGAGGAGCACAAGCGTGCCACCCCACAGTCGGGGCTGGATAGGCGCTGGCTCTCACTGAGTGCCTGGGGCACACGCCAGCATGTGTACATGAGCACACGTGTGAATACATGTGCATGCACTACCCACACCACTAAATGCGTAACATACATGTGTGCATGAACCCGAATGCACACACACACATAGATGCATGTGACCACTCACACATACTCAGTGAACAACACATGTGCCCCTGCCCACACCCATCCCTCACCCAATTCATGAAGGGCCTGGAGCTAGAGGGAGGGAGGCCCCAGAGAAGACAGACACCGAGGCCCCCACCAGCCCAGATGAGGTCGAAGAGGTGGTTTTTTTGAGTCCAAGAATAAAAGGCATTCAGATGATTCTGGCACAGACTTGTGTTGTGGGGTCAAGGTCAGAGCCTCCACAGCAGGCCATGGGACCCCTGTGTAGACTGTGTGCCCCGTTCATAGGGCCGTGGGAA
Source organism: Vulpes vulpes (assembly GCF_048418805.1). Lineage (NCBI taxonomy): Eukaryota > Metazoa > Chordata > Mammalia > Carnivora > Canidae > Vulpes > Vulpes vulpes. The sequence continues at coordinate 158,916,228 of NC_132791.1, read as the reverse complement.
GGCACTGGCTGGGGCTTCTCAGGGAAGCAACATCCCACAGAATGGGGGCTTCAGGGACCCCTGAACTCAGACCAAGCAAGGCAACCCCATTTTCCAGGACTCCTCTATCCTGGCATCCCATAACATCAATTTTTAAATCCAAGAAATTGGAAGGTGTGCCAGTGTACTGCCACCATATCAGTATTTTTTTAAAATCCAGATCTCATCTTTTTTTTAAGATTTTATTTATTTATTCATGAAAGACAGAGAGAGAGAGAGAGAGAGAGAGAGAGAGAGAGAGGCAGAGACATAGGCAGAGGGAGAAGCAAGTTCCCTGCAGGGAGCCCAATGTGGGACTTTATCCCAGGACTCCAGGACCACACACTCAACCACTAAGCCACCCAGATGAGGTGTCCTTACAGATCTCATCTTTTACATCATGAGATCAGGGTCGATGATTCATTTGCTCAGTTTGTGCAAAAAGGACAAACCTGTGTGGAGCTGCCCCTGAGTCTAGGCAGCTTATCTGCATGAGCCAGAGTCACAGCCACTGCTCCAAACACTTCTTGGCAGGAGCAACTCCAGCTCCGATCCCAAGGATCTCCAGAAAGATGGAATATGTACCTGATGGTAGGGGTGTCAGTCAATTCATCATTGGGCTAGGAGCCAGTGACAGCTCTCTGCCTATACAAACAGGTCAGTCCCCTAACAAATGATTTATAAAGAGCCTCTCAAAGTGCAGAGTGATGGCATGATGTGGATCGAGGCTTCACACACACACACACACACACACACACACACACACACACACACGGCATCATTTACAAGGTAGCCTTGCAACCACCCTGCAAAAGGCCAATAGATGAGCTCTCTGACTGTGGCTAACCAACAGAATACAGCGGCATGTGGTTCCAGGTGTTTCGTGCTTTCTCTCTGAACAACCTCAAACCAGCGTGTGGCAGGATGGACACAGGGTGCCCCGGCCTACAGCCAGCCAAGCCCCAAGCATGGGAAGACCCCGCAGACCTGTGGCCACCCTCCCAGACCCACTGCTGACCAAGAACACATGAATGTTCTCAGTGCTGATTGTTTTAAGCCACTGAGGTAGTTTGTTACACAGCTTTAGCTGACTGACGCAGATGGGATCATTGGAAGACAAAAGAGTCAGAGACAAATATTTAAAGTAATGAGAATGTCCTCACAATTTTCTAAAATACTGAGACTCAATAGAGCTTTTATTTTATTCCATGACATTTCACTTTTTTTATACAATACTTTTTTTTTGAAATTCATTTATCTGCTAATACCTTATTTTAGAATAGTGTATATTTGATGCATACAGTTCCACAAATTTATATTTTCCCTCATTTTTTAATATGCATGAACATTTTTATATCTCAAATGTGGAAAATATTTCACTTCTTTGAATGTACTAAATGAAGTGTGAATGTCGTTAAAATACTATGCTCTTTCTGCATTGTGGTAAATAAATACCAAATACAGAACTGCCCTTTGGCTGTGGCTTTGTAGCTGCTGCTGTCACAGCCTGGACAATGCTCCAAACAGAACCAATCCTCGGTTGGTGCTCTGTCCGACCCCAGGACCCTGGTCCTCCTGCCTGGCGGGCAGTGAGGGGGGCACGGGCTACCGCAGGATCACTGGGGTCTGAGCTGCGTGATTACACCCATTCATCTGACCTCTGGACAGAGACCAAAGCCCAGCACAGGCTGACAGGGAAGGGTCAGACACGTCCTTCAGTCCAGGAAGCCAGAGGCAAGCCCAACTCAGAAAACCCATCTCCCATCGCTGGTTCCATTGCCCTACCTGTTTCCAAGGAGTCTTGCCTCTTACCTCTTATAGAATCAAAAACCCAATGCTTCCTTAAGCTGTTGATAACACAGAAATCATACTATTCTTTTTTTTATTTTAAAATCACAACCATCATTTTCTAAAAGAGAGTCAATTCATTTCAACGTGTTAGACATTTATCAGGAAATATATTTTATTTCCTTTTTAGATTCTTCCATTCCCTGACAAAACAGACTCCCTGAGTACTTGTTACACTTTTATAATTCTAATGAAATAACTGATAAATACAAAAAAATTCTTTAAATTCTCTTAAAATTCCACAACTGTTTCACAAAGTAAAGTCCCATTTGACTTAAAATTACAAATCTAGATCAGCTATTAAGATGGTCAAGTTAGAGGCATAAGGTCAGTCTGTTGGAAAATGTAATAGGCCAAACTCTCTTAAATATTGCAAGCACTTAAAATACCGAACACAGAGCGCTGATTTCTAAATTTAACAACACAACGTGCACGGGATCGTTTCACTCTCCTGTGTCATCTCTTTGCTTGATACCCACTCTCCAGGGAGAGATGGTTACTCACCAGTGAACGATGGCTTGTGGGACCCCAGTTCCCTGCGAGTGACCTTTCTCATGATCCACACAGCTGAGCTTTTTATAACCACTGTGCAGTGGGCTCCAGACCTAAAAAGGCTGCTCTCACAGCCCGAGCCCTGGGTTTAAATTGGTCACCGCTGAGGGCCTCTAGGGACATCAGCCACCCTTGCTCAGCCTGGAGCCTCAGAGCCCAGCAGAGCTGCACTCCACTCTGGTCCCAGCAGTATGGTCAAGAGCGGAGTGGTTGTCAGAAACCACCGAGATGCAGGCTTGTTTGTTCCTGCAGCAAGAGCTTACTAGCCTGCCTCTCGTTGCTGGAAACGGCATCCCAGCTGGCGCTGCTGCAGGCGCTTGAATGCCGTCCGAGCCACAGGTCAGCACCTGTATGACTCCCACATTTGGGTCCTTCCAGTCTTCCTTCCATGGGATAGACCACGGCTCCCATAGGTAACAGGACAGCATCCAATCCTTGGCTTGAAGTCCTGCTAAACTCAGCCACTCAAACTATCCAGGTACAAGCATGTCACTGAGGAGTCAATTAAAAAATCACACGCTGGACATGACAATAGAGCCTCGTAAACAGGCTCCGCAGCACGACAGTTCTAGAGGTCGGGGACTGAGGGTATTTGGGACAAGCTTTGCTCAAGAATCACAGTGCATTAGCCTCGTAAAGGCTGGGAGAAGTTCCAAATGAGGAGCACAGCATGTTTGACCCATCTTGTTCCCAAACTGGTCAGACCCCCCGTGAGCCCCCGCTGAGGACAGTATCACCTGGTCACAATCATCTGCTGGCCACCACCCTTCCCAAGCCCCACAGCTCAAAGAGCTTCTCCGTCCTCCTGACTTCGGGCCTCCACCGATGGAATGGTGGGCCATGCTCCAGCGCAGGCGGCCTCTGCCCTCCAGCACCACCAGTGCCCACCAGCTGTGACCAGCAAGTGACCTGCTGCTGCAACACACTGAGATGCTGGGCTTGTTGGCTCCCGTGGCAAAAGCTGACCAACACAGAAGCTGGCAACCACCGCGGGTCCCATCCCCACCGTGATGGCACTGTGACATTGACTTTGGTGGGGAGAAAGCTCACAAGAGATCTGTGTCAGGGCTTAGCAAAATATTTCCTAAAACTATGCCTGAGACAACTGGGAAGGCAGATCTGCAGCAAGTGAACGTGTGGCTCTGGGTAAGGGTGTTCGTCCCAAGGAGGATCCTCGGTATCAAGCTGGCATTGGCCGGCTGCCCTGAGGACCCACAGTCTGTCCACAAGTGGGCAAGCTGGGGGAAGGGGCAGCCAGAAACCCTCGGACTGTAGGGTCAAGAGATGCAACCCTTCTTCACAGTAAAAGGAAAAGATTTCAGATTAAGACCCAGCCTGCGGGTCAAAGAGCAAATCAGGGAGCAGGATTCATGCCTTTCACCAAGACAGATGGTGGCATGCAGGTGGCCACCCATAGGTCCATGGAGGGGACACATCTGGAAAGGAAATGTGGGTATGGCTTTCAGAACATGGAGTTGCCTCACCTCACATACATTTTTTTAAAGATTTAAAATGGTAGAATCAGGGGATCCCTGGGTGGCTCAGCGGTTTAGCACCTGCCTTTGGCCCAGGGCCTGATCCTGGAGTCCTGGGATGGAGTCCCACATTGAGCTCCCTGCATGGAGCCTGCTTCTCCCACTGCCTGTGTCTGTGTCTCTCATGGATAAATAAAATAAAATAAAATAAAATAAAATAAAATAAAATAAAATAAAATAAAATAAAATAATAAAATAAAATAAAATAAAATAAAATAAAATAAAATAAATAAAATGGTAGGATCAGCCAGCAGACCACCAGTCTGGATTAACCGTTCAGGAAAAACAACAACAACAACAACAAAAAAAAAAAAGTTTGCCCCAACCTTTCCACAAGTAGGGAATAATGTAAAAAGTCTCCTCAGCCCCCAAGAGGCGATCTTCTCAAGGTCCTCACAGATGTGGCTGCCAAGAAGAACCAAACAGGGCTCAGTGCCTGCAGGGCTCAGTCCTTAAGCACCTCTCCCTGCTCAGTAGGGAGCCTGCTTCTCCCTCTCCCCCACCCCCACCCCGCCACCCATATCCACACTTGTGCACACACTCTCTCCCTCTCTCTCTGAAATAAATAAATAAAATCTTTAAAAAAATAAAAAAATTTAAAAAACAGAGCCATGTCCCCAGGGGTGGGAACAGGAGCCCGGAGCACACTGGACCTGGCTCTGCAGCTGTGCCAGGTGCAGTGGGCCAATCGCTCAGCTCGATGATGCAGGTCTTGCGGTTGGGGAGCCATGTCCAGACAAAATGCTCATCATGGGATCCTGGATTTTTGAGCTCGATGCCTTTCGGGGGGTTGAGAGTCTTGTGTGCATCAGAGAAGTGAACATTTATGACCAAACATTGGGATGGGTGCTGTTCCCACCACTGCTCACTCCTCTCTATGCTTGGCGCTCCATGGGAGAGCCTCCTGGCCCCAGAGGCAGGTGGGATCAGGTGAAGGACCTTGAGACGTGGGACATCCTGGGTTACATAGGGGGGCCCAGTGTGGCCGTGAGGGTAAGTGGTAGCTCACCTGCCCCAAGCCCATTGGCTGCAGCTGAAAAGCACCTGCAGGGCTGGCTCTGCCCTCTGGTCCCTCCAACTTCTTTCCATTTCCTGAGGCTGCTGCAAAAAAATTATCACAAACATAATGGCTTAAAACAACCAAAATTTATTTCCTTACCATTCTGGAGGCCAGAAGTCCAAAGTGGGTCTCCCTGGGCTAGAATCAAGGTGCTCTCAGGGCTGGTTTCTTCTGGAGGCTCAAGGGGAGAATTTGTGCCTTGCCTCCTCCTGAGGTGTCTGGTTCCTTGGCTCATAGCCCCACCTCCATCAAGTCACCACAGCAACTACTCTCTTCTCAGACTCAGACCCTACTGCTCCCTGCAGACCTGGTCATGACAACAGGCACCCCTATATAACCCAGGATGTCCCATGTCTCAAGGTCCTTCGCCTGGTCCCACCTGCCACATTCCCTTTGCCATGGAAGGGCACCTATTTGCAGGCTCTGGGTGCAGGACATGGACATGTTCGGGCCTCCTTATTCCACCCGCTGCTCCTCACGTGAAGACACTGTGGCCCGGGTGGGGCTGCACCTTCTGCCTGAGGTCTAGAACAAGCAGGCCAGGGAAGGGGGGGCACTGAACCAGGTTGAGCTGAGCTGACCCCAGAGAGCCCGGCAGAGCCACACCTGGTGGCTCTCCACCGACAGGAGCTGATTCAGCACTGCCACACGTGAGCATCAACACCAAAGTCAGGTGAAGAAATGCTACTAGTTTTAAATATTCTGAAATGTTGAAGCTCTTTCATCTGAAATCTCAAGCGTTTTCCCACATCATTCCATAGAACCTTACACCCTGCAGTCCTCTCCTGACAGCCAGGAAAGGGGATTGCGAAGAGCCCCTATCTCCCCGGAGGCCCATGGTGATGACAGCCACAAAGATAACAGTGTCATTAACGGAGCAGGCCCCTTGACATGGAGCAGACCAGAAGGCTGGGGTCCCATGTGCTAGGGGACAACAGCATTCTGCACCCCACCCCACCAATGGCTGCAGCCCCCCCACTTGTCACCTGTCCAGCTCTCTGAAGGGCTCTGCTTTGTCCTCCCTGGTTCTGGAGACCCTACAGCTAAAGACTGGCCCCAGGCTGGGAGGCTGGGGCTAGCCTGGAGACCCCCCCAACCAGGGTTCTGGGATCCCCCATGGCTGGACCCTCCCTGGCCTGTGAGGCCTGGCGCAGGGAGCACCCCCACTCCCCCACTCTCTGTAGCCCTGCTCAGCCCACCCCTCTGGGCGGGTGCTAGAGAGGGCAAGAGAAACAGGTGCAGAGCTTGTCTCCAAGGCCTGTCGGGATGAAGTGGTCCTTGCAGAGCAGAGAGGAAGAAGACACTGTGAGGAGGTGGGGGCCTGGGACCCAGCTGGGCCTCCAAGGGTGGTGGGTAGGATGACAGGAATAGCTCGGGGTTTGGAAAGGAGCAAAGGGAGGGTTTTCCAGGTGGGACCAGGGTCCTACAGGACATCCAAACGGCACCCCTTCATGGGCATGGTGTCCTTCCGAGTGGGAAGCAGAAATGTGTAGGGTCCTTGCTGAAAATGGTGAGCCTTCCTAAATCAATCAACAAGTCTAAGAACAAGTCCAAGTCCCCTAAAATATATCGTGCAGCTTTTTATTGGAACCAATCAGATTCTAAAATTCACATGGAAAAAACCTGACAGAGTGGCTGACTCTGACTCACACCAGTCGTGCGGCCCATCAGCTAATGATGGTTTCTTCAGCTTGTGATGGCTGGAAAATACAACAGGGAGCCAGACCTTTCTGACGCCTGGAAATAAGGAGATGTAACTGTCAGTGGCCATAAATAAAGCTTTATTGGCACACAGCCACGCCCACCGGTTCCTGCTCACCAGTGTTGTGCACATGGGACAGAGCAGTCTGGCCAGGACTGTTGGGACCACCCCCTGTTCTAGAGTAGCACATGACCCAACTTCACTCCACTCCCCGGGGCTTGCTGGGTCCTGTTGTGAGCCTGGCTTCTCCTGGCACCTGAAAGACGGTGGTCAAGGGGACGTCCCCATCCTGGTGAGCTGAGAGTCCAGCCAGGGACACAGAGAGGAAAATGCATGGTGGGGTGGATTTTTGGATGACAGACCAGTGAGCCCCTCTGAAGAGGAGACTCCAAACAGAGACCTGGGTGTCACTGGCCAGCCACCGTGGAGGGAAGGTGGTTTGGGAGGCAGGAGAGGCAGATACCAAGGCTCCGGGGCAGAAACCACCTGGAGTCCAGTGCAGGCAGAAAGGCCAAGCAGGGCTGGGGAGACCCCATGGCCACCCCGTCGTGGGGCTGTTCTGCAGGAGCCGGGAGGACTGTTAGGCAGGAGAAGCCGGCACAGACAGGGCAGGACCCGATGTTTGACTGAGAGCCGTGCATGACAGGTGCAAGCACGGATATTCTGCCGGTGGCGATGACAGACTCCTTGACTGGCCTTCACTGGGCCCCCGGAGCCCCCTTCTGCACCGGCCTCGTCCCAGGGCCCTGCCGGCAGTCTGGATGCTGGGGCAGGAGCGCCAAGTCAGCTTAGCAAGAAGCCCCTACCCCGGTGCCCGCTCCTGCTCCTCATCCACCCCGAGTCCCCCAGCCTTGTTCCTTGTTAGCAGCCCCCTCACTGGGCTGCGTTCAAACCTGAGTGGCTCCCTCCCCTGCCCCGTAGTCTGGAGTAAAGGCTTCCTTACCATTTTCATAGCATCCAAATGATGTTTCTCTAACAGTGACCCCCACACCCTCCCTGGGTCTCCCCCAGCCAGGCCAGAGTCTCGGCCCCTCCCGTCCATCCCAAGACCACCGGCCAAGTGGAAGGGGGTGGCCCCGGCCAGCATCGGGTGGCCTGAGCCTTCGGCCTCTTGGGGGGCGGCTCTCTGGGCACCCTGCCCGTTGTGCGGCCCCACATCCAGCTGCACGGCAACCCCCAACAGCACCCCGCTGAAGGAACGGCACCCGGACCCCAGAGGCCTCTGGGACGCAGGCACCCCCACCCCAGGAGGGGCAGCTCCACCTGACTTCATTAATCTAACGCCGGCTCGAGTGTCAAAGTGCACGCGATTTCTTGTAAAAATGATCTGGCTGCTAATTAGGCTGTTTGTAACTTGTTCCCTGGTCACTAATGATAATTAACATGCAAATTAGCTCGGGGAGGGGAGGCTCTGGGGCCCCCGTCCATTACCCCGTTAATTACTGTTTGCATACTTAAACATCACAGATATAAATGGCGGCATTTAGTGTAATGGGCAGGATGATAATTATGCCAACGACATTTCGAAAAGTCATTTCACTGTGTTATTTTTCTGCGTGATTAATGATCCCGTGCCTGGTTGATAAACTTCGTTTGTTCAAACCAATATAGGCTCTGTACACAAACCAGCCGGCAGGCTCAGCCCGTTCATCTCTGCGCTGCTCCCCATTGGCTCCAAGTTTCAGGGGAAGGGAAAGGCAAAGGAGGAAGTTGGGTAGCTTTGGGGGAAGAAACTTTCAGAACTTCCTCCTCCCTTCCTCCCTCCCCTCCTTCCTCCCTCCTTCCTTTCCCATCTGCCAGGTGCCTGCCAGGCAATAGCAGCCCAACCCTGCTCTCCTGGAACCAACACCCCAAAGAGAAAAAGCAACAACAGATAAGAACATGGTGCCAGGTATTGAAGCAGGTGAGGCAGCAGAGAGAAATGTGGAGCTGTTTCAGATGAGGGGGAGTCCTGGAAGGTCTCTCTAAGGAGGGACTAGTGAGCCCAAACCTGAAGAAAATGAGAGAGGAAGTGTGGGGGAAGAGGGTCTGGCTGTGCAAAGGCCCTGGGGCAGGGACAGGCTTGTGGAGGAACAGGTAGGGTTGAGTACAACAAGGGGGAAAGGATGGCTGGGCTAAGGGACAGGTGAGAGAGGGAGGGAGGAGGTCCTATTAGTTTAGGGGAGCCCTAGAAGCCTCCCTGATAAAAACATCTGATGAAGAACCATTTCCACTGGCACTAGGATGTAAATATCTCAAACCTGCTCCTCCCTAAACCACAGCTGCACCCACAACAGCGCCCCTAATGCAGAGGTAGCCCTGGGCGAGCTGCCACCTCTGTAATGGAGATTAAAACGCCCCAGAGCGACAGGTGGGCAGATGGGTGAGGGGATGGCAGGGACGCTCCTCCTCTGTTGCATTATTGATCAAGAGATCCAATCGGAGGAGCCAGCCCCATGCCGCAGGTGTGGTCCCTGCCTGCCAGGCCACGGGAGGGGTCCCAGCCTGTGGGTGGTCAGCAGTGAGGAGGAAGGCCCTGAGATGAGAGGCCCTCCCCACAGGCTCCAGGCTCCAGAGGACAGTGCAACCCCAAGTCCTACCTATTTGGCCACAGGGACAAGAAGCTGAAATTTCATCTGGTGACAACCAGGCTCCCACAAGCCACCACCATCCCTGGATCTCCACCTGTCTGGCCACAGGTAAGCCTCTCAGAGTGAGGGAGGGGCTCCTCAAAGTCCCGAGGGTATCTTGAGCCCCACATCCAGTGGGCTCCAGAGGGGGCTCACACGCCCTGAGACAGTGCCCTGGGAGTTATGGGGCGGTGGGTGGGCTGAGCCTAGAGATATAGCCAGAACCTCAAATGGTCCCCCAGCCAGGAAGCACCCTGCAGAGAGCCCCAAGTCACCTTTCGGGGGCACTGGATGTAGTCATGGGCTATTGCTAAGGGGTTTCCCTTTCTAATTGGGGTTGGACATAAAGCATCTGCCTTCCCTTTGGGTACCTGGGGGGAGAGGTAAGGTGCCAGGCAGCCCCAGGAAGCCCCCAGGGGGACAGTACCATCCCCAAACCTAAGCTCGGGCCTGTCTGTGTTGGCCTCCCCACCCTCTTGTGCCAAGAGGCCAAGGCCCAGCCAGCTTGCCTCCTGGGTGGTACCAAGGGTCCACACTTGGGAGCCCCACCTGAGCTCTGGGAGTGGTGGCAGCTCCCAGGCACCAGAAGGGCCCAGACTTCTCTCCTCACCAAGAAGGGTCCGCAGATGGGGTGAGGCAGACACAGGACAGGCCCAGCCCCCATCTTCTGGTTTCTGGGCCCTGCCCTGAGGGAGCACTCAGGTATCTGGAGGACAGGGAACGGGTAAGGGTGAGTAAAGCACACCTGCTTTTGTAAAGGTGGTGGCTGCACTGACCTCCCGAGCCTGATGGCCTTGTGGGTCCTCCCAGAGGAGCATCCCGGGCAAAGGGTTTGGAGAGTTTCCTTATACAATGAAGTCGTTGTGCACGGGAACTGGTAGGGTAGACGATGAGCTCCAGACAGGCCCAAGCACCTCATCCCCAGGCAGGCGACCCCACTGTGCTACCCACAGACAGAGCCCACCTCCCACAAGGAGAAAGTCACAAAACTGTAAGGTCAATCCGAAGGCCAAAGCCAAGAGTCCACATCCCTAAACTACCTCTGTTTCCAACTCCTCTGCTGTGTTTCTGCTCAAACCGAAGAAAATCCTGGTAATGGGCTCAGAGCTCCTTTTCCGGCCAGTGGGTCTTTATTCCAGAGTTGGGCATGACTACCACGGCATCTAGAGCAGGGACCACGTGCTCCTGCTGAGGCCGTGACATGGGAGCCCCTGTCTCTCAGAGCTGCCACTCCATGGCTGTTTCAAGGAGTGCAAGAGTTCCTCGGGGGCAACCCCATCGCTCCCTCAACCCGGCCAAGTGTGACAGCATAAACTGGGGCTGCTGGGTGGGCAGGAACAGCCCCTGGGGGCCCGGTGTTCACATGCGGTTATTGTGGGATCTGTCGCAGTGAAACCCCATGCCCCCTAAAGCTGCAGATGAGCCATAGACCCCCCTCAAAGACACCACCTGTCCTGTTCTGTCCAGTTCTGACAGGCACAGTAGCACAAAGGTAGTGTTCAGAATCACCGCCACCTGATACAGGTCAGAAACTGCAAAAACCCCTCTCCACGGGAAGTCAGCTTCCTCCTGAACTCAGGTCACACCGAGGCCACACATCTGTATACGTCATACCTGCTCATGGTCCTGCATTCTGAAACATCAGCCCCATAGCATGAAGCAGGTGCTCTGGGCTTACCTGCCCCCATGTGTGCTGCTCTCAGCTGGTGACCCACTGAGACCACCGTTTCGTCTGGCTTGCGCCTGTGAGTCTGCAGGAACTGTGTGCAGGAAGAGAGTCGGGGGACCCATCAGGGCTAATGTGATGGTGAATGTCAGGCAGCCCTGCCACAGGCATGCCCCAGGCCCTTCCCGAAGCCCCGTGTGGCAGCCCTGCTCCAATATGGCTTTTGCCTAATTAGGGTAATTTAAGTGAAAGTAATCAAAGCAATGGGAGATCTCTTAATAAACTGTCACCAACACGTTCATCACTCGGGTGTTGTGCCCTTGTGAAAGTCAGGGAGACTGGGCCCTGCCATCACACCTGCCTGCCCTCTGCATACCTGGATCCCAGACTCTGCCTCCGCCCATGGTGCCCTCCCTAATGAGCCAACTGGCCAATGCCCGACATCCCAGGACACCTGGACCCTGAGAAAGAGTCACAGCAGCTCCTGCTTCCAGTGCCCCCCATGCTCCCTCCTCTGTCTCATGGCACCCATGTTGCCCCCACTCTGCCAGCAGGCACTCAATCCACCTATTTTCCTGAGCCCTGCAGAGGAACCAGGGTTCACCTGGCATCTGGGCACCTTGGCAACTTGAATTGGAAGAGTCCCTTGCCCAAAGCAAGATGATCTCTCTGGGGACACGCAACTCATCTATCTTCCCCTGGCCCCCCCACCACCACCACCTGCCCCAAGCTGCCTGACTGGAGCTCAGCATCTCAGACCCAGGTGCAACAGCCCCTGCCTGCAGAGCCCTCCTGTCTTGCTTCTTGCTGCTGCTGGGGTGGGGATGGCAGGAGATGGAGGGGGATCCTAAAACATCACGTGATGTCTCACCCCTTCTTCAGCTACAGTCAGGGTGACCCCCAGCCAGCAGGCCGACGTCACAGCTCCTCAGAGCCGCCTTCTGGGACTTGCCTCAAGGAGGGCAGGCCCCTGCTCAAGACAGATGGCACCTGGCCCCCTTCCCCCGGCCAGAGCCAGCAAGTCAGCGGGAAGGGGCCCCTGTGCAGAAAGGTGGGGCTGCAGGGTGTGGGAAACAGCCGGTGCGGAGGGGCAGGCCCGCAGGAGCCCAGGTGGAGGGCCGGCCTGGGGTGGCCGGTTTCCCTGGAAGCACCTTTCGAGAAGAGGGGCTGGCGGTGAAGGCAGAGCTCTGGGATGGCGCGGCCCAGGGCGCTTCTCCGCGGAGCTCCCTCCCCAACTGAGAGGACCGCAAGGATGGGCGAGGGCTGGCTCCGGCCCCCAGTGGCCCCGAGACCCCCACAAACTCGGGGTTCACGGTTTCAAGGCTGCCCCGAGAGGGCCTGGGGGCGGGGTCCGGGGCAGGCAGGGTGGGGGGACGAGGCGGGGGCGGGGTCCAGGGCGGAGGCGGGTGTCTAAGGCGGAGCCCGGGGCGGGGGCGTGGGGGTCCGGAGCTGGGGTGGGGTGGAGGGGGTCCGGGGCTGGGCGGGCGCGGGCGGGGTCCGAGGTGGGGTCGGGGGCAGGGTGGGACGGGATCCGGGGCGGGGACGGAGCCCAGGGCGGGGACAGGGTCCGGGGCGGGGGCGGGGGCGCGCCCGGCCGCGGGGGGCGCCGCTGAGCAGCCCGGAGGCGGGGTGTTGACGCTCTCCTGGGAAACGGACCCTCTGGCGGAGCCGCACCCACCGTCCCCGCGCGCCCTTGGAGCACAGGCGAGCATGCTTGTGAGCTCGTGTGCCTGTGAGTGTGCATGCGTGTGTTCTGTCGCGGGGTGTCTGTGCGGGTGTTCGTGCAGGTGTCTGTGTATTGGATGGGGCTTGTGTGCAGGCACTTTGGGGCCTGAGACTGTCCTGCAGGTCAGGTTTGGGAAGGGTGGAGGGCAGTGGCAGGGGCTGGTCCCCAGAACCAACCTCAGAGCTGACCCCCTGACCTGGACTGCCCGGCCCTCCTAAGAGCCAGGCAAGCGCCCCTCACCGCGCAGCAGCCCACTGCACCCCCCTAGAATGGCGGGCTTCGGGAGGCGGGCAGGGGCCTGGTCCTGAGTTTGGGAGGGTCTCTGGAGACTCAGCTGAGAGAGTTGGCCCCTGTGACCTAGACAGGGAGGGGTTGGGGAGGTTCCACCTTCCCCTGGGGCCCTCTGCTGGGGGTGGGTTGGGGAACAAGGGTCTGGAGTCCCTGACCTCGCAGACCTCCCAGCTCCTCATGTGGGTGGCCGGGCAGCGTAAGGGTCCCATTCTGCAGAGGAAGGGAGCCTGGCCAGCCCTGGCAGATGAGCCCAGCCCCGCCCAGCTCTTCGTCAAGGGTGCTCTGCACTGACTTTGGGGTCTCTGTGGGGAGGGGTGGGAACTAACCACACTCCCCCCATCCCAGGTGCCCTCGAGCTGGACATGGGCCCCTCACGGGCACAGGCGTGATGTCGGCGCAGGAGCTTGTGGCCTGTCTCTGCCGGGAAGGAGACCAGCACCTGGCCCTGGGAGAGCCCCCGTTGGCCACGGCCTTCTACCTGGCTGCCTTCAGCTGCCACGCCCCCTCGGCCATTCGCAGGGTCAGAACTGCCCTGGCTGAGGCCCGAGGGGCACCTGTGGTGGCCACCCTAGAGGCCTGGTGCCGCGGTGACAGCCAGATCCCGGCCATCCACTGGGACGGCATGGCGGTTGTCTCCCTGACAGGGACCCAGGCCTCCGCTTTCCTGGCCACCCTCTGCCCAGACCACCCAGCCGCGGTCCTGCACTCCCTGGCCAGTCTGCTGGCACAGGGGCGCCACCAGGAAGTGGTTCAGCGCTGCAGCACCTTGCTGGATGCTCACTCCCAGCAAGCCCTGGAGCTTCGGCTGACCCGCGCCCTGGCCTGGGTCCTGTCCGGGGTGCAGGTAGACGCTGGTGTGGCAGGATATCTGCAAGCCTTTGCCACGAGTGCAGAGCGGACCGTGGCATTTGTGCGAACCCACCAGCAGCCTTACCTCCCCATGCTGATCAGCACCCTCCAGGACTATATCTCAGGGCGCCAGGAGGCGGAGGACCCCATCAGCCAGCAGAAGACTGGCTGTCGGGGACTCTTGGGGGCTCTGGACCCTGGGGGCACCTGGAGCAGTGCCCTGTCACCGGAAGCCCTGCTCCGCAGTGGCAGGTATGAGGACTGCCGCGCAGCATGCAGCCGGGCCCTTGATCTGATGGGCAGCCAATCCCAAGGTAAGAGTATGGTTCTTGTTCCCCTAAGGGCCAGGGTGAAAGTTGGTCCAGCTGTGCCTTCACAGCATGCGTACATCCTGGTTATAGTGTGGGGGGGGGGGGGTTGTTCCAGGGGTGGGGGCACCATGGTGACAAGCCCTGTCCTTACAGAGCACCCAAGAAAAAGTGCTGCTCTAGCCGGGTGGTCAGGGAAGGCTTCTTGGAGGAGATGTCACTTGAGTTAAGACTAAAGGATTCCAGGCAGCAGAAAGAGAACACACCAGGTCCCTAAAAGAGGAAGAACTTGGGGTGTCCATGCCACTGAATGGAACCATAGTGGCTGTTGGGGAGCAGGAGCAGAGGGAGAAGAGGAAGCACGGAAGAAATAGAGGTGGCTAAGCCCTGCTGGCCCCTGAAAGGACTTTGGCTTTTACCCCCAGGGCAGCAAGGAGGGTTCTAAACTGTGGAGTGAGGTACCCTGGGGCACATTCTATAGTTTCTCGTCTGCCGCATGCAAAATGTGCCCGGTGAGCCAGAGTGGTAACAGAAGCTGCTGAGAGGCTGGGCGGCTGGGAGGAGGATCAGGCTGGGAGGCTTTAGGCACAGTCCTGGGAGGAGATGGCAAAGGCGCAGAGAGAGGATGAGGGTCAAGGATGAGTTTAGGAGTTTGGCCACTGGATTGCAGTGACAGGGGAGGAGGAGACAGGGAAGGGGGTGACAGGGGCTTCAGACCCTGCCAGCACCTTGCTGGATGCACCCAGTTGGAGATCCTGCACCTGTCTGGTCCCTTTCCTGTGTCCTCCTTCTGGTGGGAGTGTGGGCAGTGGGTGAGTGGGTGGGCGCAGAGCCAGAAGCCACACACCAGCCTACCCCCAACGCTCTGAGTTCACTCCCAGCTGCATGGCCTTTCTGTGCCCTTCCCCAGGAGCACATGGGGATGGTGGCTATACCCACTTCTGAACTGGATGTTTTTATTTCAGTGGAAGTATGTATCAAACCCTTAAAATGGTGTCGCCCACTAAGTGCTCAAAAAGATGTCCCTTGAGTCAATCATGTGGACATGTCATTAGACAGCTGAACACCGAACCTCAAGATGAAGGGGAGCTTGGTCTGAAGAAGGGGCTTCAGAATCCAAACTACACAGAAGGGATTAAGCGTTAAGGGCTTTGATATGGAAGGAGGGGGACAGCCACACTTGCAGATGGGGAACGGCAGGGCTGGCTGCCATTCATCCAACACACGGTGGGCGAACCCCTTTTTAAAGGTCATGAAAACGTATGCAATTTCCAAGAGCACCTGGAGTGTTTATGGTGGGCTCCAAATGACCCACCACACTGTCCCCATGAGGCAGGACCCAGCGAAGGGGAGAGGAGGACAGGAGGACAGGAAGGAGGAAGAAAATGAGGAGCCAGAAGATGCAGGTGTTTGCAAGATGACAGGTGTGCACAGCCATGTCTGCCATGAGAGGACAGAAACCATCTGTTTTATGTGCCGCATGGGGTTCACTGGTGACCCCAGTGTTGGTGTGCTGGGGAGGCAGGGATCAGGCTGAGAGAACTGAAAAGTAAGTGGGCAGATTTGTTTCGGGAAATGTGCTAGACCAGATGCCCTGAAGCCCTCCTACTATAGAGGGTCCAAACAGCTCAACAGACACACAAAGAATCCTGAGCTTGTGAGAAAGTAGGATGCCCTCCATGCCCAAAACAGACATGTGCAGTGGCCTGTGAGCAGGAGCAATGCCACTTCAGGCTGGGGGCACTCAGCAGCTCCTTGGGGGGATGGGGAACTTCCACCTTAATGACCAACAGAAGCCCCCCTAGAGACCAGAACTCCCAAGGCTACCACCTTAGGGAGCAAGTGTGGTAGATAAGCCTGCCCACCCCCCAACCCAGAGGGGACTGCCAGGAAGCTTATCTGTCCTGCCTTGGCTCTAAAGTGGACAGGACTATGTTTCCTAAGAATCACTGCATTCATTAGCCCTAGGTCACTGTGTCACAGGGGGTCACCTTATTGCTACCGTCAGCACAAACATGGCTTACAACATGCATAAATAAATCGCCTACAACAGACTTTTTACAAACAAGTCCCCTATAACAAATGTATTCTAATTATAAAGGTCCTTGAAAACACTGAACAAACCCTGTTCATGTGGGACAGTGCTCTGCCCTTCTCGGTAAGCAGACATACAGGGACACTCTACGCAGACAAGCATAACTATAGTTTTAACTCAAATCTCCCTTGGGTAAGCATCCAGGCACCAAGGTTCCCTGACTGGCTAATCTTCCCAAAGTGCCCACAGCAACCATCTCTCATTCATTCAAGGTTCTTCATTAAGAACTACTGCAGTAGGTGGAAAGCTTGGCCATGGTTGGTAAAGCTCTTCCTAGCAAGGAGGCAGAAGTTGGCTTGGCCTCAAGACATACTGGGACCCATAGAAAATAGTGCAGTGGATGTGATGTTGTGTGATTCTGGAGGCCATGCCTCAAGGGACCCAGTAGGTTCTACACTCATCTTCTTGCAACACCCTCAGTGCCATGTTAGGAAGCTAGACCAGTGAACCACAAAGGCACACACAGAGGGAGGCTCTACCAATGGCTAACAGTAAGGCCTCCAGCCTGTGAGTGGGGCCACCTTACACCCTCCTGCCTAAGCCAACAGATGGCTGCAGGCCTTAGGGACCCTGGGTAAGATCAGCAGAACTATCCAGCTCAACTCAACTCAGCCCAGATTGAGGAAGAACCGTGGGTCTTCTGACTGTTGAAATGGTCATTCTTTTAAGCCACTAAGTTTTGGGGAAGCTTGTTGTACAGCAATAGTAACCAATAAAACTGCTGAGTCAGAGCAACAGTTTTTGATGCATGTTTTAGGCAAAACTCAGGTAAATGATATAGGAGTTATAATTTTACATTTCCATTATAATATTATTCACTACCTTCATTAATGAAAGAAAAAAGAACATATGCTCATTGCACTGAATTCAGGAAAAGCATTTTATAATATTTTTGACACCCTACAAACTTAAACAAAGAATAGAAGGAAACTTAATTGAAAAAGCTAATATCTATCAACATCTTACCAAAATATCAACTTAATGGTTGATAGAAGCCTTCCATTTAGGGGCGCCTGAGTGGCAAGTCAGTTGGGCATCTGCCTTCAGCTCAGGTCATGACTCAGGGTCCTGGGATCGAGCCCCAAGTCAGGTTCCCTGCTCGGTGGGAGGTCTGTTTCTCCCTCCCCACTGCTTGTGCTTTCTCTCTCTGTCTCTCTGTCATGTATATATAAAATAAATAAATAAAATAAATCTTTTTTTAATAAAGACTTCCATTTAAAATCAAGAATGTAGTAGCTGCCTATTCTCCCATTTATCTATTATTATACTAGAGATGCTAGCCAATGCAATAAGATAAGAAGAAAATAAATGTAAGACTAAAAAGGAAAAAACAAAGTTATTCTAGACAATATGATTAGCTATGTAGAAACCCAACAGAAATAACAAAAACATATTAGATATAGGAACAGAATTTAACAGAATATACAAAAAGCATTTATGTTTATAGACCCCAGCAACAAATAGAAACTTTATAATTTTAAAATATTCATTTACCATAGCAACAGAAAATAATTTATTTCAAACAACCATACAGCCTTGTGGAGAATATTATAAAATTTTAATAAAATACAATAAACAATACCTACATAAATAGATATCCAATGTCCATTGTTAGAAAGATTTGATATTATAATAGAAGAACAAAAAAAATAATAGACAAGACAAAGAAAAAGGAGGGGAAAGAAATAAGCAGGAGGTGTGGTAGTGGAGGGGGAGGGGAAGGAGAAGAAGAAGATGGAAAAGAAGAAGGTGGTGGCATAAATATTTGCTTTACCAGTTAATGCAAAGCTATACTACCCAATACAGAAGGTTATTGACTTAAAGGATAGATAGAAAGACCAATAAAACAAATTAGAAAGTCCAGAAAGAGGCCCATGGATATCCAGAAATTAATATGTGAGAGTGAGCATCGCAGATGTAGAGGGAAAGAAGAGGACCGTTATTCAGTGGATGGTGATGATTCTGGGGGGGGGGGGAGATTAATTCCAGATGGATTATGTGATAGCTAAGTCGTATAGTTTCTAAAGGAAAATATAAGAGAATATCATTGAAATTTCTGTGGATAGCTGGACCTCTTAAGATACAAACAGTGGAAACAGTAAAGGGAAATTTGTTACATTTGATTAAATTAAACTTTGTAAACTTGCATTTTGCCTATACCTATAGAAAATGAAAGGAAAATGCACCTCAGAGAGAAAATATTTGCAAAATATACAATGGGCAAAAGATTAATACCCAGAGTATTTGAAGAATTCCTACATTCCAATAAGAAAAAAAATCCAGTATGAGAATTGGCAAAACCATTTCCCATAAAGAAAACACAGATGGCAAAGAAACATGAAAAATGTACGGCATCATCGTAAGGATACAAATGCAAATTAAAACAGTGAGATACTATTCTCCACCCACCAGACTGGGGAAAAAAATAATTATATTAATTAAATAAACTGGCCTCACTAGTAATCAGGAAAATAAAAATTAACAATGGGACAGCATTTTGTATCCTCCCATACTGTCAAAAATTTTAAGTCTAATAATAGAAGACTTTCATAATAGTGGACTAGCTTGACCAGACTGTGTTCCACAGACAGCAATGATAAAATTTGGACAGAATACAAAATGCCATTATATGAAGACACTGGACAGTGACCAAATGTAGGCAGAAACAGGAAGTTGACCCTTGAACTATGAGGATTATCCAATGTGAGATTTGCAACCTTGCAACTTTTTGCCCAAAGAAACACCTCAATCCATGCTTTATCCACATAGAACAGGAAGCTGCAGTTTTATTGGCTTGAGATGTTGTAGGACAGAGTTCAGCCTGAAAAAAGTAACTGGAAGTTCAGAAGAAAGATCCTGAAAAGGAGGGAGCCACAGAGGGGGCTAGACCCAACATCTGTGCATTAAATCCTTGGTAGACCATCAAACTACACAAAAGTGGGAGAGCCTGGGTGGTCTGAAAGAGCAGCTACTGGAAGTAGCAAGAACTAAATGGAGATTTTAGCTGAGCCCAGCAAAAGTAAGACAGAATATGGAGTTGGATCCTATCCCATTAACCGCTCGCTAAAACAAAATTTGGTCCTCTTCAGAGGAACATGTCTAATAAATGCACAGTCTCTACAAAACACTAACCAGATGTCTAGTGTACAATTTTAAAGAAAAGGGAAGAAACATGCAAAGAAACAGGAAAATAAAATGTGAGCCACAGTCAGGAGACAAAAAAGTCAATATAAACTGACCCCAAGATGATCCAGATGCTGAAATTAGCAGACTAAGGCCTTTTTTTTTTAGGACTTTATTTGACAGAGAGAGAGAGAGAGAAAGAGAGAGAGAGAGAGAGAGAGCCAGAGAGCACAAGCAGGGGGAACAGCAGAGGAGGAGGGAGAAACAGGCTCCCCACTGAACAGGGAGCCCAACATGGAGCTTGATCCCAGGATCCTGAGATCATGACCTGAGCTGAACGCAAATGCTTAACCAACTGAGGCTCAGGTGCCCAAGAGTAAGGACATTAAAGGAACTATTATGGATGTGTTCAAAAACTAAAGGAAAATATGGTCATAATGGCTGAACAAATGTGGAATCTGAGCAGATAAATGGAAACTAAAAAAAAAAAAAAAACAAAACAAAATGGAGATTCTAGAATTGAAACTTTTATATCATAATGGAGAAAACAAAAGGGCCAGTCAAGTTGAAGATAGAGATTATCCAACATGAAGAACACAAGAAAAATGAGCAGAATCCTGGTGACCTGTGGGACAATTACTAGAAACCTAATGTGTGTAATTGGAGCTTCAAAAGCAAAGCAGAGAACACACTTCTATGTGGGTAAATAAATAACAAATCTCCCCACTCCCTAAGGACAGAGTTCACTCCCTAAGATCCATGAACTATTGCAAAAATCAGGTGAAGTATTTTGTCGGGAGTTAGTAACTGACAGAAAGGCCCAAAGTCTCTTTTACTTTGGCCACCAGGACTAGACAGGGTGACCTTGATGGTTGGTTGGTTGGTTGGTTTTTTTGTTTTTTGTTTTTTACATGACTCAGGTGTGGCATGATGCTTACCCAAATGGTAACAGGGCAGGGCAGCAGAAATGCAAGTGCTCTGCTCTCTCCTGATTCACTGTAAAGGATTATTATTGCCAAGGTGCTTCAGTTACGTTAAGAGGGAAAGCTCTTTGAGAACTGTGAAGGACCCCATGCCAAAAGCACTAGAGTGGACGTTCTGAGACGCAGGAGTGAGAATTGCTGGAGTTCTGTGAACCTTCCCTCCCCAGTGGTATTTTCCTAACCTGTAATGCCAGTGTGGGTGCCCATGATCTTGAGCTCCTGCCAGCACCAGGTTTTCTGGGGATGCTCTCCATGGGGTGCACCTTCCTGGGGCCCTGTTGGGAAAGGGTGGCTTGGCTTTCGTTACCAGAAATCCCCCATCCTCATGACCACACTCAGACATGAGGTATGAAGATGGTGAGGTGATGCTGTTGCTGATGGGAACCTCACCCCCGGGGCCCTGTTCCAAATCCCAAAAGGGGGCTCTCAATCCCCAAATCCATCATTAAAAAATAAACAGGTTTTGTAACTAAATTTATCTGTTGGCCCAGCAGTGAGGCTGACTTTGAAGTCATTAGGAAGAGGGAAGCCCGGGTGGCTCAGCAGTTTGGCGCGGGCCTTCAGCCCAGGGTGTGATCCCAGAGTCCTGGGATCGAGTCCCACATCCGGCTCCCTGCATGGAGCCTGCTTCTCCCTCTCTCTCTCTCTCTCTCTCTCTCTCTCTATCTATCTATCTATCTATCTCTATCTCTCTCTCTGTTTCTCATGAGTAAATAAATAAAAAATCTGAAGTCATTAGGAAGAGAATGCTGCTGGGTAGGCATGCATGAGGCTGAACCCCCACCCCCCTACCCGTCCTCCCAGGGCTGTCTGCCTGGATTCTGCTCTGTCGCTGACTGTTCATCCTGGTGATGCAATGTCCCGGGCTATTGGGACGCTCTAGGGAGATGCTGTGAGATGCTTCAAAGGGTCCAGAGCACTGGACCGCGGAGGCTGCAGGAGGCTCCCTGGAGGATGTGACTCAACAGGCAGGACCAGTGCCACTGTTTCTCTCCCTAGGTGAGCGTCGGGCCGCTCTGCTGGTCACCCGAGCGGCTGCGGCCTTATTCCTAGACTGTGAGACCCAGGACCTGCTTCAGGACCTGCACGAGGCCTTCCGCCAGAGCCCTTCGGGGGCGCGGAGGCAGTTTGAGGTGGTGCTGTCCGCGGGGGACCGAGAGCGCTTGCGGGCCCAGGCTCAGGAGGCGGCGGACCTGGGCTTCGCTCACTTCCAGGAGGCCGTGCGGAGCCGCGCCGAACTCCGCGAAAACTCGGGCCGCGAGCTCCTGGCCCCGGTGACCCGCGCGCTCCGTGTCCTGCTGCGCGTTGCGCCGCCCGGGGTGCGCCCGGCACTGGGCACTCGCTTGGCCGAGTGCCTGCTGCTGGCCGGGGACGCGGCTGGAGCCCGGGCGCTGTGCGAGCGCTTGCTGCGGCCTGCGCGCCCCGAGGACCGCGCGGACTACCGCGCCCGGGGCTGCCCCCGGGACCGCACCCCCCTATTGGCGCTGCGAGGCTTCTGCGCGCTGCACGCCGGCGACACGCGGCGCGCCCGGGAAGACTTCCAGGAGGTGGTGGAGCACAGGCCGCCGCACCTGGGTAGCTGCGTGCGCGCGCTGTGTGGCCGGGGGCTGCTGAGGGTGCTGGAGGGTAGCGCATTCCTGGGTGCTCTGGACTATGTCACCGCCTGCCGCCTGCAGCCCGAGGAAGCACTGCTCATCGCCAAGGCCTACGTGCCCTGGAACCAGCGAGGCCTCCTGCTGACGGTGCTGCGGGAGGAGGGCCGCAGGATGCTGCAGCGGAGGCCAGACCTGGGGCTCGCGGGCACGCAGGGCCGCAGGAGTAAAGCCGTGGAGATGGACCGCCCCGAGGAGCAGGAAGGGTAAATCTAGTCCGGCGCACCCCTGGGGCTACCACTTCATTCTGGTCTCCTGAGAGGTAGCTGGGAGGGGGGGGCATGTGCCTTCCATTTGGACAGATGAGTAAACTGAGGCAGGAAGCCCCTGGGGGATTTCCCTGAATCATGGTTCACAGTTTTAGCGCAGGAGCCCAGGTCTTAGGAATTTCGGTCCCCAACAATGGGATGCTTTGTGGGCCTGTCATAGAAAATTAAGAACTCAAAAATGGGAATGAAAAAATAAAGCGTTCCCATCACTCCACCCAGCAATAGCATTCCCTTCTAGTTCTTCTCTGTGCATAGAAAATACAGTTCACTAAACTGTGCGCTCTAGCTGCAACTTATAGCCCACCTTTTTCACTAGTAGATCAGGGATATTTCCTTTGCCCCTAGATTCCTCGTTGTGCAGCCCAAGCCATGGCCCATCCTGTGAACACCCGGTCCCTCCTTGTCCATTCCTACAGCCTTGCCTTCTGTTGTAGCCCAGACGCCTTCACGATGTTCTGGTAGACTGGGCAGAGGTGGGGTTTCTGGGTCTGGGAGCACAGCCCCCTGTGAAGTCCTTGACTCCTGGAGCTGCCCCACCCACTTCAGCCCTGATGTTCAATTTGGAGTTTTTTTCCAGCCTAATGGCTGAACCTGCAGCTGTTTTGATTTGCACTCATCTGGTTGCTGAGACATGATAGGAAGATGTTTTAGCAAAGCTCAAAGCATTGAGCTGGGAGCCTCCCCAGGGGGGCACATTGGACAGCAGCTCTGCCTCCAGGTTGGGGGCCCCTTATACTTTTGTTTCTGGCAATTGTCATAACTGGAGGCTATAGCCCTCTTCCTAGTGGGAGTTCCTGAACATTCCAAAGGCAGCCTGTGTGATATCTAACTCTGCCTGTGACACCCCTGAGCCCTGCGAGGCCAACACTGTTATCCTATTTCTACAGAAAAGGAAACTAAGACACAGTTGGCTTGTGGTCAGCCCACAGCTTCCATCCCCATCTGTAAAACACTTGCCCCATGCATGAGGTGGTGGGAGGATGGAGCAGGAAGTGAGCACCAAGGGATGTATGTCAGAGAGGGCAGCTATGCCTTCCGGAGTTGGCATGTGTGAGGGGCCTTCCAGCAGGACCCGGGATCTGTAGCTGGGTGAGAAGGGAGTTGCCTGGCCCAGTGCACGGGGACAGAATTTGCCTGTGGCCCACCTGCCTGGGCAGCTAAAAGGGGTGTGGGCATGGGGCTGGGCTGGCTCTCCCCCAGCTGTTCTCTCCACAGGGACGCCCGTGGCGTGTACCAGCTGGCCCTGCTCCTGATGGAGCTGGACAGGGAAGACGAGGCTTCAAGCCTCCTGGGGGCTGATGCCCTGTACCTCCTGGGCCGTCTGGAGGACGCCCACAAGGCCCTGCTGCTGGCCCTCTCCCGGAGGCCCCAGGCGGCGCCTGTGCTCGTGCGACTGGCCCTGCTGCAACTGCGCAGGGGCTTCTTCTATGACGCAAACCAGGTGAGGAGGCCCTCCCTGGGAGGTGGGGTGCCACAGGGCAGGTGCAAGTAGACCACAGCCCATTGGCCTGGACTTTGGAGCAGGTAAAACTTGTCCTGGCCCCAAGCTCTGCCACCTCCATCCAGCAAGGCCCCCTCACCTCCCTGACCCTCAGTCTCTTTGTCTGTGCCCTGGTCTTGTGGGTTGTCCCTGAAAGAGCTGGAGCAGGTACCCAAGGCCCAGCAGGTCTCCAGCATGCACTAGCGCTTCATATTTGCTTTTGTTGTGTTATAAAGGAAAGGGACCGAAAGTTAGGTGTAGACTGAGCTTCGCCCCAAATCTCCCAAGTAAAGTAGGCTTGGAGGTGACCTGTCCAGGGAGGGGGAGGCAGAGTACCTCACCTGCTCCCTGGAAAAGCAGCACTTCACCTCCCTCGGGTGTTATGAGGGAGTCAGAGGTTATGTTCCCGCGGAAGATGTCGGGCTTTGGGGCCTGTCGGCTGCTTCTGCGCGGGCCACATGGGTTCCTGGTCTCCCTGCGCTGGGCCCCACCGGTGGGGTAGGGAGGGATGCCCCAACCTATCGCTCTTCCGCTCTGCTTCAGAGGGTCCCTGCTCACCCGTGCCCGCTGTGTCTTCAACGAGCGGCCAGCAGGGGCAGCATCGGGTCTGTGGGACGGAGCCGCTCCGAGAGAGCCGAGGTTCTGTCCACCCGGCCTCCCTCCGCCCAGAGGGGGCACCGCTCCCAGGGCATTTGCGGGAGGACTCCCGGGACCCTCGCTCACCGTGCGGTTTGAAAGCCCCCTTTCCCCGCGCTTCTCATTTGGACCTGCAGAGTGCGGGCGCGTGGAGCGAGGTGTCCACCTCCGTGCCACGGCGGGGAGAGGCTGGGAGGGGACACCGGGCCCGCTCGACCCCACCCCACGCCGACGAAAGGAGCCCGGGCGCGCACCTGCCGCCCTCTGCCTTCCGGGTGCGGGTGCGCCGCGCCAGCGCGGGAGACGCGCGGTCCCTGTGGCCGAGCCTAACCGCGCGCGCCCCGCCCCCGCGCGCCCCAGCTGTGGGCCACGCCCCCCCACGCCCCCGCAGAGGGGCCGAGGGTGGAACTGTTGGTCTTGGGCATCGCGCACAGGGACGAACCCGGTGACTGTCCTACTCCTGCAGCTGGTGAAGAAGGTGGTCCAGTCCGGGGACACCGCCTGCCTGCAGCCCACCCTGGACATCTTCAGCCACGAGGACCGGCAGCTGCTGCGAGGCCACTGCCACGCCCGGGCCCTGGCCATCCTGCGGGCGCGGCCCAGCAGGACCGACAGCACAGCCCACACCAGGGAGGCCATCGCCTACCTCTCTCTGGCCATCTTCGCTGCAGGTAGGAGCTGCCCGCCCACCCCCGGGATTCCCACCCTGTGCCAGATACACAGGGGCACGAGGAGCCATGCGAAGCTCAGAGACCTGGGGGATCCAAGCCCACTCTTAGTCCACCGGGGTGTGCGTGCCCTGGCGGAGCAGGCCTTGCCCCGAGGCCCTAGCTGTTTGGGGGGGGGGGGGCGCTCTTCAATGTGAGCTGGGACCCTCCCAACACTCTGGGCTTGGAGCCCACACCCCCTGGGCCCTGTGGGCAGGAGGGCCAGCAGTGGTTGAGGCAATTCTCCCAGCTTGGCCCCTCTCTCTCCAACCGGGAAAGGTCCTGGTTCCCTTAAGTCCTTCCTGGAAATAGTAGGGGCATCTCTGTCTGAGTGTAGCTGGTGTACCATATTTGCTCAGCCACCCCATCCAGCACCATCCTGGGTGACAGCCTCCTGAGTGTAGCCTTCTTGGAGGCGGGGGGAGGCATAGGGCACCTATGCTGGAGGAAAAGGACTTTGCCAAGGATGCACCCCAATTTCCTGGGGTGCACGGACATTCCAAGTGTGGACTTTGGATCAGAACACCAGGTGGACTCCACTAGGTGGCTCTGCACTTACCTCTTGTCAAGGTAGGTGACAGACACAGGTGGGAGTGAGGATTTCGTGAGCTAGTTCTGGGACAGCGCTGGGGTGGTGCCTGGTGCAAAGCTCAGGCCCCACATTCGAGGTGGGGAAGGGGACACGATCCAGAGCATCCTGCCCGTGCCTTGTACTGCATCTGTCACTGGACAGACACAGGGAGGGGACGTGGTGGTGCTGTCCTTGGGGAGGGGCCTCTGCCCCACATTCACAGGGCTGCTCCCTGCCCAGCTGGCACCTTCACACTTTCAGCTATTCCATGTCCAGCCCAAAGACCCATTCGTCTCCTGGCCCCTCACCTGGCCTCACCCCAGATGCAGCTGTGGTGCCCCTCCTCTGTCTGACTGTCCAGCAGCCTAGATTCTGTCCACCCAGCTCAACCCCAGCTGCCCCCCAAGACTGTGTGCTGGTGCCCAGTGGTCTGTGAGCCCCCTGAGGTGGCCTCAGAGCTGGTGCCTCCCCTGCCGCACCCCCTGTTGGGCACCAGCAGATACTGAGTGAGGGCAGGCACACTGTACCCACCACAGCCCAACAGGAGTCACGTCCCATTGCCACCCCCCCTTTCTTCAGGGAGTCAGGCAGTTGAGTCCCTGCTCACCCGTGCCCGCTGTTATGGGCTCCTGGGCCAGAAGAAGACTGCCATGTTCGACTTCAACTCAGTGCTGCGGGCTGAGCCGGAGAACGTGCGGGCGCTGTGCGGTCGGGCGCTGCTGCACCTGACCTTGGGCCAGCAGCAGGTACCGCGCCCCTCCCTGCCTGGGGCTGGCCAGGTGGGCTGAGGGTAACAGTGCTTCAGGGGAGGCGGCACCTGGAAGGATCCAGGATACCTTCCTTCCCAGCCCCAAGCACAGAGGGAGCAGGGCCAGGTGTCCTGAATGTGACAGCCATTAAAACTCCATCATCACTCTGCTGGGTTCAGAAAGTCTCTTCCTTCATGGGAAAAGGCCTGCTGCCTCCCAGCCTCAGCACAGAATGTGCAAGTCCTCGGGGCTACTAGACACCCCCTCTCTCTGCTTAAAATAACAAGACCTCAGCTGCCTCACTGGGCACCACTCCCTGAGCGGTCTGCACAGAGGCCCTGGATTCGGGTGGTCAGCGGGCAGGGACAGGGGTGGGAGGGGCCACACCCTGTCAGGCTCCAGGCAGGTGCTTTTCAGAGAAAACCTGCCCTGGGCAGGGGGCGCTTCTCAGCCAGGAGCAGGGTGGCAGGTGAGTACTGAAAATGAGTGTCTGCCCTGAAGTCCTGCAGCCCAGAGGTGACCTGCCTGCCAAGCTTCTTAGCTACTTAAGGGTTGGAGTGCTAGGAAGCAAGGAGATATGATCCCAGGCACTGGGGGAGAGCCTATAGAGGGGGTACTGCCCTCTGGCCCTCAGGATGGCTGTGTTTCCTCCATGCGCACTGGCGCCTGACTTCCGTTCCTGCAGGGCACGGGCTCTCTCTCAGTGCGAACCCCCCTCGGGTCTGGCCATCCCTCCATCTCCAGAACTCTGGTACACGAACCATAGCTCGCCACGTTCTGCTCATGTCACCCACCAGATGGGCCCTCATGTGGAAAGGCAGGAACTGGGTGGTCTGCCCCTCCTGGTATCCCCAGCTCCCAGGCAGGTGCCCAGCCTGCCCTCCTATCCCTGCAGGAGGCCCTGGACGACATCCTCTTGGCTCTGAAGCTCGACCCCAGGACAGTGGTCCCTGAGATCTGCTCTCTGAAGCCAGAGGTCCAGGCCCTCATCGCCCAGGGCCTCTGGTCCCACTGTCGGGCCCTCCTGAGCCAGCCGCAGGACCGCAGGGACCCCCTCAGCGATGAGTATGCCCAGGGCCTCCTAGCTGTGGGGGAAACGCTGATCAGAATCGATGCCGGGCAGCTGAGCGGGCACATTCTGCTGGCAGACGTGCTCATTGCAGTAGGTATGCCCAGGCTAGGTTTGGGAACGTGTCTGTCCTGGCCCTCTCACCCCTGGTTCTTTCCCATAAAGCAAGAGAGAGACCCTGGATTCAGTGCCTCTTGAGGTCCTTTCCACCCCCAAATTCTGGTACCTGGCATTCAGGCCCCGGGTGGGGCCTGGGGTGCAAGCTCTCATTCACTCATGTGGTTTTGCTTGCAGGGAGGAGAGACAAAGGAGCGATTTGGGGTTTCATAAAAGGACCCAAACGCTTGGGCCTTCTCATTAACTTGTATGTTTATTCAGCAGATGTTTAGAGTGTCTGTGGAGCCCCAGGCCCCATCCTCGTTGGGCTTGTGTCAAGGCCCCATGTGCCAGAATCCTGAGAATATTGCACTACTAACGTGAAAGGGGAGAGCTCTATGCAGCCTGCATTTCCCTGACCTGTCACTGTCACCTCCAGGCCCATGAAGTGCCCCCACCAAAGCCTATGCTACCTTGCTGCAGAGTGTATATTCCCGCAGGTGCTTGGGACCCTTGTGGTGACCACAGTGATGATGCTCAGAGCCATGCTGCTCAACCTAGGTGTCATGGGCTTTAGTAAACCGCCCCCCCCCAAAATGACTGGGTCACCAGGCAAGCTGGAACTGGCGTGGGGTCACTGTGTCCCTCTGACCCCAGGGCTGAGCCCTCCACCAGCTGGCCTCTCCCTGAGCCAACACTGAGCAAGAGAGGCTATGGCCAGCTTCCCAGCACCATGGCCAATGTCCTGCCTCCGCTGCACCCCGCCCCAGCACCCCCCTGACTGTCCCTCCCCGATCACGGACAGGCAGCTATGAGGAAGCTGGCGCCTGCCTGCAAAAAGCCCTGCACTCCACCCCGTGGTCAGAGGCGGCCCGAGCCCGGCGAGGCCTGCTCCGGCTCAAGAAGGGAGATGTGCTTGCTGCTGTGCGGGACCTGCAGTGCCTGGCAGAGACCGACGCCCCGGAACTCGGCTTCCTGCTGCATCGCCTGGAGGCCTCGGAGCAGCAGAGCCTCAGCCAGGTGTGCCCCGCGGAGCCCCCACCCCAGCCGCCCCAGCACCACGGGCCCATCCTTGCGGCAGCTCTGCCTGCCCTGCTCGCCTGCTTCCAGTTGGCAGGGGCAGGGGGCAGCCAGCCTGGCCACCTTAAACACCAGCAACCTCGCAGCTTCTTTGCAGGAGGCATTATCAGCCTGGGGGAGAGGAGCCCTGGCCCTGGCAGGGAGCCCACGCCAACTCCCAGGTCAGGCAGAGAAAGGCACACCCCCCCCCCCCCCCCCGCCCCACAGTGCCAGGCAGCAGGCAGGCAGTGAGCGGAGGGGCCTTGGGCAGGCCCACTGCCTCTGGCTGGCTTTTCATCCCGCTGTGTATTCAAGAATATCCTGAGCCCCCACCCCACCCCACCCCACGGGCCTCCCATCCCAGGGAAGACAGTGCCAGGGTGCCCCTCCAGGAGAGCTGGTGTGAAGGGGGCGGTGGGGTCGCCAGGGGGCAACGGAGGCGAAACCATGAGGGCACAGCCAGGCCAGGCCCGGGGTAGGAGAGATTGGTCAGGACGGCCAAGAAGCAGGCGGCCAGTGCAGCTGGAGAGGATGGAGGCGGAGCGGCTGGGATGGGGGGGACAGGTGGGGGGGCGCCGCCCTCAAGTGGCTGCAGGGGAGACAAGTGGAGGGACCGGCAAGAAGACGCGGCCAAGAGCACGAGCCCAGCTTGGAGTCGCAGGGCCTGGGGGCAGCGCGTGCCCCGGACTCTTGGGGTGCTCTGGGGGCGCCCCCCGACAGAAGCCACGCTGCTGCCTCGGGAGGACGGTGGGAAGGGCCGAGAGAGCCACGGGTGATGCAGGGGGAGCAGCTGCGGGCCAGGAGAATGGGGGGGCTGGCGGGGGTCCCGGCGCCGCGGAGGCTGGCTGGGCCCGGGCCCCGCGAGGGCGCTGGTGCGGAGTCTGAGCCCGCGAGCCGCAGGGCGGGCGGGACCGCGGGGCGGGGCGGGGCGGGGGACGCGGGCCGACCCGGAAGTCGATCGGAGAGGTCACGTCCGCTTCCGGCGCACGCCCCGCCCTCCGGCGGCACTGCGCTTGCTCGGCGGCGGCTTCCGGTCGCGGTCGGGCCCGCTGCTCGCGCTCCCGGGGTGCGGAGCGTGCTAGCGGGTGCGCCCCCCGGTAGCCGTCGGCGTCCCTGCCGGCCCCGGAGGCCGGAGCTCCCCCGCGGGACGGGAGGCGGGCCCGGGTGCCTCGCTCTGCGGGAGGAGCCCGGGGGCGGGGCTGGCGCAGCTGGTGAATGGCAGCCCCGGAGGCCGTGCCGGCCGCTGCCCGAGCAGGTGGGCCGCCCGCAGCGCCGCTCTGCCCGTCGGCCGGCTCTGCAGGGCTTGCGGGACCCGATAGTGAGGAACCCCGCAACGCGCAGCGGGCCCTGCCCCCCGGCCTCGGCCGGCCTGCGCAGAGGCGGTGCTTGCTGCTGCCCGCCGGCCGGGCAGCCCGGGGATCCGCGGGCCTGCTGGGAAGGTGACCGCGGGGGGGGGGGGGGGGGGCGGCTGAGACTCGGAGCCGGTCGCCAGATGATAGGAGCAGGGCTAGAGGAAGGGACGAACCAGTGAGGCGGGCAGCCCAGACGGACGCCTCCTGAGCCGGGCTCCGGGGTGGTGGGGTGGTGGGGCTGCGGGGCGCCCCCACCCTATACCAGCTGTGCAGGGCCGAGGAAGGGGCTGGGGCTTTCGGGCTGACCTCCCTCTGTCCCTCTGTCCCTCTGTGCAGGCTGCAGCCCAGGAGGCCAACGCCCTCCTCAGCTCAGGGCAGCCTGGGCAAGCCCTGGGCTACTGCTCACTGGCTGTGCTCGCCGGCGGCAGCAGCGCCCGTCACCTGCGCCTGAGGGCCACCTGTCTGGCTGAGCTGCAGGAGTTTGGCCGGGCACTCGAGGACCTGGACCGTGTCCTCCGGGTGGATGTGGGGGACAGCGACCTCCCGACACGGGTGGAGGACCTGTGCTCCCGGGGCCGCCTGTTGCTGAGCCTGGGGGATGGGGCCGGGGCCACGGGGGCCTTTGCCCAGGCCCTCAAGCTGGCACCCACCCTAGCCCAGAGCAGCCTGTGGGAGCGGCCAGGCCGGGCCCCCACTGCCCAGGCGTTCCTGTGCCATGGCCAGACCTGCCTGGAGGAGCAGCGCTACGCAGAGGCCTGGACAGCAGTGGAGAACGGCCTCCTGGCAGACCCCGAGCACAGCAGCCTGAGGAGGCTGAGAGCCAGAATCCGGAGGGAGGCATCCTTGGGCTGCCGGCTCCACTGACCCTATGCTCCTGAGGCCCAAGCTCCAGCCACCCCGCCATTCCACCCTGCCCAGGCTCCCGAGCCACAGGATACGGCGGGCCTGATGCAGAGCACACTCAGCTGAGGACAGAGACTCCACAAGAGCGTGTAGATAGTATTACCTCAAGATGACAAAGCTATAAGTTAACATCTTGAAGTTCCCTGCGTGTAAAGCAGCTCTTAGGTCCAAGAGGAGATCAAATGTGAAATCAAAGAATATTGAAAAACTAATCCTAAAACCTGTGCAAAGCAGCACCTGTAGGACAGCCCCAGCGGGGCTGAGGGAAGATCCAGCCCCAAGCAGATTACCAAGCAACAGAAGGAAAATGGAAGTGTGTGTTCAGTTCAAGAAGTTAGCAAAAGACAATAAAACTAAGGAAATCAGGAGCTAGGGATTAAGGATGAAAGTGGAAATTAATAAGTTAGGGATAAAGAATAGAAGAATAAATGCAAAACACAGTTCTTCAAAAATTTAAGTCGATGAGCCGACAGCTAATTGTTGAGAGAGAGACAGAGCACAAGGGCCCTCACTGGCCGCACGGCTGCACGAGCCCCACCAGCTCTCCCAGCAGGAAGAAGAGTAGGTCTCACTCGGGTCTGAGGGCGCCCGTCACTGCACAGCCCAGTGGCCAAGTGACGGTGGACGTGGCATCCTGCTGTAGTAGCACCTCTGGGTGGGATCTCGGGTTCTGTGGGGCTGCTCGTCATTGGCTAGTGTGAAGCAGAAGAGTTGGGATGGGGTCTCGGGAGACCAGAAGGGTCCCACAAGCAGTCACTGAGGGAGCCGTGAGCTTTCTGAGAGGACCTTAGGTATGGGCGGCCCACCTTACCTGGTTGTTTTGCTAACAGCCGTGTCAGACAGCCGGCAACACCTACTCCCCACGGATGTCTTGAAATGGACACCCTGGCAGCCAAAAGCTTAATGTCGGGCACACTACAGAGACAAAATTTTAAAGTGACAAGGACGAAGTAACAGATACAGAAGAGATTAAAGACATCATGAAATGTTTCCCTAGGCAGATAAATTTGGAGGCTTGGATGAAATGGATTAGCTCCTAGGCAAATATTTAACTAAATGACCACAATCGGCCTAAAGCCTCTGCAGCACGGTTGTCCTGGAGGAAAAGCAGGCTCAGTTCCAGACGGCAAAACCTGTCAACCTTTAGAGGATAGTCCATTCCAAGTGTCTTTAAACTCCTTTATGCCAAGAAAAAGAAAAGCCTCCAAGTTCTTTGCTGAAGAAAGCATAATCTCAACCAAAAGAAAGCTGCAAACCAGTCTATGAATTACCAGTTCAGAAATCCTAAATGCCAACAAGCCCAAATCCAGTGGTGTGTTAAAAAAGAATAACACTCTGAGCAACATACACAGGAGTGCAGAGATGGTTTAAGGTCAGGAAACACGTTCACGCAGTGCATCACAGAAATAGAGCCTAGAGGAAATAGGCCCTGTCATCCCTCCTGGGGACTGCTGTCGGGGTGCATGGTCACACAGGATGGGTCATCCCTACACCTCTGGACTCCTCTGTTCTATTAGGGAGGCTCTAGCATCTCAGCTTTATTAACTGTAGGCCACTGGAGAAGATTGTACTCGAACACATGAACTGGTGGCATCACTCCCAGCCACCAGTGTGCACCAGCCCATTATCTTCAGCATCTGTGGGGGTGCCAGCCCCACCCAGAGCTGTATTCTCTCTGCCACAGCCTAGCACCCTCAGGCTCTGTTCCCACAAATTCCCAGGGTCCCTTGTGAATTGGTGGAATCTTGCAATTATTGGGGTGCATATGCTAGTTCCTCCAGGATCAAGCTTTGTACCTGACCCACCCCCACCCCACCGAGGATGCTGAGATTAGACCTGATTTGTGGTCTGGAGGCAATGGGTGAAGGAGGGGGTTCTGGAGGCTGAATAGAAAGCATCCTTTCTGGGCACCTGACCCACATGGGGCTCTCAGGATTCATAAAGGGAAAAAAAGGCAAGTCTCCAGCACCGGAGGACGAGCTGCATCCACTGGAAAGGGGCTCAGCTTCATCTGAGCACCGTCCTAGTTCCAGGCTCCCATTCCTTCCCAATGAGCATCCCAACTCTTAATAAGAAAGTTGATGAGACTGCAAATGCAACCAACGCTGTACTTGCACGGCTCATGGAAATAAATGTGTTTGGCTCAACACCATCAGCCTTGTGTCTGTCACTGGAGCTTCTCTCAAGGGCCCTGGAGCCCTCTGACTCCCAGGCTGTGACCTGAGCTGGTCATTTCCTGCCTGTATGTGCTCCAGGATATTCGAGAGAGCCCACCCCATGCCACAGTCCCTGTGGCCACTGTCACTTTGTGAACAGCCACGTGCAGCAGCCCCTGATTCGGTGGGCGAGTCACAGCCACTGTGGTGACAGTGCCATTTGCTGTGAAACCACTGCACACCATGATTCTCCTTCCCAAGGAGCACAGCTCAGCAGTCAGGCCCCAGATCCAACTGTCATTGTCTGGTGGCGGGGACCACTCTTGGCACCAACTTACGTATCTGTCAGGGTCCACTTTGGAGAGAGAAACCACACCGGTGATTCAGATACTGAGGATTTAATAGAATTGCTCGTTAGTTATGAAGCTGTCAGTTACGTACCTGGGGTGGGACCATGGGAGTAGCAACAACAAGGTTCAAAGACAGATGACCCAGTCTCTCCAAACCAGCTGCCAGCCATCACCCACGCCCCTCAGCTTGGTGACCATGCTCCCCTGCATGTGCCCTGGGCCCCACGAGGTCCTTCCTGACCACCCCTTTGCGCCTGGCACCATGGCTCTACTCTCATCTGATTGTGATGAATCATAGGTGAGGGGACCAGGGTGGCTTGGGGGCTCAGGGACAGTCAGACCATTCCAGTCCCTTCCCTCCCATCTAGGATACTCAAGGCCTGGCATCAGGAAACAGCTGTTGGGAGGGTGTGGGAGGGACTCCTACAGGCCAGGCTCTCACCCTAGCTTTCTGAGGGCTTTCTCCAGTCCTTGTCTGCTCTGAACAGGGCAGATGGGCAGACCCGAGGAGAAGCCTGATTCCTGCCCTACAGAGGCCCAGGGCTACCTGCCACGTAGGGCTGGGCTCTGTGCAGAGGACAGGAACTGCCCCAGAGCATCCCGCCTGACGGGTAGGGGGACGGGAAGGGGTGTGCCCCAAAGCCAAGGGCAGGTGTCTGCTGGGCCTGAGGGTCGCCCCCGCCCCCCATCGTAGCAGGGGGCAAGGCTAACTCCTAGACCTGCTCTGATTTCAGGGTGAATAAGGGAGGTGGTGCTCTGCTCCCATGGTGGGCTGGGCCACCACCCATCTCCCGTCTCTTGACCAAGCGACAAGGAGGGGTGAGCAGGGGGCCTCCACTGGCCCCTGAGCTCACCTAGGAGAAAGGATTCAAATCCACCCTCTAGAAGGTCCTGGGCAGCAATGGGAGCTGGGACTCGCTGCACCCAGGGACCTGGCTGGGGCTGGGGGTCTGTAGCTCCGTGGCCTGCAGACCCTGCCCTGGTCTCTTGGCCTCTAGAAACCTGAGCACTGCCTTGCTTGGTCCCACACGGCTCGCTGGCCCCTCGCTTGCTCACAGCTGGTCTCCACTGACAGAGCTGCACATAGAACTGATGAACAGGGCAGCCTGGGCGGGCGAGGTGGGACTGAGCTCCAGCCAACCGCCAGCACCTGCATCCAGGCAGCCTCGGTGGCCACGCAGGGAGAGGCATGCTGGCTGGACTGTGCTGCCTGTGGAGTCCCACGGCGATCGTGCTCTGGGAAGGAGCTTCTAGCTGGCCGAGCTGGTCGCTGGCCCACCCAAGCTCCCCAGGAAGGGCAGTCCTGGCCTCTTGCTCCCCTGACCTTGACCTCATCCCCTTCCAGGCCAGGCTGCCAGCTCCTCACTCTGGGAGGGGGGGGGGGGGTCCCAGCCTCCGGATGGGGTGGGTGCTGGGGGACAAAGCAGGCTGAGTAGAGCCTTGCCTGGGCTCTGGGGGTGGTGTTTGGCACCAGCCCAAGCAAGGCTGCCCTCCGCCTGGGGATTAGCGGGGTGGGGGTGGGGGGGCAAGCTGAAAGGCTGCCCTGAACAGGGTCTGACAGCTCTGCCCAGACACCCTTCCAGAGCCCCGGGGTTCTGGGGGGACCACCTGTTCCGTGGGGTTCTGAAACAGAAGAGTGCTGGAGAAACAGCGCCCCCCACCCCCATCAGCAGGGCACTGGATTCACACTCCAAAGCCCTGGAGTGCCTCTGTCCGGCCAGGACCCACTGACCCTCAAGTCCCCAGAGACCCAAGCTAGCCAGGGGGTGGGTGTCTCTGGGCGGAGACTCTTCCTGGCAGCCCCACCCCACCCCATCAGGAGCAGGGACCCTCCCCCCACCTCCCCTTACAGTTCCACGTGACAGACTCCCAGGGGAGGGTCTTTGCAAAGCCCACTGCCAGGGTGGTTCTCAGGCAAGGTGGGGAGGAGGGTCTGGCCTTCCTTCCCAGCAGCCCCTAGGCGGCCCCCTGGATATGGAATCAAGGAGTGGGGAGGGGGCAGGACTCAGGGCAGGAGGCCCCCAAAGGGACCCTGGCGCTGTGAGAGCCCCGTGGTGGGGCAGGGGGGTTCTGTGACCCCTCCCCCCACACCAAACCCAGATGGAACTCCCAGCTTGTGGGCAAGTGGTCTGCCTCCAGGGAACCCACGCCTGCATCACAAAGGAGGCCTGGAAGCCTGAGCAGGCCGCACCTGAAGCCTCTGCTGTCCGGCCCTGGAGCCCTCCCACCTGGCCCCAGCTCACCGAAGCTCTCGGCCATCCCTACCCAGCCTTCTGAGACCTGCCCGTGGGGGACGACCATCCCTGAGTGTCCTGAAGGTGAGCCGAGTGAGGGGCCCGCCTGCCAGGGACTTCCCTGGGCAGCACCGAGGAGATCCCTACAGGTGCCCAACCTGTCCCCCACCGGGGGCGCTGGGTAGACCATCATGTGTGAGACCTGTACCT
Organism: Vulpes vulpes; assembly: GCF_048418805.1. Lineage (NCBI taxonomy): Eukaryota > Metazoa > Chordata > Mammalia > Carnivora > Canidae > Vulpes > Vulpes vulpes. Next base: position 158,880,370 of record NC_132791.1, on the reverse strand, counting down.
TGGGCAGGCACCCCCCAACACAGTTCCCCTCCCCGAAGGACGCCTCTTTCCCTGGCTGGCCACAATCACCCCGAGAGGCCCTGAGCCTGTGTCCAGGGAGGCCACAGCAGCCCCCTTTTCTGGTTGTCTGGCCCTGGGCTCAGCCCTCAGCCCTGGATAGGAGCGTTAGTGTGTATGCACCTTCCTGCCACATCCAGTCCCCAGAAGCCAGCAGAACAGAACGAGGGAGCAGATTCATTAGTTCTGATGGAAGAAAGCTGACACTGGTGCAGCCAGAGCCACAGACGGCTAGGCCAGGGCTCAGATACTCAGCATTCAGTAGATGTTGGTTGATGCCTCCAGGGTACCGGGACCTGTCTGGGCGCTGGGGATGCAGGCAGACAGAGCCTCCCCACCCCCATGGCACTGATATTCCCCACGGGGAGGTAGACAGCGGAGACAGAAGGGGCTTGCACATCCCATAGCGAAAACAGAGATGAGCCTGGGGTCAGGCTGGCCCTGGTGAATCCGACTCAGGGAAGGCTTCACTGGGAAGGTGACGTTGAACAAAGACTTTTGTGGAGTGAGGAGGGGTCTGTCTGGGGGTGGAGTAGGGAGGACCCTACTGGCTGCAGAGAGAGGTGATGGGGGCTATGGGGGAGGGGTCCTGAGATCAGAGTAGGCCTGGCTTCTCCTCTCAAGTCAGGTAATGGGGCAGATGAGGCCCTGACCCCTGGGTGTGGCCAGGTAAGAACCTGTGGCCCAGCCCTGGCTACTCTTGGCAGGGGATGCTCACCTGCCCCAGGGCGGGACGGGGGTTGTCTTCCTCTGGCTTCCCCCAAACTCAGCCCTGCCTGGTGTAGGGCAGGCGCTAGGGCTCAAACGTCAGGCATGTGGTGTGTGTGAGGACTGGGAGTCTGAGGCCGAGGAGAGCAGAGTTCTGCATGCCCACAGAGCAGGTGCATAGCACACATGTGTCTGCACATTCGCACATGCCCACATGGGAGCTCAGGCACACGTGTGCACCCACTGGCACAAGGGAGCACACACAGACCTCAGGGTCCTGGGGGTGTGCTGTCCCTGCCTGGCCCCCAGGCAGCACACCCTCTCCCATACATGGCACCAGCCCCGAATGTGCTCCACACTACCCACTTCCTTGCATGTTCAGATAGATGTCTCCTCTGCAGTGAAAGGCAGGGGAGGGTGGGGAAGGGAAGTGCAGGAGCCGGACACCTGCCAGGTAATCACTAGCACCAACCCTGTCTGGTTCCCTCCTGGCCTTTGGGGTTACCACCTGCAGGGACGCCAGTCCTCCTCAACCCCTGGCCCACTGCTGGGCTCCAAGCAGGAAAGGTGGGTGCGCAGGTTGCCCTGAGGCCCACACAACCTCCCAGAGGGTTTCCCTGACCCAGGCCCAGGCCGGTAGCTCTAGGATCCCTCCCTGCCCCCTGGCACAAGGGCCAGGCAGGCTCCACTGCAGTAGCCCCTGGCAAGCATGGGAGCTGGGCCTGCTGGGTCCCTGATGCTCACCTCCAGCTGTGAGCAGTGGTCCCTGCACCACCCCTGCCAGAAAGCGAGCTTGGAGACACCAACCTTGGGAAGAAGCTGCCACCCTGGCCAGCACACTTGGCACCCCCCCCCCTCCACCAGCACCTCGGGCACTCAGGCTCTGGCCCAGGGAGAGTGCCGCAAGCCAGAGACACAGGCTGAGGGCCGGGTGTGGACTTGGCAATGGGAGAGGAGCACAACGTCCTCAAAGGACCAGCACCTGCTCCCAGCCAGCATCAGGCCTCCCGGCCTCGGTCAGGGCCTCGGGGGTTCCACAGTAGTCTCCCCTGCCCTGGTGTCCCCACCCTGGCCAGACACAGCCCTGCCCTCGGCCTTGGGGTTTCTCAGCTCTGCACTTTCCCCTGGCTAGAGACTTGGTGATGGGGAAGCCCGAAAGCCCGGTAGGGATGGTGGAAATCGCTGGCTGGCCGGGACAGAAGCACCGAGGCTTCCTGGAGGGGGGGCTGCTGCTGCTGCTGCTCCTGGTGACCGGCGCCCTGGTGGCCCTGGGCCTCCTCTATGCTGCCAACAGCAGAGGTGAGTGAAGGCTCCCCCACCCCCACGCCCCCACCTTCAGAAGGGCCAAGGTGCACGCCCACCCTGAGGAGCCAGTCTTCTCTGTCCTGGGCACTGACCTGCAGGGCGCCGGCAGCCCCTTCCAGAAGGCTCTGTCCAGGGCAGGCTGGCACCGGCCAGTCCTGCAGGCTCTGCGCGGCGGGCTCCTGCAGGACTCCTGAGATGCACAGACCAGGTCCCCCGCACCACCCGCGCAGCCCCCTCCCCTCCCGCAGGCAGCGCCCGCTGCGACACCACGCACTGCAGTTCGTGGCCGGCAGCAGGAGCCATGGTGGCCGGGGACACCCCACCCCCTGCCCATACCCGCGCACCTGTGTCTCCATGGCCGCTGCGGGGAAGGACCTGCCCGATCTGCCTCCCCCGCCCCGCTGAAGGTCACGGTCACCCAGACCCGCAGCGCTCCCGGCAACATGGTGGGAGGGGTCAGCCTAGGGCAGAGAGACGGGGGCGTGGCAGGGCTGCTCCGCCCCTCTGGTCCCCTCCCCCGCTCCCCCCCCCCCCCCCCCGTGGACGTGGACCCGTCCGCGTCGGGACGGCAGGGGGCTCATGTGCCTGCACCGGGCAACAGGCAAACTTGCCCCCACAGCCCACGGTGCCACGTCGGGCACGGCCGCCCGGCTGCCCCTCACAGCTGCGGTGCACTGCGCTCCTCCTCGCTCCTCCCGAGGGCGGGCACAGGGCCCAGGACAGGGGCTCCCCTGGCACTCTCCACAGCTGAGCATGGCAACCTCTGTGCTAGAACGTTCCTCACTGGTCTGACTGGGGCCGTCTGCGCTGCAGCAGGACCTTCCATCCATTGCTTGGCTACATCCCAGCCCAGAGCTGCTTCCGCCATCCAGGCGCCTGGGGGCCCCTGCCAGCTGCTTTGGTCCCTGGCCCCTCTGGGTCCCCTGCAGGGAAGATGGGCCACAGGCTGCACAGAGAGCCCTGGGGAGCCCAGACCTCTGAGCACCTTGGTTGGTTAGAGGCTCCCATGGACAAGGCTGGTCCCTGACCCCCACTCCGGCTATGGGGCATGAAGGGACCCCTGTCCTGTCCCGGGTGGAATGGGGTAGCTTGAACCCACCCGACAAGAGGGACCCTCCTGACCCTGTCTGCCCACTCCTGGTGGTCTCCTCAACACAAATGGGGTCTCTGCTGGGGCTCCTTTGGCAGAACCCCCATTCCCCCACCCCCAGAAGTGACCCCCCCAGTCAATGTCAACCTCGGGAGCTGTTGGGTCTGTGGGAGGATTTACATGCAGTGTTACTATTTAATTCTAGGCACTTTTTCATTTCCACTATGATTTTTTTCATTGACTCATGAGTTATTTTGAAATCTTTATTTTTTAAAAATTTCTAGATGCATGGAGATCTTTCTAAGTTACCTTTTTTAATTCTGCATTAACTGCATTGTTGTCAGGAACTGTGGTTTATGTGGTACCGAGTCTTTGTTATTTGCTGAATCGCTTCAGGATTAACACGCAGTCAAGTGCTGCCAATAACCCATGTGAATTCGTGGAGGACGCCCAGCTGCTGTTAGGAGAAGTCAGAGACCCAAATACATCCATTAGATCAGTCGAGTCTTCTGTATATCTAGGGTTTTCATTTTCTTGTGTTAAGTCTTGTGCTAGAGAATTCCCTATTTTCCCCATAATTGGGCCAAGTAGCAATTTGCCTACTTTGAGACTCCGTTGTTATGTGAATACAAATCCAGAATTAGCTTATCTTCCACGACCTTTCATTGCACGGCAACCCTTTCTGCCTTAATAAGCCTTTTGCCTAAAATTCTGTTTTGTCATTTTTTGTCATTTTTCCTTCCTGAATTTATAGTCCTGTGGTTCTTAGAAAAGATTTTTTTTTTCACTTGTGTTCTATGGCAGTTTCCAACATTGTTTTATTGTTGTGGATTTGGAGATTATGATATTTTTCCCCCTCTAATGTACTGGAAGGAGCAGTAGAGTTAGAAAGTTTGCAACCATTAGGATATGGACAGATTTGGGCAAGAATCCTCAATAAATGTTAAAAATGTTAAAATTTTTTTCTGTTTTGTCTAATACGAATCTAACTACTCATGATCATTAGCTCAGCCTGTTTTCTTCCATTTTTCTTTCAAACATTGTGTGACTTTAGCTCTCAGTGTGTCTCTTGCAGCAGTGTATAGCTGGATTGGGGTCTTTGTCTTTTCCCTGGAGCCTTGGGTCTATTTGAAGTCACTATGATTACCGAAATGCATGGTTTTTCTATCATGTTCTTTAATGCATCTTTGTGCCTCTTTTTTCTCTCGGCTTCTTTTGGTTGCTCTATTATTTTGTTGTCTAGTCTCCCCTCAGCTAACTTGCAAGTTTCAAATGACTGTCCTTTAAGGGGTCACCTTAGACTTTTTTGTTTGTTTTAATAGCTGTTATTTTAGAAGTTATAGACAACCCCTTTTCAGGAAATCAAATAGTTTTTTTGGTTTTTTGTTTTTTTTTTAGATTTTATTTATTTATTCATGAGAGACACACAGAGCGAGACAAAGACATAGGCAGAGGGAGAAGCAGGCTCCATGCAGGGAGCCCGATGCGGGACTCAGTCCCAGGACCCTGGGATCATGACCTGAGCTGAAGGCAGACGCTCAACCACTGAGCCACCAAGGTGCCTCAGAAAATCAAACGTTTTTATAGAAATTAGAGTGGGACATACAGCCCCACGTTTGCAATCCTGCCCACCCTAGAATCCTGCTCCTACAAGCAGTGACGATCACTGTCTAGCACAGAGGCCAGCAAACTGCAGCCCCTGTTTTGTAAATAAAAGTTTTATTGGAACACAGCTGTGCCCATTTATTTATGTATAATCTTTGGATATTTTCATGCTACAAGTTCAGTTGTATGTGAACTGAGTCTATATGTGACTCACAAAGCCTAAACTATTTATTACTTGGCCCTTTACAGAAAAATATTGCCAATCCCTGGACTGAAGTGTCTTCCTGTTTCTAAGCCTTGACTTTGAATCTTTTTCCCTGCCATCGTGGGATGGCGGGGAGGCGTTAGAAGGTTCTGATGAACGCCCAGACATGGCCAGGCATGCCAGCTCCCCCAAATTGGACCTGCATGACCTTGGCAGGTTTCCTTCATGCCTCTGAGCTTCGTTTCCCTATCTGTAAAATGGGACCCAGCACAGTATGTACATTAGAGGCTTCCTTGAGGACCATGATTTAACACATCGATAACACTAGAGAGAAACGTCTAGGTCTGTTGTGCTATTTGTGATCAGGTGTAATAATAAAATAGTGGGTTTTGTCCTTCCCCCCACCCCCCACCAGGGTGGTTACTGAAGGGAAGGCAGATTTAGCTCCCTACACCAGCCAAGCCTGCCCTCCCAGTATAGACACATCTGGGCTTTGGGGTAAAGTCACAGGCACAGTCTACAAAATTTCTCCTGAGTAAGATTCAGCTGAGCTTCCTGCCAGTATCTGGCTTCCTCATCATTAATAGCTGCCTTGTTCAAGAGGTTTCCTTTCTTTCTTTCAAATTATTTTATTACAAGCCTGTCTTTACGCCTCTCAAATATCAACCTCTTGCTCATAAGATAGATTTTAGTTAGTTGTGGGATGGGGCTTGAGTACAAAGTACCAGCAGCTCACCAATAGCCTTCCTGTTAATTATTGTAGAATCGAGTCTGTTCAAAATGATATTTCTAAATTTTAAAGCTCTCCTCACCTCTCTGGTCTTTTCCCCAAATAATTATTTTAAAGCGAGCAGCTTCTTGTTTGCTGCACAAGTAGTTATATTTATTGTCTCCTGCAAAATGTTACATGCCTGAGTGGAAAAAGTCCTTGCAAAAGTTTGTAAATGGAGACAGTGCCCAGAGCTTGTTTATCCTGCATGTGTGATGCCAGATGGCTTACTTCCCTCATCTCAGGTTCCACTTTTTGAGAAGAGGACATTAGGCTGAATCACTGAGATCCTATCATCTCTGAAAGCCAAAGAATATATAAATCTGCAGAAGAGGATAATTCTTGCTCTACATAATGGTTAGTAGGTGGTGATGAGGCATGGTTAATATGATCTGAGCCTATGCAAATATAAGGCATATAGTTACCTTTCTAGAATTCCATGAATTCTGGGTCTGGATGAGCCTTACCAGGCTAGCTGACTTGCTTTTTTGTTTTGTTTTTGTTTGTTTGTTTGTTTGTTTGTTTTAAAACCATCCCAGTGTGCTACATTCTTTATTTTCACCTGGATCCAAATTCTAGCATTTTCCTCCTTCCTGGAGAACTCCCATTAGCATTTATCGCAGGCAGGTATGCCGGAAATGAATTCCCTCAGCTTCGGTTTGTCTGGAAAAGTCTGCATGTCATCTGCCTCTTGCAAGATGCTGTTCCTGCGTCTAGAATTCTGGGTTAACTGGTTTGTTAGTTTGTTTCCTCTGAGGGACTCCGTGCCCCTCTGGCTCCCATGGCTGCCAGTGGAAGTCTACCATCATTCCTGTCTTTGTTTTTCCTCGCTCTAGTGTTTTTCTCTCTCTTCTGCCCTCAAGACCTTCTCTTTACCTTTGGTTTGTGGTGTGTCCGGGGGTGGAGTGCATGCGTGTATTTTGGTATTCATGCTGTTTGTGGTCTTTGGAATCTGGGGCTTCGTTTTCCTTCATTAATTTTGGGAAACTCTCAACCATTATCTTTTTAAATATTTCTTCTGCTCTTTCTCTGTCTCTTTGTGGGACTCCACATACATGTCTTCAGATGGTTTGATGTTATCCTCCCACAACATCTGGATACTCCGTTCAGTGTTCGTTCGCTCTTTTGCTCTTTGTCCTACAGTTTACAGAATCTGTGCTCCCAGCTATTCCAAACTGTCAGTTAACTGACATGTGGCCTTTAAGAAAACACTAATACTGGGACACCTGGGTAGCTCAGTGGTTGAGCATCTGCCTTCAACTCACATTGTGATCCCAGGGTCCTGGGATGGAGTCTTGCATCAGGGTTTCTGTGGGGAAACTGCTTCTCTCTCTCTGCCTGTATCTCTGCCTCTCTCATGAATAAATAAATAAAATCTTTCTAAAAAATAGTTTTTAAAAAATAACACATTAGTATTGGAGTGCCTGGGTTGATCAGTGGATCAAGTGTCTGCCATGGGCTCAGGTCATGATCTCAGGGTCCTGGAATCCAGCCCCAGGTTGAGCTCCCTGCTCAGAGGGGAGTCTGCTTCTCCCTCTTCCTCTGCCCCTCCCCCTGCTTGTGCTCTTTTTCTCTCTCTCAAATAAGTAAATCTTTAAGAAGAAAAAAAGAATATGTTAAAATTGTATCTCAGTTCTTCTAACCCCCTTGTGTGGTGACCATCTCACTCCTGAGTCCTGTCAAAGGGGACACAGTATCATCTCTGCTTGGAGGAGCTTGTCACTCCCTGACCTCTGACCTCATCCAGGTCCCAGATGGGCTCCAGTGAAGTTGTGACATCTGTAGGTTATCTGGATTTTTCTTGTTGTTAGGATGGGAATCGTATTCTGTTGTGAATTTTGACATTCTAAGCAAAAAGCAGAACTGTCGTACCTTAGATCTGTGTATGCATATTTAACTGAGTAAGTGTTCAGTTCATCAACACCTCCATATCTCTTCCAAACATGCGAGCATTCAGAGCAGGTCGGCTCTTCTTCCCTCCCACCCTGATTCCGTGCTATAGTGAGTAGCACTTGGTTTCTTTTTTTTTTTTTTTTTTTTAATTTTTTTTTTTAATTTTTTATTTATTTATGATAGTCACAGAGAGAGAGAGAGAGGCAGAGACACAGGCGGAGGGAGAAGCAGGCTCCATGCACCGGGAGCCTGACGTGGGACTCGATCCCGGGTCTCCAGAATCGCGCCGTGGGCCAAAGGCAGGCGCCAAACCGCTGCGCCACCCAGGGATCCCAGCACTTGGTTTCTATCTTATTTTCCTCTGCCACACAGAGGCAGCATTATTTAATGCAGTCAATGTTAATTTTGGCTTTCCCACGTCCTCATCAGCTTCTTTGCTCATCACTCTTCTTCCATCTCAGGCACTCCTTATGAAATAACTTTTCTTCTTTCCAAAGTACATACTTTTGGAGCCTCCTATTCAAAATGTGGTCTGCGAAGCAGTGGTGTCAGTCTCCTCTGGGAACTTGTTAGAAGTTCAGAGACTCAGGACCTGCCTCAGGCCTACCAGGTTAGAATCAGCATTGCATTCCCACATAATTCATCTGCAGTGAATTATGGGGAGCACTGATTTAGGACAGTGTTTGCCTAATTTGCTGGTAATCAGAATAACCTGGGGTGAATAACTTCAGCACCTTGGGACCTGTCCGGGTCTGCTCAGGCTGCCATAAAAGCACACTATAGGCTGGAAGTTCAAGATCAAGGCATTTCCTGGTGAGAACTCTCTTCTGGGCTCCCAGCCAGCCACCTTCCCCTTGTGTCCTCATGGGTAGAGAGAGGGCATTCTGGTGTCTCTCTTCTTCTCAGGATCATGGCCCCAGCCCATGACTTCATCTAACCTTTATCCCTCCTCAGTCCTACTGGGGGTCAGGGCTTCAATTATGAACTCAGATAGAACCACAGTCAGGGCAGAACAGGCCTTAGCCCGGGTGCAGTCTCCAGATCTATACCAGATCGATTACATGAGACCTCTCTTGTGATCAGGCAAGTTTGGGGGGCAGCGCTTTAAAAATCTTTCAGTGGTGGACCCCTGGGTAGCTCAGTCAGTTAAGCATCTGCCTTCAGCTCAGGTCATGATCCCGGGGTCCTGGAATGGAGCCCTGCATCAGGCTCCCTGCTTGGTGGGGAGCTTGCTGCTTCTTCTCCCTCTGCCTGCCATTCTCCCTGTTTGTGCATGCTTTCTCTGTTTCTCTCTGTCAAATAAGTAAATAACATCTTTTATAACTAACTAACTAAATAAATAAATAAATATCTTTCAGTAGTAAACATTGTTTGTTTATTTGAAAATAACTTCATTGATAGTTTAGCTGGTGGAACAATCTGGACCTAGTTATCCCTCAGTGGCTTAAAGACTTAGTCCCACAGTCTTCTGGCTTCCATTGCCACTGTCCAGGAATCTGGGCCCATCTGTTATTCTTCATCAGGAACTTTCTTTCCCTCTGAGCTTTTCTTTATCTTCGGTATTTTTCACTTTTACCATGAGGCATTTAGCTATGTAAATGTGTTTTGTTCATTCTGCTCTGGGGAGATTATGCTTCCTGAATCAGCATTGACACCATGTATTTATTGCAGGGAGTTGTATACTATCTTTCTGAATATTGTGTCTCCCACAGGACCTCTCTTCTCCCATTCTAAAATCCTGATTACGTGTGTCCTCGATCCTTCCCATGCTGTCCTCTGCATCTCGGGAGAGTTTCCCTCTCTGACTTGGTCCTGCATTCTGGGTAAATTGTTCTGAAATACATTCAAATTCAGTAAACCTCTACTCACCTGTGTTATATCTGCAGAAATTCTTCCAAAAATAACCTGCAATAACTTGGAACACATACCCTTTAGGACACTGCATTTTCTCATATACGAACTAAAATGTTGGTTGTGTTTTGCAAAATGTCAGTTCTCCATAAATATATCTGAATACTTCTGTACTGCAGTGCAGTAAAGCTTTAGATGAAACCCCATGATTAGATGGCATGCTGTCACTCAGATTTCAATCAGCAAAATAAACAGTGCACCTCAGTGGAAAAAAATCCATTTTAGATTTATTTTTAAATTTAATCTCAGTGGGGGCACCTGGGTGGCTCAGTCAGTTGAGTATTTGATTCTTGGTTTCAGCTCAGGTCATGATCTCAGGGTCTTGAGATGGAGCCCTGCGTCAGAATCTGTGCTGAGCTCTGAGTCGGCTTGAGATTCTTTCCCCCTCCCTCTCCCTCCTCCTCTGTTCCTCCTCCCACTTGCACTCTCCCTTTCTTAATTTCTCTCAAAAAAAAAAAAAATAGTACTAGAAGATCTAGCCTCAGCAATCAGACAACATAAAGAAATAAAAGGCATCCACATTGGCAGAGAAGAGGTCAAACTCTCACTCTTCGCAGATGACATGATCCTCTATGTGGAAAACCCAAAAGGCTCCACCCCAAAATTTTTAGAACTCATATAGGAATTCAGCAATGTGTCAGGTTATAAAATCAATGCACAGAAATCAGCGACATTTCTATACACTAACAATGAGACAGAAGAAAAAGAAATTAAGGAAACAATCCCATTTACAAATGCACCAAAAAACATAAGATACCTAGGAATAAACCTAAACAAAAAGGTGAAAGATCTGTACTCTGAAAACTATAGAACAATTATGACAGAGATTGAGGGTGGGAAAACATTCCATGAGCATGAATTGGAATAATGAATATCGTGAAAATATCTATGCTACCCAGAGCAATCTACATATTCAGTGTAATCCCCATCAAAATACCATGGCTTTTTTTCACAGAGCTGGACAAATAATCCTGAAATTTGTATGGAACCAGAAAAGACCCCCCAATAGCCAGAGGAATGTTGAAAAGAAAACCAACGCTGGCGATGCCTGGGTGGCTCAGCAGTTAAGTGTCTGCCTTTGGCTCAGGGCATGATCCCAGTCCCAGGATCAAGTCCCACATGGAGCTCCCCACAGGGAGCCTGCTTCTCCCTCTGCCTATGTCTCTGCCTCTTTCTCTGTGTCTCTCATGAATGAATAAATAAAATACTAAAAAATAAATAAAATAAAATAAAATTAAATTAAATTAAATTAAATTAAATTAAATTAAATTAAAAAAACAAAGCTGGGGCATCTCAATTCCTGACTTAGCTCTATTACAAAGCCATGATCATCAAGACAGTATGGTACTGGCACAAAAACAGACATACAGATAAATGGAACAGAATAGAGAACTCAGAAATGGACCCTCAACTTTATGGTCAACTCATCTTTGACAAAGCAAAGCAAGAAAGAATATCCAATGGAAAAAAAGTCTTCAATAAACAGTGTTGAGAAAACTGGACAGCCACATGCAGAAGAATGAAACCGGACCATTCTCTTACACCACACGCAAAAATAGACTCAAAATGGTTGAAAGATGTAAATGTGAGACTAGAATCCATCAAAATCCTAGAGGAGAACACAGGCAGCAACCTCTGTGACCTCGGCTGCAGCAACTTCTTGCTAGACATGTCTCCAGAGACAAGGGAAACAAAAGCAATATGAACAATTGGGGCTTCATCAAGATAAGAATCTTCTGCACAGCAAAGGAAACAGTCAACAAAACAAAAGACAACCTACAGAAAGGGAGAAGATATTTGCAGATGACATGTCAGATAAAGGGCTAGTATGCAAGATCTTTAAAGAACTTATCAAACTCAACAATCCAGTCAAGAAATGGGCAGAATACATGAACAGACATTTCTCCAAAGAAGACCTAAACATGGCCAAAAGACACATGAAAAATGCTCCACATCACTTGTCATCAGGAAATACACATCAAAACTACAACGAGATACCATCTCACACCAGTGAGAATGGCAAAAATTAACAAGACAGGAAACCACAGGTGTTGGAGAGGATGTGGAGAAGGGGAGACCCTCCTGCACTGTTGGTGGGAATGCAAGCTGGTGCAGCCACTCTGGAAAACTGTGTGGAGGGTCCTAAAGAAGTTGAAAATAGAGCTACCCTATGACCCAACAATTGCACTACTGGATATTTACCCCAAAGATACAGATATAGTGAACGCCGGGACACTTGCACCCCAATATTCATAGCTCAATGTCCACAATAGCCAAACTGTGGAAGGAGCCTCGATGTCCTTCGACAGATGAATGGATAAAGAAGATGTGGTGTGTATACAATGGAATATGGCTCAGCCATCAGAAAGGATGAATACCTACCATTTGCCTCAACGTGGATGGAACTGGAGGGTATATGCTGAGTGAAGTAAGACAATCAGAGAAGGACAATCATCGTCTGGTCTCACTGATAGGTGGAATAGGTGGAATACAAGAAATAGTGAAAAGGGGGATCCCTGGATGGCTCAGTGGTTGGGTGCCTGCCTTTGGCCCAGGGCGTGATCCTGGAGACCTGGGATCGAGTCCCACATCGGGCTCCCTGTGTGGAGCCTGCTTCTCCCTCTGCCTGTGTCTCTGCCTCTCTCTCCCTGTGTCTATCATGAATAAAATCTAAAAAAAAAAAAAAAAGAAAGAAAGAAAGAAAGAAAGAAAGAAAGAAAGAAAGAAAGAAAGGGGGCAGCCCTGGTAGCGCAGCAGTTTGGCATGGCCTGCAGCCTGGGGTGTGATCCTGGAGACCCTGGATCAAGTCCCACATCGGGCTCCCTCCATGGAGCCTGCTTCTCCCTCTGCCTGTGTCTCTGCCTCTCTCTCTCTCTCTCTCTCTCTCTGGGTCTCTATGAATAAATAAATAAATAAAATCTTTAAAAAAAAAGAAAGAAGGAAAGAAAGAAAGAAAGAAAGAAAGAAAGAAAGAAAGAAAGAAAGAAAGAAAGAAAGAAAGAAAGAAAGAAAGAAGAAAGAAAGAAAGAAAGAAAGAAAGAAAGAAAGAAAGAAAAATAGTGAAAGGGACCATAAGGGAAAGGAGGGGAAACTGAGTGAGAAAAATTAGAGACGAAGACAAACCATGAGAGACTCCTAACTCTGGGAAACAAACAAAGGGTTGCAGAAGGGAAGGAGGGTGGGGAGATGGGTTGACTGGGTGATGGGCACTGAGGAGGGCACTTGACGGGATGAGCACCGGGTGTTATACTATATGTTGGCAAGTTGAACTTAAATTAAAAATAAGTACATAAAATATTTTTTAAAATTTAATCTCAGCAACTCCATTCTTTTGTGTTTCTGGAATTTGTAGTTTATTCTTTCACAAACTAAATGTTTCATGACCTTGTTTTCAATGTTTCATGACCTTGTTTTCAATGTTTCCTTTTACTTCTTCAAACACACTTGGATTATTTTGTGTGTCAGTGAGGCATTGCTGCCTGACAAACTGCCCGGGGGTCAGGGATTAGAACAGCATTCGTTTACAGGAACACACACACAGCCGAGGCACAAGTCAGCTGACGGGGGTCGGGTTCACAGGGCTACTCTTCTCCGTGTCAACTGCACCCCCTACAAGGACCAGCAAGCGGGCCAGGGCCGATGCCTCTCCCAGCGGAAGTCTAAGAGGACAGCTGAAGACACGCAGGCCTCCTGGGCTCTAGGCTCCTCGTTCTGTTGGCCAAAACAAGACTCGAAGCCAATGCACACACAAGGGAAGGAGAAAATGTTCTCTGGTGAAGGAATGGGGGCAGAAAGGAGTCGAGATTTGAGGCCACACCTTGGGGATCAGAGAATTCCCAAAACCCCAATCCTTGGGGATCATAGTTCTGCTGTCTGTTTTGCACACTCATGGAAGCTGGTCTTTTCATCAGCATGAATCCATCTCGCCCTGCTTCATCTGTGGGGACCCCGTGTCTCTCAGGCCAAGCACCTTCCCTCCAGAGAACATGTGTTTGTTTCCATCAGGCACCTGGGGAGGCCACCAGCCTGGGCCTGCTTAAAATGAGTGTCTCAGCTTGAGGTTTCCTTGGCCACATCGTCACGTGAACTCATACCCATACCCGCATGACAGCCAGCCTGTGATCACAATGCTCTCCAGGGAGGAGGGTTGTTTTCCACGTGGCCAAGATTTCTATAGCCTTCTTTTTCGGGACAGATAGACACAGCGAAGGAACATAAATCATTCAAATCAAGGTCAACCTTTAGAAAAGCAAAACTTACAGACAAAATTGTCAAAAAAACATTTTTTTCAAAATATTTTTTTAATGTAGAGACTCTGTGAAAATAATCCACATGTTACAGAAGTTATGTGAACAAATATAAAAGACCAGAGAGTGGATTCTACTCAGTTGGGTAGTACGGAAAGCTACTCCCTTCTGGAATTACAAAGGGGGAACAGATCTTTGTTGGGGTCGGTTTGCTGTGTCTCCTGCTGGTCCTGTTTAAGCATTAGAGGAGTCTTCATTTCTATTCAGCCTTTGTGTCAAAAGAGCCTCACTGTTTTGTTCTCCAGTTAATAATTGGGGCCCCTGGAGGGCTCAGTCAGTTAAGTGTCTGACTCTTGATTTCGGCTCAGGTCACAATCTCAGGGTCATGGTGGGCTCTGTGCTGCGTGGAGTCTGCTAACATTATTTCTACCTCTCTCCGTCCTCTATAATAATAAAAGAATAAATTCCGATGGTACCTAGATCCTCTGTTCTAGTTGTTTTAAAGTAATTTAAAAATTTTTTTAGGGGCGCCTGGGTGGCTCAGAAAGTGAAGCATTTTCCTTCAGTTCAGGTCGAGATCTCAGAGTCCTGGGACTGAGTCCTGAATCAGGCTCCCTGCTCAGTGGGAAGTCTACTTCTCCCTCTCCCTCTGCCCCTACACCTGCTCATGCACGCATGCTCTCTTTGTCATCAAATAAATAAATAAAATCTTTAAAAAACATTTTTTTAGAACAGCCTTATGAAGATAGTGCAGTGCACCACTTGGGCCACACCATCTTTCCCCGTCAACCCCCGTCAACATCCTGTGACTCACTAGGATACATCGTTGCAAGTAGTGAACGAACCTTGCTACATGACCATTAACTAAGGCTACACTCTATTCAGATTTCCTCTGTCCCTCCCCCTGGTCCTGTTCTGCCGGGGGATCCTACGGGACACCACCGGGACACCACCACATGACGTCATTTGTCAGATCTCCTTGGGCTACTCGTGACTGTGATGGTTTCTCAGACTTGTTTTTATGATCCTGGTAGTTTTGAGGGACCCTGGCTCCCCCTATTCTGTAGACTGTCCCTCAGATGGGATTTGTCTGATGTTTTTCTCATGGTTGGACTGGGGTGAGGTGTTTGGGGAAGGAAGCCCGTAAGGGGGACATACATCCAGTGACTCACCACTGTTGTTGACCAAGTCGTGGTTGAGCACATGGTGTTGGTCAGGCTTCTCCACCATAAAGTTACTCTGCCCGTCACTTTCCATCCTGTCCCCATCGAAAGGTAGTCACCATGGGCAGCCCTCATCCAAGGGGTGGGGAGTTAGAATCCATGTCCAGAGAGGCAGAGCACCTGCATGAACTATTTGGAATTCTTCTGTATGGGGGATTTATCTATTTCCCCCCATTTATTTGTTTTCTCCATGATTAATTTATGTCAACATGGATATACGGATATTTATTTTATACTTCAGATTATAATCCAATACTAACTTATTTTGTTGTTCAAACTGTTCCAACGGTGGCCCCTGGGAGCTCCACCAGGTGGCTTCTGCACCCCCTGACATACTCCCAGCCCTGTGGCTTTGGGATTTTGGAGGGAAGGGGAACACTTTTGTTTTGCTTTCTAGCCTTTCGAGATGTTTCAGGCTCACCTTGTGTATTTTGTCCCCACTATTTCTCCAAGGATCCCTGGTTCCTTTGTTTGGGCAACAGTGTTAGAAGCATACTCGGGTTACTAGGTGTGATCCTTGCTCCTGGGTCGTGGCTGATAGAGGACGTGTGTGCGCGCTAACCCACATGTGTACACGTTATCTGTAGCGCTTCTGTATGCAATCCTCTGTGTCTATATCAGGGCTAAACAGGAGCCTCTAATCCGTTACCACATGCATCCTTCCAGCCTGCTGCCGTGGCCCGTCTAACATCCCACCGCAGCGGTGACGAGCCCGGCCATCTGCCAGCCCCTCCGTACTCCCTCAATCCCAATAGTCATGGTCATGCATTCCAGGGGACCAAGCTACAGGACAGCACTGATGGACAGTTCCTCCGCCTTGGTCTTACACACAATTCATTGCCAAGGTTACTTAGGCTGGCCACCCTTCCTGCCTGGGAATCTGCCCTGTGCTCCTCTGTTCCTCATCCAGCTCCGCTACTCCACGCCCCTGCCAAATGCCTGGCGATCATTGTCTACTACATCTCTGCTTTTGTTCTTTCAGACTGTCGTCTAACTGGAATCATGCTGAATGCAGCTTTTTCGGATGGCTTCTGCACTCAGCAGTATATGCTTAGGATTCATCCATTCATCTTTTTGTGGCTTGATAGGTTATTTCTTTTTATTGCTCAATAATAATGCCATGGTATGGACGTAATAGCTTACTTATTCATTACTCCATTGAAGGGCATCATGGTTGCTTCTAGTTTTTTGGAATTACAAACAGAAAAAAAAACCTGCTATAAAATTCACATTTGGGTTTTTGTGTGGATATAAATTTTTGAACCAGTTGGGGAAACACAGGAGCAGAATTGCAGGATCGTATTGTAAAGACTGTGTTTAGTTCTGTAAGAACCTCCCAAACTGGCTTCCAGGGTGGCTACACCGTTTTGGGATTTGTGGATGTTTTCCTCTATTCTATTTTGTCTCTTTCCTTTGTGCTGTGGTCTGCAGCTTCTTTCTTAGGCAGGTTGGGGGTGTAGTAAAGCCTGTAAACCCAATTCTTCACTTCTGCTCTTTCTTAACGTTTTCGCTTCTCTGGTGATATTCACCACAAACTACGTCCACTTCCTGCCTTTTGTACCAGACCTTATAACTTAATCCTCATAACCACTAAATGTTTTGTTTGCTGACTGTGATGTCAGGTCACCCAAGCCCATATCTTTGGACTCTTTTGGGTTTTTCTTAATGATGTGTCATGTTTGCCTACTTCTTCTTGTGGGGGGACTTCTCTCGGCTTTCCTGCCCTGCCCATGACCTGGGGATGCCCCATGAGGAGGATCTGGTGGGTGGGTGCACTGCATGGAGCTGGATCCCTGGCACCAGCTCACGGGCTCCACCCTCACCCATTCCTCCCACTTCTAGCCCTTTTGTGGAGAACTAGCCTCCTGGAGCCTTGGTGCCCAGGGGAAGGCCACCACAGGCCCTTCTTTCTGGGGAGGGCATCTCCCTGTCCGGGATTTCACTCCATAGGTTCCTGCCTGCAGTGCTCAGGCAGGTTTCTGCAAACCCCCGTGTTCTTGGATGTGCAGCTCATTCTCCTCCCTGGGGAGGGAGCCACGGTCACCTTCAATTTCTTTATCCTGATCAGAAGCGAAAACCCCTTCTCCTTGTCATGTCCAGAGCTCTGGTGTCCTTCCTGTCCTCTGTCCCTGAGGGCATGGCCCTTCGGGGTCCAAGGTCTAGTTCTCATCCCAGGGCTCCGGATTAATGAGCTTGACAAACACCCGCAGGGCAGCCATGTCTTAGCACCCATGAACCCACATCATTTCTGGGTCCGACCAGCACTGTTCTTCTGTTTCCTCGCGGGGTTGGGGCTTTCTGAGACGGGGCCCCTGTCGGGCTCATATCAGAATCTTCAGTGCCTGGCACTGGGGCTGGCTTACTACAATAATCAACCAAAGTTGTTGGACTGATGGACGAACAAATGGTAGATGGAAAGAGCTGCGACAACAGGTAGAAGAGAAATGCCTCTGCCCACCCACTCCAGACACCATGTTTCATAGACACTACTCCCAATTGCCAGGAGCCCAGGGAGAACCCAACATTTGGGGAGCCTCCTGCACCCTCTGCAGTCTCTGACCTGCATGAGGCCCCATTCCCTCCTTCCCACCAGGTCTCCATGTGCCTGCCTGGTGGAGAAAACCAGCCACAAGCCAGGTCTGTAAGTGGCCAGACGTGGCAAGCCCTCTGCCTGGACGTGACTCTCTCCCATCCCTCCTCCTCACCCCTTCCCCACCCCCACTCCAGGCAGAATTGACAACCACCTGGAAGATCCCAATGCTGACCAAGCAATGCCCCCATCCTGTGCAGAGGAGGGATGGAGGAAAGGTGGCCCATGGGTCAGAAAGTAAAAGTGACATCCTCTCCTCTTAAATGAGCCTATTGTTCCTGCCTTGGTAGGAGGTCAGGAGCTGCCCACCTTGCATGGGTGTGGCCCATGACCCTTAGATCAAAGACAGGTCAGAAGGGAAGGACGTCCCTCTCAGGAATCCTCTGGGCTCTGGAAGATGGGGGTAGGGCAGAGAGTGGTGGGGTGGGCAAGAGAGAAGTTCTGCTGGGTGATACTGATAACCAGGCCTGGCTACAGGAGGTAGGCAGCCCCCAGAGTGCCCTGGACCCCGACACTGCAGGAAAATGTCAGGGTTGTCCCCAGCGAGCCCCAAGGTGCCCCAGGAGGGGGCTGGAGGCAGAGAGCTGAGTGCTGTGTTTCTCCCCAGGTAAGCAGCTGACACTCTTTCCTAGCCGGCTTTGCTTCTCAAAGGAAGAGAAGACCATTGTAAAACGAAAACCCCGAGGTAGCTTTGCCTTCCCTCTCAAAACAAGCCCAAGCAGTGGGCTGGAACTGGGCCCCCTGTGGGCTGGGTGATTCATGGCAGCCCAGGGTATGAAGCTAGGGAATGGAGCCCTGCCCCAGGTACCCAGAGTCCCATAGAAAGACAGCACAGTGGCAGGGATACAGCCATGAGCACCTGCTAGAAGCAGGATGTTCCCTGGGACACCTTTGGAACAAAAGCATGAGTGACCCTACACTCCAGGCTGGAGGCACTATCCCTGAGACCAGGCAGGTGCACATTTATACAACCAGCTAGTTCCAGGTAGGAGGGTTGGGGTCAGGGGCACAGTGTGCAGAGGTGAGCAGCACAGGCAGGCTGCCTGGAAGAGGTAGCAGGGGCGAGAGCTGGCTGGCAGTAGGCAGGACAGTAGAATGGCCTGCTTCAGTCTTGGGGACCCAGGGCAGCTATGGGAGTCAGTGGAGGCAGAGGGTGTAAGGAAACTCCCAGGTCACAGCAGGGTTAAGCCAGTGTGAGGCTCACCCTTACATAAGGCCCCAATCCTGGGTCTCCTGGGAGGACGTGCCTTCAGGGCCCCAGGCTGGACTTCCCACACCCCCCCCCCGGGGCTAGGGGTTGAGGCCTGGCCCTGCCTACCCCAGACGACTCCCCCGCTGCACCCAGTCCTACTCCACCTCACCACTGGCTCACACCATGTCTTGCCTACAGCCATCCAAGAGCCCAAGGAGATGGGTGAAATCTGCACCACCCCTGGCTGTGTGATAGCGGGTAAGCCCCCTTCCCCACACTTCTGCAGCCCTGCCAGGGAGGGAAGGTTCCCGGGATTCTAGCGCAGGGCCCCCCACCCTCAAAGGGAGCCACTTCAAGACGTGGCATGGGGAGTGGTGGGCAGACCCTAACCCTGCCTGCAGGTGGGGTCTCTGCAGTGGGTGAGGAAAGCTGGTGTGCCCCCCAGGCAGCCACCCTGCCCCGGTGGAGGTCCCTGTGAGGAGGAGGTTGGTAATCCGCTACAGGGTCTCCTTCCTACAGTTACAGAAAAGTCACATGAACATACGAGCATCCTCCCACGAATTTGTCATAAAATCGGAGTCCATGTGCTGCTATTTGCAGACTAAAAGAATGAAGGACCAACAGTGAAAACTAAGAAATGAGATTTTTTTTCTGCCCACATTGGGGGTGCGGACAGGCGTGGATGGGCACTCCATGCTGGTGCTTCCTGCCAGGCCGCAGCCAAGTGGGACAGAAGCGAAGGAGGGTCCCTGGCTTGGAAGGTGGGGGGGCATCCACCATGGCTGAAAGTCCTCAGTGGGAACCCTAGACCCCACTGACCCTGCACACTTGGGGTGCTGGGGCCAAAGCCATCCTCTCTAACTGCAGACAAACCCTGAGTGGAGGATAAGAACCGCCCTCCACCCCACAGTGAGTGGGCTCTGGGAGCAGGGCCACCAGCTGAGCACCTCCTGGGAGTCGGGCAGTCCTGGTCATTGCCTGCCTCCAGACTGCTGGCGTCCCAGGTTTGCAAATGTGGAAGTGAAGGGCAGGACAGTCACAGGATTCCAGGTCATGCGGCTAATGAGTCATAGCCCTAGAACTTGCACCCTTGCCTCTGACCTCCCTGAGGCTCAGAGAGGGTGATTAACACTCCCAAGGGCACACAGCTGTGATGGAACATCTAATAGTCCATCAGCTGCCCATAACCGGGTGCCCCCCTCCCTCTCCACCCGTCCCCACGAGCAGCCTCCAGGATCCTCCAGAACATGGACCCATCCAGGGAGCCCTGTGACGACTTCTACCAGTACGCATGCGGAGGCTGGCTGCGGCGCCACGTGATCCCCGAGACCAACTCCCGATACAGCATCTTTGACATCCTCCGAGACGAGCTGGAGGTCATCCTCAAAGGTGAGAGCAGCTGTGACCTTGGGGGTGGAGCTGGGATGAGGCCAAGTACCTGCCTGGCTCAGGGGTGGCCATGAGGCCAGTAGGGCCAGTGGGGCCGGGCTGCTGGGCCCGCCCTGGTCCAGTGGGCACGGTGCCCAGCCGGGGCAAAGGGACCACCTCTCGCTGAATGTTGGGGGGGCGGTGCTGGGTGCTTTGACCTGGCTCTCCCAGCAGCTGCCTCGGGCCTCCATCCAGCTTCCCCTCTGCCCGCAGGGGTGCTAGAGAATGCCACCGCCCAGGACAGGCCGGCTGTGCAGAAGGCCAAGATGCTGTACCGCTCCTGCATGAACGAGAGTGAGTGGAGGGGTGTGGGGGTGGAGAGGGCAGCTCCAGGACCCACAGCCTCTGCAGCACAGCACAAAGCAGTGGATGCCACTCAGGAATCAGGCCAGAGGGGCTGTGCTCCCACCTGACCACTGGGTGCAGCCTCCCCTGAGGACCCAGACTTACTGCTGGCTCCCTGTCTTCCTATTAACACACTGACCCCAGCCACGGGCCACAGTATCCAAGCAGGAGGAAAACAGTGAGGATCCCACCTCGCAGCCCCTGTCTCCCCCCTCCCCCCTTCACCTTATTTTCGACTGAAGTTCCAAAACTCCCTGCTGAAGTATGGAAGCATCACTGCCCTGGAGGAGCTGTTCCCATTCCATCCAGAGGGCTCTGTCAGCCCCATGCCGGAGCTCCTCTACCCTGTCCCCTGCCCACAACACCCACTGGGCACCCCAGGGAGCACTCCCAGGCCACAGGGCCCCCCAGTCTGGCCTGCTGGCCCCTTCCCACACTCTGTGACCTGCCAGCCCATCTGCTTCCACCCACCCCAGACCCTGTCACAGCTGCACCGTCTGATGGGGTCGGGCTTGCAGTGTCCCTGCAGGTCCGTGGGAAGGTGGATGCCACCCCCACTGGGCATCTGGGTGAGTGACCCCTCCTTTCCTCTCAGGCGTGATAGAGAAACGAGACTCACAGCCCCTGCTAAACATCCTGGACGTGATGGGAGGCTGGCCAGTGACCATGGATAAGTGGAACCAGAGCGTAGGTAAGGCCAGGGCCTGGTGGCTGCCTCACCTTGCAGACAGGTGGACACCCCCGAGGTTCCTTGTAGCCAAGCCCTTGGAGGCTCATGCTGGCAAGCGTGTACCAGCTGCCAGTGGGCTCCCGTGGCTGGATGTCCCACTGCTACAGAGGGTAACCCTTCCAGACCCCCCAAGTGGGGGAGAGGCTGCCAGGTGCCCCAGGTGGACTGTTCCCAGGGACCCCCAAGCATGCTTGCCACCATGAGCCAGGCGGGGGCCCCGATGCCCCTCGCATTCTGGGTTCTGGAGACTGGGATGGACTCTCAGACGAGGGCCTGGTTGCTCTCCAGCCCGAGGCACTGACTCCCCAGGCCCCAAGTGGGAGCTGGAGCAGCAGCTGGCCTTGATGAACACACAGTTCAACAGGCGTGTCCTCATTGACCTCTTCATCTGGAATGATGACCAGAATTCTAGCCGGCATATCATCTACGTACGAGGGGCACCGGGGTCCGAGTTAGGCTGGGTCCCTCGTGCCCCGCTGGGGGTGCTCGCAGGGCAGTGGAGGGCCAGCCAGGGCTGGGGTTGGGGGTTGGGGGAGCTCTAGGGGTGTTCCCAGGGCCCTGCTCCTGTGACCTGCTCACAGACACCTGCCACCCGATGAAACGGGTCAGGTCAGGGGAGCTGGCCTGTGGGCCAAGCCACTTCCTCAGGACCATCTGGCTGGGCCTTTGGCACCAGGGCAGGAAGACTGGCCTCAGAAAGCTGCCACTGGCCACGGCTAGGCCACATCTTTCTGGGAGGGCAAGGGTGCCATGAGGCTGTGCAGTAGCCCAGCACCCCCTCGGGTGAGCCCCCGCAGCCCTCCGCCTGTCACAGAGCAGGGCTGGGTGGGGGAGCCAGGGCCTACACGCAGTGGTGCGTCCCCCTTCCCAGAGGATCCCGTGTTTCCACTGGGCACAGTTTACGGGGAATGGAGAGAGCTGCTGTCCTCCTCAGCCAGGCTGTGGGGCCTCGGCTCCTTGCCCGGGGTTCACATCCTCTGTGTCTCCAGATAGACCAGCCCACCTTGGGCATGCCATCCAGAGAGTACTATTTCAACGAGGGCAGCAACCAGAAGGTGAGTCAGGCTGGCCCCCGGCCCCAATGCTTTCCTGCCTGCCCCTCAGCCCTGCCTTTCTCACTTGTCGCTTGTGGGCCCCGCCGCCCCCGCTGTGATCCTTTCCCCTGGCAACCCCTTGACCCTTGTGGCCCACAGCTAGCCTCTGAGAGCATGGACAGGGGGCTCCGAGACTGCTGACAAGCTTAGCGTGGCCTTTGACATCACGAAAGGGACTGTCCCCAGATACCCCGCGCCACATGCAGGGTCAGGCTCAGCTCTGCCTGTAGTCCCGAGGGCCATACCCTGCATCCCCGCCCTGCAGTGCAGGGCTGCCACGTAGGGTCTGCTAAGATCCAAGCACAGACCACCTGAGCCCAGAGATTGCTCCCTTAACCATACTGCTCCTGCACCAAGGGAGGAGAGAGACAAGGAGCCAAGCAGGGGCAAGCCAAGTAGGAGGAAGGGCTGTGGAGCAGTCTGTGACAGGTGGAAGCTGTGAAATGACCCACTGTGAGGAAGCAGTACAGTGGGCCTCCTGGTGGAGGCAGGCTATGAGCTAGGCTGTGAAGAATGGGTCCAGACAGGAGTCAGTGTGGCTGATGGAAGGAGTCCCGGGGGGGGTAGTGGAACTGAGAAAACCAAACCAGGCAGCGGCAGGGATGCAGCATCTGGACAGTCTCATGCCGGGCAGCAATGGACCAGACCAGGCAACTACAGGCCAGCCCAGCCCCAGGTGTCTGCCCGCCTAATGCTGGAGGAGGTGGCCCCGTGGCTCCTGCCTGCCATGAGGGAGCCCCTCCCAGGATGGGGCATGGGGAAAGCAAGTCCAGGAGGGGGGTACATCGTTGAGACCCACTTCCTGAGCCTCAGGCTGAAGCAAGCCTGACCGGGGCAGCGCACCCGACAGCCCCAGACCAGCCCTGGACCTTTACACACACCTATGTGCGCCCAGCACTTTATCCAAGACCACACAGACAGCAGAATAGGCCTCTGGTCCTGCAGGAGCCCAGGTGCACGGGGTTAAGCGCCTGGAAGCAATGGAGCGGGGAGTGCAGCTCTGAGCTGTCGGGCATGGCTTCACCTATAGCCAAACACACAGGGACGGTTGGAGGAAGCAAGCCTGCTCTGCCCAGAGCTCTGGCTCCCATGCAGGCTTGTCCAGGAGTGTGAGCGGCAGCTGAGGCCCCAGCCTGGGAGGGTACGGACAGTCTGGAGGGCCCCATCCCGGGGCTCCCTGGGCCCTGCCATCACCTGCTAGCTGAGACTGAGCATCCTGGTGGGCTGCTTCATGTCATACACCCACCCCCACCCCACAGATAGCTCCATAGGGCCAAGGTGGCCGAGGCCTCCAGACTCTGTTCTGCCTCCTTTGGTGCAGGTGCGGGAAGCCTACCTGCAGTTCATGATGTCGGTGGCCATGATGCTGCGGGCAGACATGAACCTCCCAGAGAACAGCTACCTGGTGCGGGAGGACATGGTGCAGGTGCTGGAGCTGGAGACGCAGCTGGCAAACGTGAGGCCATGGCCCAAGTGTGGGGGCAGGGACCCTGGGCCCCGGCTGCCCCTTACCCAGTATGACCACCTGCCCTCTCCCCTGTGCAGGCCACGGCCCCCCAGGAGGAGAGGCACGATGTCACTGCCCTATATCATAGGATGGGCCTGAAGGAACTCCAGAGCAAGTTTAGCCTGAAGGTAAGTCCTCACCCCCCACATGGCCCTGCCTCTGTCAAGCCTCAGGGGTATACCCAGGCGTGCACCTGCACAAGCATACAAGCACACACTCACACTGGGGCAGCAGCTGCCAGCTGGACCCCATCTGTGAGATGGCTGCAGCAATGACCCCACTGTTCTGAGCAGGAAACTATCCAGGAGGGGTTGCTGATTACCCAGAGCCAGAGAGATCCCCCCAGGGCACTCTGTCCCCAAGTGTGCCCCCCGGATCTGCCCACCCCAGACTCAAGGCTACTCCACACCACCAGACCCTCAGGCCCTCCCTCCCTGCTGGCCAGGACTTATGCTCAGGGTCTGGGGGCAGAAGAGGGGTAGCCTGGACCAAAGAGAGGACCCTCCTAGCATCAAAGAATGGAGGGTGAGCACCCTCTACCCCCAAACTCAGCGAGCTGACTTCTCAAGTATCTGACTCCTCCAAGAGCCTCCCTGCATGAGGGGCAGAAATGCGGTCTAGCCACCACCAGCCTTACAACCAAGGTCCAAATCAAAAGGCAGAGCAGGTAGGCAAGGACAGAGCCAAAGTCAGAAGGTGAAGGGGAGGGGTAGGGATAGAAGCTAAAGCTCCTAACTCCTGACCAGAAAATGCAAGTGTCCAGAGCCATAGAACAAAACAGGAAAACTCAGGGAGACTCTTGCCCAGGGTGCACAGCACTCAGTATTCCAGGAGGCTCTATGGTCCCTGGATCCTGCCCTCTTTCTTGGCACTGGCTCCCAGTGGTGGCACACTGTGGCCCCCACCTCGACACAGCCCAACAACTGACCCATCCTGCAGCAGGCATGTTAGGGGCCAGGTCCTGCCCTGGCACTGGCTGCATCTGTGACCCAAGCAGCCACCTCCCACCTTGCGTCTGTGCTGCCATACAGGCCAGGAGTGAGAAAGAGCAGGACCTGCGAAATGCGTCAGAAAGCTGGGAGAGGGCAGGACCATGGCAGCCAGGAGTGGCCCACCGCGAAGCTGAGGTGCAGGAGAAGTCTTGGAGGAAGGGCCGTCTGGGGCAAGCAGCCCAAACAGAGGGGCAGCAGAGGCCAAGGTCCTGAGGCAGGAGCTGCAAGGCAGCTGGAGGGCAGATGAGGCCCAGGAGGTGAAGGGGGGCGGGGCCGAACTCCAGGGCACTGGCCTTGATGCTGCGGGGAGGGGCTTGGGGCATAGACTTGACTCACACTGAGGTCCAGGCTGGAGCATGGCCCAGGCAGGAAATGGTGGCAGGTGAGGACAAGTGTTAGCAGACATCGAGAGAGGGGTAGCCTCTGGATCTATTTGGAAGGTAGAGCCAGCAGGATCTGTAGATGTGTTAAACATGTAAAGTGAAGAAAGAGAACTCCGATGGCCTGCGGGTGCCAAACCACAGAGATGGTGCAGGAGCAGCCTCGGGAATGGCCCGGAAGCCAGGCTTTGGGGCGTCTGGTGCATAATGCTTTTACAGTGCTTAGACTTGCCTCCGCGTGAGCATGTGCACACAGCCCGTACTCAGATCAGCACCTGAGCCACAATGGACACCCCTCCTCGTGGCTCTCCCCCTGCCCTCCCCTGAAGCAGCCACCACCCTGATTTCTCCCACCACAAGACACAACATCAGAACCAGACAGTTTGCTCACTTGCACAAGGCTTCTCTTGTTCTATGTTTTGTAGGTGAGACTACATCTCACCGTCATTATACCCCATCTCGCTGGGCATCGTGCAAGCTTTCACTCCTGACTGCTGTATAATCCACTCTGAGAACATGCAACAGTTATGCCCCTGCCGTACTCTTGTTAGGCCTCTGGGTCAGATCCAGATTCCACGTCTGGAATCTTCTGAATAATGTGGCTATGCTCATTCTTGTGCATG
Source organism: Vulpes vulpes (assembly GCF_048418805.1). Lineage (NCBI taxonomy): Eukaryota > Metazoa > Chordata > Mammalia > Carnivora > Canidae > Vulpes > Vulpes vulpes. The sequence goes on along the minus strand of NC_132791.1, from coordinate 158,854,476 downwards.
TCTTTTGAGGTGCACTGCTGTTGGGTATCCACCTAGGAATGAGATGGCCAGGTCACAGAACACACCTACGTTCAACTTTAACAGATAACACCAAACCTTTTCCTCTGAATCATTGTAGAGTTGCTGTCCCCAACAGCAATGTATGAAACGTCCCCTTAAGATGTTTTATATATCTTCCACTAGATTTATTCTTAGCCGTTTGGTTTTTTTTTTTATACTGTTATGAAGGGCCCCATTTCATAGTGTATCTTCATATTCTTTGTTGCTAGCATAGATTCTGACCTCATATACAGCTATTTTACTCAGTGCACATATTAGTTCTGATAGGTTATCTATAGGTCCTTTCAGATTTTATGCACATGAAATCATGTCCTTTGTGAGCAATGGGTTTTATTTCTTCTCTTTCCAACCCTTACTGATTTTATTTCACTTACTTGTCCTACTGAACTGGCAGGGACACTCAACACAGTGCTAACATCAGAATAGTAGACAACTTGTTTCTATAAGCAATATATAAGCAATATATATATTGCAATATATAATATATAATTAATATATATATAATAATATATAAGCAATATAGTGAAATATAAAACATAAAACAAGTGAAATATAAAACATTTCACCTTCTTTATGTTTTCTGTGGACATGTTTGTTTCTGTTGTTGCTGCTGTTGTATGCAAATTCCCTTCATCAGATTATTGAATTTACCTTCTATTTTCTAGTTTGCTAAGCGTTTTTATCATGAACAGATGGCAAAATTTATTTAATGTCTTTCTTTCTGCATCCATTAAAATTAGGATGTGATTTTCCTGCTTTATCCAGTTATCATGGTGAATTAATTATAGGACTCAATTTTCAAATGTTACATCAAACTTGAATTCCTTGAATAAATCTAAGTTGGCTGTGATGTACCTTCTTCCTTGTAATATCCTTATTTGGGTATTAAAGTTATTCTTGCCTCATAAATCCAATTGAGAAGAGTTTTCTCTTTTCTCTGGGAAATTTGAGTAGGTTGGCAGTATGTCTTCCTTAAATGTCAGCATCCACTGGAATAACCAGATGGGTCTGGAAATTTCTACGTGGGAATAATTCAAATTAAAGATAATTTTAAATATAAATATATTATCTATAAGACTGTATTTGCTCTTCTTTGGTCATTCTTCTAAGTTGCATTTTTTTTTCAAGAATTTTTCCACCACACTGAAGTCTTTAAATACATTGGCATAATATTTGTCATCTGTAGGCTAATGTCACTCACCCTTTCCCTGATTCTGATCATCTGTGTCTTCTCTCTTACTCTCTGGATATTCTTTGGTGGGAGCTGAGTTTCTTAGATACCTAGGAGCTATGCCTACCTCTCTGTCTCTCCCTCTTTCTCCCCACACCCTCCTTCCCAGGGGTTTAACTGGACCCTCTTCATACAATCTGTGCTGTCCTCTGTCAAAATCAAACTGTTGCCAGATGAAGAAGTGGTGGTCTATGGCATCCCCTACCTTCAGAACCTTGAAGAAATCATCGATGTCTACTCAGCCAGGTGAGGCCCAGGGAGGGTCCCCAGAGGCTTCAGCATCCCTGCCACACCCATCCCCACCCCTGCAACTCTCCTCACTGGAAAAGACCCCAAGGAGCATTTACTCTGGGATGAAGGGCATGAGCAGGTAAATGTTAGTGGCCAACAGAGCCTTAGTGAGATATGTGAACCCTCCTTGAGGTGTCCAGCATCCAGGAACAGAGAGGCTGTATCTGGGGGTTGTCCTAGAGGCTTTCTCCACCACCTTGCTTGCAGTGAGCTCCCTGCTTGGCATAGAACTTGTCGACCAAGGACCCATAAGCCAAATCACCTCTCTGGGTACATACCACTCACCTGTCCTATACCCCAACCTCTGCCTCCTGCCCACAGGACCATGCAGAACTACCTGGTCTGGCGCCTGGTGCTGGACCGCATTAGTAGCCTGAGCCAGCGATTCAAGGATGCACGGGCAAACTACCGCAAGGTGAGTGAGACCGCACAGAGGCTGCTCCTGTCCTGCCCTGTCATTTGTTTACCTAGGACTTTGGCACTGAGCACTTACTATGAGCCAAAGACCAAGGTTCACACTGGGGTCAGAGCCATGAAAGAGACTAACAAGGTACCTGCCCTCTTGGGGCAGTTGGCAAACTGGAGATCTGCTCTTTCAAAAGCAACAAGTATGACGTAAGAGGAAGGGACAGGACAGGGAGAGCCTCTCTCTGCGAAGGTGGCATTAGAGACCTTGAGGCAAGAATGGCCAAGACACAAAGAGGCTGGGGGCAGATTCCCAAGGCAAGGCCACCCCAGAGCCACATAAGGGGAGGAAAGAGCTGATCTCAGGGAGAGAGATGGGGGCCAGAAATCACGGGACTTAGCAGAGCACATATTCCACGTGCCGTGAAAGCCACTGGGGTGTTAAGAGCAGGAGCCACAGTCTGGTGTCCTGCTTGTGTGTTCACTCTGGTTGCTTTGGGGGTAGGGTCAATCAGGGCAGAGGCAGGGGACCCCCTGGGAAGCCATGTGATATGGAGGGTGGTTCTGGGACAATGATCAGTGGGACGTGGAATCAGGGTGGAGACAAGTGCCATCATCCAGATGGGGTGACCAGTTGGACCAGGGCATTGGCAACAGAAGGAGATGCCTACAGCAGAGAGTTGAGGGACAAATATAGGGGATGAGGGGTGAGGGAGTCAGGGAGACTTTGTGCTTCTTCACTAGAGAAATGGGATAGGCAGGAGTCCTCCACCACATCAGGAAAATGTGGCAGAGCAGCTTGGGGCCAGTCAGAACCCCCACTTTGGGATGTTGGGTTGGAGACACTACTAACCAAGCATCTCCACCTTGGTGATGGGAAAATTGGGGCCCAGAGAACTGGTGGCTGCAGCTAAGCTGGACATGGCCCCCAGGGCCTCCAGAGTCAACTCCAGCCTGTGCTATGGGATGGGGCTGGAGTCCTGAAGGTCAGAATCCAGCTGGACAGTCATGCCAGGGTGGCAAGAACAGGGGGCAAGGAGGCACTTGTCACTGAAAAGGGCCCTACCATTGCCCTGGGGTAAAGGCCCAACCCGGAGCCTGTGTTGGGAGTCCTCCCCGCAACCATCCCACCTGTACTCTCGGTCCTGCCCACATCCATGGCTGGCATTCAGAGGGCAGTCTGAGGTAATCTGTGCACCACCACCACCACCATCCCCACTGGCTCCTGGGCACCCTGAGGCTGAGGACAGGGAAGCAGATGTTGGGAAATGCAGCAATGAGTGAATGAATGAATGGCTGACCGGCTGCCACAGGCGCTGTACGGCACAACCGTGGAAGAGGTGCGCTGGCGAGAGTGTGTTAGCTACGTCAACAGCAACATGGAGAGCGCTGTGGGCTCCCTCTACGTCAGGGAGGCCTTCCCTGGAGACAGCAAGGACGCGGTGGGTGCTCGGCACTGGGACTGCTCCGCACCCCTGCCCATGGTCCATGGCCCAGGGCCAGGTGCATCCTCCCCGCAGGGACGCTGGCCTACAGTGGCGGGACGCGGTGGGGGGGGGTTACTGCATGCATCCCCACACCCCACATGGTGACTCCCAGCTCCCCATGTAGGAACCCCCAGGGCCCCCCAGCAGCATGTGTGTGCTCAGCGGTTCTGGGGAGCACACATTTGCCCGGTGCCCCATCACATGGGGAGGCCAGAGGCCCCACCTCCAACCCTACAGGCCTGTCTGGGAAAAGGGACAGGTCACATAGGCTATGAGTCTAGGGGTGGTCAGGATCTAGGCCCACCCAGGAGGAAGCCCAGCAGGCAGGACCCCTGTATCAGTGGGGATCATTCCTCATCCCCAACCCCAACACCACAGCAGGGACGGGGCTTTGGACCAGACCCCTGCAGCGACCCCGGAGCTGGTCATGCAGGACAGGGGCCATGCACTCCCCCCAGGTCAGAGAGCTCATCGACAAGGTACGGGCAGTATTCGTGGAGACCCTGGATGAGCTGGGCTGGATGGACGAGGAGTCCAAGAAGAAGGCCCAGGAGAAGGTGGGCGGGTGGCCGGAGCCCTGAGGTCAGGGCTTCCTGCTGGGAGAAGGCAGCCCCAGCATGGGGGCACAGAGATGAAGACGCCGAGGCTGGGTGTAGCTTGCTCAGAAAGGGGCTGTGGGCAGAAGCGGGACCAGAAGCCAAGTCTGGGAGACCCCCAGCACCCCTGGGAAGGGGTGGGGGGTGGCCATAGCCTCAGAGCAATAGCCCTCTGGCCCAGCATAACAAATGGAAGCTGAGCCGCTCTGCCCAGCCCTTGCCCCATCAGGCGCACGTTCGGCCTCGGGCTGAGCTGGTCCACATCTGTCCCCCTCACCCCAACCTGCAAGGAGGGGCCAAATCCCTGAGCGCCTTACCCACATGGCAGTGAAGTGAGGGGCAGAGCCAGGACTGCCGTGGTGGGGCAGGCACAGACTGGCCCCCATGTCCTCCCTAGGCCATGAACATCCGCGAGCAGATTGGGTACCCAGACTACATTCTGGAGGAAAGAAACAAGCACCTGGACGAGGAGTACTCCAATGTGTGCCCCATCCCCAGCCAGGGGCCCTCAAAAGCCTCACCTATTCCCTTACCCCAGCCTGCCCTGCCCCTGAGCCAGCCCTGGGAACCATCAGCCTGCAATTCTGGGGCACGTGGCACTGTCACTGATACAGCCACCTTGCAGCAGAGGGCGGCGGCTCCTGAGTTGCCTGTTACCGAGGGGAAGCTACTGTTGGGAGGGAGGGAGTTACAAAAATGCCCAGAGCCAGCATTGACACCCCCACCCCCCATCTTCACCCAGAGCCCCTGGCCTTGTGCAAGACAGCCTGGTCAGTCCCAAGGCCCTGCCCTGCCTGCACCCCCGGCAGTGACCACCCCTCTCTCATAGCTGAACTTCTCGGAGGACCAGTACTTTGAAAACGGTCTCCAGAACCTCAAGGCTGGCGCCCAGCGGAGCCTCAAGAAGCTGCGGGAGAAAGTAGACCAGAACCTGTGAGTGGGGACGGCAGGTGGGAGCCAGTGGGCTGGGCACCGGGCCGGACTCAGAGCCCCGCCGTGCCTTCCACTTTCGGGCTCAGGGTCAGGGGACTGCCCAGACCTTGCCCCGGCCGTGGGCAGCACAGGTCTCATGGCATGGCCACTGGGACAGGGGCCCCAAGCAGGGGAGCCGCGTTCAGCCAGCAGGGGGCCAGGACGGAGGACTCCCAGGCACGGGCTTGGGTGACCTGCCCGTTCATCACAGCTGGATCATTGGGGCGGCCGTGGTTAATGCATTCTACTCCCCGAACCGAAACCAAATAGGTACGTTCACCCTCTCTGTGACTGACCCCAGCCCCCAGCAGCCCCCACCCCTTCCTCCTGGGGGCCTCTACCGTCACCCCACCTGTGGGGCCAGTCCTCTGCTCTGGGAGCTGTGGGGCCACAGAGCCCTGTCCCAGAGGCAGCAGAGGATGGTGGGAAGAGCTTGGATCTGCTGGGCCTGGCCTTGCGCATCTCAGCTGGAAGGGGGTGGGGGAGGTGGGGGGGAGTCAGAGCCCTGCCATCCCCACAGTGCCCCATGTCCCCTGAACAGTGTTCCCCGCTGGGATCCTACAGCCTCCTTTCTTCAGCAAACATCAGCCTCAGGCCTTGAACTTGAGGGGGTGTTGGTCAGAGCCCTGCCTCCCTGGACACTCACTCACAGCCCATCCCCACCATGTCCCATGTCCCCCCCGAGCAGTGTTCCCTGCTGGGATCCTACAGCCTCCATTCTTCAGCAAACATCAGCCTCAGGCCTTGAACTTCGGGGGCATTGGGATGGTGATTGGGCATGAGATCACCCACGGCTTTGACGACAACGGTAGGGAAGCCCTGTGAAGGGTCAGCATGAGGCTGGCAGGTCACATGCCCACATTCCCCTCTCCACTGAGTGCTGGTCCCAACAGGGGACAGAGGGACAGGGGCTATGGGGCTGTCCATCCAACCCCTTCATGATGCAGGTAGGGATATGGAGGCCCAGGCATGGGAAGGATTTGCCAGGTGCCCAGGGAACCTATGGTGGCAGAGCAGCTCTGAAGGGCTGGCGTGGCCCCAGACAGGCCTCTTGCTCTAGGTAGAGCCATGGAAGAGAGGACGCAAGGGCTCGAGTGAGCCATTTGCTGGCCACTCTCCTTCCTGAGCCTGTGACATGGACACAGCGACGCTATATCCTGTGTACCTCTGAAGCTCCAGGACCTGGCCTGGAGCCTGACCTGGTGTCATTCTGGGGCAGCCAGCACATCTCCTCCAGTCCAGAGATGTGCTGACCTGACATTCCCACCTCCACCTATGGGATGGGGACCCCTGCCCGGTCCTAGTGGCCTATGACCATGCCCAGGGCTCCAGCTGCAACCCAGGGAGGCTGCTTTCCTACAGGGCTTGACCACTGGGACCTTCTGAGGGCAGCCTCGTGTGCCCCCCTTACCTGGGGTTCAGAGGGTCTGGACATCACCCCAAGGGTCATTACACCACCGTACCTTGGGGGTTCTGAGCCTGGAAACCCTGGACCCTCCCCTCGGGGGTGCTGCTAGACCACCCAAGCCCCCCTCCCAGCAGCCCTCCGACATCGTGCCAGCCCATCAAGCGGCGACACCCTTCAGGGCCCACACTCCCTGCTCCCACAAGAGCTCTAGATACTGGCTTCTGGGGGGACCGCGGGAGGCTGGCTGTGGCAGGCGGGAGGCCGAGTGGGCAGCCCACCTGTGCCTGCCCAGGCCGTAACTTTGACAAGGATGGGAACATGCTGGATTGGTGGAGCAATTTCTCGGCCCAGCACTTCCGGGAGCAGTCGGAGTGCATGGTCCACCAGTACGGGAACTACTCCTGGGACCTGGCAGACAACCAAAACGTGAGTGCCCCTGCCGCCTCCGGGGACCCGCTCCCCCAGCCCTGGCCTTCCCCAACTCCTGGACGCGGTCGGGGGTGGGGAGCCCCGGGCTGCCCAGCCATCCCGGGTCCTGTGTGCAGGTGAACGGGTTCAGCACACTCGGGGAAAACATCGCCGACAACGGAGGGGTGCGGCAGGCATACAAGGTGGGTCCAGGCAGGGGCCCCCAGGACAGGCACTGCAGCGAGGCATACCCTGGAACCCTTCTCCGTGTGTCCCAGGGGCAGCAGGGCCCTGGGGGAGCCGGTGTGGCTGCAGGTGGGTGCACACTGCCATCCTGCCCACACTTAATCCTGACCTTAGCTGAGCCTCCCACCTCTGGGGGAGCCATTGTCCATCTCCAAGGGAGACAGTGACATTCGCAATGTACCCAACGGCCTCAGTGGTGCCCCGACACCCGTAGCCTCAGGCCCCAGCCCCAGGAGCTCCTTGCAGCCGGGCGCTGTGCAGCAGTCTGTCTGAGCAGGGAGCCCCAACCCAGCCCAGCCAGCGGGGCACTGAGATGACCACTGGGCGGATTCAGGTAGGGGGGGGCCAGCCCTGCAATGCTCAAAGGGCCTGAGGCCACAGAGGCAGGACCTCTACCAGGAGTAGGCCGGGAGCCAGACTTCCACTCTCCCGGTCCTGAGGACCCTGGAGTCCCCATGGGCTGGCGTGGCCTTGGGAGCGAGGCCAGGCCTGTGCCCAGCACCTGTTTGGCACCTACAGGCTTACCTCAAGTGGATGGCAGAAGGCGGCAAGGACCAGCAGCTGCCAGGGCTGGGACTGACCTACAACCAGCTGTTCTTTATCAACTATGCCCAGGTAGGAGTCAGAGGCCCCACCCCACCTGCCTCTACTCACGTCCCTGGAGCCTCCAGTGTGCAAACCAGAACTTACTGGCCTGGAAAGCTTCCCAGAGAGAAAGGATGCCAGGGGGTGGGAACGGAGTCAGGGGAGGGTTCAGCTGGAGCTGGAGCTTGCCTCCCCTGCCCGAGAAGGGGAAGCCTGGGACAGACCTGACTCCCTTGTGCCTAGAAAGAAATGAGACCACACGCCCGTCCCTGCCACCCCAGGGCCACCCCACCCCTACCTGGGTCCCCTCAGGGCCCCCCTTATTCCTCTGTCCCATTCCCCAGGCTTGCCCCTCCCCCAGTCCTGCAGCCATGCCCCTCTTGTGCCCACAGGTGTGGTGTGGGTCCTACCGGCCTGAGTTTGCCATACAGTCCATCAAGACCGACGTCCATAGCCCCCTGAAGTACAGGCAAGTGGCCCCTGCCTCCCCGTGGGCAAGCCCCTACCCCACCCCATGCCCAGCAAGCTGACTCAGGGTCCCGGTTGCCCGCAGGGTGCTGGGCTCGCTGCAGAACCTGGCGGCCTTCTCGGAGGCCTTCCACTGTGCCCAGGGCAGCCCGATGCACCCGCAGCAGCGATGCCGTGTCTGGTAGCCACGGGCAAGCCACTCTGCCATGGTCCACGCGCACCGGCTGCAGGGAGGCCAGGTGTCCCTTCTGTGTGCAGCTGGAGCAGCGGGCCAGGCCAGCACGCATCCCACCCCGCACCGCCTGGAGTGCAGCCGCGGCACCCCGGTTGAGCGGGGCCACCTGGTGCCCTCGGCGCCCCAGCCCTGTAGACGTGTTTAACTGTCTGCACCCACTCTCCAAAGTGTCCTTGTCAGCTGTCCACAAGCTTCAGACTTGAGCTAAATAAACGCTTCAAAGAAGTCAGTGGCCTTGTCTGTTTAGGAGGGGCCCCAGGGGCAGGGGGTGGCCGTGCCCAGGGCAGTCAGCGCTGGCTCTGCCCACTGGCTGCTGGTGTCCTTGGGCAAAACAGCAGCCAGGTGGGGAAACAGCAGGGCACTCTGTAGAGGGAGGTCCACTCTTGATGCGTGACTCCAGGGTCTCAGTGCTGGGGGCACTGCAGTGACCAGGATGCCCCCAGATACTGGTCCTCTGGGACCACCCATTCAGGTGAGAGGAGGGGCCACTGACTCAGGAGCTGGCTGAGGTGGTGAGGTGGGCCAAGGGGACTAGGGAGCCATAGCTCAGAATTTAGACTTTGGGTTTTATGTAACTGGGGCCAATGGAGGAGTTAAACTGCAAAGGGACATTGTCACCTGCCCTGAGTTTTTAAATGACCCCTGAGGGAAGGACTGAATGTAGGGAGGAAGCTTGGGGGCCAGCTAGGAGGCCACTGTGGTCACCCAGGCCCAGATGGGAGAGGGGGGAGACAGGGGAGGTGCTGCAACAGTCATCTGAACCCACCCAGACTGGGGAGCCCCTGATGAGGGGCGGGACAGGTTCCACTCTGGACACATTAGGTTCCACATTCTTGCTGCACCCCCAAGGAACGGTACTAGGGCAGCTGGATGAACCAGCTGGGCCAAGACTCCTGGGGCCAGCCACCACCACCAGCAGAGTACAAATGACAAATGTCCTCTGTGGAGGTCCTTCCTCTCCCCGAGTCCCACTGTCCACCTTGCTCCAGCAGCTTTGATGGAGACCATCTCCTCCCTGGAAGCCCAGTGGACAGGAGCACTGAGCCTGACCCTTCCATGCTGGGCTATCGCCTGGGGAGTTCCCAATCCCACCCTCGGACCCCTGACTCTCCTGTGCCACAGGCCTGAGGTCACCAGGGAGGCGGCAGGCACATTTCCAGCACTCCCCTACCCCCTCCCAGGGCAGCCTGCAGACCCCTAACTGCCCAGCTGGTCAGGGGGAAAACAACAGTAACAGAGACGGGGTGGCCGAAGACACAGAACTCAGAGCCAATGAAGAAACATAGTTTAATGCTCAGTGCCACCCCGGGACTCAGCAGAGCTTCATGCTCCAGTCCAGAGATTCTGGAGAGATTCTTCACAGCCAACTCCCAGCAGGCCTGGGGCAGCAGATGCCTTCCAGATCCTCAGACACCTCAGGGGGCTCACCTTGTGCACACCTGTCCATCACACTGTGCAGAGGCCCCATCAGGCCGGCCACACTCAAGGGCAGCTGCTCCCACCCACCAGAGGCCTGGGTCCCAAATCCTGGACACTACCCTCCATTCAGTCACAGGAGGGCAGCACCATGACCACACCAATGCTGGCTCTGGTCACCTGGTCATGCTGGCCCTCCCAAGGCTGAGAGGACAGGTGGCCCTTCTGCCCTCTGAGGAGGGCCCTGCTGTGCCAACCCAACTAGCCACCCTGCCCCGGTTCCCCACGGCTCTCAGCCCATTGTCCCTCTATACATTGGGGTGACAGTGACATCCTGGGCTGCCATGAACACAAAAATCACCTAACGCCTGCAAGGTCCAACCTGACACCTGTCCACCCCCAGCGCTCAGCCCAGGGAGGTGGGGTGTGCCCAGTGGGCAGTTCTTAGCAGGCAGTGTCCTCCCCAGGCCCAAGCTCACCTGGGGCGACTCACTGGCACAGCCTTCCGCTGAGATGCCCAGGGCCTGCAAGATGCTCTCCCGGGGGACATAGTCGCCTGGCGAGTTCTGGACAAAGTGTAGCAACACTTTGTCACCACCTACAGCAGTGGGAAGGTGGTCAGGGTACACCTGCATGCTGGGAGGAGGGGGACAGCCCTGGTGGTCTATGACTCCACCTGACTACTCAGACCAGTGACCCTACCCAGCTAAGCCAACACCAAGAACTGGGCCACCCCACAGAGAAGACTTGAAAGACCAACAAATCACATGAGGAGGAGAGGGTCAGGACACACCACCAAGTTCAGCAAGACCTCCCCACCTGCAGATGTGACCTTGGCACCCCAAGCAACCAGGCACTGGCCCCTGACGTCCCTTCCCCAGCCCACCTTTGGTAACCACCAGTAGCCCCCCACACTGCAGCAGGTCCCCAGACAGGTTCCCGTGGATGCCAACAGCTTTGGCCTAGAGGGAAGAAGGCAGGTCCAGGTCAACCCTAGAGGGAAGCCCCCCGCCCCAACCCCTGCCCCAGGTCTCACCCAGCGTTGGCCATCACCAACCTTGAGGGCCACATCGCGCACAGGCTTTCCCAGGGCAGCCGGCAAGATGCTCAAGCTGTTGTACCTGCGAAGACACAGCTGTCTTGGCCAGGCTCTGGCTTTTCTGTGAAGACATAGCCCCTTTGCCTGCTCCCAGCCTCCACAGGATGTGCAGAGCAGTCCACACAAGCAGGCTTTGCCTCCTCTCAGCAGGGACTCAGAGGCCACCAGGCAACCAAGCCAGCAACCAGCCCAGCCAGGGAATTCTTCTCCCCAGCAGAGGACTGGGGAACGTGCACTGGACCCCTGCCAGCAGGTTGAGCTTGCACTCAGCCCAGGACCTGACTTCTCTAAATGGAAAGGGAAAGAAACTGTCCATGGCCCAATGAGGAGGCTTATTGTTCTAGAGCTTGTCCTCAGCTCAGTCTCCAAAATAAACTGCCTTTGCTGTGGCCCAGCTGCCCTGCCTGGGGCCAGGAGCCCACACTGGCTGTGGGGAGAGGGCTGCAGGGCTGGCTGTGCAGAGGGCAGGAGGTGACCAGATGCAGAAGTGCAAGGCAAGGGGAGAGGGATGCAGAGGCAGGAGGCGGGACCTCAGCGGGGGTGGGGGTGGGGGTGGGGAGGCACAGTTCCTCCTGCCTCACTGAGGGAGCCCGCAGTGCTGGCTGCACAAGTTCTCCTGGCCTCTCCCCTGTCCCTCAGCACCCTCCACCCCAAGGTTCCTGTAGAGCTGGTCGCCCAGCCCAGGTTGACCTGGAGCCCCTTCCCTGTCCTGACCTTGGCACCAGTACCCTGGGGTCACTACCTAATCCCGTTGCCAGGAGACACTGAGGGGGACAGCCCGGGTGCCAAGGAAGGACACAGGCAGGGGTGAAGTTCCGGGACTGGAGTGGGGACTGCCCCCAGACCTGTGGGCCAAAGCCTCCCAGCGCTCAGAAGCGAGGTCCACCCCTGACCACTGTCCCCAGGATGACCAGCCCAGCCTCCCATGTAGGGAGAGGGCAGGTGGGACCCAGGGCCTTGGGAGCCCACACGAGGCCCCCGCAAACCCCAGGGATGCCCCCACCCTGCATGGGCACCACGGTGTGCCCTACTTGGCATCAGCAACACAAAGGACTGCTGGCCCTTTCTCATTCCACATGGTCACTGGAAACCATTTTACAGAGAAATCACTGAACAGGGGAGTCCAGCAGTGGTTGTGCGGCCACGTTGCCATAATGGACACTCCCGGGCCTGAGATGTGCCTCAGGCCCCACTGGCTCATTCATCCAGCAGCACTTCCAGGGGGCAGCTCTGTGTCACCTGCAGGTCCTGCCAGGACCCTCCAGGGGACCTTCCCTCTGCTGTGTGGCCTGGGGGCCCGCCAGGTGGGGGGGTGGGGGGCTGCTCCCCTCCCATCTCTGTCCCTCACCCTCAGGCCACGGACGTCCCCAGAGTACTTTCTGGGAGCTGGAGCCAGGCAGGGAAGGAAGGGGTGACACCCCGTGTCCACATGGGAACAGGCTGTAACCGTCCTGTCTACGGGGTGCTTGCTGTGGGCCAGCCGAGCCTCGGGGCTCCAGGGGCGGGGAAGAGAGAGGTTAGGTGGCCCATCCAGGGCCACTGGGGACAAGGCTACTCTGTGGCTGCGCTGTGCTCAAAACCCCCAGCCTGGCTCCAGTTTGGGCTCCAGTAGGCCTGGGCCCCACAGAAGATTTGGGGTGTGTGAACTGGACCCCAAGCTGGGTGAGCCAGGGATTTGGCTCAGCTGGTACCTTACTCAGGCCAGGCAGCAAGCCGATGTACCATACAGGCTCCAGATGGGGCGCTATGGCCCCTGACTGGGGCACTAGGCTCCTGGCCCCTCCACAGCCTGCTGGGGATAGGTCTTGGGCGAGAAGCCTAACCCACAGTCATAACAGACAGCACCTGGGAGAGAGCCCTGCAGAGGGATGGCTGGGCAGTGGATGCGGGCAGAGCCTGTGCCCAGGAAGAGGCAGCAGGGACAGGAGGAAGAAGCAGCAGACGCCCCCATGCTCACCGCTTGAAGCCCAGCTCCCTGTAGAACTGCTTGCTCTCATCCAGGTAAAGCTCTAGGAAGCAAAGGCCATGAGTGTGTGTCCTCAGGCCCATCCTCCCCTGGCGCCCCCTCCTGCATCCAGCCCTGTCTCCCCTTGTTTGCCACCCCACAGGACAAGGAGGAGAGAACAGAGTGTGCCCACTGTTGGAGGGGATGGAGGCCCAGAGGTAACAGGGAAAGGGAGCAGTGGGACTCCCCTGGACTCTGCCACTGGGCCCAGGGGTCTGTGAGGGCCTCTTCTGGGTACCGGGGAGAGGGGCTAGCACAGTGGGAGTGTGGGGGCAAGTTGCAACCTTGTCCCAGCTACTCCTTCAGGCCCCTGGGCAAGACCTGTGGTGCTGATCCGAGGCCAGCATCACCCCTGGGTCCTGCCACCTGCACATGGGAGCGACATCCTGGCTGGGAGAATGCACTGAGGGCAACAGGTGGAGACCCCAGGAGAGATGACTGGAGATCCAGAGAGGGAAGGGTCAGGGTGGGGCAAAGAGGGGATGGTGGATGCGCCCAGCTTGGCCCAGGGTCTCAGGGTGGCTGGCGGGTTACAGTGAGAGGAGAGGGGGGACGCCGGGCACCTCCTGCGAAGTAGCCACCGTCCAGGAACTCCTGCACGCCCAAGACCTCGGGGCCCACGCCCACCAGGCGCACGCCGTGCTGGTCCAGGAGCCCCCTGAGGCTGCTGAGGTCCCGGGCGATCCAGCGACACACTGAGCAGCCGAAGCGCCGCAGGCCGGCCACCACGCACGCCTGTTCCAGCCACAGAGTCCGCAGCTCCACGGCCTGCACGGGGTGCGGAGGGGCGCCCTGGACCACCGCCCACGCCGGTCCGCGCCCGGGGCTGTGCGGCCCCCAGCGCCACCACCCTCCCGGGCACCCCCGCCACCCAACGCCAGGGTGCACGGGCAGGTGCAGGAGCCCACCCACCGCCCTGCGCTGGTCGGGCCTCACCTCGCCGGTCACCGCGTGCTTCAGGACACACGCGCCCACGCGGGCAAGGTCCACAGTGCTCATGTCCTCCTGCCTCCAGGCTCCCGCTCCCGCTCCCGGCCCTGCTCGCCGGCCCCACCCCGCCCCTGCCACCCTAGGCGGGCCTCGGTGCCGGCCCCGCCCCGGACCGCCCCTACCAGGGCGGCGACCCTGCCCGCGCCTCGCACCTGTTTTGCATAAGCACATCCGCGGATGACATCACTGCGCTGGTGCTGGAGGCACGTGTGCGCCTGCGCACAGAGCTGCCCCGCGTGGGGGCGCAGGTGCCGAGCAGACCAGCGGGTACGGTCCCGGGGCCGGGCCGGGGGTCTGGGTGCAGGGGGCGGTGGCGAGGGGTCGGGAGTCGGGGTGCAGGGGGCCCGGGGCAGAGGGCGTGGGGCTGGGGGCCGGGATGCAGGGGCCGGGTGGGGCGCGCTTTGCGGGGCAGAGTGAAGGTTGGCGAGTGAGCGCGGGATCGCGGCTCTGGCCCTCCCCCCCGCCCCCACCCGCGGCCGCCCTACTGGCGGAGGAGCACCAGGCCTTAGCAGGGCTTAGCCTTGACCCCTGCTCTTACTTCAGCTTTAAAATCCCTACGAATGCATCCTTTTTCAAATTACATATGCGCCTTGGCCTTAATCATAAAATACTGACAATTTCTTGCGAGCGAAATAGCTTCTCTTAAGCCCCCATCTTTGGGCATCATGGACCCAAAAGAAATAAGAACATTTTGCCAGGTGCCTCCAGACGTTGTCTTGTTTATTGCTGACCACCGCCCTGTCGCACCTGCCATTACCTGGAGCTAGGATGAAGGCCTGAGAATGGGCGACTTGACTCAGGAAACAGTCATCTGAGTGGACACCCCCCACCCCCCTCAACACCACGTCTGTGCATCTGCTCTCAACCTCGCTGCCCAGGGCCCATAGACCGCTGGGGGACCTGCCCCTGCCCCCCCCACTCCGGGTTTGGAGAGAGTGCCCCCACCACCACCACCACTGACACTGCCCAGTATGTCACGGAACACCTGGTACAGGGGGAGGACGGCACCCAGAGGGGTCCTGCTCCCTTCTTACAGGTCTGGGAGGTTGAAGGTCAGTGGTGGCTGGAGCTCCAGATGGCAGCACAGGAGCCTAGTCTCACCCCTTCCTGTCACAGAGTATTCATATCCTGATCTGGAAGGCAGGAAGGAGACCAGCAGAGATGGACAGCAGCCCCGGCCTTGGGGGCTCCACCCCCAGCGCCCCGAGTCCCAGCCTCTCCCCCTGGGTGGCACCAAATGCCCATGGCACAGGCAGGGTCTCACACACAGGCCCAGTCCAGGTCAGAGTCACACCAGACAGCGGCCCCCTGCATGCCTCGTTCCCGGATGCTGCTCATTGTTTCAGGACTACAGGTACTCACGGGGACTCCTCTGTCCCAGCGGGCACGGGACAGCCTCGGCTCGCGGGCTGACAAGCATCAGGCACGTCCTCTGGCCTCTTGGAGCCAGGAGGGGCAGCAGCAGACCATCTCCAGGGTCGCCCTGGCTCAGCTAGTTCCACCCAGGGCCCCCGAGCGGACAACCTGACCGTCCTGCACACCCCCTGCCCCACTCTGCAGCAGTGACTGGGACACCCTGGAGGCCCAACCCGGAGCCAGGCTGGGGGCTTCGAGCACGGCACAGCCGCAGAGCAGCCGTGTCCCCAGTGGCCCTGGACGGGCCACCTAACCTCTCTCTTCCCCGCCCCTGGAGCCCTGAGGCTCGGCTGGCCCACAGCAAGCACCCTGGAGACGGGACGGTTACAGCCTGTTCCCATGGGGACACGGGGTGTCACCCCTTCCTTCCCTGCCTGGCTCCAGCTCCCAGAAAGTACTCTGGGGACGTCCGTGGCCTGAGGGTGAGGGACAGAGATGGGAGGGGAGCAGCCCCCCCCCCCCCGCCTGACGGGCCCCCAGGCCACACAGCAGAGGGAAGGTCCCCTGGAGGGTCCCGGCAGGACCTGCAGGTGACACAGAGCTGCCCCCTGGAAGTGCTGCTGGATGAATGAGCCAGTGGGGCCTGAGGCACATCTCAGGCCCGGGAGTGTCCATTATGGCAACGTGGCCGCACAACCACCACTGGACTCCCCCGTTCAGTGATTTCTCTGTAAAATGGTTTCCAGTGACCATGTGGAATGAGAAAGGGCCAGCAGTCCTTTGTGTTGCTGATGCCAAGTAGGGCACACCGTGGTGCCCGTGCAGGGTGGGGGCATCCCTGGGGTTTGCGGGGGCCTCGTGTGGGCTCCCAAGGCCCTGGGTCCACCTGCCCTCTCCCTACCTGGGAGGCTGGGCTGGTCATCCTGGGGACAGTGGTCAGGGGTGGACCTCACTTCTGAGCGCTGGGAGGCCTTGGCCCACAGGTCTGGTGGCAGTCCCCACTCCAATCCCGGAACTTCACCCCTGCCTGTGTCCTTCCTTGGCACCCGGGCTGTCCCCCTCAGTGTCCCCTGGCAACGGGATTAGGTAGTGACCCCAGGGTACTGGTGCCAAGGTCAGGACAGGGAAGGGGCTCCAGGTCAACCTGGGCTGGGCGACCAGCTCTACAGGAACCTTGGGGTGGAGGGTGCTGAGGGACAGGGGAGAGGCCAGGAGAACTTGTGCAGCCAGCACTGCGGGCTCCCTCAGTGAGGCAGGAGGAACTGTGCCCCCCCACCCCCACCCCCACCCCCGCTGAGGCCCCGCCTCCTGCCTCTGCATCCCTCTCCCCTTGCCTTGCACTTCTGCATCTGGTCACCTTCTGCCCTCTGCACAGCCAGCCCTGCAGCCCTCTCCCCTCTGCCACTGTGGGCTCCTGGCCCCAGGCAGGGCAGCTGGGCCACAGCAAAGGCAGTTTATTTTGGAGACTGAGCTGAGGACATGTTCTAGAACAATAAGCCTCCTCATTGGTCCACGGACACTTTCTCTTTCCCTTTCCATTTAGAGAAGTCAGGTCCTGGGCTGAGTGCAAGCTTGACCTGTTGTCAGGAGTCCTGAGACAGCGGCTGGGGAATGAGGGGTCCTGAAGGGGGACATGGAGCCTCTTCGAGGCTGGGAGCTGCCCCCCTGGAGCCAGGCCCCTAAGGCTGATGCCCTGAGCCAGGTGAGTCCCCTGAGCCTGTGTTTCCATGTGACTCAGCATTTCCTAGCATCCCCTTCTGACCCCTGGGTGTGCTCCCTGCACACTGCCCCAGGTCATAGCCACCTCCTGGCTCCTGTGGGCTCTCTCTCCCCCCACTGCCATAGCTCTTGGACTGACTCAGCCTCCTGCACCCCATCCCCTGATCTCATAGTATGGGGGCGCAGATTGACAGGAGACAATATCCACCAGCAGCTGAAGTGTTCCTCTGGGGGCCACAAGACCCTCTGGCTCTAAGCCCTGCTCACCCCCGGTCCTCTGAGCCTCAGCTTAGTCATCTGTAGGACAGGCTTGTGTGTACATACCATGGGTTGGGTGACACTGGAGGGACATGAATGCAGCATGATATGAATGACTGTCACATTTGGAAGTGGTTTCTAAATGGGAGTTGTGTTTGCTCAACAAATTAGATTGGTTTTTAATTTGTCATCTAAAAGGATACTTTGAGCATCTACCTTTGGCTCAGGACATGGTCTCAGAGTCATGGGATCAGAGCCATGAATAGGGCTCCCTGAGCAGCGGGGAGTCTGCTTTGCTTCTCCCTCTCCCTCCCCCCTGCTCGCGTGCTTGTGTTCATTTCATCTCCCAAATAAATAAAATAAAATATTTTTAAATAGTATACATCGGCAGGATGACTTGAGAGCATGTAAATATCCCGTATCTCTCAAAACTTTCAGGATAGCGTGCATCGATGAGACGAGCATGTTTGGAGGAGATGCTTTCAGGCTATGTAATTGTTCTATTTTTGATTGCTTGTCTTGGCTGATGATGGCATTCCACTGGAAGCAAGAGAATTCTCCTTGCGTTTATTCATTCATGCATCCATCATGCATTGGCATCATGGAGGACTTCATGGTTCCAGTTTTATTCACTGACTTTTAATCCACTACTCATATATTTTGGTTTTCAAGTTGTCCAAATTTTTCCAGCCAGAGACCCTTGACACTGGTCTATGGAGTTTGTTTTTTGTTTTGTTTTGTTTTGTTTTTTACAATATCACTATCAATCCATAATTCCTGGCCCAACAGGATGTTCCTGGCCCATCTGCTTCTTGCCCAGCCCCAGTCCTGGGAGCAGACATTTTTCAAGAAATCCAAATTATTTTTATAGACCATGGATTTTTTAATTTAATTTTTTTAATTTAAATTCAATTAACATATAGTGTATTATTCGTTTCAGAGGTAGAGGTCAGTGAGTCATCAATTGCATGTAATGCCCGGTGCTCATCCCATCACGTGTCCTCCTTCCTGCCCATCACCCAATGACCCCATCCCCTCACCCACCTCCCCTCCAGTGACCTTCAGTGTGTTTCCTAGAATTCAGCATCTCTTATGGTTTGCCTCCCTCTCTATGTTCATCTTATTTTATTTTTTCTTCCATCCTATGTTCATCTGTTTTGTTTCTTAAATTCCACATGTAAGTAAAGTCATATAGTATTTGACTTTCTCTGATTGACTTATTTCATTCAGCTTAGTACCCTAGAGTTCCATCCACATTGTTGCAATGGCAAGATTTCGTCTCTTGAAGCCCAAGTAATATTCTATTGTATATACAGACCACCTCTTCTTTATCCATTTCCATTGATAAACATCCGGGCTCATTCCACCCAGTTTGCCTATTATGGACATTGCTGCTATGAATATTGGGGTGCAGGTGCCCTTTCCAATCCCTGTGTTTCTATCATTTGGGTAAATACCTAGTTATGTAAGTACTGGGTCCTAGGGTAGCTGTATTTTTAACCTTTTGGAAACCTCCACCCTGTTTTCTGGAGTGGCTGCATCAGCTTGCATTCCCACCAATAGTGTCATGGAACTCCCCTTTCTCTGCTTCCTTGCCAATGCCTGTCATTTCCTGTCTTGTTAATTTTCGCCATTCTCACTGGTGTGAGATGGTATCTCATTGTGGTTTTGATGTGTATTTCCTGATGACAGGTGATGCAGGGCATTTTTCATGTGTCTTTTGGCCACGTGTAGGTCTTCTTTGGAGAAATGTCTGTTCATGTCTTCTGCCCATTTCTTGTCTGGATTATTTGTTTTTTGGGTGTTGAGTTTGATAAGTTCTTTATAGATCTTGCATACTAACCTTTTATTTGGTATGTCATTTGCAAATATCTTTTCCCTTTCTGTAGGTTGTCCTTTGGTTTTGTTGACTGTTTCCTTTGCTGTGCAGAAGATTTTTATCTTGATGAAGCCCCAATAGTTCATTTTTGCTTTTGTTTCCTTTGCCTCTAGAGACATGTCTAGCAAGAAATTCCTGTGGCCAAGGTTACAGAGATTGTTGCCTATATTGTCCTCTAGGATTTTAATGGATTCTTGTCTCACATTTAGGTCTTTCATCCATTTTGAGTTTATCTTAGTATGGCGTAAGAGAATTGTCCAGTTTCATTCTTCTGCATGTGGCTGTCCAGTTTTCCCAAAACCATTTGTTGAAGAGACTGTCTTTTTTCCATTGGATATCCTTTCTTGCTTTGCTTTGTCAAAGATGAGTTGACCATAGAGTTGAGAGCCCATTTCTGGATTTTCTATTCTGTTCCATTGATCTGTATGTCTGTGTTTGTGCCAGTACCACACTGTCTTGATGATCACAGCTTTGTAATAGAGCTTGATGTCCTGAATTGCAATGCCACTAGCTTTGGTTTTCTTTTTCAGCATTCCTCTGGCTATTCAGGATCTTTTCTGGTTCTATGCAAATTTTAGGATTATTTATTTCAGCTCTGTGAAAAATGCTTGATGGTATTTTGATGGGGATTACACTGAATGTGTAGATTGCTCTGGGTAGCATAGACATTTTCACAATATTTATTCTTCCAATCTTGAGTATGGAATGTTTTTCCATATCTTTGTGTCTTCCTCAATTTCTTTCAACAGTGTTCTGTAGTTATTAAAGTACAGATCCTTTACCTTTTGGTTAGGTTTATTCCTAGGTATCTTATGGTTTTGGTGCAGTTGTAAATGGGATTTATTCCTTAATTTCTCTTTCTTTTGTCTCATTGTTAGTGTATAGAAATGCATTGATTTTGTATCCTGCCACGTTGCTGAATTCCTGTATGAGTTGTAGCATTTTGGGGTGGAGTCTTCTGAATTTTCTACATAGAGGATCATGTAATCTGTAAAGAGACAGCGTTTGACTTCTTCTTTCCCAATTGGAAGCCTTTTGTTTCTTTTTGTTGTCTGATTGCTGAGTCAGGACCTCTAGTACTATGTTGAACAACAGTGATGAGACCGGGCATCCCTGTCGTGTTCCTGACCTTAGGGGAAAAGCTCTCAGTTTTTCCCCTTTGAGAATGATATTCGCTGTGGGCTTTTCATAGATGGCTTTTATGATATTGAGGTATGTTTCCTCTATCTCTACACTGTGGAAAGTTTTTATCAAGAAAGGATGGTGTATTTTGTCAAATGCGTTTCCTGCATCCATTAAGAGAATCTTGTCCTTTCTTTTATTAATGTAGAGTATCACACTGATTGATTTGCAGATATTGGGCCACCTGCAGCCCAGGAATAAATCCCACCTGGTTGTGGTGAACAGTCCTCGTAATGTACTGTTGGATTCTACAAGCTAGTGTCTTGGTGAGAATTTTTGCATCCATGTTCTTCAGAGATATTGATCTGTAATTCTCCTCTTTGGTGGGATCTTTGTCTGGTTTTGAGATCAAGGTAATGCTGGCCTCATAGAATGAGTTTTGAAGTTTTCCTTCCATTTATATTTTTTGAAGTAGCTTCAGAAGAATAGGTATTAATTTTTTTTAAACGTTTGGTTGAATTCCCCTGGACACTTATTCAGAGATTTTTTATTACGACTTCAGTTTCCTTGCTGGTTATGGGTCTGTTCAGGTTTTCTATTTCTCCCTATTTCAGTTTTGGTAGTTTACACATCTCTAGGAATGCATCTGCTTCTTCCAGATTGTCTAATTTGTTGGCATATAATTTCTCAAAATATATTCTTATAATTGTTCATATTTTTTCAGTGTTGGTTGTGATATCTCCTCTTTCACTCACGAATTTATTATTTTGGGTCCTTTCTCTTTTCCTTTTTGGTAATTCTGGCTAAGAGTTTATCAATCTTATTAATTCTTTCAGAGAACCAGCTCTCAGTTTTGTTGATCTAGTATAGTGTTCTTTTTGGCTTCTATTTCATTGATTTCTGCTCCAATCTTTAAATTTCTCTTTTCCTGCTGGGTTTAGACTTCAGTTGCTGTTCTTTCTCCAGCTCCTTGAGATGTAGGTTAGTTTTTGAATTTGAGACTTTTCTTGTTTCTTGAGAAAGGCTTGTATTGCAATATACTTCCCTCTGAGGACCACCTTTGCTGCATCCCAAAGATTTTGAACAGTGTGCTTTCATTTTCATTTGTTTCCATGAATTTTTTAAATTCCTCCTTATTTTCCTGGTTGACCCATTCATTCTTTAGTAGGACACTCTTTAGCCTCCATGTATTTGCGTCCTTTCCAAATCTCCTCTTGTGATGGAGATCCAGTTTTATTTGTTTTGTTTTGTTTTTGTTTGTTTGTTTTTTTGAGATCCAGTTTTAAAGCATTGTGGTCTGAGAATATGCAGGGAATGATCCCAATCTTTTGGTACTGATTGAGACTTGATTTGTGACCCAGAATCTCATCTACAGTGGAGAATGTTCCATGTGCACTCGAGAAGAATGTGTAATCTGTTGCTTTATAGTGAAAAGCTCTGACTACCTCTGTGAAGTCCATCTGGTCCAGTGTGCTGTTCAAAGCCCTTATTTCCTTGTTGATTTCTGTTCAGATGATGTGTCCATTGCGGTGACTGGGGAGTTAAAGTCCCCTATGATTAATGTATTATTACCAATGAGTTTCTTTAATTTTTTAATTAATTGGTTAATATAATTGGCGGCTCCCATGTTAGAGGCATAAATATTTACAATTGTTAGATCTTCTCATTGGGTAGACTCTTTAATTATGATATAGTGTCCTTCTTTGTCTCTTATTTCAGTCTTTGGTTTAAAATCTAATTTGTCTCATATAAGGATTGCCACCCCAGCTTTCTTTTGAGGTCCATTAGCATGATACATGGTCTCCACCTCCAGTTTCAGTCTGGAGGTGTCCTTGGGTCTAAAATGAATCTTTTGCAGACAGCATATGGATGGTTCTTATTTTTCTATCCAGTCTGATACACTGAGCCTTTTGACTGGAACATTTTAGCCCATTTACATTCAGAGTAACTATTGAAAGATATGAATTTAGTGCCATTTTATTACCTATAAAGACCGTTTTTCTGTAGACTATCTCTGTTCTTTTCTGGTCTTTGTTACTTTTGGGCTCTCTCTTTGCTGAAAGAATCCCCCTTTTTATATTTTTTGCAGGGCTAGTTTGATCACAGATTCCTTTAGTTTCTGTTTGTCCTGGAAGCTCTTTATCTCTCCTTCCATTCCAGATGACAGCCTTGCTGGACAAATTATTCTTGGCTGCATATTTCTCTCATTTAGCACCCTGAATATATCATACCAGCCCTTTCTCCCTGCCAGGTCTCTGGACAGGTGTGCTGCCAGTCTAATGTTTCTACCCTTATAGGTCACCAACCTCTTGTCCTGAGCTGCTTTCATGATTTTCTCTTTGTCTCTGAGATTTTCAAGCTTCATTATTATATATTACAGTGTTGACCTATTTTTACTGATTTTGAGGGGGGTTCTCTGTGCCTCCTGGACTTGAATGCAGTTTTCTTCCCCAGATTAGGGAAGTTCTTTGCTATAATTTGCTCCAATATACCTTCTGACCACTCCCCCACTTTCCTCTTCCTCTGGGATTCCAATTATTCAAATATTGTTCTGCTTATGATCTTACTGATCTCACAAATCCTCCCTTCATGATCCAGTGGTTGTTTATCTCTTGTTTTCCCGGTTTCTTTATTCTCCATCATTTTGTCTTCTAGATCACAGACTCTCTCTTCTGCCTTGTTTATCCTAACAGAGTCTCCATTTGTGCTAGCATCTCTTTAATAGCCTTTTTTATTTCAAACTGATTAGATTTTAGATCTTTTATTTCTACAGTAAGGGACTCTCTAGTGACTTTTATCCTTTTTTTCAAGCTCAGTTAGGATCTTTATAATCATTGTTTTGAATTCTAGTTCTGACATCTTCCTTGTATCCGCAATGCTTAAATCCCTGGCACTCGGCACTCCCTCTTATTCTCTTTTTTTGGGGTGAGTTCTTCTGTCTTGTTATTCTGTGTTTCCAAAAAAAGGTCACTTTCCTATTTGTAGAATTGCAGCAATTTTTTTCTTAGATCTCTGGTTGAGTTCGCAGGTGTTCAGAATGATTTGACAGCTATCTAGCTGAATTCCAGGGACCAGATGAAATTAGGGTCCCCTACTCCTCCACCATCTTACCTCTCTGTCCCAGAGAATGGGCTTTAGAACCCAACATGAGTGGGGGTGCTAATTGTCACTGCAGTGTCATTGCTTTAAGGATTTCATAGAGAATGATTTAGGAAGTATGTACTAGGACCTCCCTACATTCATGTATATCGCATGCACACATTCACTGAGAGACACATAAACTCAAGTTCACACCAAGAGCACCAGTTCTAGACAAAGCACAGTGTGCATCCTCCTCTGTTCCTGACAGGAACCCGGCCCCCTTTGTCCAGAACATATTTGCTCACTGGCTCAGTCCTAGAAGACACAGACCATTGTCTCATGATTGCTGCCATTGCAAGAATCCTGCCCACTCAGCATTTGCTTATACTTATTTTTTCCATTAGTCCAAATACCATTCTCCAAAGTTGCATAGATTAGTTTTTCTTTTCTTGGTGGTGGTTTTATTCATTTGAAATCTAATTTTGTTCATTTTTTGAGTTTCAGTTGTTTACCAGTGTGCATTCAAGCCTTGTTGATTCAGTCTGTTGTTAACGTTAAAAAATAAAACTGCCAGTTATTTTTGAAGCAAAAATGGGTTTATTTGGGAACAGCACTCTGTGATAAGCAAGCTACAGCAAAGCCCTAACAAATGCAAAGAGCAAAGCAGAAGCAAAGGCAGAGCAGCTCTTTCCTAGAGGAGAGCAAGATCTGGGAGGCTCTTCGAAACAAAAAGTCCCTTTCAAGGAAGCAGAGACTGAAGTGTAGTGGCTTCTCATTGGCTGGGCTGGGACTGTCCCTCACTGGCTAGGTGGGACATCCCTCATTGTTTGAGCCTTTGCGGGTAGGAGGAAGCTTTCTTTCCTCCCTGGGCAGTAGTGAAGTAGTAGCATCCGCCTGCAAGCCTGGCCTGTTCCCATGAGGTCTGCAGCAAACCACCAGCGCAGTCCCTCCCTGCCCTACGTGGCCAGCCCGTCAGCAGAGGGCAGGCCTGGGCGGGCTGCTGGCAGGGCTGGCCACGAGCACCACCTGATTCCTGGATGGATCTCCAGCCCCTCCTGCAGGCGCAGAAGGTTCCTGGGGTCACTCCTCCCCTCCCACATAACCATACTGGGTCAGGGAGAGTTCTAGGACGTTACCACAGGGGCACTTGTCCGCTCTGTGTGCCAGACCCACAGTTCTGAAGGAAGCATGAGGACTGCCTGGGTGCCAGGAAAGACTTCTTAATCAGCGTCCAGGATGCCCACCAGGACCCAGACTGCTCTCTTTCTCACTGGCCTCTTGTTCAGGGTTCCCATGTGACCAGCTGGCGGCCAGAGTGCCAGGTTCAGCAGAAACCTGTGTTCCAGGAAGAAGTCCCCTCCCCTGGGCACCAGGTCCCCTACCCCTCAGAACCCAGAGCTGCCTGACAAGAGCACATTCACCAGGGGCATGGGGCTCAGTGTTGCCCCAGTGCTGGAAGGGAAGGGCTCAGGACTGAGCCCAGAGACTGCGAGAGCAGGGAGGCATAACCCCAGCAACCTCACTCCCAGTTTCCCCAGGTGGGACCCCCAGGGGGGCAGCTCCAGGATTGGGGCTCCTCCAAGGTGACTCCTGCCTTGTCTCCCACCTGCGTCAGCTCAGCTGCAGAGAGGACCCACCAGCTGGCAGGGCACTGGAGCCTGCTGCTGGTGGGAGGGATGGGTGCTGGGAGGGGAGAACTCTGCCCTCTCAGACCCAGGATCGCTGGCCTGAGTGGGCCTGCTCCTCTCCCCAAGACAGGGGCCCAGGGAGGAGCTGCAGGAGGTAGGCGTGGAAGCAGAATCAGACAGGGATGAAGTGGTCCCATGGGGTGGGCAACCACAGAGTGCTCAGGGCTCAGAGGAGGGCAGGGTGGGGAAGGGCTTGCGAGGCAGGGAGGTGGGCCTGGCAAGCTCAGGGTGAGACTGCAGGTTGAGCCCCTTGGGGTAGGGACCAGCCTATCCTACCCTGCCCCATGGCATCCCTCCAGAAACCTCTAACCAGTTCAACCCCATGATTGGCAAAGTTGGGCTGAGTCTGAGGAGCACACAATAAGTACATGGATCAAAGCACCAAGGACGCTTCCGTCAGGGATGTGTGATGTGGACAGGGCCCACATGGTGGGCTTACGCTGCTGCTGAGCACTCTCCACCTATGTCCCCCCCACCCCGTGTCGCCTCCCCCCACCTGTATTCCTGACTCCTGACTGAGGCTCTGCACTGGCCTCGGGAATCCTTCAGGTATCTCCTTGGTAGCCATGTGAAAATCCTGAATCTGTGTTTCTCCGAAAAGGTGCCTGTTCAAATTGGTGGAGAAAATACACAGGAATAAAGGGGCTGAAACTGGTAAAGGGTCAGAGCCGATTCACTGCATGTGCTATTAGTAAAAATATGCTTTGGGGGATGTCATGTTTCGATTCTGTGGTGCTTTCAAAGGGGACGAAGTGCTTGTGACATGACTGCGTGACTGTGCTAGCACCTCCTATGCTGAAATCTAAGAGTCCTTCTTGGTGAACCTGGCTGTCAGCCTACAGAGGTGAGCCAAGGGCACCTGGCCGGATGCGCTGGTTGGGTGCACCGGGGCTTCATGGTGGGCCTCGCCACCCACCTCGCACCATTGAGACGCTGGGATGAGGTGCAGTGCTGGCCACAGTGGCCGTGGGCAGGCAGGAACAGATGTCAGTGGACTTGGACATGACCCTCAGGTGGGACCCCCTGGGGGTTCTTTGGGCTGATGCACCTGTGTGGCCACATCCAGCGCTGAGAATGTTGTATGAAGGGAGCTTCCCTGTGAGCCCATCCTTGGGCATGAGAGCCCTTCCCATGGCCCCGGCCTCTGCCCTGGGTCAGGGAGAGTTCTCGGATGTTCTAGGAGTTCTGGATTCACAGCAGTGGTTTTGATGGAAAATGACTTAGAAGCCAACGTGTGGGCCTGCTATGCTTGCCTTCCCTGAGATGTCACTGGGCTGAGGATTCTCAGGGAACACAGTAGGGACTGTGTATCAGAAATGAGTTGAAGGGCCTCAGTAAAACAAATCTGGGACCCAGTGAGCCTCGAAATAATGACAGTTAGAATGCACTGCTGAAATAGGAAGCGTGGGCAGCCCAGGTGGCACAGCGGTTTAGCGCCGCCTTCAGCCCAGGGCATGATCCTGGAGACCCGGGATCAAGTCCCACATCAGGCTCCCTGCATGGAGCCTGCTTCTCCCTCTGCCTGTGTCTCTGCCTCTCTCTCTGTTTCTCAAATAAATAAATTAAAAATTAAAAAAGAAAGAAAGAAAAAGAAATAGGAAGCGAGAGGCATGGTGGGACAGGCTGAAGGTCCAGGGAAGCTCTTCCGTTCCATGGACACTGCCTTGGCAGCACGGAAAGTGGGACCCACACCACCCATTGGAAACCCAAGAAACTCACCGTTCGGGCAAAACTCTTCAGTGTGTAGAAGTTTCGGGAGACACAGGATACTCACATGCTCTCAAAGCATCTTCCGAAGTATATGTTTTAATGAAAAGTTAAAAACCAATTTTAATTTGTTGAGCAAACACAGCTCCAATTTAGAAATCCCTTCCCAGTGGAACAGTCATTCATGCACTGCATTCGTGGTCTGTCCAGTGTCACCCCAGCCATGAGGTAGGTGCCAGCAGGCCCATCCTACAGATGAGCAAACTGAGGCTCAGGGGGCTGGGAGAGTGGGCTTGGTCCCAAGAGTGGCTAGTGGCTGTGTCTTCACGTGGGAGGGCTCTGGGCCCCTCATGAAATTAATGGGAGACATGTGGGGCCCCCAAAGTCCCCCTGAGCAGTGGCCAGTCTCCCTCTGCTGTAGGAGTGTGAAGCACGCCCAGGGACGACCCCCATTCTGCCCTTGGGGGGCCTGGCAGCTCCCAGCAGGCATGGCCCAAGGTGGCTCAGACATCTGCATCCTGGAGCTGTCCATCAGTGAGTGGGTCATACCCCCGCAGGGGGCATGGATGCTGTCTCCTCCATGGCCACTGTGGTGACGTCCGGTGGGGCCTGCGGGACCTGGATGACACAGGATCCCCCTATGTGTCCAGCTGGAGAAATTCAGCATGAAGACCACACCCTGCGCCCAGCCCAGGAACTTTGTGGTGCTCGGGGTCATGTTGGGTTTCTAAGGGGAGGACTATGGCCTCCTCCCCAAGTTGGCTTGGCCTCATACCAAGGACTCAGGCCCTCTGAGAATGGGGACCCCCACCCACCCCAACAGCATCACCTCCAGTGGGTCAGGGCGAGTGAGATGACCAGTAATACCTGTTGAAAGGTTCTTGGCTTGGTGGATCTCTCTGAAAGACAGAGACATTGTGTCACATGGAGTGGGCCTCACAGCCATGGGTTCAGACCTGAGCTCCCAGTTTCTCACTGTGGGGCCTTCCATGAGACAGGGGCCCTCTGGGACACAGGCCAGACCCATCTGGACAGGGCTGCTTGCTGGACTTGTCCCTTGCGGGGCCCAGGACCTGTGACAACATGGAGCTCCTCCTGCCCAAGTCCCTAGCCACCAAACCTTGTCCCTAAGTCACTCCAGTGTGATGGTCATCCAGGGACAGGGAGCAAACGCTTCACAGAGGAGGGTCCCCCCCTCAGGGAGCAGGTGCCCCAGAATCCGGTGAGAAAGAACACTGGCCATTGCCACCCTCTCAGAGCCTGGGTCCCCGAGACCTGCCTGCAGCCTGGGCCCCAGGGTGAGGACCCAGGACACACAAGCTGACAGTAGTCCGAGAAGGTGGCCATCCTTTCCCATTCGGACAACTTTGCTGAGTGCCTACTCCCTATGGGGCATAGCCGGGGCCCTCAAGGGCCAGAGCTGGGCCTACAGAGCCAGGGCCTGGCCAGATGTGGAGGCAGGCACGTAAGTGGGCCCCTTAGGGGGTCTCAGCATTGCCTGTGGCAGGGTCACTGCTGCCCTCCCGCACCATCTCCATGCTCCCTCTACTCCGTGCAGCCTGCCTGGTGCTCCTCTGCCCCTGGGGGCAGACAGGGCCTCCAAGTCCAAGGTGGGCAGTGAGTATAGGGGCAGCAAAGGGCTCCTGGAACAGGGGATACTGACCTCCCGGCCCCCCACTCTGGTGATCCCATGACATCAGGACGCCCACGTCTCCAGACTGTCAACAGCCCACCAGAGGAGCCCAGGAATCCTGGAGATGCTCCTGGGGGCCGCCTCCCCCCATTTGCGGGACAGGCTGAGGGCCTCGGAGATGGACTGCTCACCATGCGGCCTTCTACGTTTCATCCAAAAGCAGAGGCTTATGAGGACAAGGAGCACAAATATACCAAGGAAACTGCTCATAAGGGGAGGGCCCCAGGAGGAGCATGTGACATCGGAGCTGCTGGTCCCAGCATGTGCTTCCCGCTGAAAAGGGCCGCTGCACCTAGGAGAGAGCCATGCAGAGGACAGGGAGCATCCCGGGCGCCCCCGCTGGCCTGCACCCCCTCAGACCCAGGGGTGCTCCAGCAGGTGAAGGCAGCTGCCCAGTAAATCTGCTCCAGCTCCGGGTGGGGAACTCACGTCCATCTTCAAGTCTCACTGCTCTGGGGAGACGAGGGAAGGATGAGGTGGGAACACAGGGATGCACAGAGAGGAGACAGGGACAGGGATGGGCCAGAGGAGACTGGGCAGAGAGAGCCCTGGTCAGGGGGGGACACCCTTCAGGGCCATTGTGCCACCCAGAGGGACAGACCTGGGGGAGGCAGGATGGCGAGAGGGGACCCTTTGGCTGCCCTACAGTGGCCACATCTGGTCACCCCAGACTCTCCCCAGGGACACGGAGCACCCAAGCTGTCCCTGGGCCCCGGGGATGGTTATGCAGGGGATCTCCACTTTGGAAAACCTCCCTGCTAGCCTCCCCCTGACTCCACATCCACTGGGACCCCCTACAGCCCTGGCATCTGGGGACACCCCAGGGGACCCAGAATCTAGCAGCACCGTCCCTCAAGATCTGTCCCAGGACAGAAGGTCCATCCTTGGCCTCAGGGAACTTGCATCTGCTGACTATCAGATGTCAGCTAGTGTGAAGGGGTGTGAGGGCCACAGGGTCCAAGCAGGTGCCCTGCTGGATGCCGTCTGGCCATGGGGAGCAGCAGAGCGGAGCCTTGGGGTCTCTGCGGCTGGGCAGCCCTCATCTGCCAGGGCAGCGTGGAGGAGCTCCTCCTGGGGACATGGGCACTGACACCACCCCAGGATCACCTACATGGTCCAGGGCTGGCACTGCTCCAG
This sequence comes from Vulpes vulpes, assembly GCF_048418805.1. Taxonomy (NCBI): domain Eukaryota; kingdom Metazoa; phylum Chordata; class Mammalia; order Carnivora; family Canidae; genus Vulpes; species Vulpes vulpes. Next base: position 158,824,934 of record NC_132791.1, on the reverse strand, counting down.
GGTCCCATTGGGTGAGAAGGTCCCGGGAGGGCAGTCTTCACACATCGTGTCCCTCTGCTTGGTGCCTGAAAAACAATAAGGCTGGCAGAGGGGATACAGGGGCTGGAGCCCAGAGGGGAGCTGGGCTTCTCCCCCACAGGCTGGGGCCTGGGGTCTGGGGTCTGGCTCTCCAGGGGGTACCAGGGACCAGGTGGCCCTGCTGCTGAGCAGAGAGAGCATGGGGTCTTTGGCTCACCTCTGGCCACTACCCTCTGTCCAGGTTTGCAGGGCGTGTGGGGACGGCACTCCACACAGTCGTCCTCGTTCTCACTGATGCAGAAGTGGCCCTGGGCACAGGCGCACACAGTATTCTCTGTTCTGGAGCATTTCTGCCTGGTCACCAGGGCCATGGCTGGGACCCAAGAGAAGGAGCTGAGAGCAGCCGCAGGGGCTGCCCTGGGCAGTGCTGAGCACCCCATCCCAGGAGGAGACCAAGAACCTGTGGGCCTGTGGGCTCCTGCCTGGGGTCTGGGGATGGACGGTGAGTGGCCCCCAGCCCAGCTCTGCAGCCCTGATGTGTGTGTCTGGGTCCCACTCTGCTCCTGCCCCAGGACCCAGTCAGGTGCCCGCCCTGCTCAGCCCGAACCCGGTGCCTGCGGGTGCTGGACGTGGGGAGGGTGGTGTCCAAAGGGGATCTGAGGGGCATGAACAGCAGCAGAAGAGCGCTGGAAATGGAGGAGGGGCCAGCGGTCAGGAGGATGGGGGTGTCCTCAGTAGGGCAGGCGGGGCCCACAGAGGAAGTGAGAACCACAGGCAGCCGTGGGTGAGTCCCAGAACGTGGGTCCCAGCCCTAGGCCACCCATAATGAAGTCCCGTCCCTCAGACAGGTTCCCGGCTAACAGGCTTTTCTGAAGCTGCTGACCCGCCTCTAGGGAGAGACAGGTGTGGACAGAGGCCTAAGTCCCCTGGAAGGGTTCAGACACTGAACCCTGCAGATGGGTGGGGCCTGGCACACCTGGTCCTGGCCATGTGGGTGTGCCGCTGCAGGGCTGCAGTGGGACAGAGTGGAGTGGTGGCTGCGGCCAGTGCTCTCACCTGGGTCACACATTCGGCACTGCAGACACTCGCTCAGGCCATTGAGGTGGGCCGTGTAGGTCCCCGGGTCACAGGGAGCACAGACGGTGCCAGTCAGCTCCCCACAGGCCTCCTTCACCCGGTAACCTGCACCCAGAGGGGCCGCGTCACTCGGGCCCGACTAGGACCCTTCGGGAGCCCCCAGAGGGCATGACACCCCCCCCAGAACAGAAAGCCCTCTTGCTGAACCCCCACACCATACATGGTCCCCTGCTGCCTCCTACCAGTGAGCCAGCTCTGGGGGCAGTGGGAATGTTCTGGACAGAGGTGAGGACCTCCTGGTCCTGTGCCCACTGTGCCCCGGTCCCCACTCTGTGCCCCAGCTTCTGGCCACTAACCGGCTGGCTGGCTCCCCCAGGCCACCTGCCTGTGCAGTGCAGTTGTGAGGGGCTTGAGGGAAGAGTCCAAGCTTAGGGTGTTTCAGCCCTCCCCCATTGGTACCCCTGCCTCCAGGGCTTCACTTGGCCCCTGGTGCTGAAGCATAAGCCCCTGGCCAGGGAAGGGGCTGTCCTGGGCAGCCCCACAGAACGGGTCCTTCCAGGACCGTACCTACCTGGGCTGCATTTGGGACAGCACTCGGACCCTACCGGATACTCTTCCTCTTTGCAGGGGGCCGTGGCCAGAGCCCAGGGGAGGGACCCCAGGAGGAGGAGGTACAGGGCCTGCAGGAGACAGGATCAGCACTGCAGGGGAGCAGTCCCAGGGCTGCCCCTGGGGCCCCAGGCTCTCCCCCTGTGAAATGGGGCGGCAGCAACCCTTGAGGAACTGCAGGGTCAGAGCAGGGACAGCTCTGAGGAGCCATAGCCCTGGTGGGGAGACAGGTGGCTCTGGGCCTGGGGGTGACAGGGTTTATCTGGGGGACCCTGGTTCCAGGGCTGATCCTGTCTGGTACTGTGGGTGCCTTCCTGAGGAGTTAGAGCCAGGGCTAGCCGCCTACTGAGCAGGGTCCTGTGTTTGCCCTCTCTGCACAAATAAGGACTTTGTCAAAAGCACTGAGCTGCCGGCAGAGGCAGGGGAAGAAGGGTGGGCTCTTGAGCTCCTGCTTTTCCTGTGGTGGGGGCCCTGAGACAGTTGGGGAGAGGGCCACAGAGGAGCATTTCCGCTGTTAGTGGGTATGGCTTCAAGCCACTCTGCTCACAGACTCTTGACTCTCGGGGGTCAGGGGACAAGTTGCAGGGGGTTGAGTCCACCCAAGAGCTACAGGTAGTGAGGGGACAGGGCACAAGTGAGCCAGGAAGTGGCTATGGCCCAGGGCAGGGTGCAGGGAGCACACCCAGCAGGCAGGAGGGGATGACAGGAAGTGCTGAGACACAGGGACACACAGACTCAGGGCACTCACCTGGCTCAGGGCATCAGCCTTGGGGGCCTGGCTCCAGGGGGGCAGCTCCCAGCCTTGAAGAGGCCCCATGTCCCCCTTCAGGACCCCTCATTCCCCAGCTGCTGTCTCAGGACCCCTGACAGCAGCAGAGCGACCTTGCACTCAGCCCAGAGCCTGACTTCCCTAAATGGAAAGAGAAAGAGAAAGTGTTTGTGGTCCAATGAGAAGGCTTATCATTCTACAACATTCTTCAGCTCAGCCTCCAAAATAACTGCCTTTGCTGAGGCCCAGCTGCCCTGCCTGGGCCCAGAAGCCCACAGTGGCAGAGGGGAGAGGGCTGCAGGACTGGCTGTGCAGAGGGCAGGAGGTGACCAGATGCAGAAGTGCAAGGCAAGGGGAGGGGGATGCAGAGGCAGGAGGCGGGACCTCGGTGGGGGTGGGGGTGGGGGGCACAGTTCCTCCTGTCCCACTGAGGGAGCCCGAAGTGCTGGCTGAGCAAGTTCTCCTGGCCTCTCCCCTGTCCCTCAGCACCCCCCACCCCCAGGTTCCTGTAGAGCTGGGTGCACCCTCCAAATGTATCTGCCTGCCTTCTGTCTGGGCTCTCACACTCCCAGAGCCAGCCCCCCACACCCCACGGCTCAGGCATCAAGGCTACAAATGGAGCCCTCCTGCTTCCTGTCTCAGCTCCCAAAGTGGGATGACGGGTCCCTCCAGAAGAACCCCATCTCCCACGTCTCCCATGCGGCGCCCTCCAGGTGTGTCCCCACCTCTATACAGGATAGGGGTGGCTGCTTTCCTCCTACAGGATCCTGAGCACAGCTCTGCAGAAGGGGTCTCTCCCCAGACCACCCAGAGCTGGGGGAGGCGGAGCTCCCTTGGTGCCCCCCCACCCCCCTGCCTCCACCATGAGGGAGATGGAGGGGAGTGACCTCCCTGACCCTGGGAGCTGGAGGGATGCAGAGCATCCTCAGTGTCCCCCCCACCTCCATGATTGGGGGGGCGACACTGTACTTTCCCTGAGCCCCACCACTGTATTCACACCCCACCCCCACCCTGTCACTGGGTGGGGGCCCAGCTGATTAATTCTTGCCCCCATTTCACAGGTGGGTCATGGCCCAGGGTGTCTGGGGTACAACTGCTCAGACCCAAACCCTGACCTCCCCATCCCAAAGGGGCTCTCCTCACCTGGGCTTCCCAATGCCACCACTGTCCCCAGAGCTGGAGGTGGTGTGGACACTTTAGAGGTGGGGGACCACTGCATGCCGGGTGCCCTAGGAGGCTGGCAGCAGGCTGGTGAGAGGCAATGCACCCCTGCTAGCGCCTCCAATGGGAAGTGTCCTAGGGAGTCTCCCCCGTAGCCCTGGGGCTCCCACGTCACACTTCAGCCCCATGGCCCATGTGATGGTCACATTTCAGCCCTGTGGCTCATGTGATAGGAGGGCATGGCACCCTCTGACTTCCCCACAGATCAACAAACTGGCCCTTCCCTCCCAGCAGACCCATGCCGACACTGAGGTGCGTGTCCAGCTCCACGGGCCTCAGGGCAGGACCCCCTCAGACCCAGGAACTGCCCCCTTCAGTGAACTGATCGCTGGTCACCCATCCCAGATTGACCTGGAGCCCCTTCCCTGTCCTGACCTTGGCACCAGTACCCTGGGTCACTATCTAATCCCATTGCCAGGGGACACTGAGGGGGACAGCCCGGGTGCCAGGGAAGGACGCAGGCAGGGATGAAGTCCTGGGGCTGAAGTGGGGACTGCCCCCAGACCTGTGGGCCAAAGCCTCCCAGGGCTCAGAAGTGAGGTCCACCCCTGACCACTGTCCCCCAGGATGACCAGCCCAGCCTCCCAGGCAGGGAGGGGGCAGGTGGGACCCAGGGCCTTGGGAGCCCATGCGAGGCCCCCGCAAACCCCAGGGATGCCCCCACCCTGCACGGGCACCACGGTGTGCCCTACTTGGCATCAGCAACACAAAGGACTGCTGGCCCTTTCTCATTCCACACGGTCACTGGAAACCATTTTACAGAGAAATCACTGAACGGGGGAGTCCAGCGGTGGTTGTGCGGCCACGTTGCCATAATGGACACTCCCGGGCCTGAGATGTGCCTCAGGCCCCACTGGCTCATTCATCCAGCAGCACTTCCAGGGGGCAGCTCTATGTCATCCCCCTGCCGGGACCCTCCAGGGGACCTTCCCTCTGCTGTGTGGCCTGGGGGCCCGCCAGGCAGGGGGGCTGCTCCCCTCCCATCTCTGTGCCTCACCCTTAGGCCTGGGACGTCCCCAGATACTTTCTGGGAGCTGGAGCCAGGCAGGGAAGGAAGGGGTGACACCCCGTGTCCCCATGGGAACAGGCTGTAACCGTCCCGTCTCTGGGGTGCTTGCTGCGGGCCAGCCGAGCCTCGGGGCTCCAGGGGCGGGGAAGAGAGAGGTTAGGTGGCCTGTCCAGGGCCACTGGGGACACGGCTGCTCCGCGGCTGCGCCGTGCTCGAAGCCCCCAGCCTGGCTCCGGGTTGGGCCTCCAGGGTGTCCCAGTCACTGCTGCAGAGTGGGGCAGGGGGTGTGCAGGACAGTCAGGTTGTCCGCTCGGGGGCCCTGGGTGGAACTAGCTGAGCCAGGGCGACCCTGGAGATGGTCTGCTGCTGCCCCTCCTGGCTCCAAGAGGCCAGAGGACGTGCCTGATGCTTGTCAGCCTGCGAGCCGAGGCTGTCCCGTACCCGCTGGGACAGAGGAGTCCCCATGAGCGCCTGCAGTCCTGAAACAATGAGCAGCATCTGGGAATGAGGCATGCAGGGGGCCGCTGTCTGGTGTGACTCTGACCTGGACTGGGCCTGTGTGTGAGACCCTGCCTGTGCCATGGGCATTTGGTGCCACCCAGGGGGAGAGGCTGGGACTCAGGGGACTGGGGGTGAGGCCCCCGGGGCCAGGGCTGCCCAATACTGGCTACGTCCCCTCACCAGAAGCCAATTAGAAGTGTCCCCACCCTGCTCTATCTTGGTACACTTATACCCTCCTGCCTCCGGGGTTTTCCAACCAAGGGGAAGGAGCACCCTCTCTGTACCCTCCGTTCTGCCCTCATGAGCATTGGGAAGTATTATAGAATGTTCTAGGAACCCCAGCCACACACAGGTGCCTCAGAGCCACTCAGGAACCCAAAGCAGGGTGTGGGAGTTCTCTCTCCTGCTACACCCCCCACTGACCTCCCAACTCCTGCCATGCTCTTCAGGATGGAGGGGGCTAAGGGTCCCTTCAGCTGGGACTGTCCGGCAGCCACCAGTGTCCTCACAGTCACTACCTGATTCTATTTCCAAGGGACCCTGGGGAGGAGACCCTGATCAGGGCCAGTGACAGGGCAGAAGTACCCGATTCATCATGGAGGGAGCGAGATAGAAGAAGGGTGCCGGCTGTCACCTGCTAGGTGGGACCCTCCCCCTCCTCTGTGCTGGGCCCCCCCAATTCTACATATCTGAGGCTCCCTGTGGCTCATGCACCCCATCCTTCCTGGTGGGTGAAGTGGAGCCCATACCCCATATAACCTGGGCCCTGGGATGTACTCACCCCCTGACCCAACCAATTTACGCCCAGGGCCCCACAGGGCTCATGCTGGGTGGCTCACCCTGAGAGCTCAGGGAGGGCCAGGCTACCTCACTGTGACCTCCTGGTCAACACAGCACACAGGGCTTCTGGGAACCCCCCGGTCACATTTCCCCTTTCTTCCTGAGACAGATTTCCAGGGTGTTGAGGGGTGGGAGAGAGATGGTGAGAACCACAGGGCTGGAGCCAAACCTGGAAGCTTGAGGGGACGTCCTGAGGCCCCACGGCAGAGGCACCCCCTCTTCTATGCATCCTCAGCATCCCCTGCTCTGTGGGAGCCCCGGGCTGGACAGTGGGGATCAGAAGCAACGCAGCCTGGTCCTCACCCTCCTCGGGCTCCAGGACCAAGGAGGGAGCCAGAGGTACAGTCACGTGGGGAGCTCCCCCTTAGTGGGGGGCAGCTGCCAGGAGGAATGAAGGATGCCTAGGTGCTCTGGTGGAGGGCCAGGTGGGAGAGGGAGTTTCTGAGGAAGAATGTAGGTTGAGCGATACAGCTGGGCAGTAGCTGAGATCCACTCTGGGTGAGGCGTGGGGCTGGCACAGAGCAGGCTGCTGTGCAGGGCAGACGGCGCAGAGAGGACGATCCGGGGGTGGGCCAGGCAGAGCCAGGGGGAGGCAGGGGCAGGCTGCAGAGGCCGAGGGCAGCCCAGAGGTGGGAAGCCTATAGGACGCAGCTCCAGCTGTCACGTGTAGAGGAGAGTGGACGAGGGACCACGCCGCAAGCCCTCATGCCTACAACAGAGGGGAAGGATGCGGGGACAGCAGTCAGAGGAGGGCCTGGGGGTGCTCGGGTAGCCCAGCACTTCCCAAAGGTTGAGCACCCAGCTCCTGGGAGCAGAATTGGGGGACTGTCTCCCCCAAGCTCCAGACCAGGGTATCAGCTGCTGACCCCCTCCCCGCCGTCCCAAGCTCGGTGTGCCCGAGCACCCTCATCAGCTCCTCCCCAGCAATGTTAAGAGCCCTCTCTTCCCACCCAAAACCAGGAGCCAGGAGGCAGCTGTGCTCCACACCCCACAGCCCCACACCCCTCATCCTGGCCCTTCCAGGCGCAGAGAGACGGCAATGTTCCCCCACTCTGTCTCCGGGCACACCACGCCACCCTCGGCCCCTCTTCTGCTGCCAAATAGCAGCTGGGGCACCTTTCCAGCTCAGATCAAGCCGTGTTGGCCACTCCCCACACTCCGCAGGGCCTTGTGCCAGAGCCCCTCCGTACTCCCTCACTGTGGGCCGGTTGGGCCCTTGCACCCTCTCCCACCCCCCACCTGCCTCTCCTTACTCCAGCCACACTAAGCGTCAGCCCTTGTGTCCCAGAGCTTACCATCTCCTCCTTCCCTCCTGGGTGGCAGTAAGTTGGCCTACACTGGGTCCCCGGGGCCGGGGCCTCACCTCGCAGTAAGGTACCAGCACCGCCCTCACACCCACAGCCACCTTGTGCAGCTCGTGGTTAGCACCCTGGGGACCTGTGCTTCATGGGCCAGGAGATGGAGGCAGAGAGCAGGGCAGATGAGGGAGGCCGCCACTTCAGGAAGAGCAGGTGAGCGTCCGAGTCTCAGCTCAGCACTGCCTCCCGCTTTCAACTCAGGGAGAGAGTTCTGGAAGACTGTGGAAGACAGAGCCCACCTTGTCCCCATTCCCTGCAGACATGCTGGCACCCGCAGAGCCACAGGGGGCTGGGGAGCAGCATGAAGCTCACTGCCAGGACGTGGAGGGAGAAGCCAGACCCACAAGGCCCCAAGCATGGTGGCATTGATTTGACACACTGGAACAGCAGGTCTAACCTAGAAAAAGCAGGTCAGGGAGGCCTGGGCCAGGGGCAGTTGTGCCTGTGAGGGGCTAACCCCAGTCAGCTGCTGGGGGTCTGAGACAATGTGCATTGGGCTGGGGGCACACATCTATTTCTCTCCATTCTGGACACTGCAAGTCTACCCTGCTGTGTCCTCACACAGCCTTCCCCTGTGCACACATGGGGAGAGAGCTCAGGTGTGTCCTCTTTGTTCTCTAAGCAGGCTCCATGCCCAGCCTGCAGCCCAATGCAGGCCTTGAACCCAAGGCCCGAGATGGAGAGCTGAGCTGACATCAAGAGTTGGACACTTAACTGACTGAGCCCCTTAGGCAGCCCTGCTCCTCTTCAGGGCACCAGTCCTATGGGATCAGGGCCCCACCCTTATGATATCATGGAATCCCAATTCCCTCCTGAAAGTCCTGCCTCCAAACGCAGTCACATTGGGAGTCAGAGCTTCAACATATGCATTTGGGGGGCGCACAGTTCAAGGTGGTCTCCAACCAGAGTGTGAGCTCCTGAGGACAAGGAGCTCTGTCCGCTGCTCACCACTGTATCCCCAGCACCTGGCACATAGCCAAGCCCACTGGGTCTCCGTGATGTGGGGGAAAGCCTCCCATCCGTGGAAAGCCAGCCCTCGCCCTCTGCAGGCCTTGGTGTCCTCTGGTGAATTAAATGACGTCACAGTGTGTCAGCATCGACAAGGACACGGACCAAGTGTGCACTCAGGCAAAACAATCACTGTCAGGCCCCAAACACAGCCAGCTGACCCCACTGGCTTATCACACTCATCACCTCCGCCCTGCCCCTTCTGTTTACAACATGGGCAAGGCGTGTTAATGTTGGGAGTTAACCAGACACTCAGGCAGTGAGGGCCAGGGTCCCCCACAAGGAAACAGGGAGCCGGGATGGCGAAGACGTAGCACACTAGCATCCTATTTGACAACGCAGACCATTATATCCTGTCTAGCAGCCTCTGCAGGAGCGACGTTTGCAAAACATCTTGAAACAAAACAATGAACCATGAACAATGGGTCACTGATACAGATGAAGGGGGTCAGCCTCCAGACGTCAGCCCAGAAGTCCATCAACACAGGAAGAGTCTCCCGCCAGGGACACAGGTGAGTGATCAAAGCCCTGATGGGCACAGCTCAGTGGCCAGTCCACTGGGGGCCCCTCTCCAGATGCTCCAGACAGTTCTGCAGGAGAGCTTCTAAAAACCCCTACATTCGAATGCCAAGATGTCCCCTCCTCCTCTGGGAGCCTTGTACTATGGCTCAATAAACTGTGCCTTGCCACCCACCACTCTTCGTCTGGTCTACATCTTCACTCCATGCGGCACAACCAGGAACTGAGGCACTCGGGCACGAAGAGGACGGCACACACACAGCCCAAGGCCCCAGGACAGCCCAGACCCTATGGCATTGCCATCTGCCACTGCCCGCTAGGTCCCCCAACCCCCATGGGAGCCTACCCCACTGTCACCGGCAATCCCCCAACCTTGCGGCCTGGGCACACACCAGGCCGTCCGACTGCAGCGCTTCGGTCTCCAGGTAAAGTGGGTACACCAGGAATAATGCGCCCTTTCAGGTGAACACCAATCCCCTGAGGGTAACCCTGGGAGGCCGATGCACCAAAGGACCCCAGCACCCACACACACAGCCTGCACATGTGCACACACACACGGCCCAGCCATGAGGGCCTGTGATGTGCATCCCAACAAATCCTGCCCACGCGTCATGTTTCCCTGCATCCTGAATAATGTCAGGCATTCTTCTGCCGGGGGCCTGGGGCAGGCTCTGGTCCTGGACTAACTTCTCCTTTCTGCTTAGTTCTCTTCTTCATTGTGTGGGTTATTAACAGCATGTTTCACTTTTACAAGAAAACTGTGATGGAGGGGGCACTGACCTTCACTACTGGTGAAGACCAGGCCGCTGGGCCAGCCCCAGGGGAACCCATGGCTTCCCCAGAAGGCAGCTCTGCCGGGCAGCCGGAACAGTTCCTGTCTGCTGCACACCCTGCTCTGCACCCTGCTCGTGGGTCCCCTCCCTCCCTCCCTCTCCAGCCTCCAGCCCTGGAGTGGGGGTGCAGCAATGATTCGGGCCCAGGGCCTGCCCTCAGAGGCCAACTCCAAGCCTCGCTCATCGGTGCTCACGGCAGCTCTATTTACGGCAACGAAAGGGTGGATGCGGCCCAGGTGTCCACCACAGATGAAGAGACGAATGCGTGTGTTACCCGCACGATGGACCACTGCTGAAGTTCTGACGGGTATGGCAGCACTGTTGACTTTGAGGCCCGCATGCCCAGGGAGCCAGGCTGGTCACGAGAGGACAAATTCCCTCTGAATCCACTGGCACGATGGACCTAGAGTCCTCACGTTTCTAGAGAGAGCAGGCGCCAGGGATTGGGGAGGAAAGGGGGCAGCGTTTCATGGGGCAGAGCATCAGTCTCAGAAGTCGGAAAGTTCTGGAGATGGTTGATGGGGACGTGTGCACAATGGTGTGAAGGTGCGTCGTGCCGCTGGGCTGTGCACTCGCCGACGGCTAGCATGGCACATCTCGTGTATTTCACAACAGTTGTCTTAAAATGAATCAAAAAGCTTTTAAGAGAAAGCAGGAGGGGTCCTTATGTTGATAAGGTGCTATCTTGACCACGTCCCCATAAACCCAAGCCACAGTTCTGTAAGATGTCAGCCACAGGGGAAACCAGGCAAAGGACATGCAGGGTCTTTCTGTCACATTTCTTACAACTCCCTGCGAATGACATAAAAATAAAAACCTTACCTAAAAAATAAGAGCTGCATGCCACATGGATGTCTTGCCCCCATGTAGTGCATGTGGTTGGGTGACAAGTCCGGAGCCCAAGGCGCTGTGGGTCCCACACCCTCAGAGGCACCACCCCCGCCCTTGCCACACAGGAAGGAAGCTCCTGAGGCCCCGGTCCCTGCGCAGACAGGGGCTCCTGCCCCTCCTGGGGAAGCCACAGCTTCTTTCCCAGTAAGTTCTCCCTGGACTGTCATTGTGAAATAAAAACTGTAGCTCTACTTGGCCTTTCTCTTTCGTTTAGAAGAGGTCACAGGTATCATCTTACAAAGAAAAGCGTGAGGACACAAAGTGAATGTTGGTGAGTGTGGCCGTAGCCTGATGGTACGCACCTTGCTTGCTCTTGATCCTATGTTCAAACAGCGCTTATGGGGCAGCCTGGAGCCCCCACCCGGCCTGTGCCTGGACAGGCTGACACCCACCCACCTGCCAAGGTGGGGGCCAGGGCACAGGGGGCAGAGGCTGCCCGTCATCCAGTAAGTGTCCCCAGGCCTGTGTCTCTGTGTCCACAGGAGATCCTCAGGGGCAACTGTGCTCCATCAGCCCCCAAATAAAATGTGATACCCCAAGGATCCCCAAGATGCTTCAATATCTGGCAGATGACAGATGGGCTCCCCGGAGTCATCAGCCCACCTCCTGACCACCTACCTGCCCAGTAAATGCAGAAAGCAGCGGATCAAATGCACAGCCCCAGGCCTGCCCTGGGTTAGTCCCCGAGATAGTCCTGGGCCAGGGGAAGAGAGGCCCCAGCCTCCAGGAAGCCATGCTCCGTTTAGCCCACATTTATTGAGCACCTGCTGCATGCCCAGCTGTGGGCACAGGCATGGCTGTCCAGGCCGTCTCACCCACACAGGGAAGAGGCTGCTCGATGGTGCAAGTACAACCCTGAGTGTGACTCCGGGAGCACAAAGGGGATACCACCCATCAGGGGGTGCAGCTCAGGGCCCCATAAGCTGAAGCTGCGTCCAGCAAGGAAGCAGCAGCAGCATGGACCAGGCAGGCTGCAGGCTGCTGTGGTCACTGCCCAGGCACTGACTCATCATCTCCCTGGGTTCCTCCCTGTACACCGAGCCAGTCACAGCAGGGCCGGTGCTTTCCCAGAAGGTAACTTCCCGTCTGGGTCAGCGTCTCTTCACCTCCTTTCCTGGAACCTACAAGAAGACTCGAAGGGGCTGGGCATTCCCTCCTCGCTATTTTTTCCTCGCCACCCCACCCCACCCCCTTCAGGGACGGGCTTGGCTTGGGTCCTGAGGGGCCTATCCCCTGCCCACAGCTAGGGGGACACCTCGAGCCTCTTCCCCTCCCTGGGAGCCGTAGAGGCGGCAGCGGCAGGCCCTTCCCACTGTCAGGTCACAGGACACCAGGGGGCAGCAAACCCCAGGCCCTGTGCTCCGTCTTCCCGGAGGTGCCTGCCCCTTCCCACCATGGAGTCAGAGACAGGGAGACTGGTTCTCTGGTTTTCAGCCTCCCCCCTCCAAGATTGTGTCCCCGGGCCTGCCCCAGGCAGGGCGTGGGGGTGCTCTCGGCCCAGCGTGGGCTCAGTGGAGGTCTCCAGAGGTCCAGGCAGGACCCCACAGCACGCCCCTCCGCCCCATCAGCACTGCCCCAGCTCCCTCTGCCACAATCGTGACCACTTACAGACCTCACAACACACAAAGCCCTTCCCCTGGGACCCCCTGTCAAGCTGGAGGGGTGGGGGGCACTGCCTGTGGCCAAAGGCCCCCCCTACCCTGGCGCTGGGCGGGAGACAGGACAGGAAACAAAGTGCCCTCCTGTGAGCAGTGTTGTGCTCGCCAGCCGGGCCCTCCCCTCTGGGTCCCAGGGGCCTGGCAAAGTCACCACTGCACCTCCCTGTGAGTGGGGACTGCACCCGCTGGCGGCTCCTGCAGGGCGGCAGGACTCTGGCAAGCGCTCCTCATCTTAGCCGAGTGTCCATTTGCACCTGTGCGCGGAGAGGATCACCTTCCCTCAAGTCCACCCAAGGCCCTGGCGGAGCTGCCAGGCTCAGGGGCTGTGGAGAGGGAGGCCAGGGTGGAGGGGAGGACACTGCCCTAGGGGCATCCCTCCTAGCCACTGCCCCAGCCCCACACCCCTCACTAGGCCAGGGCAGTGCTCCCCCCTGGGGTGTCGCCCCCCCCCCCATCCTGTCCCTCCTCCAGCTCAGGGCTGGGCTGGGGCCCACAAACTTCTCAAACAAAAGGGACACCAGAGAGGTGGTGAGGATGACTGCCAGCCCTGCTCCGACCCCACACCCACCCCGCCCACCGGTGCCCCCAGACCCCAGCCAATCTTCACTTTGGGGGGTGTGCAGGGCAGGAGGATAGAGAAAGGCAGTGGATGTGGCTGGGTGCTGGCAGAGCCTTTATGCTGAGCAGGGTGATGGAGTCTGGGGCGCCCAGGCCTTCCCACGCTGGGCCGCCAATCAGTGGCCAAGGCTGGACAAAGCACAGGCCACCCCCCCCACCCCCCCACCCCCCGGGGCTGCCAGGCTGGGATAATGGTGTCCCTGCCCCGCCCCCAGCAGGTGGGGGTGTGGACTGCAGCGGGGAGACACGTGGAGCACTGGCAGGAGGTGCCCCACCACTGAGTCCTGCCGTCAGACCCTCACGGAGTGGCCCCCAGCAGTCCAGCTGCCTGCCAGGGTGCAGAGGCCGGGGGAAACAGCTGCCCCTGGGGTTCAGTGCCCTCTGTGGACCCCACCTGCCCGCCCTCCAGGCCCAGGTCCAAGGTCACCCTCCGATCACTGCCTGCTCTTAGGAGCCAAGCTCAGTCTCTACCCTGGGGCTCTCCAACCCCTCACATCTGACTGGTCTTCCACCTGCTGGCCCAGGTACCTGCTGGCCCTGGCCATACTCACTGGGGGATGCAAGTGGCGGCAGGGGCAGCAGGAGATATAGCACGAGAGACAGAGAGCTTACCAGCAGAGGTGTAGGGGGAGGCGGGGCCCCGTAGTGGACCAGGGGTGCTGCCCCTGGTGAACCCCACCCTCATCTTGCTTTCTGAAAGGTCAGGCTCCAGCTGCTACCTCCTCCGCCCCCTAGGTGGGTCCTCTTAGTACAAGGTTATGGTCAGAGTGCTCTGGGGCAAGAAATGCACAGCTCCCCTACCCTGGCGTCCCCAGCACCTGGTATTTAAACAGCAGGTCTTCAGAGGCTGTTCCACTAGCCCAGGGAGGAGGCAATACCATCCTCCATCTCGTTGAGAAAGCTGAGGTCCGGTGAGGAAGCCTCACCTGCCCCTGCCCCTACCGGCTCAGTGCCCTGTCACCTGCACTGCATGGGTGGCAGGATGCAGTGCGGGTGGGGATGTGAGCACAGTGCAGGCCAGGGTTGGGGTGGTGGGTGCCAGCAGGGATGAGGCCAGGCCAGGGAGTGTGATGGGGAGGAGGGGTGGTAGGGCTGGCTGCCCAGGGGTGGCGGTGGCCATGCCGGCCCCACAGAAGGAGTATGAAGGGTCCCCTGATGGGCCCTCTGCCCCAGGTGTCCAGGGTGAGTGACAGGCTCAGGAACCCTGCCAGCCTGGGGCGAGATGGGGCGGGGGAGGAGCAGGCGCGTGGCTGCCCGGGTGGCTGCATGAGGCTGCTCCCTAGCCCCCCCCACCAGGGACCTCCCAGGCCCCTGGATGGTCAGCAGGCAGGCGCTGTCCCCATGATGCCAGCTCAGCTTGGGGGTGGCCAGGTAGGCCGTGGCTGCTCCTCTGCTTGCCCCGCCTGCCTCCAGGCCCTGAATGGCTGGGAGCCTTTTGTGGGAGAGCAGCTGGCGGCTGGCCCTTTATGTGGGGCTGTGGGAAAGTCGGCGGGCAGCCTCTCACACCCTCTCCAAAGCCCGGATTATCTCGGGGCCAGCAGGACACCCTCTCAAGGATGTCCCCCCCAGCAGGGGTGGGGGTAGGGGCCCCCAGAGAGGTCCTGTCTGCCAAGCACTGGCCCCAGAAGTCTCCCAGCAAGGACAGGCCCCTGCGTGGAGAGCCCCTTGGACGCCCTGCTCCTTCCCCACCCACCTCGTCCCTCTGGGTCCCCCTCCTGATTGCACAGGCCACTGGCCTTCTAGAGGGGAAGGTCAGCAGGAGGGTTTGCTTGGGGCTGACAGCCCCTACCCCACCCTCAGCTGAGCAAACTTGTAGCAGGCCCAGGGCTAAGTGAGACTTGGGGGTGCTGTGGGGCCTGGACAAGGAGGGTGTGGCAAGGAACTGCACACTTATTTAGCACCTACTGCATACAAACTGAGCAGGACACCCATCTTCCTGGACCTGCTCAGAATCCCACGGGGGGAGGCAAGACTATGAGCAGGAGACAGGCCTCAGCCTGGCTCCCTGCCTGAGCTCACCCAGCCTTGGCCCCTGAACCCCAGCCTGTCCCTGCTCCAAAGACCAGCTCCCAGGCGGCACAGAACTTGGGCAGGGACTGTGCTCCAAACGAAGTGGGGTGGGCCAAGGCAAAGGCCTAGCAGAGTGCAGGGGGGACCCCAGACAATGGTGATGTTAATACCAGCAGCAGTGCACTGAGGCCACCTGAGTGCTCCCTTCCTCCTCAGCTCCTGATTCAGGGGGACTGTTGGTAGGGGCCTCCTGAACGCTCCCTTCCTCCTCAGCACCTGCTGCAGGTGGACTGTCAGTAGCCCCATTTTACAGATGAAGAAACTGAAGTCTAGAGAGCCCAGCCACTAAATGGTGGCATCTGGCTTCGAACCCTGATTCCACACCCCCACCACCAGAGGTCCTCTGGCAGGAGCACCAGGGGGCAGCAATCAGAAGGGGTAGGGGTGGGGGTCCCTTTCTCATCCCTAGTGGCCCCAGGCCAGGGCCAGTGAGGGCTAGGGAACTGGGAAGGCACCAACACTGGCCAGATGTGCAACCCTCTGGCATCTTGTTGGAGCTGCTGCTGCTTTCTCGACCTTCAAAGGCCGCCTGGGGGAGCCCCGCCTTGCTCAGAGTGCTCCCCAGATGGCCTCTAGGCCCACAGCTCCAAACACAAAGCCAGCACGCGCCTTTTGTGCAGGATGAATGTCCACAGCAGGGGCGGAGTATGGGAAGCCACCCGGAGCGGAGCGGCCCTCCCGCCCAAATTCCCCTCCCGCCCAAATTCCCCTCCGGGTTGGGGACGACAGGGCTGCAGGACTGCTGCCTGCAATCAGGGCCAGTGTGTTCCCTGCCCCGGGGCCTCAGACCCGGGGCAGCAGACCAGCAGGGGGCCCGGGCCAGTGAGACCACCAAGATCCCCTCGCACCCCATTTCACACACGGAGAAACAGGCCTGAGGGGGGCTGATGGGGCTGCCCTCTCTCCCACAAGTGAGCTCCAGGGTGGATGGGCTCTGATCCACGGGGCCCAGAGCTGGGAGACAGGCGACTATCTCAGTCCATCTCAGTCCGGCGCAGGATGCTGAACACGAGGCCACTGCCAGACTGGGGGCAACCAGGCTAGGAAGGGCCAGATCCTGAAGCCTCGCCAGCATCCCCCACATCCTGCCCCCTGGCCAGGCTCTGGGCACTCTGCCTGGCACCGGGCAACCACTGCCTCACTTCCTCCCCTCAGCTTGCGTATTCATCCAGGATCCTTGTCCTCTCTAGCCTTCATCTGTGAACAGGGGTGTTGTGTCCTGGTGGGTCTGAGGAGCCCCCCACCCAGTGGTGCCGAGAGCATCAAGTGTGCCCTGCTCGCCAGTGCTGAGCCTCACTGATGGGTCCCCACACCAGCCTGGAACCCTGTACCCCTGACAGCTGGCCCAGATTACCTGATATAATGGGGGGTCTGTGGTATGTGGGAGCCCCAGCACATACCCAAAAGGGATGCTGATGAAGTTGTCTGGAGTCAGGATGGAGGTCCTATGGGGAGGAGGGTGTTCCAGGGTGAGCAAGGAGTGACCACCGAGGGCATGCAGCCTGAACCCTGATTTGTGACTGATCAGGTCACCACAATGCCTGGGAAGAAGAGGAACCCAGCTGGGATGGTGCTTGGCCAAACTGTGGTTCTTGCCTCTTTCCGCCATCATGGGACAGGGCGCCTGTGTCAGTTTGTCACTCTGTGGGGCAAAGAAAAGGGACTCCCAAATGGGCCACCCAGAGCTGCCCAGGGCCCCTGCCTCCACCCCGCTTCCCAGGTAACTAAGCCAGCAGTAGGTGGCCCCCACCCCAGGGGTTACTTTTGTCCTCTCTTGCTCAAACATTCGTGTGCAAATTTGTTGCCATCCTTGCAAGCCCTGCAAGTCCTCTGCCCCAGGCTCAAGGTCCTGTAGGTCCCACCCTGTGCTTGTTTGTGCAGTGTCCAGGAGGCAGGGGGGCTCTTTAGGGATCAGCCAGGCCAACGCTTGGACAATAAGATGGGGAACACAAGGCCCAGGGAAGGCCAGCCCAGTCTCCAGCAGGCCCACAAAGTGGGCAGGTGGAGCGAGGAGGTGGACCAGCAGGGCCAGGACCCCAGTGAGCCAACGGGATCAGACTGCAGGACAGGAGCTCAGCTAGGGAGAGGGAGCTGTGGTGCTTTTAGAACAAAATAGGTCTTCCTCAGGAGCAGAATGCTCTGAAGGCCTGGACCCATCCAGTGGGTATGAGGGGAAGGTCCCCCCAGACCCTGGAAGAAGCACAAATAGTTGATATCAAGTAGCCAAGTGACTGAAGTAGGAACAGATCCAGGAACCCACTCTGGTCCTCTGCGTGGAGAGAAGGAGCTGCCCCACATGCCCTCATCCAGGGTCCAGTCTGGCCTCCGCCACCCACTGGCAGCTTGGCCTCGGGGACAAACTGGTCCTCAGTTCACTTGCCTGTGAAATGGGAGTGATGACATTCAGCCTTGGCAAAGAGGCTGTTCCTCAGTGGGCCCCCCCCAACCCCCTGCCAGCACCCAGATGAGAAGGGCAGGTGGGGTGAGCCCTGGGGTGGGAGTCAGACAGAAGTTAGCACAGCTAAGAGTGCAAGCACCTACCCGTGCTTGCTCCACACATGCAGCAAGGATTTCGGGGTCTCAGGCTGTGTCTGCCCCACCTGCTCACCTTTGCCTCGTACCAGGAAAGTAGCCCCCTCAACAGCGAAGGGGTGTGCCTGGTCTGCTCCCGTGACATTTTATTCACAAACGCTCCATTTGAGTCTCATCTTATTTTCACATGTCGCAAAATATTTTTCTTCTTTGGATGTCTTCTCAGTGGTTTACGTGTGAAAGTGTTCCTGGGAAGACACAGACACCATGGAGGCCTGGTGCTCGCCCCTGGGCACAGCTGGATCCCCCAAAGCTCAGGTGGCAGCACTGGCATCATTGGGCGGGGAGATGCCCTGGGAGGGTCTGCTGGGAGTCTGGCCTCGGCTGGGGGTGGGGGAGGCCTTAGCCGGCCTCCCCGCCAGGTCCCCGCACGCTCCTCCTGGCTGCGCGGTGGGTTTACGCTGGCCTGCGGTTCCCACACTGCGCCAGGCCATGGAAGCGTGCCTGGGCCCCCCGCGGCATTAGTGCCGGGCTCTGCCTCTGAATGAATGGGGGCGGCCACGGGGGGCGAAGGGGGGGAACTCCCAAAAGACCATCTGGCTCCGCGTTATAATAGAGCAATAAAGGGCTTGTCTGCCTTTCAGAGGTTGGGAGCGAGCTGCTCTCTGACACCACAGGGTTTTAACCAGCTTGGGACTGCGACCTGGGCCTGCCCCCGGCCACTGGGAGGGCGGGGGGCCACGTGGGCCAGAGAAGCCCCTAATCCGGAGGGGGCCCATGAGACTCAAGGGCT
Source organism: Vulpes vulpes (assembly GCF_048418805.1). Taxonomy (NCBI): domain Eukaryota; kingdom Metazoa; phylum Chordata; class Mammalia; order Carnivora; family Canidae; genus Vulpes; species Vulpes vulpes. The sequence continues at coordinate 158,806,610 of NC_132791.1, read as the reverse complement.
CCGAGCTTTCCCACACCACCCGCCTCTGCATGTCCGCCCCAGCCCCTCTCTGCACTGGAGAAACTGAGGCCACAGAGGCTGGGGCTGGTCAAGCCTGAGGACTCTGCCCCCCGCCCCCACCCCCCTGCTCAGGGACTAGGGCACACTCCATTTGGGAAAGGGGGGGTCTGCTTTGGCCTGCAAAAGCAGGGCTCCCCAAGCCCAGCCTGGGAACCTGATGGAGCTGCCTATGTGTGATCCCCTCATAATGGGCAGGAGCCCTGAAGATGAGTGGACCCCCTGCCCCTCCCCAAAGTCAGGTTGCAGAGTAGAGCCTGGTCATGAACAGCAGAGAGAAGGGGTAGGTGCAGAGGCCGGAATCAGCACCTCACCGTCTGGGTGAGGAACCAGCTTGCTCCAGGCCCCCATGAGTAAGAGGTGAGCCCAGAATTCACAGCTGGATAGCTGTCCAGGGGTAGCTTCTGGGGAAGGGTCCCAGCCTCCTGAATCATGGAATAGGAGGAGGCTATGGATTTGTGACCTGACTCCCAGTCCAGCCCACCTGTGGGTGCTCACACACTGTCCTTCCATCCCTACTCAGAGCCCTATGCCCCCCAGAGCTCCCCATCATGGAAAGAGAGGTTGGTGCATGGACAAGGGGTATGTGGAGAGCCCTGAACCCCTGACTTGGTGACCCTGCTCCAGGGCACTGGCCTTTTATGGGTGAGAATAACAGGCAACCCCAAGCAGTCAGCCCCAGCAATGGCGTCTCCTTCTAGGCCTGGGGCCAAGGGGGCAGCTGGGGTGGGCACTACTCTCCTCCCAGCAATGCCCTGCTCATCTTTGTCCACCCTTGGTCATCCCTGGAAACCTAGAACCAGTGCCTCCATCAGGTGGTCTTGGCAGGGAAACCCCACTGTACACAGGTAAACTGAGGCACAGAAAGGACTGGCATGTGTTCAACAGAAAGCCAAGGGGAGAGCCCAGCCTCAGCCTAGATGTGCCCCCTGCACCCAGCCCCTGACGCCGATGGTGAATGTGCTCAGATAGCAACCCTCCAGGCTCAAGCTGCACCCCAGTCCTACACCCCCCAGGGCACTCCCTGAAATGCACAGACACCATCTGCGAGGAGTTCTCTGTGGGTGGGACAGTACAGGCCCCAGGCCCTGTGGGAGCTGGGTGCAGAATTGGACCGGCTTCGGGAGCATCACAAAGGGCAGGGCACTGACCACCCCCTGACCAGACAGTGCGGAAGACGAGCTGCTGACAGGTCCTTCCCTCATGCTCCCCCCAGGACCCACCTGCTCCCGACACGGTAGTACATCAGTGCTCAACCACCTTGAATGTTCTTCCACTGGGGGGGCTTCTACCAGCTGGGCAGCGAGACAGGGCTGGGAAGCACACTGAGCTGTGTCCATGCCCCGACCTACCAAGGGGAGTGGGCTGTGCCAGGTCGCAGGTACAGGTATGCGTGCAGGGGAACCCCCTTCTAGCCAGACTTGGAGACTCTGGTCCCCCCTAAGCTCAGATGCCCCTATTCTCTTTGCCTGGCACAGTGTCTGGGATTCCTCACCTGGAACACACCCACCCTCCTTCCAAGGACACCTCAGGAGGCTCCTCCTGCAGAAAGCCCTCCCTTGACATCCCTGTCTTACATCCATTCGCCAAATCACTGCTCTTCTCAAAAACATCAGTGCACCAGCCCTCCGCAAGACACCCAGCCCAAGTGTGCACACTCCCTTTTAGAAATTACAGGAGTAGTGGATGCTCACTCTAGAGAATCTGGAAAATACACACACAATGAAAAGTAACCAAATTTATGCCCCCAAACTGTTGGCATTTTTTGGGGGGGGGGAGATTCCCTCCACTTCTCTGCCAACATTAAACGGTGTCCTGGCCAGAGTGTCGGCCTGTCTTGGATATACACCCCTCAAAGTTACCCCCTACCTGTGAAGGTTTCCCCAGCCCCCATTCCAGTCCTTCTCCCCGGAATAGGGGCCAGGACTCAGTGCCCTCCAAGCCCCAAGCCCTGAGTGTCTACTGCTTCTGCAAGGGCAGGGAGGGAGGAGCAAGAGCTCTCATCTCTGAACCCAATTCTTTGGTATGGGAAGGGGTGCAGGGAGCTAAGGCCAAGGGGGGGCTGGGGTTCGTCCTGGCCTGGTGGTGGCCACAGTCCCTGGGGCAGCCCTGACTACAGTGGGGCCACAAACCCAACAGCTCCCACACTGCGCAACGGCAAAGGCAGTGCATGTACCTCACTGCAATTCAGGCAGACGGGAGACTCTGCCCGGGTCCCGGACGTACGCCCGGGTCCCGGACGTAGGGCAGGTGCTGGGTCCCTCGCGGCATTCCTCTGCCCTCCAGCCGCTGTTGAAACAGGCTTCCAGAGGCCTGTGCAGATGGGGCGGGGAGAAGGGCCACGCCCGGGAGAGCAGTGGGGTCAGGCTGCAGCCACACGGTGACCTCAGACACATGCGCTCGCCACTGCCAGCGCACGGTCCAGGGCCGCCAGGGACACTTGGCACACAGTCTGTTGCCAGGCCTGGCCCATGGGGAAGGTGCAGGCCTCTCCATGTTGTGGGGACACCTCTCGTCTGACCTCCGACCTCCGGTCATCAAGAGTCACCCATAGACTGGGCGCCGCTGGAGGGAGCGGGGCACGACCCCCAGGCGCATCTCCCGGGAGGGCACAGCCGTTCCCCACACTCTCACTAGGCAAACTGTCGGCCTTTGGAAAACACCTGTATCGTAAAATACACCTAACAAAGTTTATGGCTGTAACTGCCAAGCATATGGTTCAGGGGCATGAAACACATGGACACTGTCGTGTGCCCATCACCACCATCTCCAGAACTTTCCATCCTCCCAGAGGGTCTCTCTGGGAGCCCCCCAGCCCCTGGCACCCACCCTGCCACTTCCTGTCTCAAGGGATCTGACCCCCTGGGAACTGCGTGTGCGGGGAGCCCTTCGGGACCCATCCTTGGGGACAGGCTTATTTCAGGAGCACGAAGTCCCTGAAGGCTGGACCATGTTCCGTCGTCAGGAGGGACCCTGTTCTGCACACCCATCCATCCAGCGATGGACACCTGGGTTGCCTCCCCCACTTGGCTCCTGTGAGCAATGCTGCCATGACCGTGGGTAAGCACACAGCTCTCAGCCCTGCATCCCGGTCTTCAGGGTGTTGACCCAGGAGAGGACCTTCTGGACCACACGGCAGCGCCCTGCTTGATTTCTGGAGAGCCCCACACCGCCCGCCCTGGCGGCTGCACCCTTTCACTTTCCCAGGAAGAAGGAGCAAATGCCCCTGGAACCCTACCCGCCCCCAAAACCCCCCACACATGGTGCCACCTGCTTTTGGTCAGCCTGGGAGAGGATGGGGGTGGAGGTCATTCAGAAAGGGGTTTCAGTCCCAAGTTCCCGAATTTTTACAAAATCATGCCCAACTAGGGAAGCTGTCCACATCCACAGCACCTCACTCCAGACTCACGGAGTTCCCCAGGGTGGGGGACAGGACAAACTCTCCCTCCCCCTCAAAGCCCCAGCTGGAGAGGGGATCCCCTCCTCAGCTGCTAACCATCCCCTGGATTCCGGACGCTTCTGCGCAAAGCCCACCAGCCTGGAGTGGCCTCAGCCCTCCCCTAACCCGCCCATCGGTGGCCCCCTCCCCCAGGCCTTGTGGGCCAGCCCCCTCGGGTGGTGTGAGCCAGGAGCCCGAGGAGTTTCCCACACTTTGGCCCCATTCATAGTGTTAAACGGCCCACAAAGGCCAGGCGTGTGCCTTGGAGGCCGCACGGAGCTGCCATCTGGCCCGCACGCAGGGAGGGAGCAGGCCTCTCATCCGGCCTCACTGGGATTTAACACCGCTCATTTCATATTTCCCACAACTGAAAAATGGACCAAAGCTGCTCCAGCGCAGGGGGAGGAGGGAAGAGGAAGGTAGCCTCCCCTCTCCGCCACAGCCCACCCACCACCCTCACCTTGGGCCGGCCACCCTGGCCCACGGCGGGTGGGTGGGCAGCTGGACCGTGTCTCCTGCACGTGTCTCATTGGGACCAAGAGCCAGCCTGGGAGAAGGGGGGAGGGCAAGACACAAGCCCTAACCAACTGCCCCCCTCTGAGGAGGGGAGGGGGGTGAGGCCATGAGCAGGAGGGCCTGGCCTGAGCACTGCCCTCATTTGTGGTCAGAGCCCTGGGACCCCCACTGCTAGCAGACAGGAGGTCAGGGCACATGTGGGCTTGGGCCTATTTCTAGCCAGTGGAGGCTGTGGCTAGGGCCAGGGTGAGCATGGGGCTTGCTCCTGGTGCCTGCCTGCATTCCCTCCACCCTCAGCTAAGCACTTCCTTGGTGCTGAGTCCCTGGCTGTCATCCTGACCCTGACCCTCTCCACCCCAGCCCACCCCCAAGAAGCCCACAAGTAGACAAGGAACACACCAAAACATTCTGACTGCCCAGCATGAGCCCCATTTTGGCTGCAAAAATGGTCCCACTGAGCATCACTGGGTCCCCCTCGAAGCCTGCAGGACCAGCCAACTCACATCAAAGTTGTAAGTTACAGTCAGTCTCCAGGGGCCAGGGAGCAGAGGGGGAAGCACATGGCCTCAGCACACTCATCCCCAGCTTGCTCGGATGTCCCCTGCCCTTTTACATCAAACTAGAGCCAAATATCTATATAGGGTCCCATCTGCTCAGAGATGAGCTGCAGCTCAGGGTGAGGCTGCCCCAGCCCTCAGGGTCACCCATCTCCCACAGCCAGCCCAGGGACTGTGTCCCCTTCAAGAGAAGTGCTGTTAGGAGGGAGGAGGGGGAGAAGCCACCAGAGGGGTGAACAGGAGCTCCCTGCCCTCCTTCTCCAGAAGCACCTGAAGGTTCCACTCTGGGAGCTCCCCAAGCCTAACCCACCCTAGCAGGTGACCAGACCAGCTGGCCCATGGGGCAGTTCTGAGCTGCCTCCAAGCCACGCCTGCCCTGGCTGTCGTGACACCATCCTGCATGCTTTCCGGCAGGCCCCATTGCTGGGAAACCAAAGACCCCTTGTATACGGTGGGGGGTTGGGGGAATAATTTCTGGAGCAGGTCCACCAAACAAGCCAGTCATAGCTGTGGGTCACTGCCAAGACCCCAGGAGGGGGAAGGTCTGACTGGACCCTTGGTAAAACCCCATAGTTTCCAGCCACACCTGGACATGCTCCTGAATTCTCACTGTGGCTAATGTGCCCTGATGCCACCTGCTAGCTCTTGGGACAGATGCCCTGCCTGCCCCTTTCACCCAGCTGGTCCTGCCCTGTCCCGGGAAGAAGCCCCAGCCCCTCTCCTTCCCTCAGTCCCTGCAGGAAACTGGATTCCTGACTCCAGAGAATCAGAGGAAGATGACTGCTCTGGGCAGAAGGGTGGCCCCATCACAGCTGCTGGACCTCAGCTTGGCTGGCCAGACACCAGGATTATCAGTTCTCCCGGTGAGGCCCTAGGGGGCTGTCTGAGATTGTACAGCATCCGAGTGGGCTCCAGGCCTGTCCTGCTCTGACCCTCATGTCTACCACCTGGCACCCTTCCTCCCCACCCACTGGCAAAATGCCCTTCAAAGAAAGCAAACCCTATAAGTGCCCACTAGACTGGGCAGAGGGCAGCATGCAACAGAGGCTTCCCCCCAAGTCTTGCATGTGTAGTGACCACGTGTGTGTGTCAAACATACACCTGAAGCCATTCACTCTCCGTCCATGGCTACTCTGCAGACAGCCATGGCCATACTTCCTGCCAGATGAGGTAGGGTGCAGTCCTGAGGAGTGCCTGTTGGCAGAGCATCCCAGGTGCTACCACCTGCTAAGGTACTCCCCAGAGGATGGGGTGAGGCAGATCCAGTGATAGTGCCTAGGTGCCAGGCTCCCTGCTGGGCATTTCACGTGCTCTGCTTCCCTGGAGCTACTCAAAGCCGAGCCAGGGAAGCATGGCAGCCCCTTTCCTAGCTCTACCTCTGGAGAAGTCACTGCCCTAGGTGACAGACCGGGCTGATCACCTAGGCCAGTCGGTCTGATCCTAGGAGCTTGGATCCCTGCTCCACTTGCATACAGGATGATGGAGGTGCCTGTCCAGGGAGAGCCTCTCTCTTCTGTTCCACCTGCCCTGGGAGCGCAGCAGGTCCCTGTCAGGGAGGGTGCCCAAACCACTGGAAGCCAATGCGCTGATTCACTCCAAAACCCTCCCCCACCTAGCCTCTGCCAGCCACCAGCGGGAGTCACCGGGAGAGGGAGGGGGCACCACTCTTTCCTGCCCACCGCCCATCCCCGAGGCCTGGGAAAAGGCAGCATATTGAGGCGCAGGGCTCCCAGCATCAGGCCCCGGGATGCTAATGAGGGCGAGCGCGTTCCCACAGCCCGGACATTGTGCAGAGCGGCCCACCTGCTCCCAGGGAGCACCCATTGTGCCCGCGCCAATTCACAGGCAATTTAGCGTGCGCTAATGGGCCGGCGCCTTTGTGCGGCCCGCCAGGCCATTGGCCGCCGAGTGTGGGAACGGCCGCGGCGCCCGGGCCCCAGGCGCCTGCCCGCCGCCGCGCCTATAAAGGGCCCGCCGGCCCGCCGCCCGCCACTCGCCGCCCGCCAGCCGCCTCTCTGCGCCAGGCATGGCCCCCAGCACCGTGGCCGTGGAGCTGCTCAGCCCCAAAGAGAAGAACCGAGTAAGTGCGCCACCCGCCCGCCCCGCGCCCCCGCGCCCCCGCGCCCCGGCTGCCGCCTGACGCCCGTGTCCCCCCGCAGCTCCGCAAGCCAGTCGTGGAGAAGATGCGCCGCGACCGCATCAACAGCAGCATCGAGCAGCTGAAGCTGCTGCTGGAGCAGGAGTTCGCGCGCCACCAGCCCAACTCCAAGCTGGAGAAGGCCGACATCCTGGAGATGGCGGTCAGCTACCTAAAGCACAGCAAAGGTGAGCCCACAGTCCCCATGCCCCGCACTCCCCGTGTCCCGTCCCTCGCAGCCCCGGTCCCCTGCGCCCGCCCCCGCCTGCGGGTACCAATCACCACTGCCCTCCCCCTGCAGCTTTCGCCGCTGCAGCCGGCCCCAAAAGCCTGCACCAGGACTACAGCGAGGGCTACTCCTGGTGCCTGCAGGAAGCCGTGCAGTTCCTGACGCTGCACTCAGCCAGCGACACGCAGATGAAGCTGCTCTACCATTTCCAGCGGCCGCCCGCTGCACCCACTGTGCCCACCAAGGAACCCAAGGCCACGGGCACGGTGCCCCCGCCCGTGCTCACCCCCGCCAAGGCCACCGCAGTTGCAGCGCGCCAGCCCACCTGCGGCCTCTGGCGGCCCTGGTGACCCGGCAGGACTTGTGGGTGGCCACCCCAAGGACTGGAGGGCCAGCCAGCCTGTTTCTCTGGCCATGTGTCTGTCCCTTCTCGGGCCTGGACAGGCCCCCTTCTCCGGAAGGCTCTCTCTCCAGGCTGGCGGGCCAGCAGGAGGGTCATTCTCAAGAGAATGCGCTTACAGAGTCCTTGTCACATAGGACAATCAGGGCCCACCTTCTGCCAAGTGTCTGACTCCACGGGGTTGTTCTGTGTTTGCATTTCAGCAAGTGACTTCTGGGAAGTCCCCGCCGCCCGGGGTTCTATGATATTTGTAGGCGTCAGGGGCTCGGTCCGCCGGTGCCTCCACGTGTAGAGGACTTTCTTCAGGGCCTGCTGCTGCTGGGCCAGAGGGCCTGGCGGGTGGGCCGTGCCGTGGGCACATTTGCCTTTTGTGAAGGCGGAACTCAAGGTGTATCCTCATAGGAAAGAGTGTCAGCCTGGATGGGCACAGAAGGACCATGCAGAGCCGTGGCCAAAAGGCCCTTTGTGCCCTTGGTTGTCTAGCTGGGGCTCATAGTGGGCTTTGTGGGGAGGGTGGGGGTCTCCACCATGATCCTCAAAGGATCCCTCTGTGTGGGTGGCTGCATGTGGGCATGACTGTGTACTCAGAATTTGAACTTTCAGTCACATGGGAGCCCATGGGATTGCTCTGCCAACTTCCAATAAAATCTGACTAAGCAGCCATCTGGGGTCCGTCTCTTGTGCTTCACGTGTGTCCTCAACAGTCATCAGGTGGGTGGGGCTGCAGGGACAAAGCAGGGCAGACACTGTGGTGACACTCAACTGCAGGTGGGACATGTCATTGCCAGTGACCCTCTAGACAAGGAAGAAGGGCTCGTCCTGACTAAGCAAAGTTGGGAATGAATGAGGACAGGAGGCAGGCAGGCAGGCAGGCAGGCAGGAGAACAGGCCCCACAGACCATACCCTTGTGTGCAGCAGGAGACTAGGTTTCTGTCCCTGGCAGGGAGGATGGGGAGTAAAGTGACAGCTACAGGACCTTCCCACTCTGTTTAGATGAGGGGGATGCAAAGACCATAGCTTGCCCTGGAGCTCTTGCTGCAGCAAAAGGGGTTTAGCTGCCCCCTCTACCACACACATGGGAGAAGGGGTTGGCTTCCACCTTGGCCTTCCTGCATGGCCAGCAGCCCCCATCCCTGGATGAGCTGCTGGGAGCCCCTGCTTGGCTAGTCGTACCCCGTCCTCCCCACAGGCCCACCGTTCCCCAGGGCTGAAACAGGCAGTGCTGATGCTGAACCTGCCAAGGACAGTCCTTTGCCTCCGAAAGGGCACCTATTTTTAGGCAGACTGTGGATGCTGGGTGAGTCTGCAAGAGCCTAAAAGGGCCCAGGAGCTGGACGTGGGGCCAAGAGGCTTTCACATTTCTTCAGCCTGGCGTCCTTCCTCCCTGCTGCCCACCCCCACCCCCACCCCCACCGCAATCCCTTTCTGGCCACTCTGAGTGGGAAAATCCAGGGCGCCCTCTCCAGGCCAGCCCAGTGCCTGCCACACAGCACACTGCAGGTCGGGTAGGCATGTCCCTGCCCGGGAAGGGGGGCCTCCCGGCCAGACCCACAACCCCCCCGCCCCCCCCCCCGCACCTCAGGGTCCTTGGTGCTCCAGGCCTGCACCCTCTGGGAGCAGACCCTCTGCACTCTTCCACCGGGCACACCCACCTCTTAGAAGACTTGGAGGCTGCCACTCCCCAAGCCTCTGCCTGATGTGCTGAAGCCACAGCCCCTCCCCTGGGCACTGCTGGAGCCTGCTGCTCCACAGGCCAGGCCTTGCCAGGCAGCCGCTGAAATTCTCATAAGGGGGCTGAGGTCCAGAGACACTAAGTAACCAACCCAGGGTCCCTGGAGTCACTTGCCAAAGCCACCTTAGAGACCCTCTGTGTGCCACCAACACCAGCTGGGCCCAGTGCCCTGGAGGGAGACACATCTCTCAAGGATCTCCTAGACATCAGAAGCTTCCCAGGGACTGGCCCTGAAACCCGCCCCCACCACCATCTGTGTCCATGCTCCAACTTCTGGAACCGTGTCAGCTAGTTCCCTGCAAACTCCCATAGACTCCCTCACTTTGCCAAAAGGCAGCCTCCTCCAGGCAGGCTGCCCTGCTTTCCCCTGCACTCTCTGCAGACCTCCCCATCAGAGTGAGTGTCTTCTCCAGCTGCCAGTGCATCGTCCACCCTGCGCTGGGGGCGCCTGCAGAGCAGCGTCCCCAACACCCCTATTTTGCATGGGGCTTTTGCAACCCACAACCCTTCCGTGCTGGTAGGTCATGCGCCGCACTGACTGAAAGAGGCCGGTGTTGGGAGGTCTCGAGCCTCAGGGGCCTCCTCTGCACTCGCTCAGAGCGCTGGACGTCAGCATCTGGCAAGCTCGTTGAAAGAGCAACAAAGACAACAGTCCAGACGTCTTGTGTTGGTCCAACGGCCTCGGGGACCCCGCGCTGCCGGGACCACAGGGGCGGGCGGGGAGGGGCGGGCCCGGGCGCCTCATTAGCATAATATATGCGCGGAAGGCGTTTAGCAGTCAAATATATGCGCATATATCTCCATAGATGATTAGGCTGGCCGGGCACATTCAAAATGGCGGAGCGTGGAGCGAGCGGCAGCGGGAGCAGCGGGGACAGCCTGGACAAGAGCATCACGCTGCCCCCCGACGAGATCTTCCGCAATCTGGAGAACGCCAAGCGCTTCGCCATTGACATAGGTAGCCGCGGACGGGCGCCGGGAGCGGGGCGGCGCGCGGCGGGCGTGGGCGCCGGCGGCGGAGCCGGCGGGCCGGGGGCGGTGGCAAGGACGAAGGGCGGGGCGCGGGCCGCCGGCGCGCACAGCCTGTCGGACCTTGTAGTCCTTGGGCCGCCGGCGCCCGCGCTCCCCGCGGCGGCCGGACTACAGCTCCCGGCAGGCGCCGCGCGGCCGGAGCGGGGCACGCCGGGCCTCGTAGTCCAGCGCGGAGAGGCGGGCGGCCCAGCGACCCCTCGGTGGCTCACCTCTGGAGGGTCGGCTGCCTGGCGGGGCCTGTGCGGGCCACGAGTGGGGTCCGGGGCCCGCCCTGTGGGGCCGCGCCGAGGGCGGGCGGCGGCCACACCTCGGGCCAAGGGAATCGTCGGTGGGCTGCCCGCTGGGGCCCAGCCCGAAGCCCTCCCGCCGGCACGGCCTCAGCTCCTGGACGGCTGGCCTGCGGCGGGAGTTGGGAGGCCCTGGACGAGGATGTGGGGCCCGCGCGGGCACCCTTCAGGATCCCCCTGTGCCGCGCGGCCCGCCGGGTGCCCCCAGGGCCCCACCCAGCCTGCCGACCTGCCCGCCCCAGGCCCGCCCCAGACCCTCAGCCCACTCCAGCGCCGGACACCTCCCCGCTGCCCCCTCTCACAGAGAAGGACGCGGAGGGCAGAGGCAGCCAAGCCGTGTAAGGTCACCAGCTGTAAGGGCCAGGTGGGCCTGGAATCTGGGCGGGCTGGGCCCGCGGCCCTCTGCCCCTGACCACACTGGGCCTGAGGCCTTGTCCTACTGTCCGCCCGCCCGGGGCTCCCGCAGCAGGCCAGCGGCCTCACACAGCTCTCCCCTGCTGGGGCTCAGTATCTCTGCTGGGGCTCTGTCTGCTGGTCCTGCCAGCAGCCGAGTGTGGGCGCTCATGCCTGGTACCAGCAAGGCGGCCCTGGCCACTTGTAAGACGCCTGACCTGTTGAAAGTGGACTGGTGTGCCTCTCTCCTCTAATAAGTTGGGATGTCCCAGGGAGACCTGGACTGACCCCTTGGAGCTGTTGGCCTGTGATGCATGGGCCACGCGCCTGTTCATGAGGATGGCTTTGATGTCTGGGGTTTGGTGGGGGGGAAGCATCCTCAGGGGAGGTAGGAGCCCTGACAGTGGGAAGGTGGACTGGCTCCTGCGTTCTCACCTTGCAGACTGCTGCGGTGTCAGGGGCGGTGCTTCAGAGCACTGACCTGGTGGCAGGTATGCACACCCCACGAGGGGTGTGGGACCTGATCAGACTTGTGCCTGGCTGCATGTTTGCAGCCGACAGTAAGCTTGGAGGCCCCGCTTAGGGGGTCATCTGCAGCAAGACCTCCCCCAGGGCCCTGCTGTGCCTGCTTTCTGAGACAGGCCCATTTGATGTGGTAGCAGCCCAGTCAGGGGTGTGCTCCAAGAGCCCTGAGAGCCCAGACGTCCAGACGTCATGCTGCACTCACAACCAGGGGTCTGCTCCATGGGAGGGAGTTGGACCTTAGCGTTTCCGAAGTGCAGCTGAAAATTGGCTTGCCATGGGGTTGACCTGAGAGGTCCTGTGTGGCCCCGGGGGCGGGGGGCCAGCTTGTAGCCACAGAGCTCCGGCAGTCCCGGATAGCATGCCCTGGCTCCATGAGGTCCTGGGGCAGCCTGTCTTCCAGCGTGAGTCCAGGTGGAGTTTCCGGGGAAAAGGACACTTGGAGGGATATTTTTAGTGTCAATATTCATTTCCTCTCTTTGAAAGTTCCCCCGGCTCTGGGTCCCGTGTCTGCGTATCCCCATAGGACAACTTCATTGTTACTAAGCACAGTCCTCGTGTTAGGTTCATGTGGCTGGTGGGAGGTCACAGCCTGGGTATAGGTCCTCCAACTTGGATCCTCCAGCCAGTGTGCTTGTCAACAGTTTGCTTTCAAAACAGGCTTCTCCCATTTCCCCTTCCCTCAGCCAAGCCTCTTGATCCAGGGAAGCTCAGCTGCTCTACGTTCTTGGCAGGCCTGTTCGTCTCTCGGACAATCACGTCAGTTGAGTGGATTCCCCGCTTTGAAAGCATCAGGGACATTTTCTCTATCAACACATAATGGAAGCTGACCTGACTTCGGGTTTCCACAGGGCAGGGACATGCACTGTGGTTTCCTTGTGCCTTGGTACCCAAAGTGGAAGGACAGGCAGAGATGGTGGAAGAGAGGATGACCCGATGCCCAGCCCCTGAGGGTCTGAATGAACCCCGGGAGTCTTGGCTTGGGTGCTGGAGGACTGACACAGGCAGCTGATCAGTCAGGGTGCTCCTGGCCCTGGACCAGGGAAGCTTTGCTCTCATCCCACCCTGATTAGCACAGGACTGCATTCACCAGCCTGGTCACTGCACTTGTTAGATGTGACGTACCGGGGCTTGTGGCCAGGGACTAGATTGGCAGTCACTAAGTCTTAGGGATCCTGAGAACTGATGAGCTCTCCTGCTGTCTTCTAGAACCCGCTGTCCTGCTCTGAGCTCACCCTGGTTCAGGCTGACCACCCCACTCTGCACATCCCCACTCACTTCCCAGACTCCTGTCTCTTCCCTTCCCCGGGGGGTACAGGCTGCTGGGCATTGCCCCATGTGGGAAGCACGGTATGGGGCACGCAGACACCAAGTTGCCTCCCATGGCAGCCCCCACAGCTCCCCACACCTCATATTTAGGTTGTGATTTAAAGCTCTCAAAAAGAAATGCAACCTGAAACTGGATCTCTCTGACCTGGGAATTTGTTATGATAACTTTTGAAAAGTTTCTCAAAGTGTATCTTCATCCCTTTGCATTGCCTGCCTTTTTAGGAAACAGTTAACTCACAGAGCAAAGGACACTCCGGGCCAGGCTGGGGTTGGGGGAAGGGAGGCGGGATAAGGAGGCTTAAGACCTGAGTTCTGCCTCTAAAGCCCAGGGTCTAGGGATGAGAGTAAGCCTGTGCCGGGGTGAACTGACCAGGGCTCGCCAAGGGCAGGTCTCGGCTGTCTTGGGAGGCCCTGTCCACACTGTGGGCCGGTGGCTCCAGCGGGTAGGCTCGAACGCTTGCTCTCAGCCTCAGGCTTCTGTTACCTGGATGAGCTTCAGCCCTCAGATGTTTTTTGCCTGGAGTGTTTCTCTTATATCCCATTGGGATTGTGTCACAGAGCAACTGTCAAGAGATTAGCTTCTGTCTCCCCCTCAAATAGGGCTCTGTCTCACCTGGCCGGCCCACAAGAACCAGCTTGGTTTCAGAGCTGTCCTGTGGCGCCAAGCCTTCTGCTCCTCCTCATCCCCGCCATCGAGGACAGTCCTGCACGGGTTTACCTGCCGCCTCCATCTATAGATCTGAAAGTGACTGCTCGGAATGTCTTTTTAACTGGCCTTGAAATGTGTTTTGGGAAAATGAAGGCCTCTCCTGCTCCTTGCTGCTGAGCTTCCCAGGGTGTCCCAGGGCTAGCCTGGGGTAGGAGACCCTGTGCCCTGTGTGGCCTCCCAGCCCAGAGCTGTGAGAGGGTAGACTGTTAGAGCATTCTGGGGAAGGTCCCCTCTTTCTGCCTGTCCACACTTGGAGAATACTCCTTTTATTGCTTCCTTCTTGTTACCACAGATAGTCAGGTGTGCTTGTCAATGAAGCTGGCATTTTCCAGTTTTTTTCTTTGGGTAATTTTCAAGATTAAAGTTTGAAACAGATTTTTTCTGAATCACTAATGATCGCTGAGACCTCCTGGAAACAGGATGCTTTTCTTTCTCCTCTAGGACTTGATATGGAGGGGAAGCGGACAGTCTCAAGCCCGGTTTGGTCCGGGACCTGAGATGGCACAGGCTTTCTCAGAGACAGCAGTGTTTGGGCCTCACTGTTGGTTCCTTTCCTCTGATTGGCACCCCGCAGAATTTTAAGTCCAAGTAACACCAAGCACCTTATGCACAGGACCCAGCCTGGCAGAGGAGATTGTGTGGGCAAATGAGCCTCGGTCCCTCACCCTGGCCAGCTCCTGAATTTGTTCTGTCTGTGTCTCCCCCCAGGGGGTTCACTGACCAAGCTGGCCTATTACTCCACTGTGCAGCACAAAGTTGCCAGAGTGCGGTCCTTTGACTACTCCGGCAAGGTAAGTTGCCTAGCAGGCTGGGTTGGCAGGTGAGGGGGTGCCCCAGGCCACACAATGCTCTCATTTCCCGTTTGCCCCCACTCTGCTGCACACCCACATCGGCTTAGCTTCCTGGACGTTCCTAGTACTGAAATCCTTCCGTGCTGCCTGGCTCAGGCCCCTTCTCTCCAGGACCCTGGCAGGAGCACCCTCACCGGCTCCCTCCCCATCCCTCCCACCTGAACTTGGCACTGAGAGTTGTGCCCATTTCGGGGCCCTCATCTCCACATCTTTCCCTCCCTATGGGCAGCACACATAGACCCTCACCCTATATCCCCAGGACGCAGAGCAGGACCACGAGCCGCCCTACGAGATCTCTGTCCAGGAGGAGGTTACTGCCAGGCTGCACTTTGTCAAGTTCGAGAACACCTACATAGAAGCCTGCCTGGACTTCATCAAAGACCACCTCGTTAACACTGAGACAAAGGTCATCCAGGCAACCGGGGGCGGGGCGTACAAATTCAAGGACCTCATAGAAGAGAAGCTACGGCTGAGGTCAGTAGGGGCCATGGGGGCTGCGGGGCACAGAGCCACTGGCCTTGGTTCTTGGCTGGGGCTCCCATACCCACCCTGGGGCTAGACTGTGGCTGGGCTGGCAGGAGGCTTCTAGTTGCCGAACCATAGGCAGGGCTGGAGGAGCAAGGAGGGAAGGGCACCCTGCTCCTGCAGCAGTGCCCCCTGTGCTTCTGGAGCAGAGGTTCTGACGCGGTGGCCTGCATGGAGACTGAGGTCAGGGCCGTTTGTCCCGTGGCAGAGTGCTGGGTCTCATGGTGCACACAGCTGGCCCGTCAGAAGCCATGTGCTGGGCCAAAGGGAGGGGGACAGTGTGAGGGGCTGTGTTTGAGGCTGCGTGTGCCTGTCCAAGTCAGAAGCTGAGCTCGGCCAGGGCAGGGGGGCAGTGATCCGGGAGAGTCCCTGGTGCATGAGCCGTTGGAGCCACCGTACAGTGGCAGAGGGCCCTTCTGTGGCCCATGGCGTTTTCAGTGGCCAGGCTCCATCCTTTGCAGAGTGGACAAGGAGGATGTGATGACTTGCTTGATCAAAGGCTGCAACTTTGTGCTGAAAAACATCCCACACGAGGCCTTCGTGTATCAGAAAGATTCCGACCCTGAGTTCAAATTCCAGACCAATCACCCGAACATCTTCCCGTATCTGTTGGTCAACATCGGTTCTGGAGTTTCTATCGTGAAGGTGAGGCGTGCTTCGTGGGGCGGTGCGTGGGGACTGGGCAGCAATCACTAGGGCGCCTGCCATGTTGGAGCAGGCCGGGCAACCCCCTCTGGCTCTGGGGATCACGGGCACGCGGCTACCTGTAGGGCGCTGGTGCAGGCTGTTGGGGGAAGGCGGAAGGCCCAGACTTGGCCTTCAGGAGTGGTGTCACCTGTGTCTGGGGACCTGTTGGCTGGGCCCACTCACTCACTCAGCTGCGCTTGCACTTCCAGGTGGAGACAGAGGACAGATTTGAGTGGATCGGTGGCAGCTCCATCGGCGGTGGCACCTTCTGGGGCCTTGGGGCTCTGCTCACCAAAACAAAGGTATCCCAGGCTGCAGAGAGTCACTCCTGATTTTGCACCGAGTCCCGTGTCCCAGACTTTTCCCAGGAGAGGGTTGTGACCGTGGGGCCCAAGGTGGCAGTGGTTTCCTGGTCACTGCAGGATGGTTGTGAGAACAGCCAGTCTGCCCGGGGGATGTCTGTGGAGCCCTGCCTCCCTCTCCCCACCTTTGGTCTGATAACACAGGAGCACCTTTCAGCCTGGCACACTACCTGCCCCTCCACGTGGGCTCGGTTTCGGGAACCCCAGCAACCCCCACACTGCATGTACCTCCATCTGCCCTGTCCCCACAGAAGTTCGATGAGCTACTGCACCTGGCCTCCAAGGGCCAGCACGCCAATGTGGACATGCTGGTGCAGGACGTGTACGGTGGGGCTCACCAGACCCTGGGGCTGAGCGGCAACCTCATCGCCAGTAGCTTTGGGAAGTCGGCCACCGCCGACAGAGGTACCGGGCCCCTGCCGATGCCCTCCGTGCGCTGGCTCCCCCTCATGGGCCCAGCCCCCCAGCAGCACCCTGCCTCTGCCCCTTCCCAGAGTTCTCCAAGGAGGACATGGCCAAGAGCCTGCTACACATGATCAGCAATGACATTGGGCAGCTCGCCTGCCTCTACGCAAAGCTACACTGTTTGGACAGGGTGTACTTCGGCGGCTTCTTCATCCGGGGCCACCCAGTCACCATGCGCACCATCACCTACAGCATTAACTTCTTCTCCAAGGTACTGGACTGCCACTTCCTCCCCCTCCGGCACCCCGGGCTTCCCTCTTCCCAGATCCTTGGCGTGGGCACCAGTGTCCTTGATGCCTGCCAATGGAGGGGTGCAGGGGGGCCCAGGGCAGGCAGCCCAGCAGCAGGGGACCACACCCCCACCTCTCTCCTCTGGCTAGTGCCAACATCCTGTACCCAGGTACCCTGGCCATCTCTGAGTTGGGCATGAGGCCTGTCTCCCACTGTAGATGAGCTGCATGCAAGTGCCGACATGGCTTTCGTTCCACAGGACTGCTCTGAGCTGGGCCTGCAGATGGGCTCACAGTATCTGCCAAGTGGGGTGATAGGGGGGTGTTAGTTTTGTGGAAGAAGTTCTTTACACTCAGATTTCTGCAAATGTCAAGCTTTTAAGTTCTGCACTGAATGCAGTTTGTCTGACCAATGTGTGGCAGAGGTTTTCAGGAAGTCTCTGCTGCATAGAGAGGGGCCACCTGGGTCAAGTTGGTTTAAAACCGCCCAGACTTCCCTCGTGTGATGGTGAGGCCAGCTCAGGTGGGGTCTTGCCGTGGCAGGGGGAAGTCCAGGCACTGTTCTTGAGACACGAAGGCTACCTGGGAGCCATCGGAGCATTTCTCAAAGGAGCGGAGCAAGACAGTGAGTAGAGCAGCCATGGTGATGGCCTGTGGTCACGTCGGGGCAACACAGGGTATGTGCAGTGTGACAGGTGTGGAGCAAGCTACCAGGCCTCAGAGGCTGTGGGAGCAGGTTTCCCTCTGGAATCCAGGGCCTAAGTGGCATGTGCTGGACATGCTGGGCCCTTCATAGCAGTGGCCGGGGTTGGGGGCGGGCGGCTAGCCCTCTGCAGCAGTTCCTCTGAGGGGTCGTCTGTGTGCCATGTGACCGACCCCAGGGGGGTCTAGCTCATGGGTGACCAGGGCTCCAGGCAGGAGCCAGGGCGGGTGGCCCTCCTCCACCTCCCTCCTGCCTCCTTACTGTCAGACAAGCTCTGACTTTTTGGCAGCTTGCCCTCTTTGAAGGATGCTTGAGAGGTGTGATTGGGAGAGGCAGGGAAGGCTGTTCTAAGAAGCTTGGGAAGGTCCCCGTAATCATTTTATGAGGTCTCGGTGCTGGTGAGAGCACACAGTGGCATAGCATGACCCCCAGGCTCCCCTAGGGGCTGTGGGGACCTTCAGCGGTGGTCTGGCCGTCCTGGGGTGAGGGCACAGTGTGGTAGCCCTGGGGTGACACCCAATTCTCCCCACTCTAGACCCTAACCAGTACAGCTGGGGAGAGAACTACGCAGGCAGCTCCGGGCTGATGAGCTCATCCCCAGAGCTCTGCCCGACACAGCGGGCGAGGAGCGGCACCGTAAGTGTGGGGTCCTTTGGGTCTGGTTCCATGATTCCCTCTCCTGGGGCAGACTGGCCGCTGACCAGCTGTGGACATTGGGGCAAAAGAGAGGCACAGGCACTTGCTTCCCTCCTCAAGGCCTTAGCATTTCTGTGTTTTCCAAATGTTCTGCTGGAGCCCCAAGACCATGCCATCCAGCCCCTACGTATGCAGGGAGAACATGGAATGTGCTTCCCCAGGTTTGTGGCACCAGTGACAGCAGAATCAAGGTTAAAACCCAGAGCTGCAGGCACCAACCCAGGCCCCTTCTCTCAGACCATGTTCTCTGCCTGATGGTTTCAAACCATACAGGACAGTCTGCAGTCTTGGGAGGTTTCCTGCCCAGTCCTCTATCTCCAGCTGGGGAGACACCCACGTGACTGGGCAGGGGCTCCTCCGGCCTGCTGAGTGGGCAGAGAGGCTCTCTGGCCAGGCCTAGCGTCAGCCAGATGCAAGATGCTGCCACCATAGCTCATCCTGGGGGATCATGAGCTTCTTGAGATCATCCCCCAAGTGGCATGTTACTCCTGTCAGTCACTGGGCACTTAGCAGAACTCAGGCACCAGGCTGGAGAACCAGCTGGACGAATCGAAGCGACTAGTTGGGCACACAAGTTAAAACGCCACCTTCGGAACCAGCCTGCTGGCTCTTCGGACACAGCTGATTTTCAGTTGTGGACACAGATTCTCTTCCTAGTTGGCGTAAGCGTTGCAGGAATGTGTGTGATATAATCGTGACTTCCCAGGAGGGAAAGCATCCCCCTACATCCCCACACCTCGGGCCTGGCTGGAGCAAGTGACTGGCACACGATGGGCCTCTGTATCTGTGATTTCTGGGGGAGCAGTGTGGATTCTAGTCTTAGGACTCCTGAAGCCAAATGGATACGTGAGCAAGAGACGTGTGTATCAGAGCTGATGCTCAGCCCCACACACACCTCCTGCGCTGGGTCTCTGCGTAGCCTGCACGCTTCACAGAGGGGTGGGTGGAGCCTACCCAAGGAACAGCTATGGTTTGAACTCCTACTTGTCAAGACAGCAGGGGAGCCCCCGAAGACCAGGCCAGGGCCCCAGAGATGGAAAACCATCCACTTCCCTTCATCGCCTGGTGATATACCAGCCGTTTCATTGCTGACCTTCCTGTGATTCAGGAGCATCCAGAAGCTGGTTTGTCTCCTTGTGGTGGCTCCTCTTGTGCAGACGCCGCAGCGCAGAGCTCACCTGCTCCTCACCCCCATAGCTTGCCAGTCAGTAGGCCATTGGCAGACAAGGGACGATTGCAGGAGTGCAGTGGATGCTTCTCCAGAGAGCAGGGGGAGAGCTGCCAGGCACGTGTAGAGTTCAGGTGTGCGCACACACTGGCTTCGGTCTTATTGGAAACGCCAACCCGCCAGCTGGTTGAGCAACCACACCTTTAGAACTGCTGGAGGGCATGCTTGTCGCCAGCAGCCACCGGTCGCACATCGGCCATGAGGGGACCCTAGGCCCCTCCGTGAGGCCAAGAGAGCTGGTTTCAGACACGGGCTGTGTGCTGGGCACCCGTGCTGTGGGGAACAAGGAGCTGGTAGAAGCCTGGACTTCCTGCCCCATGGGCTCCCCGTAGCCTTGCCAAGGGCCTGGTATACCAGGGGGTCACAGAATAAGAGCCTACTGGGCCGTGAGTGGGGACCACACCTGTGGAGCCTTGAGTGGCAGAAATGGGGAGTGAAAGCATGACCACACCCTGGTGCAGGAGCCCCCAGCTGTGGGGACCACTCTAGTGCAGGAAAAGCAGCAGAGCCACTGGGAGGAGGTGGCCTCTGTGGGTTTGGGCAGACCCAGGAAGAGCGGGCTTGTCCCCTGAGGCCGCGGCAGCTACCATGGGTTCCGGCCACTCCCACAAAGGGGCTGGCTCTAGGCCTCAAAGGACCACCCGCTGATGCGTGCATCATCTCTCATCTCTCATCCCAGTTTGACCTGCTGGAAATGGACCGGCTGGAGCGGCCACTAGTCAACCTGCCCCTCCTTCTGGACCCGTCTTCCTACGTGCCCGACACGGTCGACCTGACGGACGACGCTCTGGCCCGCAAGTACTGGCTCACCTGCTTCGAGGAGGCCCTGGATGGGGTGAGGGCTCGGGGCGGGCCAGGTGCCCCTGGGGACGAGACATGGGCTCCCGAGGAGCAAGCGACAGGTGTGCGGAAGGAGAACGGGGGCTCCGGTGACCGTGGCATCCATGTTTGAGTTTGGGGGTGATTTCTGTTAACCAGGGAAAAACATGCCTCCCAGGGGTTTGTTGGGTCCTCACATTTCTCACCAGCACATGAAATGACAGAGCTTCTTCAAAAGCACCCGGTGTGTATGGGGTCAGGGCCAATAGCAGTTGGACTCCAGGCTCTGGTGGGTCATGCCTCAGGCCTTTTTGGCCCTTTGGGAACACACATGTCCCAGCCTCTCTGGCCCCCAGGCTCTATCCTCAGCCTGAGGGCTCCCAGCCCCGCACCCCGCGCGGCCTCCAAATATGGTCCCAAGCCACCTGTCCCCCACCAGTGTGGCAGGAGCCCATCCTGGGCAGTGTGGCCCCAAGCTTCAGTGGAGAGCTAGTGGCCACCCCATTCCCACCCCGCGGGGCAAAGCCCCCAGGAGACCGATCACCAGTAGCTATGTGCCTGTACATGGGGATGTGCTCTCACCATGGCCCTGGCTGAGTGAAAGCCGGGGCTGTGCTGACCACCCTGTGCTCGGCAGGTGGTGAAGCGTGCAGTGGCCAGCCAGCCGGGCTCAGTGGATGCCGCCGAGAGGGCGGAGAAGTTCCGGCAGAAGTACTGGAGCAAGCTGCAGACCCTGCGGCACCAGCCTTTGTGAGTGTCCTGCTGCCCCTGGCCCAGGATGGGCATGGAACCAGCTGGGTGGTGCGGGCAGCAGCCTTGTGAGTCAGGAGTTCTACCGTGGGCAGCCCAAGGGGCAGCCTCTGGAGGGGAAGGCGCATTCCCGCCTGTGGAGTGGGCTTCCAATGGCCTGTCCTTGGGCTACCACTTGCCTCTGCACCTGCCTCTGCCCACACCTACTCTCCTGGTTTCTTTGACCCTCCCACTGGCAGCTGAGCACCAGGAAAATGCCTTCCATGGCAGGGACATGATGGGCACCGTGCTAGGCCATCGACCCACCAAGCTCCTTTCTCCTGCTTCTTCCCAGTGCTTACGGGACCCTGACCGTGCGCAGCCTTTTGGACACAAGGGAGCACTGTTTGAATGAGTTCAACTTCCCAGACCCCTACTCCAAAGTGAGTGCCACCTTCCCATGCAGGGTTGGCGCCTGCAAGGGGGGCCCGGGTAGCAGGGAACAGGCAGGGCCTAGCCCACCTCGTGGGAGTGTGGGGTGGCTTCTTGGTTGGCAGCACCAGCTACGGAGCTGAGGATTGGAGGGTCTCCTGTCTCTGGTTGGGTGAGATCCACTGACCATCACAGAGTTGGCATTTGTAGATACCAGTCCTGCCCTGAAAGGCAACACGCCAGCCAGAGCCTGGCAGGTGGCCTAGAGGTGCCACCCTCCTCCATGGGCCATTCTGCCCAGGAGGCTGTGTGCCGGGGCACGACAGCCAGGGGCTCAAAGCCAGTGCTGCCCACCAGTTCCTGCCACCCTGGCCCTCGGACGGGGCGTCTGGGGATGGGGCACCAGGCACCTGGGTGGTCTGAGTCATCCTTCGCGGCCCTTCTCTGCCCAGTCCAGGCCCGCAGCACAGCCATACTGGGCCCAAAGCCCTGCTGAGCCTCACGCACCTCGGTGCGGGTCAAGCGTGCATGAGCCTGGATGCTGCTGACTCCTGCCTAAGGCTGCACTCTTCCAAATCAGCAGATGTTACCATCTTGGTTTGCTAGAGCTCCTATGACAGTGCGCTGGGCCTTCTGTCCCCCCTAGAGCGGGTTCTTGGTGATCTCCGCAGTGTCTGCAGCAGGGCGCCCTCCCTCTGCCCTGGCTGCCGAGGGCCTGGGGACGCAAGCTTCTTCCCTGACCAACTCTCGCCTCTCCCCACAGGTCAAGCAGAAGGAAAACGGGGTCGCGCTAAAGTGCTTCCCGAGGGTGATCCGCTGTCTGGACGCCTTGGGCTGGGAGGAGAGGCAGCTGGCCCTGGTGAAAGGTTTGCTGGCGGGGAACGTCTTCGACTGGGGAGCGAAAGCTGTCTCTGAGTAGGTGCCCGCTGCCTTCACGGCCTCTCCACGCTTCAGCCCTGCCCCTGCCTGCTCTTCCCGGCGTGAGCCCAGGACCACAGCCATCCTGTCCCCCTTGGCCACGTGTGGTGCCCCAGCCCCGCCCCAAAGAGGTGGCAGTGGGGAGACGGGGGTCCCAGCACACTGGGTGTTGCTTGGGGCCCGTCAAGAGCAGGCAGACAGAGGGCTGGGGTGTGGATTTGGGGGCTGACATTTTCAGAGGTAGAAATCCAAACCCAGGGTTTGCATGTTAGAGTGGGAATCAGACAATACTTAGCGTTTGAAATTGGGAGAAGGAGCCTGCAGACTCAAGTGGGGACACATGCCCCAGCCTCCCTGAGCACCTGTGCCTGGGCTGTCAGCCTGGGGGCGCTGTAGGGTTTCCTGGGGGCTCTGAGGGAGTGGCACCACCAACCCAGCCCTGGGCCCTGCCAGCTGGTCTGCCCACCACAGAGCAGGGCCTCTCCCTTTGCAGGACACTGTCCCCCACCTGGTGTCCTGTCTTTGGCCCTTGCTGGGTCCAGCCAGGGCACCCTCTCCAACATGGAGTAAAGCCACTCACCCCATCACTCGTCCCTTTAGGTGGCGTGTTGGGGTGTGTGTGCAGGGTGAAGCTGGGGCCTGGCACTGACCCAGGGCCTTACCAGAGGCTGCCACGCACTCAGGACCCTCTGTCCTCCCCCACGCCGGTCCCATAGTACGTGCGTATTCTAGAGCACCCCAGACCGCCTGCTCTGGGGCATGTGAGCACTGCCAGCCAGTGGCAGGCAACCTCCCCACTCTGGATCCTAACACACCCGTCCACTCTGGGAGATGCTTCCTCTGGGCTCTACAGTGAATGCTGTGAGCTAAGGTGTGAGGGTTTCCATGATTTATTTTTTTCCCCACGCAGCGTCCTCGAGTCTGATCCCCAGTTTGGCTTTGAGGAGGCAAAGATGAAGCTGCAAGGTAGGGATGCCCAGGGCTCCCCTCCTGCACCAGAGCCCCCACCCTGTACGGGGGGGTGTCACAAGGGGGCAGCTGCAGGAGGGGACCATCCTGCGGGGCAGTGTGGCTAACCGTGTCCATGTCCCACAGAGCGGCCGTGGCTCGTGGACTCCTATAGCAAGTGGCTTCAGAGACTGAAGGTACACACCGAGGTCCCCGCCTCTGTCCTAGGGCCAGTCTGTGCTCTCCAGGCCTGGGAGGCAGGGAGGGCTGCGGGAGGTGGCACGGGGCTGCCCCAGGGCGAGGTGCCAAGGGCCCCCAGGAGTCTCACGCTGCAGCTCTGAGCTCACTGCCCCCTGCTCCAGCCTGACTCTTGCAGGCTCTACCAGTTAGGTCAGTGGCCGTGGCTCAGAGGTCGTTGGGGCCACGGTTCTGGAAGAGGCACAGGCGCCCTCCCCCCCTCCCCCCCCCCGACACCCCAGCGCCTGCGGGAGCCAGCAGCCCTCAGCCTCAGCCTGCGGGGATTGTGGAGTGCGGAGGTGTCTGCAACGCTTGGACGCGCCTGTTCCCAACTGAACGTCCTGGTTTTGTCTTACAGGGGCCCCCTCACAAATGTGCCTTAATTTTCGCAGATAACAGTGGAATAGACGTCATTTTGGGAGTCTTCCCCTTTGTCAGGGAGCTTCTCTCTAGAGGGACGGAGGTGAGCGTCCAGGCCGCGGTGGGACCCCTGCCCTGGGCCCTCCACTTGCAGTGGGGTTGGCGCCGTCGTGGCCTCTGTGTGGGGCAGGTAGGTGCGGGTGAGGCTTGTTATGCCGCGGACCTTGGGTCAGCCTGACCGCAGCATTCTGGGGCCGTCTTCATCCCGACCCAGGATCCGGCCCCGCTGGAGGCCACTAAGCAGTGAGAGGTCATCGGGTGTCATGCTTCTCAGCCGGCAGCGCCGGGTGGGCGGGCAAGCAAACACTGACTTGGTGCCGGGCTGTGGCCAAGGTCCCTACAGAGTTGGGGGCGTCCCGCTACAGGTCATCCTGGCGTGCAACTCAGGACCCGCCTTGAATGACGTGACCTACTGCGAGTCCCTCATTGTGGCTGAGCGCATCGCAGCCATGGACCCTGTTGTTCAGTAAGTGGCCAGGCACCGGGGGCTGGGGGAGCCCCGCATGGAAAAGTACAGGCATGGTGGGAGTCCCCTGGGTACCAGCTCACGGGCACCAACCGACCCCCTATGCTTGGCAGCTCGGCACTCAGAGAGGAGAGGCTGTTGCTGATGCAGACGGGCTCCAGCTCCCCGTGTCTGGACCTCAGGTACCCCAAGACACCTGCACGCACGCCCGGGCCCCCAGTACGTGTTCGGGCAGCTGAAGGCCACAGCCCTTTGGTGGGGTGTGCCTCATCTGGGAGGAGACAGACGGCTCAAACGATGGAGTCACCACACTGGGGATCCTAGAGCGTGAGAGCCTGGCCATTGAGAGCTGGCCTGTAGCTGGGACAGTTCTTGAGCCAACCTCTTCCCTTCCTCGGGCCCACCATTAACCAACCAGGAACAGGGAGTTCACCTCCTTGAAAGGAGGAAGAACGTTTAGGGTTCCACGTGGAGAAGCGTGGTCAGGCCCGGATTGCAAAGGGCCCGCTTTCTAGCAACAGACCCGAGGGCCGTGCTTTGAGCCGAGGGCTGGGGGCCCCAGGCATCCTTGCCAGGCACTGCCCTTGTGAGGAGGTAGGGCGTGGAGTCCACCTGGGGCGGGGCCGGGGGGGCAGCTGCATTCAGGGTGAGGTCCCGCCTGCCTGCTTACTGCCCCCTTCCTTCCTGAAGCCGCCTGGACAAGGGCCTGGCCGTGCTGGTTCGGGAGCGAGGTGCAGACCTGGTGGTCATCGAGGGCATGGGCCGCGCTGTCCATACCAACTACTATGCGGCCCTGCGCTGTGAGAGCCTCAAGCTGGCCGTCATCAAGAACTCCTGGCTGGCTGAGCGGCTGGGTGGCCGGCTCTTCAGCGTCATCTTCAAGTACGAGGTTCCGGCTGAGTGAGGCGCCTGCCCTGCCAGACTGTTCCGCTCGTCGCTTGTCAGGAATGTATTTCGACTGCAACAGGGAAACCAAGTTCAAATCAGAGTATTTATGTCGCGCGCCTATGACTCCGGGCAGGTGCGCCCAGGTGTGAGCATGGCGCTTGTGGCGTTGGGGTTTCTGTGATGCTGCCGTGTTCGTGGTGGGAGACGCGACTTTTGTCCAGTGAGACATTCGTATTGGAATATATTTAACTGTGAAATAATCTTTTATATATATATATATATACATATATATATATATACACATATATATGTATAGATGTAAATACACGCACGTGTCTGACAGGGCGGCAAGGGCTGGGGGCCCGCACCAAATAGAGGCTGGAGTGACGTCAGACCGTGCCGTGTGGTTTCACAGACAGCGAGTCCTGCCAGCCCTTCCCTTTGCTCGCTCCCAGAGGCCCTAGTTTGGCTGTGAGCCTGTGGGCCATCCTGCGTCACTGCCCCCGACCCCTGTCCAGAGGGAGGAGCCTCCCATCAGCGTGTCTGTCTAGGAAAGGTTGCCCTGTGTGGCTGTGCCAAGCCGCACTCTTGCCTCAGAGTGGCAGCCATAAAGGCCATCAAGGATTCACAGGGCCTTGGTGGCTGCACACACTCTTGCTGGGAGCTGACCTGACCATGTGACCGTGGGCCCAGGCCCGGAGTCCTGTCCATGGCGGGCACCCCACTGGGCTCAGCCCTGAGTGCTGCCCCTTCCCCATGTGCAGGCTAGGTGGGGCTTTGCTCAGTCATCAGGGAGCCAGTGCGTCCCCCACTCTCCACACACTCATGTGGGGCTGTGACCACTCCTGCACCATTCCAGGCCCCCCCCCCCGTGACCCCACATGTGTCACCCCAGCCCCACATGCAGGTGGCTCGTAGCTGCCACTTGGCCAAGGCAGGTCTGTGTCCCTACAGGCAGCCAGCCTCAGGGCCCCCAGCAGTGTCCCTGCTAATGCCCATGCCCCACCATGGTCTGGCCCCACACCTCCCCAGCCCAGCCGACACCCTGACACAGCTGGGCAGGCTGTGGCCACCTGTGTGTGGCCTTCCCGGGCCTGACTGTTCTCCGTCCCTGGCTTCCTGGTGGGAGCAGCACTGGCCAGCCTGGCGCAGAGGGGCCCAGCACAGGCACCCGGGAGGCTTCAAGTCCAACCAGAGCCCCATTCAGCCTGGCGTCAAGGTGCCCCCGCAGGTCCTCCCTCCTGTCCTGCCCAGCCCTCAGGGCTGACTGGCCTACCCAGCATCACCTAACAGAGCCACATGGTGAGGGCACCCACCCTACTGCCAGGCACTCTTCTGTGGCAGACCAGGCTTCCCAGCCCCCGGAACATAACCATGTCCAGGGCTGGACAAGGATTGGCCCCTGCTTTTCACAAGGACACAGGGCACCATCCCTGGGAGCCCTGGCAGCCAGCAGCCCACCTTGGCCCACAGCCCCCCGACTGACTCATCCAGCTGCCCCACCTCACTGCGCCCCAGATCCTAGGGGCCATGGCGGCCAGGCTGACCTCCAAGGTGCCCTACGTGTGGCCTTCAGGCACCAGTTTCCACAAATGTGTTCCCCCATCTACCTGAGGAGGGACCTGCTGGGTCTGGGGAGGTGTGTGGGGCCAGCAGACGCCCTCCACCCAGGCCTTGGCTAAGAGTGGGCAAGGGGCTGCACAGGTCCCTGGGGCCACAGAGAGAACCTCAGGGAGGACATGCCTTGTGTCAGGCGCCCACCCTCCTGTAGGGCTGATCTGGCGTGGAACCCAAGGCCTCCCCAGCCAAACCCACTGCCTGCCAAGAGGGCACAGCCTGTCGCAGAGGTCCTCGGTGGTCCCCGGCACACCAGGTGGTGCCTGCAGAGGCCTGATGCCAGGGTGAGGGACGAGCCCAGGCACAGACTCCCTAGGGGTGGGCTGGCCTCCCACCTCCCGGGAAGGGGCACCTGTGTGAATTTAGCCTTCTGGGAAGGGGTCCCTGCCCAGGGCTGAGGTTACCCCCACAAGAGTGAGGCTTGGAGGGGGGAGAGGAGGAGCAAGGGCTGCACCTCAGAGACTGCAAGGCCCCAGCCCTGGGG
Organism: Vulpes vulpes; assembly: GCF_048418805.1. NCBI lineage: Eukaryota > Metazoa > Chordata > Mammalia > Carnivora > Canidae > Vulpes > Vulpes vulpes. The sequence continues at coordinate 158,779,565 of NC_132791.1, read as the reverse complement.
AGCCAGCCCCCTGAGCCCTCGGTGACAGAGGTCGGGGATGTCCTCACACCGACCTGACCCAGGAAGGCTTGGACACAGTCACAGGGGAGTAGGTGTCCCACACCCAGCAAGTGTGAACGTGATTATTGGCATTGTGTCCAGAATCTAGAGTGTCCATACAGAGCAGGCTCTGTGCAGAACACGCCGGCCAGTCAGGCAGGGAACAGACAGTGCTCCGGGCAGCTCTGGGCATATAAGGAGCATCCCGAGAGCCGCGCAGGCCCGAGCAGATATGCACACCTGCTCAGCGCCCACCTGCTCTGCAGAAAACCAGTCACGACAGGAAAAGGACTGGGCACCATTTTAATGTTGTAGAAGCTTTGTCTCTAAAAATTTAAATTCATTTCATATGTATCTTAACATGAAAAATCAGCCCAGACTGCAGGCAGGCTCCCTTCCTCCTAGGGGAACGGTGAGGGGCAGAGGGCAGGGCTCTCGCGGGCACTTAGTGTGCCTGGCACAGCAGTGCTGGGCCAAGGGGAGGGCGGCTGCACCTGCCCCCGGGAGCCCATCAGAGTCTGAGCAGGAGGCCGGGGGCAGCGGAGCCCTTGGAGGGGCCCATGCCTGGCACGTCCCCGCAGCCCCCTTGGCCCCCTGAGCAGGCACCCTCGGGGGTGCCCCGCTCCTCCCCCGGGGGCGCCCTCGGGCTCTGCAGCCGTTGCTGCCGCTCCTGGGCCTGCCGGGCCCGGCTGGCAATGGCACGCACGCGGCTCTGGCTGCGGGAGGAGGAGCGCCGCAGGAAGCCGGGGGGACCAGGCACCCCATCCCCAGCGACACTCAGGCTGGTGGGCGAGGTGATGTCGCCGGCCTGCTGGAAGCCTGTGAGCCAGCGCAGCTGTTCCGTCAGGGCGTCCCGCCGCGCCCCCCGCCCTGCCCGCCCCTCCCTCACCAGGCCCAGGCTTTGGCCCAGGATCTCCACCTGGGGGGCAAAGTCGTCGGCAGTCAGGTCCCCCAGGCTCTTGGACTTGGCGGCTGCAGGGCAGTCCCGGAGGCCTGCCAGGGGAAGGTGGCCCCAGGGCAGCCTGGGCACCAGGGGACGCAGCCGAAGCTCTTCTGGTGCAGCGGGCAGCTGGCTGGCGGCCCGCAGGTTGGGGCTGGATTTGCTCTTGGTCACGGCAGGCAGGTCCAGGCGGGCGGCAGTGGCTGGGCAGGGCCGCAGGGGCAGGCGGCCAGCTGGAGCCCCTGAGACACCCCCCGAGACACCCTCACGGCCCAGGACGAGGCCCAGACCCAGGCCCGGCAGGGAGAGGTCGATGACCGTGTCGCTGGATGACACACTGGAGGACGAGGACACGCTGTCGCGATGGCCACCAGGTTCTAGCCGCCGCCACAGCCGGTCTCCACCTGTGGCGTCTGAGTACACAGCTGGGCAGGGCCCGGCTGGGGGCCTCCATCCACCCGGGTGCTCTGCGGGCACTTGCCCCTCGCTCTCGGCCCTTCTGACCACCTGGCTGCTAGGGGTCCCCTCACACACACCTTCAGGCCCCCCACCATGGTAACCCTGCCGCCGGCTTTCCGGGGGCTGCTCAGTGTCCCCTCTGCTCCGGGTCCTGGGCTGGAAGGGCACGGAAGCTCCCAGAGTGACCGCTGGGAGGCTCGCCACTTTGGTGCCAGGTCCCGAGGCGCACAGGGGCCCTCCCGGGGAGGGGCTGGGGGGGGCAGCCACCAGAGGTGGGGGGCCGGGGCCCAGGGCTGGCTCCTCAGCAATAGTTTCCAGGCCACATAGAGAGGAGCCCGTCCTCTGCATGGAGAAGGGGCGGGTATCTGTGGACGAGATGGAGAGGAGCATGTTGGACATGTCCCCCACGGACAGTGCCCACGGGACCCTCAGCAGCCAGGTCCCTCCGTGTGCACACAGCTGCCCCCCACCCTGCCCTCTGGCTCTGCTGCTACTGGGGCTGGGGGTGCAGACAGGCTGTGCCCCTAAGAGGGGTCCCCAGGGCCCCAAACAGGCCAGGGCACACAGGGGCCGGGCCCCATTACCTGGCACTCGGCTGTTCTCAATCCCTAACTATAGAGGCAGCGTGGGAACAGAAAGAAGAGGGTGGTCAGCGTGTGGGTGGGACTGGCAGATGGACAGACAAACAGCAAGGCTGGGTGGGGTGCGAGGATGGATCGGGCTCTGGGGTGGGGGCACGGCTCAGCTGTCAGCCCCTCCCCGTCCTGGGGTCCCCTGTCACAACTGCTGCTCAGCACAACTCAGGCCATAAATGAATGCCCAGGGCGGAGAGGCAGGTGCAGGGTACACCCCCATTGCTGACGTTGGGGCCCGGGCGCCATCAGGGGCCATCCGGCAGCACACCACCGACCATGCCAGACTTTCCAGAGGACTGCGGTGCAGGACCAGGGCTGAACACGTGCAGCCTGGCCTGGGGAGAGGCTGTGGGGGACTGGAAGCGGCCCCTGGATCTGAGATCAGGCCAGTACCAGGCCCGTGGGCCTCAGCACACACAGCAACTGGGGTCAGGCCTGCTCCCTGGCCTCCTAGGTGCTGGGGGGCCCTGAGGGCAAGAGGCCTAGGGGACAGGCACAGTCGACAGGGAGGGGTGCTGGGGGCTCCAGGGGACCTCCAGGCAAGCCAGCGGGGCACAGGGAAAGGAAGCCACGGCGAGCACACAGAGGCAGCAGTTCTGCACACAGCAGCGCAGGGGGTCACCCAGCCCAGGCCATGCCAAGGGGCGTGTGCAGGGACAGCACGGAGGATGCTGCAGCGGAGCGTCTGGTCTTACCGGTGGAGAGCATGGAGGATTTACTCCTAATCTCCTCCAGCTTTTGAACGAACAAGGCATTCATCTCCCTCTGCATGGCCCCTGCCTGCCTGTGGGCGCCCTCAGGCCAGCGGGGGACCACCTCGGGGCTGCCCAGGCCGCTGGAGTCCGAGGACGCAGAACAGCCGCCGCCGCCACCCGGACCCTGCCACGCAGCCCCTCTGCCTGTCCCCGCGGTGGCGCAGGGAGCCCCCAGCGAGTCCGCCCGGGCCCGGGGCTGCTGGCTGATGGCCTCTGGCGTCGCGGTGGGCCCCGGGCTAGGCAGCTGTCCCCGCCGCAGGGCCTCGGCGTCCTCACCAGCGCAGGAGCCCACCACACATTTCATGCAGGTAGCGGCCATCCCAGCTGGCCCGGGGCCCTCGGGGACACAAGAGGGCGGCTCCTGGGCCAGACTACCCCCAGCCGGGCTCCTCCCCGCCGGCGCCTTACCTCGGGGGCTGCGGCTGCCAGGCTCCTCTGGGGCTGAGGCCTCTGGGATGGGGCCAGGGCTGGGGGCGGCCACGTCACGGGCCTCCCCCTCGGAGCCCGTGTCCTGCGTGCCCAGGACCAGCTCTGGGAAGGCCTTGCGGCTGGGTTTCTGGCTCTTGGTCGGGGCGCTGGCCGTGCGCCGCAGGAGCCGCTGGCTAACGGAAGGCCGGGGCAGGGGCCGCCCAGCAGCATGACTGTCCAGGGACCCGGGCTTTGTGCCTCTGAGGAACAGGCCTTTTAGGCCCAGAGCCTGCTTGACCTGCAAGAGAAGGAGCCCCCATAGCTGGCAGCCAGGCATGGGGCCTGGGGCCGCCAGCCCAGCCCAGGCCATTCTGGCGGGTGGTGAGTGGCCACACCTGCTGCAGCCCAAGGGCCAGCTCAGGAAGGCGCCTGCGGCCGTCAGGCTGTGCCACTCATGGCTGTGTGTGGGGAAGAGGGTCTCCAGGGTGCCTCTGTCGGGGGCGGCAGCCACAAGGGCCCTGGCACATACCAGGATGACTCTGCCCTCCCTGAGTGCATGGAGGGTCTGCATGCCCCGGGCAGGTGGGCCCAGCGAAGGCCAGGAGGAGGAGGCCCCCGGGCTTCTCCCACGCCGGGACCCTGACCCCTGGCTCCTGTGCCCACATCACGTACCCCTCACAGGCCCCCAAAGCCCCCGGCTCTGGCCGGGCCCCCAGGGTGGTGCTGGCATGGAGAGAAAGACAAGAGAAAACCCATGGGAGCAGACACTGCCCAGCTCACGCTCACCCTGCCTTCAGGCGCCACAGGCCGAGGAAGCAAGCAAAGCCGGGCACAGGCCAGTGGTCTCTTCTCCCATGTCCCTGCCTGGCCCCCTCCCCCGGAGGTGCTGCCTCTTCCGGGAAGCCTTCCTAGACTGCTGCCAGCCTCACCCCGCTCTCTGCTCACACAGCCCTAAGGACAGAGCCCATGCCGGCTCGGCATTCCCTGAACTGCTGCTGGCCTCTGGCCTTCCTGGACAGCCAGGCCTCTCCCCACAGTCTCCCTGCCCGAGGAGGGCAGCCGGGGGTCCCCAGGACTGGTTGGCAAGTGCCTGGGTCAATGCTGGAGAGGCCAACAGCTGGGTCTCAAGAGTGCAGAGGCCAGAGGGGTCCTCACATGCAGAGGCCCTGACAACAGCCACCCCTCCCCAATGACACGGGGGCACCTCAGGGCAGAGGTGTTAAAGTGGTCAGCACTTGAATCAGCTTCCCAATTCAAGATCCCAAATCCAGAGCAATTTGGTCAAAGTTGGCTGCAAAGTCATTTAGAAGAAGGTCCAGGATTCAAGCTCGGAGCTCCTGGTCCCTGGGGCCTCCCCACCCCACACCAGGCGTCATGGGTGCACAGAGACTCAGGGAGCACATGGGTGGGGGCAGAGAGGACCGGTGAGATCAGGGAGGCAACGGGTGCAGGGTGCTGGGGCGCCCCGAGGGAGAGGACCAGACACAGAGGGGCACGGGGCCATCAGACAGAGGACAGAGGAGGGACGGAAGGCCAGGGGGGTCCACACACAGGAGGCCTAGCCGAAGTCCTGGACCTGCCTCATAAATGCGGCTCTGAGCTGAACATGGCCCGAGGGACCCCAGAACCACATCACGATCCATGTCACATGAGCTGACGGTCTCCAAAGTGCTACCGGAATCACAGATGCTAATGGGGACGGCCTGAGCATGCAGGGAGGGGGCGGGGGGGCTCCGCCGCCCCGGCGCTGGGGTACCTTCGAGCTCCTAACAGGACTGTCCTTCTAAAGGTAGACTTGGGACATAGGGAGCCCACTGCAAGACCAAAGAGACAGAGTGAAGGCCGTGAGACGCCGACAGCCGGGCGCGGAGCCCGTGGAGACAGGCAGACACAGGACAGACAGACGGCTTGACGAGGGGCGAGAGCCAAGTGGCCTGTGGCGCTGTGCCCGGCAGCACCTCATGGCCGGGGCGCTGGCAGGAGAGACACGGTGGGCATTAGGACCACACGGGGCCCCCACGCACACCTGATGGTGTGGAGCACGCACTGGAGGAGGACCCCCTTCAAGGGCTGAGGGGGGCAGGGGGCAGAGCCAGGCGACCCCTTCCAGGGAGGGACGGAGCACCAGGGGCCCTGAGACACGGAAGGAACAAGGAGTCTAGGGAGGGGGGGCAGCGCGGGGGCGCCTGCAGCAGCCACGGGACACAGGGGTCAGGGGGTCCCCACCGCCCACCCTGAGGATGGAGGAACAGCCCCCACAAGGTAACTGCAAGGCCCCAAACCCCAGCAACATGGCTGGGGAGGGGCCGGGGGTGCTAAGGCAGGTGGCCCCGCAGGTGGCACTCACCTTACCACTGATGTCACTGACGGCCACATGGACAAAGATCGAGGCCTCTTCCATCCCCTCTAGGTACACGTGCCGATAGCCTGAAACAGCCAGTCACGGCTCACCCTGCCCTACTCTGCTCAGGGGTCCTGAGGCCTGAGTACAACCCGTAAGCCCGGTGCTAGGGTCTTCTCCAGGAAGCCCGCCGGTATCACAGGCTCATCCTTGTCAGGGGGCCACGTGAAGCTGCAGCCTGAGCGCCCTTCCCTGCCCCACCCACAAAGCGCCCTCCTCGACCCACCCATGGCGGGAGCCGACCCATGGGAGGAAGCTCAGCCCTGGTGCCCTCAGCTGACCTCTAGGGAACGCTGGCCTGTCGGGGGAGGGGGGGCAGGGGACATTGGTCTCTATGGGGGAACGTCGCCTAAGCAGGGGACATTGGTCTCTATTATGGGGGACACCGCCCCCACTGCCCACCTGGCATCATGCTGCTGAAGGCCAGTGTCCTCTGGCCAATGAAGTCGCGCCCAATGGGGTCGTGGTCCCAGACGAGGAAGCGCACCAGTGCGATCTCAGGCATGTGCACAGTGAACACCAGGGTCTCTTCCCACATGGGGTTGAATCCTAGAGGCCACCAGGAGGAGGTGTCACCTCCCACCCCAGGTCCAGCCTGGAGGCCACCTGGGCCCACACCCTCTTTAGTGCTTCCTCCTGGGCTGGCCATCCGGCAGAGGAAGCAACAGCTAGGGACCACCCAGGCTCTGACACGGGCTCCAGCAAGGGGTCAGCTGGCAGGGCCCCCCCCCACCTCCACCGTGAGGCTGCGGCCAGAGAAGCCATGCGGGGCCCTGGGCCTCACCATTGTCGTCCACCACACGCGTCTGCTCCCTGTTGCAGTCCACGGGAAGCCCGATGACCTCCACCTCCACGAAGGGGTCGATGATCTGGGCGCGGAGGGCAGGGGTGGCACCGGGCCTGGCCAGCTGTTCCAGCCCCGCCCGCCCACGCCAGGGCCCCTCCTACCTCGCCTCGGTCTCCCAGCATCGAGTCCCTTGGCTTGGGGAGCTGCTGCCCACTGATTATCCGAAGCACCAGCTGCTTCTTGAGCTGCCCGGGCAGGGGGTCCTCGGAGTTGGGGTTGAAGACACCTGGAGGGCCAGGGCGCCAGGCTGAGGGGGGCAGCACAGGCCCACTAGGAACCCCAGGATGAGGGCAGGGGGAAGGTAGGCAGGGCTCCAGCAGGGGGCACTGCTTGGGGGGGGTGATGCTGGCCACTCCTGTGACCACCCTGTGACAGGTCCCAGCCCATCCTCTGGGGTGGGGCACAGGTGCTGGGCTCCCCATAGCCCTCAGGAGGTGAGTGAAAGGTGGCAAAGGAAGCCAGAACCGGTGGGGGAGGGAGCAGGTTAAAATGGGGAGAAATCCACACGTGATTTAGGCGGTTTTCAGTGAGAAAAATGGAAGCTCTGGCGCCCGGGCCAGAGCCCCGTGTGGAGCCACCTCAAACATGTCCTCCTTGGGGACCCAGTTCACCCCCAGCCAGGCCCCGGGGGAGTGGGGCCCTCCAGCACACCCCGTCTTCCGGTGTCCTGGGGGGCTGTGTCCCCGGCTGCATCTGCCCCCGCCCGCCCCACCCTGGGCCCCTGAGCCTCACCCTGGCACATGCATTGGGGCTTGAGCACATAGCCACAGTTCCCATTGGCACTGAACTTGGCGCGGTTCAGCTGCAGCATCCGCCCCTCTGACTGGTAGTTCAGGGCGACTATGAGGTAGGACGGGAGGTGGCCTGGTCAGTGCCTGGCGCGTTCCCCACCCCCCTGCTCGCCTGCTCCTGTGTCCGGCGCTCACCTACGTGAGCAGGGGCCCTGGGCTCACCTCTGTGCACGACCAGAACCACACATCCTGGCATATGCCCTGCACAGCCAACCCCATCCACCCCTAGGAGCGCAGGGGCAGAGGGGCCACAAGGTGGTATTTCCCACCTTGTCCTGGGGTCCCAAGGACTCAGCCCTGGTGCCAGCCCAGTGACATCAGCCCGCCGTGGCAGAGGCTCTCCGAAGCCCCTGGCCCGGCACCAAGTCCAGCCGCCTGGCAGTGCAGGGCCAGCCCCCTTCCTCGTCCCGGCCACACGCACCCATCTGGCAGCCTGCGTTCCAGAAGGGCTGCGGGTTATAGTTGCTGGAGTCCACGCGGTAGGAGGAGGGGTAGATGCGGGAGAGCTGGTGCTGGTTGAAGCGCAGGTACTGTGCCGGCTTCTGCTGCAGGATCTGCTGGGCCCTGGTCTCACTGAAGGACGACACCTGCCAGCTGGACGCCACTGTAGTGCAGACAGGCGGCTTCAGAGGCGCGCCAGGGCCGGGGTCGGCCCTCTCAACACCCCTGGGGCCCTCGTCCCCTCACCTTCCGCCTCCACGTCGTGGGTGCCCACAGACTTGGTGTACTTCACCAGGTCCGAGAGGGCACGGGACAGCTTCATGGTCTTCTTCTGTCGGCTTGCCCTGCAGACAGGGTGGGCGACAGGGTCAGGACCCCAGGGTTGGTGCCCCTCCTGACTCAGGCCAGCCTGGGCACCACTGATTCATGTGGGATGTCCACCTAACGTCCACTACGCCCTGTGGTGCGGGGCCTGGGATGGGCCGTGGACACTGAGGCGTGACATGGGGAGGGGCAGGTGCTGGCGCTGAGTCCACCGAAGGATGCCTGTCCCACAACAGGCATTCAGGGCAGGCTCAGGGGTCTGTGCTGGCCAGTCTGGCCCTGCAACTTGGGGTCCACACCTCCCACCCCACCGTGCTGTCCCCGGGCCACGGTGGGCCTGTATATCCAAGTCCAGCCATTGCCGGGACAAGGACACTTCCCACCACTGCCATCTATTCAGGGTCCAGGCTGAGGCAGACACTGACCCTCGACTCTGACTGCCCTGGGAGTCAAGGTCCTCATCCCCCTCCTCCATGCTGGCCGCTTTCTTTAGCTTGCTGCTCTTCTTCTGAGTGGAAGGAGAGCAGAGTCAGACCCCGTGGAGCCCCAGGTCAGCCAGGCCATCGTGTGGGCTGGAGGGCACAGGAGGCAGGCCTGCCATCCTGGGGTCCTGGTACCCAGGCTGCCTGGCTGGGCCTGCTGTCCTCTGCAGTGTGCAGGTCAGCCTGGGCCCCAAGGGACCCAGGGCATTGGCTGGGGAGGGCCTGGGGGGGCTGTCGAGGCACCAGCCCCATGCAGCCCTAACCAGGGCTCTGGACCCCAGGCCCAGTCAGATGATGTAGCTAAGAGTCCAAAGAGGGGATGGACTCTGGGAGGCAAGCCAGGGGCCCCAGGAGCTGGAGGGGACACCTGCTGGCCACCACAGGGACAGCTGGGTGAGTGGGAAGAGGGAGCACGGGGCCTCCACAGGGTACCCCTGCCTGGGAGCCCTGTCAGACCTTGCGCTTGGAGAAACCGCTCATGAGGATCCGGTTGTTCCGTCTGCTGACCCCGGCGTCCTCCCCGGTCTCCACATCCTCCTCAGCCTGGGGCAGATGGGGGGACAGAGGTGACAAGTGGAGCCCAGCCTCCGTCCCAGGGGCTCCAGGCATCCTTCCCGGAAGAGGGGGACCTCGTGAGGCCCAGAGGAAGCAGGAGCTGCCCCAGGCCCACCTTGGGGGCTCAGTGGGGACCAGGGGTCTGAGAGGGGGCCTGCAGGCCCCACAAGCTCCTCGAGACTTCTTGTTTTAAACTCTTTAAGGCCTCAATTCTGAATGTTTTTCCCATGGAGGGTAAGCATGTGATAAACACTATTTGTATATCTGGAATGTTCCCCAGCCATGCATGCTTACATGTGACCCTCACGAAGCTCCCTGTGGCTCTGGTGTCCTGCCCTGCTTCTTGTGGAGACAAATGTCTCCCCTAATGACGCAGATGTGGGTCTGCACTCCCCAAAGCTGCCGACTGTCTCCTGTTCACCCCAAAACTACCACGAGCCTTCCCTGTGCCCACCCTGTGCACATGGCTCCACATGCACCCCCACCAACCACACCCCAGCCTGGACCAACGACCCCTCTGGCATGGACCCCGGTCACCTGGAAGAGGCAACCTAGAGCTCAAGCTGGTAATGGTCAGCTCTGCCCCAAGGACACAAGGGACAGTCCCCAGGCCCTAGAGCTGTCCCTAAGGAGCCCACCATGACGCCTGCCCCCCTGGCCTGGCCATGGAGCACCATGTCTCACTCATCAGAAACGGAGCATGCGGCCCGAGATGCTGCCCCACAGCTGCCCCGCAAGCCTCCAGCCACTGCCCTACCCTCACCTCGCTGGCCCTGGGGAGAAGCCGGGGCCCATGGGGAGTCAGGACAGGCAGTGCCCCAGCTCCCATCCCCGCCCTGAGTCTGCCGTGCTCGTGCCCTTCTAGTCAGTGGGCCGCACCGAAGGGCCGGTCCAGAGCCCAGGGCACAGATCCACACAGTGGACGGGCTTAGCTCTATGATGCTCCATATCGCCCTTCGAAGTGTTTCTCCCCCTCCTCCCTGGGCCTGGCAGTGCCAGCCCATTTCCTTCCTCATTTGGTGATGGTTCACCGCCCACTGGTGCTGGAAGCCGCGCATGGTGCGTTTGGAGCCAGTTGAGGCCAATGCACTTCACGGCTCTGTAAACATTGCCTGAAACGCCTTGCACAAGCAACTCTAAATCTGAGCAGAACCCAGGAGAGGCGCGTGTCAGCCCAGCATCCTGGAGAAGCAGCTGCAGCATCAGCCGAGTCTGCTGTCACTCACCCTTCTTCCCCACACCCCTGCACGCCTGAGCTTGGCAGGCTTACAGCACGGGCCTGAGCTCCAACCACCCTCAGGGAGCCCATGAGCAGCAGGGGGCCCGCATTGGGCCACTCCTGTCCCCCAGATGCAGCCTGATGACCAGAGACAGCAGAGGGCCCGCCCCAGGCCACTCCTGACCCCTGGACGCAGCTGGTTGACCACAGAGAGCTTGGCAGCATGGGGGCCTCAGGACAGCAGGGGGAGGAGCATCCACGCCTTGGACAGGGCATAAGCTGCAGCACCAGACCAGGAAGGAAGGTCCAGTCCTGACCACTCTGGAAGTCGGGAGGGGTGCTGGGTCCCTCAGGGAACCAGGCCCATCCTTGGTCAGCCGGGCACCCACCAGAGTTGTGCCCAGCACTGCAGACCAGGACCCTTCCTTGTGCACCTGCTCCTTCCCCACCAGACCGCCACTCCTACTGCAGTCTGAGCCACTTGCCCTCTCCCGCACAGGGACTTGCCAGGGGTGGGGGGGCCACGGCCTCGGGCCCTCCAGCCAAGGGGACAGAGAGGCCTGTTGGGGCCATGTGCCAGGCCCCGCGGCCCAGACGCTGCCCCCTCTGCCTAGACCCCCTCGGAGAACTCCGTGCCCTGCACACACCCCCCATTTCCCTCCTACCCACATCCCAGCAGAGCAGGGCCTAGTGCAGCTGGGAACAAAGTGGATTTCCCTGATGCCCTCTCCAGGCCCCATGTCTGTTGGTTTGGCCTGAGCTGCTATTGCCTCTCCTCTTCTCCCTCCTCCTCCTCCTCCTCCAGGAAGCCTTCCCTGACTCCCTGCTCCCTCTTATGCAAAAAGTCACACAGACATAGGTTTCTCAGGTCCAGGCCACCATCCTGTGTGTCCCCAGGTTCCCAGGCACACGCCTGGATATCGCTTGGTCAAGGAAAGCAGGAACTTCACTGGGCATGCTGTCCACCTGCTCACCCCCCAGGACTGTGGGTGCTCTGTCCTCCCCACGGGACATATGGGGATGGGTTTTGGGGGTGTGTGTATGCACACATGTGCTCAGGTGTGCACAGACCACCTACTCCAGGCCCTTTGCCCTGCCACAGGCTGACCTCATCAGCTGTAGAGCTCTCACCTTTTTGCCTTCTGCCTTGTACCCAAGCTTTCCAGATGGGGGCAGCGTGGACACAGTGAAGTCATTTGGGTCCTCGCAGTCCCGAATCTTTGACTCCTTCATCAGGGAATCCAGTTTCCTCTTGGCAATGTTTTCTACACGCTTCCGGTTGGTGGCAACCTGTCAAAGCCCATGGGCCAACCCTTGTCATCAGTCCCCAGGTCTGTGGTGGCCGCACACACCTGCTGGAGCTCGGGATCCCAGGCCCCGTCTTGGCTTCTCACACCTGGCCCCGGCCGCATGCTCACTCCTACATGGAGCTGCTTACCCTCATGCCACCCTACTCCAGGGCTGCATGGCAGACATGACTTGCCCCCCAGGGCCATAGACAGTGACCAGCAGGCCCTGAACCAAGGCCTCTCTGGTTTTAATGCCTGCATCCTTTAGCTGCACAATGCTGCCCACAGAAACTCAGGAGAACTTGAGGGAAGACGTCAGAGGGTTCATTGGCCTAAGCAGCTAGGGATCTGGGATCCCACCACTGGCTACCAGATACCTCAAGGAGGCGAGCAGGGGCAGGGACAGACAGCCTGGCTGGCCAGTACCAGAGGCTGGGCAGTGTAGCCTCCCCGGCCTGGAGCAGCCCCCATGATAGCCCAGACAAACCTGGACTCCTCCAGGGCAGGGCCTGGGCCATGTGCTCCTGGGGGCCCCAGTGCCCAGCTTGGAATCATACAAGGTAGATATCAGACAACATGGGCTTACTGTCACCTGGGGCCAGAGAAATATGCAGGCACATCCAAAGCAGAAAGAATTCTGCTGCCTCAGGGCTTTCTAAAAACAATTAGCTGAAGTGGCTGGGAATGCTCCTACACAATTATTTTCCCATCCGATGGGCCCTCAGGGAGAAATAATACCTTCCCACCTCACAGCAACTGCTTAGAACTATGCCCACAGGAGAGAAGAGGCTAATTACAGAGTCCCCCCAGCCCCGCTCCCTTTATCACTCCTCAGCCTCCCTGTGTGACCTCCAACCCCAGCCCCTCTGGATGAAGAGGTAGAAGCCCAGCAGCTAGGAGCTCAGGGACTGTGTCTTGTGTGAAAGGGCAGGCAGGGGAGGGCCCCCACTGGCTGAGCACATACCCAGCTGTCTGTGCAAAGCACCATCACATCAGTATGACATGCCTCTCTCAGCCACCTGCAGCTCCCCCCCTTCCCAAAAAGGGCCTTCCAGCCCCTGCTCACATCCCCATTGAGAAGTTTGCAGTCCTCATCAATCTCATCTGCACTGTCTTCGTCAGACACCTCGCCCTCTTCAGCATCCTCACTGATGTTGGCAGGAAGCTTCTTGCCCTGGTGGGGAGACAGTGGACCGTGGGAGTGGTCCTGCAGGAAGTACTGGGAGGCCAGTACCCATGCAAGAAGCAGCAAAGGGAAGGAGCATTTCTCAAGCTTGCTTGTGAACCTCAGGCCACGGGGTAGAGGCCAACCTGGCACTTCCTTGCTGCAGCAGCATGGGAGGGAAATGCTTCAGTGTGCACTTGGAGGTCCCCAGATTGAGTGGCCACCATGGAGGAAGACTGAAGCCAAGTCAGAGGTAGGGCCTACCCTGACTCAAATCTGTCAGAGATGGTATGTAGCCCCATACTGTCTAGAGCAGGGCAACTGCCCCTCACCTGACCACAGATCAGAGGTCAGAGTCCCCACAGGATGCTGGCAGGCAGGGACTCACCTTCACCAGAATCTTTCCCTTGAGCATCTGTGGAGAAGGAAGCAAGGTGGCATCGTCACTGCTTACTGATGACAAGTCCAGCTTATCTCCAAGAATATCAGTTAGATACTGGGCCATCTTCTTCTGTTGGATGACACTGCAGTGGTTCTCAATGGACAGGATCACTGGGTACCTGTGGCCCCAAGGCGGAAGGGGCAGAGAGAAGCCAGGGGAGGGATAGGGCCCACCTGTGTGAGACCTTAAGTCACCTGCACCAGTGAATAAAAAGATATCTTCACCAGCAGCCAGGTTAGATGGAATTGCCAGCCACTCTGGGAGGGGGCCCATCAATGGCTTTGAAAAGCCATTGAGTGGGTGGGAAATGAGCTAAGAAATTTTAGGGACAGGCAAGGAAGGCATGCAGTTCATATCCCAATAAGAAAAAACAAAGGCAATTAGAAACTCCAGGAAAACAAAAGGAAACATTCAGGAAAGTCAGCAAGTCATGGTTTAAAAAAGATGGGGACTAAACTGAGGTGAAACATGGAGCAACGAATAGACTGAGAAAGATAATCTCATTGACCTAGATACTGGAGACATGGTCCTGTGAATGGCTCTGGGGTCCCAACATTGGCCCCATAAGAAAAGAAACATAAGCCAGGCATACACCATCTGGTAGAACATTGTTATTACCTGCATAGTGCAAAATGGGGAGTATAACATAGGGATTTTCATTCTACGCTCTTCAATTATTTGATTTATTTTTTTTAACCATGTGCACATTTTACTTGGATTTTTGCCAAAGGGCAACATGATCCTTTCAGAAAACATAGGTGACCCAGACCTAGAGGGCATGAATCAGAGCAAGAGATGGACAAGTCCTGTGATGTGGAGATAACAAACAGGACTTGGGGTGAAGGTTAGTCATCTCCCCATTTCTAAGGCAAGGGATTGAAGCCTGAAGTCCAAGGCCCTAGGGAAGAACCTTATACCTGCAAAGATTATGCTGGCACACATAAGGTACAAGCTCTGTCCTGAGACTCTAGCAGGTTCCTGGGTCCCTTGCAGCTACAAGACAGGTATCTGTCTCAGCATCCCTACCCTGAAATGCCTCTCTCACCTGAAATTCTAGGGCCCAGGCTGCCACTCCTCACTCCCACTCCCTTCTGAAAGCCCAAGACAGAACTCAGGCAAGCTCCTTCAGGAGGGGCCCCTCTATTTCTATTTTCTAAATCAATCTTGCTTCTCCTTCCTTCCATCATTAAATTAGCTCTTTCCTTGTCTGTGAACCTTGTTTAGCCAAGAGTTGAAGGTGACTATAAGTGTGGGGAGGCAGTCTTCTATTTACAGAAACTAAATTGGGTTTTGTTCAGCAATGTCTGTAGCTACAGCTGAGTGACAGCAAATTGTGTTTGGACACGGAGTAACTTCTGCGGGTAATTAGTGCCAGAGCCACCACTGCTTCAGGCAGCTAACACCAGAGGTTGCCCAGTGTTTGTGGACAGGGGCTGCTTGCACAGGTACCCCACTCAGCCACAGCTCATCTGCTGTCAGCACCTGCACCCACTGCCTTTCCTCTCCCCAGAGCTGTGGCTCCACTCCCTTCCCTGACCCTCAGCTTCCACAACAGACCCCAAAACCAGCCCCTTGGCCTCTGCAAACTGCTCCCAAGAAAGGATGTGGGGGAAGGGCAGGAAGAGTCATTTGAACCCCTCCTCCACCCCCCCTTCAGTCTCCCCCCTCCCCAGTCCCAGCCACTCACTCATTCTTGACAAAAGCATATTTGTTGATGGTTTCGATGACATCTCTGAAGAGGATCTTGGAGGTCAGAGTATAGCCATGGTGCACAATGGGCTCCCCGTCAGGCCCATCCCAGCAGTCCACTGTGGGCAGAGTAGACCTCAGTCAGCTCCAGGAGCCTGATTGCCCACGCCCAGAGTTCATGGACTTGCCCAGCAGTTACCACCAGGAGGAGCCTCTCACGCCTCCTGCTTGGAAAGGAGGGCAGACACCCTGCTCAGAGACCCCACAGGGGTGGGGCCAGTCCACGGTCCAGGCCCGGGACCCTGGGGGCTGAAGGGATGTAGAGTCCTAGAGGCCTGACCACGCACCCTCCACGCAACGGCAGCCGGCCTGCAGGACCCAGGCGTACATGTCTACCCGAGACTGGGACATGAGCTGGTCACCCACGAGGTAGGTGTTGTGGGATGAGGTGATGAAGTAGTGGCTTAGCGGCCGTGTCATGTCCTGGTGCACGCCATGGTGCTCTGGGTTAAAGATGTCGCCGGCGGGACTCCGAGTATAGTTGGTGAAGCCTGTGTGGGGAGCACAAGTTGGCGCTTAGCCCCTGCACAATGGTCACACCACAAGGCTCATCTCAGCACCACCCATCCCCACACCATATGGAACAGGAAGCTACCCGCTCAGGCCACCAGTCCAGGGTCACAAGTTACCCACCAGCACCCCCCCCCATCGGCCTGCCAGGACAGCTGAACCGCAGAGATGCCCCCACTCACCATCAATGCCCAGCACCCCCTTACTCTTGTTTTCTGGGCAGGGCTCAAACTGCTCGATGATGTCCCGGCAGCTCTCAAGGGTCACACCCGCCATCTAGGCCAGAACAGGGGCTTAAGCCCAGGCTAGCCTGTCACTGGCCTGGGCTAGACTCAGGCAGGACCCCCTCCTCCACCACCACCACTGCCTCCCACCCTGCCTCTGATTGTCACACCAAGACTAACCAGAGTGGGGGGGGGAGGGGGGAGGCTCAGGCCCCTGCAGTGTGCTTCCCTGATCAGGTGGCCCACTGGCTACCCCCAGTGTCACAAGACTTGGGCCTCAGTGGCCAGAGGACTACTGATAGATCACACAGCTTTGGAAGAGCTGTCTCCGACTGAGGATCCTTGAAGCTGGTGAGGGTCTTTGGTCTCATCAGCTGGGCCATCCCACATCCCCACTGTGTCAGGGGTCTCAAGAGCTATGGACCAGGGCAGTCCTGTGTGTGAAAAGATGCAGGAAAACTGGGACCCAGTCCCACCTTGGAGGAACCCCGGGGGCACAGGGAGCCTCCTCTCCCTGGCCCCTCTGCTGCCTATCCACAGCTATCACAGGAAGGCGCACAATAGAGCTGAGCCCCGGTGGCCCTTCACATCAATGACCCCACACATAAGAGGCTGGGTAATCTCCCAGGGCCCTGGGAGCAGCCCAGTCCAGAACTACCACAAGGACAGAACCCCAGCAAATAGTGAGTGGTGGGGAGGGACTCTGGGAGAACAGCCCCAGGGGCAGCCCTCTGTCATGCCCTGGGCTTAGGGCAGCCTCATCGTGGAGCAGAGTGGGGCAGGGTGCCAACCTGGGACAGCAGTGGTGGGAGATCCTGGGCAACTGCTGCGTAGACTGGCCTGGGTCTCTCAGCTGCACCTGCTGTTCCAGCCGCCCAGCCCTCGGCCCGGCCCAGTGGCTGCTTCCTGTGGCCCCTAACCTCCAAGCTGACTGCCGCTCCCACTTTCTGCCCAAAACTAGGTCCCTAAGGGTTCCAGGAAGTTATAAGTCTGGAAGCTGGTCCTCGTGGTTGCTCCCACCAGCCCTAAGGGTGGGAGCCATTCGCTGTCTGAGCCCCACCACAGCAGTGCTCTTTCCTTGGGGGACTCTGGCCTTCCCCTCTCCCACTACAGATTTCCAGCTTCCTGCCCACCACAGAAGGTAACACCCAGGCCCTGCCTCATCTGAGGTTGAGGAGTCCATATCCCTGAGCCTCTGGACACTGGGCCCCCAGTCAGGAGGACAGTGTCCAGGGAGCACTCGACCTCTTACAATGGACAGGAAGGCCTAGAATCAAGAGAAATGGGTGGGCATGCCCCTCGGACACCCAGAGGCCTCTGCTGTACAAATGAGTGAGTGGCAGTGGCAATGGGCCTGGAGCTCAGGGGGTACAAGCTAGCCAGACCCATGGCTGGAACAGGTGGGAAGGCTGGGACATGGAACCCCAGTACTATGAGGCACTCCACGCTAAAGGTGCTGCAGTCAAGTGCAGGCTCCCTTCAGGAAGCTCGGGGTGTCTGTGGTCAGGGCTGAACTGCTCAGAGGCCCACAGAGGAGGCCCCTCAGGGCCTCCATGGGACACCCCCTGAAATATGCTGGCATGGCCCAGGATGGGAACCAAAGCAGGTCCACTAAGTGAAAGGGTTTAGGGACCCTGAATGCCGGCTGTAGACCATCCTTCCACACTGAAGGGTTCTCGGCCACACTGAACTGGTTCAAGTGCCCTGGGAGCCACATAGGCTGGGACTCGGCTCCTGCTGCCCATGCCCTCACCTTCTGCTCCACCTCCAGGAAGCGCTGGAGGTCAGTGGCGTTCAGGTGGTCCTTGTGGTCACTGTAGGTCAGCATGAGCAGGTAGAGGTCCCGGCGGGTGGACATCATCTTATAGAAGGCACAGAACTCCTCAAAGCCCAGTGTCCCCTGGTGGTCATCTGTATCTGCTTCCTGCAAGCCAAAGCCTCTGTGTCCCCCGATGTCTCACCCTGATAGCCCCCTGGGCCCCTGGCTGCAGTGAATTCACTGGGCTCCCCCTCTGACTCTCCTACCAAGAAGCCACCAAGTGACTCTTTAACTGAGAGCCGACTCCCCCCTCCCCTAGCCTTTCAAAATTAATTTACACTTAAACCTGGCACAGTCACCCCACTCTGAGAACCAACACCCCACATTGGAGTCAAAACCCCACTTTGGGGTCAATACTCCATCTGGGAATCAACACCCCACTCTGGGAACAATATCTTATACTGAGAGACAACACCCCACCTGGGAGCCAACACCTTGCCCTGGCGTCAATAGCCCACCTAGGAGCCAACACTTCACTCTTGGAGCCAACACTCTAACCTGGAGTGAACATTCCACATTGGAGCCAACACCTTACTCTAGAGTCAACACCCTACACTGGAGCTAAGGCTCTTTCAACCAAAACCCCATCCTGGAGCCAATACCCCACCTAGGGGCCAATACACCATCCTGGAGCCTACAACCCAAGCTAGAGCCTACAACCCATGCCGGTGCCAATACCCCATCCTGGAGCCAACACTTCACTCAAGAGCCAACACCCCACATTGGAGCCAACACCCCACACTGAGAGCTAATACTCAATCCTGGAGCCAAGACCCTGAACTGAAGCCAACACTCTACTCAGGAAGCCAACAATCCATAAGGAGTCAATACCCCACAATGAAGCCAACACCTTACTCTAGGGTCAACACTCCACCCTGAGAGCCAACACCTCACTTTGGAGCCAACACCTTACTCTAGAGTCAACATCCTACCCTGGAGCCAACACCCCATTCTGGAGTCAACACCTCACATTGGAGCCAACACCTTACTCTAGAGTTAACATCCTACTCTGGAGACAACACCCTACCCTGGATCCAGCACTTAACCTTGAGAGCTAATACCTCACCCTAGAGCCAACACTCCATTCTGGAGTCAACACCCCACATTGGACCCAATACCTTACTATAGAGTCAACATCCTACCCTAGAGCCAACACCTTACCCTGAGAGCCAACACCCCACTCTGGGAGCCAACATTCCATCCTGGAGTCAACACCCCACATTGGAGCTAACACCTTACTCTGGAATCAACACCCTACACTGGAGCCAAGACCCTTTCAGCCAATACCCTGCCCTGGAGACAATACCTCACCTAGGGGCCAACAACCCACCCTGGTGCCTACAACTCACCCTGGTGCCAATACCCCACCCTGGAGCCAGCACCTCACCTGAGAGCCAACACTCCATCCTGGAACCAACACCCCACACTGTAGCTAACACCTTACTCTGGAGCCAACACCCCATCCTGGAGCCAATACTTTAAAATCAACATCTTACGTTGGGCCAACACCCCACTTTGGAGCCAATACCTCACTCAAGAGTCAACACCCCACCTTGGGGATCAACACCCCACCCTGGAGCCAACACTCCACCCTGAGAGCCAACACTTCATTCTGGAGTCAACACCACAGATTGGAGCCAACACCCTATACTAGGAGCTAACACCCCACCCTGGAGTTAATACCCACCCTGGGTTGTGGCCTGTAATTACAATTGGTTGCCCATTGTTTAGAAAAGCACAAGGCCCCAAGGTGTACAGGAGTGCCCTGGCTTCAGTCCCAACAGAGAGTCCCCATAGAAGGTGCTGCTCCAGACCTGCCTGGAGGTTGACTATACGGCTGGAAGGGACATCAGGTCAGCACCACAGACAGCAATACGCCCAGCTGTGAGTGCCATCTGGAGTCTCTTCCTCACGTGATGACGCAATCTGGGGTGATGGGGGTGGGCACTATGTCCCTGAGGCCCTCTCTGGACCATCAGCATCAGCAGGGAACCAGGGTACCACAGCCACCTGCACGTCCCTGTGTCCAGTGAGAGCACTGCTCTTGGGAAGGCTGATCTCTAACATCTGCCCTTAGCTTGGCACTGAGGTGAGAACCTAGCAAGGCCCCAGAGCCTCACTCTAGGACCCCAGCATCCTCTCCAAGGCTGGAGCAGGATCAGAGCCCAGAGCCCCGTGTGCTGGGACCCAGAAGACACCAAAGACCACATGTGTCTGGAGCTCGGTTTGAGGGCAGCCTTGGGTCTGAGAGCCAGCAGGCCAGGCCAGGCCAGGGCACATGCTGCAGGTCAAAGGGCACCCTGGGGACAGAGCCAGGCTGTCAGTGCCCACAGGGTGTGGCTGGAGCTGGGCAGAGATGCCCATTGTGTTGAGTGTCTGGCTTACAGGGTGATTTGGCCTCCCACCCAGTTCAGTGCTGGGTGGTACAGCCAGGAGTCCAGGATGCTGGCTTTCTGTCCAGCTGCCAGCCCTCAGGGTGAGTAAGAACACTTTATGGGGATGAGACCCTCAGGAGACCCAAAAAGACAGACCTAGCCCCTCAGCCCCAGAAGTGCTTCCTGAAGGAATCCCTCGGCCACTCTTCCTGCAGACAGCAACCGCGGGAGGTGAGGGCACGCTCAGGCAGGAGCCATCAAGCTGGGCCAGGCCTCGGAGCCAGCACAGGGTGTTGGAGGCCACGCAGGCTCCAGCTGCTAGCCTGCACTCTGCTCTTATCTCAGACTTGATGAAACTCTGTTCAAGGCAGCCTTTACCCACCACACAGACTCTCCTTTGATCAGGCACTTCCGATGGAAACAGTATTGAGATTTCTCAAAGACCAAATTGATGCTAACGAGCAAAGCTGCCTGCCTGGCTGGAGGTCAGCCCTCCTTCCCTGGGTTCCAGAGCCCTGCGGAGGGTGGCCGTGGAGAGGGCCGGGAAGGCCTGTGCTCTCAGGGACTCCCATGGACATGGCTGCTTGGTTCTGAGCTGCCCTGGGACTGGGCTCTGCAGGGCCCTTCCTACCCTGCTGCTCACTTCCCTTGAGCCTAGACCCCACCCCATTGGCAGGACCCAGGCTGCAGGCATCTCCTCCCTATTCTGAGTTTCCTCAAGAGCATCAGGTCAGAGCCCAGACTCAGCCAACCGAGGGCTGAGGGCTCTGTGGGGAGCCCCTGTGCTGAGTGCACCTAGGCCCAGTGTCCCTACAGGAGGAGCAGGTGGGCATGGGCTCCCCAGAGCTCCCAGTGTGGGTGCATCTTCAAGCCAGGACTTTACACTTGACCTTCAGGCCCTGAGAGACTGTGTGCACTTGTACCCCATTCGGGGTGCCCCTGCCTAGGCCAGGTTGGTTGAGTCCTAACCCGGCCTATTGCCTGGCCCCCAACAGCCTCACCATTCTGCAAGAGCCTTTCACCCTGGAGCTGCCCCTAGAGGTAGGGACGGCAGGGTACATGGTGGGGCAGGGGGCTGCTGATCTGCAGGCCTGAGCTCCAGCTCCTCACTGCCCTGGCAGGCTCTGTCTTCTTGGGGGCTCTCAAGAGGGGCCCTGGGAGCCACCTCGAGTCCTTGGCCAGCAGCCTGAGGGTGTCCCACTGGCCCCTTCATTCATGCCCAGACCCATGTGTTCTGAACTACAGGTTCCCCTCTCTCCAGCTGAGTGCCACCACCTGTCTATCATGAGAGCACATGTGAAGCCACCAGGGGCTATGCCTGGTGGAGCAGTTGGTTGTGTGTGTGCCTATGTTCGTGTGTGTGTGTGTGTGTGTGCCTATGTTCGTGTGTGTGTGTGTGTGTGTGTGTGTGTGTGAGGGGAGGGAGAGGGGGGAGAGGGGGAGACAGGGAGGGAGAGGGAGGGAGAGGGAGGGAGGGAAGGAAGGAGAGGGAGGGAGAAGCATTTTTCCAGGCTGCAGCCTAGGAACTGGGTTTGCTTGCCCATCAACCCCACAAAGCACAACCCACCGATGCCACCTTTTCTCCCCACTGCAGCAGCAGGAGTTCTGGAAAGACAGAAACTAATTACAGACAATAAAGCCTCCCTGTCAGCTGACAGATGTGCGTTTGTAACTTCTAACACCAGGCCGGTTGGCAACTGGGAAGACTGCCTAGGGCGGGGAACCAGAGACATGGCCTGTGAGACGGGCCAGTGTGCCACCTTTGGTGGCTTCCTTCAGTGACCACTGACCTCAGGCCCTGCCCGACTTCCTGCAGCTCCCGCACACCTGCAGCCCCCGGCCCTGCCTCGCCTCACCTTGAACATCTGCTTCACCCTCTGCCGGGGCAGGTTCACGTTCAGCTTATGCAGCAGCTGCAGGACCTCACCGATGCTCAGGCTGCCGTCCCCGTTCTTGTCGGCCTCGTCAAATGTCTGCTTCAGCCACTTTAGGGCCGAGTTAGGGACCAACATGGGTCCAGCAGTGCCCCGCCCCCTGCCCAGGACACCAGCCCAAGCATCCTTCCCCAAATGTGTGGCCCTGACAGGGGCAGGATGACCCCACAGGGAGGAAGACACAGTGTGTCCCTGAGGTTTGTCCCCAAGACCAAGGATATTGGTCCCTAGTGCGCTGGCGGCGGGCCAGGCTGTCCTCATCGCGGATGCCTGCCATGAGGTAGCGCAGGCCGGTGACCCAGGTGCGCGCCTCGTCCCCGCTGGGTGAGACCAGGTCCAGCGACTCTCGGTGGCTGCCATGGTAGATGCTGAAGCAGCAGTTGGGGTCAAAAATGCCATCGGGGTAGCGCTGGAAGATCTCCGACTGCCGACCCTCGCTCACCTCCTGGATGGAGTCGATGGAAACTGCGGGGGGTGGGGGAGCACCTGTCACAGACGCCCCCGGGCCCCACGCCACAGCAGCTCGGCACACAGGGACTTGAGGTGAGGCTGGTGGTCTGCTGGGGCTGGGGAGGAGCTTGGGGAAGGCCGGGGAGGAGCTTGACGGCTGGGGAGGGCTGGGGACAGGGCCCTCAGGCAGGAGGAAGAGAAAGTACAAACGTGCTCAGGCTGGTGGGTCAGCCCTCCGTGCTCTGCTCTGATCCTGAGGTCTGCTCCCCACTTCCCTGGGGATGTCTTTACACACCCTTCCAGAGGGGGGGGGGCCTCCCCCTACTTAGCGATTCCAGCTGTGGCCTGTGTACTAAGCAGCCAGGCTGCAGGGTGACAAGGCCCAGACAAGCCTATGGGCCTCCCAACTCTGAGGCTGGGCTGACCCTGGACTGCCTCCCTAGGAAGCTCTGGCACCAGCAAGAGGGGGCAGCGGGAGCAGCAGGATCCTGCTCTAGCAGGGCTTTCATTACTGGATGCAGCACCCCGTGCTCCACAGACACTCCTACAAATCTGAATGACGCCAAGGAGCTGAGCTCAGAAAGGTGTTCATAGGGTCTGGTCCGTACAAGTGGTGGGGGCTCCTCCCAGCCCAGCAGCCCCCTTGCCCTAAGCCAGGCACCCTGGGCTCCATCCCCACCACTGCCCCTCTAGCCAGCCTCATTCCTCCTGCCTCCTTCAGGGCAGCCCTTCTGGGGATCCTCCTGTCTCACCCTCTGTCCTCTGCTCTCACCCGTGAGCGCTCAGCATGCAGAGCCCACTTCCCTGGGATCTGGGCCTCCAGACTAGGAGGCATGACCATCAGGAATAGCTGCCCCCATCTCCTCCCTCATGGGGACTCAGCTCTGAACAGAACCCTGGGCCCACCCACCGGCCCTGCCCTGTTGGCTGCTCCCCTCCGGGGGCTTCCGAGACCCTATCTGACCCCAGTGCTTATCAGGACGTGAGGTTGCCCTGTTGTGAAGAGGGACTGCCCAGCTCCCAGGATGCCCAGTGCAGGGAACAGTGGCGGGCAGAAGGAGGAACTCCAACTGAGCTCAGCAGTGTCACCTCCCTGGGCCCAAGGGGCAGTGCCAGCCGTCTCCTCCAGGATGCCCTCCAGGGGCCTCTGCAGCACGGCCCTCTCCCAGGCCTCTGGCAGCGACAGTGCCCTTGGCAACTGCTGGGCTGAGGCCCTGCCCTGGCAGCCCTGGGTCTCTCCTGGTCCATTCCTACCCCTCAGCCTGGTCCCCACCATGCCCTGCTCAGAGATCAACCTCTCCCTTCCTGCACAAATCCTTTGGCTCAGGACCCTCCCGGCCCCAGGCCGCCTTGCCCTCGTTGTGCCCGGCTGGCGTGTGTCTCTCTCTGTTTCTGGAAGGTCTTGTTCCCCAGCCAGACTGAAGTTCCTTTTATCCGTCAGCCCCACCCAGATCCAGGAACACAACCAAGGCACTGAAGGGCATAGGGCCCCTACCCCTCCCCACCTGGCATCCAGAGGTCACCGCAAAACCCCAAGGCCACTGGACCCACGTGCCAGGCCCAGGGCTCAGGATGCTGCTGCCCCTGAGATGCCCCCCCAGTCGTTCCCCCCCCGGCTGCCCCGCTCACTCTTGGCCTTCTCATTCTTGCGTGAGGGCCGCCAGCGGATGCAGGAGCGATGCTCGTCCAGGAAGTAGAAGCGGACCAGGCCCTTGGAGCTGCCACGGAGCTTCACCATCTGTGTCCCCGCCTGCATGGCACTCATGCATCCCTCCACTGGATGTCCGCGGACGCAGCAGGCAGACAGATGACAGACACAGAGATAGACAGGAGTGGCATGAGGGCTGGGCCAGCCCCACCGCCTACCAACCATGTGCTGCCGAGGCGTGGAGACCATCCACTGCACCCCCCGCCGGCCCATGGGGGTTAGGAGCCCAGCTCTTGGGCCTGGCCAGGATGTGGCCAGCCCCTCCTGGGTTGGGGGAGGTCCTAGGTCGGGCCCAGCTCCTCCACAGCTTTGCTTTCCTTTGCTCCAGCTACCTGCCTGCCCACCCTCTGTTGGCCCCACTGACCACCATGACCCATCCCCAAAGTCTATGACACATGAGGGGCTGTGGTGGCTGAGCCACTCGCAGGGGCTTCTGTGCATTGAGACCCCGGGCTGGGCACAGGGCCAGTGCCAGGCAGGCAGCCAGCGGCCACAGGCTCTCCTGAGCCTGAGTCCCCTTCCCGTGGTGTCCAGGAAAGCCAACCTCCTCCTCCTCCTCCGTGCTGTAAGGGGGGCATGGCACTCATCCACCCCTGGGGGGAGGCCCTGTGAGGCCAAGGCTTGCAGCAGGTGCGGAAGCAGACTTCAGCTCCAGAACGCAAACCCTTCCCTGGCGTTCCTTCCCTCTCTTCCCACTCCTCTGTCCACTGGGCCTCCTGCCTGCAGCCTACATGTCTGCCAGGTCCTGGGGTCGGGGGGCGCCCAGCAGGCCGGCAGCCTCCTGGCACTAGAGAGGCACCCCACCCTCACACCTACTTACAGAGAGCCCAGGATGCAGACAGTGTCATCTGCTGAAGCACCAAGTCACTAAGCCCCACAAGACCCACCCAGCGAGGGACCCTCGGGAGCTGCTGTGCAGGCACATGCCAGCCCGAAGAGACCAGCCAGTGAGGAAGCCCATCCCTGACCCTGACAGGGAGGCTGGCTCCACAGGGGATGCTTAACATGGGCTGCTGGTATGCGGGGGTAGGGGTGGAGAGGCAGGACGTGGGGCCAGGGGTGGCCCGGAGACCCAGAGCATGTGCCAGGCCCCATCGTTCAGCTGGAGTAGAGAGCCGGTGGGGCCACACAGCCCCACATGGGGCCGTCCATGGGCCAGCCCTGCCAACACAGACATGACGTTCTCATCACCTGCCAGAGGCTCAACTCCCCCACACCCACGTCTCACACTCGTCAGGGGCATTCTTCTCACCTCTGAGGACTGTCATGTCCTGCACCCACACTTACTGCCCCCCAGAGTGCCAGGAACCCCCTCACCAAAAGCTTTCAAGCCACCTGAGTGCCCAGCCAGGCTCCTGCCACCAGCCCTTGCCTGACCCAACCCCCCCCTACCCCTCCCCTCCCCCACCGCCTGTCTGGTGTTTAGCCTCCAGGCCTGGGGGTCAGTGGGGGTGGAGCAAGGAGCAGCCAGAGGCAGACTGGGTGTGCTGCTGGAGTCCCATGACCCCCAGACGCAGAGCCAAGCAGCAGGAGATCACAGTTTCGTTGGGAGGAGGTAGACCTCTCTCCCCCAGAAGCAGCCCCCACCTTCTGGCCCCCAGGCGAGGGCCTTCAGATGAGAGTAGGTCTGTCCTGGCCCCTCCCGGCCGCCTTACCTAGTGGGCTGAGATGCCACAGCCGGGACATGGCCATGCTCGCTCCGACCCAGAGGAGGGCCTCCACCAGGCAGGCCACTGTTGCCCTGGTCTGACTGGGGGTAGATGGCCGGGGGACAGACATGCTAGGACGCTGGCCAGGGGTGGCTCCCAGAGCCAGAGGGGCCAGTGTCCCCCAGCCTGGCTCAGCAGCCACTCAGGCAACGGCAGGTGGCATGGGGGCTCCACGGGCCCCTCCTCTCTGCCGCCACTTCTTCCTCCTGCTAGAGGCACCTCCGGCATGGCCCAGCTCTCACCTGCTGTCTCTTGTGGCCCCCAGACCAGCCTGCCCACCCACCAGGGCCACGAAGGGATCCCCAAAGAGGCAGCATCCCTGAGTCCAAGGGCAGGGGAGCTGCAGCGCCTCTGCCCACCCCGCCCATCCTCTGCCCAATCCCCTGTGCTAATCCAAGCCTGGGTCCTGCCCAGCTGGCCAGAGGATTTAGGCCAAGGGAATTCCCAGCTGGGGACCAAAAGGGCACTGGGCAGGAGGCAGTGTCGACAAGGGCACAGGCCACCAGCCCCCACATCCTAGCAATGACAGCCCAGACAGAGAGGTAGCCACTCCAGGGACTCAGGAACACTGCTGTAAGGACTGGGGTGACAGTCCTCCCACCATCGTCCCCATGCTGGACTCACAGGCTGCTGGCCCTCTCCATCCCGGCCAGAGCTCCAGCAGAAGCCCCTGCTCCTAACCCCACATCTCTTGTACTTGCCAAGGCTCTGAGGGGGTTCTTGCAGTCCCAGGGTTGGGGGGCAGGAGCAGCAGCTTCTGGGAGCTGACCAGGCAGCAGAACCCCACCCCAGTCACAACAACCCGCTGAGGTGAGGACCCCAGGGCCCCTCTGCCACAGGCCCAAGAGCCCCTAGCCCACCCTGGGGCCCCTGCCCCGTCCTCAATGGGCTGTGCTGAGACAGGAACCATCACCCCTCTGTCCCCAGCACAGATAGAAGCCAGGCCCAGATTTCCAGAGCTGGTCACAGGAGGTGACCAGGGCTCCACCTGGTCAGATCCAACATAATCGACTCAAAGTCAAATGCCAGAACCCAATTAAAAGCCTTTGCCAGAGTGGCACTGACTCGGTCCCTTGCAGGAGGAGCGTTGTGTGGAATTGGACTAGGAAGCTCTCAGCCTCTGGAATGGGAGAGGCTGTGGGTCCTGGGAGCCCTGACAGCCTTGGCGTGATGAGGGAGGGAGCGGGGAGAGTCAGAGCAGGACAGGGGGACCGGAAACCGGCAGGGAGCATCAGGACCCGGGTCCGAGGTGGTCCCCACCTCCCCACCTGCTTGTCCTGGGTCACTGCCCCCCATCAGCTGTCCCTCCCCGACGCTGGGCCATTCCCTCCTGCCTCAAAGGAGAAAGCTCCTCAAATCCAGCTCACACCTGATCACACCTGCTCCTCTTTCCTCCCCCAGGGCTGGCTCCACTGGGGGGGGGGGGGGGCATGTTCTCACCTCCCATCCCCTGAAAAACTCTCCCAGCCAGCCACACCCTGCCATCCTCAGGTCATGCCCTTGGGCTCTCAGCCACTAGCTGATCAACGGTCTCCTGCCATCAGCCAGGGGGGCTTGGGGGCCCCATCTGCCTGGGTAGGGGCTGCAGCTGGGGTCACAGATTGAGTGGGCCCAGCTCCTGCACCCCAGACTCCAAGTCCTCCTCAGCCAACCCAGGGCATGGTCCTCTGCTGATCAAGTGGAGGAAGGTCCAGTCAAGCCAGCTTGATGCATGACTCTGCCAGTGAAGCCCCTGTGCTGCCCGGAAGCAGAGGGTGACCCCACCGTACCTCGGATACTCCAAGAGGCAGGTGGACACAGAACTGTGGCCCCTGTGCAAGGTGGGGTGCCCGAGGGCTGTAGGACACCATGGGGGAGCTCCTGGCTCCGGGGGCACCCATGTTGTCCCATAGTGCAGGCTGTGCTTCAGGTGACTGCTAAGATAAGCTTAAACCCAAGGCAGGCCCCGAACCCCAATGGTTCAGTCCCCCAAGCCAGGAGGCAAGGCTCCTCCTTCCCCATCCTCCCCCAAAGGGGCTGTGTCCCAGCCCTCAAAGGGAGGGGCAGCAGCTTCCAGAGGGCAGGGGGCATCTATGATCTAGCAGCTCTCCAAAAGCACCAGGTGGGCCCCCCCCAACCCCCATGTCCACATGTGCTCATGTCCACATGAGCCAGCCCCCACATGCTCCCTCAGGGTTACAGAGGGATTGGGCCCCAGGACCTGAGAAACCCCCTCCCCAGAGAAACAGGAGCCCAGCCCGCCCCCACCTGGGACACCACCTCACCTGGCCTGGTTTCCACCCTGCCTGCCCCTGAGAGCACCAGCTTCTCTGGTGCCGGGGGGAAGCTGACATCCCAGTACCCCGACTCCATCTGTAGTGTTCACCCTAGGTCAGTCCCCAGCGGCCAGGCCCTAGTGCCAGCAGACGTGGCCTCCGGGCCCTCGAGCCAGGGTTCACCTGACCAACCGGCCCATGAGGCGGCCAAGTCAGCTGGGGGCCAGCTGGGGGCAGAAGGGCTCCGTGGGGGACAGGGATCCCCTCAGGCATGCCCTGCACACACCTCTACTGGTTCTGTCCTGTGACCTGAGATCTTCCTTCAAGGATCTTTGAGGCTGCTTTGCGGATGCCTGATGAGACAAGTTCCCAAACCCCCAGGGACCTCGGGCAAGACCACCCTGTCCTGTCCCACCCTGTCCCTATGCTGTCTGGGACTGGCCCACATCAGACACTCAAATGTGGGTGAGCACAGGCTGGGACCCCCGTGCCAAGGCCACCAAGCCAGCCCCAGGAGCTGATGGGAGCCAGCCCCTGGGATGCCATCATCACTGACCATCCTGGCCTCAAGGGTGAGGTCATCACCAGCAGTGCCAGTGCCCCCAGCTGCACTCCCAGAGGAGCCCGGAGCCAGGATGTGCCCAGCACAGACAGGAACAGGCAGGGCCACTCCCTACACAGATGCCCCAGAGGACAGGTGCCCATGACCTTCCTTAGCTTGGCCCTGCCTCAGGGCTGAACGGCTGACCTGGATGGCCTGTCCTGTACAGTGGCCGAGAAGCAGAGTCTGAGTGCAGCCCTTGCCTGTCTCTGTGCCTTAGTCTCCCCCTCACTCTCTTCTTCCTCTAGGGGCTACTGCTATCCAAGGGGGAAGCATCCTTGCCAACAGAACACTGGGAGGCACCGGCTCCTGCTTCTACAACGGACACTGACCCTGTCCTCACATGAGCAGTCGCAAGAGGCCAGGGCAGGTCAGCAGCTCCGCCTCTTCCCTAGGAAGGCTAGAAAATCAAAATTTACTCTTCCCACAAAACCCACAAATGACGCCCAAAGGCTTCCCCGTGTGAGCACACACCGCAGGCAGACTCTGGAAGTGCTGCGCCCCACTTCCACAAGGGGTGTGCGGGGCCCAGGCCCTGCCTCACTTGTCCCTTCACTGAGCACAGGCACACAGGGCTGGGGCAGGGGGGGGGAACACCCCCCCACACAGCCCGGGCCAGGCCCTCCCCTCCCCAGCAATTGTCTGCCTTCTTGAAGGATCTTTAAGCAAGCTCTTCCTCTGTCCACTCTACTCAAAGGGGCAGCAACAGCAGGACACAGGGAGCCCAAGACTCCTCCGGCCCCAACCCCCAGCTTGAGCCCAGCCACCCTCTATGGGGTCCTCAGCTCCACCCCCACCCAGCTCCCCCACCCACCCTCGGTGGCCCTGAGCTACACCTGCCCTCTCCTGGGGCCAGCTCAGCATGCAGTAGGCACTCAGACTGAGCTTGGGGAGAGAAGAGGAAGGGGTCAGTGGGCTCCCTGCCACACTGGGCTCTGCGCACCCACGGGGGATCAGCCCGGCCCCTGGCCAGCGCCTCGCCGGAGGGAGGGACAGGCCCACACACATATGGCGGAGATTATTTAAACGTCTGAGAAGCAGCTCGTGCCCCCCTCCCCCTGCACGTCTGGGCGCCTCCTCCCAACTATTTTTATTTTATCAGGGAGTATGAGTTGGCTCTCCAGGCAGGACTCCAGGGTGACTGTGCCCAGAGGTCTGCAAGAGGGCGGAAGACCCTGGGGTTGGTTGGCCAGGTGGGCAAGGCCCAGGGCTGGCCCCAGACAAGCCTGGTGGAGGGCTCAGGGCTAGGGATTGGGGCACAGCAGAGAATGGCAGTCCATACTAGATATGCCACCTGCCAGGACAGGCCTCTGTCCCCACAGCACCCTCCCCATTGGGCAGACAGCTCAGCCTTCCAGTAGGAGCCTGAGAGCTTCAGCTTCGTGGACCAGCTCAGAAGGGAGGAGGACCAGGGGGGCAGACCGCTGGGACTTCACTCTGCCCCTGCAGGCTGCTTCTGGCCTAGCCCACCCTCTCCAGGTCTGTGCACTCAGAACCCAGAGAGCCTGGGAGGCAAGTGTTCCTAGAGGGTGGGAATAGGCTCGCACAGCCAGCCAAGCCCCATCCACCATGCAGACTGACCAGCCTGCAGCATCCATCCACGAGGACCTGGGTGCTCACGTCTCTGGGCAGGGTACCACAGCAGCCTGCCCCTTACTAGCTGGTGACACAAGCTCTCGGCAGGACCCGGCCTGAGGGAAAGCCAGCAGGAACTTGAGCGTCACCTGATAGGTTGTGATGGGACAGAAGCATTTGTGATGGACAAGCAGCGCACGGTGGCCCAGGCTCCTGCAGCAGTGAGCACAGTGGACGAGAGAGTGTCTGGTGCCCAGCACCTTCCCGCTGGAGAAGTCCCTTCCCATACAGTAGGCACCACACGGTCACCAAGGCTGCTCAGCAGACCCAGGATCTTCAGCACGGTGGGGTCCCAACATCCTGCTCTCCTCTGCCTGCCCAGCTGAGCCCATGCCAGCCTCACTGAGGGTCTTCCCCAGTTGAAGACCTGCCCCCTCCTGGCTTGGCAACCCCCAGCTCAGCCACAGTGGTGATACTAACCGCAGAGGACAGCCATGCAGGGACAGGACTCTATTAATGCCCCGTCCACTGCATCCTGCCCTCATGGGTGTCCTGGTTCATATGTTCTAGGGGCTCCCATCCCAGGCCCCAGCCCTCAGCTCCCATGCACTGGCCTGGTGGAGGCTGGGAAGGGGCAGGTTGGCCATCACCACCCACCTTGGCCTGGGCTCCCTGGAGGCAGGTGCCCTGCTTTGTGGCCTTTATCTAACGGACCTACCCCCAGGGAGCCCCCAGGAGTGGCCAGAGAAGCAGAGACAGACTCACAGTGGCTCTGGGGGTGGGGGCATGTTCCTGAAAAGTCACCAGATGGAGCCGGGCCTGCCTGCTGGGAGGAGAGGAAGCTCCTGCGTGTGGAGGGAGGGGTCCCCCTGCATCGGGCGAACCAGCCCTGTCCCCACCCTACACCCACCTGGGCCTGCGCAGGAGGCCGGGCGGCAGCTGGCGATGCTGGACGGCCGCCGGCACAGCGGGCACAGAGCCATGAAGCCAACAGGAAACAAGAAGGCTGAGCCCAAGAACTCATCCCCGGGCCCGGCCGCTCCCTCTGGCCAGGGCGGCTTCCTCGAGAGCCCTGGGGCTTCAGGAGCCTTGAGGATTGTCCAGAAACAGCTGGGCTCTCCTAAGGTCCCCTCTGCCTTGTGCAGCACCCCTCCCACTCCCTTGTGTGGGCTGGGCCAGGAGCGCCTCCCTGAGTGTCACCCTGACTTCCCCCCCTCGCACGCCCTTGGCTGACCTGGGAGGGAGCTCAGGAGGGGCCACCCACACCTGGCCTGGGGTCAGCCACACCACACGCCCTGACTGACAGGGAGCTCCCAAAGCCCCGAAGCTCAGCTGACCAGAGTTGGGGCCTGCCTGGGCCGGGACCACTTCTTGTCGATGTGAAGCCAAGACCTCCAGGAACCACTCTGACCTCTCCGTGTGACCATCCAGCCCCCCAGGCCCCATCCTAGGGTCTTCCAGGGCATGATGCCCCCTCCATACGGAGGCCCATCTGTGTGCTGCCCAAGAGCCAAATAAAACATCTTGTCCTGGGAAGGGTGTGTGTCCCCACCCGAGGGGCCCGCGCCCACCGGCCTTTCCCACACAGGAAGTCCGTCCAGCCGGCGGAAGCCCACGTACGCTCTGTTGGAAGCAGAGTCCCAGGAAGAAGCAGGCTCTTCTGATTACTCATCCCTTCCTTGATGCCTCTGCCCCCAACAGCCCTCAAGGAGCATGGGGCTGGCCTCTGCACAGGAGAGGGCCCTCTGCATCCCCCTCACTTACACCTGCCCCAGGAGAGGGCCATGTTCCCGCAGGGCCCAGCCACTGGCTCTCCAGGAGAAGGTGCCAGGAGCGTGGAAGCCATGCCATTTGCTCATTAGCTGTACAGATGGAGGGCCGGACCCAAGACTCCAGCCCATCTGCTCCGTCCTCAGCTGCACATTTGGGACTGTTCTCTCCCGGAGGGGGGAGGCAGGAGGGGCGCAGCACATTCATCCCAGCAGACCAGGGCCATGCTACACATCTCCACCTCGAGGTGAGCTGAGACCCTGACCCAGACAGTGGGTGCCTGAGGGGTGAGCTCCCCTCTGCTCCTGTTGCAACTACCCTACACCCTCCTGAGACCAGGGTTCCTCCCTTGCTGGCTGCAGCCTGGGCCTTGGCAGCACCCAGTCCCTCCTGGGTTAGCAGGCAGACACCCTGACCCTGTGCTCTGACCAGCGCAGGCTGCCGATTCCACAGAGCTCTCTGCAGGCCAGGTAGGCAGGATGTGCTGGGCCAGCCTCTCCCCAGGGACCACCCGACAAGGGAACCCTGCCCCACACTGGCATGGGGGCTGTGGTCATCAAGTGGGGATGCCCACGAGTGGCCCAAGAGCTCAGTCAAGCCAGGGGTGTCTGCACCACCAGCCCCATCTTCACCTGTCATGCTGTCCTCCATTCATAAAGGCATCTCAGGGAGGGAGGGTGGGTATGGAGCAGGCAGGCATTCCTGGAGACCCCGCACGGACAGGGCACCCTCTGCCCACAACCACCCTACGAAGGGACCCCACGCCGGTCCTCTCTTGCACAAGAGACCTTATGGGTTGGTGCCTTGCCTGTGGTCACACAGCCCACCAAAGGCGCTGCCAGGGACTCCCCCTCAGTGTAGCCAGCAGGGAGGTCCCTGCTCCCACATGTGCTGCGCAGTCCCTCCCCCGTGTCCACACC
Organism: Vulpes vulpes; assembly: GCF_048418805.1. NCBI lineage: Eukaryota > Metazoa > Chordata > Mammalia > Carnivora > Canidae > Vulpes > Vulpes vulpes. Next base: position 158,746,774 of record NC_132791.1, on the reverse strand, counting down.
AATCAGACTCAAGGCAAACTCGGTCCAAAACAACCAGGATCTGGACAGATTGTCTGAAGACAAGCCGTACTCTCCTTGGGGTCTCAGTCCTTAATCAAGAAGTTCTTCATCTGGCTGTGGTCACTCCAACCACAGCTGTGGCCCTGGCCCCCTTCCTTCTCTGCTTCTCCGCACTCCCGGCCCCAGGGCAAGTGCTGCCCTGGGGCAGACCTACCCCTGACCCTGAGAAGTGCTGCCCCATCTGGTCCCCGCAGGTACAGACCCTGAAGCCGCTGGGCAACCAAGCTCCCTGGTGCTGGTGCTGGTGCTGGTGCTGGTGCTGGACAGCCTCAGAGGGCTCCCGCCAGCCCTGTTGATCTCTGGGGTCTGCCCAGAATAGTGCCCGGGCCCCCAGGTCAGGACTGAGCAACAGATCTGAGCAGGAAATCCACCCTCAGCCCCACCCCCGGGGGCTCCGCAGGCAGAACCGGCCCCTCAGGGAGAGGCAGCTGTTGCCCTGTCCAGGGTGCTGACAAGGCTCAGGGCTACCACGCTGCCCAGGACAAGGGGAGCGGGAGGGGACTGGCCGGGTGAGCCCCCAGGTCCCCCAGGGCAGGATACTCCAGATCCGACACCCCCACACTGAGGCCGTCATCCCCTGGGGGCCAGCTGGACGTTGGGGACTGGTAGCTCTGCTGGGGCAACTCCTCCCCACCACCCGTCGGGATTGTCACCACTTTTTGCCGAGATGCCAGCACAGAGGGGGGTGATGTGGGGGACAGGGGGATTTGTATGTGTTGGGGGAATGGGAATGTCCCAGAGACCCCTGGGGGAGGGGGTCGAGCTCTGCCCTGTGGGTCACCAATAGGCCATTCAGCACCTGACCCTGGCTCCCTGCTGGGGCGATCACAGCCTCCTTCCTGAATCCCCTTCTGATCCCTCTTACCTTCGTCCCGACTGAGCCCGCCAGGGTCCCTGGGTTCCTCCATGGCCCACAGGTACCACCCCCACAGATACCAGCGTGGCCCAAGGGGGGCCGGGTGCTCTGCTGGCCCCGCGTGTCCCTGCTCCTGAGCACGGGCCCATGGCCGATCCGGAGCACCGAGCGCTCAGCCCGCCGCTGCCGGTGGGACCGCCCCTCCTGCCAGAGCCCCGCCTGCCTTAACCCTTCACAGCCCAGGCCCGGGGTGGGCAAGGGAGGCAGCGTGTGCTGGGGTGCGGTGGGGGTCTCAGCTGGCTCAAGGGCTGGGGGTGGGGGTGGGGCATGCCCGCTCCTCCAGCGGTTGCTCCGGAGGTCACGCTCAGCTACTCTGATCTCCCTCCTACCAGAGGCGGGTAGCAGCATGCTCCCCTCAAGGACAAAACATCCCCCCCATTGGCAGCCCCTCAAGACCACGGGGTCCCTCAGATCATTACACCCAGCCTCCCCCAGACCCCATGGGCTAGTTTTCTCCAAGGAGGGGCTCCCAAGAATGCTCAGTGCTTCAAGGACGGCTAGGGTGACATTTCACTGCTGCCTGGTCAGGTATGTATACAGGATGGTGACGATGGGGGTCCAGGAGCCCCTGGTGACAGCCCTGGCCACGTGGCATCCAAACCCCTCATAGACTTCTTCTCTGCCTCCCCCCACATGTCCCTCAGTGAGGGTCCTGCAGAAGATCCTGGGGTCTGGGGTCCTGCCTGGGCCAAGGGGGAGCAGTCTAGGGGTAGGCACGTGCTGAGCGGCCCCCAACCGATCCTGATCCAGCGCCGCCTGCCTCTTCCTGAGGTGTGTTCTGGTTCAACCTGCTGCATCCAGCATCTGAGAGAAATAACATCTCCCACATCAACGAAAGAGATTTTCGTCCCTCATCCCTCGGGTGCTGTTTTGAAAGTTGCCGCTTCTGCCCACAGCCGTAAGGGTGGCCCGGGGAGGTTTATGGAGATGTAGGAGACTGGGTTGGGGTGGCAGGCAGGCGGCAGGCCAGAGCGGGAGCACCTGGGGCTACTCAGAGCTGCCACCACCCCAGGTGTGACTGCCTCCTGCCAGGCCAGGCCCCCAGGCGTGGAGGGGAGTGAGATACAGGAATTGTCACCACCACCACCTGGATCCCCCCCAGGGCAAGCCACAGGGCTGCTGCCCAGCTCCCTTAAAGGGACAGCCATTCTCCCATGGCTGTCACTAGCAGAACCCTAGGCTTCGGTGGACAGGGCCATTGCCCGGGCTGGGGATCTGCCCTCGTGAACTTGACACTGGGACTCTCATGTCCACATGGGTCATATGTCCACCGAGCACCGTCAGGGTCCCTGGGCTTGTGTCCACTGGGCTGGCACAGACCCCAAAGAGAGAAGCAGAGCCTCCATCTGGCACCAGGTGTGACTGAGGTTCTCGGCTGACTGTAGCAGGAGGGGGTCCTACAGCCCGCTCTGTTGGGCCAAGAAGAGGGGACCTGGCCAAACAATGGCACCAGAGGTTGCCTGAGGCCAGGGAGCAAAGGAGGGAAGGGCCAGTCCAGCACCCCATGCCTAGCTCTGCAAGTGCCCTTACACAATCCTCCCTGGGAAAGGCCAGCAGCCCCAAAGCCTCAGAAATGGGGACATTGAGGCAGGGAGCAGCAGGAAGAGAGAGGAACAGAGGGGAGCATGAGGACATGGGGTCCCTGCGGGGTGCCGGCTCCCTGGGGTGGACAAAGGGAGGTTCTGGTTCAAGTTCAGGTTCTGATGAATAATCCATTGGCTCTGCCGGCCCCACCCCCGCGCAGCCTGGAGCTGACTTCCCTCGAGGGGCGGGGCGGGCGGGTGATCACCGCGGTGATTAAAAGCCGCCTGCCGCACATGTTAATTTGCAAGATTCCGATCTCCTAAATCTCCTTTCTGGGCATTTAAGCAAAATTCTGTCTTTGAGAGCATTTGGCCTGACTGGTGGTGGGTGGGGATGCACACGCGCGTCTGGAAGAAGGGCCTGCGGGGGCCCCCAGGAGTCTAATTTGTTCTTGTTTGAAGAAGGGGACCGGAATACACAGATACCCTCAGGTGGGGTGGGGGTGCCTGGGGCCCTGCCTGAGCCCTTCCTCCTGGAGGGGTGCAGAGCTCGTGCTCTGTGCTCTGGAGCCCAAGTTCTGCCCTCCCAGGCCCTTCTCCTCCTGCGAGGCATACACCTCCAGCTGCCACAGCCTCCAGCTGCCACAGCCCACCACCAGCTCCCTCCCTGCCTTCTGGCTACCTGCCCATGCCCACTCCCTGCCTGAGGCTGAAGGTTCTGCAGAGAGCTTAGCTCTGACCTGGGGTTGCAAGGGCAGGACTTCCCCCACCTAGGGACAGAGCCCAGGCCTATATACTCAGCACAGGGGGCCTGCCTGTCGAAGCACCCCCAGAGGACCCAGGGGACCATCCACCTCCACTCCCTGGAACGGGGTCCTCGCCGTCCAGATCTAAAACACTGGGCAGAGGCCAAGGTGAGGCTGGATCTGGCCTTGAGTTCCAACTGGGTCCATCCTTTGGTTCCCAAACATCACCAGGAGAAGGCCAGACTGCACCCCAACACATGGGGTCCCAGCTAGGCCTGGGCTCCTCCTGGAGTGTGGGGACCTGCAGGACCTGTGTGCTCACATGCACACGCCCAGGGCCTGGTGAGAGTGCCGCTGTGCACAACCTGTGTTGGATGAACAAAATGGTATTTGCAAAGGAAAAAGAAGGACAGAAGACCCCTGGTGGAGACCCAGAAACAGAGGGGCAGGGACATGGGCCTAGACAGGAAGTACAACCCCCACCACTCACTGGCTGCCCCTCCCTGCCTGGCCCAAACCCCAGAGCCACCCACCAGCCAATGGAAGCACTGTGTCCCCTAGACTGACCACCAGGCCAGGAGGGAGGGAGGGAGGGAGGGAGAGCAAAGATCACCGGAGACAGGAGAAGGCACACGGAGAGCCAGGTGTCGGGAGACCCCAGTTCCCTGTTCTGTCCGACCTCTTCCCCATGAAGCCACTGCCCCTCTGGCCTTAGCTTCCCTGTCTGTAAACCAAGGGAGGGCGAGCAGTTCTGAAGGGCCTCCAGGTGAGGCTCAGAGAAAGGCCTGAAGGGCAGTGAGGGGGCAAGGGGCACAGCTGGGGCCAGGCCTCAGGTACCGAAGATGCCACTGCCTTGTCCACTTTGGTGGCCACTGTATGGGGAGGGCCCAGGAGCACCGCCTTACTATCCTCAGGGCCACGGGCCCTGACCAGTGCCTGGGGAGCAGCCACTCTGCCTGACAGCCTCCAGGGACAAGAGGCTATGAGCAGTCGCCTCCTCATGAGTGGAGTAGAGCAGATCTGCAACTGCACAAACCTCCACAGGGCACCTCAGATTTTGTCTCCGGACTTCCGTCCTACATAAATCTCCAAGGAAACGCTTCTCCAGTGACCTGCTGCAGTAAGCTGCAGCCCAGCCTCAGACAGGCTGTACCATGAGTCCACCAGCACTGCGGGGCGTCCTCCACTCTGCTCCTCAGAATGTCTGAGTTAGAAGGGCCCCCGGAGGCCACCGGGTCCAATCTCTTTGCTTTCAGATAGGGAAACTGAGGCACGGACATTTAGCCTGGGGCTCATAGCTAAGCAGAGGTAGAGCCAAGACCAGGACCCAGGCCCTGACCCCAGGAGTGAGTTCCAGAGGGCACGTCTGAGAAGATGTCTGGAAAAAGCAGACCCAGGCAAGCCCCAGACCTGGACAGAAGTACAGGGTAATGGGTGAGCTGCAGACAGAACTGCAGGCCCAAAGGTCCTGGGTGGCAGGGGCTGCTGCTCAAAGCCTGGCGTCCCCACTGCCCCCAGCAGCCCCATGCCAGCCCCAGACCAGGGCATGAATCTGCTTCATGGTCCCCCAAGCCCTGCTGAGCCAGCAAACAACTTGGAAACAGCACTAAATTCCTAGGCAGAAGAGCAGGATGCACAAGGACGACACAACAGCAGGGCTGGATGGACGTGGTGTCCGTGGAGATAGGGGACAGCAAGGACGGCAGAGGCCCGTGGGCCAGAGGGTTGCCAGGGCAGGAGGGGAGCTGAGGCCCAGTGCTGGTGACCGGCTCCAGTCCTTGTGCAGAGCGAATGCGGCCAGAGCCCCAGGGCCACAGATGGACCAGTGGGAGGAGGCGGGGGGACGGGATGATTCGGGCAATGACGGGGTGGGTGGCAGGGAATGGAGGACACAGACAGCCACAGGGACGGGGGCTTCTGGAAGGCTCTGTCTGAAGGGCCACAGCCACACCCTAGGTGCCTTGCCCCACGCAGACAGACCCCATTCACCCCTGCCAATGGCACCCTCAGCCGCAACATCCTGCCACTTGCCTCCCTCCTCACCCCCCACCAGGACTGAACCCCCATACCCATACCCCTACCCCCCTGTCAAGATCATCAGGTCAGGGACCTGCCCCGGGCTGCCGTGGCCCCAGTGGACTGCCCTGCCTCTCTGCACCAGCCTGACCTAGATTCTGTGCCTGCGAGTGGCAGCCAGGCAGGGCCCCAGCCAGCCTGGCACTGAGACAAGAGGGCCGGATTCCAGGGCAAACAGCCGCACAGCCACCAGCCCAGCCCACCGAGGGATGCCCATTCCCACAGCTTTGGCCCACAGCAGGCTGGGCCAGCCCTCTAGGGCTTGCAATCTATGCCACATGCCTGGGTAGCCAGTCTTTGCACCTGGGGCCATTTGCAGGCCACTCTTGGCCACTTTTAATAATTAAAACCACAAAAATCCTTGAAATCAGAAGCATGAACGTGCAGATGCAAATGTATGCAAATCAGCCCCTGCCATGGGCTACCAAGCCTATAGGCCTGGGGCACATTTCTGGGCGGAGGGGCAGGGGGGAGCCCCCACTCCAGGGCCGGGCTCAGCCATCCTTCCTTGCTGGTGTTCCTCCCACCTGCCCACACCCCCAGCTGCCGGTCATCGTTCGTTAAGCATTTGCCATGTGTCAGGCTTGCACATGGGGCTCATAAGGGAGCAGTGAGCAAACCAGAAGCAGCCCCCACCCTCAGGGAAAGGCAGAGGGACAAGAATGGGCCCAGCTCCATGGGGCAGCCCAGGACGGGGGTGGGCAGAAGGGGGCCCTCCCCTAACCCCACAGAGTGCTGAAACCTTCACAAAGCCCAGAAAGGACCAGGCCAGTTGCCTGCAGAGATGGAGACACAAACAGGGCCATGGAGCTGTTTCTCTGGCTGGACTCAGCACCAGACGTGAAGGGGTTGTGGGCATGAAGGTGGAGGCAGAGCTAGAGAAGACCAGCTAGGGTGCACGTGCAGTGAGCAGAAGAGCTCTTGGCCCAGGACGAGGCTCAGGGCACAGGGTCAGGGGAGCGGCGAGGGACTGCCGCATGCTGGCCCCCTCCCGGCCGTCAGCACCCTCCAGTCTTGCTGTGCCTAGGACGGACAGTCCTGTCACAGCACACACTCCTGAAACCATCCTCCAAGAGCTGCCCCCAGCCCCGGGGCTGCTGGCACATCTGAGGTTGTGCATGAGCTACTGCGGGATTAGCTCCATCACTACTTTGTTCATGTAGCATTCACCGGCACAACGGAAACATTTAAAAATCCTGGGTTGTAGCACACTCATCTCCAGCAGCAAACTGAATAAACATGTCAGACAGGCTGTGGTTAGTGCAGAATTTGTTGTTATGTCTCTCATGGGGGGAGGTGAGGTCACCCCAAGAGGCTGCGCTCATGGGACTCGTGGCACATGAACAGAGCCTGTAAACTCCAAAACCGTCCCTGTGGCACATGCTGAGCCTCCAGATGGGGGCCAGTGCCTGGGGCCTGGGAGGGGGCTTCTGGGTCTCTCTCTATGAGCCAGTGGTTCTGCAGGCACCCACACACCCTGGGTGTCTTGTAATCCTGCTGCCCCAACACCAGGAGAGGCAGCCCCAATGCAAGGAGACCACCAACCCACATTACCACATACTACAATGTCCCCAGATTAATTCACCTTTTGTGCCAGAAGAGCAATGGTTGCATAAGCACCCATATCAAAAGCTGAGACACTGGAAACACAAGAGACAGAGCAGGGAGTTAATCTTGGCCTCAAGACAAACTGTGTGGCGACCAGGTTTATGTAGGGGATGTACCTCATGGAGAACGAGTCTGTGCTAGGGGGTTCCCTGGGGATACGGCCATGCAACCCATAGCTAACCCAGTGCCCAAAGCCGTGCCAGTACACAACTTCTTGCTAGGTGTTTACAGAGTAACCTCCCCCAGATCCAGACCCAGGCAGCAGGGAGGGCCAGGCTGGAGGCAGGTGGCAGTGCCCTGGTGACACCCCTACCCAAGCCATCTTTCCTGGGAGATTCAGTTGCTGACCTGCCAGCAGCAGCCATAATGAGCTTCCTTGCAAAAGCACAAGGTCTGCCCAGCCAGCTCCCCACTCAGAGTGGGGGTCAGACTGCCCCTCTAACCGCCAAAGCACTGGGATCAGAGCCAGGGTCTGTCTTTTCTAAGACAGGAAATGCCTTGATCAGCTAGCAGGTAGGGGGCAAAGTCTCAGGGAGGCTGAAGCAGCTCAGAGCAGAGGTGTGAATACATAGTTCAGGGAGGTTGGAGGTGTGAACACACAGCTCAGAGAAACCAGGGGTGTGAACGCACAGATCAGGGAGGCCGGGGGTGTAAACACACAGGTCAGGAAGGCTAAGGGTGTGAATGCACAGCTCAGGGAATCTGGGAGTGTGAACACACAGCTCAGGGAGGCCAGGGGTGTGAACACACAGCTCAGGAAGGCTAAGGGTGTGAACACATGGCTCAGGGAAGCCGGGGGTGTGAACACACAGCTCAGGGAAGTCAGGAGTGTGAACGCACAGCTCAGGGAGGCCGGGAGTGTGAACACACAGCTCAGGAAGGCTAAGGGTGTGAACGCACAGCTCAAGGAGGCCAGGGGTGTGAACGCACAGCTCAGGGAGGACGGGGGTGTGAACACACAGCTCAGGAAGGCTAAGGGTGTGAACGCACAGCTCAAGGAGGCCAGGGGTGTGAACGCACAGCTCAGGGAGGCCAGGAGTGTGAACACACAGCTCAGGAAGGCTAAGGGTGTGAACGCACAGCTCAAGGAGGCCAGGGGTGTGAGCGCACAGCTCAGGGAGGCCGGGGGTGTGAACACGTAGCTCAGGGAGGCCAGGGCCAAGAAACCTGGAAGAGACAATTTCCTTCAAGATCAAAGAGAGACATTGACATCCTACTGGACCCAGATGTGTGCCCAGCAGAGAGCAGAGGGCCCAGGGGGCCTGTTGGAGGAGGAAGGGCTGCCCCAGTTCAGTACAGAGCACAGCAGCTGCCCAGGCAGTGGGCACTGACCACAGAAGGGCCATCCTGGGCATCTGTCTCCATGAGCCCCCTGCTCAGGCCCCTGAGGTCCTCAACTCCACCTGGCCATCAATCCTTGACCCTCAGGGCCTCAAGGAACACGGAGCTGGGGTGGCAACAGGTCACACTCCCTGCCCATGGTCACTGTCCTCCCGACATGCACTTCCACCCGCAGCCTGTGGCAAGTCAAGCCAGCAGCAGACACAAGCACAGGGAGCCCAGGGCACCATGTCCCTGGCCTGCCTGCCCCCCTGCTCACCCTCTGCCCCCCAACTCCCTGCCTCTGGATTGCGTGGGCCCCAGCAGCCATCAAGTGCTATGCACATGAATGTTTATTTTTTTCTCTAGGGCAAAAAAAGAAAAGAAAAGAAAAGAAAGAAGAAGGGTGGCTTATCCGGAGGGTGAGTCACTGGGGATGTTCAAGCAAACAGCACTAGGAGCAGCCCCAGCACCCCCATAGGCAGGACCAGAACTGTCCCCACCCTCCCAAAGGGCAGCACGTGTGCCGGCTGGCCCTTGGGCACATCACCCTCCTGCAGCCAGGGCTCCAAGGAAAGCCACTCCCTCAGAGGTCCTTGACCACCGTGTCCCTCTATGCCCATCCAGAGCAGGCTGCTGTCCAGCAGGCTTGGCCCCCCCACCATAGCCCCAGGAGAATGGGTTTTCCCCATTGCAGCATATCTTTCTTGTCTGGGGAGCATCTGAGCCATCTCATTCATTTCAGGGTGATCAACCAGGAGAGTCAGAAGCACCAGAGAGAAGCCACTGTCCCCTGGAAACCACTGGCAGAGGGTGACCCCATATCACAGCCCATGTGGCTGCTGAGGGGCACAGGCCCCCCAGACCTCTGGTCCCTTGTAGCCCCTTCCCCATGGCCAGGCGAGTCCCCAACCCCAGACAGGGCAGGAGATGCCAAGGATGGAGCCTCTAGCCTGGGAGAGGCTACCCTGGGAGAGCCCTGAGTGCCCCAAACTCCAGGCCACCCTGGATAAGGACTGGCCAGCATCATGACCATCGAGAAAGGACAGAAAAGCCACTGTGGCCAGCCACAGACACTGGGACTGGAGAGGCCAGGCCCAGGGGTTCTGGAGACAGCTTCCCACTCCTTAAGAAAGGGGCCAGTATCCCAGGCTGGACAAACAGGACCTACACCAGAGGCCGAGAGAAGGGGCCGCCCATTCTCTCCGCCCATTGTGGGAACAAGTCTGGCCCAGGGGCTTCAAGAAGACCAAGCCACCCCAGTGCCCTTGTGGGTCTCCAGGAGCAGTGCCCAGTGGGGATGGCTGAGTCACCATCTGGGTCTTTTTAAGGCACAGCTGAGTGCAGGGGGGCAATTTAGGTCTTTCTGACAAGACGGGAGAGTGTGTGGCAGAGAACACAAGGTCAGAGCCCAGTGCAGAGCCACGTGCCCACTGAGCAATGCCCTCCAGATCCCACAAGGTGGGGGTGCAGCCACAGACAGAGGGATTTGGGCCGGACAGGGACAAGGTGACACGTGGTGGGGTGTCCAGTAGACCCCCACTCACTGGCCTGGGGGTGGGCTTCCCTTGCTATATGACTGGGGCGGCATGTCTATGAGAGGGCTACAACCCTTCAAGGGATTTCCTCGGATGGGGGACCTGGGGAGCACCCGGCGGGGGGTGGCGAGTGCGGACAGTAGCATGTGCTGGGGGTCTGGGGAAACTGTCTGACGTGGGCTCTGGTTCTGGTTCTGGACCAACTGCAGCCAGGAGCCCCGGGGGTACGGGCAGGGAGGCCCCCCGAGTCCCAGCATCCCCACACAGCTATTCCTGCTCTCCTGGCACCCATCTGTGTGTCTGCTCCCTGAGAGCACCCCACAGCCACGAACACTGCCAGGGGCCTTGCTTGACACCCCAGCCCCCAGCTCAAGCCTGCAGCCCTTCACAGGGCACCTGCTGTGAACAGGGCCTGCGGCCATCTGCACCCAAGGGTGAGGGGCAGGCAGCATGGGGCAGCCCTTGGGGGATGCCCCCACCTCACTCTGGGCCACTTCCCAAACTGCAGCAAGTACCCCCTGACACCTCAGCCCCATGATCCCCCGGGCGGTGGTGCATTTCCTTGCAGACGCAGAATATAATAATTCCCAATAATGCCAAGCCCAAAATAACCCCACAATGCGCCGCGTGCAGAGCTCCTTCAGAATGTAACTGAGTCAAGCACAGCTGCAGAGTCGCTTTAAAAATACACAAAATGCACAAACACAGACACAAACCCAACCACGAGGACGCCCGCCTCCGCCCACTGTGCCACCACAGGTAGGGGGTAAAGGTAGGGGCATGATGGGGAGGGGCCTGCCCTCCACCCCGGGTGAATGAGGGGAGGCCCTGAGTGGCATTTGGGGTGGAGGGGCGACGGGCTCCCCAAACGTGCTCTCACACCTGCAGGCCCTGCCTCTGGCATGTCCCCTGGGAGGGGGAGACCATCTGCCACCCCAGCGCACCCCAACTCTGCCCCCAATACCCCCAAGTCCTCCCCAACTGGACTCCAGCATGCCCCAACCCTGCCCTCAAGGCCCCCCAGCCCTCCCCAACTGGTAGGCCTGGGAGGACTCACCTCTGCAGAAAAGCAGGGCTGCCTAGGCCTCTCCCCCCGCTGCCCTGAGCCCCCTCTTGGGGCCCCTAGCCCCTGCCCATGCTCCCATGCTCCCCATCCATGCTGGGAATGGCAGATGGACCACCACATTGTGCAGACCTGCCCAAAAAAGGCAAACATGAGCCTATCACGTGGCCGGTCCTCCACACCCACCAGGCCCAAACCTTCCCTGGCACCCACTCTGGGCAGGTGGACAGAGTGTCTAGTGGGTCAGCCATTATCCAGTTCCAGGTGCCTAGCAGCCTCGGCCCGCACACCAGAGGGGCTCCAGGAATGGGCTGGCTCTCCGAACCCCACAGCACCAGAGAAACATGGTCCAGTGGCTCTTTCCTCTGCAGAGGCCGACTGGGCCCTGGGTGCAGCTAGAAGCCCACTGGCATCCATGTCCTGCTCCTCCCTGCACTCGGGAGCCTCACCCTGAAGAACTCCCAGGGCCCTACTGGGCCCTACTCCCCAGGATGCTGGTCAGGAAGGCTGGGGGCCGCATCAGGCCGCCCTGTTCCAGTAAAGGGGCTGGACTCTCACCGGGCATTGCTGGTCTAGGCCCACAGAACCAAGGTCATGGTTTCAGCCAACCAGCCTCCACTGCATGACCCCTCCCCTTGCAGTCCACCCACCCTGTCACACCGCCCCCCCCACACACACACCACAGCATGCCAGGCTGGAGGGGGTGCTGAAGGGGGCGCTGGGTGGGTGAGGGTGACAAGGACGGGTCACAGAAAGAGCACACTCAGATGGGCCGCCCAGCCCCTCAGGACACAGCTCTGCCCAGAAGAGCACAGACTGGCCTTGTTCCAGGGAGCTGAACCCCTGCCCATCGCTCTCTCACCCCCAACTTATCAAGGCATAGAGAGGCCAGGAGTACCCCACCCTTCGTGGCCTGCTGGCCGAGGCAGGCTTGGGAGCCGCTGCGGTCAATGTCCCCACAGCCCGAAGAGAGCAGGCCACGGTCCCAGGAACCGGCTCCGGTGGTCCCGGGATCTGCCTCTGCGGTGGGTGGCCTGCGGACAGCTGCACATAGGGCAGGGGGACTCAGCACTGCCCAGGCCCAGGAGGGCTCCCCAGGGGAGCTGGCCTGGGCAGCCCGGATCCCCTGCCCATAGCCAGTGGGGCACGGGCTTGTTGCTGAGTCAGGAGGTGTCTGGTCCTCAGGCTCCCAAAGGGTGTCCCTCGCCTCCCGCACCCCACCTGAGGAAGGAAGGGCTTTCCCTTCAGGCTGTACCCTGATGTGGGCACAGTCCCAGGGACAGTGGGAGCCACCACAACCTGTGGCGCCGGGACACATGGGGACACGCCAGGGACACAGAGACAGCTCCACCCCACCCCTGGGCTAGAGGACACCGGTGCATGGCAGTGGCACGGGGATGCGGAATGTGGATGTGGGATGTGGCTGTGCACAGAGTAGATGGAGGGTGGTGTACAGGATGGAGGGGCAAGGGCTGTGGGCTGGAGGGCCTGGCCTGGGGCCCATGGGTGGGGTCCTGTGAGCCATCCGCTTCTCAGCACTGAGACGGAAGGGGGAGGCCAGACCCCTACACCAGGATGAATGAGCCCAGGGCCTCCACGACGACACCTGCCATGAGGGGCCAGAACCAGGGAGCGTCTGCTCTGTGCACAGGTGCTCCTGGGTAACCAGAAAGCAGAGGGGGTCGCCCACTCCACTGCCCACCAGCCCCAGGACTGGGCAGGTAAGCACCCCCAGCCTCGACATCCTCATACATAAAATGGAGCAACAACAAAACCAAGGACCAACGCTGGGAGGGCTGGAAACAACACACAGAGGGGGGCTCCCAAGACCAGGCTGACCAATGGCCAGGCCCCTGCAAGGGAGGCTCACAGCTGTCCCTGATCGGGGAGCCCTAGCCAAGCCACTCTCCCTACTGCCTGAGAATGACATGGGCACCTGCCCAGGCCCACGTGCTCTCCTCAGCAGACAAGGGCAGATGCATGACCTCGAAGCTCTTAGGAGGGGGTGGATGCTGCCCCAGCCTCCTGCTGCTAAGGGTGGCAGCTCTCAAGCCCTGGGGTGGGCTGAGGGCCACAGCAAGGGGTCCTTAGCCTTCCGAGCAGCCCTCCCCTCCCCCGGCTCACGCTCAGCCAGCAGCTGCTGCCTTCGGGCCACCGTGGAACCCTCCTGCCAGCTCTTCCCCTGCAGGCCAGGCTGGGTGGAGGGGCCCATGGGGGTACCCCAGCCAGACACTCCCTGGGGAACTTCAGGTTTGCCCCCTGAAGGCCAGCGCCCATGTCCGGCACCCAGGGCTGCCACCCCCCACCCCCCAGCTCTCTCCCTCTGTATATCTGGGTGGACAGGGTCACTGCCCTGGCTCTGTGGGGCCAAATGGAGTGACTGGACCCTGCAGGTGCCCCCTTCCGATAAGGGACACTGCAGGGGTCAGGCAGGGTGCCTGGGCAGAGGTCCTGCTCTGCCTGCCTCCCATTGGCTGGAGGCAGAACACAAACGCTACTTTGCAGGTTGGCATTTCTGAAGGATGACAAAGATCCTGGGGCTTTTTTGTGTGAAAAGACACTTGGGCCTCACCACCTCCCTGCCATCAGGCCTGACTCTTTCTTTCTTGTCAGGGCTGCCAGCAAGCAGGGCACAGAGCTGGGGGCGCAGACCATGCTGCGGTCAGGCCTGTGGCACAGAGGGTCACCTCTGGCCTGGCTTTCCCCTGCCCACCCCTCCACTGCCCCCTGGGGAAGGGACTGACCATAGTTACTGGAGGACACTCTCTGCTCCCAAGGGCACCTGACCCTTTCAGAGCCATGCAGTGTCAGGGCAGTCCTCTGCACAGGGCCTGCCAGTGTCAGACCCACAAGGCTGCCAACCTCAATGCAAAAATATGGGGGCTGGGGCCTTGAAACCAGTCCCCCGGGTAGGGGGAGGCCTCCTGGGAGGCATGTGTCCCCCATCCAGCCCCCAGAGTCAGGGCCTCCCAAGATCCATCCAGATTAGCCATGTTCTCCGTGACAGCTTCTGACTGTCACTGCAAGTGGCATCCCTCGATGACAGGACCCGAAAGAGCCAGAGAAGCCCACTGGGGCCGGGGCACCAGCGAGCAACCATGCAGCTCTGGGCTCCAAGCCTCAAGGTCTGGACCCCCATCCCGGCCTCAACTCAGAGGCAGTAGGACCTGGGGAGTCTGGTGGTGTCCTGGCCTTCCCCTCAGTACATGGGGCCCACTGCTGGTCCCCCACCCTGGGCTGTCCTAAATTGTACCCAAGTCCTGCTTCCAGAGGGCCAATCAAGGGGAACCATCTTCCCAGGGTTCATCTTCCCAAAGCTAGTAAGAAGCCTCAGCCTCGGAGGAGCAATCACCCCTGGCATGTCCCCTGAATTTCCCTTGGGGATGAGGGCCTGGGGCTCAGAGAGGCCACTGTCTGGCTAGGAACCTACAGCTCAGGGAGTGTCAGGGCCGGGGTCTGAAGCAGGCCGCGGCCCCATACCTGACCTCTGGTGGGTCCTGCCTGTTCAGCCCAGGGGTCCCAGGCGGGGGGAACTGAGTGAGGGTGGAAGGCAGCACCCTTTCTATTCTCTGGAGGTTGCAGGACACATCCCAGAGGGTCCACGTCTTTACTATGCTCGGGGGTGGGGGGCAGTCAGAGGCTCTGAGAAAGTGCGGCATTTCGTGATTAGTGAAGGAGGGGTCCAGAGGGCCACCACCATCCTGTGCTGGAAGGGCCACCACTGAAGGAAGAGGGAACCAGGCCATACCACTGCCCTGGCCTCTCACCCTTGCTTCTGGGTAGCTGGGGAGGGCCAGCAGCAGCGGCCACCACTAGCAGCTGGCCAGGGCTCTGCACGCAGCCCCTTGTCCGCTGCCCACAGCTCACTACTATTAGCCCATCTCACAGGTGAAAACGTTCAGACCAAGTCTTCTGGCCAAGGCCACACAGGGGCTGGTGGCAGAGCTGGGAGCCAACTCAAGTCTGCTCACTCTGGGTGCCCTCCCAGCCCTGGCCCTGCCCTGGGCAGGCCCTGGGCTTCACTTCCAGCGAAAGCTAGCCTGCGATGCACAGCCCCCCAGGGCCCTGATCTCCTTGCCACCCACCCTAGCACCTGAGATTCCTCTAGAGTGGCTCTCAGGCTGGAGCATCCTCGGGAGCCCGTTTAAAAGGCCCATTTCTATGGAACTGCCCCCGCCTGCCTTGAGGCTGTGTTTTCATGCTCACGGGTAACACCTAAAACCCACACAGCTCGGGGGCTGCTCAGGCCCAGGGGTGCCTCAGCAGAGCAGCTCTCTGGTGCCCCTGGGGGCTGTCAGGTCCACCCTGGTACAGAGATGCACTCGAGACCCCAGGCAGCAGGCCACTGACCAAGGGCCCTCGCCTCACCAGCAAAATAGCAGCTTTGACGAAAGGGGCACTTGGGAGACCCCACCCCTCGGGTGGCCATGATCAGTGGCCGGCAGGATCCAGAAGCAGCCATTCACTGAAGGAGGGCCTCCACATCCCCAGAGGCTGGGACCTCGGGGCCCCCTCCCTACCGTCCCCCAGGATCCTCTGGAGCCCATGCCCTGCCCAGGAGAGCCTGGGGAGGTGGGGACCCAGCAGGCAGCATCTCTGCTCACTCAGCTGGCCTTCAGCCTGTGGGGCTCAGGTGTGTGAGATGTGGGCCCCCGCCTCTGGCTCGCAGGCGTGGGCAGGGCTATGGTGGGTGCACAGCACAGCTGTTACAGAGGGCTGCGTGGTGGCCTCCAAGACACATATCCACATCCCATAACTTATGCAGAAGATGATCTCTGCAGGTGTGATCCAGCTAAGCACCTTGAGATGAGCTCATCCCGGATCGCCCCAGGTAGGTCCTCCATCCAATGATAAGTGTCTTTGTGAGAAGGGGAAGAACACACGAGGGACAGGACCACATGGAGACGGAGGCAGAGATTGGAGGGAGGCCACCGGGGGCTGGAACAGGTAGGAGCGACCCTTGCTTAGAGCCTCTGGAGAGAGCACAGCCCTGAACACCTGGCCCTGAGGCTCCAGCGATAGAGGTTTGTGCTCTTCAGCTGTGGCAGCACAGGGCACTAGGCGGCCCTTCCACACTGGTCTGGAGGAGCAGCTCACTTGGGGTTCAGGGAGAATGCAGCCTTCCTGATAAGGTGGGTGCCTCGGCCAGGTCCACCTGTCTGGAGGCCACCCAGACAAGGTCCACAGTGGCCTTGGGGCCCCAAGGCCTCCAACACTGGCAGGGGGCTACCTGCTTTGCATGAATGATTCAATGAGAAGCCCAAGCTCTCTGGAGGAGGACTAAGGGACCACTGGTTAGGTGACCACAGCTCGTAAGGGGACCAGGAGAAGTGGCACTGGGGGGAGCAGGCACCTAGCAGGGGTCAGAGGCTCCCCGGGCTCTTCCTGTGACATTTCAGAGACTGCCCCCTGCCCCCCACACCTCCCTGCCCTTCTGCCTCCCAGGGTCAGCAGCTCAGGCCCATGCTGTTCCTGGTGTCCCCATAATGCTCCTCACACTGGCCCAGCTGCCAAGGCCCATTGGCTGGTGGGAAGGGCACCCCTCTGAGTATGGCAGAGTCTTAGGATGAGAAGTAGGGGGCCCAATACGCCAGCCAGCTCACTCCTTCCCGGGGCAGCCCAAGGTCTCCTGTCCTGTGATTGCGTGTATACACATGTGTGTGTCAGTGCCAGGGTACACACATGGGTGCGGGGTTGGGGGAGGTGATGAAGGGGGTGCTGGCCCCACAGGACACAGGCGAGTGGAGTCCCCCGGGGCCTTCCCACTCAGACGCAGCTCTCTAGGCACAGCCTGCTTGCCTGTGCCAGCCCCACCTTCCTGGCGCCTCCCGCCCACCGGGGTCTGATGCACATCAGGAGCTGAGGACAGGTGAGGAGCCTGCTCTGCTCTGTGGGGGTGGAGACCCCAGAATCAGTGCCCCGGAGGCTGCTGGGAGCACAGAGGGGGTGGAAAGAAGAGGAGCCAGGCGGGACTGGGGTGGGCACTCTCCCTAGACCCCTGGGCTGGGGGGGACACACAGGCACCCACGGGCTGAGGCCTCCGTGCCGGACTCAGCCCTGGGAGCCCTGGAGCCCCTGTTGGCCCCAGGTCCCTTCTCCACAGCCCAGGCTGGCCAGCTCTCTGATGGGCTAGGTGACCAAGCAGCCTCTTCTGTCCCCTGCACTGGGCAGGTGGAAGGGACAAAGCTCCATTCCTGGCTGGCTGGCTGCTGCCGCTGGAGACAGCTCCCAGGAGCCCTTGCTCCCTGTGCCGTGCTTGTTATACAACAGACCTAAGAATAATCTAGAGGGCGGGCAGTGCAGGGGGTACTAGCCGTCCTGCCTCCAGGGACCCCTCAAGCTGGCGATGGGGGTGGGGCCAATGACACAGGGGTCCTGCTTCTGCCCAGGGCCCAAGGCCATCTGGAGGCCCGAGGGGCACCCTGGTTTGCACCCACCCCTGGCACCTGGGAAACCAGGTCACACATAGAGTCCTGGCTTCCAGGGGTTGGCCTGGCAGTTGGAAGAGGGAGGCAGAGCCCCAAGTCCAGCGCCATCTGTACCCAGTGGTCCTTGGGGTCAAAAGGCCTGACGGGGCCTGCAATGGAAGCTGGATTTCCCAGGGGTGTGATCCCAAACTTCCAAGGGCTGCCCCTCCCCAGCACACAGGGCCTGGGGGATTCAATGGGCACAAATGCAGAAGAGGGAGGGGAAGGGTGGCCTAGCAGTGAAGGAGCGCCCACTGGAGCCCAACCCTGGCCCTGCCCCACACCGGAGCAGGTGGCAGGCAGCCTGTGGGTCTCTGGGCCAGACTCCCTGCCTTCCGGGGAGCAGGCGGCTGGCATGACAGTCACCCACTAATGAAGTAGCCCTATTAGGTGCAGTGTAACAGAATATGTACAAATGGGCCCGTAGCTCTTCATCTACTGCAGACATTAAAAATTAAAATCCAATTACAACTCCTGTTGTCAAACCTGGCTCCTGCCACTTACAACAATCCATGGGGCGGGGAGTGGGGGGGATTATGTAACCTGAACTCTCAGCTTCAGGGAGTGAGGGCCTAGGCAGGACCAGGCCACCTGCCCCCACCAGGAGGGTCTACAGGGCGTCATGGGCCCCTCAGGTACCCCTAGAATTCCACAGCACCAGCTGAGGAAGTCCCTGGCTGATCACCCTCAGCAGGGGTCACTGCCAGCCGGCTGGACATCGTCCATGGGCTCCCAACCATTCCCCAACTGCAGCCCCCTCTGTTCTGCTGGTGGCTGGATAATATGCAGGACCCTAGCAGACCCCAGTTCCATGCTCACTTCAAAGCTGGGGTGGGCCAGGGTCCAAGCTGCAAAGGCCACCAGACCCCTCTCTGGAAAGCCCCAGGCACAGACGGCACTACCCAGCACATGCTCACACTGAGTCCCACTCCCCCCCCAAGAAGTGTCAGCTCTCATGCCCCCCAGGAGTGGGGGCAGAATCACAGCCTCTGGCCAGACACCGACCAGGACTGGGCCACCAAGATGTTTAGCCTTGGGGGAGGGGGCTGGAGGACCCTTCAGTCACACAGCAGTACACACCCCGCCTGCCACATACTTCCCTCCTTTCCGGAACCCCCGGACCTTCTCCTCGGGACCATGCAGAGGACATGGTCATGGGTGAAGTTCAGAGGGAATGGAACCGAAGGGGAAGGCTGGGGGCTGCCAAACCCATCTCTTCTGCTCCCCCAGGCAGGAGCTGCCATCGGGTCCTGGGGCACATGGGCCGGCTCCCATCCCTGCTTCTGACCTGCCTCCCAGGCCAGGTGCCTGCACTTCCCTCCATGGCTACAGCCCTCTGATTGAATCTTTGGGCTCAAAGGACCCCAGCAGGACCCAAATGGGCTCCTCAGGACAGAAATATTTCAACTCCATGGCCCAGGTGCCCGGAGAGCTGAGCATCACCTTCTGGAGATCAGGGCAGAGAGCACAGAAAGGACAGACAGAGTGCAGTTCCATGGATGAGGGGTGGGGAAAGCCACGGGAGTTAGGCCACACTGATTGGGAAGTCAGTGGTCATTCTCTCTGCCTCAAGGGCCACTGGACAGGATAGGCATAGAGCAGGGGCAGGGAGGCCTCCTGTGCCCCTGGCATCTTCCCTCCGGCGGCTCCAGAAGTGTCCACCTCCCCTAAGGGCTGCCCCAGAGCTCTCCCAGCAGGCCCTCAACTCCAGAAAGCACTGGTACCCAGCACCAGCACCCTCCGGACAGCCTGGGTAGGGCCACCCCAGAGCCTGGCTGGGTCTCCTGCCAGTGCGGGTCCGGGCCAGAGCAGCACCTGCAGCCAAGCAGCTGGGTTCAGTCCAAGGGTTGCTGCATTCCCACCCAGCTCCTCGCCACAGACCCAAAGGAGGGCCGGGCTCCGGCTGCACCATGCACATCCAGGGAGGGGACAGGGTACCCTATCTGGGCTCAGCACAGGGTCGCGGGGGTTCCACCCTCAACCAGGGGAGGAAAGTTCGCAGGGGGAGCCGCAGATGTCCCCGCGCGAACCTGCGGCCCCGAGAGCGCCCGGGAGCCCTCACCTGCCGGAAGCGATCCCGCACCCACACCCCCGGCACCCCCCCCCCCACGATCCCCTCCCTCGGTCCGGGTCCCGCACTGGACCTCGGGGGCCGAGCGCCCCGCCGCGGGGCGGAAGCAGCCTCTCCGCGCCGGCCCGCCCCGCCCCGAGCAGCGGCGCCCCCGCGCGTCCACCGAGCCCCGGGCGCAGCACCGGCAGCGGCGCGGCACCTACTGTGCTTCCGCGGGGCGGCTCCCGCGTCCATTGTCTCGGCGGCGGCGGCGGGGGCGGCGGGGCGGCGGGGCGGCGGCGCGGTCAGCGGCGGGCGGGGGGCTGGAGCCGGGGCCGGGGTCGCGGCCGGCGCTGGGGCAGCATCGCCCCGCAGTTGGGCGGCCCGCAGCGGGCTGTGCGCGCTGACACTGCGCCCCGTGGAGGCGCCGCGCGCGGAGAGCGCTGTCACTCGTGCCTTCCGCACCACACCCCCTGCCCGCCCCGAGCGCGGAGGGGGCCGGGGGCGCGGGCTGCGCGGCGGCCGCAGGGTGAGGGGCGCTGGGCGCAGGGCGCAGGGCGCAGGGCGGGGCGCGGAGAGCGGGGTCCAGCCGGCGCACAGTGGGTCCCCAGCTCTCCCCGCGGGGATGCGGAGATGCGCTCGGTCGTCGCTCCCCTGCCTCCCCCTCCACGCCCCTCTGAGGCCCGGGCGGTGGGACTGCGGGGGTGGGGGGCGCCGGGGACCGCTTCCCCACCCAAGGGCTGGGCGCTTTGGTGCGGCAAGAAGGGGGTGTTTGCCCAGCTTCACCCCTCCCCCAAGAGGGAAGGTGGCGAGTGCAGAAAGCCGCACAAGTGTCCAGATCTGGTGGGGTGAGGGATGCCTCCCCCACCAGGCACCAGACCCCCCAGAGTTCCGCAGGGTGGGGGAGGAGCGCTGCCCAGGGCTCTCCTGGAACTGGGACCTCCCTGCTGGAGAGAGGACCAAGGGCCGCTGCCTCCCCTCCCCAAACTGGCCTCCTACAAAGAGGCCACAGCCTCAGCTTCTGCTCCCTTCACACTGCTGGCGGGCCCCCAAAGCAGCCACAGAGACAAGCCCTGAGCCCTTAGGGACCCTCCCTCCCAGGACGCCCCCACCAGACCAGGCTTCTTGGGAGCACCCTCTCTGCCCCACCTCTCACCCTCTTCTGCAGTGGACAGTGGTGGAGGAGGGGGGTGCAAGACAGATCCACAGAACATGTCCTGTCCGGCTGGGCAACAGCTTCCAGAAAGGCCAAGACTCCCAGCAGCTGGCCCTGGTGCAGCTGTAACAGTAGATGGGACGCAGGCTCCTGTGCCGGCTCCCCCCAGACCAGGACTAGCTTCAGCCCAACCCCTCCTTCTCTGGGCCTGTTTCTCCAGGTGGAAGACCTCCTGGTTCCTTAGGTTCTCTGCACACCCTGTCCCTAGCACGGCCCCCTCCAGGGACCCAGTGCCCAGGATAAGGCACGGCCACTGCTCCTTTGTCCCCTCCTCACCCGTGCCTGCCCAGGACCTTGAGAGGCGTGAGAGGGCAAAAGCACACATCAGATGGACAAGTGACAGAGCCTCTAGGACATGCTGGGGAACCTGCAGGAACCACACCCAGACCAGGAAGGGTCTCTTTCTTGTGGCCTCATGGCATTTGGGGATCATACCCGTGGGTACCCTCACTCCTCAGCTTTAGAGATATCCCAGCAGGGGCCTGGGGGCTTCTTTCTGCGCTGGGCTCATCCCCAGGCCCTCCAAGGCTTCCCTCAGAGTGGCAGCCCCAGGCGCCCCTGCCATCCACCACGTGGCTGAGAGTCCCCAGGGCTGGGGGCAGGCCAGAGTAGTCAACACCTCCAACCATGCCCACCTGCACCCCTTTTCCCTGGCGGCGTGGGGCTCAGCTGGGGAAGGAGGTGGCTGTCCAGGGGCACAGAGACACCAGTCCTGGGGATGGGGCTGCCTGAGCTCAGCAGCACCCTAGCAGGCCATGGGGGTGTGGCCCCAGGAGGAGGGTGCACGTGCCCAGAGAACCCAGGGACAGACAGATGATAAGAACAGAGAAACCTGGACTCCTCCTGCTCAGAACAAAACTGGGGTGCAGATCGGAAACCAGGAAAGAAACCTGCCTTCTGAGCCACAGACTGCAAACATGGTGAGGAAGGGAGGGTGTCCAGGCAGGTGGGGTCCAGGGCCTGTGAGAGAGGGTGTCTGGTGTGTGCATTTGCCCACCGTGACCGCTAGGTCCTCTGTCTACCCACTGCCCACTCCCGGAGCCCTCCATAACCCCCACTGAGGACTGCCCTGGCCGGTCTTCCTTTTCCACATCTCCCAGACCCACTCTGGCCTCCAGCCTCCCCCAGGCCCACCCCACCAGGCTGTTTCTGGCTTCAAACCCTCAAGAACCCCAATCTCTTGTCCCGCAAGATCAGACCCTTGAGCCTGACACCCAGGGGAACCCCTGCCTTGGTTTCCAGGGCCTGGAGCAAGGCACCTCCTCCAGGAAGCCTTCCCTGCTCACCTTGTCCCTCACGTCACCCTCCCTGAGACTACAGCATCTACAGTCTGAGCCAGAGAACTTTACATGCAGTGTCACAAGGGCCTTGCCCTTGTTGTGGATCTTGCTGCCCAGGAAAATCATGAGGTCCCTGAGGGCAGGGCACCATGCGCCCACTGTTCTCCCACACGCGTAGGCTGGACCAGCTTCAGGTCAGCCTCAGGCGTGTGTCCACTTGTCCTTGGCAGAGAGGGGTCCAGCTGGACTGACCAGCTGCCCCCCGGACACTGAGACTGTCCCAAGGGACAGCGCTGCCCGCTCCGGAGTAACAGGTGCGGAGCAAGGGCCCAGTGAGGACACACAGACCCAGAGAGGCACTCCGGGAGGCAGCCAGGGGCACAGCAAGTGCGGGGAGGGGGGAGGGGGGAGGGGGGAGCAAGTGCACACGCCGAATCAATAAGCCTAATTGGGTAAATGTGCAATTCTCAACTGGCTAAATTTAGAAAGTGTGTGTTTCATTTTTCACCAGCATCTGGTCTTAAGACGTCCCGTTCTCAATCAGAACTGAAGACAGTGTAGAGGGATCAGAGCTCCTGCTTCCCACACAGAGTCTGGAGCCCGGGGACAGACCCCAGTCAGGCCTGGGCAGCGTTGGCCCAGGTGCTGCCAGTGTCTCCACGTGTACAGGAGAAGCCACGGGCAGCCTGGGCCCTGGCATAAGCATCTTGCAGCGCCAAAGTGGTGCCACCAGAGGAGGGGTGAGGACACACAGGGAGGGCTATCTCTGATGAGCCAAGGGTCTCGACAGGTACTGCTAGCCCTCAGGATCACGAACCCCCAATGCCACAGAGGAGGCACCTGCCCCAGGCTCCTGGATACCAAGTCTCCTGCCCCCAAAGGGCCTCTGTCATTAGATGTGGTTGGGGGTGTTTCCATGTCACTCTGGCAGGTCAGGGCTGGGTCATGGCTGAGTCTTATAAGGCCAGAGTCTTGGCCCCTCTAGGCCAGCCCAGACCCCTGAGCAGGGCAGTTGTGTCAGGAAGGTGGGGGTTGGAAATGACCCCAGGGCAAACCCCTGTATCCCGTGTGGAGACAGTCTGAAGAAGCACAGCTCCTCCCAGTCCTCCCCGTGGGTACCCCAACCCTGTACCCATTGCCCCAGCCCTGCTTCTGCCTTCGCCTGGAGGTGGTAGGGGGCTGGGGGGGAGCTCTGGGGAAGGGGAGCAGTGGGGAGTATGTCTTGGGGAAGGGGGAGGAGGCAAGTGGGAGAGGAGGGCCAGGGTGCAAGGAAGGCCCTCCCATGGATGGGTCTCAGCCACCCCAGTGTCTGTGGAGCAGGGGACACTGGGCCCTGGCCCCCTGCTCAGCCCTGAGACTGTGGCCCTGGCGGCTAGGCTGACTGTTCTGTGCTTACTGGCTCACTCCCACTGGCTCGCTCACTTGCTCACACATTCCTACAACCCTGCATGTCCCCAGGGCACCCAGGTGGGTGGCTAGGAATTCAGTGTGACTTCATCCCAAGACCCCCGCCCTGGAAGAGGCCTCTGCCAACTGACTGGCATGACACATGCACCCAAACAACTCCCCACGCAGTTTACAAAAAGTGTAACCGGTGACACCAGGTGGGTTCTTAGAGAGGCACAGCAGGAGGGGGCCCCAGATGGGGGCGCTGAACTTTACCCCATCTGGGTGGGGAAAGCAGAGGCAGAGGGGCTGAGGGAGAGGCAGGGGAGGGAGGCAAGGACCAGGGCCAGATCACTAAGGGTCTTAGAGATAAAAGCAAGGAGTTGTTCATAGGTCAGGTCTAGAGTATCATTGGGATATGTGGTTTGAGGTGGGGGGAGGAAGGCAGAAAGGGGGGATAGGGGTACTGCAGGAAGCAGGCCATCTGGCTGTGGGCCCCTGCTAAGCCTGGGCACCAGACACACAGGTGTTTCAGACAGGGTGTGGCCATAGAGGTAGAGGAATGTGAGGGGACCCAAGACAACACTGAGGAGTAGGATCGGGGCTACAGGACATGGAGTGCTATTTGCTCAGACTAGAGGCTGTGGGGAGGTCTGGGGCAGAGCCATCCAAGCCAATTGGTTTGAGAGGTTCAGGCCAGGCAGGCCTAGGTGAGCCAGGGGAGCAGTGAGCTGGGCACCGTGAATGGGGTGGCCCCCATGGGAGAGGACCTGCCAGCATAGCTGGGAGCAGGGCTGCCTGGCCGATGCTTGTCTACGCTGGTGCTGGCTGGAAAGAAAGCCCCAGAAGACCCTTCTGTCCCACTGGCCAGGTCTGGGCTCGCTCTTCCCTCCCTGACTGCTCTGGGCAGAGGGCCTGAGCCAGCACATGTTGAGTGCCGGCTATATGCCAGCCCAAGGGGGCCGCCCTGCCCTCAGGGTTCTAGGCTCCCCGGCAGGTCCTCCAGGGACACACCGCTCATGCCCTACGCCTTTCCTCAGCGGGCAGCTGGCAACAGGGACAGGGCTGGGATGCTTGCCCAGCACCCCCGCCCCCCGGGGAATGGAGGGAGGAGGGGCCCTCATCTCCCGCTCTGAGCCCAGCTCTGTAACTCAGCCCTGTGCTGTGCAGAGCAGGAGCCCCCAGGCTTGGGGCAGAGCCACTGTGGGCTCAAGCCCCATTGTGAGGACCTGCTCCCAGCCCCTCCCTCCCCAGGCTCTGCACACACACAGGGAGATCCCGCCCCCTAAAGTAGGAGCCTCATCAGAGGACCCCCCCTTCACAAACTGGGACCTGTTCCCCAGCCCCTGTAGAGAGCATCCCCACCTTACAAACACCTGCCTAGTCTCAGTGAACCCAGACACATGTTCAGCCTGATGCTGGCAGGACTGGCTCTCTCCTGCATGCCAGGGTGGTCAGAGCCAGCCCCCACCCCACAAGACTCCCAGGCTCAGAGTATCAGGCTGTGGGCTTCCCTGGCCCCACTGACGAAATGCCCCCAAACCACATTTCCTCCCTGGAGGAAGCAACTCCCTGACCGCCAGCCATAGCAACCTCCAGCCTATCCTGTCCAATGGCCTCCAGCCAGGTTGCAGACCACCCCCAGCGGCAAGCCGTGACCCCTTCCCTGCTCCCTGATGTGGAGCCACCCTTCCTGGCCTAGCCCGGGGCCACTTGCCTCCCTGCAGACCAGGCAGGAGCATCCCAGTCTGCCTGGCTCCCCATCTGCTGGCAAAGCCAGGTCTCCATCCTGGGGACCCTCACTGTGGCAGGTGGCAGGCTCGAGATCCATGGGTAGCTGGGAGCCGCCAGCCCCATGTGCATCAGAAGGAATCTCCTCTCTGCAGCCAGCTTTGGGCTGCGGGAAGACTCTGCTCCCAGGGGACCCCAACCAGGGGGGCACAGGTCTCCCTGCCAATCCAGAGCGGACTCCCAGGGACATAGCAACTCATAGCTGCATTCACCCAATCTGGCCAGTCCTCACGATGACAAGAAGTATCAGTGCACATGGCGTCTGGGAGAGGCCTGCTGGGTCCCAGAGGGGACGCAGCCAGCAGGGTTCCAGGAAACCCAGAAGCATGGCCTGTCTCTACTTGTTGAGGAGCAGAGACCCTGCCCACGCTCTCCCCCCACTGGAGATTTGAACTGGCCACCTGAGAGAACTGTGTCTAAATGAAGAACTGATAGGTAGCAAGTGCGGGGACCCCAGAGGGAAGCAGACGTGTTCCGAGTACTTGCATCGGTCACACCATCTCATACACACAGGCACAGGGCGTGACTTTACCTTCCAAAACCTGGCTGCTCTCTGGACTCACAGCTGCCTAAAAGGAATGTGTCCCTGCCCGGGGAGTGAGGGAGCCTGGAGCAGCCTCGGATGCCAGGAAGGTGAGTGCACTCACTGTCTCCGGGTGGGGGATGGGGAGGCCTCTGACTCCAGGCAGGACTGACCCTGGAAAGGCAGCCGTGAGGCCAAGGCTTCGGCTCAGGCCTCCCGCCCTGTCCACTGGCCACTTAGCCAGAGGCCTGAGTTTCAGAGTCAGCACACACATCAGATACCACTGCATGCAGCGGGAAAGACACACACCTGCAAGGAAGCAGCACGGACCAGCCACGTTATCTGTGACTGCGGCGCTCACAGGCTCCTAGACACTTGGTGGTGGCTATTGTGCCACATCTGCCTGACTGTGAGGCAGCCACTGAAAATCAGGCCCC
Organism: Vulpes vulpes; assembly: GCF_048418805.1. NCBI lineage: Eukaryota > Metazoa > Chordata > Mammalia > Carnivora > Canidae > Vulpes > Vulpes vulpes. The sequence continues at coordinate 158,720,774 of NC_132791.1, read as the reverse complement.
AGAAGAAAATCAATGGGTTTGAAGGGACGTAGGCTGTGTCCCAGCCCCAGGGCAGGGCTCCTCGGGGGAGGGTGTAGGGCCTGCGCACAGAACCTCCCAGGAAGGTGCCAGCAGTAGTGACCCATCTTGCTTCTTCTCCACATTTTCCCATATTTTCCAAAGCACCTCCTCTGAGCAAATTTTGCTTCTTGCTTTCATAGTCAGGAAAAGAAATTAGAGCAAGACTACCGACCTAGAGTGGGTGGGAGGTCCCTGGGGGCCCATGGATCTCAACACACTTTGAAGATCCGCACATCCCGCTGCCCCCTCAGAGACTCACACTTGCATCCCCCCAGCTGCACAGGCCCTGAGGCTGCTTCCAGCACCACCTCTCCAGCCCTGGCTTGGGAGGCACACAGGAGGCACGCAGGCCTGGACACGCGCTAGACCTCTCTGTCCTGGGCACCCACAGCTCAGCACCAAGCCCAACTGTGTCTCCACAGCCCCAGCCAAGCCCTGGGGACACCCAGAGAGGTGCTGGGGGGACTGCTGCCCCCACTCCACAAGACCAGCAGCTCCAGGTACACACACGCCATCCAGCCTAAGAGTCCTGGCTGTCTCTGGTCCCTTGGCCAGTCGGGTCCAACATTATGATCTCGTACACCCAGCAGCATCCTGACATTCTAGCCAATCCTCCCCAGGCCAGACCCTCTCTGGAAATCATGCTGCATGAGCTTGAGCTAGTGACTGAACAGCTCTGAGCATCGCTGTGCTACATCAGCACCCCAGCACGGTGCTGGCCCAGGCCTGGGCCTCAGGCTAGACAGGGCACCATGGAAGGAAGACCCCATCCTCCTCAGCTCAATGGCTCCCAGGTGGGGCTGTGGAGGGGGGCAGCTCAAAAGAGCCTCCCCACCTGTGAGCTCGTGGGCCGCCCGAGCCCTGTTCTGCCAGCAAAGCTCTGGCTGCTCCAGACGGCCCATCCTCGAAGACGTGGACACACACGGGCCAACTGCAGAGCCACTGTGGCAGATCCTCCTGAGGTCTCCCACTGCAGCCCCCTCCTCACCTGGCTATAGGAGCTGTAGCTCTCAGGTCAGCCAGGCAGCTCAGCAACCCAGGGAAGCATCCACGGCAGCTCCCAAGAAGGCAGGTGTCCCCCCAGGAACCACTGCCCCCACAGCCCCAGCTCCTTCAGGGGTGCCTTTGCAGTTGTCCTGTGCACGCACGCCCCCTGGGGGCCGTGGATGCACCCGAAGCCCCAAGGCCCCAGCCTCCAAAGCCCTGGAGGGAGTGCCAGTCTGTTGACCAGGTGGTTAGAGGGGAACCACGCTCACTCACCCCCTGCAGGGGATGTCCTTTGTGTCCAGCCTGATCCTGCCTGCCTCGCCTGTCCCTTGCTGCCTGGCATCCTGGACCCCAGAGGCATCAAGAGGGGGTCACTCGCAGAGCCTGGTGCAAGTGCTGTAAGGACTAGGGAGGAGCCCCAACTGGGTAGCTCAGATGTTCAGCACCCCCTGGGAGGGTCCTCTGGCTGCAGGTCTCTCAGAGCCTGTCCCCAGCTCTCATCACCCTCATCCTCAGAACATCAGGGAGAAGCTCATTAACATTGTCCCAAACCTTTACTACGTAGCTTTAAGTGACACCGGGGGCCACAGGTGCAGGAGGACTGGGGTAAGCAGTCTGCTGTGGGAGCTGCCTTCCTACCTGACACCTTCCCACTGTCCCAGCCCTGGTCCCAGGCCCCCTAGCGTCCCCCCACCCAGCTCCCGTAGGAAGCCAGACTCTCTCCCCCTGGAACCTGGGGCCTACACCCCATCGTGGACCCCGTGACCTTGAGTCCCAGTGGGGCCAGCAGAGCAGGTGCCAGCTAGTGGCTCCATGCAAGCCACTGCCCGAGGTCCTGAAGCCCAAGAGCTAGGGCCCCAGAGCAGACCCCAGACACACAGCCACCTGCTCCCACTCTGAGACAGAAGGGGCATCAGTGAGGCAGGTGCTATGGCTCATAGGGACCTGGACATACTTCAGACCAAAGCCAGAGGAGCCTCCTGACTGCCAGGGGACAGAACATGCAGCCACGGACAGTCCCCAAACAGTCTCCAGGACCTGCTGACCTGCTCCACAGGCTTGGAGATGGTCTCTAGGCCCCAGGACTTCTCCTGCCCTGTTGGCTGGAAAGCCTCTCTTTGCTCAGTGGTACTGCCTCAGGGAGCCTTCTGGAAGGACGTCTAGGGCCAGACCCAAGCACTCCTACCCCAGTCCTGGGCCAGAACCAAGCACAGGGCCGGTCTCACATCAATTACAAGCCATGCATGGAGAGGCACAAGGAGCACAAGGAGGGGATGGGGGAGCACGGGGAGGGGACAGGGAAGGGATGGGGATCACAAGGAGGGGATGGGGAGCATGGGGAGGGAACAGGGAGCATGGGGAGGGGACACAGAGCACAGGGAGGGGACAGCAGTCAGAGGGTAGAGCCTATTCCTCCCCCCTAGCTCCTGGCCCCACTGCTTCCCCTCAGGGTCTGCCTGGGCTCTGCAGCCTCCACTCCTCCCCCCACCCCTCACTCCCCACCCCCTACCCCCTACCCCCCAATGTCCATCCCAGACTGAGCTGAGCAGGAGCCCCAGAACCTGGGCAGGGGGCTGTGGGCCTCTGAGCAGACGTGTCCCCTCGGTGGTGGAGACCTGTTGGGGCTTGTCTGGGGAATGTAGGAGAACAAGCTGGGTCCGGCCCTTCGGGGTACAGAGCACGTGCACACAGCCCACTCTACACGCACGCACCCATATGTGCACAGACCCTTATGGTGTGCATGCCAGTTCCCGCCATGCACACATGCCCTCACTCATGTCCACTGCTGCTACCCTGGGGGAACCCCCAAGCAAGCAGCAGAGAGCCTCAGAAAGAGCGGGTCCTCATGTGCTCACACACTCACATACGCACATGCACACACCATCTCACTGAGATGCAGGCCTATCTCATGCTTGCAAAGTCCTGCTGGCTGGGCCTCACCCTGTGACACCCCCTCACCCCCCCCCCCCCCCCCCCCCCGCCGGCTATGGCTTCCTCCACCTCCAGGAGAGCTGAGTCAGGGTCCCACCAGTTGCTGCGTCTGCTGAGGAAGAGTCAGGGCCCCCACACGGGGCGGGCAGAGCTGACCTGCTGCTGCTCAGAGGCAGAAGCAGAGAGGACCAGCAGCACCCCAGGGCTCTCTGCACAGAGTGGGTGCTAGCAGCCTCCTGGGCTCCCAACCCACCCCAGGGCAGCAGCCCCCAGGTGGCAACTCAGCCCCATAAGGACGGCTCCACATACCGTCCACATGCCCACATGCTGGGCACTCAGGACAAGGCACCAACCATCCTGGGGTGGAGGGAGAAGCCTCTCACTTCTCCGGAGCCTGGGCCCCACCTGCAGGCTCACACCCTAGTGGTACGTAATTCTTCCACGTGGGCAGATCATGGCGTGGCACAGAGCAAATTATACAGCAGGAGAGACACGAGCCATGAGACACGAGCCATGTCGACGGGGAGGGATGGGCACCGCCAGGGCCCCCACCTCTTGGGTAGGGGTTCTCACACCTGGCCAGGCTCACCTGTATACCTAAACACCTGTGTGATTCCAAATGTTAGAAAGTAATATGCCGCAAAGAGAAGGTGGTGGTTCCAGGGCAAATTTACGTGGCAGGACCTCATCTAGCCACGCACCCAATGTGCAGGTTATTCTCCCATCTCTTCCGAACTTGAGAGAGGAGACGGCGTGCTCTATTCCAGAGACTACAGACATCTCTGCCAACAGGCCCAGAAATGCCAAGAGCCTCCCTGGGATGCACAACCCAGCTGTGCTGAGGACCCCGAGCTGGCCCAGGTCCCCAGGGCCTGACTGAGATAGACAGGGCTGGGGGGCCAGCTGGCAGCCCCAAAGCTGTCTTCCTAATAGGAAAGTCTGTTCATCTGCCACTCCTTGCTCTGGCCCTGGAGGGGGGAACAGGCCCAGGGCAGCAGGGGCGGGGTATGACCTTGCTCTCCCACCCCTAGCCCCAGCCCTGGGAGAAAGAAGCCTGTGTCTTGCCTCTGCCCAAAGCCCCTGAGAGCCCCCCTTGGACAACTTGAGTTGTCACGGTTCCTGTTAAGCCTGAGGAAAGCCAGGGACCTTGGGTGGGGCCACCTCAGCCCCCAGCAAAGACATGTCACCCTGTGCACTGGGGCAGGTGCACACCGGCCACTCCTGGCATCGTGTGTGGGGTTCCCTGCCCACGGCAGCCCACCTGCTCTGGGGGACCAAGCTGGGAAAGCCAGACTCAGCGCCACAACAGCGTCTGACCAGAGGCTTCACTCACCCACAGGCAGAACATTGATGTTCAGGAAATGCCGTCCACTCTCCAGACTGGGCCCTGGGTCCTCTGGCGGGGGAGCCATCTCGGAGGGGTGGAGGCTCCCGGCGGTGAGAGATGGCGCCGGCCTGGGTCACCAGCTGGAGCCGGCCACCCGCAGGAGGCAGGAGGGGGCTGTTGTCAGGTCCCTCTGTCCCCCTCTGGAGCAGAGGCTGGGTGTGGGGCTCATGACACACCTAGAGAGAGCAGGGCAGCAGGCGGGTGAGGCCAGGCCAGCCGTGCAGGCCAACAGTGGGCTGGGATGGCAGGGGCTGCTGAGGGGCGGCCCAGCTCAGCATCCCTCACAGATGAGCAGCCCACAGCGGGGGGGGGGGGGGGGGGGGGGGGGGGTGGGGGGCAGGGGGATGAGCGGGTGCAGCCGGAGGCCCGGTCGCCACGGCAATTGCTCTATCACCAGAGCGTGACCCTCGCTCTGTGCTGGGGCTTTTCCACAGCTCAAGGAAGTTCAAAGGCAAGACAGGCATCACTTCATAGAAATCAGCCAGTGCCCCTGCTGTGGAGATGCTGGAGGTGCCAGCCTGGCCTGGGCCTTGGTGGGACGACCCCGGAGCCCAGGAGCAGGGAGGACGCTGCCCTGGTGGGCCCACAGCTCTTGGCACTCACTGCACTGTTACCCCCACCCAGCCCGGGGGTCAGGCCCTTTCGGCCACCTGACTGTCTGCCCAGGGGTTGGAGCGGCTCCTTCTCCAAGCCCCCGACAGGGCCCTGGGCTTGGCCTGTCTCCTGTGCTCTCCCCAGGCTCAGCCCCATGGGCCCCTGCTCAGGCTCCCCTCCTGCTTGGAGCCCCCACCACATCCATCCAGCTCCTCCTAGCACCCCCGACTCCTTCCAGAGACTTCCTCCTCCCTGGGGGCAGGGAGAGGCCGCAGAGGCCAGGATGGAAGGCCACAGGGCCCAAGACAGAGCTTCCGGGCCCACCCCTGTTGATATGCCGCATCAGGAGACCTGGGCCCTCCAGACCCAAGAGCCATGCTCTACCCAAGTAGGAAGAACAACAAGGTGGGCAGGCCCAGGCTCCCCAAGGTCTGTGTGGTCAGCCTGAGTGCATGACCCTCTCAAAGCCCAGGCCTCTGGGGCTCCTGCCTGCCTCCCAGAAGTCTGTCTCTCCCTCAGCCTGGCATGTGTCAGCCCCCAGGCCTCCACCTGGCCTATCCCCTCCTACTCCCTCCACAACCAGCAGGAGACCTGGAATCAGCCAGGAGCTCTCCGGAGTCCCACGCCCCAGAAGAGCAGAGGACGAGCGCCAGGCAGCCCTAAGGCCAGGGCACCCAGGACTCATGGGTCCCCTCCAGCCCCAGCCCGGTTGTGCCTACTACAGCCCTTCACAGGCCCACCCTGTGCTCCTGGTCTCCCCTCTGGATGCCCCAGCTCCAGGCTCACCAGCAGGCGTGGGGTCTCCCGGCCCAGGTTTGCCCGAGGCAGCCAGACTGCAGCAGACCCTCAGCTCCACAGCCCACGAGGCCAGGGCAAGCTCCCACCACGGTCCCAGCCGGCTACTGCCGGGTTCCCGAGCAGGCACGGCAGCTTCCTGCTGCAACGGGAGCCCGGGGTCCATGCCTGGACACGTCTATAAGAGCGGGCCGGGCGTGGGGCTCAGCGGGGCTGGCACAGTAGAACCTAATTAGGCAACAGTGCCACACCACAAGCCGAGGCACGGCCGTTAAGGACCATGAGGTCAGCCGTTGGCATGAGCCCGGCTGCACCTTGCCGTGTGAGCTGAGCCCATCACCGCCTACCCCTGCCCCTCAAGTCATGCTGGGGCCTCTTGTGGTGACCCCTTGCCAGCCACGCTGGACCCCCTACAGTCTCCGGGGCCTGCAGCAGGATCAGCAGCCCTGTGGGATGGGGGCTGCGGGCCGGGGGCTGTCCCCAGTTAAGCCTGCCCGTCCTTGCATAGCCTCAGGTGAGGTGGGGGCACCTCTGTTCAGCCTCTGCTCAGACCCTCATTCTGATGCCAATGTCAAGTCCTAGAAACTGGCCACTGCCCAAGATGGCCCTGTCCAGTGCCAGGTTGGGCCAGGGGGTGGGGACAGGGCAGAGAGGTCCTCTTGCTCCTGCCCGTCCAGAGCCAGCCTGTTTAATGAAGACGTATAGCCCAGGCCCGGGTAGGCAGGAGGGTGGCCAGCCGGAAACTGGGTGTCAAGGCTGCGATGCTCATACCCAGACCGGCAGGCCCACCTCCAGAGGACAAGGGGATCGTCATTTGCCCCGTTCTTGCTGGTCAGTCTCTGGTGCCCTGCCCACCCTCACTGCCCTTGCCCTTGGGGAGGGCCAGCGGGTATCCCCCCCCGCCGGCCCTGATGCCTGCAGCACCCCCCTTCTGTGTCCAGCAGAGTGCCTAGCTCCCCGCAGGAGGACTGGAGGGGCCCACGGCAAGCCCCAGCCTGCTCCCAGGCCACCCCTTCCTCCTGCCTGCCCTCCCTGCCGCCAAAGGCAAGACTGCCTCTCCCTCCACTGGCATCCCCTGGTTGGGAAAGACCCCGGGGTATAGGGACAGGCAGGACACAGGTGTACAGCCTGGGGCCAGCTGCTCTGCTCCATAAAGAACACTCCCCAGGCCCCCAAGGGGGCAGGAAGATGTCCACAGCCCCATCCAGTGGGGGTGCACCAGTGACCACAGCATGAGAATTGCTGGGACAGGACCCATCTGGAGAGGACCGTACTGAGCAGAGGAAGCAGTGACCAGCGTGGGGTGTGCCAGAGAGCACTGCTTCCCAAAGTGGGAAGCCCATGGGGATCCCCGGTGTCCCCAGAACCCCCAGAGCCGGGTACACAGTCTGCTATTTGCATAATAATCCTCTCCTTCCCTGTGCCTACCTTAGCACAATGGCGGATAATGCTCAGCAGGATCAAGGCCACCGCCCAAAGGGCACCGGGTCACCCCTTCTGTCACCTCCATTACCACTTACTCAGATCTAAACAAAGAAAAAGCCGCTGCCCTGAGAACTTCCAAAAGATGAATTTTATTAAAACTCGGCTCTTCCCAGCATTGTGTGTGAGAAAATGGGGGACTGTGGGTACAGGCCCACGGGGTGTCTGAGAGGAAGGCACTCTGGTGACGGCCACCAGCGCAGGGGTGGGAGTGGGAGGCCTGGCCAAGAGCCTGGGCTCCGCGGCATGGGTGCATGTAACACAGGGCAGCTGTTTTCCCAAAACCAAGTAACACAAACCTGCCACCTAAAAAGCAAAGTGACAACAAAGTGATAGGATCTGTTGCCAGTGATAAAATTCAAGCTCAAGTAAAAATGAGCATTTTGGAGAACACGCAGCCACCTCGGCAGGCTGATGGTTTCCAAATATTTGAAGGCTTTTCCTCCCGACAGGGTGGCGACATTCATGACTGAGACTGTGACATGCCAACATCTGGGACCTCTGCCCAGCTCACTGACCAGTGGTTTCCAGCCTGAAGCATGCTTGAGTAGAGATCCATTCACAGGGAAACAGGGACTGCTGGGGTGACAGAGCAGAACCACACGTGGCCACTGCCCCAGGCCTCACTCTCACCCACTCCCCACTCCGGGCTTGGCTGTGGCAGCAGTGAGGACTGCTTGCTGTTCTGTGCGTGGAGGAGAATGGGGAGGGCTCCTTCCCACGCACGGGTGCCCCCCCCCATACACTGGCAACATGTGTGGTGGTCCCGGTGCAGTAGCAGACCCAGAACCCAGCCCCTTCCTCCTGCCCCGAGGTCCCAGACCTCAAGGATGCAGAACATACCACCATTCTCACTGGATTAGTTTGGGGAAAAAAAGGCAAGTTACTTTTCTTTTTTATTTTATTATTTATGCGTGAGAGACACACAGAGAGAAGCAGAGACACAGAAAGAGGGAGAAGCAGGCTCCTTGCAGGGAGCCCAATGTGGGACTTGATCCCAGGACCCCGGGATCCTTTTTTTTTTTTTTTGTCGGCAGCATTGCCTTTATTTCTCTTCAGGACCGCAGCCCCAGGCCCCTGCCCACGCCGGGATCCCTAGCCTGGGGTTTAAGGTTCACCGGCGCAGCCCCGCGCAGCCCTGGGGAGGCGTGGCCCGCCACCTGCCATAGCGCAGGCCGAAGGTGTTCCAGTTGTAGGCGGGCAGGTCCTTTTTTTTTTTTTAAGATTGAAAAATTACTATTTATTTGACAGAAAATTTTTGAATAAAAAATGGCAATTAATTGGTACTTACATGAATTCAAAATATTTTCACTAAGCACCAAATGGAATAGTTCTCAATCTTTTCAGTAAGAACCTCTTTATTACTGAATGACTGCCTAAAACTTAACCCGTTTATTTAGGTTTTTTAATCAAGAAATCTAAAGCTGCCAATCAGGGCTTCTAATTGGTGTGAGGTGGCCAAAGGCAGATGCTCAACCACTGACCACTTAGGCGTCCCAGAAAAGTTTTTTTCATAAAATGTTACTTATATTAATGTAAACTGGTACAGCCACTGTGGAAAATAATACAGAAGTCCCTCAAAAATTATAAATAGAAATACCATATGAGCCAGTAAGTCCACTGCTGGGTATTTACCCAAAGAAAACACTCATTTGCAAAGATGTAAACACCCCTATGTTTATAGCCGCACTATTTACAGGAGCCAAGATACAGATGCAGCTTGGGTGACCCTCGATAAACAGATAAAGACATGGTGTGTACAGTGGAATTTTACTCGGCCACGAAAAAGAATGAGATCTTGTCATTTGCAACGATGTGGATGGAACTAGAGAGTATCATTCTAAGTGAAATAAGTCCGTCAGAGAAAGACAAATACTATATGATCTCACTCATGTGTAGAACCTAAAAAACAAAGCAGACAAACAGACATAGACATTTGAATGCAGAGACCATGCTGGTGGTTGGTTTCCTTAGGGCAGGCGGGTGGAGGTGATGACTGATAAGCTTCGAGGCACAAGATAAGAAGTGGCAGGGACAGGAGGGACAGTGTGGGGAACACGGTCAGCGATGGGATAACGTGATCATGGTGAGCTCAGAGTGATGCTCACACCATCAGATCACCGTCTGTGCCACCGAAACTAACACAGCCCCGCACGCCAACTCTACCTCTACAAAAACCGAAGAATATTTATTTTATGCACACGTGATCAGTGGGTTATATTATTCAGTAAGACCGCATCGACAGAAATATTTTAGATGATCAATTTTCACATCTAACGTAGTAAACATCACATAATAATACCCAGGAGCGGGTCAGGATTCACCAACCAGGATTTACCAAGCCCTGATGGGTGCTATTGGCCGATTTCCATGTAAAAACGCCCTCGGCAGCCAATTTCCCGCCAGGAAGAAACACGGTCATATCCCATCCGTACTCTGGGCACAGACTCAACTGCACCAAGATAAGGACACAGATAACAGCAAGATGTGACTAATCGGGAGGCGAGCAGTGTGACTGTTCATTACCTTGCTTTTTAAATAATTTATATGTTTTACATAATTTGATTAGTTTAATTTGATGTTAATAATGGCCGTGTGTCACAACACAGCTGGCTCTCGACGGTCCCAGCAATGGCTCAGACTGGAAACCGTGCTCCACTAATACTGATTTTTAAAACCTGCAGCAAAACAACACTATCCACGCTGAGAACTACCACAAACAAGAGATGCATCCTGAACTGCCGCCAGGACAGTGGGAAGACCAGACAAGCCAACGGCAATCCATCCGGCACCAGGAGTGGCCCCAGAGGCTCTCACAGTTAGAACTCAGCTTGAAACCAGCCCTGCACAGCCTGAAGCCTCCCTATGAGCCTTGGTTTCTTCACCCCTTAGAGCAGGGTCCTACATGCCCCTCCCCCACAGGAGACGGCAGGTGCGGTGTCCACCTTCCACCTGCCAAGGGCCGGCGCCAGAGGAGCCCAGCCTGGCCGGCAGACATGGGCCCCTCCTGGCCTTCACCCCAGGACCGCCGTGCCTGGGCCTGCTCTCTGGTGCTTGTCCCAGGATCACAGCCCATAGGGGCAGGGCCCAAGTAATGGGGTTTCACCCCACAAAGGGAGGCAGGCCCGGGAAGCCCCCATACCCACCAGCAGACCAGAGCCCCTCTGCCCTGCCTGAACCCCACCTTCTCCACCCAAGTCACTTGGGGCCCAACAGGCAGCTCCAGGTGGAGACACAAAGGTGGTGATAATTTTGTCTCCACCCTTAGAGCTGGGGGGTTGAAATGGAACCACACGGCCCAGGGCCCAGGAGGGGCAACAGAGACTCCACCTTGGATGCCACGACCTGACAATGAAATGCTGGGTCTTTGGGATGGAGGCAGGAGTCTGCTGACAGCGAGAGGTAAGTCGAGCCTGGGGGCAAGAGGAAGGAGGAAGAGGCACAGGGCACGTCCCCACATCCCTGTGTCCTTAACCCAGCACACGCTAAGCTCCTGACCAACGACCAGAGACCAAGGCAGCCAGTGAGGTCTTGGCACCCACCCCTGACCTGCATCCATCAGCCAACCTGCTGTAAAGCTCCAGAACAGAGGAGGTTACAAAGGGGCTCAGAGGGGCCCAGGGGCCGGCCAAGCCCAGGCTCGGGGCTGTGAGCAGCACCCTCTTCAGAAGAACAGCTTGTGCAAAGGCTCTGTGGCAGGAAGGGTCCTCTGATCCATAGAGCCAGGGCTGCCAAGGAGCTCCATGTCCCAGTGCAGACTGAACCTACGGGCCCGTCCCTGCTCTTCCCTCACTGTCCTCACAGTGGAGGCACGCCATGGCTTCCCACATCCCACTGCTAGACGGGCACACAGCCAACAGCAAATCAGACATCCATCTCCCACCGCCAGCAGCTTCACTGTGAGCGTCCACCTTGACCATGCCATTGCAGGCCTGCCAACGGCACCCAGGACCACCCACGACCTGAGGTGGCTGGCTGGGCAGGGGCATAGAAGCAGGCAGACCGCAAGGGAGACAGAGGGGGTCCCACGGGTCCCAGGAGGGAGGAGGGCCACTGAGGACCGCAGGCCTCAGAGGCCCAGCCACGGGGGTGCCATGACCCCGACAAGAGCAGTTCTGTGGAGGGTTATGCTCTGGGGTAGGTGCATGGCTGGGGGGATACTAGTCTTCGGAGCCACTACTGAGGGGTGGGGAGCAGACACTGGGGCATCTTGGACAGCAAAGACGCTAGCACTCGAGGGACATGGGGCCCAGGGTGGGGTGTCCTCTAGCGGGATGAGGTGGGTGTAGGGGTACTGGGGGCCACCTTGGCCATCCCTTGCCCCCCTACCCCCACACTCTGTGCTGTGCTCCCCTCTGGTGCCCATTTTATCAAGGTTTTCAGCACTGCCCTCAGGGCTCTCAACCAACCCTAGGACAGGGCAGAGAGACTGCAGCTAGGCCCACCCACGCCCATCATCCAAAGACGCGTCCTCCACCCAGAATCCCAGGCCTCAGGGACTCAGGACAAAACACTACCACCTTTGTAAAGGGGAGTGTCCAAAGCCCACCAGCCTGGCCTCCACCGAAAGCCTCCTCCAGCTGCCCACACTCATGGAGGAGCTCCCCTTGCCTGCCCCTGGCCTGGTGTCCCAGGCTGGTGCCCAGGGCCACGCAAGGCTGGAGAAACAGCACACATGCCCACCCACTGCCCCGACCCCCACGGATGGCCTGGGAATAGGGCTGTGAAATCCAACAGGAACAAGAGGGCACAGAGACACCTTCTAAAGTCCCACAGGCCAGGCCCCCCCTCACCTGACGGCACCCCAGCCGCCCCTGAAGATCTGGGCAGCTGCCCGGCCACCTGCTGTGGGGGCCTGGAGAGATATCTTAGCCGAGTCACAGCACAACCCTGGACGAGATGGTACCTGGAGCCGTCCTTGTGGTAGAGGCAGTGTTCACCTAACAGGGCACCCCTGTTCCCACATCCCCACTTCCTGAGGTGCTCATAATATCTGTGGGCCCTCCAGGGCCAAGTGCAGACCTAGACTCTATCCTGTAGGCCCAGAGCGGTTCAGGGCCACAGGGGGTGGTGAGGCAGGGACACTGTGTGGACTATAAGGGTGCTTAGCGCACCACACACCCAGAGCTCCCAAATCCAGTGGGCGACTCACCCCTCGCCGAGTACCTGCTCAGTACTGGCCTTTGGTGACAGCAGGCACACCTGTTTGTCCATCTACAGCCTGTAAGCAGCCCATGAGCATGCAGCAGGGCAGGAATACCCGGGGCCTCTTGCTGGACGTCTCAGCTCCTGGCCACTGGCCTCTGGCAGGGCCTCTCCACTTGGTGGAGAACCCAGGGCACAGCAGGCCACAGCCGGGCTGTACTCAGGCATCTCCGCCCCCCAGGAGCGCCCATCCCTTGCTCACACAAAGCCCCACAGGACTTGTCACTTCCAGACACTCACGCCCAAGACCCGGAAGGCCATGGGCCTTCAGTAGCCTCACTTCCTCAACTCTGAAACTAAAATATCCCGGCTGCCTCTGTCTGCCTCACTGGTGAGCACCCTGAGGTGCCCAGAGGAGCTGGGAGGCACTGTTGCCCTCAGCGGTTTCTAATCTCTGTGGATTGGAACAAACCTGTGAAGCCCACGCTCCGAGTGGGATGCAGCCAGAGCACGGGAGACTCAGAGTCCCGCCCTAGAGGAGATGCTGGCAGGACGGGTCCCCCGGGGGGAGCCCTGTTGCAGGCAGGCCAGCACCTGCTCTGGGACAAGCCGGGAGCTGGTCAGGAGTGCCCCAGACCGACCCTCCTGGCACCAGCACCGTCAGAGTCCTCAGCCCCTGCTCCCCAGGATCCTGAGCCCACAGGCCCACAGGCCCACACCGGCCAGCACACGTGCACACTTCCTGCAGTTCCCAGAGCCTGGGGAGGTGACGCCTCTGCTGCCCCCCTCGGCAGGTGAGGACGCTGAGCCCCAGGGAAGGTGGGGGCCGCCAAGGGTCACAGGGCTATGCAGACACGGCAGCCCAGCCCCCAGCCCCACAATGAAAAGGCTGCTACAAGGAGCCTCCCACCACGGGAGAGTGTCTCCCAGAAGCCTCCAGCACTCAGTCCCTCAAAGGTGGCCACCCTGCCCACAGCCCCAACCAGGGCATGGCCCAGGACAGGGCTTGCCCTCCCCGCACCCTGGGAGGGAGACCACTGTCCTGGCTGGAGTGAAGACAGCATACAGGTGACCCATGCCACTCTCAACACCCTGCTCAGACGATGCCCTCCCTGGTCCATGGGTCCTCACCCTGCAGGGGCCTGGACTTTCCCTCCCTGCCTCTCTTTCTTTCTCTCGCCAGCCCCATGAGAGGCCAGAAGGATGACCCATCACCCCAGCCTCTTGTCTGGATAGAGCACTCCCTCTCCTTCTGCCAGTGTAAAGCCTCCTCATCCAGGAAGCCCTCCTGAATTGTCTCCTCCTTGGGCCCTTAGTGTCTTCTACCAACCAGCTCAATCCAGGATGATGGGCACAGCTACATGGAGACCCCACCCCCACCCAGCAACAGGTGAAATCATTAGGATACAGATCTGGGACCAGACAGACCTGGATTCCCCAGATGTGTGCTCTGACCTAAGAACAGCCTCTCTGAGCTTTGATCTCTTAGCTCTGCCACATGATGCAACCGTGTCCCTCCTCAGCCTTCAAGTACGGATTCCTGTCCTGGCTCCCGTGAAACCCTGACCATGGCCCTGAGTCCCAGAGCGCCAGGCTGGCTCTGCTCTGGCCACACAAATGGTTCCGCCAGGAAAATACCAGCCCAGGGGACACAGTGGCCGCCAGCCACCCACCTATGCCCTGGAACCACTGACATCACCTCCCAGACAAGCCCAAACCCCAAGCCCAGCCTCTATGTTCTGGCCTCGTGCCCTGACCCCACCTAACAAGCCCCTGAGGGGGCACTGCTTGGGACTATCCTGTAGCCGAAGAGGCCTCTGCTGCAGGCGTTGTCAGGAGACCCAGTGTTGTACAGCCCTGGCTCTGTTCTGGAGGTGCTGCCCGTCTGCACCCAGGGCTCCCCTCTCCGCCTCTCCCCCCCCAGGCTGCCCCCACCCCATGCCCACCCCCTGCCCACTCCATGACCACTGCACACCCGTACAATCTGGTGGAGTGAGGTGCATTCCTGGGGCTCTGAGCCCTCCAGGCAGCCACAGGGTAGAGGAACCTGTTCTCCGGGTTTGTTCAGGAGCCGCTCCCCATAAAAGGCAGCAGTGCCCACCTCTCTGCACCACCAGGGTGCATGCCCAGTCAGGGGCACCCAGGCCCAGCACCCAGACATCCTGTGTCCCCCAACATCTCTGCCTGGAAAGCGCCCACTCCCAGTCCCAGAACTGGGTGCATCCCACTTGGCATGTGACAAAATGATCCCAAGCCCTGGGGATTAGGGGATGTGCTGAGACCACCTTAGTGAGAACAGGGACAAGCTGACCCACCGTGTTTCTCTTGAGTGCCTAAGTGCTCTAGCCTTGGCGATACAACAACCAGCCGTGCAGGAAGATTACGCCAGGCAAAGCTAGCCTCTCTGGTGAAGCAGAGGGGCACAGACAAGCTGGCCAGCTGACCACTGGCTTGCCCCCTAGGCTGCTGCCTGGTGGAGGTGGGAGATGAGGCAGGGAACCAGGGGTGGGGGGTGAGGTATGCGACAGGGCTCAGGGATGGGCCAGAGCAGGTGTCCTGGAGGAGGGATAAGGGACACAGCGTGCTGAGAATCACACTCCTGCTCAAAGGGTGGCCTGTGGCCCAGGGGACTCGTGCAACACCACAGCAGCCTCCTAATAAACACCAACTAATTCTACCAGCAGTCCCATTTCAGAGGATTAAGGCAGAATGTGTGTGAAAGCTCTCTGGAAGTGATCAATAGCCTGCTGAAATCACAGCTGGGAACGTCAAAGGACACCTGGGCAACGTCTGCTCAGCACGGCCCGTGGCTTGGCTTCCACTGGACACGGGAAGCAGCACACTTAGGTGAACAGAGCGGCCCCTGACTGCAGGCCCAGCCAGGGGACGGCAGCCCCACATTGGGGCTGGACTCCCGACAGCCAGCTCCAGCCGGCACGCCAGCCACGTCCCTGACGTCCACACGGCTCTCTACCTTCCTGCCACAGGGGCTCAGGGTCACTCCGCCACCCCTTGAATTCTGATCCAGATTCTCTCTTTGCGGTGAAACTCACTCCCCAATCCCCTAAAATTCTACACACTGACCCGGTAGAGCAGATAGCGATGGGCCAACGGCACCACCTGCTGGCCGTTCTGCACTGACTCCAGCCCCAAGTCCTCCTAGCAAGGACCTGCTGCAACACCAGGGAGACTGAGTCTGAGCAGGGCGGACCCAGGTCCCGCCTGCCCAGAACACACACTTGGTCACACCGTTTCTGGCCTTGCCCTGTCCAGGCGTGGGGCTGACCTGGTGAGTTGTTGGGAAGGTGCAGTCCTGAGCAGGACCCACCCGTGGGCGCAACCGGCCAGGGAGGGAAGGGAACCTCCACCAGAGTCCACTGGGGGCCGCTGGACACTGAGCCTGCCTGTGCAAACCCACACGCCGGGCGTCTTTGGGACCAGGAAAGAGCTCAGCGCCGCAGACTAGTATATGGAATTGGCCAGAAACTTGAGAAAGCCGCAGGGTCTTTCGGCTGCCCACACCCCCCAGGGCTGAAGGGTCTACCCTGGGTGCCAACCGAAGCTTCAGGCAGCCTCTGCCTCCAGGAAACAGGGGCGTGGGCACGGGGCCTCAGGAGCAGCAGGGACTACGGGAACCACCGGGCAGTGCCTTCCCTCTAAGGGGCCTGCCTACAGCCCGGGACCTCCGGACGAGCCCTGAGCCAGTCCCCGCAGCCGCGCCGCAGCCGTCAGTTCCTGCCAGCGGCAGCAGAGGGGCGGCCCAGAGTGGCGCCCGTCCCGCCCCGCACCCTCCTGGGCTCCGAGGCTCCCTAGCCCCGAAGCGAGGCGCTCTAGAGCCGAAAGGGCCAGCGGCTCCCTCCCCAGGTCAGTCGGGTGGGGCCCCGACCGCACCCGGCACAGCCCCGCCCTTCCTCCTCCCTCCCTCCCATTCCCCTCCCCCCCTCCCCTTCCCCTCCCCCCCTCCCCGCGCGAGTGCGGCGGCGGCCAGCGTCTGAGCCCCTCCGGGAGCGGGTGGCTGAGGGGCGGGGCCCCGCTCTCCGCGACCCGACACACCAGCTTCCGGAGGGAAACCCCACTCCCGGGCCTGGAATCTGGCCGGCTACGGCCCACCCCCGCGACCCCGTCGCCCCCCTCCGCCCCCTCGGAGCCGCGCCCCGGACCCCGCGAGCGTCCACGTCGCCCCCCGCCCCTCGCGGCTCCTCGAGGCCCCGCCCCAGCCCCGCCCCAGCCCCGCCCCGCGTCCACGTCGCCCCCCTCCGCCCCTCGGAGCCCCGGACCCCGCGAGCGTCCACGTCGCCCCCCGCCCCTCGCGGCTCTTCGAGGCCCCGCCCCAGCCCCACCCCGCGTCCACGTCGCCCCCCCTCCGCCCCCTCGGAGCCCCGCCCCGGATCCCCGCGAGCGTCCACGTCGCCCCCCCGCCCCTCGCGGCTCCTCGAGGCCCCGCCCCAGCCCGCCCCAGCCCCGCCCCGCCTCCACGTCGCCCCCCCCCCTCCGCCCCTCGGAGCCCCGCCCCGGATCCCCGCGAGCGTCCACGTCGCCCCCCGCCCCTCGCGGCTCCTCGAGGCCCCGCCCCAGCCCGCCCCAGCCCCGCCCCAGCCCCGCCCCAGCCCCACCCCGCGTCCACATCGCCCCCCCTCCGCCCCCTCGGAGCCCCGCCCCGGACCCCGCGAGCGTCCACGTCGCCCCCCGCCCCTCGCGGCTCCTCGAGGCCCCGCCCCAGCCCGCCCCAGCCCCGCCCCGCCTCCACGTCGCCCCCCCCCCTCCGCCCCTCGGAGCCCCGCCCCGGATCCCCGCGAGCGTCCACGTCGCCCCCCGCCCCTCGCGGCTCCTCGAGGCCCCGCCCCTAGCCCGCACGGTCCGCCCCTAGCGGGCACCCGTCCCTCCCGCCGCCCGCGCCGCCCGCACCGCCCAGGCCCCGCCCCCGCGCTCTGACGCACAAGGTGTGAGCCGCACGCTTGCGTCATCAGGCACCGCCCCCCTCGTGGGCGTGACCAGGCTCGTGGCCGGTCCTGGGAGCCGCCGCCATGAGTCCCGCGGCCGCCAGCCCGGCGGAAGTGGTTCGCGCGGCGCAGAAGGACGACTACTACCGCGGCGGGCTGCGGAGCGCGGCGGGCAGCGCCCTGCACAGCTTGGCGGGTGAGCCGGGGCCTGGGACGGGGCAGCGGGGACCCGGGAGTGCGTGCGTGCGGGGACCGGGGTCCGCGGGGCGGCGCCGACGTGCGAGCGGAAGAAACGGCTGGTGGGTCCCTGACGCTTCACTTGTTCTGCGCCAAATGCCGTTGTGGGCGCTTTACGAACACCCGCCGCGCGATCGTCCGAACGTCCCTCCCGGGGGCCCGGTGGACGCCTCCCCTCTCACGGGGGTGGCCGGGATCCCAGACACGTCCTGGCGGCCCTCCCGAGGGGCCGGGGGGTACCTGGCTGCAGGTGCGGGGCAGGGGGCGGCCGGGGGGAGACCCGGAGCAGCCCGGAGGCCATGACGAGTCAGCCCGGTGGAGGAGCGGGAAGCCCCGGCCGGACCCTCACCGCGCCCCGCCTCCCGGTCTCAGGTGCAAAGAGGTGGCTGGAGTGCAGGAGAGAGGTGGAGCTGCTGTCGGACGTCGCCTACTTTGGCCTCACCACGTTTGCAGGTGGCAGCTCTGGTGGGACCCTGAGACCAAGGGGCCCCCAACACCCAAGCCCGGAGGGCGGTGGGGGTGCTGCCGGCCGAACAAGTAGCCCCGGAGGCCTTCCCCGGGGGGCCCCGGCGTAGCCCGGAGGTAGTCTCAGGGAAGGAGGGAACTCCGAGGCCCTCCTCTGGAGGCCAGGCCCGGCCCTAAGTTTCTCATCTTCTCTCTTCCTTTTTGTGTTCCCGGGGCCCTTCATCTTGCATGCTGGCCAGGGTGCCCAGGGACTGTTTCTCTGTGGCTGAGCCCCTTGGCTCAATGGGGGATGCCGGGACTGAGCTCTGTCACAGGGCAAGGTCAGGGGCGGCCCCCGTGGAGCGTTGCGCTCTAGAGGAAAGGCAGGGACCTGAGAGCAAAATCCAGTACAGAGAGAAGGATGGCAGATCCCTGCCTTAATTTTTCATGTGAGTCACTCCCACCTCGGTATCTGGCAGGCTACCAGACCCTCGGGGAGGAGTATGTCGGTGTCATCCAGGTGGACCCGTCCCAGAGCAGAGTGCCCTCAAGGTTGCGCCGTGGTGTGCTGGTCGCCTTGCACACCCTCCTGCCGTACCTGTTGGACAAGGCCCTGCGGCACCTGGAATGTGAGCTGCAGGCCGATGTCGACAGCGCCAGGCCCTCACAGGGCAGCCTGGTCCTCGGGGGGCGTGGCCGGTCGGGGGCAAGGCACTGGGTACACCAGCAGGTGGCCCCCCTGACGGAGCCGCAGAAGAGGACCTTCTTGCAGGCCGTGATGGTGTTGAGGCAAGGCCTCAGTGGCCTCCAGCGGCTGCATGTCGCCTGGTTCTACATCCACGGTGCCTTCTACCACCTGGCCAAGAGGCTCACAGGAGTCACTTATGTAAGTTTTCAGGGCTGTCCACACTTGTTCGACTCTGTTTTTAGGGTTTCTGCCCACCAGCATGATTACAGGGCCAGAGCCAAGGTTCTTTACTGAGAAACATGGGTTTTATCACGTCTGCTTGAAAGATCCCAGAAAGTCAACCCTGAGTGTGAGGCGTGCCAGCCTCCCCACAGCCAGCACTGGGAGCCTGCCTGAGGATCCAGGCCCCTGGGCTCCATGTCTGCTCCTTCCCAGCTGCCCTGTTGGAGGGTCAGGTGTAGTGATGCCTCCTGTCACTGCGAGGACCTTCCCTGACCTGAGCCTGCCATCCAGCCTTTCCTCCTGTTTCTCACCTGGTGCCTTTGCTCCCGGATTCACCCGGAAAGTCTCAGCTCCGGCGCCTGATCACTGGAGGGTCACCCCCTTTCTTGCCTAGCTTGGCAGCACTGTCCTAAGCATGTGCCTCCCTCCTGTCCAGTCCAGTCCCTGCCCTCAGGGTGCACACTTACAGGAGCCAATGGCTCCGGGCCCCCAGCAGTGGCTGGGGTGTGTTCTGAGCTGCCACATGGGGGCTGGAAACACAGCCTCAAACTCTCCTGGGGCCTTCCCTGCATGGGCACAGGGTGTGATTGGGGGGTTCCCAGGCTGAGGGAAGGGAGACCAGAGGTGGAGAGGAGCTGACTTTGCCTTCATGCATCGCTAGCTGCACTGCACTGGGTGGTCCAGCGTCCCTGGGGGAATTGGGTTCCCTTTTGAAAGCCAGAAACTTCTCTTTATGTGAGAGAGAGCCTGGTTGGCAATGTCTACTTGTGAGACTTTGCCTCTCATCCCCCAGGCAGTTTTTCTCAGGATTCTTTGCCAGTGCCTTATTCTCTGAGATGTAGTTCCACTGATGGACCTCACCTCCCAAGTCCTCCTCTGCAGCCAGAGTGACTGCAGACTTGGAGCCCTATGGCCGTCTTCCTCGCCTCGCTCAGCACTCAGCGGAGATGCCCTCGTCATTTCCTGTCCCCCACGCCCCTGTCCCAGGAGGGCGGGTTTTGGCCTCATCCTATGGGGCACTCTAGTGCCACTGGGAGGCCTGGCCCCTAGGCTGTTCAGTGCTTTGTGCCAGCTGATCATGTGACTGTGTCTTGGGGTCCTCCACAGCTTCGTGTCCGCTCCCCGGCTGTGGAGGACCTGAGGGCTCGAGAAAGCTACAGGCTGCTAGGGCTCGTCTCCCTGGTGCACCTGGCCCTGTCCGTGGGTCTGCAGCTGTACGGTTTCCGGCAGAGGCAGCGCGCCCGGCGGGAGTGGAAGCTGCACCGCGGCCTGTCTCACCGCAGGTGTGGGGGCGGCAGGAGGGCACAAGGTCCTAGCTCAGCTGCTCCAGCCTGGGAGGTGGGGGCAGTGGCTGGGCGCTAAGCAGACCATGGCTCCGAGCAAGGGCCACATTTTGCAAGGGCTTCTGAGGGTAAATTTTGGTGTCTCCCTCCCCTTCCCCCAGGAGCCACATGGAAGAGAAAGCCATTTCCAGGAACTCCGTGTGTACGCTGTGCCTAGAAGAACGCAGACACTCCACCGCCACACCCTGCGGCCATCTGTTCTGCTGGGAGTGCATCACCCAGTGGTGCGACACCAAGGTGGGCGTGCACGGGCTCTGTGAGCAAGTACATGGGCTGGCCCAGGCGGCCGCCCAGGAATCCAGAAGCCTGGCCCAGGCACCTCTCAGGAGGGATGGAAGGCTGGGTATCTTTCTAAAGCTCCTTATGTGAGCAGTATACGGGACAGATCTGGAGTCAGTCAGCATGCTGCACTGTGCATCTGAGGCATCGTGGGGAGGCGGGCAGCGGTCGGGCTATGAGGCTCCCTTCCTGGAGTCTCCCCCATCCTGCCACTCCTTGGGAGCCCTGGCTTGCCAGCACACGCGGGGCTCTGTCCAGGATGCCCCACCACGACCACCCACATGGGAGCCCTCAGAATGCAGAGCCGCTTGCCCCAGCCTTTCAAGACCTCAGGGTGGTACCAGGTGACCAGAGCAAGGGATGGTGGGTTCCTGGGCCCCCACCAGCCCTGCCACCCAGGCTCAGGGTGGGAAGGGCTGCACAGATGAGGTGGTGATGTGCACCCCACAGTTGAAGTGGCCTGTTCACTTTCTTCCCTGAGGGCATCTACCAGTACCAGCCGGCCAAGGGGCCCCCCTCAGAGCCTGTGTCCAGGGTTCACAGTGGCTATGGCCTCAGGGCCCAGCTGGAGCTGGTATAAAATTAGCACCTGTGAAATGTCTGTGCTATGTGGGTCCCACAGCTGTGATTGCACAGCCTCCTCTTTGGGACCCCTGCCCCCCCTTTCCCCGTTCCCCCCAGAACACAGGTGCCACCTCCTGTAAGTGGCCAGCCCCAGGAAGGAACGCCTGTGGGGAGATGAACTGGCCTTCCTGGGGACAAGAGATTGCAACCTGTCCTTAGGGGCAGGGCTGCCTCCCTGGCCTGGTCACTGCTCCTGCCCCACTCTCCAGGGTTAAGGCCTTCTCCTCAGGTTTGTGACTTCTGAGAAAAGTGATTTTTTTTAAATTGTCTTCATTGAAATGAATAGAGGTGTGTGTACATTGCATGTGTCATTGCAGATGCCAGTGCGGGAGGGCCTGGGAAGGGGGCTCTGCTGGCCACAGCCAATGTGACACACACACACCCCCGCCCCTCTCTGCAGACAGAATGCCCTCTCTGCAGGGAGAAGTTCCCTCCCCAGAAGCTCGTCTACCTGCGGCACTATCGCTAACCTGACCAAGGACAGGAGCCCAGGAGTTTTCCTTAACGTCGGGGGATAGACGTAATCTCTCAAAGTTACCTTTATGTGCACAGAAGTCCTAGAATTCTCAAATTTTATCTCCTGTCACATTAAGAGACTATGCCAGCAGCTCAGGAGGACAGAGGCCGGATCTGCCTGGAAGATGGCTGGTCCAAGCCTTTGGGCTGAGTGTGGCCCACCCACCCAGTGAACCCCTAAGCGCACGGTGTAGATGGCAAGCAGCAGTCGGAGCAGAGCCCACCTGGGGGGCCACACCACACACCCCCTGTGACACACTGGGGTCACTTCTTCAACAGCTAGACTCTCGGACAAGGTTAGTTTCCCCTCCTTTCCTCAAACTGGTTTGGAAAATGAGTTTCAGAAACAGGACCAACATTCATATGATGAGAAAGATTCTCAGGCAAAGGGTTGGGGTTTGACCTGAATGGGCAAGTGTGGGGAAGAGTGGACGAGGGTCACCAGTGGTCCGTCCACCAGCACCGACAACCTGGAAACTTTGCCATCGTCACCAGAGCCAGGCTGCTTGGTGGCTCGGGCACATCCATTCACGGGAGTAGAACTCCAAGATGCTTTATCTCCACTTAAGACATGTGGTACCTGTCTTTTAATATGCATTCAAGTTTGTTTCCCATTTTAGACAGTGGCAGTCTGCATCCTGGCTGAGCTCTGCTTGGAACCTGGGGATGTGGTGCCAGGCTGCTCAGGTTCTCCACACCTGCCCCACAGCTGCCTCTCAGAGTTCAGCTCTCCCCAAGGCCTGGGAAGCTGGCTATTTGTGCCAGGTCACTGCTGTGCCCAGCCTACTTCCTGCCACTTCTTTGTTACTTTCAGGTCTTTAAAAGTATTAACTTGTGCAAAAGACCAGACTTTGCCATAAGCTCCCTTAAGAAACGAGCTCCACGGAAGCAAAGGTATATTAAGAAGGCCCTAAGGGTGAACCAAAGATCACCTTCATAAAGGGCAAAAACCTGCAGTCAGGATGTCCCAACCCTGGTGTGAGGCCACAGTTCTGGCTTCTGGCAGAGGCCTATGCAAATGGCTCTGGAATCTGACCAGAGGTATCAAAGGTACTGAACCCATTCAGAACATTTAAGTACCAAGGTTTAAACATGGGATCAGGTGTATGAAAGATCTTCATGTGGCCTCTTAGAAGCAAGAGGAGTGCCACTTTAGATATGTAAAAATTGGCTCCAAAAAGCCAGTGAACATATTCAGTGCCTAAACCCCTAGGACGGATGGAAAACTGGTCAGAGCTATGAGTCTGCACTGCTGGAGGACACCCATGGGCTTGTACCTTGGCACCTGTGCCCCAGTGACTGTTCCAGCTCAGCCTGGGGAATTTCAGTGCACCTCCCAGCTGGGCTTACTCACAGGCAGTAAGCTGTATAGTGTTTCACATAAAGACTCCACAAGAAAGGGGACACTGTCTTTAATAAAGTTGGAATTAAAAAGTCACTTAGTAAAATGTTTACGAGTATTTGTTTTTATCACATCAAAAAAGTTGACATGCGGGTCAGAGTTCTGTTTTCCTGTAGAAAGTGAGAAGCCATGTTAAAACCCACAAACTGGTCTGCCCTTACCAGTTGTTCTGTAAAGGGGCCACTGCATGAGAACTTCAAATTAATCAAAAACAACTCTTCAGGTATCAAAGAAATGTGTCAAAATAATTCCAAACAATTAAAATATAATATATATATTTATAATTCCAGGCCCCCAAAAAGCAATCATGGTAATTAAGAACAAAGTTTTGAGTCATTATGATAGAGACCAACTTTAAACATCTCTGGTGAGATAAAATTGGGAAACTGGCATTAGAACCCCAGAGTTACTCAGAAATCACCTTTCAAATGTTCTTCCAACGCACAGGAATCAGGTTAGCATCATCCTCCAGCTGAGTGATGTGGCCAAGGGTGTCCTGGTTGGGGCAGCTGGGGTGCAACCCGGCTCCTTCAGCGCAGGTCCGTTCCAAGGCCACACGACAACCGAGACCGCCCATCCCTCCCCATACCCCTGCTCAACTGTCCACCCCACCAGCAGTTTACTAGAATTCTGTCCGTTTGAACACTTGAATGTCACTGAAAAATAAATCAATGCAATTTGGTTTAAATGTCAGTTTCTTCAAGAACCTGATATTTCAGTTACAAATAATTGAAGCTCCTTTTTAAAAAGAAAATTCGACTCCCTCGAAATCAACTACTTTATGTGAAGGAAGAAGGCATTGTTACAATGGCTGAGAACCGTCCCCAGACTGTGACGGGCTGGGCCAAGTGTCTAGCTCGCAAACGTCTTGCCTCCGTCTTCCTTCCCCTTGTATGTCCTCTTGCCATGCGTGAATGGGATGTACCGGTACTTTATCATGTGCTGGGGACAAACAAACTCATTTTAGAATGGCTTCGTGATGAACTATGTTTTCTCCAAATCTGAGTCCTGATCTTCCCTACACAAGGGCAAGTCCCCTCCCCGCCAATGACACAAAGTGACACAGTAAAACCCTCCTGGGGCCCAGTGAGCCGGGCTCTGGAAATCCCGAGGGTCTGGGAGAGGTTCCGTGACCTTGTGCATGCAGAAGGGCTAGGGCTGGGCGGGGGACCCTGGGATCTACCAGAGGAGTGGGGGGGATAAAGCTGCCCTGGGATCTGTCTGAAGGTAAAGTCAGCACAATACATGGGGACTGTCCAGTGGGCCCTGGGCTCTGAACCCCCAGGACGACATGGCAGTGAGGACAGCATGGCAGAACAGGGCCTTTCCCAGCCAGGCCCCCAGAGAGCTGTCCGTGGGCTGGACAACCGCACTGTGGGCCAGATCTGCGCTGGGCCACCTTGGTGGGAAGGGGATGTGCCGCGTCCCTGTTGCAAACCTGCACAGAGCTTCATGATGCTCCAAGTACAGACCAGGAAGATCCAAGCAGGGCTTTCGGCGCTTCCCCGTGCGGCAGTGCCCACCCGTGCTCACCTTTATTTGCCTCTTCATGGTGATACAGAAAAGCATGATGAAGTACATCACCAGGATGGGCCAGAACACTGGGACATTGAAAGCCTCAAAGAAGGTGCAGGCCATGGCCACGAGGATGCCCTTGGTCGCCGCGTGCCTTAAAGCAGGGGAGGTGGTCAGTGTGGCCTGGGGCCACGGCAGCACCCCTCGTGGGGCAGTACTGGAGGTGTGTTTCTACAGGGCGCACCACATGCAACCAGACACGGCATTCCCTCGGCCCCTTGAAAGCCCCCAGTGTGCTTCCAAAATTACAGAGCATGAAACATTTAGTGAAGAGGCTGCTAAGGCCAGCCCAGGCGCCTTGGGTCTGCCACCTGGACTAGCCCCCCGCCCCAGGCTGTGCATCGCTCACAAGACCCTGGTGGCACCCCAGCCAGGCAACTCCCTCCAGCTCAGGCCTAGCCCACTGGACTCCCAGCCATACTGGAAATGCTCCTGGGTGCTCCCTTTCCCGCAGGACGAAGGCCAGCTTCCCGGGGGACTTGCAGGGCCGTCTTGCCTGCTTTCTGCTTGCTCCCCCAGCAGCTCCCCCAGCTGATGCCCTTCACAGCCAACCAGCAGACTTGGCAGACTTGCAAAGTACCTGCCACACACCACACACGGCACCAGGAAGCAAAGTAGAGGTGCAGCAGCTTGTTCCCCTCGGTTCTTTGCTCCAGCAAATACATGACAGACAAGGTCACAGCCTTTACGCTGTGAGGGTCACCTTCATGCATGTTTCATGCATGACAGCAGGGGTCACCTGTCCACCTGTCACACTTGTCCTCGTGCAACATCACACAGATGTCACTACCTCCAGGAGGCCTGGGGGACAAGCCAAGTCCCATCCAAGCCCCTCCCCAGAGCGTAGCACTTCCAGTGAAGGCAGATGTCCCCAAGGCTGCACCTGTCCTGGATCTGCACAGACACCTCAAGCAGGAGGGTGGAGGAGGCTGTCCGCTCATGCCAGCAATCAGAAGGGGTGCCGTGTGAGGAGCAGCACACAGGCCAGCCAGTCTGCCCAAGGCAGCCAGACCCTACACACACATCCCTCCTGAGGCCCATGACAGCAACATACACAGGACCCTCTGCCCCGGAAGCAAAGAGCACTGGTGCTCACTTTCAAGTGAGAGAAGCCAGCAGGCACTGCGATCTCTGAGAGGCCCCTGTGACCTGCCTCCACACCCAGCCAAGCACAGCATCACACTTGGGATGAATGTTCAGAACACACACAATAAAACGCTCATTTCTTTAAGAAGTCTTTGCTGGCTAATGAGAACAAAACCCCTCTGTTCTCAGTCTTATTAGCCACACCAAGGACAAGTGTCTTTCTCAACTACCCTTAAGAATTAACTCACCAAAATTTAAACTCTGGAAGCCTTCGAATAAAGGGCCGGAACTCCTCATTCTGTTTGGTTGGTAATGAGGGGCCGTCATCTGAAAGGCAGAACGTCAGTGAGATGGAGCGGGCGTCTCATCCATCTGTTCCCATCACTACGTTTATGAGTTTCTCCCTAAAGCTTCTGAACCAGCCCTCCTGTCGTACGAAACATACATTTATGTTATTTAAGCAAACACAACATGGGAGCCTTCAGCTGATTCAGAAATCAATTCACTGCTTTAGAAGATTCAAAATAGAACTTCTTTTTTAAAAGAATTACACATTGTAAATGATTGCATAAAAATTAAACTGCAGAACAATCTTGAGGCACACATCAATTGTAGCACACAAAGGCAGAGAAAACATTCACAGAAGAGAGGCAGGAAAGACACACAAAGCTATATCTACTCCTGAGAGTCCAACTCAGCACCCCCCCATGGTTGACCTCCCCACCCCCACTGAACTGGGTGTAGTCAAGCCACCCTGCCTGGCCCTGGCCCTGGCCCCACCCCACCCTGCCCCACCCGACTCCAGGCAAGCGTCTTCCCCAGCTACACACAGAGGAAACAGGTCTCATCTTCTCATTCCCCCAAATGCCAACAAATGGAAGTGTTGTTTCCTTTAAGGTTTTCATTAAATACTCCATAGAGAAAAAACCACAGGCTGCTGGTAACAACTTGAGCAGCATGGAGAAAGCATCTAGGACTTGGGAGTGTGTGTCTGCCGGCACAGAGGAATCCACCCACAGGCAACTGCGCCTGGGTTTTCCCAACAGTGGTGACACGTGCTGGCAGGAGCAACCAACTCCCCATTTGTGCCCCCCCACCTCCCTCCTCCCCAGCTGGACAAGCAGGTATGGACTTGGCCCTCCTACCTGGCCCAGGTCTGGCCAGGAACAGGGTGAGCCAAGAACTTTTCAACTTGTCATCCTGGGGAATCAGGGAGTGCACCATCAACAGTGCCCAACCATGGAGGGTCAGTATCCCGGTGGCCACTGCTGGTCCCCAGGAAGGGGACCTACCCAAGGAGCGCAAATATGCGGGCTTTGTGGCGGGGGTGCCACCCTCCCTCGCATGCACACTGCCTGTGATCTCGGTCAAGTCCCTCGTCCACAACACAGAGTAGCGGGAACACCCACCCCACGTGGCAACAAAGGTTTAATGACTCCATCTACATCCAAGATTCTCAGTCTGTTTTAAAAACCGAGAGAACAGTCTCAGAAGTTCAGATTTCAAAGACTTGTGGAGAAAATGAGGCAATCTGTGAAATCTACAAAACCACAAGCATCCCGAACAGACAGAAGCAAGGTGGATAATCTCTACTGTACCTGAGTCCTCCATCAGGGAAGGGTCCACTTTGGGAGAGAGAAAGGCTATGAAAAGATTGAGGTGGTAGATTCCCAAGGCGTAGGTCACAATGTACCAGCCCTGCAAGAGGAGGACACGCGATCAGTGATGCCCCCCAGCAGCCAGGCTCCAAACCAGTCCCTTCCAGTAACTCACAACCTTGTATCAGCTGAACTTCAGAGCACCCACAACCTACCTCCAGTCTGGGGACTGCAACAAGTGACAGGCACAGTGACAGTTTATCTCAAAGTACCTTGTGAGTGGGACAGTGGACAAGCCGCAGTACAAAGAGCCACCTTCTCCGAGGGTCCGGGTGGGTGCAAAGAACGCTGGAAGCCACCAGCTCCCCACCAGGCATGCAGCAGAAAGTCACACGCCCGAGCCGTGCCACACCTTGGGGCAGATGTGGGCCGGGCAACGGGTGCCGCTGGTGTGTACACCTGGCCCAGGCCCAGACCCTGCCTTACCAACAGCCACCTGAACCGGAATATGGGCTCTGGGCCGTCACTCAGGATACGCTGGCTATGACTCGTGCTGGTGCACCCCTCACACTGCCACACATTGCTCAGGGGTGTTAATAATACGTGCCCAGAAGAAATCCAGAACCGGAAAATCAGGAAATCAACAATGAGATTAAAGAAATGCTGCGGAGGGGCACCCGGGTGGCACAGCCAGTAAAGCATCAGCCTTCAGCTCTCAGGTCCTGGGATCAAGTCCTGCATCTGCATCTGGTACTTTTCCCTCTGCCTTTGTTTCCCTCACTCCCCCACTGGCACATGCTCTCTCAAATAAAGTCTTGAAAAAAAAAAAAAAAAAACGTTGTGGAGCCAAACTCTCCTCAAGAGATGCAAAGAAATGGAACACCCGTACAACATCGTACAATGTGTGTACTTGCAATTAAACTCATTTCTAAATGAAGTTTATCCAATTAGACCAGAATGCACCACGTTATCAATTTTAAAAGCCAAAAACATGTGCAAACACAATGAAATCCTTGTGCCTTAAACCTTCTCAAGTCTGAAAATTACAGATGAGATGTGGGAAGCTGACGCACCTGAGGGGTGCCAAAGCAGGTACGAAGTTGGTTTAGAAGACAACTGTATCCCCATCCTGCCTGTGCCCCTAAATTGAGGCCTCTGGGTCTCTCTTTCCATCAGAGAATGGACCGAGTCCCAATCAAACAAAAACCCTGAAGACTGTTACAGTAAATGGAATGTCAATTTTAGCCAGCCTGCACAGGCTGCATCGTCACCCTGGACCCTACTACTCCAGAAATGGGGGAAAAACCACCACCCCACCCAAGCCTACATTTGGATGGCGTAGAGATGGCATGGGCTTTGGCCCCCGGCCCACACCTACCTGTAGCAGGTAAACTCGAATCATGTAGACAAAGCTCAGGCCCAGTGTCACTACCCATCGCACGGCTGTGTAAGGTGTGGACTTGTCTAGCCAGGACTGATAGATCTGGAAAGACAAGGGTTCACGTGCACTGTGGAGACTCTGCGCTGTGTACCGAAAAGCATACTTCCACAAGCTCTTGCTCTGCACTTTAGGTCAGCAACAACAAAGCAGTGACTACGATTAACCCAAATTCCTGACACAGGTCCACCCCTCAAGCAACAGTGTTACAGAACAATCTCTCACAGCTGACAACCCTGTAGCATCAGCCTGAGGGCTCCCTCATTCCCTTCCCAACCCCTCCCCGAGCTGGCCCCAGGGTGGACCCTGCCTCTGCTCTCAGGCCAATCAGCCACAGCCTGACCTCCCGCAGGTGTGGAGCTCATGTGTGGAATTTCCAGAAGGAATCCTTGGCTTCACCCATATACACACATACATGTGCGCAGATACATGTAATTAGCAACATATGTGTGCTGTTTAATTTTAATTTTGAAATTAATTTAAATTTTTAAATTTTTAATGAAATATGTCAATAGTTCATAAAAGTACCCACCGCCTGGCTTCAATAATTATAAAGTTTTCCAAATACTCTTTTTTAGTTTTAAAAATATATATTTCTAATTCTAAACCAAAACATCATATCAGTATATGCACTTGTTCACTGAACCAGACTTCCGTACTCAACGTGTGATCGTGACCGTAGCAGGCCTTGGCACAGCCCACAGGTACAGCCCACAGGTACAACCCACAGGTCAGCGCAGAGCTGGGCCAGGGGGCATAAGAGCCCCCCTCCCCCTGCCAAGCGGACATGGAGGTGGGCAGCTGGGATAGAGGACGGTAAGAGCACAGCAGGGGCCACCGCCATGCCACCCAGGAGCAAAGGCTTAAAAGGTTGTTGGTGGGGGGGGCCGACAGAAAACAAGTGTATGGCAGAGAACATCTGTGGCCCCAAGGCCAAGACCACTGTCTGGCACTTTACAGCTGTGCAGAGGGAAAGTATAAACCGAGGCTGTGGGAAGGCTCGCTACACTCCTGCTGGGAAAGCGAGTGGCCAACACACAGGTCCCTGCAGAAAAATGTCCTAGAGCCAACCTTTTCTTCCTCAGCTCAATTATCTGTTCATCAAGTCAGTTTTTTCACCCGTGGAAAAACCAACCTGTCCAAGTCTCGTGAAAAATCTGTACACGACAGAAGGTTTCCCATGGACAGAATCTCCAACACTGTCACCTTCGGACATTCTGTAACTGAGAAACAAAACACTTTAAATAAAAACATTCAAGGATCTTATCACTTTGCCCTAATTTCATTAATGCCATCAGGCAAATTTTTTCAATATTCACTACTTGTTCCTTCTAGTGTCTTTGCCATAAGTCGTCCAGGAAAAAGAAATAAGAGGGGTCCCTGGGGGGCTCAATCGGTGGAGCATTTGACTTTTGGTTTCAGCTCAGGTCATCAAGGTGGTGAGATCGAGCCCGTGTAGGACTCCATGTTCAGCAGGGAGTCTGCTTGAGATTCTCTCTGCCTCTGTCTTTCCACCTCACTCTAAAATAAATAAAATCTTTACCAAAAAACAAACAAGTGACCCCAGTGGAGAGCCAGAATGGTACATGACATACAAAGCAGCACTGGATGGACTGTTTCTGCTAATATCACCCTCTTGTTGGTCCCCAGGAGCTGCCCCTGCTGACCGTGGAGTCCTATGGATGGTCTCCCTGGTACTGGTCCACACTACAGGCTGCTGCACCCATGTCTCCCTCCTCTGGTCTATTCCTAGGGCTCCCCTCAGCAACCCCTCTTCTCTGGGCCCAGCCCTGGGCTCTGTCTAGGCTGCTCCTCTGCAGGACACCAGCAGTCAGCTGGGCAAGCCCTGGTCCTCTCAGGGCCTGGTCCTCCACCCCATGAACAGGAAAATGCACACGATTTCCAGGGAGGGAGCCAACCGTCTGTGCCCCAGTTTGTCATCTCTAAGTGGAATTGATCCTATCTGCTCCTGACCATTTCAATGTGCCTGCCACTGTGGATTCCATGGGGAACTAACTGATGAGAACCTGATAACCAAGCGAGCTTCATTATCTCTATCTTGCTAAGGAGGACCGAGTCTCAAATACTTCAAGCCACTGACCCAAGGTCAGGAACTGCTCTGCATGACTGGAGTTTCTCTATTGGAGTATGCTGTTGCCCACACCAGAGAATTGAGGTGCTGGTGAAGATGCCCAGGCGAAGCTCACTGCTGCACCCCAAACCTATGCACAGCACCTTTCCCAGTAAGTAGCACGACAGGTCTTGGCATGGAAGCAGACACAGACTCCAGCTCCCTATGTCCAAGGCACCTGGGCTATATAGCGGTGTGGCCTCATGGACACAGCAGCCCGTCCCATGCAGACAGGCAGCTCACAACTGCTACAGCGGCCCCAACGGCCAGCTTGCATGTGTGGCTACAACCCGAACCCACACCTGCCTGGGGCCATGGTTCCCAATCACATCCTCAAGGCAAATGCTCAGAACATCCTCTTTTCAACGTGAAGTCAGCAGGCTTAGGTGACTCTAGACCTCAAAGGAAAAACTTTCCAATTACAACTGAGATACTGAGACCACCTGAGCAGCCCTGCCATGCCACAGCATCCGGTCTATGTCACACCAGTTGCCGGAGCCACCATAGGATGGGCAGAGGGCCAGGAGTGTCAATGGGATGGAGAAATGCCCTTTGCCCTCACAAGACACAGGAAGTACTGACAACTGAGTGAACTGAACAGATGAATCACGGCCCTGGGCCCCATGTCTCCAGGAGGTGCGCTTTTACACCTGGGTGAGAGGATCCTATATTGTATGAGATTCCCTGGGATGGCCAGCCTCCCTGTCTGGGCCAGAGACAGGGCAGCAGAAAGCTACATCAGTGATACTCCTTGTCCTGGGGATCTTCACAATTTTCTTCTTTTATTTAGGACCAAGCGTTCACCATGAAAATGCTTTTACTTGAACAGAAACAGGAAAAACTGTCACAGAGGACACGCCTGTTGAGCCCTGGACCCATGCACTCTAGCTGGAGACGTCCGTGGCTTTTAAATGAACGTCCTACCAGCTGCTGATTGTCTGACAAGCAACACATACATCGTTGCATGGCCTCCGCTGTCACAGAGACTTGAAGCACGCCAACACCAACTCCGGAGTCAAGCTGTCCCCTTCTGGAGTCCGGTTCCATCACTTCCTATAGCAGTGTGGCACAAGCGACCCTTCATTCCAAGCTGCGACATGGGGTGACAGCATCTGGGCACCATCCTCAAAGGGTCCTTGCAGGGACCCGGCCGTGAGCGCCGAGAACCTGGCACCCCGGGACTGGGAGGCCTCCTCCGATGGGCGGCCATGCCTGTGGGTTGGGGCCAGGCTC
Organism: Vulpes vulpes; assembly: GCF_048418805.1. Lineage (NCBI taxonomy): Eukaryota > Metazoa > Chordata > Mammalia > Carnivora > Canidae > Vulpes > Vulpes vulpes. Next base: position 158,688,636 of record NC_132791.1, on the reverse strand, counting down.
CCCCCAGCTCCTCCCACTGCGATCCCTTCCCTCTGCTCCGTCTGAGGGTCACCTCTTCAGAAAGGCCGCCCTGTCATCCATCCCCAGGTCACATCACCTTGTTTTTACTTTAGATAACCAACCTTTTCCGACCTTCCTAGTGTTTCTTTATTTCCTATTAGAGCGGGGGGGGGAACCTTGTCTGGGCCACGGTTGCGTCCTGCCCCCTAAAAAGGCCTGCTACACAGAAGGTGCCAATAAACTACCTGTTGGATATAAGTGCTTTATGCTCAATCACAAAGAAAACAGTCAAAAACAAAATAAAGGCGTCCCAAGGAAAGTCCGCGAGCGTCACGCCTGAGGCCGCGCACGAATCTCTGTGGGCCCCGTCCGGGCCCCGGGCCCCCGGCCCCAGCACACAGCAACCGCGGCATTTCCAGAGCCCAGCTGGGCATCCGGGTCATCCACTCGCTCCTCCTCCAGGCCCACCTGCAACCTCGGTGCCGCTCCCTCCGCTCAAATGCCCTTCCGCACGTCACTCACTGGTTCTCGGCGACTCCCGCCTGCGGACACGGCCGCCCTGAGGTCTCCCCGGCCTGACCTCCCCGCCCTCCGAGACCTGCTGGCTCAAGGGACTCTATCCCCGCCGAGGGCAAGACCAAGTCCACGGGAAAACTTCGGGCTCCCGGCCGCCCGTACTCGGAGGACACGAGGGAGCGGAGCCGACGGCGGCCCCGGACGAGGGCGGCTGCGGGGGCCCGAGAGCCCGGGCTGCTGCGGCCGCAACCTGCAGCGTTCCTGAGATCACCTTGAGCGGCCGCACTCCCACCCAGACCCCGCAGACCAGCCCCGGGACCGAGCAGGGACCCGACAGGAAAGGGCGGACGTCCGCCCGCGAGCCGGAGGGTGGCAGCCGACCCCTCCCGGGCCGCGCCCGCGGGCGGGGGCAGGGGCGGGGGGCGGTCCCTGCGCGCCCCCGGGGGCCCCGAGACCCCAGCCCCGCGCCCGCCCCGCGCCCCGCTCCCAGCCCCGCCCGCCCGGACCCCTGACGCCGCCGGCACCTCGCCGCTCCCTGCGGCCGAGCGCGGTCTCCGAGGGCCGCGGGAAGGAGGACGCGGGCAGGCGGCCGCGCCGGCGCTTCGCACGGTCCGGGAAGGGCCAGCCGAATACTTCCGCTCTGTCCCGTGCGGCACCGCCTCCGGAGCCTCCAAGATGGCCGTCGGGGCGGAGCTAGGAGCCTCCAACCATTTCCGCTTCCGGTGCAGGTGCCCGGGCCGTTGGCGGGGCGGTCCCCTCGACGGAAGGGACGTCAGCGGCGGAAACGCGCCGTGCTGCGCATGCGTCCTTGTGTCTTCGGGCTCCGGGCCGGCAGAATTCCAGTCCAGAGATTGCTACCGCCCGGGACTGACCCACCAGCCAATGGAGGAGAGCTTTGCTGGTTGCTAAGGAAACGCGAAGCGGCAAGATGGCAGCCGCGGGCGGAGGGAACCCGAGCTCCAGTCGGTCGTTCCGCGACCCGCGGAGGAGGCCGCCGCGGGAAGGTAATGGCGGCAGGCGGGGGCCGGGTCTCCGTCCGTGATGGGGGCGGGGGGAGACGGGCCTCGAGCACCCCGGCAGTACCCGAGGGCTCTGGGAGGAGCGGCGGGCGCTGCTCGTAGATCCACACGATCGTGTCCGGCGGGGGGGAGCCCCAGCCTCTCCGTGGACGATACGGGAGTCTGGCGACCACGCTGTCCATGTCCCGCCGTGGACACGGGCTGGTGGGGAGGGGGCCCGCCTTCCCGGGAACCGCCGGGGCTGGCCGTTGCAGGCGTGGACTTTGTGCGGAGGGGACCCGACGCCGCAGCTCAGTGCCTGCGGAGGGACCCCAGGGCTGACTCCTTCCGCTCGCCTGCACTCCGCAACTGCCGCCCCTCTACACGCCGCGGCCTCTCGGGGCCCCGGGCTCCCGCATCCCGCACCCCCCCCCCCAGTGTCCGGGGTCTCGCATCCTGCAGCCCCCAGTACCCCTCCCCAGTGCCCCGGCTCACGCATCCCGTACCCCTCTCAGTTCCCCGGGCTCCCACATCCCGCATCCCCTCCCAGTGCCCGGGCTCAAGCATCCTGCACACGCACACACACCCGTGCCCCCCCTTAGTGTCTGGGCTCCTGCATCTTGCACCCCCCCCCCCAGTGCCTGGGGTCCCGCATCTTGTACTACCCCCCACTCAGTGCCCGGTTCCCGCATCTCGCATTCCCCAGTGCCCCTCCTCAGTTCCCCGGGCTCCTGTATCTTGCATCCTCCCCCCTCAGTGCCCGGTCTCCTGCATCCTGCACCCCCTCCCAGTGTCTGGGCTGACGCATCCTGTAACCCCCACTCGGTGCCCAGTCGTCAGCCAGGTCACCTGTGGCACCATGTGCTCACCATCCATCTTTTCAACATTCAGGGTATGGTGTCTACGTGTACCCGAACTCTTTCTTTCGATATGAAGGAGAATGGAAAGGAGGAAAGAAACACGGTGAGAACCGTCTCTGGCCTATTCCCACAGCTGCCCCTTGCACCGACAGCCCATGTCCTCGGGGAGCCTGGGCCCCCATACCTCCTCTCACTGGTGCCCACCAAAGGCCATTCCCTGTAGTGAGCCTTGCAGCTCACAATGCAGCACATTCCAGGCTGCCTGTGGCTGGCAGCCCTGCAGGACCCCTGGTCAGTGGCCTTCTTTCTCCTGGGCTCTGGGGCACCCTGGGCAGGGGAAGCCTCAACTTAGAAATCCTCCCCTGAGTGTTAGTCTGTCTTTGCCAAAGTGAAAATTGTCTTTATGGTTTATGTTTGATGAGTAAGATATTACCCACTTTTGTATTTATCAGAAAGATACAAACATAGTGATTCCAAGGGGCACCTGCACCCCAATGTTTACAGCAGCAATGTCAACAAGAGCCAAACTGTGGAAGATCCCAGATATTCATCCACAGATGAGTGGATAGAGAAGAGGTGGTCTATCACCAGAATCCTATTTAGCCATGAAAAAGATTGAAATCTTACCATTTGTAAAGTCGTGGATGGAACTAGAGGGTATTATACTAGTGAAATAACTCAATCAGAGAAAGACAAATACCACATGATTTCACTCATATGTAGAATTTAAGAAACAAAACAGATGAATGAATGCAGGGGAAGGGAAGGAAAGCTAAAATAAGATGAAACAGAAAGGGAGGCAAACCATGGGAGACTCTTTTTTTTTTTTTTTTTAATTTTTATTTATAATAGTCACATAGAGAGAGAGAGAGAGGCAGAGACACAGGCAGAGGGAGAAGCAGGCTCCATGCACCGGGAGCCCGATGTGGGATTCGATCCCGGGTCTCCAGGATCGTGCCCTGGGCCAAAGGCAGGTGCCAAACCGCTGCGCCACCCAGGGATCCCCATGGGAGACTCTTAATCATAGGAAACACACTGAGGGTCACTGGAGGGAAGCGGATGGGGGATGGGGCCCCTGGGGGACAGGCACTGAGGACAGCCTGTGATGGGATGAGCACCAGATGTTACGTGCAACTGATGAATCACTAAATTCTACCCCAGAAACTAAAACACAGTCTATGTACCTAAATTGAACTTAAAAAACCTTTTTAAAAAGAGATTACTTTTGTAGAAAATCTCAGTATCGTGGGAGAGAAAGTACCAAGTAAGAGCCTCTGGAGTGCTCCCCAGGGTAGGCCCAGACTTTCCCAGGTTCACGCTCACAGTCTCGTGTCTGTTTGCGGTTCTGCCCGTGTACGTCCTCTGCCCGCTTTTCTCCTGGAGAATTGGTCTTTCAGCATTTTCTTATGTGAGCTCTTTTTGTGTCTGTTGGCTGCCAGTTTTTTCTGTATTTTTAACCTTTTGACTTGTGTTGTTGCCACACAGATGTTTCTGGCTTGTGTCTGAAATCTCTGCTTCTCCTTCTCTGAGCCAGGCATGGAGCCTCATGTTTGAGATGCTTGCCAGAGCCTGGCCTGGACAGAGTGGTTCCCCCCCATCCCCGCTTTTTTTTTTTTTTTTTTTTTTAAGAATTTATCTATGAGAGACACAGGCAGAGGGAGAAGCAGGCTCCATGCAGGAAGCCCGATGTGGGACTCGATCCCAGGTCTCCAGGATCACACCCTGGGCTGAAGGCAGCGCTAAACCACTGAGCCACCCAGGCTGCCCCTGGTTCCCCCTTTTTAAATGTTTTCTTGAGTGCCCACAGATGCCGTTTCCTTCGGCCCCGGTGCTGATAGAGGCCAGGTGACCGTAGAGTCCCCTCTGAAGAGGTTGGGCTGGGCTCTCCCTGCACTTTGATGGCCCCGCTGTCATCCTGGCTGAGATAATCCTGTTTCAAGAATGTTTCTCTTGATGAACATGCATGTGGGTGAGTTTGCAGAGAGCAGGTGTGGGACACACGGCAGAGCCACACACAGACCTGAGAACTCCAAAGCCCAGCTCTTTCCGCTGAGAAACGAGTCCCACCACACATGGACACTAGGGGTTTCTCTGACTCTGGTCTGACCTCACGTCATGATTTCTTTCCACAGGTTGGGGGAAGCTGCTATTTAAAGACGGGAGTTATTATGAAGGCGAGTTTGTAGACGGGGAGATCACAGGGGAAGGCTGCCGGCTCTGGGCCTCATCAGGTGAGCAGTGGGGACAGGTGCAGGTGAGCAATGGGGATGAGTGTCAGCTCCTTTCTTGTAAACCGTCTTTGCTGTAAGTTGTCCCTGGCTTCCGGATGCATAAGGCACCTCTCTATCTGGGAAGTGCATCCTGGTTTCCATAAGGTACCCCGTGTCAGCAGCGTGCTAGCCTAGGGCAGGGGTGACCACTCACAGACCTCCCCAGGCCAACATAGGGGCTGGTTCTCCATGGACAGAAGGCCCACCCCCCAGACTCTGACCCAGAGAGACCTTTGCCCTTGGGCACCTAGATGCCACAGAGAGGGTCGTCATAGGACGGGGGTCTGCACCCACCCACTATGAGCAGAGGGCATTGCCACCCCTGCAGGAGCCAGGAGGGCAGGACCAAACCCACGTGATCCTGTTTTGTCTCATTAGCCAAGGTAAATAGGAGATAAAGAGATACCCTCACCTGTTCTGACACGGTACTCGCTGCCACCATTGAACAGGGCAGGAGGCGTTTGATTGTCAGCCCACAGGGGACACAGGTAGCAGCACTAACCCTGAACATGCCCCTTGCTCCTCTTCTGCACCAGGGAACACCTATTCTGGACAGTTTGTTTTGGGAGAGCCTCAAGGACACGGCATCATGAAGTACAAAGCTGGAGGACATTACGAAGGGGAGCTCTCCCACGGCGCCAGAGAAGGTGTGATGCCTACAAGAACTTGCTGAGTGTGGCAGGGCACTTCATGGGGAGCCCTGGGCCCCAGCACCCCTCCCCAAGATCTGACCTGGGGCACCTGGCGGGGCTCGGAAATCTGTGCCTGCCCAGGGAGGCTGACGTCCACCAGTCAGATGGGGAGTGCTTTGTTCCCTGCCCCCACAACCACTCCTGGTTCTGGGTGGAGCTATGGCCTGGGGACCCTGCTACTGTGGCTATGACCGCAGGTCATGCATCAGTTCACCACTGCTGTGGTTAAAATCTAGCAGCTCAGAACAACTGCCATTTTATTATTTACCCACAATCCTGGAGGTCAGCAGTCTCCCCAGCTCGGCTGGGCAAGGCTTCTGGCCTCACATGGGGTCATCCCTACAGTGGAGGTTGCAGATACTTGAGCAGGGCTGGTGGGCTTGGAGCTTCTGTGGGGTGGGAAGCTGTAAGTCCCCTGAGGACATGCTGCTGGATAAAGCTGGTCAGGAGGCCACACTTGGAGGACTGCAGACTCTGCCCTGGGGGATAGGGAAGCATCCTGCAGCCTATGCATCCCTGGCAGCCCAAAGACCGAAATGCTCACTGTTCTGAAGACCAACATCCAGAAGCAAGCCAAGCGGCCACAAGGTCCAACAATGCCTTTCCAGGGTCCACTCATGTGGGAGGATATGCTTGTGTTTCTGGCTGTCCTGAACCACACAGTGAAGCCCTCTTCTCACGAGTGTGTCCTCTGGTCTTTGTTTTCTTTTCTTCTCTTTTTTTTTTTTTTTTTTTAAGATTTTATTTTTTTATTCATGAGAGACAGAGAGAGAGAGGCAGAGACACAGGCAGAGAGAGAAGCAGGCTCCGTGCAGGGAGCCCAACATGGAACTCAATCCCCGGTCTCCAGGATCACATCCTGGGCTGAAGGCAGGCGCTACACTGTTGAGCCAGGGATCCCCTCTTTTTTTTTTTTTTTTCTTTAGATTTACTTGTTTTTTATTTATTTTTCTTTTACTTTTTTTTTTTTACTTGTTTATTTTAGAGAGAGAGGTGTACAAGCAGGAGGAGGGGCAGAGAGAGAGCAAGAGAGAGAATCCCAAGCAGACTCCCTGCCAAGCACAGAGCTTGATGCATAGCTGGATCTCACAACCCTGAGACCATGATCTGAGCCCAAACCAAGAGTCAGACCTTCAACCAGCTGAGCCCCCCAGGCACCCCTGGCCTCTGGCCTTTAGACCCAGGGCCTCTGAGTTGTCACTGGAGGCCCAGCACTGGGCCTCTGTGAGGTGCAGGTTTCCTATAGACTTACCTGTACACCCTTGATGGCCAAGCCAGATGGCAGGCATGCCAGCCTCAGATGCTAGGGCCTGGGGGACCTTCCCCTGGCATCCTGGCATGGGGGTCACCAGTGCCATTCCTGCCTGGGCAGCCCTGGCCTCGGAGGGCAACCTGATTCCTGGAACTGCGCTCACCCCAGCTTTCTTCCAAACCTACTACCACCCTCTGGGTGGGGGAGCTTACAAAGCCGCCTCAGGGAAGCAGGGTCCCCACCCCCCGAAGATGCAGGAGGTGACACTCAGTGCCCTGGGCTCCCTCCCTAGGACATGGGCATCTGGTGGATCCGGATGGACAAGCCTACTGGGGATCATTCCATGACAACAAGCGGCATGGCCAAGGGCACATGGTCTTCCAGTGAGTATGCCATCCCACGGTCTGTCCTAGCCTCAGCATGTCTTCAAGATTCGGGATTCCACACTTTCTTAATTATTGACATTGGTTATTAAGGTGTCTGGTAGAGAAAACCTTGACTCCCCCTAGTAAATACCTCCTGGAAGCTTGGGTGGCAGGAGGGTGGCATGCAGGGTCCACGCAGGAGAGACAGAGGCTCTCAGGCACTGCAGGACACAGTGGGCCACCTCTTCATGCCGCCATGGCAATGTGCAGGTTCATACCTACTGTTCTTCTCCAGTAGCCTGTCCAAGTCTTACACACCTGGGGGCCAGGCGAGCGGGGGCCAGGAGCCGGCTGCCATCACTCCCCACCGAGCGCCAAGGCCTCCTGCCCCTCCACCGTGGGCCCTGGCAAGACAGGAGCTTACGCCATCTGCTCGGGGCCTATTTTTGCCTCCGTCCGGGTGGCACATGCTGAGCCCCGGTCGGAGGAGTGGGTCTGAGTCAGCGCCACCACCTGGCTCTCCCTGAGAGCAGCCCATGTTTGTGTCCCCAGGAATGGTGACAAGTATGAAGGCAACTGGGTCCAGGACCGGCGTCAGGGGCATGGGGTGCTCTGCCGTGCTGACGGCTCCACCTACGAGGTACCGGGAACGTGGCAGGACACTGGGCTCTCAGGGGCCCTTGCTGGGGTACTTGTGCCACCCGGGCGTCCTCGTGCTGCATGTCAGTACTACTCCTCCACCCAAGGAACGGGGAGGGGAGGTGGCACACCCCACTTCCATGATGAGGAAAGGAGGGAAGGGCCCCAGCTCACACCTTATCCATCTGGCTCCTGAGGTGCCCGCAAGCTGTGCTATCACCTGTGGGAATGGGTTGACATTTCTCGGGCACTTGAGAATGCCCTCAGGGCTGGTGAAGAGCTTTTGATGAGAAATACCCGCCCTGATAACACAGGAAAGCGGGTGAGGACACTCACCCCTCCTTGCAGCAGGCACTACCCTTGAGTCTCACGGGAGTTGGGAAGAGTCCAGGCAGATCCAAAGCCACTACTGGGACCCCAGCATCCATCATTCATTTTTCTCGTCAGACACTGGCCACGTGCCCAGCCAGGAGCCGATGGAGCAGGAGCCAGAGATGTGGGTCTCGTGAAGTGCTGGCTCCTGCCTCGGCTAGTTGGTGGCTGGAGTGACAAGTAACCCCATTGGTTCTTCAGGCAGCGGGGTGGCCACAGGTCCAGCCGTCCTCTCTCGGGTGTCATTCTTTGAGCCAAGGCCTAAGTGATAACAAGAGCCCCCACCACCACTGTAAATGATGACGAGAGCCCCCACCACCACCGAGGAGCGAGGGCAGGGTAGGAAGGGCAGCAGGAGGAGCCGGCATGGCCAGCCAAGGGCTCCAGGAGGGCCCAGGAGGCCCTGCAAAGAAGCGGCAGTCCGGTCTCAGTGTCTGAGAGGTCCTTCCAGCTCTTGTTGGGAAGGCACTGCCGTGTCAAGAGAGGTGGGAGTTCAGAGAACAGCATTGGAATGGCTCAGAGGTGGAGAAGCCAGCCTTGCTGGCAGGTTGGATGTTGAGGTGAAGGCAAGAGGAGAAGCGAGGGTGACTTCGGGTTTTGGACTTGAGCATCAGAAGGTGGCAGTGCCTGGAGCAGAATCCCACCAGGAGGCAGGAATTACACCAGTCCATCACCATGGAAATGCGTAGCTGGGGAAAGGCGGTGATGTGCTCAAAGGGGTAAAAGCAGAAATGCAGCAGCAGCAAACGCACAGGTGGCCCTGGAAACGCCCCCAGAGATAGGTCTGGGGCCCCTGCCCATGCAGCAGGGCTCTTTGGGGATGGAGAATCATGGCGTGCGGTGACCTCGCCTTGGTGGCTGTGATGCATCCACCAAATCGGGCCACAGGCCCAGATGCTGCTGCACATGGCCGTTGACGCAGGGCCTACTGCTGGCGAGTGGCGCAGTGGGTACCATTGGAGACCATGAGGGGTCCAGCTCCTGCAGCACAGACCCAGTGAGGGAGGGTGAAAGGCGATAAACCGATTGATCACTGGCCACCTTGTTGAGACAGAGCGGCTGGGGGCAGCTGGTGGAGAGCCGTAAGTGTCTGCCCCGGTCTGCTCGGATGCCAGCTAGAGCATTGAAAGCCTCAAACAGCTGCCTTCCCTGCTCATAAAACAAGCTCAGCTTGTGTAAGACAACACCCAGGCCAGGTCAGAGCAGTTGGCAAGGCCTGGCGTCCAACATAAGCTCAAGAGAGTGCATCTCTTCGAGGGGACATCTGTGCAGCCTGTAGGGACAGCACAGGCTCCCACAGGCTCCCACTGCCATCCCCCCACACCTGGAGTCATCCCCACAAACGTGCACAGCCACAGCTCCAGGGGCTGGGGTGGACACAGTCAAGTTCCCGGTGCGTACCACCAGAACTGTGAGAACTCAGCCATGAGGCTTCACACCATGGGCACCAGGCTCTGTCCTCAGCCCCAGAGTGCCCCCACTTCGTGGAGGAGGGAGCTCCAGCCGGAGCCCAAGTGAGATTAAGAAGCAACTGGCACGACCTTGGCCCTAGGTGGGTCCCCTCGGCCAGACAGGGCAAGCGGAGGGAGCATCTCGTTGCTTGGAGCCCCCAGCTCTGCCCTGCTCCGGGGGCTTGTCTGGCCCTCTGCCCGCCCCACCCCGCCCCCTCCCGCCGCCTTCAGGGCCTCACTGAGGGGTGTGGCTGCCCCCCACACACACCCCACAGGCCTTCTCTGCAAATCATGGGTCAGCTAGGGGGGGACAGGACTAGGGCAGCAGCCTTCCACACCCCTGGCCCACCCGTGGCGCCCATCACCTGCCCGGCAGTCCACCAGGGGGCAGCCCAGGCCCACCAGCAGTGTGGCCCAGTCAGGCCTTGAAGGGGTTTCTCCCACTTAGGAGACATTTTGCTCCAGCTTGACCACTGGGAGCAGGGTTGCAGAAGGAACCGACTGGGGCTGCAGCTCTCCAAGGCCAAGCTGCTTCTTCACAGAGCGACACCCAAACTCGGTGTCATGAGCTGCACCATCCCAGCCTGCAGACCTTGGGACCCTCCACACACCCTCAAGGGATGCATGTCCTCAACATGGGGCACCTCCCACATGAGTGAGCATGGAAGCTTGGTCTTCAGCCACATCTCCCCAGGATGCAGACTTGCATCTGCCTGCATTCCCATTTGCCTGGCGGCGTCCCAACCTTCCAGAACCTTGTGCCCCAGGACCTTGGACAACCAGCCTGCCACTTGCAGCTCAGAGCACTGCTGGGGGACTGCTGTGTGGGCAGCCCCTGGCCACACAAGACGGCAGGGATGCAAGCAGCCACCTCACCTGCAGTCCTGAGTGGCACCTGGGTCCTGGACAGAGGGCCAGTGCTGGGTTCCTTGCGGCATTCCTCTGCCCTCCAGCCGCTGTTGAAACCGGCTTCCAGAGGCCTGTGCAGATGCGGCGGGGAGAAGGACCATGCCCAGGAGAGCAGTGGGGTCAGGCTGCAGCCACACAGTGACCTCAGACGCACGCACTCGCTGCTGCCAACATGCGGTCCAGGGCCGCCAGGGACACTTGGTACACAGTCTGTTGCCAGGCCTGGCCCAGGGGGAAGGTGCAGGCCTCTCCACGCTGTGGGGACACCTCTCGTCTGACCTCCGACCTCCGGTCATCAAGAGTCACCCATAGACGGGGCGCTGCTGGAGGGAGCGGGGCACGGCCCTCAGGTGCATCTCCCGGGAGGGCACAGCCGTTCCCGCGCTCTCACTAGGCAAACTGTCGGCCTTTGGAAAACACCTGTATCGTAAAATACACCTAACAAAATTTATGGCTGTAACTGCCAAGCATACAGTTCAGAGGCGTGAAGCACATGGACGCTGTTGTGTGCCCGTCACCACCCTGTCTCCAGAACTTTCCATCCTCCCAGATGGACTCTCTAGGAGCCCCCCGGCTCCTGGCACCCAACCTGCCACTTCCTGTCTTCGAGGGATCTGACCCCCCGGGGACTGCACTGCAGGGAGCCCTTCGGGACCCGTCTTGGGGACAGGTTTATTTCAGGAGCATGAACTCCCTGAGGTTCATCGTGCTCCTTTGTTTCTAAGGCTGGACCATGTTCCGTCGTCGGGAGGGACCCTGTTCTGCACACCCATCCATCCAGCGAGGGACACCTGGGTTGCCTCCCCCACGTGGCTCCTGTGAGCAATGCTGCCGTGACCGTGGGTAAGCACACAGCTCTCAGCCCTGCATCCCGGTCTTCAGGGTGTTGACCCAGGAGAGGACCTTCTGAACCACACGGCAGCGCCCTGCTTGATTTCTGGGGAGCTCCACACCGCCTGCCCTGGCGGCTGCACCATTTTTCTTCCTGGAGCTGTGCACAGGGTTCCGATCCATCCACACCCTCGCCTGCACTTGTCCTTTCCTGCTCTTAAAAACAGTTGTCCCTGCATGTTCTGATGCCATTCACAAGAGTGGCTACTGTTGGGGATGCAGCCTCCCTCCGTGCTTGCTGGTCTCCTGCGTGGCCTCACCCTCCTTCCCCATGTATCCCTTGGCTGGACCGCCGGCATTCACAGCTGCTCTCACCTGGGGAGCGCTGGCTTCACCACATGCGCTGGGACTCAGAAACATCTTTGTGCCAGCTTGTGCCAGCAAGTGTAGCAGGATTCCTGCATTTCTTCATTTCCTCCCTGGGAGTGTAGACTCCCACCCTCTTCAACCCCAAGATGTCCAGAAAGCTGCTCTGGGCACCCCCTCAACACGAGCTGTCCCTCAACCATGTCCTACATCAGCTGAGTCTGACAGAACTTGCCAGACCTGAGGGAGGAGGAGTCCCAAGAGAGGTGGGTGCTGCAGGGCCCCATGGGGCAGGGGACCGAGACCCCTGTGCAGCAAAGTCTCCTTCCCAGTGGCAGGGGTGCCTCTACCACACTGTCCCTGCTGCCCATCATCAGTACTCCCGGATGCAGGCCGCTGTAATGAGCCTTTTAAAAATTAGTCCTAGAAAAAATCCACTCTTAAAAATATTACAGCGTCTCCCCTCCAGACATAAAACAGTGTGTCTCAAAGCCAGCATGGCGTCGCTCTCTCTCCTGACAGGAGCCACAGGTCAGGAGGGGGCTGGTGGTTGTAAGTCGCTCACCCTGAAGAGAGCATCTCCTGCCCCTGCTACTCCCTGAGGGTCTGTGCGGGTTACTTCAGGGCCCCCAGGTTGCACTTGCTGACCTTCCGTGCTACCTCCGTCTCCATGGGACTTGGGGGTGGGCAAGCCCAGCAGTTCCTCCCAGGACATGGCCACAGCACGGTGACCCCCACGGGCTGGGGCAGCACTCAGGAATCCCTGCATGTGGAGACATGCCACATGCCCAAGCTGTTGGTGAACTTCGGTGCTTGTTTGCACAGCACACCATTCCTGCATGGCTGTCGTGTGGTCCCCGCTAGAAGCTGCTGGCTTCCGGGCTGTCCCTGGTGCTGCTCCATGCACATTGGCTGTGTTCTTTGTGTTGGCTTTCCCAGAGGGAGGCCTGCTGGTTGGTACACCTGCTTGCCACATGGAGCAGGTGGCTGGCCTTATGTGCGTCTTCACCTGCTGACGGCTCCCAGCTTCCGTTGTCCTTACCTGTGTGTCTTCAGGAACGCCAGGGGCCTTTATGTCCTCACACCACCCTTCCCAGTCCGGGAATGAGGTGCACTGCACACAAGGACCATAGAAGCCTCTGGGCCCGTTCAAGCATGTGTGGGGGTAGGGCTAGACTGCAGAGCCATCGTGGGAACCAGTGCCAGGCTCCACATCCTCGTGGGGTTCATATGTCAACAGACATCAGAAACAGGCGTGGAAAGGCAGCAAGCGCCCCAGTTCACACTTTGAAATCTGAGGAATTTACAACCAGGGTCATGGAGGTCAGACACTGACCCCCCGTGACCCCACTATTGTTTGGGAGGCTGATGAGCAGGATGCATATCCATGCCACTGACACATGAGCCTGTGTGGCCACTGCCACCCCTGCAGGCCACCCCCCAAGACAGGGATCCAGGTCCCCATGTCCTCATGTGACCAGACCCCAGGCCACCCCACCTGGTCTACAAGTTTGTGACCTCACCTGCTCTGACTCCAAGATTTGGCAATGATGGGGAGGCTATGAATATCATCTGAGGCAGACACGGAAGAGTCAGGCCCTTGGACCTTCCTGGCTAGTCAAACCCTGGTGCCCGGGGAGGGCTGGAGGCAGGAAGTGACCGGTGTACCAGGCTGGAGAGTGTGTGTCTGCCTGGGAGCACCAGAGGGCATGGGGGAGGGTGGCATGCAGTTGGAGAAGCTCCCTAAAATGAGAAGAAAGTCAAATACTTATCATAATTTATTCCCACCCATTTGTGGTGGGCAGAGCACCCAAGGGGTCTCTCATCCCAGCGGCCCAGCTATCCTGGGAGCTTTGAGCACTCAGAAGCAGGCCTAGCCGCAGAGTCTGCTGCATCCCCTGAGTCCTGGGGGCACCCCAGCACCTGCAGGGTGACAGGTGCGCCTCACCATCATCCCGCAGGATGGCTCCCTAACAATTGGACCCTGTCCCGCCAGTCTCTGTGATGTGGACACAGGCCCCATCCCCACTTCCCACATCACACCTGCGGTGCATGAGCCCTCCCCTGGGCAGGCAGGGGCAAGGATAGCAGAGGGAGCCCGCTCCAATGGAATGCGCCCCCACCCCACCCCTGGCCACCTCCGTGAGATGCTTTTGGGTGCAAGTCAGCTGAGAAAGGGCAGAATTTTCAAAGATATGATTTATACCATTAATTAGAAAAGATTCCTGGCTGCTGGGTGAGGTACATTGTGCACTGGAGCATGTTTGTCCTGGGTAAGTTCTGCATTAAAGCTGTGAATACCCAGCTCCCGAGAGGTTCCAGCAGCGCGAGGACAGGTCGCCTGACTTGAAATGACCAGGGAAAACACATTGATAGCGCACTGCGTGGGTGCAGGGGTGCCATGGCCCCACGGCACATTTACAGCCACTTAGCAGGCTTCACTCTGTGCCCACAAGCTGTCCCTGAAGCTCCAGTGTGGAATGACCCGTGCATCCACTCTTTCCTGGTGTGACCCAAGTCTGTGCCTTTGCAGGGGGCTGGGCAGACAAGAGGGAGAGTGGAGATGAGAGGTGGCCATTCTAGTGGCAGTAGCAGCTACAGTGAGGGCCAACATGGGGGACGGGCCTTGCAGCCATCTCTCGGTTTGGAGAGCTTTTCAGCCAATGCTGATGTCAGCCCCTGAGTGGTCCTGAGGGAGCCCGGGAGCGTTGATGATTAGCGTCCATCTGTGGGACCTGGGACTCCTGGCTCCAGGAGCCCCAGATGCCCCCAAGGATAGGGAAGCAACAACCACTAGGAAGTACCGCAGGGTTTCACTCCATCTGGCTGGAGAGTCTGGAGCCGCATGATAGAGAGCCGACAAGGGAGGTGCAGGGCTGAGCCGGCACTCCATGCAGAATGAATTCCAGAGCCAATTTCCAGCTTCTTGAATCCTAGCCTCCCACCTGGGAGAGCATATGAACGCGTGGCCGGGCTCCCCGCAGGATGGGGAGACCCCGGCACACCTACATAAGGACAGGAGTGAAGACTGGAATGTGTGGGCAGGTGGCCGGCTTCCCAGATCATGGGCACAGGACTGCAGCTCTTGCCACTGGGAAGGCAGAGGGTAGAGGGCAGCTGGAGCTAGGGGGCTGGGAAAGGCAGGGGGCCCCATGTGAAGGCTTCACTCTCTATGAGGCACAGCCATCCCCTGGGGCCCCTGCCCCTGCCCCTGTCCGGGCCTTCTTTGGATCCTGACCACATCTCACTGTACCACCTGTTGATGGTGGCCCGGGAACTGAGCCCAGTGGTTTCTAAGCAGAGGGCAAGGTGGGTGTTGGGGGCAGTGGATTTAGTTCGGCTCCTGTGGGGTTTGTATTTGTTGGGCTGGGAGTCCTGTGGCCTGAGTTGAAATCTCACGATGGAGGATGGTGTTGTGAGGGAAAGTTCCCGGCAAGCAAGCCATGCCAGTGACTTATTCACTTCCAAGCCTCATTTTCTGCCTCCCAGCAAGCAGATAGAGTAACGGGGGGCTCTGGGGCAACCCTCTGTCCTCCCCGGGCTGCCCCCGCCTTGACCCATAGCCAGTAGCCTATGTAGGACCCTCCTACTGCTGTCTCCCACCCAATGCACCTTGCCCATCATGGTGAGAGGGCACCGCTGCCCCGCCTCACGGGTGCACAGGTGCACATACACACACACACAGAAACTCATGCACACACATCCCTGTGCATGTACCTGCCTGGTCGTAGGGCCTAGGCACCCGCTGCTGCTGCTCAGAGGTGGTCAGCTGGCCACTCTGTGGCTGCCAGGTGGGCTCCCACCTGAGTCCAGGGTGATAGAGCAGGGCACACTGTCTGGTGCGGGTCCCCCCTCTGTCCTGATGCCTGGGGGTCTCGCCTCCACTTTGGTCTGACCCCATTTCCTGCACACATGAGCCACGTCCTAGAGGACATGACATCAGTCGCGCATGGCAGTGCACATCCAGGGGACACAGCCAGATGCAGCCTCAGGAGAACACGCACCGTTGGCCCTGCGCCTCTCTGGGCTTTGGGGCGGGAGGGGCAAGGCTGTGTGGTGGCTGCAGTATGGCCCAGCCTTTCCCGGGACGGAGAGATAGCCTGCCCCTGCCTACGTGGACCCCAGCTGCAGCCCAGCCTCTCCTGCCGGCTGCCAGTTGTCCAGTGCCCTGGCCCACAGGCCAGCTGTGATGGGGTCTGGACAGGGATGTCCCCCTCCACCCCTCAACATGACCTGGCTCTGCAGCCCCGGCGCTCAGTGACTCTGGGCTTGGGGCATGAGTTCTGCAGGGCTACAGCCTTCAGGGGCTGTCCCTGCGCTCCGTGGGCCCCAGCGGCACCCCCTTCTGAAGGGCCTGAGAGAGCCAGCACCAGCCTCGGCTGCTCTGGCCCCCCCAGCACCTGTGGGCACCAATGGCCTGGCCCACATTGACGGCAGGGACAGGACACGGGAGCCCAATTAGCTCCCACAGACAGGTGCATAGAAGCAATGTGCTTCTGGCTGATTTTTCTTCCAACAGGAGTAATTCATAGGCAAATAAAATACTGTTAGGATCGTGACGTTTACCGCTCTTGCACGTGGTTCCCCCACCATGGGGTTCAGAAAGCGAGGCTTTCTGTGGGGGCGGCAGAGCAGGGTGTACAGCCACCAGCATCCCCTCACAGGTGCTTCGTGAACACCAAGGTCCCTTTGATGGGCCTAGCCACTGCGGGGTCCCCACCCGCACAGATGCAGTCTCTGCTGGGAGGATTTTTGTGCTGAAAGTGCCTGTTTTGAGCCAGTGTTTTGTTTGCATTTTATCTATGTACCTTGTCCCCAAACTCCCTGGCATCTTACAGTTCGATTGCAGGGCAACTGTCATGTAGGGCAGTACGCTGTGATTCCCTGCCCCTGAAGTTGTGTGCAGACCCCCGTGGGCCTCCCCAGCGCCTCAAGTGTCCCCTGTGGGCTCTGGGTCCACATGGCTCTCTCCACAGGGACAGTGGCACAGTGACGTCTTCAGTGGCCTAGGCAACATGACCCACTGCTCCGGGGCCATCTACCGCGGGATGTGGATCAATGGTCACCCAGTGGGTAGGTGCCTCTCCCACCCCTGCCTCCCCCTTGGCCTTGCTGGGTCATCTGTGGGGTCTCTCCAGTGGCTTCAGGCACTTGCATGGGGATGTTAGATCAGGAGGTGTTGGGGGGTGCTGAAGTGGGATCTAAAACCTCAGCCCCTTTAGGAAAAACACATTCCAATCAGGTTTGATAAGTGCTTGTAATGGGCTCAATTCACGATCTCAGGGTCCTGAGATGGAGCCTCATTGTTGGGCTCCCTGCTCAGCGCAGAGTCAGCTGCTCCCTCTCCCTCTGCCTCTTCCCACTCATGGTCTCTCTCTTTCAAATGAATAAATTAAAAATCTTTTAAAATATTTTTTAAATAAAATAATAATTTAAAAAATTTTATTTTTTTATTTTATTTTTTTTAATTTTTATTTATTTACGATAGTCACAGAGAGATAGAGAGAGAGGCAGAGACACAGGCAGAGGGAGAAGCAGGCTCCATGCACCGGGAGCCCGACGTGGGATTCGATCCCGGGTCTCCAGGATCGCGCCCTGGGCCAAAGGCAGGCGCCAAACCGCTGCGCCACCCAGGGATCCCTAAAAAATTTTAAATAAAATAATTTAAATAAAAATTTAAAATATTTTTAAATAAAATAATTTTTATATAAAATAAAATATTTTAAATAAAATATTTTAATAAAATAAAATAATTTTAAATAAAATAATTTTTTAAAGGTTTGTGACCAGCAGACGTCCCAGCTGGGCCTCAGAGGCCAGCAGCTCTGCTGTGAGCAGGACATGCCAGCCTCAGAGGGTCCCCCACCAGCAGCTAGATGGCACCCCATCTAGCTCCCCTCCATGAGCTCTCTGCACTGTGATGGGAGCATAGGTGGCCTGCAGGGACCTTCGCTGGGGACCACCTGCCCTTCCCTCTGTTGCCCCATCAGGTA
Source organism: Vulpes vulpes (assembly GCF_048418805.1). Lineage (NCBI taxonomy): Eukaryota > Metazoa > Chordata > Mammalia > Carnivora > Canidae > Vulpes > Vulpes vulpes. Next base: position 158,671,122 of record NC_132791.1, on the reverse strand, counting down.
GCCTCCTATTAGACTCTAGAACAGAGGTGCCACTAGGGGTCACAAGTCTGGGTGCTGCTGCTCACTCAGAGCCAACCAGGCGTGCACCTCAGGGAGGTCCCCAGAGTACCTTGCCTGGGAGACACCTCAGCTCCAGGGTCAGGTGGAGTCTCCTTGAGGGACTCCTGGATCCTTCCCTGTCCCACCCCACCCCCCAGCCTCAGGCAGGCTCCACCAGGAGCACCTTAGTAATTTCACCTTGGGAAGAGACCCAGATCCCACCCCACCCCAAATTAGGAGTGTTCGAATCCCTGGGTGTGAAATACTCAGGCAATGGGCATGAGACGTGGCCTTGCTTCCCCCCGACAGAGTCTCAGCAAATGCTGGGAAAGCCTAGGACAGCTGGGGTGGGCTCTGGCCTCGCCCTGCTGGGTGTCGGGAGGTCCCCCCAGAACAGGGCTGGGCTGCGCCCATATGAACTGACACCCTCCAGCCCCACTGTCTCCATGAAGCCGCCGGCACCTGTTGCCCTGCAGGCACACCTGTGTGTGCTCCCTCCTAGCTGGCATGTCCTTGATCAGGCTTTTCGCAGTGATTGGTTTTAAACATCCTAGACCTTGTGCTGTGCCAGAGGTCATTGCCCTTGGGGACATCAGGGATACAGGGGAAGCAGACACTGCGAACATCATCTCCAGCTGCTCAGACCCCAGAGGATGCCCCGCAGGTCCAGCCTGTGGGTGGATGAGCCCTCGCCAGGACTGCTCCCCAGCAGGTGGCCGCAGCACCGCATCTAGCACACATGGAGCCATTGACTCCAATGCAAGGAGTCCCAACCAACCAGAGGGTGTGCGAACCCAAATGCTGACAAGCCAGTCGCTCACCGCCCTTCAACATGTGGTGGACCTCTGAAGTCTCTTTAATATGACCAGTTCTGTAATAAGTTGCTTAGAAGTCACACTGACCCTCAGGCTGGGGTCACAGTCTTATCTTAGTGACTGCCTGAGTCACTTGGTGAGGTGGCTCGTGCTGGGACTCACAGCTCCTCTCCTGCAGAGCCCTGGAACCCACAGGTGTGGGAGGGCCCACATGGGGGTCACACAGGCAGGGGCCCCGTGGGTCACCTGTGCTGCCCTCTGCTCTGCTCTCCAGCACAAGCCAAGAGAATCGTGATTACAGGTCCAGAGGTGATGGACGTGGCTCAGGGGTCTTCCTTCACACTGAGTGTTCAGCTGCAGCAGGATAATGGTGAAGTGGCCAAAGGTAAGCATCTCCAGGACAGCGACTGAGTTTTCAGAAAGATCAACAGGCCTCAGGTTCTCAGGGTTACAGATGTGGTTCCTTGTATGGGGACACCCGTGATAACTATGTTCAGAGGTCCTCGTCACTAGGGCCTTGGCAGAGAGGCAGCAGGCATATGAGGCCTCCAGCTGGTGGGAGGCAACCATGTGCATCCTATGCATGTGCACGTGCAAATGTGCAACATGCGTGCATGAGCCTGGAGCCATCGCACCTCTCACAGGAGGATGGGTGGCTCTTCAGTCCCCCTGGTGCATCTGTAGGGCACCAGTCACTCAGCCTGGTGAGAGGCAAGTCCCTGTTGTCCTCCATAGGTAATCAGGGAAGGACAGGTCTCCAGTAGATTTGGTTGCTGCTTGAGGAATCATATCAGCCCGGAGGTGATGCAGAGGGTGAACTGGCTAACCTCCCAGAGCCCTTCCCACTCATGAGCTGAGCACCCGGTGCAGAGGGGGGTGCCCTGCCAGGGCGTACAACCCCAAGTACAACCATCGGCCCCTGGGTGGTCACTGTGCCAGGGCCAGTAATAAACGCCTGCCTGGGATTCTTAATGTCCATTAGTTCACCTGAGTTTAGCCGGCTCTAACAAGCCATGATGAGCAGCACGGACCAAAGACAGTCACAATTGGTTTATTTTAACAACTTATTGTGGTGTCACTTATACCACTCAAAATCCTCGTGTATTAAGTGATTCTGTGATTTTCAGTAAATTTACTGAGTTGGACAAGCAGCATCATGGTTCTGAGACCATTCCCTTCACCACAGAAATGCTACTCCTTCCTGCCCACAGCCCCAGTCCCCCCACCCCTCTCCATGGATTTGCCTGCTGTGGGCTCGTGGGGTGAGTGCAGTCCCACCATGCAGAGCCTCTGGCTCTGTGTCCCTGACTGGTATTCTTAGCTGAGGGGCTTCACTGACCATGTCTGCGCCTGGTTCCCCTGCTTGTCTGTTGGTGCACCTCTGAGTCCGCCTCTCTCTCTGTGTGTCTCTCATATGAATAAATAAATAAAATCTTTAAAAAAATAATAAAAATTAAAAAATAAAAATTTTATTTTTAGGTAATCTCTACACCCAACATGAGGCTCAAACTTTTAACCCCAAGATTAAGAATCACATGACCCACCTACTGAGCCAGCCATGTGCGCCCCAATTTTTTGTTTTTATAATGTCTTAGTCTGGTTTTGGTATCAGAGTAATGTTGACTTCATGCTTCAGTTTTCTGGAAGAATCTGTTGAATTAGTATTATTTCTTTCTTAAATATTTGGTAGGTTTCAATATGAAGGCCATTGAGGCCTGCAGTTTCTTATAACTACCTACTCAACTTCTTTAATGGATATAAGGTTATTTCGGTTATCTATTTCTTCTTAAGTAAACCTCAGTGTTTTGTATCTTTGTGTGTGTGTTTTTAAAGATTTTATTTATTCATGAAAGACACAGAGAGGCAGAGACATAGGCAGAGGGAGAAGCAGGCTCCCTGTGGGGAGCCTCACGTGGGACTCGATTCCAGGACCCTGAGATCATGACCTGAGCCAAAGGCAGCCACCCAACCACTGAGCCACCCAGGTATCCCATGTTTTGTATCTTTGAAGGAATATTCATTCATTTCATCTACGCTGTCAGATTTATTGTAATAAGTTTGTTCATAATATTCCCTCATTCTCCTTTTAATGCACTGATATCACCTCTTTTGTTCTTACTATGGGTTATTGATGTCTTCTTTTCCATTTTGCATGACTAGCCTGGCTACAGGTTATCAGTTTCATTGATAAATAATCAACTTTTGGCTTTATTGATTTCTCTATTGTCTGTTTTCTATTCCATTAATTCCTATTATGGTCTTATTATTTCCTTGCTTCTGCTTACTTTGGGTTTAATTTGTTTGTTTGTTGTTGTTGTTGTTTTGTTTTAGTTTTTAAGATGGAAACCAATGCCATTTCTTTCACACCTTTCTTTACTAATACAAGAGTTTATTGCTATTAATTAACACCCTTAGTACTGCTTTAGCTGCATCCTGGAGATTTTTTTTAAGATTTTATTTATTTATTTATGAGAGACACAGAGAGGCAGAGACATAGACAGAGGGAGGAGCAGGCTCCCTGTGGGGAGCCCAGTGTGGGACTCCATCCCAGAACCCCAGGATCATGCATGACCTGACCCAGAGGCAAATGCTCAACCAAACCACTGAGCCACCCAGACATCCCTCCAGAGATCTTTCTGCAATTAACTTCTAACTTAGTCCCTGTGGTTAAGAGTCACACATTGTATTTCTTCAGTCCGTTTCAATGTATTGAGACTTTTTTTCATAGCATTGGTTCTATTTTGGTAAGTGTTGTATGGGCACTTTGAGAAGAATATGATTTCTGCTTTTGTTGGGTAGAATATTCTATAAATATCCATCAGGTGGATTTTATGATACTATAAAGTTTACCATATGCTTGCTGATCTTCCTGTCTGATTATTCTGTCAATTATTGACAGTGGTATATTGAAATCTCATTTTTCATAGATCTTTTTACCAGGTATAGAATCCTGGTTCACAAAAAAAAAAAAAAAAAAAAAAAAAAAAAAAAACCTGGTTCACCTCCCAGCAGTACAGCAGCATTGTTCCATTGTCTTCTTGTCTGCACTGTTTCCAGTGAGAAGTTGGCTGTCATCCTTATCCGTGTTTTCTCTGTACAAACATGCTTTTTCTCTAGCTGCTTTTAAGATTTTCTTTTTATCACTGATTTGAATAGTTTTATTTTTGATGCAACATGGTATGGTTTTCTTCATGTTTCTTGTGCCTGGGATCTGTTGATCTTCTTAGATCTGGGGGTTTATAGTTTTTATCAAGTTTGGGAATTTTTCTAAATAAATAAATCTTAAAAAAAGAAAAAGAAAAGAAAAAAGGAAAGAGGTTCCTGGATGGCTTAGTTGGTTAAGCATCTGACTCTTGATTTTGGCCCAGGTATTGATCTCTGGGTAGTGAGACTGAGCCTCATGTTGGGCTCTGCATTCAGCAGGGAGTCTGCTTGGGATCCTCTCCTTCTTCCTCTCCCTCTGCCCCTCCTTCCACCCCTTCCCCACTCATGTGCTCTCTCTCTCCCTCCCTTCTCCCCCTCAAATAAATAAATAAATAAATAAATAAATAAATAAATCTTTTTTAAAATGGGGGGGATTTTTCAGCCTTTATTTCTTCAAATAGCTTTTCCACCACAACTTCTCCCTCTTCTCTTTTAGGGGCCCCCTTACCCACGTACTAGGGCGCTCAAAGTTTCCCCACTGTTCATGGATTCCTTCTCCCCTTCCCCCTTCCTCCCTCTTCTCTCTTTACCTTCATTTCTTCTTTTTCCCTTCCATAGCTATGTTTTCAAGTTCATTAATCTTTATTCTGCAATATTTAATCTGTCCTTGATCACATGCAGCGTATTTTTATTTTACAGTTTTTATTTCTGGAAGTTCAACTTTGTTTTTATATCTTCTGTGTCTCTACTTATGTTTTGAGTGCATGAAATACAGTTATAATAAAAACTTTGAAAAAGCGCCCTTTCCTGCTAATTCTAACATCTGGGTCAGTTCTGGGTTGGTTTTAGTTGATTACGTTCCCTCCTCATTATGGGCCATACTTTTCTGCATTCTTTGTGTGGCGATCTTTGATTGGTGCCAGACTTTGAGAATTTTACCATTTAGGGGCTGGATATTTCTGTGTTCCCAAAACTTCTTGGGCTTTGTTCTGGGGCATAGTTGGCTTATTTGGAGACATTTTGATGGTTTTGCCTGTATGACATGTTAGGTGTGGAGGAGAGCTCTGTCTGAGGCCCATTATTCCTACTCTTGAAGTGGGAGCTTCTGAGAGCCCTGCCCAGTGTGGCCAACGGGAGTGAGAACCACTCCCAAACTGCCAGGGTTAGGCCCCTGCCACCTTCTCAGGTGGCTCTTTCCCTGGCCTCTAGGCATTTCTTCACACTCATGCACTGATTTGTGCTCTGCTGTGCACCCGAGGGGCCTGCACTTCTCTTTCTTTGCCTCCAGGCCTCCAGGACTCCTGCTGTATGTCTGTTGTCATGGATGTCCAGCTATTTCCTCACTGAGGAGGTTCCTGGGCTTGCTTAGTCCCCTCCCTGCACCCAGTCCACCTTCTCTAAGATAGTGACCTGGGCAGTTATGGAGTCGACACCATTGGTTCCCCATCTCTCAGGGACCGCTGTCCTTGCCTAAGGTCCAGGATCTTGAAAACCATTATATTATCATTGAATTTTGTCTGCTTTTTTGGTCTCTTCAAGTAGGGTCATGGATTGGTTGCAGGTACTCCATCTTGACCAAAAGTGGAAGCTGGTCAAACCACAGTGGGCCATGGCTCTCTACTCCTTTCCTTCTGAGTCAAAGTGTTTGCAGTGCCCATTTGCCATGTCTCCTCTTCCAGAGGGACTGGACAATGGGCCTCCACTGACACTGGTCAGTGTCATTGTTGGCTGTCCTGCAATGGACCCAGAGTCCACATGACCAGGCCCTGTGCTGAGTGCCTCAGGAGTGTAGACTAGGGAGACAGAGCCACCCCCTGAGTCGAGGTGGGAGATGGGTAATGGGTAGTGATGGCTCCCTGGAGGCAGGACCATACTGGAGACAAGCCTCCTGTGTGTCTGGTCTCAACAACCCCCATGTCCCTGAGCAGGTGAAGTCCTGAGGACAGCCAACAAGGAAAGGTGGCTCAGCTTGGTCCCATGAGGCCCAGACCCCCCAGCAGGGCAGTGTGGATGGCTCAGCCAAGGGCCAGGAGGGGTGAGGAGGCCAGGAAGGTGGTCGGGGCTCAAGTTGAACGTAGTTGTGGCCTGGGCCAGCATCACTCCTATGGGAGGTCTGCTGCAATGCCCCTTACAGGTGTCCAGGCCAGGACCAGGGAGGGAGAGATCCAGTGCTTGTCCCATTCTATTCCTTCCTTGAGACAACCTGCTTCTCTCCCCTTTCCAAGGTGAGGATGGCCGGGTTTTGAAGATCTCAGCTGGTGTCAGGTACGTGCAGCTCCCGGCCTATTCGGAGGTCAGCTTCTTCAAAGTGAATAAGGACAGCCAAGAGACACCCATCCAGACGCCGTTGTGAGTATGGATGACCCTGGACAATACCTGTGTGACACTGGGGACAGGGAGGATTGGCCCAGAATTGCTCTACCCAAACCCATCTCCACATCACTCTACACCAGCCAGGACTCTGAGGACACTGACCACCAGACACCATGAGCTCCATTTTGTGGAGAGGAAGCAAAGGCACCTGAGGCAGTGGGGGCTGGGCAAAGAACCAGGAGCAGGAGGACTAGGGTTGCAGCAGGGTTTTAGGTGGTCCCAGACCAAGACCAGCTCCCTGCTCCCACCCTCCCTTCTTCCCACTAACTTTACCTCCCAGTGCCTGCCTCAGCCCCATCTCCTCCTAGGAAGGGCCTCTATGCCACGGTGTCCCCCTCAGCCAGGTGTCCCTACCCTTCAGCTCGGCATCCACCAAAGCCCAGTCCCACCTATTCCCTTTGTAGTGGGTTTGATTGCATTGCCTATCCTCTGTGGAGTCCCAAGTCTGGGGGCCTGGAGCCCAGAGCTGCCCTGGAAAGTGCCAGAGACCTGCTGCCCCCCAAGGGAGAGCTGGAGCCAGCGCTGGCATCAAATACCTTTCGTGGCCAGAGGGACATCCCCGGTGGCGTCCCTGGTGAGTAGAGTTAACCAGCTGATTGGCGAGGGGTGGCATGAGTGCTTAGGGGCATGTGGGGTGACAGGGAGTGCCCCAGGAACTGGGCAGGAGGAAAATAAAGTTGAGCCTGGAGAACCCAGGCATGGTGACCCTGGAGGACACAGGACATCCCAGGAAGGTGGTAGCGGGCCTGAGCAGGCCTCTCCTCTGCAAGGCCAATCACTGTGTCTGTGGGCTGACAGACAGGTAGGGAGCTATCTGTCGTGAGTGTCCAGGCCTCTCAGGTGCAAACCCGGTGCCCAGGGTGGGGCTGGGGCACAGGCACTCCTAGGGGCCCCCACAGAGTGCATCTGGTCTATTGCTGTCAGCGTAAAAGGAAGTGGTTTAGTTTGCACACCAGGAGCTGGCGGGAGAATGAAGCCCTGGGCTGATGGTCTCAGGGTTGTTTCTGCATCTGTCAGGCCGAGGCCTGGGCCCGCGGCAAACCCACCAAGGTCACTGTCACCAGGAGGTCTGTGGTCAGTGTGGACAGGACCTCTGAGTGTAGGAGCCCACCCCGGTGGCCCCCACCTGCCAAGGTCAGCCACCATCTGTAGTCCTGTGCAGGTTTGCCTGGTTTTCCGGCTGATTCTGTGACTGTCCAGCATCTCTGTGTGCATTTGGCTCCGATTCCTCATGGAGACATGGCTCCGGTGTCTGAAAACTTGCTGCCATGGAGCCGCTGGCCTGGCTTTCCCATGGATTATTCCAGAATTACGCCTGGAAGCCAAGTGCTGGAGCTCAGGAGGTGAATCTAAGTTTAATCTCTGCATCTCACTGTGTCTGGGGTTCCTAGGTGCCCCCACACCATCCGATCCGTCGCAGTCCCATAGGAGGAGCATTGGCATTACCCGAGGCATCCCAGCTGAGCATGGCCAGGGGTTCCTGCATGGCCCCCTGTGCCGTCCTCACCACAGGAAACAGCTCACCAGATCCTTGGGGACCATTGCAAGCTTTGTTCTCGGGACTCAGGGGTCCCCAAGGGGCAAGTTCACACATGCATTAGCTGTGGGGGCCTCCAGGCTCTTCTTGGCCTTTGAAGAGGGGCCGTCCCCACAGTTAGGATCCCAGCCCTGGAGACCACAGAGGGGTGCTTCTGAGTCACAGAGTGCTGGGTGGACCCGGCTTGGGCTCTTAACTGGGGGAGCCACAGGCTGGGGGGAGGGGGGCTTGGGGAGCCTGGCCATGACCCCTCGTCGGCTTCCAGCTCAGTTTATAGGAGCAATTTTACGCTGCAGGGCAAAACCGTTCTCATATTTCTGTGTAAAAACACTCGCCGGGCGCCACGCCTTCCACTGGGAGGGATTTCAGGGCCTGTAATGAGGTCTCCGTGGAAACCAGGCCCAGAAAGGGGGCCCCCCACGTCTGCTCCTTGATGTTTAGTGCAGGCGGCCAGGGCCTGGCCGGCTGTGCAGGCTTGGGGTGCTCACCACTCGAGGGGCGGGTCTCACCCCGTGCTCGCAGGGCTGGTCTCAAGCTGCCAACACGTTCAGAGACGTTTCTAGCTTTGCTGAGGTGCGGGTGTGGTGCTACAGAAAATTATCTTTCGGGAGACCGGAGGGGGAACGTGCCTTTGGTTTTATGAGAAACACTCAGGTTGGAGCCCTGAGCCTTCGGGGTGTGAGCTCTGAAGGCATCGTGGCTGAGCCCAAGCCCCAGTCCTTGGCCAGGTGCATCTGGGGGCTGCTGCCTACAGTGGGGCTGCTGCTTCTCAGCCCTTCTCTGGCTGGGCACCACTGTACTGACCTCCTCTTCTGCAAGATGGTGAGCAGCATCTGCCCCCAAGATTGCTGCCCCATTGTGACCCCCTCCTGTCCCCCCCTCTGGGTGGCAGGCCAGGGACATGCACAGCTGCTCAGGGGTCAGGAAGGGTTGAAGAGCTTCAACTCCATTGATGTGAACATCTCACATGCTTCTGCTTCTCTTACGGGAACGGGGTCACCTCCAAATGCTCTGGAGGACCGCTGGCCCTGACCGATCCCATCCCAACAGCTGCCCCAGAGCACCCCTCGCCTCGCTGGTGCTCCAGCCTGGAGCATGGACATGCTGGCTAGCCATCTGTCCTCTGGTGCATTCTGCAAAGAGTAGATGAAGCCATTGCACATATCAGTTCTGCTGCAAATAGGGCGAGGGGTCCAGCTGTAAGGAGAAAACCCCAGCTTAACCCAGGGAGCTTGCTGTGTGGACTCTAGGGGGCGCCAGCTGTGGGGCAGCCCAACAGTGTGTGAGCCCCTTGCACCAGCGGGGGGGGGGGGGGGGGGGGGGGGGGAGGGGGGGACGGGGGGGGGGCGGACCCAGAAGCAGACCCCGGGGGATAGGGAGCTGCTTGCTGGGAAGGAGGTAAGGCTTTTTTTTTTTAATGAAATGGCTTATTCTGTGACTATATGGGGAAGACATCCTTAACTTGTAAGTTTTCCTTATCCGTTACCTGGAAGAGCAAGAAGTGTGGTATTCCATGGCAGCCCCCATGTGTATAGGCAACATAATCAGGGATCTTTCTCTCAGACAAGCGAATGTCTGTATTCTCAAAGCCAAACCATAAACTGTGTCATTCTCATGCTTACCCCTGGCCTGGCACGGTGCCTTCTCGTATGGCTCCCAGATCTTGGCTCTCTTCCTCCTGCCAGACCGTCGCCCAGGACCCTGGAACCCCTTTCAAGCCTGCAGTGAGTCAGGGTCGAGCCAAGAGTCACTGCCTCTGTCTAACCGGGGCGACAGCCACATGTGTTTGAAAGTCTTGGGAGCATCTGCTGGGGGCAGCCAGCCTATAGCCGGGACATACGGACAGGCCCCTAAAGTGCAGCCCCGAGGGTTTAGACCCAGAGAGCAGTCAATACACGCCTGAAATAGATGTCGGCCAGAACATCTTCCAGGTGACCATCCCTCTTGAAGCTACTTGCTGTGGCCCTGAGCAGGGGGTCCACTGACATTTCTTCCTGCGCACAGACTCCAAGCCCAGGGCTTCCCTCTCAATCAGGATCACAGGCGACACTGGACGCCCTCCCATGACCGAGCAGGTGCTGTGCAAGTAGACAGGAGTGCAGCTAGTGGAAGCCTCATCCCAAGGACATGCTTTTGCTCCCCAGAAGCACCCCCTGCCCCAGTTCCGCGATCCTGAGCTTATGTAAGAGCCTGCTTCTGACAACACAGCAATGGCTTCAACTCCATTGATGTAAACATTTCACATGGACATTCAGAGGCAGGGGATGTCCCTCATGATCGCCAGGGATCCCCATTCCCGTTTCCTCTTCTACTCCATCGACCTTCCCACACCACCTTGTGGCCCCAGAGACCTGCACAGGTGCCAGTCATCATACCCCTGTTCCAGACAGCAGGAAGGGGGAAGTGTAAGAGGTAATGGCCCTTCTCTTCTAAGAAGCGTCTCTTCTAAGACACCCACTGTTACTTCTGTCTCGTTGGCCAGAACTTGGTCACGTGACCACACCAGGCCACAAGGAGACAAGAAATACAACTTGCCAGCCAAGATCAGGCTCTGTTACCCGAGAACAAGGGGAGGATGGGTATATCGAGTCATCGAACCCAACCTCAGCTTACAGCGGAGAGCAAGGCCCTGGGCTTCCTGCCACCTCCAGGGACTGATCAGGCTGAGGGGCCCTTCCTTTACATCTCTCTATGGGAAGTGCGTCCCATGTGTGCAGCCCTGCCATGTCCCTCAACCTCGTGCCCCGGTCCCATGACAGGACTGTAAGGCAGTGATCCTTGGGTTTGGTAAAACTGAGACTGGTGGTAAAGATGCTTAGTGTGTGAGACCAATGGGAAATGTGAAGGTGGGGTCCCACAGCACCAGGACCTGAGGAGGGCTGCAGAGGGCCCTGCCCTGTGTCTCTGTCTCAGGGTTCACTCATGGTCGAGAAACAGTGCGGGATCCACCCTGGTCCTGGACAGGTGTCCCCCCTCCCTGACCCAGCGGTGGGTGAAGGCAGGGCCAGGGGCCTGGCCACCTGGTTTTCTCTGCAGGCACCCCTCACAGGCCTTTGCTCCTAGAGGTACTGCTGGGTGCAGGCTGCGCCACCAGCAGGAGTCACAGACAGGCCACCTGCCCCTCCCCACCCTGCCCCTCCTGTCTCTGTGAGCCCCACCGGAAGGATGCACCAGTGTAACAGGATGTCCTTGCCCACCTCATGGTCGACTCTGAGCACTTTGGGGTTTCCATTCTCAGCAGCCAGGAGGTTGGGTGCCTGGGAGAGGAAGGAGGAAAGGGGCTGGAGCCACCCTATAGGGAGGCATCGCGGCGGAAATCAGAACAGGCATCATCCACACTTGAAAGCAAGTATCCGTGTTTCTACGTGTTCTTGAGCTCATGCGCACATGGCTGGGGTCCACGGAGCACAGTCCCCAGCAGGCCAAGCAACTGTAGGTGCTCAGTGCTCTCTCCCCACTGTACACTGGGTTTCTCCAGCCACGTGCTCCTAGCCCCTCCAGTCACCAGAACGTGGGGCACGTGGACGGGACATGGGCACCCAAGGCAGGGCTCCACTGGCCCTTCCAGTTCATTCCCTCGCCCACACCCCACAGGGACCAGCTGCTCAGCCCGGCCTCACCCATCCAACCCACAATTAAGAAAGCGAACCCTCTAAAACCTTAGTTTCCAATCACGCAAATAAGTAAAAGGAAGGGAGAAAATTCTCTTTCCGGAGGCCTCATGTCAGTAACATGTAATTGCCAAAATCAGTGTTTGATTATTTTGTTGATATGAAATATTTCAGTCATTGAATTGTTTTAACTTTCAAACAGATGATTTGCTTTTTGCTGAGAAGAACAGGCGATTTCATGGGCGTGGACGATCGCCAGGTTTTCTAAACCCTATTTTGGTGAAATTACAGCACCCATGTTTCAGTGACAAAGCACATTGATGTTATATTCAAAAAGATTTTTATATTTAGATGTTTAACCTTTTGTAATTCCCACCCACAGCTTTCCATGGTAGCGCCCTTTTCTGTAAATTGCCGTCAGTGGGGTGTCTGCTCACCCCCTGGCAATTTAGGCCCATTGAGTCCTAATGCAGGTGCTGATAATTGCTGCGGGGACATTGTCAGGCAGCGGAGCCCAGGGGCGCAGACAATCCCCCGTAAATTGGATTTGGGAACCTAATAAAGCTGTAGCAGGAGAACCTCAGATTGCATCGGGCTTGCTCTCTCTCTTTCTCTCTCTCTCTCTGTCTTTTAAATGCACAAAACCCTCCCAGGAAACGTTTCCAAATGATCTGAGTGGTCCCTCTTTTCCATTCGTTGAATAAATGCTTTTGAGTGTTCATCAGATGGGACCTACGAAGAATCACCCGTAATTTAAGATGATTTTAAAAATCAAGGTGTCCTTTGCTGCTAATCCAATCTTGCCAATAAAAGCGACGGAATGTGTAGCAGAGAACTTCTGGAAATTTCATTGCTGCTTGGGGTGGTAACACACTATAATATTAACTGTCTGTGGTTAATGATGACAAGATTAGCTAGCATGAAAGACCCGTATTTTTAAAGGGAAATTTGTGCTGTAGGTTTCTCATCGAGGAATCCTACCAGGTAGAGGGAATGTCCCCAACAAGTACAGAGGGATTCTGTGGTACCTCCAGGGCTAGTGCAGGAGGACCAATGGGATGAATTCAAACGTCTGCCTGAAACCACACATCCGAGGGATGGGTGGCCACAGGACCTGCAACCGCAGCCCCCTCCCCAGCATCTCCCCAGTCCCTGTCCTTCCTGCAGCTGCCTGCCTGGTCTGGGGCCTGGGCTCAGCCACAGGGTAGGTGCCCGAGGGCCACGCCCAGGGCCCCAAGAGCAGATGTGTGGGGTACCCTGGAGAGAAAAGAGGGCGGCAGACAGGCCCGGACATTCATCAGGCTGTGCTAGTGCCGAGCTCTCGCAGGGTAGCAAGCCCATGCCCCTGTAGATGTGCCTTGGGATGGCTGCTCCTGGGAGAGCAAACTCGGCTCCAGAACTAGGTGCAGAAGTGCCTCCTGCAGTACAGAGCCTGCTCAGACTTCTCTCTCACCCTGGCTGTGGCCTCCGAGGCCTATCCCAGGGGGCCCAGGGGGTGGCCCCCAAGGCAGTCTCCATGCTCACACCGCAGGGGCGAGGTGGGCCCCTTCCCCATGACCTGGGGGATTTAGGCAGTCCACTGGACAAGCCCAGGCCAGGCAGGGATGGAGACTTCATTGTGTCCTGATCTGTCTCAGGTTTAGCCACGAAGGGGAGGGGACACATCCCACCTGGCCAGCTGCCCCTGTGCCACTCTCCTCCCTCCTAGGACCTACCAGCAGGGGCTCCTGGTTTGCGATGGTCAGAGCCCTGTTTGCCCTTCTGGGCTACTCCTGTGTCTCACCCCGAGTCTGGAGCCTCTGGCCTTCTTCTTGTTACCATATTGCTGCCTGTGACTCTCTGTCCACAGGGCGCAGGTACAGTGCTCGGGTCAGGCCCCTGCCCCAGCCGGTAGGGGCATGCGCAGGAGACTCAGGAGGGCAAGAACCTTGACCTGGGGAAGGTTCTGAGAAGGGGCCTGTTTGGCGTTGCTGCTGTCCTGGGCAGTGGTGGGTGGGCAGGCCCCCATGCTGGGCAGAGTCAGCCAGATGAGCGGCTGGGGATCTGTCCTGGGACAGAGGGGATGGGCCAGGCATGCACATTCATGTGGGAGCCCACATGCCAGATGAGTCCTCACCCCACTGAGTGTGTATCATGAGGCGACCCATAGGAATGTTTCTGTGTGTGCCCTTATGTGCAGACTGTGTGCACCTATGTGCATGTTTCCCATGTATGGTGCGTGTGCAAGTGTGTGCTCACGCCCCGGTCATGTGACTGGAGGCCGTAGACCCAGCTACCTCCTTCTGGTACAGGCCGTTGGCCCATGGTTCTCTCTCTCCCGGGCCGCTCAGCAGCTTCTATTCTGCTCCTAGAGACACGACAGGTACCCTCATCCTTTCCCAGAAGGATGCACGCAGGGAGCTCTCTTTTGCTAGAAGCATAGCCTCAGCCACAGGCCAACTCCATCCCTCTCAGAAGGCAAGGCGTGTTGCCAAGTCAGGAGACCTCCAACCTCTGGGCCAGCCCCAGCGAAGGGCCCCGCACCACCTGCTGACCGCCTGCAGGCAACCCTTTGTGGCCTCGAGGCCTCTGCACAGGCCTGTCTTGAGAGCCCCCGGGGGCTGAGGTACACAGAGCTACCCTAGGCCAGCCCTCCCAGGACACACACCGTCCAGGTGGCCCAAGGGCTACAGGGGAAGCTTCTGAGTAAGTACACAGCTCGCCACCTGCGAGGAGTGCCTCACGCAGCCACACCCACACCAGCACATCCTGAGGTCAGCTGCAGTGCCCAGACCCCGCATCCCAGGGCCATGCCTAGGGCCTGGTCACCTGCTCCACCCTGCTCCTTGCCCAGATGGGCTGCTGCTTTCTGGATGAGCTGCCTGCAAGATGAGAAGCAGCCCCTTGCGGGGGGGTCACCCTGTGTGGGTGGTAGGCTGCCCGCCTCAGCCCTCTGGGGCTGGTGTCTCCATCGGTCATCCCAGGGGTGGCCCAGCCTCACCCTGGCCCCTTGGTACAAATAGCCTGGCCAGGGGACCTTCTAAAGGTGAGGAGTAGGGGGATGTCCATGATGGGCTCATGGAAGACCCCACATCAGTGCCCCCATCCCGGGGTTGCCAGCAGAATCCCCTCCCCTTCACATCCCGTGTGGCATTCCAGCTCAGTATAGCTCCAGGAGGGAGTCTGGAAACAGTGGCGTGCCCCCAGGGAGCAGGAAGATCTGGGGAGAGAGGATGCTTTAGCCACTTGGCACAGAACTTACGGCCCCCTTCAGAAGAACACAAGCATAGGAGAGGACAGGGCAGTGCGTCCTTTATTTTCTGCGCATCCAGAAAGGACTTGGGCCAACAGGGACAGTGGCTTTGTGTCAAGTCCATTTTTCACGCTTCAATAAAGGGAGGGGAAGGCAGGCAGCAGGCTCCCCATGAGTACAGTGCTGTGGCCTCGTGGTGTGTGCGCCGCCGAGCTCCACCCAAGGGGCCCAGGGTCCTGACCTGCTGCCACAGGGCCAGGGGTCCTGAACACCTGCGTCCCGCCCTCCCTGCCCCCGCCAGGCTGGGCCACATGCTCCCTGCTAGCCTGCTTCTTACACAGGCTCCTTGGGAAATGCTTGAATTTGAAAACCTCTGGATGAAACTATGAACCCAACCCTGCCTCAGGTCTTAGGGCCCCACATGGGGACCATCTGTGTCTGGACTGGCTCCGCGGGCGCCTCCCCCAACCCAGGGTGTAGCCTGCGTGGACATGAGGCAGGGGAAGCGCCACAGGCCCTGCCCCATCCATGGTCGAGTCAAAGACAACATCTGGAGGTCTGTGGGGCCAGCCCCCACTGTACACATGGACAGGTGGGCAGGGGGTACACGGTGGTGACCTGGGCCATCTGAGAAGGGGCCCAAGGGCCCCCCCCAGCCCTGCCCAATGCTCACACTGCCTCCTCTCCCTCTGGGTCACGGAGCCCCTCGCCCTGCAGACTGCTTTGCCTTGGGAAGCAACCGGCTCCTTGGCTAATTGAGTCTGCCCTAAAGCCTAATGCAGTGTGTCTGGTCACCTCCACATGAGACGACTCTCGGCCCCTTAGGGCCGATAACTTTTTTTTTTTTTTCACTTAAATGAAGAAAACATCCAGCCCGTGGCTGGCTCTCCGCCCAGGCCCACGGCGGCCGTTTGACGGTCGCGGCCCTGCCTGCGTGAGGCTTGTTTGCTCCCGCCGACGCTCCGCCTTTGTCTCCGTGTCCTACACAGGTGATTAGGGAGTCTAATTGAGTTGGCTGTAAAAAGATAATTAATCGACATTTCCTCCCAGAGAGGTCAAGCGCTGATCTCCCCGCGGCGCAGCCTCCCGTTAAGAGTCGCCCTCACCCCCCCACACCGGTCCCAGAGGCAGCAGTGACCTTTATCTTGCTGATAATTAAAATTGACATAAAGGCTTCGGAAAGAACTCCTGAGAGCTGAAGTCTGGTGTCTAAGGTGGGGGAGCTCCCTTGTGGGCCAACCAGGCTGGGGAGCACCCCCCAGCGTGGCCGAGACCAGCTCCAGGGCCCCTGCAGGCCAAGGCGGGACCCTCAGCCAAGAACACTGTATCCTCGGGAGCACGAGGGGATCGTGGGACACTCACTTCTCCCGGTGGCTCCCTCGGGACCTGTGGGCCCAAGTGCAGGAGGGCAGTGGGATCCCAGAGAACGTGGTGCTCTGGCCAGGGCCGTGGCTGGGAGTGGGGTTGCGTCTGCCTGTTTTGTGTGCCTGGTGGTGTCTCTGCAGCGTGGCCCCTTATCAGGAGGTGTTCTTACATCCTGTGGGTGGCACCTGCCTGCAAGTCCAACAGGGGGCACACGTGGCCGCCGTGGCAGCAAGGTGAGCAGTGGCAGGGGTAGGCCGCCTGGACACGGCACCTGCAATGATGTCCCGGGGTCAGGATGTAAGCAGAGGCCAGAGGGGCCAAGGGCCCGGAGGCTCATGTGGCAGCAGGGTCGTGAGCTAGGACCAGGGGCAATGAGTAGCAGGGGCAGCCAGACCTGGAGGTGCTGTGGCCCCAGGGCTTGGCGCACACTCAGGACCCAGGAGGTCAGGGGGTATCTGTGTGCTGGGTGTGAGGCTGGCCCCCACGATGGTGGTCTAGAGGGACATTGTGAAGGGAGGGGCAGAGTCAGGTGTCACCCAGTTGCTGGTAGAGCAAGTGAGATGGGGGGTGGACCTGCAAGAACAGGAATTGGGCCTGGGGGGCTCAGAGCTCCCTGGGACCAGCGTGCAGGGGTTGAGCTTGGCCAGGCTGGCTTGTGCTCTGTGGACTTCCTGTGAGGGACAGTGCTGTGACCATGCCTGTGGAGGGCAGGCCAGAGGGAGACTTAGGAGCCTGGTGGGGGCAGCGCCAGCAGGAAGTGCTAGAGCCAGTGGGGGTAGGCGGGGAGGGAGGGACTCCAGTGGGTGGCAGCAGGGATGTGTTCTGAAGACCCAGGGCGGTGGGGACAGGGTGGTGAAGGAGCGCTGGCTGGGGAGGGAGCCCCAGTCCTGGCCACATACCAGAGGTGCCCATCCTGGGAAGGTGGCAGCAGGTCTGGGTGTCACATCTGAGAATGCTAACAGGGGAGTGAGCCCCACAGGGTCCTGTCCCTTGTGCAGAAGGGGCCCATGTGTGCAGGGAAGGGGCCCCGGTGCCAAATCTAGAAGACCCCCTGCCCCGCACCACAGACATGCAGCTGCTTCGTTTTAGGGCCAATGGCTTTGGGTTTCTCTCACTTTGGACAAGACGAGGTCCCTTTGGTCCTCAGACAGTGGAAGGCGTGGAGGGAGACCTGCACTAGGTCATGGCAGATGTCAAGCCTATGGCTGGAAGATGGGCTTTCACTGAACTGCACCTGGTTGTCCCCTTGCTGCCCTGCCTGTGGGCCCCGCTGAGTTCCGTGACGTTCGTGCCACCAGGCAAAGCATGGAGGTCAGTGTGCAGCGCCCTTGCTCTCTGGACCCCAACTCCTCCTTGCCAAGTGGAGAGGCCCAGAGATTTCTGAGGATCTGCCTGCAGCTGCTTGGCCCTGGGCTGAAGGAGATGACACACTCCAGGCTGGGTGTGCCCATCCCCTGTCTACCCCCACCCTGAAGACGGCATGTTGCTGTCGGAGGCATATCCGGGACCCACTCGCCTGCGGTCATCTGGCCGGGGGTGCTAGGGTGCAGAGCTGGGGGGCAGAGGGGCAGTCTTCATCATCCAGAGGCAATCAGCTCCACCGAGCCCACTGGAAGCTGTCCCTGCGCTCGGAAATAGAAATTATGCCATCAGCACGCGGCCCCCAGTCATTGCTCAGGACATAAATAGCGTGAGGACAGCAAAAGCTAATGGAGAGAAGGGCATTAGTTAAAGACTGTCCTTGCAGAAGGACAGACTTGACTTCTTATAATGCGCTGTAATGATGAAATGAAGATACCTCTGAGAGAAATAATTCCCTCCCTGTGATTTGGAAATACTTCTGGGGCCTGTCTGCAGAAGCTGGTCTCCAGAGAAGGGACCTTAGTGCCTCCTGTCCTTGGGCCCGTCCAGCGCATGGATGAGGGCCGCCCCGCCCCCCACCGCAGATTCTGTTAGCAGGAGCATCCAGCCCACCTTGCCTGTCTCTGGCTGTCCCCATGGCCCCGTCCAGCCACTTCCCTGAGGTTTGACTAGCTCCTGCTGGTGGCCTCTCCCTGATGGTGTGAACATGGGGCAGGGACTTCAGGACAGAGGTAGATCAAGAGAGCCAGGAGCCCAGCTCCCCAGGATAGTGGACTGTGATGCACGTGTTTGGGGCAGTCCTGGTGACCCTGCAGCAAACTCACTAACTCATCTCAGCCGCCAGCTTTCTGTGCATGGGACAGGAGGAGGAGGCAGCCAAGGCCGCAGCTACGTCTGCCAGGGGGCAGACCCTGGGGAGGGAATCTCTGGGAGGAAATGCTGGTCCTCCTTACACCTAGGGGTGCCAAGAAAGCAGGAATGATGAAAGCTGGGATGGACACAGAGGCAGTACCTGCTGCAGGGCTGAGCCCAGCCCACTGCCATCCTTAGATGCCAGAGGACTTGGGGGGCTCCTGGAGGCTGTTGCCCCTTGTGGGGGCTGGTGGCTGCCAGTTGTAGCCTGACGCCACCCGTAGCAAGAAGCCATGGAGTGGAAATGTCCTTTTCCAGGCATACAGTGCCAAGTGGAGAGGCCCGGCCCAGCCCTGTGTGGTTGCCCAGGACCCTTCCAGCCCCAAAGACTCAGCCTACCAGGCCCTCTGGTGGGTCCCAAAATACACCACACAGAGCCCACTCTGTGTGTACCAGGGCCTGCTGGGGAGTGCCAGGACCATGGTGCCCAGCCATGCACCTGGAGATTGCCACATGGCAGGTGTGCACTCTGGGCAGCAGGACTCCAGGGCCCCAGGTCAGCGTGGCCACCCGGGGCCCAGGCAGCTCAGCTGCAGAAGCAGTACTTCAGAGGCTCGGAAATCTCGTCTTTGCCTTGCGCTGCTTAAAGGTCTTTCCGTTCTTCACTTTTCAGGAGAAAATTCTTCTCCCTCTTCCTGGGGACTCAAGCCCCAGTGTCCTGAGGACTGCCAGCGAGTGGAACAAGGCTGTGCCCAATTCTCGGATGTCCGCTTGGGGCCCCCACCACCAGGGTACAGCCCTGTCTTCTTCCTCAACGACCCCCGTGAGGTAGGGGCAGGGAGACCCGCCCCGCAGCGCCCCCCCCCCCCCCACCGCATGCTGTGCAGCCCCAAGGCCCGTAGCGGGGGAGCCCCTCTGAGCCCTCCCTCACCACTCCTTCTAGAAAGCAGACGGCAGGCCCAGAGGTGGCCTGGGCCCCGGGAGGACGACGCCCACCATGCAGGACCTGCCAGGAGGTAGCAGGTAGGAGAGGCTCACCGACTCAGGGCGTCTGCGGGTTTGGTATAACCTTGCCCCCAGCCGGACTGCAGGTAGGGCCTCCCAGGTGTATGCACTTGCAAGCAGAGGTCGGATGCCCAGGGGCATCAGGGACTTCTGTGGCCTGGACAACAGGGGAGACCAGGCCGGCTGCTTCACGAGAGCCCAGCCCTGGTCCAGGGTGGCCAGAGCTAGGGCACTCACTCAGACCCGAGGTGGGCAGAGCAGGGAGGCCTGCTTCAGATGATGGGGCAGCAGGGGGAGCCGTGCCAGTCCTTCCTCCACGGGCTGGCAGGGGCAGCAAGGGACACTGTTCACATGTGTGCAGAAGCCAGGAGGGGCCCAGAAGGCAAGCAGAGCATTCGTCACCACATGCCAGCCACACACCTGCCACAGGCCGGGGGTCCGTAGCGGCCGGTCCTACAGCAGAGCAGACACACTGGAAGGGCCACATGCCCTGTGGGGGCCGAGGAGACAGCACTCCGTCAACCTCTCAGCCACACACTCTTTCCAGCCCACTGCCCTGCCAGGAGGAAGGCTGAGGTCCAGAGAAATCTTTCCTGGCGTCTGCATGTCCCCTGCCAGGCCCTGTGGCCCAAGGCTCAGGCGGGAGTGAACTCCCTTCCCCGCCAGGCTCCCCCAGCACCTGGGAGCCACCAGCGCCTGAACACACACACCCCTCCCCCGGGCCCCTGTGGTCTCCTCTGCTGGTGGAGCCTGGAGCACAGCAGACCTGGGGCTGGAAGCAGAAATTCCCAACATCGCAACGTGCCGACCCCTAAAGAATCACCTGCTCTGGAAGGACAGGAACCCTCGGTCTGGAGACAGGGCAGCACCAGGCCCTGGGCGGGGCAGGGAGGGACCAGGACTTCCCAGATGCCCGCCTGCCAGCAAGAGTAGGCCCCTGACCAGCGCTGGGGGTCAGGGCCAGCATACCCGGGGTGCACCTCTCTCCGCACCGCCAGCTCCAGGCACCCGTGGGAAGAGCCACGCGCAAGAGCAGAAGCCTGTGGGCACTGACCCAACGACAAAACTCTGGGAAAATCAGAAATTCAGTAGAAATAGGAAGAGGGCCTGTGGTGTCCGTCTTGAGCCTCCAGAGCCTGCCGCTGTCCCCGCAATTAGATCGCTCATCGCTGACGCCAGCGGGCGTGGGCCGGGCCGGGACACCCGGAGGCTGGCACCGTGTCGGCAGGCTGACAAGCCTTTGATCCCACTCACGAGGCAGAGCCGGGACGCTCTGTTTCCCGGGGAAGATGCCACCCTTCTGTGTCGTTCTGAGTCACGGTTTGTGAATTAAATATGAGGCCCGCTTTACACAATAACTGGAGAAGCACAGACCTAAAAAAACATTGTCAAGATCCTGCTAAACATGGAGACACCACATTCACCCAGTGTTTCGGTGGCGGGAACGCATGTGAGAGCCAGAAGCGGACACACATAGGGCAGCGCGGGCCTGATGTCAGGCGGCAATGCTGGACGGGCTCCTTTCAGCAAACAGAAGGCGCCTCCTGCGGAGGGGGGCTGCTCATACTGGGGGAGTCTGCAGTCCTGGGAGGGAGGGGCTCCCCTGGGTCCTCGTACTGGGGGAGTCGCAGTCCTGGGAAGGCACATTTGCGTGTGGAATGCTCCACATCTCTGCGCATGAGCTTTCTGAGCTGGTGACGTGGCCATGACGCACTCCTGCCCCCGTCTGGGGTTCACAGGGGCTGTTGCCCCTCCCCCTGGGAGGCTGAATCTCCGGGTGGCCCAGCTGATGGCTTCTGCGCACAGGAAGCCTGGAGAGATTATTTTCATGGAGAGGTCTGGGGGCTCTGGGAGGTCTGGGGGCCCCTGCCCCTGGGTCCCGTTTGCAGGCACAGGTCTGAGCATCGATGTGCAAAGCCCCATGTGGCTGCAGAGCGCACGCTCCCCCGAGCCACCTCCCTTACCCTGGTCACAGGGTCTATGTGGCAAGTCACCTCTCTCAGACCCCACTGCCCCTGGTGCTCTGTGCCCCGAAGCCCCCTATTCCACCTGGGTGTCTTGTGGTGGGGGGCCACGAACATACCCGAGGCCCCCAGCATATGCCCAGTGCCCCCTGCGAGCTTTGCTATGGGGGCATGGCCATCCCGATGTCCCCCACCGGCTCCTTACTCTGGTTTGGGCACCAACTCCCCACACCAGCACCTATACCTGGCTCTTGCCTCCAAAAACCCACCTTCTGGAATCCTAAGAAAGCATCCTGTCTAGCAGCCAAGGCTGGGTCAGAGGCCCTGGACTTCACACCAGGTCTGGTTTGCGTTGAGGACCCCCCACACACACCGCCAGGTCTGGGGTATGTGGTCAGGGCATTTGCGAGGGCTGGCCTCCACATGCACGTGAATGGGGCCAAGGGAACCAGGTGCTCCCCATGCTCTGTGAAGCCTCCAGCTGCCAGGTCCCTCTTGTTTGAGGACAGACCCATGGGGTGGGGGGAGGAGGGAGGCAGCTCTCGTGGCCTTCTGCCCCCAGTGAGCATGCAGCCCCCACCTTCCCCTCCTGATGGGGCTGTGACGCCATCTCCTAGATGCCTTGGCTTCTTGGGAAGGCCACCATTCAACCCCACTTTCTGTAACGGGGAACAGGGCCCCATAGGCTCCCATCCTGGGTCCCCCCACCCCAGACCATGTCAGGCCATCCAGGCATCCCAGCCAGTCCAAGATTCTGCATTTCTGTCTGTGGGTTTGCAGCTGGCCTCCCAGGCTAGACCTCCCTCCCTGGAGTGAGGGGCCATGGGGGGCAAAGTTTGGAAGGGGGCAGCCCCCCCGCCTCTCCCATGGTGACAAAGGGGCCGCGCCCAAAACAACCCCAGGGACACAGAGCCCTGGGCCCTGGTACTGCCACCCCCAGACCCCAGGCTCTACCCTCTTCCTCTCACAGCCCTGTGACTCCAGAGCTTGGTCTTCACCGACCAAGGTTTCCAAAGTGTTAACAATTTCCAGGGGGCAAGGTGGGGTGTGTCCAGATGGCTTCCACACCCACAACCTCACCACACGCTGCCTCCTCCCAGGGACCAGGGACCAGGGACCAGGGGTGCAAAGTGGCCCCAGGAGTCGGGCTGGGTCCAAGCTCTCCTGCTGGCAGTGGGATGGCGGGACCACTGGGCTGACCTCAATGTCAGTCCCCAGCCGCTTGCTGCTCTGGGTCTCTAGGTGTCAGACCCCAAGGTCAGGGAGGCTGGGGTGGTGGGGAGTCCAGGTGGCTGCCGTCCCCCCTGGGGTGACCCAAGTGGGGACCAAGGGCAGAAGGCCAGTCCTCAGCCTCAGGATTGTGGGAGCCTTCTCAGTGGCCAGGTGCTGGCACATAACCTCCCCTGGGGTGGGAGCCACCTTCTGGTGGCTGCTTCTGGTGGGCTGCTGGGAAGGGACGGGCCTCGCGGAGGCTCCTGCCACTGGTCAGCCGTGAGGTGTGGGCCCTTGCCTGCCCGCATCTCCCTGGTGACCCCTCAAAGCCGCAGGAAACCACGCATTTGCTCATCCACTCACTTTGCCCACGGAGCAGCCCATTATTACCATCCAGGAGGCTCACACAATAGAAATGATTGAAAAAGATTAAGAGGGACTCGCCACCCTGTAATTCCGGAGCCTGGCAGAGGTTTTAATTTACATAAGAAGGGTAAAGCGTTCCAGAGGAATCATTTGCCTCTTGCTCAACTCTCGGCGTAATTGTGCACCATCTTCAATGTCTAAGAAGGATCACCTTTGTGCATTTTGGTGATGGAGGGGAGGGGAAGGTAGGTTAGCCGCCAATGGGCTTCCAGCAGCTTCTGCCTTCCAGCGTACATGCCCTGACCATCTGGGTTTTTTTTGGGGGGGGGCGGGTTTCTGCCCAGGGTAGGGGGCATGCAGGTGCAGCCAGGGGCTAAGGGCCCAGCCTCAGCCAACTTGGGGCCCCTGGCCACACAGGGCCCCACCCCAGCCACACCTGGCAGATTCCCAGGCTGGGAGGGCCCTGCATGTGGATGACAGGGGAGGGGCTGGCTGGGGTCTTGAGCGGGATCCCAGGGTCCCAGAGGGGGTGAGGTGCATCTGACTCCATTTCCCCAGGGAATGGCATGAATCGGGGCCCTGTCTTCTCCACCATCTCCGAGTCTGGGTCCTGAGTCGCTGCCTGCCCGGGGTCAGGTGGGCCTGCTCCAGTCCCCGAGTCCCCAGTGCCAACCAGCTCCTGCGGGGTGAGGCAGCACGTGGACCGAGCGCCCCGCAGTGTGGACCCAGACTGGGCGGGTGGGCAGATGGCTGCGGGGGTAGCGCATCTACTCCATTCCTGGGGCAGAGGGCGGCAGCTCCTGGCTGAACCCAGCCAGGAGCCTCAAGGCTGCCTCCCTGTGCCCATGGTGGGGGCATCTCCGGGTCTGCTGCTCGTCCCCGGGACGTGTGTTCCTCGCTGTGTTCCCGCGGAGACATTCCTGGCACATCACGGAGTTTCACAACATGACACAGAGCCCCGTCAGTTCCTGAGTGATGTGAAATTGTGTCAGCTGCAAAAGACGGAGTCGATTTTGGAAATGTGGCTGTGAGATTGCCCAGCCACTCATGAGAATTCCATTGAAACGAGGCATTCCCCCCCTTCAAATCCTAAATGCGTGCTTTGTGGTAGGACAACGCAGCCACCTGCAGCCCCACCTGCCAAGATGCCACCAGGCAGCCGGGCAGTGTGTGAGCACCTTGGGGACGACCTTGCCCATGACTACTCTTTGCCAGCTCAGCACACGGCCAGCCAGAGCCTGATGCGCCCTGGCCGGCACAACCCGCCCCCCTGCTCACTCGGAGAAAAATGGGTTTAATTAAGACTTCCGTGATTAGTCATTTAATCAGTCATCAGGCCAACACAGATGGAGCCAATTAATGTTTTTACTTGGATAGAGAGTTGGGGCCGGCAGCCCCTCCTCACAGGGTCGCACAGGTGACTGCTGAGCACTGGACGCAGGCCCCTATCCCTTCCACCCCACACTCCTCGCCAACCCTGCCCCAGGGGCACAGGTCCTCCTGCCATCCCCCCTCGTCTGCCCTGGGGCCTGTCCTGTGAGACCACCACTGACAGGCTCCACCATGACCCGGAGATGCTCCGACCAGGGGCCTCCGGGGGCAGCAGGGCCCCAAAGGGAACGGCTCGGGGTGCCCACCCCAGCGGGGGTGCCGGGGTCCAGCCAGGCAGGCCTGGCCAGTGAAGAGCCAGAGCTGGGTGTGAGCCTGGAAGTCTGGCTTGTGCCTCTAGGCCCAGCCCGGAGCCCTTGGAGCATCTCCGCAGGACCTCGGGACAGAGCCTCGCCCAGGCCGGGGGCACAGAGAGGCAGCCTGGAGGCTCCGGGCTGGGCCCAGCCAGGAGCTGCCGCCTTCTGCCCCAGGGACCGAGTAGATGCACGACCCCCGCAGCCATAGGCCTGCACTCCGGCTCGGCCACCTCTGGGTCCAGCTCCGGGTATCCCCTGCTCTCTCCCTCCACTCTGTTACCTACTCAGAGCTCAGCCCAGGAGGCTGGGCTATATGCTTTGAACTGAATCTCCAATCACCCAGAGAAACCCCACAAAAGGTCCAGGGTGAAGCCCACAAGCCCCTGCCTCTGTCCTGCACAGGCAGGGCCCTCTGGCCTTTGGGACACGCTGGCTTTCCACTGGGTTGTGGCCTGAATCACCAGGGAATGTGTCAGGGGTTCTTGGCAAGGGTCTGCTGCAGGGGCAAGGGGACAGGTGGGTTGATTTCACACCTGGGGGTGAGCACTCCCAAGACCAGAGAGCACCATGTAAAAGGTTCCTGTCCCCCCTGCAACGTGTCCCTGGTCGGTGGCCCTTCCCTTGGCCATGGATCTCTCACAGAGTGGGCTCAGCCTCCAGCTTCCCGTCCCGTAGCAGGTGGCTCCTCTCAGTATGTTCGTGGAAGACGAGAGATAGTGATTGAGGACTTTCTCTACTTCCTCAGAAACTTTTAGAGATCCAGAAATGAGCCCTGTCTGGTCCAAGCGGGAATAATAAAAGGAAGCAGGTGTGAGGGCCGGGCGGGAACAGCTGGGCTGGTGCTCCGGCTGCCCCAGTCCCCCTCAGTCCCCCTCGGCACAGCGGGGCTGGGAGGGCACAGTCACCACAGCAGCAGATGGAGGATGGAGGCACACACGGCCTAACTCTCACATACCCACGGCAGGCCATGGGGTGGGTGCCCTCGGTGAGGGACAGGCACTCCCACACAGGAACTGACTGCTTGCGGGGGACAGTCTAAATGGCTTTAGAGCCCCTCAGCCCTTCCCCAAGTCTGGGCTGAGATTTCCTGAAGCTTTTGGTGCCCCCCTTCTCTCCTCTTCCTGGGATTGAGCCGTTTTCCTGCCGTGTGCACGGGGGCCTCACTTGCAGGGGCCACCATCCCATCGTGAGCTTGGCTGAGCAGAGCCCCACAGCGCAGACCACCTTCTGCAGATAGGGGCTGCACCGTCAACGAGGGAAGCTGGGGCTGTAATCCCATGGCTATCACTCGGGGCCTGTGGCCCTGAAGCTTCTGCTTCTTGGGGGTCCCTAGGAAGGAGCAATGGTTTCCAGCTCGCCCCAGATCCCGGCCACCCCTGCTCCAGCAGTTAGCTGACCATTCTAATTTTGGAACTTTCTTAGGAGCTCTTTGTAGGGGCCCCAGAAAGCCCCAGGGCTCATACCCCATGTGGGCAGGTCAGGAGAGCCTGGGCAGTTTCTCTGCCGGCCACACACCCTGAGGGTGACACTTCCCCTAATCAGTGCCTTGACTGTCCTTTCCCTAAGCCAGCATGTCCTACTAGTACTTAGTACTTATTACCAGAGGACAGCCATGGTGCCCACGTGACTATAGGCAGAGGCCAGGATCCTGGGCCATGAGCCAGACTGGCCCAGAGGGGGTGCTCACCCCCAACCACGATGCAGGAAGGGGTCCCCATGCCCATTGAAGTCTCAGGGGGTCTACACCCTATGCCATGCCCGTGTGCCCACTTCACAGCTTGAAAACCAGTGACAACAAGGGTCAGTACCAGGGTTGAC
Organism: Vulpes vulpes; assembly: GCF_048418805.1. Lineage (NCBI taxonomy): Eukaryota > Metazoa > Chordata > Mammalia > Carnivora > Canidae > Vulpes > Vulpes vulpes. The sequence continues at coordinate 158,644,742 of NC_132791.1, read as the reverse complement.
CAAACCCTGAGCCTGTGCCCCCAGCCTCCTGCCCCTAAGTGTGGTCTTCAGCCAAGGGGCCTACTCTGCCTACCTAGAAAGCCACCAAGCCCACAGCCCTTCAGGTCCCCTGGTGGACTTGTGGGTAGACAGGCCCAGGTCCCCTGAGCTGCTAGAACCCCTTTCTCCTGACACCCACTATGTACTTGGCCATGGGGGTCTTGATACATACCCCCACCTCCCTCTGTTCGGCTACCCAGTAAAAGGACAAGCATGGGCCAGGGTGTGGATGGCTGGCTTTGGCTTCTTCTCCAATTATGGCCAGTTCTTCTGCTCTGCCATTTGTTGCCCCAACTCGAGCCATAGAGAAAAGCCCAGAGCTTGCCTGTGGCCCCATGCCCTGTCCAGGCTGCTGTGGGTATCACCTCAGCAAGAATTCTGCTTAGGGTTGGATGTGTCTATGGTCCTTCCAGTGGGACAGAGTTCCCAGGAGCATTCCTGGGGGCTTCATGACTTTCAGTGCAGTCCTGAGGCACACCCGTCCTGTTGAGGTCAATCGGCTCAGACAGGACATTCTCAGGCCTAAGGGAAAGACATGGGGTCATGGGAAGCACCAAGGCCAGCTTTGCTGAGGGGACAACAACTGCATTGGTGAGCCACTCAGGTACTGAGCACCCAGTAGGAACCTGCAGAGCTACCTTGTTGACCTTGGCAGGAGGCCACCTGCTTGCCCATGTATCCCCTGGGGGCAGGCCAAAATTGAGGCCCTCAGATCTCATGCAGACTGGGAGACCCACCATGGGACCTTTACTACAGATGATGCACACTGGACCAGGGCCATGAGCAGTCAGGGCAAGATGCCATTTTGGGGCCCTCAAAGGACAACCCCAAATACCAGGGGCAGAGGCCTCATGCCCTGCCCTCCACTAGGAGCCCTGGCCCCTCAAGATTGACCACTGAGCCATGAGCCAGGGCTATCTGGGCACCATATCTCAGTTTGGTCTATGGATATGGGAACAGGCTTCTGCTTCTAGCCGGGATGAAGTGCAAGGGCTGGATTTGCTCTCCCACAGGTAAACAAGAAACAAGCTGGACAAGATCCAGGAAACGACAGCCAGCCTTCAAGACACCAAGAGGCTCCAGATCACCTCCTGGAGCATTTCCAAGTGTAGTGCAGGGAGGGGACTCAGCCAGTCCAGGAGATGGAGCTGGGGGTCCTAGGAAGCCAAGGCAGCTAGAGTTTGCAGGAGGGAGAACAGAAAGGAGGGAGCACGGAGAGGAGGGAGTCCTAGGGATCTGCAGAGCATGAGGAATGTGCTTGAAGCCAGGAAAACAGACAAGAGGGTCACAGTGAGTCCTGCCCAGAGCTCACACAGGGTTGTGGAGAGTGACCCATCCAGAAGACCTCGGAGGAGTATTAGTAGTCAGAATAATTAACCGTATCTTGAACCCCACCTAACAACCTAAAAACAGGACCCAAAAGGATCAAACCTTCTCTAAGTAACTGAACAGCATCAAGAATATAAGAATACAAAGTATCCAGTAGCCAAGAAAGTAAAATCCACAATGTCTGACATCTGACCGAAGATTACCAGGCACACAGAGAAAGCAGTAAAGCACAACCCATAACAAGGAAAAATAAACCAAAGCCAACCCAGAAATGACACAAATGGGGGAGTCAGTCGACAGAGGCGTGAAATGCTATGACTGGACTGGGCATGCCCAGTGGGGAAGACTGGCCACGTGCAGCAGACACGAGAGCCGTGAAGGAGTGGAATCGCCCACTGGAGCTGGAGTTTGTGGGCAGGAATGGGTGCAAGGGAAAGGAAGCCACGAGCTTGCAGACACAGCCAGGGGACCCCCCACGTGAAACCCAGAAAGAAAAGCAAGGCTGAACCTCATGGGCAAAGCATTTTGTCACATGGCTCCTGCTGGCCAGGATCAGAAGCTGCCAAGTGCTGTGGGGAGGATGTGACAGAAGAAATGATGGCCAAAATTGGTTCAAACTTGATGAAAAATATAAATCTACAGATTGAATACACAAGGAACCCCGAGCACAGGAAGCGCGAAGATGACCACAGCAGTGGCAGCTGAAGAGAAAGCACAGGACGGATCGCTGGTCTCAGCGGCCCAGGTCCAGCTCCCAGCACCGCCTACCTCCCACTGGCTCCTGATCCACCCCAGACACCACCCTGGACCCCTTGGAAGCCTGGGGGCTTCTGGTCCGTGCCCAGCCAGAGCTCCTGCCATCCCACAGAACCCCGTTTACACCACCACCCACCGCTCCGGCTGCAGGCTGTGCTCCCAGTGCTCCCACTGCCTCCCCATCAGTTCTGCCCTCACCCCGCCCACCCCACCGGCTTGAGAGCCATCCGCTCCCCAGCTCCCCAGCACTGCTGGCACCTCCTCACACTGAGGCTCCCCAGCCCCTTCCCCCTCACTCTGCCTCTGTTTTCTTGAATCCCTGGGGGTTCTGTAAAAACTCTCAGGATTCTTGTAACCCCATCTACTTCTCTTGAAGCTGGCAGGCTGACAGACTCCGGTTATTCTTAGGGCTGAATTATTTATCTGCATTCCCCTCCTCACCCACACTTCAGAATTTGTAACGTGGCTCCTGGGTCTGGGCCAGGGCCCATCTTCCCCCACTTGAAATGAAGTAATTTTAAAATCTTTTGTCTTTAATTTTTTATCATCCAAACCATGCCCAAGGTAATTAAGCTTGGCAAGGGGTCAGAGCCTGGTGGGTTGCCGAGCTGATGCCCGGGAGCCCCTGGCCCTCCACCCCACCCAGCTCTGATGACGGGAAACTGCCAGCCATGAAGGGCCAGGGGGGAGGGGTCCCCTGGCTGCCACCAAGTCCCATTGGATAGATCATTCAGGGCAAAGCTCATCCCTTGGGGCCTCGGCCATCCCGCCAAGAAGGTGCCCCCAGCAGCTGGAGGATTCAGGTGGGCATCCACACCACACTGGCTCCCTCATCCCAAGGTGGCAGGGAGGAGGCCGAGGGCCTGACCCAGGGCACATGTCCTCAGCGGCACACAGCATGCCCCCCTGGGCAGGTGACCGCTCCGTGGGCAGGTAGAGTGGGCACATCACCACACGCCACGGAGGGGACCTCCACCAGGTCAGAGCCCTCAAACTTGGGCTTGAGCTGCCCCAAGTAGCCTGTCAGGGCTGTCTCCCCACTGCCATGACCAGTAGGGAGGTTCTCTGTCCCTCAGAGTTGGCACCAGGCTGGGGCTCACCCCTCCTGTCCCTGCCTGTTACCTTTTCTTCCCAGGGTCGCCTAGCTAACAGTGGTCTTCGGGCCCTTGGAAGGGGACCCAAGGGGATACACTGGTCCCCATGATCCCACCTCCCACCAAGCCCAGCTACCAGTTCTGAGTCACCTACAAACTTCGTGGATGCAGCACATCCTCTGCCCGTGTGCACACAAGAACCTCACCTTTATCCTGTGCAAAGCAGCACTGGCTGTGGGAACCAGATTGAGTCTGCTGGCTCTGGCTCCAGACTCTGTCCACGGGCGTGTCTGGGTTGAGACAGCAAGGGCCCAGGGCTAAGGGGCAGAGAGCTGTCTGGAGGGGGCTGCACATACAGCCCTGGGAGGGCAGAGGTGAGGCTCACAGGACAAGATGCTCACACCTGTGCTTACCTGAGGCCAGCAGGCAGGGACTGCAGGGACTCTGCTATCCTCAGGGCCCCAGTTGTGGGGGCTGTGCCACATGCAGCGGGGCCCTGGGCAGTGATTCAGGGGCTCCCTTCTCTTGTCCCTACAGGCTTGATGGGGTAGCCACTGCAGAGCTGGCAGCAGCAGCCTTCCCAGGTAGGTGGGCAGACAGAGGACACCTGTCACCCCACAATCCAAATGTATCATATTGTGGACTTTTTGCAAAAACTCCCTTCCTCTGAACGCACCCCTAAATTCAACATTTATCTTGGCTAGGGCAGGCAGGGGATCAGAGAGGGCAGCTCCCAGCCTGGCCACCACCCACACCACTCTGGGCAGTCCCAGAGGCACCAGAGGTGGAGGGGACATGGAGGGCCCAGGGCCTCCACAACGCCCCCTCCAGCCTCCATCCCCCAGAATGGCTGTGGGCACCGGGCAGGGTATCTGGTGGAGGGCTGCTTGTCCATCTTGGGGGCCTCTCTGTCCCCACGGGCAAAGCCGATGGCCCTGTTTCCTTGTATCCCGGATGCTGATTGGAAGGCTGGCAGGCCTCCAGACCTGGGCCTCCCCTGACCCCACAGGTATTTGGGAGTGTTAGCAGGAGGAGGTCTGGGGCCTGGGCAGTGACCCCCACGTCCCCCTCTGGGCTGGTACGGGGCATCCCAACAGTGGCCACATTAGTCTGCTGACCAGCCAGAAGAGCCAGAGCTGTGGCCACTGTACTTCCGGGCCCTGGGAGCTCGTGGGTGCCTGAGGCAGCCAGGGTGAGCAGAGGGGACGCCCTCTGCACTGTAGTTGGGAGGGGCCCATGGGGAGTGGGCTGCAGAAGAGCAGGGCCCCAGGGAGAAGCAGCTTCCAGGCTGCGAGGGCCAGAGCCAGAGGGTGGCCAAGTCCCTGAGATGTGGGCCACGCTGTCTCTGCGGGGACACCAGGCGCGGGGCCCACGGGCAGACCACGTGGGCCGGGCCTCGGTGGCCACCAGCCAGCCCTGCTCCCAGCCACGGGAGGAGGACGTCAGGAGCGGGGTCACACAGGGCGGGGCCGGGTGTACGCGGCTGCCCAGAGCCCTCTGCCCAGTCCACTGCTGGCCGCGGGCCGCCGAGCCGTGGTCCCGGGAACACCTGGAAACCCGGCTGCTTGCAAACACCGTGGCGTTGCCATGTGTGGTGGGAGGCCGGTGCCTCGGGCGGCGGAATGCGGGGCCCCCCTCCCCGCCCCGGGCCCCCCAGGAGCTGCAGGAACTGACTCAGAGCCCAGCGGATTCCTGCTGCCGCTGCTGCCACAAGGCCCTTCCCCATCCTGCCCGGGAACATGCGGCGTCCGCAGCACGGCGAGGAGAGGGCCTGCCTTCCAGACCGGGGTGCTGGAATGTTCTCTCTGACGGTGTGAGCCGACTCCTGTGCCCTGTTTCAGCTGTGGCCGCATTCCTGGTGTGAGCCTGGGCCAGCCCAGCGAGCTTTTTCCGCGCTCGGGTGCCAGCCCCCGTGGGCTCGGGGGAGGGAAGAGGGCGGTTTCTATGGCAACCGCACTTTCTGTTATTTCTTATTTTCTTTTTTATGGTTTCTCCAACTTTGAAGCTCTGCAGACAGTTTACAGACTGCAAGAGGGAAAGTGTGTCTCCTCCTGAGTGCACCAGGGGCGGCCCTCCTCCCCAGCCCGCGGCCAGCGGGGCAGCCATGTCTTCAGAGGCTTCCTTATTTAAAAATAACATTTTAGAGGAAATGAATTATTTTTCTCTAAAAAGATAGGGAGTATTTTCAAAAGAATGCTTGCCCTTAACCGTGCAGCCCCATCAACCGTGAGGGGCTCTCCACCCGCGCCCGCCTGCCCCCGCCAGGCCTGGGGTCCCGGGTGGAGGGTGGAGGAAGTGGCCTGGAGCTCCCCGAAGGGCACTGAGGCAAGGTCCCAGGGTCCCAGGGCCCCAGGCAGGGTTTGGGGGTGGACAGAAGCTGAGGCCAGAGTGGGGCAAAGGCAGGAGCCTGGGCTGTTGGGGGCCCCTGGGGGCCACGTCTGAGGGCCTGTCTTTTGCAGGGGAGTATGTCATCATGATCCGCGATGTGACTGACCCGCCCTTCCTGGGCCACACGCTGCCCACCGCCTTCAAACACCTTCGGGTCTTGGGGAAGGGGATGGACCAGCGGCCCCATGTCCCTGGAGAAGGCCCTGAATCTCCGAGCTAGGACAGCCGCCCTCACACACTCCACAGCTTCAATAAAATGCTCCACACTGACTCCGGAGAGGTACCTTACCCACCCTGCCAGGCCCCCTGTGGAGGCCCAACCAGTGATGCCAGGTCCCCCTCTGGCGACACCTCCACTCCCCAGGGAGAACCCAGGCCAGGCTGGGGAGGGGGCGGGCCTGGTCCCCCGCCACCGAGTCCCCCCACCCTTCCCCGCCAGGCAGCCTGGGAACATGGGAACTGGCTGCTAAATGAGAAATCGAGAGGTAGCAGCAGGTGACTGGTTTTCCGGAAAGGAGCTTCATGTCTGGGGGACACTTCTTGGATTTGACAGCTGCCTCTGAAACACACCCAAGTCCCGAGAGCGGGGCAGGCAGGGGAGTGGGGAGACTGGAAGCTGTGGCAGCTAGACAGGCAGCTGACATGAAGGGAGGGTGGCGGGGCCTCCTTTGGCCTCCACTTTGTGGGCTCATGGCTTGCCAGATCCAGGATCCAAGGCCTCTGCCCACCTCCTGTTTCCATGGCCCCTGGGGCCCACCCTGTGCCCACCCTGTGCTGGTTGGAGCCAGGCTTGCCCCTCGCTGTGAAGCCCACTATCCCTTCTCCCTCTGACAAATGAGGAACAGGGAAGGAGCCCCCAGCCCCCAGCCAGGAGAAGCACACTGTTGCCTCCCATCCTGGAATCCCTAGGCCCCTCATCCCTCCATCCAGTACCCACTTCCCTCCTACACAGGCATCTGCACTCTGCCACCCCCTACCCACCAGAAGGAGGCTTCCTCCAGCGCTCACAGAAGGGCCACCCCCTCCCTCAGGCCCCCCCACACCGGCTGCTCCCTTGTCTCCCTAACTGTCCCTCCCCATAAGTCTCCCTGGGCCCCCGCCCTAGTGTAACCAGCAGTGAGGCACAGGGCACAGGGGTCATGGGACAGACTCCCTCTGGCCAGGAGAGCAGCCCACAGCAAGGCGTATCGGTCCTGCTTCAAGGGACGTCCCCAACCCAAATCCATCCCACTGCCCCATGCAGCCCCACACACCCTGCTGCTGCTTCTGCACACAGCAGGTGCTATCAGGGCTCACCCCCCAAGTCTGTGCCAGGACTTCCAGCCTGACCAGAGCAGGCTCCACACTTGCTGCCCTCATCGCTGGCTGCTCCCCCAGCTAACTGGCCCCTGCAGCTCCATGTTTCTGCCTCAGGGCCTTTGCATATGCTCTTCTCGATACCTGGACTGCTCACCTCCCAGATGTCACCTTCTCATGAGGGCTTCCTTGGCCACCAGGGAAGCCTCACCCCACCTCCAGCAAATACTTCCTGTTCCCTCCCCACCTCACGTCCCTGCACAGGTCAAGGAGTGAACATGCCATGCACTTCATTTGTCTGGCTTGCAATCTCCAAAGGGAGACATTTGGTCAGTTTTGTCTGCCTCAGCATCTAGCCTCAGCATCTAGCACAGTGTGTGATCTTAGGAGGCCCTCGGCAAATGTTTGAATGAATGAGTGAATTTGGAGGACCTACTCTGTGCCAGGCAAAATGGGGGCCACTGGAGACAAATTGGGCAGAGGAGGTGTACAGGGGGACTCATAGCTGAATAGCTGGAAGGAGGGCTACAAGGATGGATGGTTGGGTGAATGGATGGTTGGATGGGTGGGTGGAGGTATGGATGGACGGAGAGATGGACAGATGGATGGATGGACAGATGGGTGGGTGGATGGATGAGTACATGCATGGATGATGGATAGAAGATGAGTGGTCACGCAGGAGTGTGATGGGTGTAATTATAGGTGGATGGAGGAGCAGAGGTTCATTTGCTGTTAGGAGGCAGGTTCATGTAGAATAGTTGTTTTCTGACTAAAGGCAAGAGGTGGGAGGAGGAAAGGGTCCCTATGTCAAAACCCACCCAAAGCCAGAGAGCCGTTGTCGTCTTGCCCCTGGCAGCCACCCCTCACTCTGCCCTCCCTGCTCTTCTCTTAGTGGTTTCCCATCCAGTTTTGTCTCAGTAGGAGTGAACCAGTTCATGGCTGGCAGACGGGGCAGCCCAGGACCAGAGAGGGTCTGACCCCTGGTCCCAAGTGATCCTCCACCCCTTGCTCAGTCCTGGCTTCTAGACCCAGTGAAGCAGCAGCCCCTAGAGAGCCAGTGTGACAGCAGGAGGCCCCTGGGAGAGATGAGAGCCAGTGAGGGAAAGGGGCCCCAGAACCTCCACGACTGGGGAATTGAGGTAATTCTGAGCCTGAGGTGTGAGGCAGCAGCTGTGCCACGTGGAGCAAGCTGTATCCACCAGGCTTCTGGTTCCATGAGCTCAAGTGGCCATAGATGCTGTCCACCTGGCTCAGCAGGGCTTCTGCCTCTGACTGGCCATCAGGAATGGACAGACTGCTGGTGTCCGCAGCAGTGAGTCCCCAGGAAGTCCCCATTCTCGGGACTCATGGATCCCAGGTCAGAGTGCCTGGGCCCTAGGGGCTGCGTCCTGCCCAAAGTGCAGGGAGGCAGATGGGGGGCTGCAGCCGATGAGCTGTCATAGGAGGTGTGTCCACACACGTCTGCATCAACACGAGGGGGACAGAGCCCCTCGCGGACACCCAGGGGTCGGGAGGGCTACACACTCCCACTGTCCCCAGAACAGCTTTGTCTGGGCTTCACCATCGCCTGGGCCCGCCCCTGAGGCTCAGCAAGTTGCTATGCGGCTCTTTCCTCTTTTCCAGATGAAACCACACTTCTGTCAAAAAAAAAACAATGAAAATGATGTTTGAGTTTAGGAAGACAAATGTGCTGGGCTCAGAAGCAGCTGCTGTGTTTCCCAGCTTGTCCAGGGGGTCCTTTGGTATCTCCAAATTAGCACCGTGGGGCTTCGTCACAAAATCCACGACACAAGCTCAGAGTCAGCGTCCCAAACAGATTGAGGCCCCCAGAGCCCTGGACATGGGGCAGAGATGGTCTGTCCCCTCAGCCCCCTCGCAGACATGGAGCAAAACCGGCTCTATGGTCCCAGGCCGTGAAGCCTCTTGCTTTCTGGTCATGCAAGTAAACCTGAGAGTGGGCACTGCACCCGGGGGGGTCCCACCAGGCTCTGTCCGTCCCATGCCCCACGGCTTCCTGGCAGGGTGGCTGCAGCCCAGTGGGATGATGTGCTGGGGCAGGGGCCACTCAGCGAGGCCTGAGGAGAGCTTAGACCCCGTGGACCCATGTTTGGGCAGGACCCACTGACCAGCCTCTGCTGGGACTCCTGGGTGAGGGAGCAGGAGAGCCCTTGAGCATGGCGGCACCTCTCCTGGCCAGCAGGCCTCCAAGCCAGTGAACGGCGGCCCTTCCCAGGCCCGCAGCCCTGGGACTCCCGTGACTTCTGCTGATGGCATGGGGACTGCTGACTGGGCACCAGAGGTGCCTGCTGTCACCCCGACCAGACCCCTAGTCCTCACAGACAAATCCACCAGAAATTTGAATTCTCCAGGAAAAAGAAAAGAGGGTCAGCAGAGGCCCGGCCACAGACACTGGCCCAACCATCAGGTCTCCCAGGCCAGGGGCTGAGTGGGAGAGGCACTGTGGCCCCGGCCCCCTGGGGTGACCAGTCCTGGAGTAGGGGCCCTGCTGGGAGAGCTCTGCTCTGGAGCCCTCATCACCTAGAAGCCCACCTGTTCCATGGGTCCTCAGTGGGGGAAAGAGGGACGTCAGCCTGGTCACTGCTCCCGGCATCAGGGCCAGGTAGCATCAGTGCTGTTCCACCAGGGGGTTATGCCCAGGGTCCTGACCGAGTGGCCATCTGACAGCCAGCACACAGCCTCCTCAGTCCCTCCCCGGAGACCCGGAGGACCAGGAGGCCCCCAACCTGGGCTGGCAGAGGGAGTTGCCTGAGGCTTCCCTCCATGCCTTACACCCCAAGAAGCTGCTCAGCCCCCAAGAGGCTTGGGGAGGAGGCTCTGCTCCCAGACCCTCCCTAACTACAACCCAAACCTTCTCTCCTGGGTCACAGTCTCTCCCTGGGGGTCCCTCCTCCTGCTGTCCACTTGCTTAGTGGACATTTACAGAGATAAACTCATGCTTGAGCCACAGTCAGAGCCTGAGAAACAGAGAGACAGGCCAGAGGCCTGCCTGTCCCTCTCGGCCTGGCCCACCTCCCAGCAGGGTCTTGGCCAGTGCATGGTCTCAGGCCACCCCTCGCCAGCCTGGCATCTAGTACAGGACAGACATAGCCCACCCTCCCACAGGGCCCCACCTGGCGCAGACAGCTCGCCCAGCCTCCTGTCCCACTGGCGGGTCACCCAGGACACTCCCGGGGGAGGCCTCCCCTCTGCAAAGCCTGGGCAGACTGCCAGGTCTCGCCACCAGCAGGGTGGCAAGGCCAGCTGCGTGGGGCCCCTCCTCCTGGGCTTCCTGCGGGGCCAGGCTGTCTGCTAGCTCCCTGCCTGCCCCAAGTGGCCCCCTGCACCCTGGGGTCCCTCAGTCCTGGGGGAGTTACTGGGAGTCACAGGTCTACTTCAGTACAACCATCAAGGGGCGGGCGGCTCTCCGCACCGGTAATGGACACAGCTGCGTGGGGCCATCCCTTTGCCACCCCCGTCCCCTCATGGCAAGAGACAGCCACTGAGGGCCAGCCCACAGCCTCTCTGATGGAAAAGACTGGGCCACAGTGAGTGAGCACCTTGAGAGCCAGTTGGGGGCCTGAGCAGGAGGGGACAGGTGCCTTGGGTCCCCACCCACTGGGTGACCCTGGGGCCCCACAGTCTCAGGTCTGAGACTGCTGTGCTTCCTCAGCAAGCCCAGGGGGTGGCGGGGCGGGGGTAGTGAGCAGGCCAGGCAGCCACCCTTACTGGCCGAAACTGCCCCGGCCTGGGCTCCTCTTGGCACCAGGCCCCGGGCATCGAGGAGCAGGCAGGCTGCCCCACTGCCGTTGCCGCGGGTGTTTTCTGATGGAGGCTATAAATAGGGCTGTCATCAGCCGCTCGGGCAGCCGGGCAGCCTGACAGAGCCTGCCAGATGTGCTGGGCTCCACAACCAGGCCTGCTCTCCCCACCCCCGTGTGACCCCCCAGTGGTGACACTGCCGAGACCCTAGCCACCACTCCTCCTGGTAACTCTGCGCCGCTGATCAGAGAAGTGTCAGCACCCCCCAGCTCTGCCCCCTGGACAATTAGAGGAGGAAGAACCAGGACAAATGTCACTCCAGGGGGCAGCCCAGGTGGCTCAGCGGTTTAGCGCTGCCTTTAGCCCAGGGCATGATCTGGGAGACCTGGGATCGAGTCCCACGTCAGGCTCCCTGCATGGAGCCTGCTTCTCCCTCTGCCTGTGTCTCTGCCTCTCTCTCTCTCTGTGTCTCATGAATGAATAAATAAATAAATAAAATCTTTAAAAAAAAATTGTCACTCTAGGGCCCAGCCTGGGGAACGGCATGGAGGGGTGCTACCTACCCTAAGCCTCCAGACCCTCCCTGATCCCCCCTGCACCACAGGTGCTGGCCACAGGCTATGGAGGCCACAGGAGCCTCTGCACAGGCCAAGGTCAGGGTGGGGCCGGCCTTCCAGGGGTTCCTCGTTTCCTTTGCAAATCCTTAGGGAGCCCCCCCCCCCCCCCCCCGTTGCAGACCCACAGAAAAATGGGCAAAGGTGAGGCAGAAAAGGAAGGTAAGGGGGTCTTTAGCAGATTCCCGGGACAGGATGGGGCACCCCTGGGGTGCAGGCCAGCTCCTGATCAGGGCAGGTCCACTGAAGTAGGTCTGAAGGCGGGAAATGGGGGCTAGCAGGGAGTGGCTCAGGCAGTTGGGGAGGAACAGCAGGTCGTGTGGATCGAGGGTCATCATTCTGGTGACAGCAAGTCCCTTGCCGCATGGGGGCCAGTCCTAGAGGAGAAAGGACAGGCAGGAAGGGGTCACAGGTCACCACGTGGTGTTCCATGGCTCGCTCTTGGTCACACCTGCCAAGGCCCCCACCCCACTCCCCAGCCAGGGCCTTGACAGCATCCCCAGGAGTCGGGCCAAGCCACTAGGGGCCGAGGGAAGTGGGCCCGGGGCAGGGGACCGCCTGGGGACACCTGGCTGGTCAGAGGTCTGGGCGGGGGGGAGGCTTGGGGCAGAGGTCTGCGGGCTGGGGCGCTTTTCCACCAGCGGGAAGGCGCCGGCCGGCATCGCGGGTGGGGGGGGCAGGGGCGCCTTCTGGGAGGGCGCCCGCAGGCCCCATCGCGGCCCAGCCTGCACTTCCCGCCTCCGCCGCTGGGGGCCGCCCGCCAGCTCGGGCTCCCGACACGTGGACACGTCCGCGTCCCGGCCGCCGGGACTCCGCTCGCGCCCCCCAGCTCCAGCCCCGCGCCCCCGCCCCCTGCCCCGCCCCCGCCTCTCCCGACGGGGACCGGAAGGGCTCGCTGGCCCGGCCCGGGGGGAGGGGGGCACTTCCTGCGCCCGGCCCCGCCCCCCCCGCGCGCCCCCGCACTCGGGGAACCCCAGCTCCTCTGCGCCCCGGTGCCCGGGCCCGCCCCTCGCGGGAGAGGAGGGAGGGGAGGGGAGAGGGAAGAGGGGAGGTCCCCCCACCCCCGGGTCGGAGCGCGGGGCTGCGGGTGGAATCGGACGCGACGCCGGGCGGGGAGCGAGGGAAGTGAAACCCGGCGGCGGGGCGGCCCGGGGGCGGCGAGCGGGCCCTGCCAGATGCGCTGCGGGGACGGGAGGCCCCGCGCCAGGCCCCCAGGGCGACTCCGCGGGAGGAGGCGGGGACCGGCCGGCCTGCCCGGCCCCCAGGGGCGCGCCCTCGCGCTGACTCAGCCGCGTCCCCCACCGGTGCGCGGCCCGCACCCCGACCCGGCCCCGTCCACGTGGGCGGCCGCAGCGCGTGTAGGCCCCCAGGCCGGCCCGCCCGGGGCCCCTGCGCCCCTGAGCGCCCCTGAGCGCCCCTGAGCGCGCACGCGGCCCGGGGGGGGAGGGGGGACACCGCGCGCCCCCCCGCGCCCCCTCCCCACGCGTGCTTCCGGCCGGGCCGGAAGGAGCAGGAATTTGGAATGTTTTGGAAGGAGCTCTAATTCCCGGAGGAGTCCCGGGCCTGCCCTTCCCCGGGGGAGGGGGTGCGTGGGGCTCATCTGCATCTGCAGGGGACGGTGCCCCTGCTCGCCGGCTCTCAAGGCGGGCCGTGGGACGGTGGGTGGGGGCCCGGCTACCCTAGCCTGTCGCGCCGACCCCCGGGCGCCCACGGGCGGGGCGGGGACCCTGACCCGGGCCGTCCCCCTGACCGCTGCCTTCCTGCCTGGGGAAGCAGGTGGCCGGGGAAGGCAGATGGCCTGCCGGTGACAGGGTCAGTGAAGCGGCCTGGCCACACCCGCCGCCCTCGGTGCCCCTCCCCAGACCCCCAGGGCCTTACTGTGGCTGCTTTGTTCTTAGAAACAGGAAGTTGGGGGTGTGGGCCGCACCTCCACGGGGTCAAGGCCCCCCAAGGCAAGGGCGGTGCACACCCCACCATGCTCCATGCTGGGCCCCCAGTGCCCCAGGGGACCCCTAGTACCAAAGCAGGGAAGGGAAGGAGGGTCCAGGGTCTACCTCAAGGGGCTGAGATGGGGAAGGGGAGTTCACCGGGCACTGGAGGAACGTGAGGGGAGGGCACAGGTGGGGGCCACAGAGGGCCTGGTGGGCATCCTGGCACTTGCCTGTTTGCACGAGCCAACCTGGTTTTCCCAGGCACACAAGTTTGCAGACACCACAGCAGTTGCCCACAGCCTCCCTGAACACTGCCTACATCCCTGCTCCTCTGCCTTCCCCTGTCCCACCTCTGCCTGGGCCTGGAGCTGGACTCAGGTGTCCTCTGCGGGGAGACCAAGCCCCAATCTCGGGCTTCATCCTTCCCAAGGCACCCTGTCCCTAGAGGTTTCCAGAACAAGCTTCTGTGGCAGGACCAGAGACCTGGGCAAGAGTTTGGGCCCGGCTTCCTGCCAGTAAGGGCTCCTGGGCCAGGCTGGGAACAGGAAGGCCGACCCTGGCCCTGCCAGACACCTGCCTGGCACAGGCCGCTCCACCTGCCCATCCGTACCGCCCCCTGCAGTGGGGCCACCTGCTCCAGTGCTGGGAGCCCCGGCCCCTGCGGCCCCCAGCCCCTGGCACAGGTCTGGGCACAGATGGCCACTCATGTGAGGCCTGCAAGGCTCACGTCATCACTCTGTGGGGGGCAGGAGGGCAGGGGCAGGCAGGCATCCGGGCCCCAAACGTTCTGCCCCCACCCGTCCCAGGGTGGCTTGGCAGTGGGCAGGGCACACCAGAGGGCACAGAGCACACTGGGTTTCTGTGGGGAGGGTCAGGGTCCCCTCCAAGGCCCCGCTTTCACAGTCAGCTGGGGCCAGCACAACCCCCTTCCTGAGGGCACAGTCTTGTGGGACCCTCCCAAGGACCCCTGCCTCCCCACAGGTGGCAGTCACCCTGAGGGCCCGGGCCCCTCGCCACCAGGGTGTGGGTGTGGGGCCTTGGGGATTTCAGGGACCCCCCCCCCCCGCAGTCGGAGAGCTGCCTTTGCCTGGCCAGCAGGAAGGGGGGACCTGTGTCAGGATAGGTGGAGAGGGAGGGAGAGGGTGCCGGTGGCCAGCAGAGGTAGGTCGGGCTCCAGACTGGGTGAGTCCAGGACGGGGCTGTCGGCCACAGCCAGGGGTGCGGGTGGTGTGGAGGGCGAGGGACCACGCTGAGCACAGGGGGAGGGGCGGGTGGGGGACTGACCCCACGGTCCTCCCCAGGGGCCCAGGGTGGAGGGGCCCTCCCAGCTGTTACTGTAAATGGGCAGGCGGCTTCCTCTTTCCACGGAGGGTGCGCCTGGCATCCGCTGCCCCAGATAAGGGTGCAAGTTCTCGGCCTGCGGTCAGCCCCCCTGACCACAGGGTGCTGGGTGGGGCCTGGGGGGCCAGACTGTGGCTCTGGAGCCAACAGACTGGGAGGAGGGGTGGAGATCCCAAGACCGAGCCAGGCAGGCACAGCTGAGAGCACCGGGGACAAGGCTGTGGCCCTGACTGCTGGTGACAGAGGCAGAAGTGAAAGCTGGGGGTGGGGGTGGGTCACAGGGCAGGCCCCTGTGTAGGTGCCCAGGAGCAGCCTCTCTGGCCTGTGCTCACCATCCCCGGGGACTTGGAGACGCAGCCTGCAGAGCAGCACCCCCTTGGGGAGGCCCTAGAGCCACCAGCACAGGGAGCAGCCCCTGCCAGGACTCCATGGGCCGCCAGGCCACCAGGCCGCCACGCCACAGGATGGACTCACAGGACAGACTTGGGGACCCGGACCAGAGCCCGGCCATGCTGGAGAGGCGGGTGGTCCTGAGCTGGGGGACCTGGAGGTGGGGTGAAGAGGAAGGGTATGGCTAGAAGTACTAGGAAGGGGGCTTTGGGAGGGGCGTCCTCACCAGGGGGCTCCTGTCCTGTCTGGCCTGCATCAGGGTTCCCAGGACCCTTTAAGGATGGGGGGGGAGCAAGCAAGAGTGCGAGTGCACGATAGCATGCACCCACAACCACTGTGCATGAGCTGGGAGAATGGGGGGTGCCCACGAGCTAGAAGCTCAAGCAGACCACCCCCAACTGAGCCTACAGCCCAATACGGTCTCCATCCCCCCACCCATGAGGCCACAACCAGAGCCCAGATCCCAAGTCTGACCCGGAACAGGCTGAGCCACCCAGGTGCCCCAACCCTTGGGACGTGCTGGCTGGCATCCAGGCCTTTTGAGGTTGCTGCCGGACCAGCTCAAAGGCCCTGGGGCTGAGCACCATCTGGGCCATGGGGCCACCCCTCTCAGGCAGCCCTGCCACCCTGGGAAGCCCTCCTTCAGGCCAGCCTCACCCTTTGTGGCCCCCACACTCAGGGCAGCACGCAGACGTTCAGGGAACCAGGGTGGAGGACAGAGCCAAGGGGCCCGGAGGGTGGCAGGAGGACTTGCTCTGGGGGATGCTTGAGGGCCCTTGGCGGCAGCAGCATGGAGACACTCACTTGGTGGGGCTCAGGGCATTGCTGCCCCATGGGTATGCAAGGTCTTCTGAAAGGTCATGCAAGGTGGGCAGGCTTGGTCATGAGACTGAGAAAGAGGCGAGTGTTCGGCATCGGCAGGAGTAGAGCCTTAGCTGCCCACTGCTGCAGCCCTCAGCTCACCACTGTGGCTGCAGGGGTGCCTCCGGGACCCCCAATAGGGGACCCCAGAGACAGAGGGGTGGCCCTCCCAAGGAGGGCTGGCTGGTGCCCTGGGGTGGAGGTGATAGGAGGGGGCCCACAACCCAAGTGTCCAGCCCTGCTAAGGGAGCAATCTGACTTATGGTCCTCCAGCTCCATGGGAGACCATCCCCAAGAGGGCGGGGAGCCAGGCCTGGTGACACCCTGGTGACAGAAGGGGGCAGATAGCACCAAGGCCTGTGCAGCAGGACGGGGTCAAAGTGGGGGCAGTGGCTGGGGCCCTCGTCCCCTGCCCCGGACCCCACCTCTGTCCCAGGCCCTTGGGGGCACCCCATGAGGGTGAGCCCATGAATAGCAGGTAGAGGCGAGGGCAGGCAAGGCTTGGCCTCCTGGTATCTGCTGTCCCCACCCTAGGCCTGACCTGGGCTGGAACCTGGCCCCAAGGTAGAGCGAGCTCTTCCTGGCCTGGGTGGGGCTGTCGGGACCACAGTCGGCCTTGTGCCCCCTCCCCGGGAGCTGACCTGCACGGGACCTCTGAGGGCCACGGGGGAGCCGGGAGTACATAGATAGCCCCAGGCATCTGGGAGAGATGGCAGCCTGGCCCCCAGCCCAGCAGAGTCCCCATGCTGCTCCCTGCTCCAATAGGGCATGAGGGGCACCAGCCATCTACCTGGGGGGCAAGTCTCTGGGCTCGAGAGAGGCAGACAGCACCCCAGGCAGAGTGCTGCCTACCCGTGCCCCACTTCACTCAGGGGCCATGGAGACCAAAGGCCCCCCTCCCCAGTCTGGAGGGCAGACACGGTCGGTCCCATCCCCTCCCAGGGCTCAGGCCCAAATGGGGGCCGGGGGGAGGGACGGCCCTGGGGGGGGGAACCTTGGGGCCCAAGCATGGCTGTCCTAGGCATACTCTCAAAGTCCTTTATTGTACAAGGTCATCTGTCTGGGGGAGGGGCGCCAAAGGACTAACGGGTACACAGCGAAGTAGATAAATATGCCAAGCTTTTTCTTTTTTCTTTTTAAATCAGGCATTTATAAACAAGAAAGCATACATTAATTACATAAAAATAGTTTTCGATAGTAGAGTAAGTCATCATGTTGTCATTAGCAGCAGCAAAGGAGGGAACAGCGGTGCAGACGCTCCTGGCGGATATAAAGGTAGAGCTGTGTTTTTTTCCTTAACTGAAAAAAAATGTCGCTTGTGACTCCTGACTTAAAGCAAGAACAAAACGGCCTCTTGAGCCTGGTGGACGCAGTGGGCGGGCAGGGGTGGGAGGACAGGGCCCGGGGGCGCCGCAGGGGCTGGCGGGGGTCCGTCCCTCCGGCAGGTGAGCTGTTCTTCCTCAGTTAAAAACAACCCAGAAAACGAGACAACTACCAGGTAAGAAAAGTTTCTGAAAAAGGAACCACCATACACGCGTGTGATACAACAGTGTCAAGGAACGGTATTTACAGGGGAACCGTTTTTACACGGGGCTAGTTCTGTACGAAAAGCAGGATATTATGTGTGTGAGTTAGCTGCTCCAAAGATATGAATGTTATTGCTGTTGTTTTTCCCTTCGTTAAAAATCCTCTTTCAGCATAGAAATAATGAGTAATTAAACTGAATACACAATCATTTGGAATAATGGATATTACACACAGGGAGAGTCAACAGCCAACAGGATAGATCCCTTTCCTCCCTTCTGCAGGGAAACTGAAACACAGCTGTACGAACGGAAGCCAGGTCTCAGGCCCTGGGACCCAGGCCCCCTTCCCCCGAGGATGGAAGCAGCCAGCACGAGCCGACGCCCCCCCCATCTCCTCACCCACTTCACCCAGGGAGAGCTGCCTGGGACCAGAGGGAGCCACCCCAGCTCTGGTGGGCCACGGGCCCCTCAGGCAGTGACGGAAGGGACGGGCCTGGGTTGCCCCCAAGCTGCCCAGGCTCGGCCAGCTCTCCCTGACCTTCTGGGACAGAGCTGCCACTAGGAAGCAAGGACCCTGGAGTGGAGTTGGTGAGCGGAGGTGGGCAGCACGGGGCCCTGACACAGCTCAGAGCAGCTCCCCGCCCTCCGGAGCCCCAAACTGAACAGTGAACAGGTAGCCCTGGGCCCCTAGATCTCTCCCGACTTTCAGACTTGGCAACAGAGCACAGCCACACAGAAGCACACGGGCACACATGAAGCTCTGTTCCAACTGAATCATTTAGTTTCCCTTGAAGAAATGACTGAGAAAACAACTCCGGAGAAACATGGCCGGACACAGCATTCTGAGTGTTGTGTAGTACACAGGCCCCTCACGGGACCCGGTAATAATGCCCATCGATGGGGACACATACGGCAGAGGGTTAACATTCCATGCATACAAATTCTGGAACTGCAAAAGAAAAACAAAAGCAAAAAAAAAAAAAAAATCCCAACAAACGCTGCATATATATGATGTCCCTTTTGCATTGCACTTTAGAAGGGGGGGTCCAGCAGCACCTGCGCCCTGCCCCCCGTAAACCACGGGCTGGAGCCCCGCAGATGATGTCATCACCAGACCTCTGGTGGGCGCTGCAGCAGGCGGCGCCTGTACCTGTGCCAGCCATCTCCCCCTCCGTCCGCGCTCACAGCTGCCTCGGTGTTAGAACGGGGTCAAGCGAAGAATTCTGGTAAGATCTTCCTCACATACATAAATACCGTAATTCAGGATGGGGAGCCGCCTCTCGTCTACTGGAAAATCATTTTTTCAAGCTTGGGCATAAAAAACCTTATACAATTTGCATGAACAGTTGAGAGTAAACGAGATTATTTGGAATAAATGCAAGTAACTTATTCTGATAGTGGCAGATTCCATCGCTACTGAAGACAGTATCTCGGGGGTAAGAAGACAAGTCAGGGTTTGCTGTACAAGATGCTGGAAGGCACAGGACTACCCCCCAAGTCAGTTTTTGCATTTTCGTTTTGTGATTCCCTTGTTCAACCAAGCACCAGAGGGGGTTTCTAAACACTCGAGCACTTAGGATGTGGACTCCTCTATAAATGGGGCTGCGATATTTGAAAAGTAAAAACCTCAGTTAACTGGGGAATAAAAAGAGAAGGGAAGATTTTTGACAAAGTGCAGTTCTAAATATACGTTTAAATGAACAAACAAAAAGAAAAAAAGTGAAGTAATGCTGTTTTGTTCCAACACCGCGGCCTCGGTCCCGACGCGACAGGAGTGGCCTAGGGAGGGCGGCCGCGGTGGGGCGGGCCCGGCACTGAGCCCCCTCTGGAGCCGCCAGGTGGGCAGGCAGGCGGAGGTGGTGGCCTGGCTCGGCACGGCTTGCGGCTTGCGGCGGCCTCCCTGCTCTTCCCAGCGGCAGCACAGGAGGCCCGGGTCCTCGTCGTTGAAAAAATAGACTCTGGAGAAAACCCTCCCTGTCCTTGCTCGGCCACGGACGAGCTGCGATGGCTTCAAGGGGCGGAGTGGCTGCGCCCCGGCAGGTCCTAGGATGGCGTCACGTGTTGGTGGGGCTTTTAAAAGTTAGTCATTAAAAAACCTGTTGATTTTTTTTCTGAGTATCAAGTCTTCTTATTGGTTTTAAATAGCTTATAACAAAAATGTAAATGTTAGAACGTTCCAGCAAGCAGAGGCCCTCTGCGGGCCTGGAGCCTCCGCTCCAGCCGCGGCTGGGAACCCGGCTTGCACACTCAAACTTGGCCAGTAGAAAATTTTGCAGTGGATTCCAAAAGTATGTGGTTCCAAACACTCGCTTGGTTAGAGGCACAGTAAGACGTTGTGCTATGTGGACGTGGGGGCGGGCCCGCCGGCACGCAGAGCCCCCGAGCCCCCGGCTGGCCTGGGCTGCCTGCCCGCCTGCTCCCTGTGGCGTCCGCACCGCAGCGGCACACAGTGGGATCCACTAGGGCTCCAGCTCAGCCGTGCTCTCGCTGCCCGCTGCCTCGGGCCGGGGCCGCGGCCACAGCTGCTCCTGCAGCTCCTTCACCACCTTTTCCAGATGCTCCCGGGCCTCGCGCTCCCGAAGTAGGTCAGCCCGGAGCTGCTCACGGTCCGCTTCTGCATGCTGCAGCTTCACTTGTAGGTCCTCAATCTGAAAGGGATGCGGGTATTAGCATCACCTGCTCCTGGCCCCCTGGTACTCTCTCCTCCTCACACTCAGGACATGGGCCTGTGAGGCAGGTGGTGACCAGGCCTAGGATGTCCAGCCTGGCAGCAGGACAAGTCCAGACGTGGCCTACAGAGCCTCTGACAGCTGGCAACTACCTAAACCCCAGAGAGCGGCCTCGGGGTGCCCTCTTGACCTCCTGAGGCCAGAGTTCCCTTGGAAGCCTGCTGACCAGGCCAGACTCTTGGAGCACCAGTGAGGTCAGGGGAAGAGAGGCTGCGAGGCTCCAGGACTCTGGCTTGGGGGTTGGACGATCAGGAACTGTGGGAACTGCAGGCACTGGATGGGCCGCCGAGGCTGGGAGCTCCTTTGCTCCCCAAGGCTGGCTCAGGGATGGTTTCTCAAGCAAAACCACCAAGGGCATGGCCAGGAGGGAACAACTGCACAGAGCTCCTGCACGGTGGCTCACAGGCCCCTGAAGCCCAGGAGGGCATGCTTGCATCAGCCTACTAGGCCCCTAGGGTCCTTGCAGTAGACCCAGAGAGATGAGAAAGGACCTGGAGATGCAGACAGACCACCTACCACTTCTTGCCCATACCGGGGACCTGCCAGGGCCCCCCCTTTCCCACACACAGCTGAGTCTGGAGGTGGCGCTTGGTGGCCTTGCTGAGAAGCATGGCACCAGGCCTCACAGGCCTCAGTCCATTCCGCCCCCCACCCGCCCCCAGGCACCAGGTCCTACCTCCCAGGTGGTGCCTCAAAGCCCCTGCCACAAAGCCCCGCCCGTACCTGGGCCGAGTACTTGGCGCGCAGGCGGCCGGCCTCACAGCCCTTGTCACACACCCGCACCTGGCGCGCCTGCTCCAGCTCCCGCTTTAGACGCAGTCGGGACTCATTGGCCTCTCTCATCTTCTTTTCATTCTCAGCTCGAAGGCGCTCGATCTCCTTCCGCAGGTTGCGCTTGGCCTCTGTGGCTTCCCGCAGCTTCTCCTTCTTGGCCACACGCAAAAACTCCAGCTCCTGGCGGGGGGAGGGGGGCAGGTGGCACACACACCAGGCCAGGGTCACCATACTGCCAGTGCCCCCTCCCAGGGGGTCAAAGTCACCCCGCTGCCCTGGTCCTCACCTGCCTGCAGCAATTAGTGCTCCCCAGCACCCCTGCAAAGGGCCCTCCCAGCCTTCACATGCTCCCTGGCTCCCAGATACCCTAACCAGCGTGCCTCGTGTGTCCTCCAGCCTATGGCCTGGGCAGTGACTGCAGTGCTGGAGCTGCAGCAGGACATTTCCCTTCCCCGAGGCAGCGCCCTCACTGGCTCAGGCTTCCAGGCTGCCCTCCTCTAGTCCATCATCAGGGACTGCCACCCCCACCCCTCAACATGTTTGTGAGCATAACATCACATCTCCAACCAGAACCAGGGAAAGGGGGTTCTGAAGAAGCAAGTGCTTGACACACACTCAGAGGGGATATCTGAACTCCTGGGGCTCTTGGGATGGTAGGGCTGGGCTGTGCTAGGAGCCCCACGTGTGAAGCTGCCAGATGCCAGACGCCAGCCGCAGAGGTGTGAACGCAGCTGCCGCTGAGCAGATCTCCAACAAGGCCGCAAGGGCCCTGTGTGAAGGCCCCACCCTCGGCACTGTGAACTCTGGGCTTCCCCCACTTGTCAGGAAAGGTGGCTCAGAGGACACTCGCCCACAGCCTGAGGAGCCAGGGCTGGCCCCACTGTCTGCCCCTCCTGACGGGGGAGGCGAATGCAGGGCCTCTAGCCCCCTCTTCAAAAGGAAACAGTCACTTCTGTGGAATCATCTAGAACCCAATGTGCACGCAAAGGCCGTGCACTTGTGCCTGGAGCCACCTGGTCCTGCCTGCACACCCGCTGCAGGGAAAGCTGCTGGTTCGGGTGCACACGTGCCAAGTACCGGCTCCACACTGGGCATGCAAGTCTCAGGCTCCTCGGTGAGAACAGCTGGGCCTTCACTGCCCCCAGAGGGACAGGCCAGCCCCCTGAGCCAGGTGCAGGGGTGCCGAGGAGTGGTGTGGCAGTCTCACCTGGTGGAGGCTGCGCTTGGCTTGCAGCGCGGCACTCAGCTTCTCCTCCTGCTTCACGCGCATCTTCACCACCTCGTGCAGGAACTTCTCTTTGGCTTCCTTGGTGTCCAGGCCGCCCTCCAGGGCCTGCCGCAGGTGCTCCAACTCTGCCTCCAGCCCACCACTCGTGGTGTCTGCAGGGGCTGCCACCTCAGGGGCGGGGGGCACAGTGGGGGGGGCGTGCACACCTGGGGAGCTCAGGTCCTTGGCAGAGCTGGATGAGGTGAGGGATGGGGACGAGAGCGAAGACAGGGAAGAGGTGACTGCAGAAACAGAAAGGGAAGGGGAGGTCAGCAGGAGGCCCAGTGCACTGCCGGGCAGCAGCGAGCCCGCAGGCCAAGACCCCGACTCACACGTACATTCCTCCCTGCTCTCCACCTCCACCTCGGCTTCTGAGTCCTTGTCATCCTCAGGGGCAGCTGCGGGCGCTGGTGTCTCTGGGGCTCCAGGAGTGTCCACGGTCAGCTTCCGCTTCCGTGGCTGGAGGCAGGTGGCCAGAGGCTCAGGGGCCCGGGAGACGACGGTGGCACATGGTGGGCTGCTCACAACCTTCTGCTGGGCAGGCGGCGCCAGGGCCACATTGGGGGCCACACCAGTCTCGAAGCTCTTGTAGGAGTAAAAGCTGCAGGGGCACAGGGGCCATTGGGGCCATAGGCCTCCCCACCACCGTGGGGAGCACAGGAAGGCTCATAGTGGGACCTGCCCCCTGGAAAGTGTGGAGGAGAAGATGCAAGCCAGGAGCCAGCCCCACAGTAGTTGGCTGCACCCAGGCGAGGGCAAGGAAGTTCTGGGTGTGCCCACTGGGACACTGTCAAAAGGATCAGCACTGCCATGACCGCCTTGACCAAGGACTCAGGGTCTGGGCCCCATGTGGACGCAGCAAGAGCAGAGCCATGCAAATAGGAAGCTGCCAGGCCAGCAGTGTGGCTGCAGAACACAGGGACCTTCTGCCCATGCTAAGCACATGTCACTGTGTCCTCGGCCACTGAAGGAGCACCCAGAAGAGGGGGAGGGGGCACCAGTCCTGAGACCCACAGAGCGATAGCCTCTCTAGGATCGTGTCTTCATTTGAAGGAAAAAAAAAAAAAACCCTAGGCAGCCCCACAAAGGGAAGGTCTCACCCAGCAGATGATTACGGACCCCAAGGTGGTAGAGCCCAACTGTGGCCCGGCCCCACCCCACCCTACCCCACCCCGGGCCTGTTTGACCACTGGCCACCAGCACAGCTGCCACTCACCTGTCTCGAATCAGGGCTGGGAGGTGTGGGGAGAGCTCTTTGTCACTCGTAGACACCGCGGGAGACCACGGTCGGAAAGCGGAGAGGCGCTGGCGAGGGTGAACGCAGCCAAGGCTCTGCTGGGAGAGAGGCGCCAGGTGTCAGGAGCTGAGACGCAGAGGCCCGCTGCCGCCCCACGCCCGTGCCCTGCGCACAACCTTGCTGGAGGGGCCAGCCAGGGTCCGCAGCCAGCCAGACTGTTTGTCCTTCTCAGAAGACGGGGGGAGTTGGGAGGGGGCGTCATCTGTTTTCCGGATGGAGGCCGGGGGCTCGGAGGAGACCTGCAAGGGACACAAAAGTTGTCACTGGCACCTCCAGTGGCATCTGCACTCCAGGCAGGGTCTCCCAGCCAGCAGACTCGCCCATGCACCAGCCGTCTCCTTGAGCACTCTCTGTGGACCTGTGATGCCGCCACCCCACCTACAGCTGCAGAAGGCCCAGGGTAGGGGTGCCCAGGCCGGGCTCCGGTGTGTGCACTGTGGACTTGGTGCTGAAACAGCCGACGGGAGCTGTGGACTCTGGCCTTCTACCCACACCGGTGGTCATGCCAGGATGGGGAAGAGGCGGCCTGGCAGGCAGGCTCAGTAGTCAAGTGTGGGGCCTTCCATCGGGGGGGGGGGGGTCACCCAGGTCCCCAGAGTTCTGGGTATCACCAAGCAGAATTTCAACAACATGCTGTCAGCCAGAGATGGTGGCACCTTGGCGGGTAGTGCGGCTCTCTGGCAAGACCCTGGAGAAAAAGCATTCTCAAAGTAAGAGATGTGCCTTTCCAGCAGGCACACAGAGCTTCAGGACGAAGGCCTCGCTCTTGCTTCCCCCACACCAGGGGCCCCAAGGAGCATCTGTCGGACACTGTGGGCAGAGCGGCTTCCCGAGCTGGCATCAGGACAACTGCCCCCCGCCCAAGGTGACGGCACAAGATCCCTGAGGGAGATGGGGTCTCTTCCCAAGAAAACAGAACTGCCTTTGGAAGATGGACTGTGCCTCCCCGGGGCCGCTGTGCAGGCGTCCACAGCACAGGTCAACACACATCGCGTTGCACCACCCACCTTGCAATGCCACGGTCACTCCCGTAGGTCTGACCTCCGGAGGAGGGAGCAGAGGTGGCGGGGCGGGGGGGGGGGGGTGCTGGCCTGCAGCTGGGAGCCTTGGAGGGGAGACAATGGAGGGGGGCAGGGAAGGGCTCTCCCACCTCTGGGAGCACTTGGAGGATGTACTGTCACAGACCTGGCCTCCTGGGGGCTGGGAGATAAGTGGAGGTGTCCCGCTTTACCAGGCTGTCATCACAAAATTCCAGAGACCCAGGACAGACTGGACCCCGGGCAGAGAGCCCACTGGCAGGACCACAAGGGAAGGTCCTGACCAGCCTGGCATACATTAGTATGCATCCTGCTCCACGGCAGCCCCTCTTGGGACACAGACAGGCAAGGGCAAGGAGGACCGGGAAGGCTTACCCCTAAATCCACTCCGGGCAGATGCAGCCCTCAGGCCCCAAGAGAAAATATAAGGACCTCAGACCCACTACAGGGCTGCACTAGCCTTTGTCCTCACAGAGAAGCAGCAGCCCTGGGGCCTGGAGCCCTGCAGCTCAAAGGTCCCCGCCCAGCTCCTGGGTCCCCGCCCAGCTCCTGGGAGGCGCTTCAGAGGGGAACCCACAGACTGCTGTGGACAGTTTGCTCAGACATGAAACAATCATTCAGGAAAGAGAGACCCGTTTGTTGGTGCTTTTTAGGGGAAAGAGTCCAGGTGACGTCTGCCTGCATTGCCTGGACACCTCCCACTGCCTATGAGCGGGTAGTCAGTTGGGGGACAGGGCGGGGGTGGGGGAGGGGGCGCGGTTACGCCAGCAAGGGTGGAGCTTCCTGTCTGAGCAGATAGGAAGCAGGGAGGAGAGGAAACAAGCTGAGTTCTCACCAAGAGAAAAGCCACAGGTCTGGCACTGGCTCCTGCAGGTTCCCAGGGGCACCACCTGACTCCGGCTATAGGGCCACCCCATGTACAGTGGCTGGCTGATGGCACCCAGCACTCACTGGCCAGAGCCCCATCCGTATGGTGGGGGACTGAGGGGGTCCTGGCCCCCTCAAGTACTCAAACCCTGCCCATTGGTGCTAGCAAGGGCCAGAGCCTCCCCTGCACCCCCCCCTCCACTGCCTGTCAACCCTAGGATGGGGAGGGGTCTTCAGGCAGCTGGGGTAGTTCCTTTGGAATTCCTGTAGCAAGAAAAACCGTATGAGCAGGACCTTCTATGGAAGTGAGAGCTCAGCAGGAAGGGGCCACGGGGGAGCCTCGACAGGACGTTTGGACACTGGGCCCTGAGGGAGGGTCATGGCTCCCTGTCACCTGAGGGCTCTCTCACGCCCTGGCAGGACATGCTTCCTCAAGTGCCAGCGAGTCCCAGTGATAGCAGACGTTCAGGGATACAACCATGCCCAGTGACATCCCCATTGCGCAAGAGGTCAGCAAGCAGGTAAGGTCAGTCACTTTTGGTTTCTGACCCTTCTCAAGGCCTTCATGCCAGGTTGTGGGGGCCTACAATCCCCAAGGAAGGGGCAGGCTTCTGGGCCTTGGACCTGGCCAGAGAAGCAAGGCCTACACCCGAGCCTGAGGCCAAGAGCCTGCTGGGGCTCCTGCACAGCAGGGCGGGTATAGCAGCTGGCCAGTGCACTACCCATGGACACTGTGCCATGCATCTGCAAGGGCAGGTGCCACCGTGCACAGGTGTGCTCCCATGTGCACACCCCCAGGAGACTCCAGCCTGCCACGGAGCTACAGCCCTGCTGAAGATCTGGTGGCACAACAGCCAGACTATGGAACAAGCCCTGATTCTCACGACAGATGAGTACATAAAGAAGGTGCTGTATGCAAACGATGGAATATTATTCAGCCATCAAAAAAAAACCACAATCTTGCCATTTACAAGGATGTGGATGGAATTAGAGGGTATCACACTAAGTAAACTCAGTCAGAGAAAGATAAATACCACATGATTCCACTCAGGTGGAATTTAAGAAACAAGCAGAGGAACCATCGAGGAAGGGAGGGAAAATCACGATGACATCAGAGAGGGAGAAAAATGAGGGGCTCTGTACTCTGGGAAACAACCTGAGGGTCGTGGGGGATGGGTGGCTGGGGGACGGGAGTGATGGAGGACACGTGGGGGGATGTAAGATGACAAATCACTGACCTCCACCTAGGAAACCAGTAATACATTATATCTTAATTAGCTGAATTTAAATTTTAAAAATTGTGGTTCCCAGGGGTTGAAGGGAGGTGGGAATGGCAAGTTATTGTTTAATGGGTATAGAGTTTCAGTTTTACAAGACGAAAAAAATCGAATGGATGGATAGGAATGATGGTTGCACAAAAATGTTAATATACTTAATGCTACTGAACTGTACACTTAAAAATGCTTAAAATTGTAAATTTTATGTTACGTATATTTCAATTTTTAAAAATAAATGTTTTTTAAAAAGAAAAGAAAAAGAAAAAAAGAGCTGGCTATAGATGCCGTGGGCACCCACCCAGGACCACTGAGTATGTGTGTTCCTCACAGAGGAGAGGACACCCCACAATGAGGTTCTGCACACTGTGCTTAGGGCCTCTGGAGGTTTGCAAGCATTTGGGGGTATGAGTTAGGGATGACTTGACTACGTGACCTTTATGTCAACCTAGGCCGGGGTGTCAGTCATGTCACTGATTCTGTGGGCTCCATCAGACACAAGTGGAATGGGGGTCAGGATGGCTGCTGGGGTTGTGGCCACTACCCCAGACCAGTGCAGGGAAGACGAGAGTAGACGAGAGGATCAGTGGCCACCAGGAGCCACAGCTTCTGGCATTAGCCCCAGGGCCTCGTGCTCACAAAGGCCGTACTTCAGTGCCTGAGTCCCAAAGGCACAGAGGGACAGCCCAGGCCAAGGCCCAGAAGCAGGGCAGGGTGGAAGGAGGGCTTTGGGCTCCTGGACCTTGGATTTCTGAGCTGTCCCTCCTCCACACTCTGCTGAGAACCCCATGTTCCACCAGCATGGTGAGGCCTGAGCTGAACCCCTAGAGCAAGACTCCTAGGAGAGATGCCACTGGCAGCACCCCATGTTTTCTTGGTGGAAGGAGCTCATTACCGCTCTGCTGCCCGAGACTGCCCTGGGATGTTCTATGAGCTCCCACACTCAGAGCCTGAACCCAGGAGGGGTCCCTGTCCTGCCCTGTCAATTCTCACGCACGGTTTCCCATGCAGCACCCTGCACATCTTCAAAAAGACTGAGAAACTGCTCATGGGGAACAGAGGAGGGAAAAAAGGCGTCCCAGATGCTGGCTGACAACACTGGCCCAAGCACACAACCTGACTTCTGTGCCGAGCTCTGGCTGCCATGGTGGATACTCAGCATTGCTCAGGCATCTGCTTCTGGGGTAACACTGGTAGTGAAGAGGGGCTGCTCCTGCCCAACTCCCAGGCAGAGCCAGAAGCCAGCTGGGGATACAGCTGCCCACTGCAAACCAGGACAGCCCAAAGGAGGGACACCTAGCTGCGAGGCCAGAACACACCTGTAGAGCACAGATCCAGTAGAGCGAGGCTGGCCCAATCTGCAGCCATGTGCCAGGCACCGCCTGAATGCAAAGCCAGTGCAATCGAGGCAGGGCCCTGCAGTGTGCCACATCCAACATCCAGCTCACGGGAGGGACAAGAGCCACCCTAAGAGGCTGCCCTGCAGGAAGGGTCACGCTAAGTGAGTGGGAATAGTCACCTTCCCCACCCAGGTCCACAGACCCCAAATTTTATCCATGCCCACTTGGGAGATGTGTGGGTCTTAGGCTGAGGATCTTAACACTACAGTCTTAAGACTCTGCCTGTCATAACTGGTGCTATGGATGCTCAAAGGACGAGAAGCAGTAACCCTGGTCTGCTCACTGGGCACCAGCTCTGCCACGAGAACCAATGTCCTAAAGCAAATGTCTGTCTGGGGCACACCAGCAGCTTCAGCACACCTCTGGCTCCCTGCACCGAGCTGCCACCCTGGCTGGTGGGGTCAGGGTCTCAGGCTCCTCCACCCTCACCTAGGATGTCCCCTACTGGGTCCTTCTCTCCCTGTGCTCTGTCTGGACACCCTTGGTACGGGTCACCAGGCCTCAGCACCATGGAAGCACACAGACCCCTGTTGTGCAGGCTGCTCACGAGTATATCAGAGCACACGTACACCCGTACACCCGGGCAAATGAATAGCATCCCCGACCCCCCCCCTCCATTCAGAGCAGATGGGAACTGCTTTGCTTTTGTTTTCTTACTATACTTAGATGAATGCCTAAGGCCAGGAAAACATGCTGCCTGGGGCACCACGCAGTGGGGCTGACATCAATTGCCCCCCAGGTCCCCTCTGGCCCAACAGTTCTGGGCACTGATAGGAGTGTGGTGAGGGCAGCGTCCGTCCTCATAGCAGCTGGCCCAGAGCTCCAGATCCCCACCGAGGGCCAGCAAAGACAAGATGTGTCCTGACAGAGGAAATGACTCTCGGGTTCTTGAACTTGCAGCAGCAGAGCCAAGCCCCAATGGCTAAGCCAGGGCTGGGGACCCAGGAGGGGTTCAGCAGCGATCCACCTCCCCCAGCAGCAGCAGGCCCAGGTGATGGTCAGACACAGCCCTTATGGCAAAAAAAGGCTCTCCAGCAGTGTTCGCTCAGGAAGCAGGAAGTAACAGCCAAGGCTAGGCAGGCCCCCAGGCTGAGGACAGGAGAGCCAAGCCAGGTGGGCAGCACCCCCCCCCCCCCCAGCACAAGCCAATGAGAAGAGTCACAGGCCTCAGCCAAATGCCAAATGCCAAGATAGAGCATCAGTAAGATCCACTTGAGACCTTTTCTGCTCAACGTGCAGATGACCTGGGGCTGAATTTTGCTCAATTCCTCAGGAAACAGGAAAGGAGTTCCAAGTCACAGGTGGGACGAACAGCAGAAACCCCATCCTCCCAAGCCCCCAGCTCACAGCAGGCCAGACCTTTGCAAAGGGCCCCCACAGGACAAAGGACCAATGCCCCAGACCCAGGGGAGGCTCCCAGGGCTCAGAAGCATGTCAGATGTCATGAAGGTGGACTCCCCAGAATCGAGAACCACGCAGAGCCTCAGGCCACACACGCCCTCCATTGGAGCACAGCGACCACAGCCAAGCTGCATGTCACTGGCACCTTGGCAGGAGCAGCCATAAGGGCTGAATGACCCCACAGCAGGCCTGGCCTGGTCTGTATGACCTACAGCTGACAGCTCCATGCTCAGAGGGCCTAGGGGGCCAAGAGCCTGGCAGCAGCTCCCCCCCATTCCCCAAACTCCCTTCAACCCGCGGCCTTGGCACCAGTACCAGCAGAGCCCAGCCCCACCACCTTGTCCACTGGGGCTCCCAAGGCAGGGATAGCCACTCTGGGCAGTGCCCTGCTACTGGGCCTCAGCCTCATGCTTTCCCACCCTGTGCTTGGGGGCCCGGCTGTGAATGCCTAAATACTAATTAATTGCTAATTAAAGGGCAAACAACAGGTCCTAGACCAAACCCCTTCCCCCTTCACTGCCGATTTGGTGCTGATGGTCCCTGCTTTGAACCTTCCAGGCACAAGGGGTTTGAGTCAAACTTTAGAGTTGGTACACCCAAAATCAAAACAAAACACTGCCAGATCCAAGCCTACACTGCCACTCACTGTCCCCTGAAGGGTCCCGCTGTCCTAGCACCAAGTAGGCAGATTTAGCCACACCAGGCAAAGTCGGGGTCATCGAGCTTGAGAGTGACCACGGATGAGGTTCCCAGAAGTGCTCAAGGCTGGAGACACTGCTGAGGGCTGTGCACAAGCAGGACACGCTGGCCTCCAACACTTCAGGCTTCACATTCCCTTAGTCTTAAGAGATTCAAGCAATCCCTAACAAGCTCTGGGAGAGCTATGTGCTGTGATCCAAGAGACCAGCTGGTGCTGGAGGAGCCCCCTGGTCTGTTACCCCACAGAGAAGGAGTACTGCAGGGCCTGGGCCTCCAGGGGACCCCACCCAGGCCCCCAGGAGTCCTGGAAGGCCACAGCCACGTTGCCAGCAGTGTGTTTTAGTTGGGGGAGGCTGCCTGTGCCTCAGACAGAGCAGCAACATCTGAACCAGGGGGCGTGGACCACGGAGGAAGGTTCTCAGTCCCAGCCTCAGGAGTGGAGCTTCCCATGGGGGGTGAGGAGCTGGCTTATCTGTCCAAGCAAGCCAGGGGTGCTGGTCCTGGAGCAGGACACGAAGACCCAAGGTGCTGGCGGGCAGGGCTACACAGGGAGATGGCAGAGGGTCCTCAGAAAGGGGATGGGGTCCTCGAACAAGGCTTAGGACACCAAGGAAGCCGTAAAGACATGGTGGAAAAGGCAGCCTGGACGTCTTGGTACGTACCCAGTGCCACAGGGGTGAATACTTCTTTTTTTTTTTATTAAAGATTTTATTATTTATTCATGAGAGACACAGAGAAAGGCAGAGACACAAGCAGAGGGAGAAGCGGGCTCCCCAGAGGGAGCCCGATGTGGGACTCAATCCCAGGACTCCTGGACCACAACCTGAGCCAAAGTCAGATGCTTAACCACTGACCACCCAGGCATCCACTTTTTTTTTTTTTTTTAATCAGCAAATAAAGGGCCCCCTTCGGTGAGTGGGTCTATTGAGAACCAAAACTGGCCTAAATCCATTTCTGAGACCCTGCTGCCTGGCCCTCAGGCTGACTGCTCAGGCCCCAAGAGGTCTCACTGGTAATGAGGCACAGCGTGAGGGTCAAATGACAGAGCACTGGGCAAAGTAGCTGTAAGGCCAACAGACATCCACCTCCTGACCAGGCCACCGCCACAGCATGTCAGAGATGCCACATGTGGGCCCAAGAGTGAAGGTGATGCCTCATCCCCGGACGGCCTGGTCAGTGAGCTGTCAACTTGGCAAAAGGATGCCGCTTGGCGTCTGCCCTCGCAGACTCGGTGCCTGCATGAAGCCAGGTTTTGCAGCAGAGCCCCAGCCAGCAGCACAGTGTGTGTCCAGCTGAGACACCCCTCCCAGGAAAGCAGTTAGGTTGTGCGAGGATCGCCAGCCTCTCCACAGGGCTGCTTCCATTCTGGACAACTGAGTAGCACACAGCAGGCCCAAGTTCCAGATTAAGCCAGGGACCCTGCCCC
The DNA here is from genome assembly GCF_048418805.1 of Vulpes vulpes. Lineage (NCBI taxonomy): Eukaryota > Metazoa > Chordata > Mammalia > Carnivora > Canidae > Vulpes > Vulpes vulpes. Next base: position 158,613,247 of record NC_132791.1, on the reverse strand, counting down.
AAGCTCATGGGTGTGCAGAGAGACCCCCGTTCTGTGAAGTTCACACGGAGCTGGGTGTAAGTGCTCTACTGCACAACACTCCTGCCCTCTGCCCCCGTCCTGTGCTGTATGCTTCCACCAGGTCACAGCCTTCTGAGCGATGACCGCACAGCCCACCAGCCTCAGATCCGACCTGTGAGCGCTGCCGGCTGGCACAGCCCCGAACCATGGCTGTCAGTGCAGTAAGTGAGGCAGTCGAGACAGTTCAGCACCCGGGACATGGGCAGGCTGTGCCAGGAGCTGGGGAGAGCGTCTCATCAAATATCCAAAGCTGTTCTGATTTCAGTGGAAGCAGTTCTGGGAAGCGGCAAGGCTGACAAGAAGAGATAGCACCAATGTCCCACAGAGGCTGAGGCCTGAGAGTGAGGCCACGAGCAGCCGCTGCACACCCACACCCTCCTCTCCAGGAGGCTGTGATGATAGCCCGCAGGGGGGTACCCCTGGGGGGCTAGTGCCTGCCCCAGCGGTGGGATCACCCACACCCCCAAGTTCTTCAAATGCAAACAATGGCCACCATGAGGGCCACAGCCTAGCTAACACTCCCAAGGTCCACCAATTCCAGGCAAATGTGGTCACATGCAGCCTGTGATCCTGTCAGGGCCCTTACTGTGGTGCTGCCACCATGACTAGTCTGTTTCCTACGTGGCCGAAAGGTGGCTCCTTGAAGGGTGGGTGTCTCGCCTGTACTCACCATGCTTTCTGGGGGGAGCAGCCCACGCCACCAAAACCCACATTTCCGTGGGGTGGTGCCTTTGGGGTCTTGGGGCGAAGGCTGCTGATGGGCACCTTTCTCGACCCTCGCAAAGAAAACTTGAACCCTTGGGGCCAACAGGGCCAGAGCCATGGGTTTCCTGCCGACCATGCACGCTGCTGCCAATCTGGCTCCCCACAAGCCATGCTGACCCAAGGACGTTAACGCACAAGGAGCAAAAGATGGAACACACAAGTGGGCGCTCAGTAAGGCAAGACCTTCCCCTGCTTCAAAAGATGCCACCAAGAACATGGCAAGACAACCACCAACTGAGACAAACAATGCAAACTGGGCACTGGCTGAGGGACCTGTCTCAGGACAGAGAAAAACCGGCACTTGACAAAACCAACAGAAGCTTGGAGAAGAAAGGGGAGAAAAAGCAGGAACCAGACCTTCCTCCCCTAGAGCCCTGCCCGAGGCCACGCCTGTCTGCAGGAGGCAGCCAGACACCACTTCACACCCACCCAGGCAGCCAGGATCAGACAGACAATCATAGGACAAGGACGATTGTGAGGGAGGCCAGGAGCCTCAGCCCAGTGGGAGGGGCTGGAAACACACAGCTGTACTAGAAGGGGGCCCTTCAGCAGGAGAGATCCAAACCCCCGAACACGGAAGGGGCGAGGGGCCCCCGCGATCTGCCTGTAACTGTGGACCAGAGGCCTTAGCAGCCACACAGGCACCTAATCCACACAGTCTGCAGTTCTGTGTGTTACACGTGTTGTGTCCTTACGTAAAGTAAGCTACACAAAACAAAGTGCTACTAAGAAAATCAAAAGAAAGAGAAAACACAGGGTTGGATTTGCACATGTGGTAATTCACACGGCCTGTTTACAAGACGAACTGTCCTTCAGGACGAACCTCAATGCTGTCTTATACGATACAAAATTCTGGAGACGTTGTACATATTACTAACACTGACATCAAAAAATGCAAAGATGGTGTGAAAAATAAATTCATATGTATTTACAGGTATAACAGTTCACACACTTGATAACGAAGCAGCGATAGCACTGCCTTCTGGAAGCCTCGCCCATCCACTAAGAAACAAACTGTTACAAACCTTTTATTTTACAACATACAGGATTATGATCATATTCATAATACAGTACCACAAACTTTTTTACATGCTTTTAAAACCACTGACCTGTGATGATAGGCCCAAAGCCGCTTTCTCCAGTTCCTCCAATTATGAGAAAGAAGCCAATTATACCGTAATTACTTGAGAGCAAAGTTACAGAATCAGGAGAGCAAGCTTGCCTGAGCCACAACTGCCTCCAGCAGGACGTGGGCACCTGAACTATCAAGTGGCCCCCTGCAGACAAGTGGGTTCTCAGCATCGCCATCAAACACCACCCTCAGAGGCTCAGCTTTTACATATAAAACCCCTAAGGAAAGGAGAGCCCATACCAAAGGTCAGGGAATGTTCTGGTCTGGCCCCATCCGGACCACAAGATGCCCTGGTCTAAGCTATGGATGGGGTGAGTGGTGGCAAGGACTCCATGATGAACGGGCCTGGCCTTGCAGAGACCCCAGCCTGCTCCCACTGAGCCAGGACCTGGTGCCAAGACACTGGCAGCAGCATGGGGGTGGAAGGACCGAGCCACCAGGAGTGTAGGCAGCTCTTGGGAGGGGAGAGTGTGAAGAGCAGCTGACTCGGGGAGACATGGGGTCACAGGCTTCTAGAAGCTACTCTGTGCAAGGCAAGGGATGGGCAAGGCCTCAGCGGCCAGCTGGGCAGCCAGGGCCATTCCAGGATGACACTGTGGCCTGGCTAAGGCCAGGCCAGGGGGTGCTATATGCAAACGCAGGAACTCAGGGCAGGAGGGCAGGTGGCTCCTGAGGCCCACCTGGCCACCTCCCCTAGTCGTGTGGTCTGGTGTCCTGGGCAGTGGGCACCACAGGAGCCCTACTCCAGCCAGCTCTCAACCTGGTACCTGTTCACAGATGAGAGAAGGTGCTGCTTGAAACCACCACCTGGCACAGCATCGGCCCCCCTGCACTGAGCCGGGGCCCCTACTCTCAAGCCGTCAGGTTGGCATCTGGGCCCCTCCCTTCCAAGCACCCACGCTCTGACACTCCCTCATCTGTTCCCTGACCCTTGGTTCCTGAGAACTCAGATCCCTGGGGCTGGGACCTGGGGGGCAGCACATTCAGCAGCATTGACTTTGGCATCATCTGTGGCCCCATCCTGGTTTATGAACCACCTGGAAGACAAAGCAGCCCTGCCCATCCAACCTCAGGTACTCTATAACCATGAGAACTAGCCTGTGTCCCCCAGACTGAGGCCTCAGAGCCCACAGGCCTTGGAAAGGCAAGTGGGAGGACTTCTCACAAATCAGCAACATTGTGTCTGAGCACAAGTGAGCACTTTTAACAGGTAGAGATGTCATAGGAAAACCACATCTAGGGGTCTGAATACACGCATCTGTTTCCTAACTTAGAGACTACAAAGCAATTCTTTCTCATGGTTTGGCACATTTTAACACAGAATTCAACCATGAAGTGACATATCCAAGTTGGAAACTTGGTGCAGGTTTAGAACTGGGGCAGGCAGGACCTAGCATTTAGGTTGCCCACAGCTTCCAGATGAACGGAAACTTTTGTCACATCAAGCTCACCAGGATAGCTAAAGCCCAGGTATGGCCTGGAGGCACAAAGCCATGGGTTTCATGCTCCAGAGCAAAGATAGCAGCTTCAAGGCTGGGCCTCTGGAGAGAGCTGAGGGAAGGGCCAGTGGCCACACTGGGGCGCTGGGGGTCTCTCCATGACACTTGGACAGAGGGCGCAAAGATTCCAGTATCCATGTTCTAATTCTCCTTTCATTGAGTGGGTCAGCAGAAAACAGCCAAGACCACAAATTAAGAGATGAAAGTTTTCATAGAAACATCGTTAGGGGGATCCCTGGGTGGCGCAGCGGTTTGGCGCCTGCCTTTGGCCCGGGGCGTGATCCTGGAGACCCGGGATCGAATCCCACGTCGGGCTCCCGGTGCATGGAGCCTGCTTCTCCCTCTGCCTGTGTCTCTGCCTCTCTCTCTCTCTCTCTGTGTGACTATCATAAATAAATAAAATTTTAAAAAAAATTAAAAAAAAAAAAAATGGGATCCCTGGGTGGCGCAGCGGTTTGGCGCTTGCCTTTGGCCCGGGGCGCGATCCTGGAGACCCGGGATCGAATCCCACGTCGGGCTCCCGGTGCATGGAGCCTGCTTCTCCCTCTGCCTGTGTCTCTGCCTCTCTCTCTCTCTCTGTGTGACTATCATAAATAAATAAAAATTTTTTTAAAAAAAAAAGAAACATCGTTAGGGCTTCAAAGCAGCCTGCCCCATGATGTGGACAGGCTATGACCACCCCCAAAGAACAGGTGTGCTTCTCGGCCCCATGGCACTGAGGCCTGGAGTCCTCCACAACTGCTCCAAACATCAGAGGAAACAGTACAACGTCCCTGGCAGGAGCGGACCTCGGGAGGAAAAGCTCATGCACCTGGGACCAAAGATGAGAAAAACCATATGACATGTCTGCTGCACTGACCCCGGGGGCCTGCCGTGACCACAGTGGTCAAGGACCACCCCCACCCAGCCTGTGCTAGGAGAGCCCCACGTCCACGAGTCCAAAGTGGAGGCTACGATGAGCAGAGTCAGGGGGCAGCACCACACACCCCACTAATCACCCCAGGCCCCAGGGCCTCATCCAGCAGAGCAATGGGTACAAGCACTAAAACAGACCTAGTTCAAGATAAGTAAATACATACAGAAAAAATATGAGAAAGGAGTAAGACATCAAAAAAGATCACACAGATTGGAAAAAAAGCAGAACTTTCCAGAATAAAAATAGTTCTCAAGGAAATTATTCAAACGCAGTGCAGAGGAAAGCGAGATGAACACACAAGAGAGGGTAACAGACGTGAAAGAGAAGAGAAGGAATCCCAGGAGAGAGCCTGGAGACAGTGCCTAAGAACCTTCTGTATCTGGTAAGAGGCCCTCAGGTTTCGGAGGTGAGGCAGAGGAGGGACCTTTCAGGTTCAAGGTCAACACCATCACACCACCACCAACAAGGTCAAGAAAGTGCCGTGTTTCCCGGGCCACGAAGCCTCAGCTTCAGTGTCTGATGTAGCAAATCCCCAGAGATGCAGGACCCATGTGGGAAGCAGGGTCCTAAACACACCCTGTGGCGGCCACGTGGCATCTCCCTGTGCAGAGCAAGCAGCAGAGGCTTCCTCCCAGCTTCACAGGGGTCGGCATACCCTACAACACAAGGACACAGGACCGTGTAGAACGCAGCGACTCCGACCACACCCGCACGCTCAAGGGTGCGGCCGCCCCCTTGTTGACTTGTCCTGTGTCCCCCTCCTCTCCCATGTGTCCTGTCCCCCTCTCCCTCTGCCAGAGAGAGGCCCAGGAAGCACAGCTTGGATGGCGTCCTCTTTGACACCTTGGGCCATGGCTCCTGGTCCACAGTGTTCCCCCCCCCCAACTGGGGACGCTAGATGCTTTGTGACAGAATCCAACTGTCTCCTACAGGTCAACTCTAAATCCCCTGCTTAGAGCCACCCTAAATCAGCCCAAGACCTGCATTATGGACCATTCCTGAAGATTTTACAGTTCTAGAAACTGCATAGCTATTTTTATAAGTACCATTAATATTTTCCACAGGATAATTCATGTTTCATATTATGCTTAAATTAACCTATTTCTGATTATTGTGGTACAGAGGAAGTAGATTAAATTTGCAAGACAACGCCAAACCCCAAAATGAAGTGAAAATAGCAATTTTAAAGATTCACCTTGATCTCTTAAAAAAATGTAAGTAGGTCATCTTTTCTGTTACTTCCACACTGTTGAGAGTAAGTTAAGTCTTCTCTAAGGACACTTAGTCATGGACTACTGGGCCTCATGCCCCTGCCCAAGAATCCAGGGCTCTGACACTCACGGCACCAGTCAGCCCCAAGGACCCCCAGACCTCTGCCAATTGTGGCCTGTGCACCACGGTGGAAGGACACACTACAGGCTCCAGCTCCCAGGAGGAGAAGCCCCCCAGGGTTGGGCAAACTACTGGGCCTGGAGATCACCTACCAGCCCATCTATGAAAACACAAAAGTACCCCTCGAAACAGAGGGTGGAGCAGGGAGGGTTGGAATGGCCCAACCCCCTAGCCCTTCTGCAGACTCTGGGGTTGGGGGGCACATGCATGATTCCCAGGGCTCAGTCACCTTCAGGACGGGAGGGAAGAGGCTCACCTCCACCCTCGACCCCACCCCACAGACTCACCACCAGCCTTCCTGACACCAAGGCCTCCCAAGCCCCTGAAAAACCTCACCTTTTGCATCAGAAAATGTGTGGGAAGTCCCCAAAGGGACAAGGTGGGGTGGAATGGAATCTTTCTCTTCCTTGACAGTCACTGGAAAGTAACTGTTAAAGGGCCCAAAACAACAAAACAGAACTCCAAGAACAATGAAGCTGGCTTGAAAAATCAATGGTGTTTGTTTTGGGGCTTCTTCTTTTTTTTTTTTTTTTAAGATTTATTTATTCATCACACACACACACACACACAGAGAGAGAGAGAGAGAGGCAAAGGGAGAAGCAGGCTGCATGCAGGGAGCTCCAGGATCAGGCCCTGGGTCCAAGGCAGGCGCTAAACCATTGAGCCACCCGGGTTGCCCCTGGGGCTTCTTTTAATGCTCCACCAATACTCTTGTTTTTTGGAGAAATGGTGAGCAGGAGGGTCTGGCCCTAGTGCTCAACTGTCACATCTGGCCTCCAGCCCCTGCCAGAGATGACAGAGACAAACACACCCTCCATCCGCTGTCAAAGCAGATGCTGCAAACAGGAATGCGGGATGGGCAGCTCTACTCTGGATCATAGGCCCTCAGCCCACAAAGGCCCCTCTGGAAGGATGGCCACCCCTCCTCCCCCACAAGCTTCACACAAAGACTAGCGAGACTCAGGGACCCTAGCAGACCCAGCCCAGGGAAGGGTGCTGCTCTGCGGAGGGAGCACTCCTGCCAATGCCCCGTCACCCTGGGTCAGGCTCGCCCTCCAACGTGGAAGCAACAGCCACACTCTCCGCTCATGTCACACAGCCAGAAACATGGGGAGCTGTGTGAGAGGCACCAGGCGGTAGCCACCTGTTTCCCACCTCCTGACCCCCACCCCTGCCCCTCCCCTGGGCCCATGGCACTAGTCCCTTCTCTTGCCATCAGGGGGTACATGGGCTCCTGTGGTGCCATCTCCTTACTACCTCTGTCTATACTGTCTCCATTGCCTCCCATGTGGACAGCGCCCCTCTGGCCCTCAGGGAGCTGCATGTCCTTGCCTAGAGTGGGGACCCCAGGCTACCCTCAGCTGCTCCCCTTAAACCTACGGGTACCTCCCACATGCCCCCATCACCTGGCCTTGTGCTCTGACTGGGACAAGGCCTCATGCATGTGCATGTGCAGGCACATGGGGTGCACACTATTGTGTGACCTGTCATCTGTTAGAAGGGGAAGGCCTCGGAGAAAAGGCACTGATGGGGTCAGGGGGTACTTTGCAAGTCTATACAGGGTGTGGGGTGACACAATCTGAAATGAGGGGAGTCCTGACAAGGACCTCAAGGAGCAGTCAGCTCTGCCCCAACCCCAGGGACCCAGGGGACTGTTAGCAGAGCAAAATGTCAAAAGAAGCTCCTTTCGACCACAAATCCAGTGGGGCTGGCAGAGGCAGGGGTCACAGGTGGCTCCGGAAGAGAGACATCCCCCTGCCCCTGAATATCAAGCCTGACTGCTGGCGTGTCCAAGGGGTGGACCAAGATGCTGCTGTATCCTCAGACCGGCCATCACACACTTGGAGCAGAAGCCACACCCGCAGGCCTCTGGGACCCGGGAGCCTCCTGCTTCTGGCCAACTTCCAGTAAAAGGCCTTCTCCCTCCTTGAAACTCTGAATCTGCTGCCAGCCACAGGTCTGTGATGTGGCTGCACCCCCGGAGCCTTGGACAGGAGCAGAGGAGAGGTGTTTCATCTCAGAGGAGGAATTAGCAGGTACACAGGATCACGGGAGGCAGCAGAGCCCTTGTGCATGGCTTCATCTCAGTTTCTACCACAGAACACCTATCCCACACAAAAGTTGTGTCCCTGGCCACACACACCTCTCCAGGTGTCATCTCACCCTGTCACCCATTCCTGCAGGAGCAGCAGCCGGGCCCAGAAAGCTAGCGAGCCCAAGCCTGCCAAACCTCCTTGCAAAGAAAGCCTCCCATCGGCTCAGCCCCTCCTCCCACATACAAAGGCTCCAAGGCTCAGCGCCCTCGATGAATTATGCATAACTGCTCAATTATGACAGAGTCGTGGGAGGGCCGGTGTGGGGGCCCAGGAGGGGGAGGAGGGGGAGAAGCCTGGTGGCTGGCATCCTGGAGGAGGTGGCAGGGGTACTCCCAGCCCAGTAGGGCAATCAGCATCTGCATGTGTGCATGAAACAGGTGCAGAGAGCTGCCTGGTATTTGGGAGGGATCGAAGGATGAAGAGCTCCAAACTCTATCTTCTGGGTCCCAGGTACTGGCTAGCTATCACCTGAGGCCCCAGAGCCCTACTGTAACCCCAAGAGGCTGACAATTCTGACTCCATCAGAGAAGCACAGAAGTGCTGCTACAAGCCCTAGCACTAGTGGAAGGCCCCCCTGGGGTAACTGGAAGACACGCAGGGTGTCACAGGCCCCAGCCCCACACCTCCCACCCTGAGCGCCCAGGGGAGACACACAACGGCAAGGGCTGGGCACCCCCTAATGAGACCTGAATTTCAGTGCTGACCCTGCAGGCAATCTCATCTGCAAGACCATTAATCAAGAGCAGGGGCTTCAGGAAAGGCAGAGGGAGACAGGGATGAGGCCTCTCTGCTCTCCGGCAACCCATCTGGCTGGCCCCCTGGAGGAAGAGGCTCACAGCCCATACACACTCAGGATACGCCCCTTGGAGGAAGGTGGGCTCAGGTGGGGAGAACTGCCTACTAATGCCTGCTATCCATGGGAATCTGACCCAGCAACCCACCTGGGTGGGGGGCCCATGGGCACAGAGCCTGGCAATGATGCTTCCTGGAGCCCAGCCTGCCCACACTGGAGATCTCCAGTTCTCCCAGGCCAGGGAACTTCTGTTAGGACCAAAACTTCCCAGGCTGCAAAATAAAAATAAAAATACCCCCAAGTGGCATCCACTCACAAGAGGACATGCAGTCTTGTCTCCACAGAGGAGGAAAGTCTGCCAGGCCCCCCAGAGCTTAACACTTGCACGAGGAGCTGAGAACAACCCCGTAGGCCATCTGACCCCCACAGTAGCTCTGGAGGCAGGAGGGCAGTAGGAAAAGGGGTCTGGGGAAGCCCACCCTCTGGCACTCACAAGCTGGACCTCTGGTCACTGACTTTTTAATCTAAAAGGAAGATATTCCCCAGGCTGGCTCTATGGGCATGCAGTGTGTGCACTGCATTTAATGCTCTGGAATTCTCAATCTTATCTTTGATAAAATGTGGTTTATGACTGAAGTCCGATGGGAGAACAGAGCATGTGTGGAGCCGGTGAGACTCACAGAAGGGAAAGGGGAGGAGTGACACCCAGAACAAGCACAGGTGCCCCCAATCCCAGGAGGCCAGTGCACCCTCTCTCCCAGCCAGGGCCCATCCTTCTGAGCCCAGCGAGACATGTGGGGGGCAGGGGGGCACGGCTCTCTCACTCTAGCCCGCTCCCCGAAGGAGGGCACTGGGAGCACATGTGTTGCAGGAAGTGACCAAGAAACCACCGAGTCAGCTCCATGCTGTTTCCACTGTTCCGGGTAAGGAGGAAATATACACGCATGTTCAAAGCACAAAACACAACCATGCGATTCCAGTGACCTTGCATCCAAGTTAGTGGCTCTTGAGTTTGCATTTAAAAATGGCACCCCAGGCAGCCTGGGTGGCTCAGCAGTTTAGCTCCACCGTTAGCCCGGGGCATGATCCTGGAGACCCAGGATCGAGTCCCACGTCGGGCTCCCTACATGGAGCCTGCTGCTCCGTCTGCCTGTGTCTCTGCCTCTCTCTACGTCTCTCCCATGAATAAATAAATAAAAATCTAAAAACAAAAAACAAAAAACAAAAAACCTGGCACCCCATGACATATAAAGATCAACAGTACAACCTGGGGCAGGAATTTAAACTTTCGATTATTCCTTACTTGAAATGACATTAAATAGCAATACAGATCAGCAGGACAAGTTGAAAGACTGCAAAAAAAGGGAACACGTTTGCATTCTAGTGGCTTTTGCATTTTCCTCCTGCTTCCCAGAACCAGGCCCCAAATGCTCGATTCATACCACCACCACAGATCCTGCAGTCACACCACCTCGGCCATAGCCACACGGTCCCCAAGGAACCCAGGCAGAGGCTTCCCACTGACAGCAGACTCAAGCCAACCCACAGGCATCCGTGAGTGGTACCCCAGAAGCCTCCCCGGGCTAGAGCCTGGCAGCTGAACCTCCCCTCACCCCAGACACAGGACCCTGGGGGGCCATTTTCTAATCCACTAGACAACAAAATCTTCTGAAGGATGAGTCTTAAGCCCACTTGTTAACACCTTGCAAATGCATGTGGAGAACCAGCTGATGATTGGAGAGTGTTCAGCGAAGCCCACAGTCCACCATAGCCCCAGCTCAGGATGCCCAGGCCATTGTTTCCACTGATACTACTCCCCGCCAGCTCTGAAAGGGAGCCGGAGCATGACACACTTCATCAAGCTCAAGACTCAAGAACATTCCAGTGGGCCCACAAAGGAATAAAAGTATACATCAGCAAGATCAATGTTTTCTGCGGCACCTGGGTGGCTCTGTGGTTGAGTGTCTACCTTTGGCTCAAGGTGTGATCCTGGGGTCCTGGGATCAAGTCCCATATCAAGCACCCCACAGGGAACCTGCTTCTCCCTCTGCCTGTGTCCCTCATTAATAAATACAATCTTTAAAAAAAAAAATAAGAGATTTTCTGTGCTCTAATTAAAGTTAAAAGGAGGGTAGCCCGGGTGGCTCAGTGGTTTAGCACTGCCTTCAGCCCAGAGTGTGATCCTGGAGTCCCACATCGGGCTCCCTGCATGGAGCCTGCTTCTCCTTCTGCCTCTGCCTTTCTCTCTTGAATAAATAAAATCTCTTTTAAAAATTAAATTAAAAAAATAAAAGTAAAAGTAAAAATGTTTTTTCTTTTTATCACCAGAAAGGCCTAATTTGGGGATGTATTTGTAAAGAAAAGCATGTGTGGGGATCCCTGGGTGGCGCAGCGGTTTGGCGCCTGCCTTTGGCCCAGGGCACGATCCTGGAGACCCGGGATCGAATCCCACATCGGGCTCCTGGTGCATGGAGCCTGCTTCTCCCTCTGCCTATATCTCTGCCTCTCTCTCTTTCTCTCTCTGTGACTATCATAAATAAATAAAAATTTAAAAAAATTAAAAGAAAAGAAAAGCATGTGTGTTGTCCTTCAACTCCCCTCTCTACACTAGCCACTGATGAGGACAGTCTCAGAAAGAACATCTGAGCACGACTCCCACTCCGCAGGCTGCAGGCTGTCAGGTCAACAGGCCCCCAGAGGAGGGCCACATCTGCACCCACCACTACACCTCCAGACCACCTGCGGGTGGAACAAAGGGAACAGAAGGAAACCCAAGCCAGTAAGGTATCTCGGCTGCATGGTCAGCCGAGACCCTGCCACAGAGCAGGTGCCACATTAGGGGTCTGGGCCCTGGAGGGGCTCTTAGGAGGGGAGATAAGCATGGTGACACACATTGGGCCCCTTACCTTGGCAGTGGCTGTCATGTCCATACATGCAAATGGCCCTGAGCAAAGCACAGTGACCAGAGCCAAGCAAGGAGGCTGAGGCAGGTGGGAAGTGTGTGTAGAAAGGAAGATACTTCTTGCTCATTACCATGGCACAGCAAAGCCCCGACCCTTGTGCAATGATCTCCACTCAGCTGGGCAGTCCCACCAACAGGAGAGGGGTTCCCCCCCATTCAGCAGCTGCCTAGGGCTACCCCTCGCCCCAGGGCCAGGGTGGCAAAGGAGGCCAGGGTGTGGAGGAGAGACCGTGTGTGCACTGTGTCCCTGAGCTGCTCCTGGCCATTACAGCAGCTCTAGAAGCAACCACTTTCACCTTCCCAGCCAGGAAGTGGAAATGTGAGGCCAGCCCCGCCCACACGCCTGCTGTGTTTTGCTTTCCCAGCACCCGCCTCCCAGCCTCACGCCCTGTTTTCTCTCCATAGAAACCGACACAACAGCCCAAGTGGACAGGGGGGGCGCTGCCGGGCCACAGGGCCACCTCCACTTCCGGGTTGTAGCAAGAAGGCTGGCCAAGGACCAGCAGAGTCACCACTAGTGTGTCCCGAGCGTCCCGAGCGCCTGAGGCTGAGAGGCGGCTCGAGGGTCCTCAGAGGAGGGCGTTCTGGACTCAGACACAGCCAGCAGGAGCTCAGAGGCCAGCACCAAACCACCAGGGCTCAGACCAGCGCACAGAAAAGCAGAGCCACCAGTAGGGGTCCCCAACAATGTGAATTCTCCCTCGGAAACAGACACACAGCATACTCTGCAAAATGCACGTGTCACCCTCACACTCTGGCAAGCTGAGACCAAGTTCTCCAGGGGGATCCTGCCCCTCCTGTCTGAGGTTCAGTCACTGCCAGGTGGGTGGAGCCAGACAGGGGACAAGAGGCTCTGACAGGCCTTGGGCCAGCACTGGTCACAGCTGGGGAGGTGGCTGTGTGGGTCAGAACAGGCCCAGGTGGGCACTGGCCCAGAGGGACCCGGAGGAGAGCCAGGACTGTGTGCGTCACAGAAGCCTCAGCCAGGGGCCCAGAGTGAAGGATTCAGACCGCTTTCTCATCTGAAAATTGGGTTGACACAGGCTCTGCTACCTTAGAACAGCCGAGAGCAAAGAGAATGTAGCAGCATTCCTGGAAACCAACAACTCAAAACATGTCCCGCCATACAACAGGAACCACAATGTTTAAAACACAACACCTCCCTAAACTTCAAAATTCTTCACAAAGTCCAAACAGGTTAATAGGTCCAAGACCCCAAGACTCCCTTCCTGATGGCCCAAGGACAGGCTCCCGGCCCTTGCAGGAGAGGCCCCAGGATGCAGGCTTGGCAGACGGAGGCAGCTTGGCTCAGGGCACCAAGGTATTCACTGAGACTGCCAGGCCAGCGTTCAGTGATATCCCTGCACTGGGAGACCTGGCCCAGCACTTGACCACACACTACCTCACTGGCCTATGCCAATGCTAGCCTGGTGTCTGCCCACCCTCCTACCACTGCATGAAGCCAAAGACCACATGGGGAAGGGTGGGGTCTCCCAGGGAAGAATTTGGCAGAGAGGCAGCCCAGCTGGAGAGCAAGGCCAAGAGCCCTCCTGCACCTTCTCCTCAGCAGAGGATGAGGGCGACTGGGAGGCCCCCCTCCCTCCCAGTCCCTGGAATAAAGGGTGGAGGGCTGCGGACAGTGTCAGAGCCAGTGGGCATGGAAAAAAGGGATTTCGGTGGTTTGGGAGAGCCCTGCCTACCACAGTCAGCAGAGGCTGACCCTTGACCCCTGGGGTCCAGCCTGGTCCCACCTGAGCACTGACCCTCATTTCCTCTGAGATTGTGTTCCAATCATTTAATTAGACAGATTAAGGTCTCTCAGTTTTGTTCTTAAACATTCATATGATAGCCTGTATCCTCGCTGGTTCTGGAGACTATATCTTCAGATGTTAGGCAGTACAATCTCCCAGAACTTAGGAGGAGCCCTTTCTATGGGCCACCAAGAAAAGCTACACAACCAAGACACACCGCTGATGTTGGTCAGAGGGGTATAACCTGAGGGCATGCTTGTAGGTGGGGACGCGCAGGGCCCTCTTTTGGTGACCTGAGGGGCGGCTTCCCAGAGAAGAGGCCATGGGGGGAACTGGGCACACTACACTGGACTGACTCAATGACCAGAAACACAGATGACTAGAGAGTGGGGCAGGGTCACCACTTAATCTGCTTTTTAAAAGACCCCACTTTAAACAGTGAAAGGAAAACACTGCTCTCCAGAGAGCCCAGGGAAGAAGGGGGAGCAGGGTGTGCAGGCCCTTGGTTTCCCTCCCAGGATACTCACAATGGACCAGAATTAGGGAGAAAGAGCCCTTCTGTCTGCCGGGCTGGGACTGTGGGTTTGCCTTGGCGGGGGGACAACTTTCCACTGGCCCGCGCCCCTCCCCCAGCTCCCTGCACTTGCAGCTGGAGCTGTCCTCAGAGGGAAGGAGGCATTTCCTGTGCCCCCCCTTCCATTTCCCAACATTCTTGGCAAGGCCAGGGAAGAGAAAGCAGCAACAGCAGGGACAAGGCCAGTCATGCCCCCAGGCACACACGGTTACACGATGGAGGACACGGTGCCCAGAGGAGTCCAGCAGGGCAGGGGGAAGGAGAGGCGCTGCTCTGTGTAGAGGATTCCCTCCTGCTAGAGTATCCACCAGCCGCCCCCCTTCCTACTCCCCCACCAGAGATGTAGGAAGATTGCATGAGCAGGCAGGAGGCAGGGGTTTCAGGACAATGGCTGAAATGCAAGCCTGGTCTGTGGTTAAGACAATGTTCCAAGACACAAGAGAGCTAGGTGGACTGGAGTTCAGGGGACTGTCCAGTCACTGGCCACTAAGTCTCCAACAGTCATGGCACAATGGGAGGGGTGCCCTCTGCCAGCCCCTCTCAGCATCTCAGCTCCCCAATGGGCCAGGAGGAAGCCCTGAGGGCCCTGGGGCCTCAGAGACACTAGGCCTGTGGCAATTGCTCAAGAAGCATCTGCAGCATGTGAAGGTGGGAGATCAGGACAGGAAGGCCAGGCCAGCCAGGGTGTCCTGATCAGAAGCAGGCTCCAGAAGGAGGCAGGGGCTCCACCCAGGCGCCTTTTCCTATCTCCTGCTGAAAACCACAGGATGCCTTTTCTTCCCAACCCTCCCCAAAGGCTGTCAGGAGGCTCTCTAGGAACCTCAGCCCCTAGGGCAGGTGCTCAGCCAGAAGGAGGCCACAGGACTCTAGCATAAGCTTCCCAGGGGTCAAGGCAATGGCTGCAACAGTGGTGATGGTCCCCACCCCAAGGGCAGGGCCAACCTCCAAAGACGCCCCACTCCCTGGGCACACCTGTACCCTCTCGGCAGGGGCAGGCGTAGGATGGGGGCCATCCCACCCAATTTGCAGGTTATGTATCTAACAAGAACTAATCAACTATGGCCACATGGTGCCCATTTGGTTGGACTTTGGCCGTGAAAAACCTACAGCTTATTTCACACTTGCTGACCTTGGACATCCCTCCCCAGGACCCTGGCTTCTGCTCAGTTCCTTCCCAATTTGCCCGGAGCCCACGGGGCCCAGCACATCCATCAGTGGAGCAAGGAGAGGCCCATGGCTCTGACGACAAAGCATAGGCTGGAGGGAGAGGTAGGCATGAAGGGGCACGTTTTTGTCCTGGTGAGCACAGAGGGATTTCTCCATGTGGAGCTGTCTTTAAATCAGGTTTAGAAATCCAGATTCGAGAATGGCCCCAGGGCTCCTGTCTCAGCAGCTGAGCTTCCCAGCCTCCCGGCAAGGACAAACCACAAAACCTAGTGCCTGAGCCAGCATGGCCAGACCTGCAGCCAGTTCACCGCTGTTCAGCTTGAAGGATGCGCTGCCAGCCTCGCAGCCACAAGACTCTACCTTGTATCGAGAGCAGGGGGCCCTGGCTTTCTACTGGTACACTGAGTGTGAGCACTTGGCTTGAGCAGCTACTCTGGGCCACGAAGCAGGAAGCAAGTAGGAAGGGCTGTCCGGAGAGTACCAGTCTGCCCAGAGCTTCTGCCTCCAGAAGCCACTCCCTGGAGGGACAAAAGCCTGGGGCCCCACCCCACTCCTTTCCATGGAGTCTCCCAGCGCCTCAATTACCCCAACGGTGCTCCTTGCCAGGGAGGCAAAGGACAGAAAGTAGTCGCACTCATCG